>NC_136073.1:408604373-410038373 GCF_964261635.1 Lissotriton helveticus
TGGACATGGCAAAGTGCAGAGCATATCCATGCGAATCTGCACAGGCAAGGGCAGGACAGGAAGGCCAGTGGGCATGGCAAAGTGCAGAGTGAGTACATGAGAATCTGCACAGGCAAGGGCAGGACAGGAAGACCAATGAGCATGACAAAGTGCAGAGTGAGTACATGAGAATCTGGACAGGCAAGGGCAGGACAGGAAGGCCAGTGGGCATGGCAAAGTGCAGAGCATATCCATGAGAATCTTCACTGGCAAGGGCAGGGCAGGAAGGCCGGTGGGCATGGCAAAGTGCAGAGTGAGTACATGAGAATCTGCACAGTGAAGGGCAGGACAGGAAGACCAATGAGCATGGCAAAGTGCAGAGTGAGTACATGAGAATCTGCACAGGCAAGGGCAGGACAGGAAGGCCAGTGGGCATGGCAAAGTGCAGAGCATATCCATGAGAATCTTCACTGGCAAGGGCAGGGCAGGAAGGCCGGTGGGCATGGCAAAGTGCAGAGCGAGTACATGAGAATCTGCACAGGCAAGGGCAGGACAGGAAGGCCAGTGGGCATGGCAAAGTGCAGAGCGAGTACATGAGAATCTGCACAGGGAGTGTGTGCGACTGTACGCTTTCATGGACAGCAACACATTCAGGGGGGTAACAATGGGCAGAACAGGCCCACCTGTGAGAGAGACAGGTGTGTGAGGGGGACTAGCACTCACACTTGGCTGTCTGGCAGACTGGGAGCTGGCTGTGTGTCAGGGACATCAGGAGCACCTGCTTGGGGAGAGAGCAGCCCAGGTGAGGTAGGACTATCAGTGGCTTGGCAAGCCGGAGGGCTGCTTGGACCAGGTGGTGTAGTGGCACGTGGAGGTGGAGTCATGCAGACCTGAGAAACTGTGTGGGTGGGAGAGGTTTGAGGGGTGCCTTTCCACTTCTTGGAAATTCAGAATGGCTTCCCTGTACTGGGGTTAATGGGAACTGGTGTTGACACAACAGGCACACACACCAACAGAGCCGCATCGGGTGCAGACACTGGCACTCCCTCTGGTGATGTGCTGGATCCTGCAGAAGGCTTCTTCTGGCTACACCACTGGCTCTCCTTCCCCTGTTTGCCAGGTGTACCCCCAACAGTGCCCTCCTTCCCCTGTTTGCCAGGTGTACCCCCAACAGTGCCCTCCTTCCCCTGTTTGCCAGGTGTACCCCCTACAGTGCCCTCCTTCCTCTGTTTGCCAGGGGTACCCCTCCAGTGCCCACCTTCACCTGCTTCACTGGGCTTGGAATGGGAGTCGATATGCTGGGGGAATGTGGCTCTAAGGCCTTCCTAGGTGTACCCTTGCCATACAACACCTCCTCAGTGGGCACAGAACTGCATGCTTTGCTTTGCATGAAGTTTTAGGGACAGAAGAGTCCTTAGCTGGGGATGCCTCTGAGGTATGTGAGCCTGAGGTCTGCTTCTTTGCTGTTTGGGACTTGCTTTTCCCTGATGGGCTCTTGTCTTTGCATTCTGGGATGGCTTTGCTCTTCTGTGGGGATGGTGTCTGCGGGCGGGCCCTCTTGGGTTGTTTCTGCTGGGTGCTTCTTGTGCTGTATCGTGACTGTGAAGCATGGGAGCCGTGGTCACTATCATCAGATGTGGCCACTACCTGGGGGGTGGACAAAGGCCATGGAGCAGGAATGGGAGTATGTGCCTGTTGGAGGACAGACGTCACTGTGGACGACAAAGCCTGGACAGTACGGTGCAGCCCACCCAAATTAGAGTGTATGCCCTCCATGTAGGCAACCACCTGGGCTAATTTTTTGTCATGGTCACTGAAGGCATTGAGGAGGGCTGTCTGGCCCACACAATGCTGGTGCAGAAGCTCAACAGACTCAGCACTGAGGGCAGCAGGGGGGACAGGTCCAAGGGCAGCGGTGCCAGCATGGACACGGGCAGCACCAGAGGAAGTGGATGGGAGGCTGGTTACTGGCCACGGTGTAGTAGAAGATGATGCAGAGTCTCCATTCCCTGTGCCCGCCAACATGGATGCATCCCCGCTGGCATCAGATGATGTGGTACTTTGTGTCTCAGGCAGGGATTCCTCCTGCATACTCTGGTCTACCTCTGAGGCGCTGGTGACCTATGTGTCACTGGGCTCCTGTGCAGCTGTAGTGCTAGTCTCACCCCCACTGGTGTCTGGCTCCTGTCCCTCCGTGACCACTGGTGAATCTGCATGATAGAGAGATGCAGGGTCAGATTAGTGGCATCAACAGGACAAAGCAATGCAATCAATGCAGTACAAAACATGCCAAAATCGACCTGTTGCACACCACACTCACTACATAGATCACAACAGTGCATGTAACTTGATCCTCTGTCATGACTGAGCCATGTTAAGGCCACACAGCACAACACCCTGCCCCTGGCTGAAGTCTACGAGACACACAACTTGCTATGCCCACACCTTCGGACATGATGTGGGCACACCACTTGTTGCCACTGACAGGCCTTGAGGGAACAGGAGGGGACAACACAGACACCTATTACGACATGACAGTTAACAATGGCAAATAGCCCATGCCAAACACCATGTTCTATTCTGGGGCCCATAGACTAGTGCACATTGTTGTCAGATGTGTAGGCCTCAACATTCATGGTGCATGTAATGTACACATAGATGTAGTCACACTCAGATTGTGAACACTGCTGTTGTCTCCCAAATCAATTCCCCACCTTTCTGTCTGCCTCATTTTGATGGAGGTGGTAGTAAATGAATCCTACCGCTCATTCTTGCTGGCTACCGAAGTGGTCAGAGAACCTGTCCACCAGTCGGAATGCATCAAGTAATCTCAAAGGCGGACCGTTGCACCCTTGAGATTACGATGACCGTTTCCGACATGGTTTCCATGCTGGTATTTCCGACATGGAAACACTAAAAGAACCATAAATTCACTAATATCTACTAGTTAAATCCTTTAAACAAAATCTGACTCCAGGGTATGATACATTTCTTAAAATCAGGTTGGAAGGCACTCCAATCCATTAGCACTACACCGAGATACCGATAGCAAAATATGCAAAGACTTTACACACATAACATAACATAACAAAAATGATAAAATATTTCTTCTACTCAAAGTGAAATAATCACAGATTGGTGATTACTCTGCGGAAAAAAAAAATCTAATCCAAATACTACCTGCCTGGAGGACATTTCACTTGAGTGTTTCTGAAAAGGGGAGAGAAAACAAAATTAATGTGTTGAGCACCAATTGGTCATGCAAAGGTTTTGGAAACTTATACACATACTGAAAATTGTGAGGTTCACAAAGAGTTTGCAGGTACATTCCCACTTTGAAAGACTTGTAAATATACACCAAAACAGTTTTTGTGATGGAAAGTGAATGGGTTTCTCTTCTAATTTTATGTGATAATAGAGAATGAGCTTTCTCCACAGTTAATATACTTTTCTGTATGAATAAAAATAAACAGAAAAGTACAGTGGCATTTCATTACTATGCCTAGTCTATTAGGTAGATACATATTTTATTGCGTAAGTTAATTTAAACTATATACAACAGTTGAATATTCTTCATATATAGATACAAAAGTTAAAACAATTGTTATTACAAATCCTCATAAATACATAAAAACACTTCATAAACAGCTATAAATTGCTAACCATCTTATGTTACCCTTATTCGATTTTTCACTGCATTTATTATTCTTTTTGCAATTGTCAATTGTTCTTATTAGTCAGTCCTCTGAAACAGATGAGCATGTTAAATTTTACTGTTCATACACCACTTTCCCCGAATATTGGTCTTAAGTACTTTCTTCTTCTGTCCATCAAAAGGGGACACAAACATAGAATAGGGACTATTGTTTTCTTCTTAACATGACACAAACAGAATTTCCTTTCTCTACTTTCAGAGCATGTCCAGGACCCTTCAAATTACAATAATGGAAGAGTCGAAGTTAAAGTCTAAGTAGATTTGGCTCTTCATTTTATAAGTATTTTCTGTATAGGTTAAGTTTTTGTATCTGGTTATAAACTTTAACCACTTGGCAATAAAGTATGAAACTGACCTTGATTTTTCCTTTATTAAACATTTTCAGGCCTGCTTTGTTATTTTTGAAAATGCAGATATTGATGGAAGGTTACTGATTATTAACAAGTCTTGTAGGTGGTTGTCAGCTACCATGAATCCTTTCCCTGATGTTAGAAATTGGGTCTTTCATATTTTTTGTATCAGCATTATGGTAGTCACAAAGATACTTAATTAGATTGATTTGATTCAAGACTTGTAAGTAAGGTAAACCCAGTTCTAATCTTGTCCAGCAATGGGGAGTAAATGAATATAAATTTAAAGTCTGTCTATTATGTTTAATGAATAACTTATTGAATTTGTATTTTCATATTTTTCCCAAAAACAATTGTTGGTACGAGTAGTTGTATACCCGGAACCTTAAACAGAGGCATTTTTCATGAGGAAAATACTGCCTCACATTACCAAGACTTCACACACCAACCTCCCACCAAGAACAGCATCAACCACATCACAGCGATAGACACACACCCACCCACCCACCTCACCTCTTGAAACACCCTCACCGAGAAGGAAATGGCATCTATCATGAGATCCATCCCATCAGAGCCCCATCAGACCCCTGCCCCTACCACAAATTCAACCTCAGCAATCAACTCATCAGCACAAAACTCACCAAGGTCCTCAACTCCTCAATCGCCATGGCCCACTTCTCCCAGAAAAGGAAACATGCTGATGTGAACCTTTTGCTCAAGAAGCCAACCACTGACCGAGGAGAACCTAAGAATTACTGACTCATCTCCCTGCTCCCTTTCTCAGCCAAGGTCATAAAGAAGAGCCATCAACATTCAACTCACCAGACATCTGGAGAACCACAACCTTCTGTATCCCTCTCAAATTGGCTCGAGAGCAAACCACAGCTCTGAGACAGCTTCAGTCACAGCAGTGGCTGACATCAGAATGTGGCTAGACCATGGAGAAACAGCAGCCCTCATCGTCCTCAGCAGGTTTGAACACAGTATCTAACCACACACTGATCAACAGACTCCACCAGATCTGATTCCACAGTGCAGCCCTCAAGTGGATCGCATCCCACCTCACAAGAAAAACACAGATGGTCATTCTTCCTCCCTAAGAACATCAACTGTGATGTACCTCAAGGCTCATCCCTCAATCCAACCCTCTTTAACATCATCAAGAGGCACCAACTCAACATCATCTCTTATGCTGACAACACCCACCTCTTCCTCTCCCTGACAAACAACCCAACAACTGCCAAGGACCAGATCCAAAGATGCATGAAAGATGTGGCCACCTGGATGAAAAATAACTGTCTCAAACTCAACACCAAAACGACAGAAGTACTCCTCTTCAGGAAAGGCTAAGATATACCCTGGAACAACGAATGGTGGCCACATGAGCTGGGCCCAACCACCAAACCCACTGAACATGCCTACAAACTTGGCACCCTCCCGACAGGCATCTATCCAAGAAGAAACAGGCCAGCGCTTTTTCCTCCACATGTTTCCACACCCTCCAAATGCTCAGGAAGGTCTTTAGATTGCTCCCACCCAACACCAGGAAACACCAGAAGCCTCAACTACAGCAAGTCACTCTATGTAGGAATCACCGCCCAACTCATAGGGAAACTGCAAACTATCCAAAACACAGCAGCCAGACTCATCATTAACTTCCCAAGATGGACACACATCACCCCTCATCTCAGGAAACTCCACTTGCTACCAGTCAAGAAGAGATGCTAGTTTGAGTTGCTCGCCAACACTTACAAGCCACTATACAAAGAAAGACTGTCGTATCTCAACACATTCCACCAACCCACCAGGAAACTCCATTCCAAATCCCTCACCGTAGCAGCTACCTGACACATCCACCGAATGTACAGTGGAGGATGCTCCTTCTCCCACCTGGTGGCATAGGCCTGGGACAACATCCCCCTGCACCTCAGAGCCTCGCCATTGCTCCAGCAGTTCAGGAAGGACCTCAAGACCTGGTACATTCAATCAATAGGAGAACAGGCAGCATGATCTACCAGTGCCTTGAAGCCCTCACAGGTGATGCAGCAGCACTCTACAAATCCTGATTGATTGGGATATGGTTTCAAGACATATTCTTGGAAATCTAAGACTGGTAGAGATGTTTGCATTTTACTTCAAGAAGAGTCGATGGTTTGTAAATCTAAGAAAGAAATAGAAATAATGTTCGACATAAATAAAATATCTGAGGCAACACTCAGGGACTAGCAGGAAGCAGAGTCTGGAAACACACCTTCATCAGGAGGAAGTCTTTCTGGTGTTTTTTGAAAGCTGGGAAGAGTAAATGGTCATGATGTGAGAGGGGAGTGAGTTCCAGATTTTTGGTGAACAAGCTGATTTAGAGCACACATTTTCTTGAATGAGGGGATTATAAGAAGAAATTAATTAGTGCTCTGTAGCATATGAGTGTTGCCACAGAACTTTAGGGGGCAGATTCACAAGAAAATGCTTCAGCGCGACAATGCAAGGCCTTTGACTGTGCCACATTGCAGCACTTTCAAAGCACAGGAATGTGGCAAATTTACAATAATATGTCATTTTCCTATGCTCTCCCCTGCGCTGGTGCACAAACAGCTGCCATGCGCCGGCACAGGCACCCTTGCTTGCATCATGGGGAGATTGTTTTTGAGCAGGAAGGTCACCTTCCTGCTTAAAAACAATCACTAGAGACATTTTCCTCCTTCAGTGTGTGCTGTAGAATGCAGCAAGCATTGAAAGAAGAAAAAAACTAGGAGAAATTAAAACATTTCTCCTCCTTGCGCCTCGCAACGTCACCCCTAGCATTCTGACGCATTTCCAGGTTTACGATTCCTGGTTTTGCGTGGCAACACCCACAGTAACACAGATGGAATGCCCCTTTCACGCAAAGTGTTGCATGTAAAGGGGTTGTATTTACAAGGACAGGAAAAGTCATGCAGGGTGGCTTTTCCTGTCCTTGTAAATATGGGACAGTGAAATGCGCCGCCGGTGCGTCACGAAAAGTGATGCAGTGGTGGCACAAGGGGCTTGTAAATCTGCCCCTATATTGTTAGGCAAGTGATGAAATTGGTGGGTATGTAGTATCTTGTGAACAAGCAAGCAATTTTATTCCTGGATGTACCATCAATCGGATCCAGCATAGGGATGTCAGGACATAGGAGATATGGTTGGAAAGGCTAGTTCCAGTGGCAGCAACATGCAGATAGGCTTTGATGTGGGCTAGATAAGATTTAGGAACACCAGAAAGAATAGTACTCTGTAGTCAAGTGTGAAGAGGACCACGGTTTGAAGGCCATTTTTTAGGTCTTGATTGGCGATCATAGATTTATTCCACAGAAGAGTTTAATTTAGATGTTTGTATTGAAAGTAGTAAGATTGATGTGGTTGATGAATTTCAGTCTGCTGTCAAAGGTGAAACTAAAATATTTTGCATTTTCTACAATTGAGGGAGAGAAGCTGAGGATAATAGTTGAGGATAGCCATTCTGAAAATGGGTGAAGAGAATGACTGGGGCAAAAACACAATTAACTGTTTTCTGTGAGTTAAGCTTGCTGAGGAATAGAGACATCCAGGATTTGATTTTGTCTGGAGTGGTTGTCAAACAAAATATATTTAGCTGAGTATCAGATTTTTAGGTAAAGATGTGTGTCATCTGAGTATTAGTGGCAGGATAGGCCAGAATCCTTTACCGGAGCACATAGTAGTTCGAAGTAGAGAATGCACAGAGTGGTGGCTAGCACAGTTACAAAGAGTTACTTAAACTTTCTCAAATTCACAAAACTCTCCCTGAATCAACCCTTATGTTTGGAGAGACAGAAAGCCGTGTCACTTGTTTTTTATTTTTAAAATGTGATAATAATACATATTTTGCAAACAATTAGAATAAAGACTTATACATGCATTTGCCATTTTATTCAAAATTGAAGAGAGCACAAACATAACAAACACAAGAAACCCAGTGGCGTAGCAAGAGGGGGTGGTCTGCCCCAGGTGGCACGAGATTTAGCTGTGTGCTCCCTCCCCACTCTTATCTGCAGCATCGCAAACACTCCCCCACTCTTATATATGGCCGTAGGTCCGCCGCGGCAGGGCTGCCACCTCAAGGACTGCCACGGGTGGCAACTAGTCTAGCCATGCAACTGAAGAAACCAAATTATAGTAGCAAATGAACGTGTAAATTGTTACAGTGCTAGACAGCAGTGTAATACTGTTGACTGCCAAGGGTAGCTGAAATTACTTTGGCACCCTTTAATGTCTGATGAGGTTATACTCTTTCCAACACCCGTAGCTCATCACCATTCTCTTTTTAACTGCTGAGGGGCTAGTAAAAGGGCAAGGAGGTAAAAGTGTGTTATTTAAAATAGGGGTCTTTGAATCATATTTACTTACCATTATAGCTGCAGTCTTCATGACCCTGAAACTAGGATTACCAAAAGTAAGACCGGAGCTACTATTTTAACACCCATGAAACTGTGAGTACAACTTCGAAATGTCTCAAACTGCATCAGAGATCACACCATGCATCCTCTGTGATGACACAGGACTACTCAACATTTTAATCCCAATACAAAATAAACAGTTCCAGTGTGGCTCGTCACACACACACACAAAGGTCGCACTGGAAATTAATGGTAATCAAAGTAAGATGTTAGAAATGGGGCTCTCTTGTTGGCAGAGGTAGGGACCTTTGTTCAAGTAGTGTCCCTTCTTTTTAGTCAAGGTAAGGGAGTTACACTCCTAAAATAACCCCTGCTCAGCCCCTTGGTAGCTTGGCACGAGCAGTCAGGCTTATCTCAGAGGCAGTGTGTAAAGTATTTGCACATAACCAAGAGTAATACAGTGAAAACACTACAAAGGACAACACACCAGTTTAGAAAAATATCCTTTTAAAAAATAATCTTTATTAGTTTAATAACCAAATTGTCAATTCAGTATAACCCACATTAAAACAAATCCTAGATGGCTACATGCAAATTCTAAAGTGACAAGTGCAAACGTCCTCATTACCACCTTGCGGCCAGGCTTCCTGCAAAGGCGACAAAGAGGTAACAGCATTGGGTCTATACTAATCTGCCTTGGCCTTAAATCTACTCAATTAAGGGGTCCCATACTCTCATGCCAATCCAACGTGAGTCTCTTCCTTTCCATTTATAAATGGCTATTTCCAGACTATACATTGCTCGAAGCCTGACCAGCTATTCTTGGAATACTGGCAGTCTAGAATCTAACCAGGCAGAAGCGATACATAGCCTTAAAATCGCCATTGAGGTAAAAATCAGTTTGTGTCTATTCCCCATCAAATTTAACTCTGATATCCCCAACAGGATTACACCATTGGATAGTGCTACTTCTGTTTTTAAAATCTCAGATAAAAATTTAGATATATCCTTAATTAGATTTTGCAAGACATTACAAGATGCAAAAATATGGATAATATCTGTGTTGTAGAGGGCACACCGTGGGCAGACTGATCCCTTTCCTATTGCCCGTTTTGCTATCTAATAGGTAGAGAGTAGTATAAGAAAAAGCAGGACTTGTAGGACTGTGCTTATAGCCTTGATGACATTAGGAAAAATTGTGACCGCTCATACGCATAAATAAATGTATTATCTGTAATCCCCACTTCCATCTGCCATTTTTGGGAATATTGATACATATTGTTGGGCATGGCCAAGTGAAGATAACCATAGATTCCACCAATAGAGATTGATTTACCTTTTGTGTCTCAAATTTAGCCTGTCCGTCTCCTTTCCATAAAGGAAATCCCTGACTGGGAGATAGTTAAAAAAATCCCTCCACTAAAGATTTAATTATGTTTTTCATTTTGCCAAACAAGCGTATCCCTGAGTGGGAGTTTAAGTAGCCAATTTGATCAATTCCTACCCTTATTCATTTTTCCATACAGTAATCTCCAAAAGGCTCTGGTAAATTGTAATTATTAGATATGGGTGCATAGCCAATTCCCAGAACTTTACGTACAGCACTCCAAACTTTAAAGACATCCAGGGTCTTAAAGCAAACTTTTTTATAATAGCTGTCATTTTATTGTCTCCAAAGACATCCGCCTGCCTCTTTCTCCATCATGAGTTCAAATGGTGATGTAACTACATCCATTCAAATGTTTTTAGGATTCTCGCATAACAGCTCTTGGTCATAGATCAGCGTAGTAGTCCAATAATATAGTTTCAAATTTGGAAAATCCGATCCCCCCCTCTCCCTCTGTAGGGAAAGAAACCTAAGGACGCGTCGAGGTCTAGAGTAGGCCCATATGAACCGGGAGAATATGTTTTCCATTATTTTGAACCATTGGGGAGAAAATTCCAAAGAGATGGCCCTAAAAAGGTATAACTTTTTCATAAAAAAGCATCTTTATTACATTGCATCTACCGTCTATTGATAGGTGTAGATTATTTAACCTGACAAGTTCTTTTTTGGTCTTTTCCAGAAGGGGCTCCAAGTTATCCCTAACCACGTTGCCTAAACTGGCAGACAGATTGTAGGAAGGTGGCTACCTGACTATGGTTACCCCAGATTTTTTGCCTGTGTTTAGCTGGTTTTTTTACTTAGTTGACCTGGTTCCCTGCTAATCAGGGCCCCAGGCCATCTGCTCTCTCTGTAAAATGGATTCCATGTACCCTAGGTACATACCAATTGGAAATGGACTCCTTGTCAGCCCCTGTAGAATGCACTATAGGTGCAAAGGGCACAGGAGCCACTAAGGCCTACCAGGGGCTGCAGCATATCTTTTGCCACCCCTGGCTGGTTCTTAAATTGACACAACTGGCTGATCACTCAGCTGGGGTAAGGTGGTGTACACACCCCTTGCTTAGATATAGTATACCTATGTCTAAACCTATATCTGGACACATGTAAACCTGTGAGCCACTCCTATAGACAGGCCTCACCAATCCTGGAGGCTGGGTGCATGGTTTTTATGTGAGATGGAGCTCTAGCATGAGCTGAGCCTGTCTGCAGCCGTCGGGAACAAATCCCTAAGCTGTTTCAGGATAATGCCATACCATATACTATTAAGTGCCTTATAATCCTCGCGGTTATTTAGCAACTCTGGTTTGGCTTTATCAAAACATGTCGTGTAAGGTGTCATACGCTTTGGAATACCATCCCCTCGCCAGTTCTGGCGACGGGGATGGCATTCCACCCCTCTAGAGGGGTAAGACATGTTACTTCACTTTAATGCGGTTGATTTCTCCAAAGGCCTTAAGCTCCACAAAATGGATGCCTCTGCCACAGACAAATGTCTGGACCCCTGGAGCTGACCGAAACCCAGTCAAGGGGGTCCTGGACAAAGGGTTTCCTGTCACAGGAGGGTGTCACCGCCCTCCAGACAGGAGATAGTGTATTGTAGCAGGGAGGTTTGAAAGAAACCAGACACTGCCTGGGGCGCACAAGGCTGCCCCTTGCATAATCCGGCCAAACCGGTTCTGGGGCACTCCAGCCCTCGTGCCAGGGCGGCCTGGATCAAAGGAAGGGGGTGTATCCACCCACTTCCTGGGTCCCACCCATAGGAGGGGACCTAGCAGGTAATCACGCCCCCCAGATTGGAATAAGAGTGGGAGCAGTGCCAATGCACATCAGATTTCCTGGAAGAAACATTTGAAACGATATTCTGGACCCTTCGCCCTCCATCTCAACGTGGAAGCCCGAAGAATCTCCCTTGTGGTCAAGGAGTGACCACCCTGCAGCAGCAGGCACCATCCAGCCCTCGACGTCTACTTAGTTGCAGTTCCCGCCGGAACTCGAGCGACTGAGATCGACGAGATCAAGCCTGCCCAGCTTCTAACAGCCCGATCCACAGTCCCTGCAAAGCTGAGACCCGTGGAGGCGACCGGAAGCGTGGGGCACGCCATCTTGAAGTGACCACGAGACGCTGACCGTGCAGCCCACGAGTGACCCTCGAAGCTGTACACCGGGGTTTGAGAAGCCCCCACCCTGAGCTACTCCTGAGCCGAAGTTCAGCCCTCCACACTCGACGAGTGCTGCGTGGGGCCCTTTGGCACGATTTGGCTCAACGCGTTGGCCCGGTCACTTGCCAGCTGGCTTGTGGTCCCTGTGCCAACGAACTACCGAAGAAGACTCGTGAATCTGGTTGCTCCAGATCCACACCCGCTCCCCTGAAAAGGAGCCCCGACTCTGACCTTCCTGGTCCGAGTGAGAAGCAATCTTCCGATCCTGCGTGGATTGCTCTTACCAAGGCTTGTTTGCTCCAAACCTGAAGCCGACTGCACCGACGGTGAGAGCCTGCGTGGGACAGATCGTGACCTGCTCCTGGACGTCGCAGATGCCCCAGAGCCCACGTGACAGCGGAGAGAAGCTCCTCGACGACCACCTGATTGCGCCCGACATTGCCTGGTTCCGTCCTGGTTCCACCCTGGTCACTGCTGAGTGACCCAGACTCTGTCCCCTCTGCTTTCAGGTACTCTACAACTTGAGTCCACCCTTGGACTCCACCGGACACTTCGTCTTCACCCTGCCTGCAGCCCTTTCAGCTCCAAGCACCAAGAGCCTGCGTGTCAAAACCCGACGCCACTTCGACCCTGTGCACCCACTTCCTGTGGGTGAGGTAACTTTGCTCCGCCGGTGTTCCCACACTGGTGCACACCTCTAGGGTCTGTGTGTTAAGTTTTGTTCCTCTAGGTTCAGCGGAAGTGTCCTTAAACTTTAACTATTTGACTTTTACGCACCATTGGTTAACATTGGTGCATGCGTGCGCTTTCCGCACATCTCCCGAATCCCGAGGGCCATTCCCGACTTCAGCATTGCTTGTCCTGACTGCTCCCAGCGATTCCCTAGGCCCTAGGCCTAACCACTGTTCGAGTGGCCTCTCTTATACCACTTGTTTAGTATATGGTTTGAGTGGCCCCCCGCCCTCATCCATAATTGTGCAACTTGTATGTTTAAACAGTGCTTTTGATTTAACGCTTGTGCCCCTTTATTCATAAAGAATACTGGGGATTGTTTTTAGTAATAAACACATATATTTTTATAATATATACTTGTGTGGTGTCCTTTCATTTGGTATTACAGGATTGTATGTGGTAAAACAGCTCGCTTAACACGACCTCTTAAGTTAAGCCTTTAGGCTGCTTAGTCCATGCTACCCCTAGGATAGCTTGTCTAATAAGGTTGACTTACAACCAGACACCATAAGGGATTGTTTGGTCAGGTAGTAGGTGGTTCCAGAATTGGAAACATCCCCTACCAGGCCAACTTCTCACATTGGTGAGCAGCGGTGCGGATTTGAGCTTGCTGTTGTTTTACCATTGCAATCTTTATATCAAATTGAAAGATCACATCAAGTACCTCTAGGTACATATAAAATCAAAAGCTTAGCATATTAAGTTCTACTGAACTTAGTAGTTGTAGGTTGAAGGGAGTAGCACACCCCTGACTACAACTCACTAGCAAGGTCCAGTAGGAAAACACTTAGTGTAGGTAAGTGCACCACTTACACCTCACTAGTAACCATGTCTGACACAGGAAAGGCCTCAGGGTCTAGTCCTGTGACAGTTGACCCTACCCAGGCAACTTTTGGATATGACAAACTAACCCGCAGAGACTTGATTGCCTTGTGCAAAGCAAGAGGGTTAAAAAGGGGCAGAAGCCCCACCTGCCTAACCCTGGTAGAAATCCTAGAACAGGATGACTTAGAGAAGGCTAAAGCAGCTTCCCTAGACACAGGAAATGGAGAGAACCCCCCTGTAGTTGATCCCCCCGAAGAGGAGGATGATGATGACTTGGATGAGGACTCAGATGTTGGGGACTTAGAAGTACAGGATCAGGGTAGCCAGGTTCCAGTTGGTAGGCTTAGCCAGGCCAACTTGGACCTACTGGGGAATGGAGAGGGCCAGCACCTCCCCAGAACCCAACATGTGATTCTCCCAGGCAACAGAAGAGTGAGATCTCCCTCAGGGGACTCTCATCTTTCTAGTGCCTCCAGAGAATCAGAGAGAGGCATGAGTGCTTCTCAGAAAGCTGAGCATAGGGCTAGAATGAGGGCTGTCAGACTCCAGATAGAGAGAGAGGAGGTAGCCCTGAGTCAAGCTAAGCTTACCTTAGCTCAAGCTAAACTTGCCTTGGCAAGAGAGCAGAAATTGTGTGGCTTAGATGCCACTGGTGGCAGCAATATTCCTAAAGAGAAACCCAGGTCCTATGATAGTAGAAACCTGACAAAGATTGTGCCCCCCTACAAGGAAGGGGATGACATCCACAAGTGGATAACTGCTCTTGAGAGAGCCTGCATGGTACAGCAGGTTCCTGAGGAACAGTGGGCAGCAATCTTATGGTACTCCTTTTCAGAGAAAGGGAGAGATAAGCTCCTCACTGTTAGACATGAGGATGCAAACAATTACAAAGTCCTGAAGAGTGTTCTGATAGATGGGTTTGGCTTAACCACTGAACAGTACAGGTTGAAGTTCAGAGATACCCAGAAGACACAGACTCAGGACTGGACTGATTTTGTAGATTGTGCTACTAAGGCTCTGGAGGGTTGGCTACATGGCAGCAAAGTACATGACTTTACAGGATTGTATAATTTGATTATGAGGGAGCAGATCCTAAGTAATTGTCAGAACCAGCTCTTACACCAGCACCTGGTAGACTCTGATCTGACCTCTCCCCAAGAATTGGGAAAGAAGGCAGACAAATGGGTCAGAACCAGGATTAGGCCTAAGAATCAGGACAGTAACCAGAAGAAGGAGTCTACCAAACCTCAAGATAAGGGTGGGGATAAAAGTAAAGAAAAGACTTCCCCAGGGCCCCAAAACTCCAAGGATGGGGGTGGGTCCCAAGACACTTCTTCAACTGAGAAAAAACCCTATTGTTATCCCTGTAAACAGGTGGGGCATTACAAAACAGACAGCTGTTGTCCCAAGAATAACAATAAAGAAAATATACCTCCAAAGCCAGCTTCAACACCTCCTGTTACTGTCAGCAGTAATCCCCCAGGAAGTGGAAGCACACCCAGGAATCTGGGTGGGTTTACTTTTGGAAATCAGGTGGACCCTGGCCTATCCAGGTCCCCATCACCCAATGATCTTGTTTATGAGGCTGGCATGGGGTTTGCCAACTTCTCCGCTTGCCCAAATACTTTGAGCAAGTATAGACAAGAACCCATCATCAATGGTTTAAGAGTTGAAGCTTTTAGAGACACAGGGGCTAGCATCACCATGGTGGCTGATGGCATAGTCCCCTCTAAGCAACTTTTACCTGGTGCCACATACCAGGTAATAAACATTGATGGCATCCAAACAAATCATCCAATGGCAGTAGTAAGTCTCAGCTGGGGAGGTGTCACTGGCCCAAAGAGAGTGGCAGTGTCCCCGAACTTGCCTGTAGACTGTCTACTGGGTAATGATTTAGAAATCTCAGCCTGGGCTGGGGTTGAACAGGAAATCCATTCTAGAATGGTAAATTCCAATGGAAAGGTTAGTGGGGCTGTAATGGCTACAGCCCCAATTCAAGATGTCCTTCCTGAAAAGGTTGGTAGGGCGGAGATACTCCCTGCCCCATCTTTAGCAAAAGCTCTTCCTGAACAGAATAGCAAAGCTGTTATGATAACAGCAGAAACCCAAACTGAGTCTCCTCCTGAAAAGGTTGGTGGGGCTGTGATGGCCACAGCCCAAACTCAAACTGATATGTGTGTTGTGAAGCCTGAAATGATGGATAACTCCACACAAACTGAGAGCATGGAGGAGGAAGAGAAATCTCCCCCTCACCAGACGTTAGGACAGGATCAGCCTCCTCAGGGAACTGATCTTACCCCTGATGAAGGAACTGCCCCAGAGGTTGTTAGGCCTGGCCTGACAGAGCCTCTGATGGCGGTGGACCCTTCTCAGGTGGGACCCAGTCTGGAGCAGGTAACCTGCCCCTCTCTCCCTTGCCTTAGCCAGCCCAGGGCTGCAGAGGACAAGAAGGACAGTGAGACCCAGAGGGCCCCCTGTCAAATAAAGCACCCCCATCAAAAGATTAGGTGCACCAAAACTAGTAGCCCTAGTAAGGTGAAAACTTTAAAAACTCCTAAGGGAGCCCCCTTAAAAACAGTTAGGGACCTCCCACAGGTGGATTCTGTTGGGCACAGCCAAACCTGGGACCCAAAGGGCCCAAACCTGAACTGTCCCTCCAGCAAGCCAAACAGAGGGACCCAGCCTCCAGCTTTAGGTAGCCAGAGGTTGACCCTGAGAGCACAGTGCAACTCAGTTAAAGAGAGAAAGGCACACATGGTGGAAGATAATTGGAGGAAGCTAAGCCCTAAATTAGTAGAGCCTCGCTTCAGTACTCCATATCCAAACCAGCCTTTAACTTTGCATAAACACACCCAAGGTAGTGATTCCCTATGGTGGAGACCCTCTGATACCCCAAGGGTGAGGGACTGCTTAGTGGACCATGAGACAGGGGGTACCCATGCTAGTGCAGGTACTTCCTTATATGGCCACTCAGGCAATATAGGCTTACCTGGCCAAGGATAGCCTTATCTCCTTTCGTTTGGGGGGGGGTTATGTAGGAAGGTGGCTACCTGACTATGGTTACCCCAGATTTTTTGCCTGTGTTTAGCTGGTTTTTTTACTTAGTTGACCTGGTTCCCTGCTAATCAGGGCCCCAGGCCATCTGCTCTCTCTGTAAAATGGATTCCATGTACCCTAGGTACATACCAATTGGAAATGGACTCCTTGTCAGCCCCTGTAGAATGCACTATAGGTGCAAAGGGCACAGGAGCCACTAAGGCCTACCAGGGGCTGCAGCATATCTTTTGCCACCCCTGGCTGGTTCTTAAATTGACACAACTGGCTGATCACTCAGCTGGGGTAAGGTGGTGTACACACCCCTTGCTTAGATATAGTATACCTATGTCTAAACCTATATCTGGACACATGTAAACCTGTGAGCCACTCCTATAGACAGGCCTCACCAATCCTGGAGGCTGGGTGCATGGTTTTTATGTGAGATGGAGCTCTAGCATGAGCTGAGCCTGTCTGCAGCCGTCGGGAACAAATCCCTAAGCTGTTTCAGGATAATGCCATACCATATACTATTAAGTGCCTTATAATCCTCGCGGTTATTTAGCAACTCTGGTTTGGCTTTATCAAAACATGTCGTGTAAGGTGTCATACGCTTTGGAATACCATCCCCTCGCCAGTTCTGGCGACGGGGATGGCATTCCACCCCTCTAGAGGGGTAAGACATGTTACTTCACTTTAATGCGGTTGATTTCTCCAAAGGCCTTAAGCTCCACAAAATGGATGCCTCTGCCACAGACAAATGTCTGGACCCCTGGAGCTGACCGAAACCCAGTCAAGGGGGGTCCTGGACAAAGGGTTTCCTGTCACAGGAGGGTGTCACTGCCCTCCAGACAGGAGATAGTGTATTGTAGCAGGGAGGTTTGAAAGAAACCAGACACTGCCTGGGGCGCACAAGGCTGCCCCTTGCATAATCCGGCCAAACCGGTTCTGGGGCACTCCAGCCCTCGTGCCAGGGCGGCCTGGATCAAAGGAAGGGGGTGTATCCACCCACTTCCTGGGTCCCACCCATAGGAGGGGACCTAGCAGGTAATCACGCCCCCCAGATTGGAATAAGAGTGGGAGCAGTGCCAATGCACATCAGATTTCCTGGAAGAAACATTTGAAACGATATTCTGGACCCTTCGCCCTCCATCTCAACGTGGAAGCCCGAAGAATCTCCCTTGTGGTCAAGGAGTGACCACCCTGCAGCAGCAGGCACCATCCAGCCCTCGACGTCTACTTAGTTGCAGTTCCCGCCGGAACTCGAGCGACTGAGATCGACGAGATCAAGCCTGCCCAGCTTCTAACAGCCCGATCCACAGTCCCTGCAAAGCTGAGACCCGTGGAGGCGACCGGAAGCGTGGGGCACGCCATCTTGAAGTGACCATGAGACGCTGACCGTGCAGCCCACGAGTGACCCTCGAAGCTGTACACCGGGGTTTGAGAAGCCCCCACCCTGAGCTACTCCTGAGCCGAAGTTCAGCCCTCCACACTCGACGAGTGCTGCGTGGGGCCCTTTGGCACGATTTGGCTCAACGCGTTGGCCCGGTCACTTGCCAGCTGGCTTGTGGTCCCTGTGCCGACGAACTACCAAAGAAGACTCGTGAATCTGGTTGCTCCAGATCCACACCCGCTCCCCTGAAAAGGAGCCCCGACTCTGACCTTCCTGGTCCGAGTGAGAAGCAATCCTCCGATCCTGCGTGGATTGCTCTTACCAAGGCTTGTTTGCTCCAAACCTGAAGCCGACTGCACCGACGGTGAGAGCCTGCGTGGGACAGATCGTGACCTGCTCCTGGACGTCGCAGATGCCCCAGAGCCCACGTGACAGCGGAGAGAAGCTCCTCGACGACCACCTGATTGCGCCCGACATTGCCTGGTTCCGTCCTGGTTCCACCCTGGTCACTGCTGAGTGACCCAGACTCTGTCCCCTCTGCTTTCAGGTACTCTACAACTTGAGTCCACCCTTGGACTCCACCGGACACTTCGTCTTCACCCTGCCTGCAGCCCTTTCAGCTCCAAGCACCAAGAGCCTGCGTGTCAAAACCCGACGCCACTTCGACCCTGTGCACCCACTTCCTGTGGGTGAGGTAACTTTGCTCCGCCGGTGTTCCCACACTGGTGCACACCTCTAGGGTCTGTGTGTTAAGTTTTGTTCCTCTAGGTTCAGCGGAAGTGTCCTTAAACTTTAACTATTTGACTTTTACGCACCATTGGTTAACATTGGTGCATGCGTGCGCTTTCCGCACATCTCCCGAATCCCGAGGGCCATTCCCGACTTCAGCATTGCTTGTCCTGACTGCTCCCAGCGATTCCCTAGGCCCTAGGCCTAACCACTGTTCGAGTGGCCTCTCTTATACCACTTGTTTAGTATATGGTTTGAGTGGCCCCCCGCCCTCATCCATAATTGTGCAACTTGTATGTTTAAACAGTGCTTTTGATTTAACGCTTGTGCCCCTTTATTCATAAAGAATACTGGGGATTGTTTTTAGTAATAAACACATATATTTTTATAATATATACTTGTGTGGTGTCCTTTCATTTGGTATTACAGGATTGTATGTGGTAAAACAGCTCGCTTAACACGACCTCTTAAGTTAAGCCTTTAGGCTGCTTAGTCCATGCTACCCCTAGGATAGCTTGTCTAATAAGGTTGACTTACAACCAGACACCATAAGGGATTGTTTGGTCAGGTAGTAGGTGGTTCCAGAATTGGAAACATCCCCTACCAGGCCAACTTCTCACACAGATTAACACCAAGATATATGGCCTTTTACACCACTCGGCTATCTGTCATCTTAAATGTATCATTAATCTAGAACTAAGGCTCAGGCCACTGCTGCGCTAGCGCTTGGAGCAAAATCATGCTTACTGCTGTAAATTGTTTTATTCCTCACGCACCTTTTAAAAATTGTTATCTGCACTTGGTAAACCACGCGCTGACTCCCCGTTCCATCGAAGCGATTGATGCTGTTTGTTGTGGAGGGAGAATATAGCGCAGACTACTTCCTGGTAGGGCCACCGGCGGGCGGCCATCTTGGCAGGGTGACGTTCCAGCCTTTCCAGGAACCCTGACTACCCTGACTACTTAAGCCTCACAGCGCCGACGCGCAGAATCTAGAACTAAGGCTCAGGCCACTGCTGCGCTAGCGCTTGGAGCAAAATCGTGCTTACTGCTGTAAATTGTTTTATTCCTCACGCACCTTTTAAAAATTGTTATCTGCACTTGGTAAACCACGCTGACTCCCCGTTCCACCGCAGTGATTGATGCTGTTTGTTGTGGAGGGAGAATATTGCGCAGACTACCTCCTGGTAGGGCCACCGGCGGGCGGCCATCTTGGCAGGGTGACGTTCCAGCCTTTCCAGGAACCCTGACTACCCTGACTACTTAAGCCTCACAGCGCCGACGCGCAGAATCTAGAACTAAGGCTCAGGCCACTGCTGCGCTAGCGCTTGAGGCAAAATCGTGCTTACTGCTGTAAATTGTTTTATTCCTTACGCACCTTTTAAAAATTGTTATCTGCACTTGGTAAACCGTGCGCTGACTCCCCGTTCCACCGCAGCGATTGATGCTGTTTGTTGTGGAGGGAGAATATAGCGCAGACTACTTCCTGGTAGGGCCACCGGTGGGCGGCCATCTTGGCAGGGTGACGTTCCAGCCTTTCCAGGAACCCAATCTACTTAGGCCACATGTCACCACCGCGCAGCGGTCACGCTCAGCGGAAACGCCATAGAAGCGCCGAAGAGGCGCCAAAGAGAAGCCAGTCTGCGCCAGTCCGCGCCCAGCAGTGCCCAGGTCCCAGGGACCCTATTCGCAGGCTCGTAACTTTGTATAACTATGATTCCTCATGTTTACACAAATTAAGATCAGTCGTTAACCATAAATGTCTGCATTCAATACGACCTATAGATATCACGACCAATTGCACGCACTGTAACTGGAAGCTACCTTCTAATCCCATAGGGAAACACCCGAATCATAGTATATGTCAGCTGTTCCTTCTTAACTGCAGATCACTGCCTAAGCACCACACTGAGCTAGCCCTTTTAATAGAAGAACATAAACCAGACGTACTTTACCTAACGGAGACCTGACTCCAATTGGAAGCCGACCCAGCCATCGTTTGGGCAGTCCCACAAGGTTACACAATAAAAAGATCTGACCGTAATGTGGGTAGAGGTGGAGGCCTAGCTATCATTTATAGAGAAACATGTAAATGCCACACCACTCCCAACGTCACATCTGTTTGCAAAAGCATGGCGTTTTCGCTCAAATTATCCCCGACAAATACCTTTACCGGTCTCCTGGTCTACCGTCCACCTGGAACGCTAGGTCAATTCACGTCCAACCTGATCGACCTAGTTGCCAATCTGGCGCTCACCTCGGCCAACTTTACCGTGCTGGGCGATCTAAATTTGCATCTAGATGATCCGCTTGGTTCTGCAGCCAACAGTCTTAGACTGGGCCTTCAAGCTATTAATCTGTCTCAAAAGGGATTCCTCCCGACACATAATAAGGGACATCTCTTAGACCAAGTGTACAGTAATCTTGAAGCCCTGAACACCGATTCGCCCTTTCCACTCCCTTGGACTGACCACTATTTAATACCTTTTATGTGGATAACCGGAAACCTTCCATCTGCCCAAGAACCTAACAAACATTGGGGTAGAAAATGGTCCAAACTTTCCTCTATCAAGTGGGAAGCTGCGCTGGCTGATCTCGCACCCCCGAAGTTGTCTAATCCCGATACGGCCAGTAGCAACTTTGATAATTGGATCCAAAATTCCCTTGATCTAGCTCTCCCGTAGGAACCCATGCACTACATAAAAAGGCAAAAAGTAGCCCCTTGGTATACCCCCAGTTTAAGGAATATGAAACAATCATGCCGCAAATTGGAAAGGCTTTGGAGGCAGGATCGCTCACAAAACAAGAAGGCAGAGTATAGGGCTGCAGTTAGGCTTTATAAAACCGAAATAAAGGCGGCTCAAGCCCGGTTTTATGAAACAAAAATTAACCTAGCTGCGAACGCCCCTAAGGAAATCTTTCTGATAGCTAAATCACTGATCACCCCCCCCCCACCTCCCCCCCCCCCAGAATTAGCACCGTTAGATGGGGCCCTCGCCCACTGTAATAACTTAGCAACCTTTTTCTATCAGAAAATCCAGACTATCTACGCATCTTTTGCCCCGGATAAAATGGAATTAGATGCTGTCATAACAACGAATCCTAGTGCCTTGACCATCTGCAAGCTAGAAAATGTACCCTTCTAGACTCCAGCTCCTTGGATAAAATCATGCCTAAAGTCACCTCAGGATCCCCTAGAGATCCAGTGCTGCCACAATTTCTTACCTCAGTCATTGATGTAATTCGTCCAGCTATTCTGGATGTCCTTAACGCCTCTATCATCTCGGGCATAGTTCCTACACCTTGGAAATGTGCAATTGTTAGGGCTCTTTCAAATGTAATCTATCTAACTTTCGCCCCATTTCCCTGCTGCCCTGGATGAGCAAATTGGTTGAGAAGCACGTTAATAACATTCTAGTGGAACATCTGGAATCTAATGACCTGCTGTGTGCCTCCCAGACGGGATTTCGTCCCCAACATGGGACGGAGACAGCCTTGTTGGCAGTAACCGAGGAAACGAGAAGCGTGCTAGACCAGGTAGGGAAGGCAGCCATTATATTATTAGATCCGAGTGCCGCGTTCGACACGGTAAACCATGCCATTTTATTACATCGTCTCAACGGTATGGGAGTGTCGGGCGCAGCTCTGACATGACTTACCTCCTTCATGGACGGGCGCTTCTTTCAGGTTTTTGAAGGAGAGGTTGTTTCCACCAAACAGCCACTCAGTTGTGAGGTTCCCCAGGGCTCAGCCCTGAACCCCACACTTTTTAACATTGATATGAGGCCCTTGGCAGAGATAGTCCACCCATTTGGCGTTCGAATTGTCACCTTTGCAGATGACACCCAATTGGTGGTGTCATTGAATCACGCTGAGGGGTCATCTAGCACTCTGAGTCCGTGCTTAGAGGCTGTGGCCAGATGGATGGAGGTCTCTTGCCTCAGATTGAATGGGGAAAAAACAGATGTTATGCTGGTGGGTAATCCCTCACCCACCAGTCTAGCGTCCATCTGGCCCATGTGTTTGGGTTCCCCTCCCTCTCCTAAACCTCAGATAAACAGCCTAGGAGTGTGGCTGGATAGTTCACTTGATTTTACAGTTCAGGCCACCAAAACCTCATCTACTTGTTATGGCCTAATGAGAATGCTACGGAAGGTTCTCCCCCTGCTCCCGTTCCAGGCGAGAAGAATCATGGTCCAGCTTGATACTTTCTCGCCTGGATTACGGCAATGCCCTCTATCTGGGAGCCCCGAGGTCTGCGATTAACAAGCTTCAGGTCACTCAAAACTGTGCCGTCCGACTGCTTTTTCAAATTCCACGCTGGCAGTCGGCCAAACCAGCTTTGAGGAAACTGCACTGGCTCCCTGTGTCAGCCAGGATACAGTTTAAAGCCATGTGTCTGACCCAGAAAGCCATTCGGAGAATGGACCTAGCCATAATGCATCCTCTAGTGACCCCTTACCTTCCCCACAGAGCCCTTCACTCTAGTTCATTACATCTGGCCACTACTACCAAGATAAACAAGGCCCGTTGGGACGGGCGCTCCTTTTCACACAACGCCGCAAAAATATGGAATTCCCTTCCTCTTGCCCTCAGAGAGAACAACAATCTGCAGGCATTCAGAAAGCTTTTAAAAACTCATTTGTTCGGAACAACCTGTTAGCTCTGTGCCCTGTTACCTCTTGATTCTAGCCAAAGCGATGCGAGGCCTCAGGGTAGATTTTTGCGCTATACAAATTTAATTTTCATTTCATTTCATTAAGGACAATCTGCGTCTTGTCGCTATTCAAGGCATATCCAGATACAAGCCCAAAACGACCAGCTTCGTCCTCAATTACTGCTACAGCAGAACCTGGGTCTGGTGTTACAAGAGCGATATCGTCCGCATAGGCCAAGGTTTAGATGCCCAATTGTGCGACCATATTGCTGGAATTTGAATTTTACTTTCCAACCCACGGATTAATGGATTAACAAAAATCACGATTAACAAAGGGGAACATAGACTACCCTGCCTGGTTCCCCGAGAGATTACACATTTTTTGGAAAGAATACCATTCACCATAACCGTAGCCGTTGTTTCAACATGCAACATTTTGACCGCCTAGATAAAGCCATCACCAATTCCAATTCTAGACATTGCGATCCAAAGGTACTGCCAGGAGACCCTATCACAGGCATTCTCCACATCCAACAGGATAAGAGCAATAGGGTCACCTGTGGAACTGGTACTGTTATTCTTCCTGACGGCCCCCAGTGCCGGAACACCACTTCAGAGGTAGCTGTGAGCATTACAAATACTAGTATTTCATATTTTCATTTCATATGATCTATTGTAGACCTTCCGGGAATAAACCCATGTTGGCGCATTGAAATAATCTTATGGATTTTTGGAGCGAGTTGCAGGTCCAACAACTTTGAATACATTTTGGAATCACAATTTATCAGGATTATCAGGCAGTATGAGCCCAATTCAAAAGGAGATGTGTTCTTTTTCAGAAAACCATGATTTTAGCTGAGGACCAAGACCCAGGGTGTTACCCACCATTAAAGATATGTGAAAATAATATATTTATAATTTCTTTTAGCTGAGAGGAAAAAGTAAGATAACATTTGGTCGGAATGCCGTCTGTGCCGGCTGCTTTCCCCTTTGCTAGGCTTTTCAGGGATGATAAAATCTCAACCCATTGGGGAGGGTTGTCTAACCTTTCCTGATTCCCCCTGGAAAATTTTGAGTATGGAACTGAGTCAAGCAATTGCATAATGCTAGTCTGTTCGATCCCAGTACTATCCATATACAAAGTTTGATAATACCCCCTGAACGCTACCCTAATCAAATCTGTATCCGTAGTCTGACCTAGGAAAGGATCTTCAATCTCTTGGATTAGTTTAGATATTATTTGTTGCTTAGCCTGTATTGCTAGATGATGGCCCATCTGTTCACTGAGTTCATAAGCAGCTTCTTTTTGAGTTGTTCATTTGTTCACTGCTTTATCCACCAGGATGTCGACAATAGCGGTTTTGGCAATAGCCACCCGCCAATGTTCTGCCTCCAGATCCATCCCCTCATGAACAGCCATTACTAAACCTTATTCACCACAAAATTATGCTGGTGATACTTAATTGTCTGTCTGGCACGCTTATTATATTTTAGAGAATATCTCAATGTTTCCCCCCGGATACCCGCTTTCATAGCATCCCATACCGTCTCAATTGACGTACTCCCTAAATTATCCACAGGACACGTAGGGATCCCCTGCCTCATGTGTGCACAAAATTCTTCATTCAATAGTAGCCTTTTCTCAAATGTCCATAATCTTGGTTTGTTGTTAAACACATCTAACTATAAATCAAGAACAAGCAGATTGTGATCTGATAAGACACGTGTAGCTTCTCTAAACAGCATTTCGAGATTAATGAACTAGACACAAACATATAATTGAGCCTAGCATGGATCATATGCAGATTTAAAAAATATATAAACCCTGAATCGTTCGGTTTCAGCATTTGCCAGCAATCAACCAAGCCATGGACTTGACACAGTTTCTTCCATGCCTGAAACACCTTCAGTTTCTTGACCGTATACCCCCACCCCTCCTCCACAGACCAATCACTCAGTAAATTAATATTACAATCCCCACATAGGATAAGTGAGAGGGGACGATGGGTAAGTTCACTAGAGATGGCGTCAGGCACTTAGGGGTCATCACTATTACTCCCATATAGTGTACATATTGTCAATTTTTCTCCCAGGCTTAGTTGACACTCTGTGACAGCCCACCACCCAAACTTATCCGATCGTGACCGTGCACTAATTAGCCAATACCCAATGATTTTAATAGATGCAATTGTGACCCTTCAATGTGTGTTTTCTGCAAACAGATAATATTTTCACCAAACATTTGCAGCCCGGCCACGACCTTTCGCCTTTTCTTAGCATCATTAAGTCCACAAATGTTAATAGTGACCACTCTGAGTCTACCCACAAATAGTTATAGCCGTATCCTGCCGCAGGAACCACACAAAATCAAGACCATTCCACCAGATAAGCTCCCAAAACATTTTAGAAAAAGTAATAAAAAATACAAATAAATGATTTTCCTTTGTCATCTGAGGGGCCCATTCCTCCACCCTCTTACCACCCCCCACCCACCACCACAACCTCGGCAACCAGACTCAACTATGAGCCCGTGTGAGGACATCTGGGACATTCCTCCTGACCCTCAACCTCCCTCCCCTCCACCTTTGCAAACCTTAAATAATCAGTAACACATAGTATCTCCCAAATAGTAGAATTCCAACACATTCGTGCTTATTTTTTGCCACAGCAGGCCTGCTAAAATAACGTCCAGATACTTATCTGCTTAGATTTCGGAGGTGAACCTAATATTCTGACCCTGAAAGACTACTTTCAGCCGAGGAGGGTTCTGTAAAAAATACTACTGTTCCTGCGAACGGCAAGGGAGTTATACGTTGTTTTATCTACCATCTCCTCTTGATGGTAGCATGAGCATAGTCAGGTCTAGAGGTGAATTAAATCTCCTCAAATCTTTTTTTGGCATTAGGTCGTGCTGGCATAAAAGAAAATTCCCAAAATAAACCAATATAGTGCAAGATCGGGCAAGTTCACTGGATGCCTGCCTCGCCAATGTCATAGGAAATCAATGGAAGCGTTGGATCTCCTTGTCCCAATCTCAAGAAGATAGTTCGTGGAAAGAACCTTTTAAAATATTGATTACAAATTTTCTTATGTTGTTACCCTCACAATTCCTGGGAATCCCTAGCAGCCTTAAGTTATTGCGGTGCTGGGGGTTTTCATATTCCTTATGCTACCGCATAACATCTATCAGAACACCCTCCTCTGATGTTGTCTGAGTCTTCCGTATCACCTCTTCGTTTTCCAATGCTTCTGTCCCTGTCTCAACCATATTTAGGGGCTCATTAGGATGGCAGACGGAAGTGCGACCGCAGCCCTGGAGTAAGCGGAAAATGCCTTTTCCGTGTCCGCCTGCCGCGGACACTCCGTCCGCCATATCAGGATAGGAAAGAGTGTCAAAAATCCGTCCGCGACGGAAGAGCACGCACCGCCGCCCAACTACACCGACCACGCGGCAGACGTAACCAATCCAGACACTCCGCCGTACGGACTGACGTCTACAACCGTCCCCCAAATCAAGATGGCGGAAAATACACATAAAACCGCTGCGGAAAAACAACCTGTCTGAACACGGCGGATTCCCCACAGTGAAGATACCATACATAGCAGAGATACCCACTGCAAGCTGCTCGCCACCATGGACCCAGCGCTACACGCTTTCCCGATGCTCTTCGCGATCCACCACGTCCAAGTCTTGGCCCACTATCGACGACGACGCAGGTAAGGCACAAACCATTCGCTGTCTGGAGGGGAATACCTGCAAGGGTCGTGACGTTGGGAGGGGGAGTGTCATGTTACCGAAACCACTGATTAGAAGCAAATACAAATACACAATTTTAGCACGCAAGCAGGAATGACTACGACAAAAAACGACACATGATTGACTACCTTTATTACACATAATAGGGGTATATTCACAGTGTATGCGTGAGCATGGGCAAAGTGGGCACCAGAGCATGAACATCAGAGGCAGCACATCAGAGGGCAGAATGCAGTATCAGAGCATCAACAGGGCATTGTTCGTAACAGAGCAGGTACATCATTGGCAGCACGTCAGAGGCCAGAATGCAGTATCAGAACAGCAACAGGGCATTGTGCCCAACAGAGCAGGTACATCATTGGCAGTAAACGAGAGGGCAGAATGCAGTATCAGAGCATCAACAGGGCATTGTTCGTAACAGAGCAGGTACATCATTGGCAGCACGTCAGAGGCCAGAATGCAGTATCAGAACAGCAACAGGGCATTGTGCCCAACAGAGCAGGTACATCATTGGCAGTAAACGAGAGGGCAGAATGCAGTATCAGAGCATCAACAGGGCATTGTTCGTAACAGAGCAGGTACATCATTGGCAGCACGTCAGAGGCCAGAATGCAGTATCAGAACAGCAACAGGGCATTGTGCCCAACAGAGCAGGTACATCATGGGCAGTAAACGAGAGGGCAGAATGCAGTATCAAAGCATCAACAGGGCATTGTTCGTAACAGAGCAGGTACATAATTGGCAGCACGTCAGAGGACAGAATGCAGTATCAGAACAGCAACAGGGCATTGTGCCCAACAGAGCAGGTACATCATTGGCAGTAAACGAGAGGGCAGAATGCAGTATCAGAGCATCAACAGGGCATTGTTCGTAACAGAGCAGGTACATCATTGGCAGCACGTCCGAGGCCAGAATGCAGTATCAGAACAGCAACAGGGCATTGTGCCCAACAGAGCAGGTACATCATTGGCAGAAAACGAGAGGGCAGAATGCAGTATCAGAACAGCAACAGGGCATTGTGGACAACAGAGCAGGTACATCAGAGGCAGCACATGAGAGGGGCCAAGTGCATCAACAGTCCATTGCACTGGACATGTCCATCAGAGGCAGCACAAGTACGTGTTCCAAGCAACCCGTCCCAAGGACCACAACAGTGCAAGGCTGTTTTCAATGGACAATGTACACACCATGTGCAATAACATGTGAGTGAAGTGAACAGCACCTCACATCACAGAATCAGGTGGACTGCGTGAACTACCTGCCTCGGACACACTGCCAGCAACAGAAACAGGAGTGTGAGACACAGCCACAGCCCGAGTGACTGACACATGGGCCACAGACCCAGACACACTGCCAGCACCAGAAACAGGAATGTGAGACACAGCCACAGCCCGAGTGACAGACACATGGGCCACAGACCCAGACACACTGCCAGCACCAGAAACAGGAATGTGAGACACAGCCACAGCCCGAGTGACTGACACATGGGCCACAGACCCAGACACACTGCCAGCACCAGAAACAGGAGTGTGAGACACAGCCACAGCTCGAGTGACTGACACATGAGCCATAGACCCAGATGCACTGCCAGCACCTGAAACAGGAGTGTGAGACACAGCCACAGATGTAGTGACTGACACGTGAGCCACAGACCCAGACACACTGCCAGCACCAGAAACAGGAGTGTGAGACACAACCACAGCTCGAGTGACTGACACATGAGCAATAGACCCAGATACACTGCCAGCACCTGAAACAGGAGAGGGCACAACTGAGACTGTGCTGCTACATGATGCATGACAGCAAACAACAGACACAGTGCCACTATCTGATACATGAGAGTCAACTGCACCTGCGCCACTGGGACCACTGAAATAATGAGCCACAGGGCTGAATGGGCCAGGAGGCAGGGTGGCCCTGGGAGCTGGGGATAGCTGTACTTGAGCGACATTGGGGTGGGCAGGTGTCAATGGTGTGTGTCTGCATTTCTTAGGGATATGTGAGTGCACCCTGGACAGGACAGGACTGGCAAGTGGTCGGGACTCAAATGAATTATCACCCACCATAGGTGGAGCATCTGCTGCCGGGGGTCGGCTTTCTGGGGACGTGCTGGAGCCTGCTTGTCGTTTGCTGTGTGCCTGCCGCCTGGACTCAGAATCATGTGTAATGGGGGATGCAACAACAGGGGACTCCCTCCTCTGCTTCTGACGGGCCTGCATGGGAATAGAGGTATGGGGGGACTCCGCCGCGGAGACATCTGTTTTCCGTTCCTTCGACAACATCAGCCTCAGTGCAGCCAGGGGTGATGTATGCCTGTCCTTGATTGCGCCAGTGTCCATGGGAGAAGCCTTGTCCCTAGGATGTGCCCTATCCGTAGGAGGAGTGTTGTCTCTGGACTTTCCCTGTGCCCTGGACGGTGCCCTGTTCCTGGCAGCAGACTTGTCATCTGTGGCGTACCTGTATCCAAAAGACACCTTCTCCCTGTGTGTGTCCCTGCCCTTGGGAGATGCCCCTTGCTCTGTTGTGTGCCTGCCCTTGGGACTCTCCCTGCTCTTTGGAGGTGCCATTGTCTTGTGACTGTCCTTGTCCCTGCCCTTGGGAGATGGCCCTTCCTCTGTTGTGTGCCTGCCCTTGGGACTCTCCCAGCTCTTTGGAGGTGCCATTGTCTTGTGACTGTCCTTGTCCCTGCCCTTGGGAGATGGCCCTTCCTCTGTTGTGTGCCTGCCCTTGGGACTCTCCCTGCTCTTTGGAGGTGCCTTTGTCTTTTGACTGTCCTTGTCCCCGCCCTTGGGAGATGGCCCTTCCTCTGTTGTGTGCCTGTCCTTGGGACTCTCCCTGCTCTTTGGAGGTGCCTTTGTCTTTTGACTGTCCTTGTCCCTGTCCTTGGGAGTGGCCCCTTCCTTAGTATTATCCTTGTCCTTGGGAGTGTCCCTGCTCCTTTGAGGTGCCTTTGTCCTCTGACTGTCCTTGTCCAAGGGAGTGTCCATGGACTTGGGAGTATCCCTTGCCTTGGGAGTACCTTTTGTGTGGAATGCCTGTGTAGCATGTGAAGGCATGTCCCCCAACACCACTTGTGGATCCTGTGTGTGTACTCCAGTGTATCTGACGTTGTCTTTGTGAACAGATTTTGCTGACCTAGGGGATGGTGTCTGTGCCCTCCGTGCCCTGACGTGCTGTCTGACGCTACTTCTAGTGCAATAACCTGTATTAGAGTCCTGGTCAGAATATTCACTCCCCCCTGAGACATCCAGTGGTGTAGATGGGGAAACAGAAGTAGCACCCTGTCCATGCGACTGTACAATGGCAGACGACACACTGCTTGCCAATGACTGAACTGTCCTGTGTAGACCAGCAAGATCGCCATGCATCCCTTCCATGAATGCCACCACCTGCCCCAACTTCCTATCATGGTCTTGGAATGCATTTGTCATATTGGTCTGCCCCACACACAGCTGTCGCAGCAGATCAACAGCCTCAGCACAAAGTGCATTTTGGGTCACCGTGGCAGGGGCAGCGGTGCCTGCACCGAACGCCACTCTGCTCCCCCTACACCAGCGTGCACGAACAGTACATGGTGCAGTTGGCGGCAGTGTGGGCCCTGTGTGCTGTGTCCCGACCGAAGGTGTTGATTGCCCACTCCCAATATGTGACAACAGTGCTGGCTCACCAACACTGTCGGAAGATGAGGACGATGGTGTCTCCACATGCGAGTCCTCATGGACGGTCCTGTCCCCCTCTCCGGCGCTGCCCTCCTCTGTGTCAGTCTGCATGTGCGCGAAGTCTGATCCGGATGCATTGCCTCCACTCATCTCCGCCGTCTGTGGCTGAGTGCCCTCTGCCAAAGCTGAAATGCACAGAAAAGAGGTGTAAGTCATGGGCACACTCACGTACAGAAGGACAAGGAATCCCTAATTCCATTGCTGACAAAGTTCATCTAGCCCCCATCCTGCACACGGCCCGCCTCTACCAGTCATCCTCACATGACATAAGCGTTGGTGGCCGTGACACATGTACAGCATGCGGACAGGGCATGAGCATGTACATCTGCACACATGTCTTGCCATGGGGCCACGGACCACTACGGCATGTGCTTCAACACTCAACTACTAAGCAAATGGCGTGTCAACATGCCGGACCTGGATGTCAAATTACACTCACCCAATGGCACCAACATGGCATCGCAGCGATACATACACACCACGGAAGTCACTTCTGTGTCTGGGCACCAATACATGCATTGCACTCCCAAGTAACATACACAGACAGTCTGCTCACCGCTAGTTTGCTGTTGATCCACACTCAGCCGTTCGGACAGGTCAGGTTGCGTCACAGCAATGATACGGTGCATGAGAGGGGTCATGGAGCGTCAGGCCAGACGTGGCGTCCTTGGAATCATCCCCAGTGTCACTTCCGCTACATTCTTGCTCAGCCTGGAAATGTCGTCCCAGCATTTGTGGCAGTGTGTATGCCGTCTATTGCACACCCCCAATGCCCGTACATCATGTGCTATGCTCCTCCACACGTCCTTGCGAAGGTGCAGCTTGACCTACCATGATGGGAGACAAAAGGGTGCAAGTCAGTGGACAGTTGGCCTGTCACACAGATAGGGGCAACACGTATCTGTCAGCAGCCACGCACATTCTGACAAATATGTCGGGCCCACAGTACACAGCCAAGATTGCAGAAGCCAGGGGTCATTGACCACCTCATGCACACCAACATGTCCCACACTGCACTTACCACCTGTCCGGGTGCGCCATAGAGCCGTCCAAAGTTGCGGAGCACACCGTCCACGAGGACATCAAGCTCCGCGGCGGTGAAGGGACGAGACCGGATCTCTTTGACTCTCGACATGGCAAGATCACGGAGTATGGCACTAGAGCAGCAGTCGGTGGTCAGCTCAGCAACAGCAGGTCGAGGTGATGGTCACAGGCAGCAGTCGGTGGTCAGCTCAGCAGCAGCAGGTCGAGGTGATGGTCACAGGCAGCAGTCGGTGGTCAGCTCAGCAGCAGCAGGTCGAGGTGATGGTCACAGGCAGCAGTCGGTGGTCAGCTCAGCAGCAGCAGGTCGAGGTGATGGTCACAGGCAGCAGTCGGTGGTCAGCTCAGCAGCAGCAGGTCGAGGTGATGGTCACAGGCAGCAGTCGGTGGTCAGCTCAGCAGCAGCAGGTCGAGGTGATGGTCACAGGCAGCAGTCGGTGGTCAGCTCAGCAGCAGCAGGTCGAGGTGATGGTCACAGGCAGCAGTCGGTGGTCAGTTCAGCAGCAGCAGGTTGAGGTGATGGTCACAGGCAGCAGTTGGTGGTCAGCTCAGCAGCAGCAGGTCGAGGTGATGGTCACAGGCAGCAGTCGGTGGTCAGCTCAGCAGCAGCAGGTCGAGGTGAACAGGCAGCACTGGTTCCCAGGGTAGGATGTGTGCTTTTTGACATCACACATATATAGGGCCCTGAGCACATGTCAGTAGCATACGTCGCCAGCAATTGGTCAGCCCTGGATGCGTGTTTGTAAAAGGGCCAATGACTGGCCCTGGTGTTGCGGTACACTGCTTCCGCTACTTTCGATTGGCCATACGCGGCCAGCGTTCCCTCTTCCCATTGGCTGCATGTGCACGGACCGTCACGGTCACACATCGGCAAACCGCATGTGCAAGCTTCCGGGACGGATGCTTCTTTTGCAACAATGTTCTATCACTGGCGCCACCATGGCGGTGCACGTATTCGGCGGGGGAGGTACAGGCCAACACACCCTTTAGATGTAGTCAATGGACATGGCAGTTCATGACCCCCCTTACAGTCACATTGCATCATCCACCGTACACCGGCCGGCCCAGCCCGGCCCAGGACCGCCGTGCCGGCCATGTCCACAACCGCCGTTCCAGGCCCGGCCTAGAACCGCTGTGCCGGCTATGTCAGCCACCGCCGTGCCAGGCGAGTGAACACCCGTCGGTGGCTGACATGGCCGCCACGGCGGTCTTAGGCCGGGCCTGGCACGGCAGTGGCTGACATGGCCGAACCGGTGGTCCTAGGCCGGGCCTGGCACGGCGGTGGCTGACATGGCCGGCACGGCGGTCTTAGGCCGGGCCTGGCACGGCGGTTGTGGACATGGCCGTCATGGTGGTCTTAGGCCGGGCCTGGCACGGCGGTTGTGGACATGGCCGGCACGGCGGTCTTAGGCCGGGCCTGGCACGGCGGTTGTGGACATGGCCGGCACGGCGGTCCTAGGCCGGGCTGGGCCGGCCGGTGTACGGTGGATGATGCAATGTGACTGTAAGGGGGGTCATGAACTGCCATGTCCATTGACATCATCTAAAGGATGTGTTGGCCTGCACCTCCCCCGCCGAATACGTGCGCCGCCATGGTGGCGCCAGTGATTGAACATTGTTGCAAAAGAAGCATCCGTCCCGGAAGCTTGCACATGCAGTTGCCGATGTTTGACCGTGACGGTCCGTGCACATGCAGACAATGGGTAGAGGGAACGCGGCCCGCGTATGCCCATTCGAAAATAGCGGAAGCAGTGCAGCCATGGCGGCGCCAATGATTGTATATTTTCAGACGCTGCACCGTGGTGTATTGTCTGCAGTTGCGTCATGAGGGTTGTGAGCGTGATAGGGAAACTTCATATGTCATGCACTATTCCATGTGTGTCCATACTATGCCCATCGGTGTGCACACAATGTGCAACACATGTGCATGTCGACGTGTTGACGTCGGGTGTTACCCTACAGACGTTTTAACTTCTTCACATCTACAGAGTACATCACGGCTGTTTCGGCACATTCTGAATCTGTTGTCAGTGTGTGGTTCATGTGAGGTCACTACAATGGTGGGGGTACACATGCATTCAGTGTATGTGTGTTGCCTGTTGTGTCACCATGCATGTAATGTCTGTATGCTCACCATTATTGGCGTTGGCATTGGTGCATGATGACATGGTGTGTGTGTATCATTATCATTTGTGTGCATGCACTTGCATGTGTGTCTGTGATGTGGCTTCTACACATTAGAGTCATAACACACGTCTTGTCAGTAATGTTGACATGTGACTAAGTTGCGTTGTACGTGTTGACACACTTCCTGTTGCTAGTGGCTGCACATTGTTATTGGGGCACTCCGTATTGTAGTTACTTTCAGAGATGTCACACATATGACCATTGTCCACAACATTTATCTTCTTGCTAATGTTGCCTTACATGTGATGGAGTTGCACACCTATGCGTTGTTTGTAAGTTGACTCAAGTTACTTCTCTCTCCCACACAGGAGGGCTCTAAATGTGCATCGGCCATACACTGTTCTGGAGGATATGGTTGACGAGGAGGTGATCAGTAAATTCCGGCTAGATCGACGTAGATTGATGGAGCTTGTTGCCCAATTGTCTCCTCATCTGCAGCCACGAAGGACGTATCCTGGTTCTATTACACCCACAGCAAAGGTGATGGCGGCACTACACTTTATTGCTACTGGCACCTTTCAGTACACAGTTGGACATGCCGGGGGGATGTCACAGTCCATGTTCAGCATGGTACTTCGGGATGTTCTAAAAGCTATGATGCTGTACAAGGATGACTACATCCATTTCCCACGGCCGGCAGAGTTGGCAGCAGTCAAAGCAGACTTCTATGCACTGGGCCAGATACTACACGTACTGGGTTCCATTGATGGCACACATATCGCTCTCATTCCACCACGGGCATGTGAGCAGGTTTATAGGAATCGGAAGCACTTTCATTCGCTGAACGTGCAGGTGGTGTGCCTGGCCGACAACATCATCTCCCATGTGTGTGCAAGATTTCCAGGCTCCGCACATGACGCCCACATCATGCGCAGCAGCATTGTCCCTCAACTGATGGCAAATCTGCGTCCCGGTCATGCGTGGCTTGTTGGTGAGTATGCTGTGGGGACATTTGTGATTTCTGTGTGGCATGGGGTACCCACCAATTCAGGTTGTGATATTTGTGTCTGTCATCCCCCTACATAGGCGACTCGGCGTACCCAAACCGGCCCTGGCTCCTGAGTCCCATACGTAATCCTACTACAGCGGGTGAAATGCGTTACAATGATGCACATGGAAGGACACGTAGAGTGGTGGAACATACTTTTGGACTGCTAAAGTCTAGGTTTCGGTGCCTGGATAAGACCGGAGGGGCCCTGCCTTACTCACCAAGCAAAGTATGCAGGATCGTGGTTGCCTGCTGCATGCTCCACAACCTGGCCGTGCGCAATGACATTGAACTGCTCTTGGACTCCGAAGACCAACAAGTTCCTCGGCCTCCCATCCCACCCATGTCGACTGATGAGGATAGTGGTGAGGAGGAAGGTGTGGACCAGAGGCGGCAGCTCATTGATCGCTACTTCCCTTGAATGTGAGTAACTACCTCTTGTGCCGGTTGACAATGCCTTATGTATGTTTGCTGGTGTTGTGTGGATATGGTGTGCATCAGCTGGGTGTTCTGCTATGTGATGGTTGCATATGTGTGTGTTCATTTATTTGGACATGCAAGTCTCCATGATGTGTGTCCTCTCATCCAATGATTTTGTGATGAGTGTGGTTTGTGGAATGTTGCTGTGCAGTGTGTTGTGATGGGTGTGAATCTGTTTCCTGACGTGTGTTTGCTGTCTCTGATTTTCCCTAGGTCACTCCCGCAGCGGCATGATTATGTACGACTTGGATCCCTGCACCTGGTTACGTCTGTTTCTGAGGCAATCATGTGATTAAACATGGAGGCAACACATCATTGAGTGTGGCATTTATTTACAGGTTGTGCATTGGTGCTGGTGAATATTTACAAGTAAGTGTGGGGTGGGGGAGTGTGAGTTGAAGGTAATGGCAGATGAAATGTCCGTGCTGACACCACATTGGGTGATGTCAGGCTAGTCCAGCAGACCTGTGCCAATGATTGGCTATGTGGGACAGGATAGTTGGCAGGGTGAATGTCTGGCTCAGGCAGTGTCAGAGTCATTGTCGGCCCCTCTTGGAGCGTGTGGATGGAGCAGCCCCACTGCTCTCACCCACTTCCAGCCTCGGACGGCCCCTCCGTCTTTGAGGTGGAACGGAGTCAGCTGGGGGGGCAGGTTGGTCAGGGGCCACATCCGTCGCCAGGGGTACAGGTGGCGGTGGCGGTGGTGTTGCTGGCCGTGGCGTCTGGACACTTGGTTGAGGGGGGGTGGGGTTGTTGCGGGCTATCCATTCCCTCCACATTGTTGTCTGCTGGCCCATGATATCCACTATCTGGCCAAGGCGGCGGTCAATGGCCCGCAACATGTTAGTGTTGTCCACCGAGTCCTGGTGGGCACGATCTGCCTGTTCCTGGCCACGCTCGTAGGAAGCCTGGCACCTGGCTAGGGCTTCAAGTGACTCTGCCACAGGATGGGGTGGGTGTCCTTCCTCAGCGCGACGGAGTGTGGATCTCCTGATTGGCTGATGTGGCCTCGCCTCTCTCCTTTCTGGCCCATTCTCCCTGCTTGGGTGGGAGGTCGATGGCCCTGCGTCGTGCGGTGGGTTAGGCAGGGTGGCACAGGCAGGAGTGGTGGTACTGGTGGTGGTGGTGGTGGTGAGTCTGCAGCTCACTGTGGCCGGTGTTGCAGGAGTTACACAGGTGACGGTTGTCGGGCCGGGATTTCCTGTGAGCCAGATGGCCCTGGCAGTCTGCTTTGGCCCGCACCATCCTCCGCACCGGAGCTGGCTGTGGCATCGTCCCGAGAGAGTCCGGTATGGGTGTGAGGCGAGTCTTCCGGCCGGTTGCTGGTTTCACCAGTCAGATTACGATCACCTGAGGGACAAGATTGTGCTGATCAGTACTGTGGACATTACATGTTCATATCAATTTGATTACATTTCAGTGTCCTGTCGGACACACCCCACCCACCACCACCGCCCTCCCTGTGGACATGGGGGCCTGTTGGGAGTTGTAGTGGTGACCTCTCACACACCCCACACACCACCACCGCCCTCCCTGTGGACATGGGGGCCTGTTGGGAGTTGTAGTGGTGACCTCTCACACACCCCACCCACCAACACCGCCCTCCCTGTGGACATGGGGGCCTGTTGGGAGTTGTAGTGGTGACCTCTCACACACCCCACCCACCACCACCACCCTCCCTGTGGACATGGGGGCCTGTTGGGAGTTGTAGTGGTAACCTCTCACACACCCCACCCACCACCACCGCCCTCCCTGTGGACATGGGGGCCTGTTGGGAGTTGTAGTGGTGACCTCTCACACACCCCACCCACCACCACCGCCCTCCCTGTGGACATGGGGGCCTGTTGGGAGTTGTAGTGGTGACCTCTCACACACCCCACCCACCACCACCGCCCTCCCTGTGGACATGGGGGCCTGTTGGGAGTTGTAGTGGTGACCTCTCACACACCCCACCCCCCACCACCGTCCTCCCTGTAGACATGGGGGCCTGCTGGGAGTTGTAGTGGTGACCTCTCACACACCCCACACACCACCACCGCCCTCCCTGTGGGCATGGGGGCCTGTTGGGAGTTGTAGTGGTGACCTCTCACACACCCCACCCACCACCACCGCCCTCCCTGTGGACATGGGGGCCTGTTGGGAGTTGTAGTGGTGACCTCTCACATACCCCACCCACCACCACCGCCCTCCCTGTGGACATGGGGGCCTGTTGGGAGTTGTAGTGGTGACCTCTCACACACCCCACCCACCACCACCGCCCTCCCTGTGGACATGGGGGCCTGTTGGGAGTTGTAGTGGTGACCTCTCACACACCCCACACACCACCACCGCCCTCCCTGTGGACATGGGGGCCTGTTGGGAGTTGTAGTGGTGACCTCTCACACACCCCACACACCACCACCGCCCTCCCTGTGGACATGGGGGCCTGTTGGGAGTTGTAGTGGTGACCTCTCACACACCCCACCCACCACCACCGCCCTCCCTGTGGACATGGGGGCATGCTGGTAGCCATTTACATTTTGGTGAGTATGTGGCCCACGTGCATGGGTTGGGGCCTGGGAGATGTGTCTTCTCAGTTGTGTGAGGCTGACCATGTCGTTCTGATCGTGGTGCTTGGTTTTTACTTACCAGCCTCTTCTCCTTCCTCAAGTCCTTCCAGGCTCTCTGGGTGCAGTATGCCCAGCACCTTTTCCTCCCAATCAGTGAAGGGTATGGGCTCCGGGGGTGTGCCGCCGCCAGTATGATTTGCTCTCACATGGTTTTTGGCACGGATGCCTTTCACCCTGGTTTTCAGGTCATGCCACCGCCTCTGTATCTCGTGCTTTGTCCTTGGCACGGTCCCTGACGCATTCACCCGACTGACGATCCTGTCCCACATGTGATTTTTTTGCGCCACAGTGGTCTGCTGGACTTGGGCCCCGAATATGTGGGGCTCAACACGGATAATTTCATCCACCATTACCTTCAACTCGGTCTCCGTGAATTTAGTTTTTTTTTTGGGTGCCATGGTGAGTGGTGCTCAGGGTGTGGGTTGAGTGAGTTGGGGGGTGCAGGTGTGTGTTGTGTGGTGTGTAGGAATGGTGTGGTGGGTGTTTGTGTGGTGGGAGTGGTAGGGTGGTGGTTGTGTGTCTTCAATTGGTGTATGCTGTTGCTCGTATTGGGCCTCTTGCTAGCAGCTATGCTGTGATGCAAAGGATTGTGGTAGTGGGTGTGAGTCATTTTATAGTAGTGTCTCAATGGTTGTTGGCAGTCAGGTGGTAGGTGGGTGTGTTGACTTGTGTGCATTATTGGGTACTTGGGGGGTGTCATTGTGGCTTGTGATTGGTGTTGGTGTTTCAGGTGGGGGGTAGTCCTTTTTCGTGTGTTTGCAATTTACTTCCGTCACACTTTTTGACATTGGTTTGACGGTAGGGATGTTGTTCGTTTTGGGCTTCCGCTGTGATGCACTGTTTCTGGTTGCATTCTTTCCGCCGCGGCCGTGGATGGCGGTGCGTACCGGGGTACAGGCGGCGTTATCCTAATCGCGGACACGGAGCCTTCGCAGGTATGGCGGTGGATGTGGCTGTTCCCGCGGTCATGTGCGTCCGCGGCGGACGGGGTTTCGTCGGTTCCGTCCGCTTGCGGCGGTCTCTGGTGTACTCCGTCCGCCGCGGACGGAGTTTGGTGTCCTCCGTCCGCCGCGGTCGGGGGTTCGTTCCATTATTTTCCTAATTGCTACGGCGGTTTATCCGCGGATCGGTCCGGAGTTTCTTGCCCGCTTCCTTGGCGGACGGGACACGTTTCCGTCCGCGATCCTAATCAGCCTCTTAGTCTCTCTGAGATATCACCGCTGATTTTTCCTATTTTCTGTACAGACCCTTGGAGTATTTGTTTAGGCTAAACGTGCCTGTCAATTATCGCACTTAACATCTTCCTGAAATGATCACAAGGATTTCAGAATTAATGATACAGAGGGTTCAGACAACTTTCCATCATTTAATGATTCTGGTTCTCCCCCCATATTCCCACTTACTACCCTTGGTAACTCTATCTTTCCACTTACTGCTCCTGGGGTTAGCAATTGCGTAGCTGAGTACTCACACCCAAGTTCCTCTGAAGACTCATTGTCATAGGTCTCAATACCCCCTGGGTCTTCTTAAGACCTTTTTTTCAGATGGGCGTTTGGGCTTCTCCTGGAAACTGCTACTACTTGATTGGAAAGTCCCTCAATCACTTGTTGCCGATACACTTGTATCGGATACCTCTGAATCTTCGGTTGAGAAGAATTTTTCCATGGGGTCCGAGGACGGGTACAGACATCCCTACTCCGTGGGTTTTCTTTTAGGTTAATCTACTCTGGATACACGGGGTCTGTCCTCAAGTGTTATGACCAATATATCATTCTCATCCCTCTTATCAGCTGGCATATCAGCAGGGCAACCATCACTTGTCACTGTTTCCACCTCCAGGCTGGTCTGTAGGGGTGCCTCTAGAATAGTAATGTCACCATTTAATGATCGGAGGCTCACACTCTTTGCTAGTAAATTCTCTGATTCTTCCTCTTGATCTCTTTGTGTATGAATACAATCCCCCGTTCTTTCATTATCTTTCCTTATGGGTTCAGGATCAACATGCCTATCCCTTTTCTATTCCTCAGTCTCCTGGGGGGAAAAGATATTCAAAATAGATGGTTGTGACCCCCCCAGACTCCTGCATACACTGAGATGCAGCTCTCGCGTGCGACCCAGCTTTTCTCCCTGGTTTGTCCCCCGTACCAGTATTTATAACCCATGCCCTCTCGCAATTGAAGAGTAGAGGTAGTAAGGGGTGCCGTAGTTTCCCCTTGCCGCGAGTAGCCATAATTTTCAGCCCTACAGTCTCTTTTTCCTGCTCAAGCTTACAGCCTGCAACCAACCAGCACCAAGACAAGTTGAAGCCAGGCATGGCCTCTGCCGTTAACAGTATCAGCCATCTGAGAGCCTCGCAGCGGCCGCAGCTGAATCTGATTTTCCCAAATGGAGATGCGTTTAGCGTTCGAGTCAGCATTCAGCTTCCTTGATTCTCGTGGCAAGATAATCCTGAGGCATATGCCACACGGAGTCCAGCCACAGCTCCAGTACATGGCCCAAGGGAGAGCCCGCTCCGTACCTAGGAGACATTCACTCGGGAGGTGAGAGAAATGATAAATGATAAAAATCCAACATGCAGTACTTAAAAAGTATGCACCTTGTAAGAATACTTTAAAATACATACCTTGAAGTTGGTAGCTCAATCCAGTGCTACCGCGGCACTGATAACAACAGAATCCAAGAGTTCCGTCTGACCGCATCAGTCGGGGTTGACAGCAGACTCGTAAACTGTGCCTTTTTGTGTTGCAGCCAATCACGTTGGTGCCGGTTGGTCGTGGCAACCGTTGGGGTTGTGATGCAAAATGTAGCGGTACAACATGTGGTGTTCTCAAGTCACGGTGCAGGCAGCGGCTCGGTGACAGTCATCCAGCGGCGTCAGTAAGACCAGGGCTGTGGAGCAGAGTGAATGCGTTGTTCGATGTAGTGCTGACAGATCAAGGTACAGGTGACAGAGCGGTTGTGGGGGGCTGGCCTCGGTTGGTCCAGACTGCGGTGTGGGACGGAGCGGTACATAGTGAGACTTAAGAGTGGTGCCCCAGGCCATAATGCGGTCACGGAAGTTGCTGTCAGCATGCAGCAATGTCAGCGGTGAGACCAGGGCGGCAAGTGTAGCATGGTGGTGCAGAGTGTGGTGCCCACAGGTCACGGTACAAGTAGCAGCTCGGGAGTGAGACCAGGGTTGCGGTGCAGGATGCGGGCAGTACCCTTAGTGGTTCCTTCAGGGCACGGAGCAGTCGACATACTCGGTGACGGAGTTGGCTGCTTCCCCCCCTCTGTGGCAACTCAAACCGCTGTTCAAGAAGCGGTACCCAGAGGTCGGTGAGACTTCAGAACAGGAGGCAAGCTAAGTTTCAAGCCCTTGAAAATATTCAGCATAAGTAAAGAAAGTTCAGTCCAGTCCTTTTACTGCCCAAGGCAGAAGCAGCAACTGCAGGCCAACCCAGCAAAGCAACAACACAGCAAAGGGGCAGTACTCCTCCTGGCAGTTCTTCTAGCTCTTCTTCTTGGCAGGTTCCTTGATTCCAGCGAGTTCTAAAGTTCTGGGCTTTGGGCCCCAATATTTATACTTAGTTTCCCTTTGTTCTCTCAGGCAGAGAGGCCCTGTGCTCAGTCCAAACCAGTTCTGTCCTCTCTGGGCCATCTTCACAGCAGGGGGTGGAGACAGCATGGTGTAAGGCAGACCAGGCCTGTTCAGGTGCACTAAAATCTCCTCCCACTACTCTAAATGCAGCCCAGGTCTATTCAGCCCAGCCCTGACTCATCCAGGAAAGGCAGGTCACACCTCTACCCCCTCAGTGGCTGTCAATAGTGAATGCACATCCTCAGCCCATGTCACTCCAACGCCAGACAGTCAATCCAGAAACCAGCAGAGGGACACAGGATGGCTAAGCAAGAAAATACTTACTTTTAAAAGTGGTATTTTCAAAAACAGAACATAAAAATCATCTTTACTAAAATATGCATTTTTTAATGCTGAGTCCAGGCATACTAAACACCATTTCCCTAACTTCTACCAATGGGAAGTTAAGCTTATAAGATGTTATAAGTATAGTCCCATTATATCCTATGGGACAGATAGCCTTTCCATAGTGGAAAACTAAATGTACTGCAATTCACTACCAGGACTTGTCACGCACATCAGGGCATGTCCTACCTTTAACATATGCAGGGGTACCTTGGGCGTACCAGAAGGGTGGCTTACATGTAAGAAAAGGGAAGATTAGGGCCTGGGAAGATGATGCGCTTGCCAGGTTGAAATGGCAGTTATAAACTGCGCACAGACACTGGCAGTACTGAGAACCCTTTTCAGGGCTGCTTGTGTGGGTGGCCCAATCCAGTGCTGCAGGACCACTAGCAGCATTTGATTTACAGACCCTGGCACCCTCAGTGCACTTTACTAGGGACTTACTAGTAAATCAAATATGCCAATCATGGAAACACCAATCCATATCACAATTTACAACAGAAGCACTTGCACTTTAACACTGAACAGCAGTGAGAAAGTGCGCAGAGACATTAAACCATCAAAAACAGAGCCAAAACTGGGAGGTCAGAAAGCAAAAAGACTGGGGAAACATGTCAAAAGATGCCAGGACTAACACATGTACACTCCAGCTGAAAGTAGGGAGAACTTCCCACCTTCTTGGGAGCTCTTTTCACTAAGATGGAAGAACCTGGACAGACCACCAGCGTTGGCGTGTTCTGTGCCAGGGCGGTGTTCCACCGTAAGGTCCATCCCCTGTAGGGAAATGGACCACCTCAACAGTTTTGGGTTCTGGCCCCTCATCTGCATTACCCATCTGAGGTGCCTGTGGTCTGTCTGAACTCGGAAATGAGTTCCAAACAGGTAGGGTCTTAGCTTCTTCAGTGCCAAGACCACAGCAAAGGCTCCCCTTTCTATGGCACCCCACCTTAATTCCCTGGGGAGTAGTCTACTACAGGGTGGTCTAGGCCATCAACGTTCAGTTGTGGGATCACCGCTCTCACACCATGCTCTGAAGTGTCAGTCTTCACTACGAATTTCTTGGAGAAGTCATATGCCTTGAGCGTGGGCGCCATGCACATGGCTTCTTTCAGGACATCAAAAGCATTCTGGCAGGCATCCGTTCAGGTCACCTTCCTGGGCTGCTTCCTAAATGTCAGCTCTGGTAAGGGGGCCACAATTTTGCCATAGCCCTTACCAAATCTCCTATAGTACTCAGTGAGACCTAAAAAGGCTCCCACTTCTGTCTGAGTCTTAAGGGAATCCCAAGCCAGAATGATGTCAACCTTAGGCTGTAGGGGCAGCACCTTTATGCTTCCTACCTGGTGCCCTAAGTACACCACAGAGCCCTCCCCATCTGGCACGTACTGGCTTTGATTCTGAGGCCTGCCTCCTGCAGAGCATTTAACACTTCCCAGAGGTGTTGCATGTGATCCTCTCAGCTGGAGCTGAACACTGCAATGTTTTTCAGATATGTGGCACTCAAATCTTCCAGTTCAGCCAACCAGTGGTTAACCAACCCTTGAAAGGTTGAAAGGACATTCTTCAATCCAAAGGGCATCACCCCGAATTGTTAATAGTCCTGTGGGGTTGAGAATGCTGACCTCTCCTTGCCCCATGGGGTAAGGCAATTTGCCACTACCTAGACATCAAATCAAATGTGCTGAGGAACTAAGCAGCTCCCACCCGATCAATGAGCTCATCAGCTCCGGGGATGGGGTGTGCATCAGTCTTTGTGACTGTGTTGAGCCCACGGTAGTCCACTCAGAACCACAGTTCAGGGGTGGCGATGGGCGCAGCAGCCTTTAGGACCACTGGGATGGCCAATGGACTGTTAGAGGGCTCTATCACCCCTAATGCCAACATCTTAGAGACCTCCTCTTTGGTGCAGTCCCTGACCCGGTCAGTCAACCTGTAAATCTTGTGTTTTACAGGAATGCTGTCACCAGTGTCCACTTCATGGGTACACCAGTGAGTAACACCTGGGGTCAGAGAGAACAGTGTGGCAAACTGTCCCAAAACTGGTGACAGTCACTCTGCTGCTCTGGGGTCAATGTAGGGGAGAGGATCATACCTTATACTGACCCATTATGCTCCTTGGTAGACAGGAGGTCAGGGAGAGGTTCACACTTCTCATCCACCCCACCAAGAGCATGCTCACTTCAGACCTCTCAAAGTGAGGCTCGAGGCGATTCACATGGAGGACCCTCTAAGGGTTCCTGGGAGTCTGCAAATTCACCAGGTGACATTACGCTTGCCCTCCACCACCTCAAAAGGCCTAGTCCACTTGTTCTGCAAGGCACAAGGTTCCACTGGGGCCATGACCCACACTTTCTGGCCAGGTTGAACTGCCACCTGATCATACCAGAGTTTCATCTCCTCCTGGCTTGCTTACAGGTTCATCTCAGTAAGTTTCCTGAAGTGGGCAGTTTGGTTCCTGAAGGCCAGCATGTAGCGAAATACATCTTGGGGAGTTTTCCTGGGAGCAGTCTCCTGGCCTTCCTTGACCGAACTAAGAGGTCCTCTCACAGGGTGCCCATATAGAATCTCAAAGGGACTGAACCCTATAGACTTCTGTGGTACCTCCTTGTATGGAAAGAGAAGGCATGGCAAGAGGATGTCCCACTTATGCCTCATGGGTTCTGTTGGGCCCGTGATCATGCCCTTCAAGGTTTGGTTGAATCTCTCCACCAAACCGTTACCTTTGGGTGGAGTGGTGAACTTGTGGGTTGCACCACACTCCTTCCACAGGGATGTCACATACTTAGATATGAAATTGGTCCCACGGCCAGAAACCACCTCTCTGGGGAAACTCCCATGGGAAACGATCCCCATTAATGCCTGGCCTACCTCTAGTGTGGTCGTTGTCCTTAGAGGGATTGCCTCCGGGTACCGGGTTGTATGGTCCACCAAGATCAGAATGTACTTGTTGCCCATAGCTGTCTTGGTATACAGTGACCCCACAATGTCTATCCCTGCCCTGTCAAAAGGGGTTCCAATGTCTGGGAAATATTGGAGAGGAGCCTTACACTTACTCCCACTCTTAACACTTGCCTGGCAAGTTTGGCAAGACCTGCAATGTCCATCTGACTGCCTTCGCATTTGGGGCCAAAAAAAGTGGGTGACAAGCCTGTCAGAGGTCTTGTCCCACCCCAAATGTCCTGCCAAAGGCACGTCATGAGCCAAACTCAGTAGGAAGGTCCGGAAGCGCTGGTGTACCACCAGCACATGGGCTGGCCCAGGCCCAGCAACCTTAGGCTTGCTGAATAGGAGATCATTCTCCCAGAAGATCCAGTGTGGTTCAGATTGATCACTAGTTGCTTGGTTTGCAGCCAGCTGCCGCAAACCTTCTGGAGAAGGGCATTCTTTCTGCTCCCTGTAGAATTCTTCCCTGGAGGGACCACCTTCTTGCTGCTAATGGGTCAGCTCAGATAAGTCCCCCAGTTCAGCTACCTGCTCCGCTGTAGGTCCCGGGGCTTTCCCTTTGAAGTCAGCTTTCTCCCGGATCATGAGAACCTCAGGGGAGGGTTTCCCGTACCCCCTGCCCTTTCTTTTGGAAGGCACCTGGGCCGTTGTTTCAGTCTCCAGGTCCTTCTGGTCACCCTTTCAGTCAGCCATTGACTGAGTGGCCACGCATGCCCACTATGGCAACCCAAGCATCTCCAAGTAAGACCCGAGCTCAACATCATTCCACAAGGACTGTTCTAGGTAATTTCCTAGCAGACAATCTACTGGCATGGTAGGGCTCACAACCACCCTCAAGGGACCTGAGACCCCCCCACTCAAAAGGAACCTGTGCCGCCTTACACTGGTGCTCTGAGTTGTCCACAACAACTACTTTGTGGAATGCCCCGGGGACTACTTGCTCCTCAGAGATGAGGTGACACTAGGCCGTGGTCACACTGGCCCCAATATCTCTGAAGACCTCTACCCTTTTCCATTGATGGTCACCCATGCGATGTATTTCTCAGTGTTAGCTGGCACCTGGCTTCCTGGATCCATCTTACTGTTCCCTAGTGAGACAAGGGTCATTTCTGCGGGATCCCCAACCTCCTATGGATACCCCTCCTCCCCATGTGCTATACTAGCCAACACCTTGGACTACCTACTGGTGAGTGGCTGTGCCCTCTTGGGACACCTGGAGTCCCCCTTCAAGTGATTCACCTGCACACGGGCATAGCACTTGTGGGGGCTGGTCTCTGCAGGCTTTCCTGAAGAGACCACTGCTTTCTTGTGTCTTGGGGGATGGGAACCTTTAATCTGGGTATTAGTTTGGGCCATTAGAGAACTACTGTGCTTTACCCTTGCCCCCCCACTCTTCTACTATGGACCCTGCCCAACTTTGGCGGAGTCTCCCCCAATACCGTCTTGTGGACCCTTGTGCTCACCCAGCAGTCCGCCTCCATAGCAAGCTTCCTGGGGTCAGTCCGCTTACTATAAACCAAATGCTGGTGCAGCTCTGCAAAACATAGACTAGACAAATGCTCCCATGCAATCCCATGCAATCAATTGGTTGCTCGTATCCCAATAGCATCACACTATGTTGATGTCAGGAGCTCAGACTGTTGCGGATACGGCGAACGATCGACTCCAGCGCCATGTTCCGCGGAGCTTCATGGTTGACTAGGAGTTCCTCAAAGGAATTATTTGCACAGTGTGACAAGGTATTTTAATGAGTGGCAGCAGGCAATGGAGGACTTTTACGAACAGTGTGAACTGCGGGGGTGCCCATTTGGTGGCACAATCTGGAAAGACTCAATTGTCATCATGACTGTTATTATTTTAAATAAACTCCCGCAGCTCATAAAGCAAAGCTCCTGACATTAACAGAGGGTAATGCTATTGGGATACGAGCAAGAAGTCTCCTTTCTCCGTTCCTGAACTACGGCCAATGAGAATTCATCTCCCATTTTAAAAGACATTGGTTTTTTTTTTTTTTTTTTTTTAAAACCTTTATTGAGAGACACATATCAGTACAAGCGCGGGCCTACAACCACAGGGGCCAGCCGCTAAATCAGGAGATTCAAAAAGGGAGCAACATCAATGTGTACGGTAGAATGAATACAGGATAGACGCGGAATAAAGTCGTTACATAGTAGGTGCCAGGATCAGAAAGGTTTCATTTTATGATTTATAGAGGAGGCAGCAGCCATATCTACCAGTGTGTCATGCAACAAATACAGAAAGAAGGGGGGGGGACGGGAGGGATACAGCCCCCCACGCAATCAAATAACCACAGTAGGGTGTGGCCCAGAGACATCCTATGCCCATCAAAGTTCAAAAATAACGGACAAATCATAGCAAACAAATAAATGGGACACCACATAGACAGCCCTCCCGCCCCGAAAATTAAAAAGACATTGTTAATATGCATGCTGCTGTTTATTTCACCGCGAGCTGAGGAAGGCAAACGTTGAAACGCGTCCTCGCATGATTAAAACAACTAACTCCGTGAGTGCAGTTTGTTTCCTGCGGAGTCTCGAGCCTACAATTTTCAAATGGATCCACCTCCACTTTTTCATGCACCGGTCGCAAAGATTGCGGTACGCCTTTAGGTGGACAATGGAGCACAGTATATATATATATATATATATACATACGTATATATATATATAAATATATATATTCGCTGAAAAAGCCATAGCTTATAGTTAGGAATCATCATTTAAAAAAACGTAGAAATTCATTGAAAAAACCTCAGGTTTCAGGGGTGTTATAGTTAGCTGGACATTTCACTCATACAAAACCATTGAAATTTCTCCATTATAGTTGGTTGTACTAACTTTAACTCTTGCGCCTGCAATCCACTGGTTATGATGTCACATATTACATCTTTCATGACATGGTCAGTGACATCACTGATGACATCTCAAATGACATCACTGATGACATCATCCACGTGGCAATCAGATACACCTCATCATAAACTAGTATAACCTTTTATCACTCACTGTAAAATACAGACTACCATATTTGTATCCATTGACACAGCAATACAAGTATCTAAAAACCCACTCAGTGATTCCTAGCCCACCAGCTACCTCCAGTAAGCGCCACACAGCTGCGCTCGAGAGAGGTGTAAAAAGGGGCGTGGCCTCAGAACACCTCTCTGCAACGCAGCTTCCTGGCGCATACTGGTGGTACCTCGTGGGAATTAATTCTCTAACTTAAAAAGCGCCACAGGGCGTGTTTGCAGACATATCACCTCAGGCCACAACCCCTTCCTTCACCACTGTGCAAACGTGCCCTGTGGCGCGTTTTAAGTTGGGGAACTATTTCTCTTTCAATACTGAGGGTCCCTGTAGTGTTTGGGTAGTGTAGGGGGTCGTGCCGGGGGTAGTGTTTTAGGGTTTAGGGTAGGGCAGTAGTGTTTGGGTAGTGTAGGGGGTTGTGCCGGGGTACTGTTTTAGGGTTTAGGGTAGCGCAGTGGTGAATGGGTAGTGTAGGTGGTCAAGTTGGGGGTAGTGTTTTAGGGTTTAGGGTAGTGCAGTGGTGTTTGGGTAGTGTAGGGGGCCGTGCTGGGGGTAGTATTTTAGGGTTTTGGGAAGTGCAGTGGTGTTTGTGTAATGTAGGGGTCGTGCTGGGGGTTGTGATTTAGGGTTTAGGCTAGTGCAATGGTGTTTGTGTAGTGTAGGGGGTCGTGCTGGGGGTAGATTTAGTGTTTAGGGTAGTGCAGTGTTTTTTATGTAGTGTAAGGGGTCGTGCTGGGGTAGATTTAAGGTTTAGGGTAGTGCAATGGTGTTTGGGTACTGTAGAGGTTCGTGCTGGGGGTTGATTTAGGGTTTAGGGTAGTGCAGTGGTGTTTGGGTAAGGTAGGGGGCCGTGCTGGGGGTAGATTTAGGGTTTAGGGTAGTGCAGTGGTGTTTGTGTAGTGTTTGCAGGTTCGTGCTGGGGGTAGTGTTTTAGGGTTTAGGGTAGTACAGTCTTGTTTGAGTAGTGTAGGGGGTCATGCTAGGGGTAGTGTTTTAGGGTTTAGGGTAGTGCAGTGGTGTTTTGGTAGTGTAGGGGTTGTGCAGGGGGTAGTGTTTTAGGGTTTAGGGAAGTGCAGTGGTGTTTGTGTAATTTAGGGGTTGTGCTGTGCGGTTGTGTTTTAGGGTTTAGGATAGTGCAATGGTGTTTGTGTAGTGTAGGGGGTCATGCTGGGGGTGGGTTTAGGGTAGTGCAGTGGTGTTTATGTAGTGTAGAGGGTCGTGCTGGGGTAGATTTAGAGTTTAGGGTAGTGCAGTGGTGTTTGTGTAGTGTAGGGGGTCGTGCTGGGTAGTGTTTTAGGGTAGTACAGTGGTGTTTGGGTAGTGTAGTGGATCGTGCTGGGGTAGATTTAAGGTTTAGGGTAGTGCAATGGTGTTTGGGTACTGTGGGGAGGTCGTGCTGGGTTAGTGTTTTAGGGTTTAGGGTAGTGCAGTCGTGAATGGGTAGTGTAGGGGGTCGGGCTGGGGGTAGAATTAGGGTTTAATGCAGTGCAGTGGTATTTGTGTAGTGTAGGGGGTCGTGCTGGGGGTAGCGTTTTAGGGTTAAGGGTAGTGCAGTAGTGTTTGTGTAGTATATGGGGTAGTGTTTTAGGGTGTATGGTAGTGCACTGGTGTTTGGGTAGTGTAGGGGTTCGTGCTAGGGGTAGATTTAGGGTTTAGGGTAGCGCAGTGGTGTTTGGGTAGTGTAGGGGGTCGTGCTGGGGGTAGTGTTTTGGGGTCATGCAGTGGTGTTTCTGTAGTGTAAGGGTCATGCTGGGGGTAGTGTTTTAGGGTTTAGGGTAGTGCAGCAGTGATTGTGTAGTGTAGGGGGTTGTGCTGGGGGTAAATTTAGGATTTAGGGTAGTGCAGTGGTGTTTGTGTACTGTAGGGTTTCATGGTGGGGTAGAATTATAGTTTATGGTGGTGCAGTGGTGTTTGTGAAGTGTAGGGGGTCGTGATGGGTAGTGTTTTAGGGTTTAGGGTAGTGCAGTGGTGTTTGGGTAGTGTAGGGGTCGTGCTGGGGGTGGATTTCGTTTTTAGGGTAGTGCAGTGGTGTTTGGGTAGTGTAGGGGTCCTGCTGGGGTGGATTTTGTTTTTAGGTTAGGGCAGTGGTGTTTATGTAGTGTAGGGGGTCGTGCTGGGGGTAGATTTGGGGTTTAGGGTAGTGCAGTGGTGTTTGTGTAGTGTTTGTAGGGTAGTGCAGTGGTGTTTGTGTAGTGTAGGGGGTCATGGTGGGGGTAGAATTATAGTTTATGGTGGTGCAATGGTGTTTGTGTAGTGTAGGGGTCGTGTTGGGGTAGTGTTTTAGGGTTTAGGGTAGTGTAGTTGTGTTTGGGTAGTGTAGGGGTCGTGCTGGGGGTGCATTTAGTTTTTAGGGTAGTGCAGTGGTGTTTGGGTAGTGTAGGGGTCCTGCTGGGGTGGATTTCGTTTTTAGGGTAGTGCAGTGGTGTTTGTGTAGTGTAGGGGGTCCTGCTGGGGTGGATTTCGTTTTTAGGGTAGTGCAGTGGGTTTGGGTAGTGTAGGGGGTCATGCTGAGGGTAGATTTAGGGATTAGGGTAGTGCAGTGGTGTTTGGATAGTATAGGGGTTCATGCTGGGGTAGTGTTTTAGGGTTCAGGGAAGCACAGTGGTGTTTGTCTACTGTAAGGGGTAGTGTTTTAGGTTTTAGGGTAGTGCAGTGGTGTTTGTGTAGTTTAGGGGCTCGTGCTGTGGTAGTGTTTTAGGGTAGTGCAGTGGTTTTTGAGTAGTGTAGGGGGTAGTGCTCAACAGGGAGGTAACTGGAAGTATAGTTCTGGTATTGAAAGTGATTGTTCAGTCAGCATGTCAGAATTTTCAAATTAAATAGAAGAGGATTGAGATCTCTCTTTAAACATGCCCTAATTTTTCTTTCTACAGCACTAACCATAATTCCTATGACAAAATGAACCCCCGTATGTTGTTCCTTTCTAAATTAAATGTTTTAAGTGTTACCAGTTTATTCCAATCAAGATGGCTTCAGGTGTGCCATAATTTTGTCATAAGTTAGACTGTTCGCGCTCTAGTTGTTATTTAGAACACTCTGGGTAGCTGTAGTAGAACACAAATGAATCAACTGCCAGGCTGCCTATGTTGAAATATAACAGGAAGATATTTGAGATCTCACTTAAACATGTCCTAATTTTTCTTCCTACAGCACTAACCATAATTTCTAGCACAAAATCAACCGCCTCATTTTATTCCTTTTTAAATTAAATGTTTTAAGTGTTACCAGTTTATTTCAATCAAGATGGCTTCAGGTGTGCCATACTTTTGTCATTAGTAAGGCTGTTAGCGCTCAAGTTGTTCTTTAGAACACTCTGGGAAGCTGCAGTAGCACATACAGCAATCAACTGACAGGCTGCTCCTGTTGAAATGTAACAGGAAGATATTTGAGATCTCACTTAAAACATTTCCTAATTTTTCTTTCTACATCCCTAACCATAAGTTCTCTGACAAAATAAACCCCCTTATTTTGTTCCTTTTTAATTTAAATGTTTTAAGTGTTACCAGTTTATTCCAATCAAGATGACTTCAGGTGTGCCATAATTTTGTCAATAGTAAGCCTGTCAGTGCTCTAGTTGTTCTTAAGAACACTCTGGGAAGCTGCAGTAGAACACAAAGGAATCAACTGACAGTCTCTGCCCTTGTTAGATGTACAGACTTCATTATCACATGACTGGGAAAGATAATGTGAATTTACAGAAAATATGCTCTCATTTTAGCTTCTGGAGAACCTTCAAAACCTCTATGGGACAAGCATGAGAAAATAGTTTTCTCTCAAACATGATTCATGATATCCCAGCAGGAGGCTTTTTCACATGGTAAAATCACCTTAGAACACACCACAATTCCTAAAATGAGTATGGTACCATCAACAAATGATTTATAATGTAACTAAAGTCTTAAAACCTTCTATTAACTGCAGTGCTTTTTAATGAGGTGCTATTATGTATATTGGTCCCAAAATGGCTGCGATGAAGTGCTGACAGCCAATCAGATCTCACAATAAGATGTGTTGTTAGGCTCCGCCCCAGATATATATATACTGTTTTCCTTTAATATCCAAAAAACTTCTGAACAGATTGACACCATTTAAGCAAAAGGCATGAGTCTGACATGAGGACTACCTCTTTGCCAAATTTTGTGTAATTCCGTTTAGTAGTTCAGGCTGTAGCTGCGGCTAAAGGTCCCTATGGAAAATTGCATGGGGAAAACATGTTTTGGGACACCTCTTTTTTCTCGGCCCCCACTTCACGAATCACTCCGACACTTTCAGGATAGGTGCGGAGCGGACCTGGCCATTAGTTTTGACAATTTCGTGAAGATTCATCAACCGGCGCCAAAGTTATTCTAAATAGAATGTTGCGGATTTCCTATGGATAGTTGGTCCTAACTATATCTACCTACTGGCGACCGCCAGTAGGTAATATATAGATATATATATATGATATTAACAATATATATTCACAATATATGTTGTCAATACCCAAGTTCTAAAAGTCAGCCAATAATTATGTTGCGGAAACTGTAGAGAGCTGATCTTAAGCTGGGCGGGAGTTTAAGAGCGGTGTTGGTGCTGCTTGATTTGTCGGCAGTATTCAACACTGTCTCTCACCCCGTCCTGCTTGACCGCCTCAGGTCTAAGGGTATTCAAGATAAGGCCTTGGACTGGCTTTCCTCTTTTTTATCTAATCGGACACAGGCAGTATTTACTCCCCCCTACACCTCTGACAGTCGCCCGCTAAAGTGGGGAGTCCCTCAGGGCTCCTCACTGAGCCCCCTCTTATTTAACGTTTACTTTCCCCCCCTGGCTGAGCTCATTGCTCAGTCAGGAATTAAGGCAACCTTGTATGCTGATGATATTCAGCTTTTATTTTCTTATGACACTCCCACTCATACCACGTTCGACCCACTATAAGATTGCCTCCGTAACATCGCCCGCTGTATGGACAATAACTTTCTGCGCTTGAATACTGGAAAAACCGAGGTTCTCTTTTTTCACCAATCGTCCCCGTTGGACTCGAACCTTTGGTGGCCACTCGACCTGAGCATGCCCGCCTCCCCCAATGATTCAGTGAAAATCTTGGGGGTCAGATGGGATTCTAACCTTTCTTTTCATAATCAAGTTCAGACGGTGTCTGCTGCCTGTTTTTCAAAAATTCAGATGGTTAAAAATGTTATCAACTTCCTTCCCAGCAACACCAGGAAAACAGTCATACAGGTATTAATAACATCCCATCTGGATTATGCCAATGGCCTGTATCTCGGGCCCGCATCTGGACTTTGCCATCGGTTACAGACAGTCCAGAATGCTGCAGTCCGGCTGGTTTGTGGCATCTCATTACGAGAGCCCATCTTGCCACATAGACGCAAGCTACACTGGCTACCAATTCAAAAAAGGACAGAATTCAAAACCCTTACCTTGGCTCATCGTGCGATCAAGGGACAGGGCTCCGCATATCTTTCTTCCTGTCTCGGCCCTTATAGCAATGCTAGACCTCTTCGATCCAGTTTAAAAGCCTTGCTGTCTACCCCCAGATTTAAAAAAGTACGTTCTGGAGGAAAAACCTTCCAGGTCTGTGCCTCCTCCTAATGGAACAAACGCCCCATTTCCATCCGGATGATTCAGGAGGAGCTGCCTTTTCGTAAAGCGTTGAAAACTTTTTTCTTCTGTTAAAATCACTTGTTTAAGATTCAGCAAACCTGCAGAAGCGCCGGGACACCCCGTTGGGGTAGCTGTGCGCTATACAAAACACACTAAATAAATAAATAATAAATAAACCATCACTAATAAACTAGAAAACATTAAGGGGTCTACTAGAATGGCGGTCGGAAAATCACTCCGGCCGCCATGGTAGTGGGAAAACACCGACCGCCTGGACAGCGGGAAAACTGCTGGTCCAATTAGTATGCTCCGCAATCGAGATCCGACTGCGGAGGTCGGATTGCGCCATTTAACATTGCGGCGGTTGCTGCTGCCAGCAGCACCACCGCGATGTCCAAGGAGGCATGTCCTGCATGTCCCTGCACTGCGTGGCAGGCACTGCACAGTGCCTGGTACAGGGACATGTAGGGGGGTACCATTGGTATCCCCAGTGCACCCACACCCCCCAACACATTGGGGGCCTGCAATGGGCCCCAGGAGACATTGTCCGCATGCCTTTCCATGGCGGTCCCACCGCTGCGTAAAGGCTGGCTACCGCCGGCATCATAATCATGCCGGCGGAGCCTGGCCCTGCACCAGCATCATTGTGGCGGTCCAGTTCCACCTGCTAGGCAGGCGTGTGGACTGCTACCAGCGGAAAAGTGGCAGGCCGAAATCTCACAACCGCAGTCATCACTGCTATTCTAATGGGATAGGCGGTTTTCCGGGTTGGGATCGCAGGCGGATGTCCGCCGCCAAACCTGCGGTTGCTAACGCCGGCCCAGCGGCTGCCATCCGTCCGCCATCCAAATAGACCCTTAAATTTTCAGTGCAAGCATGGATAATGCAAATACAAAGCAGGCACATGGGTGGTACAACATTTCCCTCTTGTATATGGGTCGCTGGAATGGATCATTTAATGTCATGACCAGGAAATGAATACGGTTTATAAAGCCTTTTAAAGTTACTTACTATGGACATGATCTCTCTCATGTGTTCCAAAAGGCACACGAATTTCCAGGGCAAATCCCAGGAAATGATTGAAATCCTTACAGTAAACACAACTACAGTGTTTATATCACTGCTCACAACAAAAATTTATGATGACATTTGCAAGCTTGCAAAATTGCAGTTCACTAAACAAACCTTTTGATGAAGACAGAGAAGAGGAAGAATAATAATAAAAAGAAGTTGCCACATGTTGGGCTCCCTTTTTTGTCTTCTCTCCAAGTCAACTAAAATTCATGACTGTTTACACTGTAAGTTGAGATTCCATTTGCAGGCTTCATTTTATGCCTATTTTTAGATAGTGGTGTTTTTTCAATTACCAGAAACATCATACTGGAACTGAAAATGTTAATGACTTCATAAAGTGTAATTGAATGATTGTTTAGCCAGTTGCTTAATATTATTTAAATACTTTTAGGCAACATATGAGATATCAGCTTTTCTAGTCTGTCTCGAAATGTCACATTTTGCGCTTGGATCCGGCAACATTTTATACGGTTGAGCGGCATACAAATTGGTTTACTGTTAAATATATTGCACATTTACTGAATCTAAGTAATCTGTGATCAAAAAGTGCTGCCTGTTTGTGGTAAAACAGATTTTTCAAGAAATGAATCTCTCATGAATGAGTTTTTAAATATGACACCTCCTAATCTCACAATAAACCTTCACTAAATATTGTGTGTTGGTGTGTGGCCACTGAAAAGAACAGTTTATGTAGATCATCTGCATGTGCACTGAGCTGGTTGCTCTGGGTATATGACTTACAGCTAGAGAGTATAGGGTGAGAGTGTGCCTTTATGGAGGGGTGCGAGGAGCTATGGATAATTATCGTCACTGTGCATCAGTTGATTTGTTGATTTCCACTGCACGAGTTGTATGATAGGTGTAAGGTGTTAGTGAAATGCAGACCTGTACAATGGTTTTGGTCTGAACAAAATATGGATGACTTTTGACGTCTATAAATGTTTCTTTGATCTGAAACTAACCAATACAACATATTACCAAATTGCAAAAAATTTCTTATACAGGTTTTAACGGAGAAGTGGTGAAAATCTCTGGTAGACATCAATGTGTTATTGTTAAAATGTGTGCAGGTCACGTTGGTGTCAGGCTGTTCGATTGTGGCATATTTACCAAACAATAAAAAAGCAATAGGTTTGTACATGCAATAGTCATACACACTTTGACTTAGATATTAATACATTTTTATATGGCACTTCATATCAATGCTTTGTCATTTAAAGGCATTATAAATACCAGCTGTTTCTAGTACCTTGTATAAAGATACCGATTTCACCATCCTCTAAACAATAGAAGGCTGGGTCGGCATTACTGAGGCTCAAACTCTTTTCTATGCAGGTTCCAGATGGACCTTAAGAAATAATCACAAAACACATATGCATGTTTGTATGTATGTATAGGGTATATATTTAGCAGAAACCTAGCCAGAAGGCAGAAGAGTGCTGTACATGGTCAAATACAACTTAAAGTCGGCGAGTAACAGCTGAGTTAGGGACAGTTAAAGCATTGTGATGTTGTTCTTTAAACATGTGTCCTCAACTCTTTCCTAAATTGGGGCAGATCTGATGGATACGGATATTTTATTCTAGATCTTGGGTTCAAAGATGGAAAAGGCTTGTTGTCATGTTTTTTTTTCTTTTTTACACTGCTTAGACTGCAGTCTCATGGTGTTCTGTCTGCAAGTGTGTCTGAATTACCAGTGATGGCCAGCGCGTCTGCAAGATAAGTGGGGGTGCGGGTTGTTATGGCTTTGTAAATTATGCAGTTAATTTGCATGTGGCTAGATTGGAAACAAGCAGAAGCCAAGAAAAGTTAATTAAGGCACATGACTATCTGCAACCACAACATGTCCATCAATGCACAGCTAGCATTTTTAGAAGGTCATAGGTAACACTTCTCAGGAGTAATTCCACCTCATTTTTAGGCATGGGACTGTCAAGAAAAATGTGCAGCACTGCAATCCTAAATGTACTGCTAAGCACAGAAGGACAGCTGTACGTCAGGTAGTGTTTTGTTGACTCATAAATACATCAGGGCTGCAAAAGTAACTAAGAACATTCAGGTGAGTGCAGCAAAACCCACCTCGCAACATGTTTGGATGTATGGGGTCAGTCTTTCATCCTACCATTCACCCTTGGCACCACACCAACCTCATTAGACATGTATAGGGGTAGGGAGGGAGCACGGTTAATGCAGTAGTCAAAGATCTGCCTCATCAATGGGAAAAAAGATTGTGTAGTGTGATTCTTGTGGGGTGTGGCTCTCACAGCCAATAGAGTGTACCACAGCAAGCCGAATTTTCCTAAACAGACTCCACACTGTACGCTGCACAACTAAATCAAGCAAACCCCAAAAGTACTTGCTAAAATGGACACTAACGGATACAATACACACTACTCAGCAGGCTGACCACTAATTACTTCTGCAATCGTGACCAGTAGCTAGGCAGTATATCACACGATGATTAGAAATTACAAACATGCTTACCTCCATGTGGTTAACCCCAAACTCTCTGCTGCTGCATTGTACTTTTCAGCACACCTATACTATTGTTGTGCACTTGCAACACAATGGCCAAATGTTAAAGGGAAATGGTGCACAGGCATGTTGAAAAAGGTGCAAGCTTCTGGTAAAGGCCAAGGAATATGAGGAGTTAGTGATATGTTTACAGTTGCAGTAGTTTGGGCAACATTCTCCATTTTCATAACATTATATCCAATGTAACTATTCTAGATTATATGTGTGGCAATTTATAAGAAACACAGTGTAACATATGTTGCTAATTATTTCCTGATAGTCCTCCTCAATGATGATGGTATACTATTTGTCAAACACCTTTTGAAAAGGTTAAGATCATGGGAAGAGTAGGGAGTTTTTCCACCATAATACCAAACTAATTTTCATAAGGGGATAGAGGGGCTACAAAAGACAGCCTTGTTGCATTGTAGGTGACAATATATGAATGGCAGGAGACAATGATAAAACTCAGAATTGTGTGATGATTGGGAACCCAATAAATATCATAACAGAGGTAAGGGTATTTATCGGTGGAGCTTTTGCCATATTGATTTGCAAAAGCTTGAAACGAGAGCCTTTTAGCATTTTTTTCTCAGAGCTGAAATCGAGTTACTGTACATGTGGTTGTGGTGGTGATTATCTTAAATATCTTTAAAATCTGCGTTCTATAATTTTTAGCTAAAATAATTAATTGAAAATAATTTTCTTATACAGCATTGCAATTCACATGAAACTGAACTCTCAGCTAAAGATTGTATGGCTTCACTTTTACAATTCAAATACCAAAATAATTTTCAAACAATTTTATGAATAATGACATCTGCATTGATATTCAACAGACAATAGATCATTTAGAATGTCAGACTTCAGATTGCGTTCAAGAGGCAATCATCAGCTTCACTCAAAAATGAATCCTTACAAAGTAATACTGCATAATTCAATAAAAGAGGCATTCACAAAACAAATTAGCAGTCAAGCTAGCCTCGCTGATAGAACATGCATATTGGCGTTTAAAAAAAATGGAACACAAAACACTCTTAAGCAGCACTACTTCTGTAGCACATGATCAGACATGTCATTATAACAAAAATGTTGTGAGATTATTGATGGTCGAATAGAAGTTATACAAATTTTAATAGAAATCACATCAATTATTTTTGGATTTAGCATACCTCCCCAATGATGGTCATACGGGCAATTTTTACCATTGAAGAAAGACACTTCAATTTCTTCATTTCATCTGGGCACTAAGGGCCTCAATTTCAATCTTTTGACCCTGGCAAGTGCTGCAAGCCTTCCTGCTGCTCTGCCCTATGACAAAAGAAAAGAGCAGGAATGCACCATATCTATCAGATATGGAGCATTCCTGTACTTTCCCCTGGCGCACAAATGGCTGCCATGCGCTAACGCAGGCTCCTTTGCGCCATAGTGCAAAGGTGTCTGTGTTTTGGGGCGGTTGTTTTTGTGCAAGAAGGAATCCCTTCCTGCATTCAATGGATGTGATTTTCTCTTGGTATGTGCAGAATTCACCACACATAGAAAGAGGAAAAAAACGAGGAGAAATAATGTTATTTCTCCTCGTTGTACCTCCCCTATTTCCCCCCCCCCCCCCCGGAAGGGAGTAGGCTTTTGACGTTCCCAGGTTTCCAAAATCTTGTAAGTCTGGGAATGTGCAAAAATGCCATGGGTATTACGTGAGAACAACCACCTTAATGCCCATGGCACACCTCCCTATCACTGGGTGAGGCAAATCAGCCACGCAGGTTGGTTTTGCGCGGCCTAGTAGATATGGCCCTGCTGTGTGCGCAGCCAGACCATCACTAAAAGTGACGTTCTGGCAGTGCAGGGGCCTCGTAAATTATGCCCTATATTTTAACAGTCAAAATACACGTGTAAAAACCATGAGCTACTTTATCTGTTTACCAATTTAAATAGTTTATTTAATAGTCCGTTTTGAAAATATTTATTTTATTTTTCACCTTTTACATCTTTATCTACAGTCTGAAGAAAGCACACTAGAAACATAGGGCCTCATTTACAAGAGACCTTCGCCACCGGAGCATTACTTTTCATGACTCTCCGGTGGTGCAGGACTCTCAGTCATATCTATGAGGTGACACAAAGCCATCCTGTGTGGCTTTGCATGCCCTCATAGAATGGAGTGAGGCAAGGCAGTACAAAGAGCGCCGTTGCCTTACTCTACGGCAAGGAGGCATTCCATGAGCAATGCTGTGGGTTTTCCTATGCCCATGGGTTTTGACACATTCCCAGATTTACAAGGATCTGTAAACATGGGAATGCGTCAAAACTATGCGCCACCCCCAGGGGGGGCTTAACAGGGTTAAATAACTCTATTTCTCCTTGTTTTTTCCTCTTTCTATGTGATCTGCATTCTGGAGCACACATAGAAAGAGAAGAATGCCTCCATTTATTGTTTTTGTGCAGGATGGTGTCCCTTCCTGTGCAAAACCAAGTGTGCCAAGAACACAGACTCCCTTTCACCATGGTGCAAGGGTGCCTGGGTTGGTGCTAGGCACTAATTTGTGTGCCGGTGCAGACACAAAGTAGCTAATGAGGCCCATATTGCCTTTATTATAACCGCTTGGTTAATTAGAATTTTCTTGTCGTAAATCGACGTAAGATGAAACATGGGTGCAAATATCTACCATTGGGCAGAATGGTGGGATACAGTCCACTTCTGTCCCCAGTGAATTTTACACATGAATAAACATGCTGGGGCTAATTTATGAGAGCTCTGCATCACTTTTGCACCACGTAAAGTGGTACATGCATGACACAGGGCTCTCATAATGATTATGAAGCCACGCAAGCCAACCTGCGTGGCTTTGAGTGGACTCATAATGCATAAGTAAGCGGATGCAGTGCAAATTGCTGCGTCACCTTACTCTGAGCCCAGGAGGCATTCCATGGCCATTGTGGTGAGTTTCCCCATGCAAAATCCAAGGAATTCTACTCTGCCCCAGATTTACAAAGTGGTATAAACTTGGATAAGTGCCAAATCTGTATGCTTCCTGAGGTGAGGCATAACGAGAGGAAATAACTTAATTTTTCCTTGGTTTTCCTCTTTCCATGTGTTCTGCATCCTGCATCAAACATAGACAGAGGAAAGACCTCTTTGGATTTTTTTGTGCAGGAAGGTGCCCTTTCGTGCACAAAAAAACAATCCTGCCTGCAATGGAGGCACCCTTGCCCCACAGTGCAAGGGTGCCTATGTTATCGCTAGGCTACAGAATCTGCATCAGCATAGGCAGAAAGGACAGAAATGTACATTATTGCCCTAAATACATTGCATTCCTGCCCTTTCACTTTGGCATGGGGCAGCACCGCAAGGTGCCTTGCTGCGCAGCCCTACGTCATAAAGCCATAAATGAGGCCTGCAGTGTACTGACTTTCCATTTACTAGATTTTCATGCACTTTCAGAAAAACGAGGAGGGGTTCTGATGAAGGACATATATGTTAAAGAATTACAAAAATATACCTCATATTCTGCTTATAAACTGTGGTTATTTACTAGTTTTTGATGCAGGGCAGTGCAGCATGTCACTTTGCTGTACTGCCCTGACTCAAATGTCAGGAATGTGCCATATCTCTGGGATATAGCACATATCTGTCCTCTTCCACTGCGCTGGTGCACAATTGGCTGCCTTGTGCCAACGCAGCCACCCTTGCACCATGGTGCAAGCGTGTCTGCATTGTAGGAATGATTATTTATGTGCGGGAAGGGACAACTCCTGCACAAAACATTCAAAGTGGGTATTTTCCTTTTTCTTGTGAATATCACTCCATTGTCTTACTCCTTATCTGCGAGGCCATAAAAAGCCACACAAAGTGGCTTTGTGTGGCCTCATAGACATGGGTCTGCACTTTGTGCCGTTGGTCCACAAAAAAAGCGACACAGCGCAATGGGCTAGTAAATAATCCACTGGCAATCTTGGGGCACTGCATGTCATGGAAATTATGGGAAAATACATTTGTATTGTTAGTAAGGAGTGGAAAGTAGCTAAATTAGATTAACTGGGTGCAGTAACACGGAATAAGGCATGCAACGCCACTCACATATCCTCATGATTCTGAATGATTAGCAGGCATTTCCTGTAGATGACGTCTACAGGGTTAAGATAGAAGGATCAGTGGGATCTACCTGTCTTTCTCCGCACCTCACTATTCTTGGGTCCAAGTAGTAGTGCTGAATATCAGTGCAGAATGTATGCTGTCGACTCTGGAATTAAGATATGTTAACAGGGATGAAACGGGGTAGAAGTGGCAGTGGGATTCTTCTGAGGGATCAGAGGGCCCACTTTGGATGGGGAGAATTTGGCGCAATGCCAAATCAATCCTCAACCTCCTCAACAATGGATGCAATGCAAATCTTGGTATGAGTGCTACCTACACTAGGATTCCCTGTTGTCTGGGGAAGGTAAATAATATGAGTAGTGCTATCTGGCTAGCTTAGTGAACGGGCTGTTCACTCTCTCCGTTCACTCTCTTACTAATGTTCATTGAGTGTATGATTGTGCTTGTCAGTGCCCCCTGTATACAATGAAATAACATTAAAAAATTACAATGATATGAACTTCCATAACGGCGCAATGGATGGATACATAACAATCTAACCAGATCAGGCTTACAGCTGTTTATCAGGGGTGATGTAGGAATGTGATGGTCTATTTATTATTTTGAGAAAGCACACCTTTATGAAGTACGTATGATAGCTGAATGCTTGTGTAAATGATTGTGCGAATTTCAGATTTCCTCTCCTATGTAGCAATAGGTTTGGCTAGGACCATCTAATTTAGCAAGGTAGTGTCGAGGAACACTTGTGTGCCACTTCCTATTTCCTCGTTGAATGAGAAAACTGCCAGTTTGACCATGCCTTTTGGCTGGATAGCAGAAGTAGAATGAGAGTGAGTGGGTGTCTATAAAGAAAGGAATGGAGTGTGAGTATTCATATTTTCCTGAAGGCATGGTGCTTAGAGAATTGTTTCATAGCTGCATACTGTTATTTTAGTCCAGACCTGACCATGTTCAAATGCTAGTGCTCTGTTTTTTTCTGGTTCCACACTCTGGTATATCTACATTTGTTATTTTCATTGTAAGTTCCATCTGCCTTCCTCTCAAAGATGAAACTAAAATAGCAGATTTTGCCCGTCATGAATTTACCAGTGGTGTAAGGGCCACCTTGAGAACTAGTTTAATTGGACTGGCTGTTATTTAGCCTCTCTGACAGGTTAAATAATGTAGAGACACTTGTTATTTTTTTCCCATAAAATCATCCATAACTGGCAAAATGACAGAAGAAAAACCAACACAGGCACATCACGAGACACCAATAATAATGCACGGGGGCCCCTCTCAATTGATGATTTAACTCACTCTCTCTATGCCCACAGGTTTGCCACAACCACACCAAAAGAGAAACTCACAGCATGGGAAAACAGTCCATCCTAAAATGAAACATTGGATGGGGACAAGAATCAAGATGGTCTGTTGGAATGTATAAGACAAATAGCAATAATGACAGTATATTAATGTTTATAATAGTCAATAAAATAGCGCACCAGCATGGTTATGTTATGAGCTATTGATTATGATGTTTGAAGGATCCCATGAAAATCCATTGTGTTTTTTCATATTCAGGTAGCATGCACTGCCTGTGCCTTGAGGCTATTATATGATATGCCATGCATGGTCACATCTACAGTTTTAAAATAGAACACACATTCAACATGCATTATCAATGCCAATTGTTCTGGCATATGAGTTCACTCTCAAGCTAGACCAAAAATACCATGTATGTTGATGACTGCCCTCCTCACATCTGTGCTTCTGCGAGAGTAAAATGGCTAAAAATTCAAGCTCAGGCAGCTGGATAAATAAACAAATGATCACAGCTGTGTGGAGGGCATAAACCTTTTTTATAGAAGCGCACAACTTCTGCCCAATGAAAACATGTACTCCTGGCTAACAACATGTGGGAAAAGCGAAAGCACCTCTCCTGGTGATACTTATATAATTGTCTGGTTGCCAGCTGCGCTGTTAAGCCAAACCATAAAAAAGCTCCCCTCACTGCATGTGAAGTACAATGTGGGCCTTTGTGGAGGCAGTGTAAGGGTCCACAGGAAGGGATTGCCGCACATGCTACATGCCATAAATTGGTACTATTCTTTGACACATTGATGCAATATTTCATTGTGGTGAAGCATGGTGCTCTATGTGTGAAACGTCAACAAGTGTGCAGTGGCACACGTGCATATGTGAGTAGTATAGTGCAGATTTGACCTTGCAGATGCAGTGGCACATGTGCATATGTGAGTAGTATAATGCAGATATGACCTTGCAGATGCACCACACAACCAGCATGATACATAAAATAGAGTAGCAAGAGATGTGGGATAGGATAAAAGAGAAGAAACTGGAAGAGGAACAGTGCAAAGAGAAGCAGAAGACACATGCCTAGAGAAGAACAGAGGAGAGTGTGTACAAACCATAGCTTGTTAAGCTACCAAGGAAGAGGGTCATTGAGTGCCAAAGATAGGAGTGGAGTGTCTAAGAAGGTTGTGTAGGGTTGCATTATCATGAAGAGAACTCATACTGCTAGTTGGATATTAAGTCCAATTTGTCTATTTTATTTCACAGTTTTGTCCTGGGGTGTGTGTGGGAGGGGGTCATTTTCTGTTCTGTGGTCCAGTGTCACTGGAAACCTTCAGTTCAACTTTCCCATATCTAGGGGTCATAAAAGCCGCAGCTGGAATTTATGTTGGGCATTGTGGATTTGTTCTTATGTGGTTTGATTCTAGAAAACAAAGAGTGAGTGAGAAGAGCCGTGTATGACACAGGGGGATACAAGGGGAGAAGTTCACCCTTAAGTCAGCTGGGGAATAGTTCATGAAATGTATTTATGGGAATCAAGGGCTATTCAAACCCAGTGTTGAACGTAGCCCTCTCTTCAGGCTCATCCCCAAATGTTTTGACATTGGCTGTTTTAATATATTTTATGTTGCATTTCTAAATGTGAAGGGATAACCAGGTCAAATATGGTGCCTTGCAATCCTAATTTAAAATCCTAACTTATGGTGAAGTAGGAATTTAAATTACAATTCTAAAAATGCCTCTTTTATAAAGTTCAAAAACTAGGGGGATAGGCCCAAAGGACCAGAACCATCTAGGGCCAAACTAAATTGAATTCAAAAACAGGAACCTGGCACCGTTTGACGTTATGCTCGTATTATTTTTCAGCAACAAACAGATCACTATCTTTTCTGTTTAAATGGAATTTTTATTAACCATTCCTTTCTTTGCAATTGTTTGTATGTACCGAAAAGATTTTAGTTGCATGAGAAGTAAAAAGACACACATTTTTCAAATTAACATACAAAAGATGAAAAATAATTATGACAATTCACAATAGACAGTACATGAAATACTTATATACAAATGCATTTATATACAACAACATTGGACTTTTGCATCATAACTTCAGAAACTAGAATACTCTTATCGCTATCTTGTTTTTGGGGCCAAGCATGTGCCAAACATGGGAAAATGCTCAGAGTGTGTGCATGGGGCATAAGATTCAATGCAAATCCCTCACGTCACAACAAATTTACTCAAATTCCTCCTTGTTGAAAACAAGGGGCACTTACTGTTTTCCCAAAAATTATTTAGCAAAAAGAAATATAGTTCTAGTTTGGAACAATGGAACTCTTTCAAGCAATTAATATATTTAAGAGGATATATTCAAAAGGAATGGATGTATTGTCAGCAGATAACACATTGTTATGAATGAATTATATTGTTCAATTTTTTAAGTATTTAAGACTTACATGAGAAGAATCCTGAAATTAACTTGTTTATTGAGTTCTAAATGAATTGAGCTTGTGGGCCTTCTTGTGACAGTGCGTCTTGGGACTTGTCAGCAGACATGCTCTCTGAGCCTTATGAGTCTTCCAGGAGAGATACAGTGGATTCAATGGCACATGATGAAGTGTTCCTTGAATATTTGTTGTTGTTCATTGCTTTCGTGCCTCAGCTAAATTCATATAATCTGCCACCAAGTATGAAGCATAGGGCTGGCGAGCTTCACTCAAATCTGACTGACTCATGTTCTTTCTCATTATGGTCTAATGGCAGTTGATATTACCGAAGAGTGTCAACTCTTCCATTACATCAGACTGAGACAGCATTTTCTGCATAACTCTACAGTGAGACTGACTTTTGCTATTCAGTTCTCTCCCGTTTTACTTGTATGTCATAATATCCTACTCAATTATATTGTCTAGCATAATTGTCCCATTGGGTGGATATTTTGTATTATTAACTCCAGTGTGGTTACATCTTTGCAAATAATATGTAGGATAATATACTTTTTCAGACAATATCCTGCAGATTATAGTCAGATGCTATACCTCCCTTTGTGGTGTCCTTCGTAAATGTGTTTGTGTCCTGATTTCTGGGTTGTGACTTAATTTATAACTTTTATGCAGCTTTTCCCTTCCTCTCTTCTTCTGGTGTGGGTATTTTATGTGTCATGTTTGTGTCATGTATCACTAGTTGCCCCTTCTTCTTGCATGTCTATAATGCTCGATGCTCCTGGTAACACGCAATTGCTTGGTGGTGGGCCCACTCCTTTGGATTGTCTAGGGAAGACCACGTTTCTGTCTTTCTTTTATCTTCCACTGTGTACATCAGACAACAAGATTGTGTGCCATGCCCTCAGCTGTGATGTTTCCTCCTTGGATGATCTTTGTTGTCCCAAACACTTTCTTCGCCTTCTCTCCCCTTTGTGTTTCTGTCAGCCTCATTTGTCTTTCTTAGCGGTGCATGAGAGATCCCTTCTTTCTGCTCTTCTTCCTGCAATGAGGTGTGTTTTATGTCTTTCACCAGCAAAATGATTTTGATCCTCTCAAGAATTTCCTTTAATGAAAGTGGATTATTTAGAAGAGTGTGTGAAGTGATTAGTGATACCAAAAAGAGCCCTGGCAAAAATGTTCAAACTTGCTCCGCTTCCTTTCTCCTTTTCATTCTCTCTCTCTCTCTCTCTCTCTCTCTCTCTCTCTCTCCTTCTCCTTCTTTCTCTCACTCTCACTCTCTCTCACTCTTGCTTTCATTTCATCTCTATTTTTATGCCACTGATGTGCTTTCTGCTTTAAACCCTGGTAGCTGGAGAAAGGTGAAGAGGCTGTCGATCTTCAAAGAAAAGCATCCAACAGCTTCAGCCTTCGGGATAAAGTGTCAAATGGCCTGGGGTATAGATGCCCTGCCTGAATTATGTTCAGTCCAACTATGTTGTTGTTCATGAATTTATTAAATGCTGAATATTATACCAGATTTTCTAACCTCACCATGAATGATGCTAAGGACTGTTAGACCAGACTTTTTGCTTTTTAGCCTCCTGTTACTGACCTGTTTTTGTTGGTTTTACGACTCTGGGCACTTTACCGCCTGCTGATCAGTGCTAAAGTCCATATATTCTCGCTGTAAATTGTGTTTATTAATTGGCATTTCCATGATAGGCTTATTTGATTTACTACTAAGCCCCTAGTGCAGTGCACTGTGTGTGCCCAGGGTCTGTAAATCAAATGCTGCTAGTGGGCCTACAGCACAGACTGTGCCACCCACACAAGCAGCCTCAGTTCTCAGACCTGCCACTGGTACCCCTGTGGGCAGGGTGCAGTGTTTATAAAAGGTAGGACATGAACTGGTGTGGGTATTTCGTTTTTTACTATGGAAAGTCTATCTGTCCAATAGGATACAATGAGAGTATATTTATAACATCCTATAAGTATAACTTCCCATTGGGACAAGAAAGAAAGATGGAGTTTAGTATACCTGAACTCAGAATATAAAAATGCATCACTCCACTTCACACCACAACCGCAATGGTTGCCACAACCGGCCCGCACCGACGCAATGGGCCAGAACCAAAGGTATTGTTTACAAGGCTTCTGACACCGATGCTGGTCCTCACCGACAAATCTGTTGGATGTGTTTTACCAGAACATTAAAAATAAAACATGGAATATCAGACTATTTAAGAAAATTACATGATGTAGAAATCAAGAGCATCAATACAATTGACGTATTATGCATGCAACATGAAATAAATTATGGGATCCATTTTCTACCTAAGAAGTTTTAAAAAGAATTTCATTCATAGTAGTAACAGTTGTTAAGTCTATAGGGGAAGTCTTTTGGGCTAGGGGTTCTGAAGGGAGGAACTTGCCCCATCTTAAATCTAGGGGTAAGCACAATTGGTATACTCCAGCATGCAGACGGGCAAAGTCTCTATTAATAGAGGCCGTTAAAAGTAAATCCCAATCTTTGATACAGACTGCCAGGAAAAAGCATAAGATTACACTGGCACACGCTAAAAAAGAATGGGAAGAAGAGTACTGGTCTACTCTTAAAGAAGCCAGTCTCAAAAAAGACCCAAAATGTTTCTGGGATACAATCAGAGCCAGAAACAGGCCGGATATTGATCTTATCTCGTGTAACATTTCAAGTCAATCATGGGTTAACCACTTCTCAAAATTATACTCCCGACATGATGATTTGCCACCTATTGAGGCTGCTAATGAGGCTGAAGGGAGGTTTGTGGTTCCAGCAGCTAATTTGTTACATTGGAGCATTGCCCCTGACAAACTTGATTTTACAATCAAAGAGGTGGAATACGCTATAGGTACCATCAAGCCCCAAAAAACCGCTGGTCCGGATGGTATTCCTGGCGATCTTCTGAGGTCAGATATTCCAAAGTGGGGTAAATTCATTCACTCCTTACTTGTTGCCATCTGTAAGGGTGCTCCGATCCCTTCGTCATGGAAAGGGGCGGAGGTGGTCCCCATTTTTAAAAAAGGTGCCAGAGAGGAGCCGTTCAACTACAGACCAATCAGTCTGCTGGATATTACTCAAAAAGTAGTTGGCAAGGTCCTACTGGTTAGAATATTGGACTGGATAGAAGAAAACAAAATCCTTTCCGACTACCAGGCAGGATTTAGAGTGGGCACTGGGGGTGTTGAACAAGTCTTTAGGCTCATGATGGTGTATTGGAGGGTTGTGGTTATAGGCAAAGGCAGTCTTTATCTCGCATTTATCGATTTAAAGACTGCCTTTGACCTTGTACCGAGGTAGTCCCTGTGGAGAGTTTTGGCCGATATGGGGTTGCCACACTATTTACTTACATTACTGGTTAGGCTGCATGAAAATAGCTTTGCCCAGATTAGGTGGGGTCCAGGAGGTGAGAAAACTAGCAGTATCCCGGTAGAGAGAGGGGTCCGCCAGGGATGTGTCCTTGCTCCCACCCTGTTTTCTCTTTACATCAACGGGGTGGTTGAGCATCTTTTAGAACATCCTTCAGATGAACCATCCCTGGCTGGAGAACGTATACCTACCCTCCTCTTTGCGGATGACACGCTTTTAATATCGAAATCCCCGATAGGCCTTCAAAGGCTTTTGAATAATTTCCAATCTTTTTGCACCAAACGGGGCCTCGTAATCAACACGGGTAAGACTAAATATCTTGTGTTGAATCCTCCAAAAAAATTAGCATGCCCTCCAATCCTGAATGCTGAACCGTTGGAGAGAGTAGAAGTATTCGATTACCTTGGCATCCGTTTATCTCATAAAATGCAATGGACCCCACACTTGGATAAAATGTTATTATCCCACAAAAGGATAACAGGAGCTATTTTGAAAGAGCAACGCTCCTGTGTAATTAGACCAATAGCTGTTGTTCTTGATATTTACGCAGCTAAAGGGGTTAGTTCTGCTCTGTATGGGGCGGAGCTTTGGGGCTCATCCATTACCAATGATTTGCCAAAGTCCGAAAGAAAGTTCTGTAGGGCGATTATGTCACTTCCTCAGGGTACCCCTACGGTCCCATTAATGTTTGATTTAGGCTGTCGCCCTATCGAAGATCTAGCAAAATTACGTCCACTCCTACTATGGGCACGATTGTGGCGAGTGCCTGAATTGAGTAAATATGCACAAGGCCTCGCAGAAATGATGTCCTTGTCAGGGTGGCACAAAATCAAATGGCTGAGTGACATCAAAATCTTGCTTTTGAATTTAGGCCTAAAAGATTCATGGGCTAATAGATCTTCTCCTCCAAAGGCAACCCTTAAGAAACTTTATTGGAACTGGATTATGTTACAATGAAACTCCAATGCTTCTATGGGTAGACTCACTGAAGAGTTCTTAAAATTTAAGGACTCTCCAAAACGCGAACTCTATCTGGACGCTATTGGCAAACCTTTTGATAGGGCTCTTTATTTTAAATTTAGAGCAGGGACTTTGCCATTGTATACTTTCTCCTCAAGATGGAAACTGCCTGCACAAACTGTAGAGCTTTGCCCAGCATGTTTAGCTAGACCAGAGACATTGGCACATTTTATGTTCGAATGTGGAGAGTACAATTTACCTAGGAAAATATGGCTTAAGCATCTATGTCGCCAATTGGGCACTAGGTGCCACGCAGATGCAATTTGTATATTAATCTCCGAAAGCCGTATTACCTATGCTTGTGCTCTCGCCAAATTCTTATCATGGGCTTGGGTAATCCGAGCCAAAAGGCTTAAATCAATTGTTTAATTCTTTCTTAATTAATCCATGACGTGAAAATAATTGTATATGTGTAGATTCTTCTTTTTTTGTAATCTGTTTTATTTCCGGCTTCTTTTATTGTATTTATGAATTCTATGTGAAGCTTTTATGATAATCTTTTGTCGAAATAAAGCCTTTTTGACTTGACTTGAATAATATTCCAATCTTCAAAGTGTGATCTTGTTTAATATTATAGTATGTCAGCACTATGATATCTGAATATAGGTGCTGGAAGCTAAGTTTCAGAAGGTGAATGAGCAATAAAATTGCATTAAAAGTTTGTTTATATATTGTCCCATTTGCTGTGCATTCTAAGACAGGGATCAAATGTCAGGCTATGCCCTCTCACAAAGTGGTGCTTATTTATTTAAAAGGTATATGTGGTAACTTTTCATCTTTGGGAATGATCATCCAAGGTGTTAATTGAAGGCAGTGCAATTAAATGTTCCATGTTCCAAATAGAATGTGTGGATTTGCGCCAGTGCGGGAGTTGCTTCCTGGTGCTGTTAGGAGATAGCTGAATAAAGCAACTCAGCCTCAAGGACACCGGGTGTTGTGTAAATATTTGGGAGGCCACTACCACAATTTTGCAAAGGTAGACAACACACTCAGCATGAATAAGCCGAGCATTCATATGTTTGGAAAAGATGAAAGTGTTTGCCAACTGACATCACAGCTCACCCAAGACCAGAGAAGTAAACAGAAGATTGGTGCGGAAAACAGCTTGTCGAAACACAGGGTCAAGCTACATGACTTTTTATGTACAATAAGCGCAAAGGCATCTCCAGCGTTAACCACGCGTCTCAGCTAGGAAAGGCAGCAAGAGCATGTGAAACAAAGAGGAAAAAAGAAAGCCAGAGGCAATGAACAGTGGAAGAGCTGGTTTGTGAGATAGAAATACTGCCACAGTCTTTTGATGAGAAGGCATACAGTTTCAGTGCAAAGCAACACAGTTTCTGGGCAATGGCAGGTTGTTCGTTTACACATTATGAGGAGTAAAGCAGGTCAGCGCGCATTACAGTAATGGTTTTCCACATAGCTCACGCTCTAAGGGTCCATATAGTGCACGTGTCAAAGATTCCATATGTATAGCCTCACCAGCAGCTCATCCACCACACCAAATCAGGTATCAAGTGATTTCTTGATTGTGGCATGTCTCATTTGCAGCGCATGTGCACACCCCCAGGGTTTAAAATAAACATCTAGACTGCTGACTCATGCAGATTCTGTGACGAATGCTTTCGGAGGACAGAATTTCCACCACAGTGTTTATACTGTAAAGAATTAGACCTCTGTCCCACACAGTATCTGTAAGGTACAATAAGTGCTGTGGAGCACTCAAAGGAGAACAGACTTTCTATAACAGTGTTGAAATCTTGGCACATGTTCAGTGACACACTTGAAATATCGGAGCATGTCACCAATTTGAGTTCTGACGGCACACTCCTAGGCAAAATTCCCTTTACACTTTGTAAAAATAGACAAAGTTCATCACACACATTTTTTTTGTCCACAAGCATATCATCTAGTGGAGTTTGGGAAGTGACATGCACACTGAAGATGAGGAATTAGCTAGTTATAGTAGCACGCACACCATGTGACACTCACACGGTATGCAACGTTTACAACGAAATTTTTACAACGCACTACCATTACAACGCATGTATTACGACGCATACCATTACAACGCATTGCGCTGGGGGGCGCTCTAGGATAGGGAATAAGTTTAATTCCCTAGTGTCCACGGGGACTGGAGTTGGAATAGAAAATTATACTTACCACTATCCAGCACCTCTAAGCGCTATGCGTTGTAATGGTATGCGTGGTAAAAACCGCGTTGTAAAGGTATGCGTGGTAAAAGTATGCGTTGTAACGTCATACATCCCACTCACACTGGTGAATAAGTAAGTAGTAAGGAGCTTATAAAGGGCACAAACGCCGAGATGTCTTGGCGCTGTAGCAGGAAACAAGTTCAAGAAGCGTGAGCCTTACACCTGTAAGAGGAATAGCCAGGTCTTAAGCATTTTCCTAAACAGGGGTCTGGAAGGTTGTAACCTGGTAACGTCTGGTAATTCATTCCAGAGCTCGGATGCTCGATAGGTCAGGCTTCTGCCTCCCCGTCTCGCCTTTTGTATTCTGGGTACCTGAAATAGATCTTTATTGGCAGATCTAAGATTACACTGTGAGGAATACCCACAGAAGAGTTGTTGTAGATTTGCTGCTCCACTACCAAACAGAGCTTTATGCACCATGTATAATGTTTTAACTTCAATGTGCTGCTTAACCTCCGTTTTACCTGAGCTTGGTTTAAGGTAGTTCTAATGCATCCATCACATAATATGCTTCAGACAGCCGTGAAATCTCCCAGCCATGGTTTCCCCACTCGAAGTGGAACAACCTAAAAGTCATCTGTAATACAAGCTTACACACACAGTTTTTTAAGTGAGCAAACAATATGACAGGACCATTTATGCAAAATGTGAATGCACTTCCTCCTTTTCTCCAAACCCTTGGTGACCCACCTATTAACTGGAAAACTTGGTATAGGGCTTTCCCTGAATATTTGGGTGCTATTGGGGGCAACATATGGTGTGCAAAAAGGAGAAAGATTGTATTAGAGCACAATTTGGGTTTTGACTGCCAAGCGATTTATGAACATTTGCCTCCACTACAAAATGTTGTTGATGAAGAGGAAGAGGAGTTGGATGACTACCAAGTGGTAGTAAAAAGGAAATACAGTTTGATGTACAACCAAATCTGATAGTGAATGGACACAAATTTTAAATACATGAACAGCACCAGGAAAAATCTATTGATGCTTATGTGGCAGCATTAAGTATGTTTGCTTCGGATTGCGAATTTGAGGAATTCACAACACAATTAATAAGAGACCAGGTATTTGTCAGGTGTTGGGATACGAAAGTCCAACAGAAACTACTTACTTTGAAGAATCGGTCATTCACAGAAACTATTGACATACTTAGGAGCATCAAAAGAAATGTTAAAAAAAGAAAATGCAGGTGTACATCTGATGTCAGTAAATATTACCAAAGAGCAACACATGAGTAAAGTCGGGTATCCGATTTTTTAAAAATTATAATCCACTAGAGGTGACAAAAACGTAGTCTGTCAGAGTAAAAGGAATAGGGTGAATGTTGTTATGGAAGGCCAGGATGATGAGGAGTATTTAGACGTTGTGGAACGAACAAGAGATGTAATGTTAGTGGTCCCTGAAGGAAGTGAACAAAAGTGTGTGGGTCAACACACAGAGATTGTGGTGACTGATAAAGAGTTAAGTCTTTTGGTTGACTCAGGAGCCAAAATGACAATGATCACAGACAAGTTGTTTATGCAAAAATGGGATGGAAAAGTGTTTTTACCACCAGATAGGTGTCTGGTGTCCTAGGATGGAAAAAAATGATTTGTTGTGGTATTTTGAAACTAGAGTCCAGTTTAAGGTCAACACCATTCTTAGTAAGGTGTATGTGGCAAATAAACCTGGCTTGACTATCTTGGGATGCTATCATCAGGGTTTATTTGGGATGAAAATTTGACCTGGAAGGAAGACACAGATATTTTTTGTTGTTAAAGAAAAGCAGGAGAATGTACAAGACACTGATTGATGGTCCAAGTAAACATAGGGATTCTATCAATATGTGGAGGTGTCAAATATTTTGTGGTTTTTTGTTTTTATTGTGAAATGATAGGCTCTCTCTTAGCGGTGGAAAGATGAGAGCACGTGTGCTTTGTTAAACTACCCCTCACACACTAAAAAAATCCGTTAGTGTCATGCTTCATCATAGGGGTCTTCCCGTCCCTATAACAGGGCGGGGCGTGCTACGACCAGACGGACTACGCGGGAGCACTGTAAATGTGACAGATCTATGTGTAGGTGTAGTGGTGTCAGTGAAGTGTAGGGATCTTACTAGTGAATGCACCAAAAAATTGAAAAATTGAAAAAATAGAAAAAATTAAAAATTCCCTGGCTAGTAGAACAAATACATTTTATTGGTATCTCTAGCTGGAAATGTTAAAAAGGGGGATAAAAGGTAGAGTAATTACTAACTACCAAGTCGACATGTTTCATAGGCAGTCCCCAGCTGCCTATTCATCAGGACCTTTCGGTGATCCCTACTAGGAAAAAGCTCAGTTCTACAGTAATATGCCTACTGTCCTATAAATATATCAGCAAAAATAAGCTGAATATTTATGCTTCGGGGCATGAGCTGGCCCTAGTGAAGCAAAGCACCAAGGATCAGTGCCAAAAGAGAGTGACCAGTGGTCTCTGTAAATGAAAAGGAAAAAAGGAAAGAAAGCACAAGCATATTTGTATTTTCACTTCTGTTCATTCAATGTACATCAATAGTGTGAGGTCACATTCGCTACTGATTTAGCAGGATCTTGCTTAATTTGTGCCAATTCTTTTGTCACGTTTGTTGTGCATTGGTCAATGTGCACCTCCTATTTATGGGCGCTATGCCCGACGTATTTGTCCAAAACACCGTCCAAATGGAAACGGTTATTGATTCATTCATCATCCATACAGTCGTGACTCAACGCATTCATACACCCAATCACACTGGTAGGAAACAAGACCCATAGGTCATGTGTTTTTTAAAGTCAATAATCTAAATAGCGGTATGATAGAAGAAAGTAATCAATACATTCATTGTATACATACTTTATCGTTCGTTTGACAGTGCCCCATGAGCTTGCAGGCGGGGGAGGTTTTTGCTCGGTCTACTGGAGAAATAAATAAATATTGCCGCCCTCAATAATGGATGCGGTACACTCGAGTTCTGGCATATACAATAGTGATCCTGTGACCCGTTTTTTAGAGACTCGGGGTCCGAGTCTGTTACTTACGTTACCGGCCTGGCAAATCGCCTCTCACCCCTACCGTGCAGCTCCGAGGACGCGTGGTCTCTCATCTGCATTGTAGATATACTGTCGGCAATTACCGTCCGTGTAGCTGGTTGCATTAACAAGGAGGAAAGACAAGCACTACGGGAGTTGAGCAACAACAACCACATAGTGATAAAACCGGCAGACAAGGGCGGCGCAACTGTTATACAAAATGCAAGCCAGTATGACATTGAATGCATGAGACTGCTCCAAGATGAAAGGAACTATGAAATTCTCCATAATGATCCAACAAATAGGATAGCTACGAAAATCAGTACGATGGTAGAGGAAGCAGTTACACACGGTTGGGTCACTAAAAAAGAAGGAGATTTCTTATGCCAAAAAAGCCCCAGGACCCCCTACCTGTATACACTGCCTAAAATCCATAAGAATCTACAAAACCCTCCGGGAAGACCAATCGTGTCCGGCATCGGATCAATATTGGAACCCCTGTCAAGATTTGCAGACGCTTTCCTCAGGCCAATTGTTCAGAAAACTTCTACGTACCTGAGGGATACAAAGGATGTATTGATCCTATTAGAAGACATTACCTTTGATCCTAACAACCAGCTATTAATTAGCTGTGACGTGGAGAGCCTCTACACCAGCTTACCTCATCATGCTACACTAGAGATTGTAGAGGATGTCCTGTTTGAAGACTTCTGGGAATACCAGACACCACGTAATGTGGTGATGGAATGCTGTTCCCTAGCCCTTAAGGAGAACTTCTTTGAGTATAAAGGTACCCTATATCTACAAAAACATGGCTGTAGCATGGGAAGCACATTCGCTCCCAGCATAGCGGGTCTGTACGTGCACCACTTGGAAGTGAACAAAATATTGCATCCAACCAACCCCTACAGAGATAACATCAAGATATGGAAGTGATACATCGATGATATCCTGATCATCTGGGATGGAGATGAGGGGACAGCTAAACATTTTCTGAGCTGGTTGAACTTACAAGACGATTATTTGAAATTCACTAGCACCACCTCCAACTGCAATTTGGTGTTTTTGGATTTGAATATTTTCCCCAAAGACGGCAGACTGAGGACCACAACCCATTTTAAAAACACTTCAAAGAATTGTTTATTGCTGTACAATAGCTTCCACCCGAGACATCTGCGGGATAATCTACCGTACGGGCAATTCCTGCGCCTACGCAGGAATTGTACGGAGATTAAGGACTTCAAACTACAATCCAAAGACCTAGAGAAGAAGCTGGTAGCTAGGAAGTACCCAAACAAGATCATCAATCAGGCATACAAACGGGCCAAAAACAACTGCCGAGAGAGCCTCCTGGAAGAAAAAGTGCCGAAAGACGAGGATAAAAGACCAATCTGCATCACCACTTACAACACCTGTTCCAACCAAGTGACCAAGATCATTAACAGGAATTGGAGGATTCTAAATAGTGGTGGGTTACAAATACCTAAACCGATGTTCTCTCACAAAAGAGCAAGGAGCATAAGGGATGTCCTAGTCCACACAAGACCGAAATCAGTCAGTGGCACTGTGCAACAAAATCCCAACTTTGTACGTGGCCACCATCCGTGTGGAAATTGCAAAGTCTGTTGTCTCACAAGGAAAAGTAACAACCTGACCTTCAGCGATGGGACCAGCTGGGAGCAAAGAAGCTTCAGCAATTGCAACAGCACCAATGTTGTCTACCTGGTCACATGCCCCTGCAAGTTGGAGTATGTAGGAATGACGAGTAGGGCAGTGAAACTCCGGATAGGAGAACATAAAAGCACCATCAAATGTAAAAAAACAGCACGAAACTCACCAATCACTTCCTAGAGATGAACCATAGACCAGAAGAAATAACATGGACTGTGATAGAGCAAGTAAACAGTGAGCGATTCCTTCTGGAGAAAGAACAAAGATGGGTGTTTCGCATCCAATCTCATAAAAGGGGACTGAACGATGACATACCGTGGGGACAGCTATGACCCCCTGCTCTTTGATTGTTACCATTGGACATGTGTGCAATCCATATACAATGACACAAACCGCTCTGCTTCTTACCTGGGAGTATCTCCTGATAACTGCCTAGTACCAACAAGGATGACGTGATGTATACCTGGCACAGGGAACCCCCGGTGTTATGTCACCTGTCCAAGCATTAATCATAACATTTATAGCAACACCTTGACACTGTGCTGTAATTCAACATTCAGGTTATGATACTGCACTGATGAAATCCCTGGCCAATACCCATGAGCACTCTTCCAACATATTCCTGGTAAGACTACCGTATCCTGCCTTAATCGACCCCATGAGGTGAGGAGATTCCTTGGTTGCTGGGATCAACTTATGAGCAGATCTCTAATATCGATCCAGGAATAACACCAAATCAGACTCCAATTTAAAAAAATCGAATTTTTTTTTCATTTTTTTGACATTCAATTTTTGTGATCTAAGATCAATGGGGAATCTACCAGTTTAATTATATAGACACTTTTATGATATAAGATCAATTTACAATCCACTCGCAATATACAGATCTTCCCCCCTTTTTTTCACTCATATGAGCTAGAGACAGTGAAGAAAGACTTCCGTGTATTTTCCCCACCTAGTGCCAAAGATCGGCGGCCATCTTTGAATCGAGCAGTCTAGTTTTTCCGCGATGGGCGTCTCACCGGAAGCAACCAGCTACACGGACGGTAATTGCCGACAGTATATCTACAATGCAGACGAGAGACCACGCGTCCTCGGAGCTGCACGGTAGGGGTGAGAGGCGATTTGCCAGGCCGGTAACGTAAGTAACAGACTCGGACCCCGAGTCTCTAAAAAACGGGTCACAGGATCACTATTGTATATGCCAGAACTCGAGTGTACCACATCCATTATTGAGGGCGGCAATATTTATTTATTTCTCCAGTAGACCGAGCAAAAACCTCCCCCGCCTGCAAGCTCATGGGGCACTGTCAAACGAACTATAAAGTATGTATACAATGAATGTATTGATTACTTTCTTCTATCATACCGCTATTTAGATTATTGACTTTAAAAAACACATGACCTATGGGTCTTGTTTCCTACCAGTGTGATTGGGTGTATGAATGCGTTGAGTCACGACTGTATGGATGATGAATGAATCAATAACCGTTTCCATTTGGACGGTGTTTTGGACAAATACGTCGGGCATAGCGCCCATAAATAGGAGGTGCACATTGACCAATGCACAACAAACGTGACAAAAGAATTGGCACAAATTAAGCAAGATCCTGCTAAATCAGTAGCGAATGTGACCTCACACTATTGATGTACATTGAATGAACAGAAGTGAAAATACAAATATGCTTGTGCTTTCTTTCCTTTTTTCCTTTTCATTTACAGAGACCACTGGTCACTCTCTTTTGGCACTGATCCTTGGTGCTTTGCTTCACTAGGGCCAGCTCATGCCCCGAAGCATAAATATTCAGCTTATATTTGCTGATATATTTATAGGACAGTAGGCATATTACTGTAGAACTGAGCTTTTTCCTAGTAGGGATCACCGAAAGGTCCTGATGAATAGGCAGCTGGGGACTGCCTATGAAACATGTCGACTTGGTAGTTAGTAATTACTCTACCTTTTATCCCCCTTTTTAACATTTCCAGCTAGAGATACCAATAAAATGTATTTGTTCTACTAGCCAGGGAATTTTTAATTTTTTCTATTTTTTCAATTTTTCTATTTTTTGGTGCATTCACTAGTAAGATCCCTACACTTCACTGACACCACTACACCTACACATAGATCTGTCACATTTACAGTGCTCCCGCGTAGTCCGTCTGGTCGTAGCACGCCCCGCCCCGTTATAGGGACGGGAAAACCCCTATGATGAAGCATGACACTAACGGATTTTTTTAGTGTGTGAGGGGTATTTTAACAAAGCACACGTGCTCTCATCTTTCCACCGCTAAGAGAGAGCCTATCATTTCACAATAAAAACAAAAAACCACAAAATATTTGACACCTCCACATATTGATAGAATCCCTATGTTTACTTGAATCGTTTAGGAGGGTGATTCTGTCTCAACCTCTACGCTTCCTCCTTTTGATTTTTTTGTACTGATTGATGGTCCACAAGCAGTGTCTCAGAAGGAACAACCTACGGGTAATAAGTGGTTTAGTGCAGTGAAATGTTCAGTAGTATGTTAAGCAAAATCAAGGGTTTCAAGCACAGGATCCGGATACAGGAAAATGTTCTGGTAAAACACAAAATGAGAGGTTTGCCATTTTGTGTTAGAAAGGAGTTGGCAGAAATGCTGAGTAAAATGCAATTAGATTGTGTTATAAACTGGTTAAGTCATCTTTATGGTTTTCTCCACTGGCTTTGGTTAAGATAAAATGGTGACTTGAGAGTTTGCATTGACTTGAGAAGCATAAGCAAAGTATTTTGGGTTGATTCACACCCATTATCATGTATCGATGATATACTAATGACTTTTGAGAGGAATTAGACCAGTCATGTGGACATCTCACTGCATTTGTGTCACCTGTGGGGACTTTTCAGTTTAAGAGATTGCCTTTTGGGTTGGCTTTGGCTGCTTCAATGTTCCAACGAACAATGGAAATAGTTTTGAGTGGCATCAAGAGGGGTAGTTACTTTCCAGGCTTACATTTTATGTGTGGCAAAAAACAAACTAACATTTGTTTATTTATTTAAACATTTTTATATAGCGCTGGAAAGACCCAAGGGTATCAGAGCGTGTTACAGAAGATGGGCAAGATCAAATAATATAATGAAAAGCTCAAACAAAAAGGAACTAGTAAAATAAGAGAACAAAAAATCAAGGACATGGGGGATAGGCCAGAATAGATGGGAGAAGGAATAGGGGTAAGGTGGGGTTAGGGAGGGAGACAGGAGAAAAGAGAGCATGAGAGGGAATGAGGAGAGTACAAGTGAACAGTAGGAAGGAGGTAAGAGATATATGTGCAGAGTTAAGCGGGGGAGTCAGGTCAGGTAGGAAGCAGAGAGGAAACATAGAAACAAATGGGACAGTAAGGGAAACACCAGGGAGGAAAACAGGATTAAGCACCCCAATATTTGATGAGTAGATGTCGTTTGAGATCTTTTTTGAAGCTGAAGTATGAGGGGTTGCAGGGAAGATCTTTGGGGAGGGAGTTTGGGAGAGATACAGTGGGGTTTAAGGATGCAAGGCTTTGTGTGTGATACAGGCATTCTTGTAGGTGGATCTGCCCTCCAGGGGGAGCCATTGGAGATCCTTAAGAATGGGCGAGATGTGATCTAGTCTCTTAGAATCAGAGATAAGCCTGGCCGCGATGTTAAGGACTGACTTGATTGGGGCTAGGTGGACTTTAGGTGTATGTAAGAGCAGAGCGTTGCCATAGTCGAGTCTGGAGAGAAGTAGAGATTGAACAACAGATTTAAAGTCATCAGCAGGGATGAAGGGTTTGATTTTTTTGTGGTGAAGAAGTGAAAAGAGAGCTCCTTTGGCAGCGATTTTTATGTGAGGGGAGAGGCTGATGTTTTGGTCAATGCTAATTCTAAGAGACTTGACTAAGCTAGAGGTGGAAAGGGAGCAGTTGAGAGCCTTAAGATCAGAGAGCCAGTGTTGAATGGGGAGCCGGTAATTTTTTGGGGCAAAGAGTTTGACTTCGTGTTTTTTTAGGGTTGAGTTTCAGGTGGTTGAGATGGAACCATTGTTGGATCTTAGTCAGGGTGTCGTTGAGGTGCAGGATGTCTGAATGGGATTTAATTTTACAGTAAAGTTGGGTGTCTTCTGCGTAGAGGTGGTATTTGATACCAGCTTTCTTTAGGATGAGGGTGAGGGGCTCCATGAAGAGGTTGGATAAAGAAAGAGAGAGAATAGACCCCTGGGGAACAACCAAGGAGACAGGCATAGGTTTAGAGAGGCAACTGCTGATTTTGATTTTGATTTGTTGGGATCTGTGCTGGAAGAAGGAAGTGAACCATTCAAGAACGGGACCATTGAGGCCAAACCGAACTTTGAGGGTATTGAGAAGGGCAGAGTGTTTGACAGTATCGAAGGCAGCAGAAAGGTCAAGAAGGATAAGAAGGGAGGCCTCACCCTTGTCAAGGGAGTGATGGATGTCATCAACTATGTTGAGCATTGCGGTTTCAGTGCTACAACCCTTTCGGAAACCTGACTGTAAAGGATCCAGAAGGCAAAATGAGTCAATGTGTTTGTCAAGTTGGAGCAGGATGCATTTTTCGAGGGCTTTAGAGAGAAGAGGTAGATTGTAGATGGGGCGTAGATTGTTAAGGTTATTAGGGTCAACTGAAGCATTTTTGAGGATGGGTGAGATTTGGCCCAGCTGTAGGGAAACAGGGACACAACCCGTGGCCAGGGAGGAGATGATGATGGTAGTCCAATAAGGGGTGATGATATGCTTAAGGTCTTGGACGATATTGGAGGGAAGTGGGTCCAAGGTATGAGAGGAGGGTTTGAGCTTGGAAATGATTTTGAGTACTTCAAGCTCGGTAACGGGGCTAAAATGAAGCCAGGAAGCATTGGGGCATATTACCAAGCAATCGCGATAATTATTGCGATTGCTTGGTTGGTTAGAGACAAAATGTTACCGCTGAGCTGCGGCGATTTTTATCGCAGATAAACCTTGGTATTACCAAGGTTTATCGCAAATGCGATAAAAAACGGCCGCAATGCATGAATATCGCTGAACAGTCAGCGATATTCATGCATTACCGAGCTAATGCTCTTAGCCATGTTATCCACCTCCCATTGGATAACATGGCTAAGCTTAGCTAAGCTTAGCGCGAATATCTCCAAAAGTTAGTATTAGGAGATAGCGATGTTAGCGACTGTTTCCAGTCGCTAACATCTTGGCACGCCCACTTTGCATGTCATTAGTGATAAATATCACTGACATGCAAAGTGGGGCCCAAGATGGTCGCTATCTCCTACTAGCTGTCGCTAACTGGTGTTAGCGACAGCTAGGTAATAGGGAGATAATTTTATCTCCGCTTTCTTGGCTTTTAAAGCCAAAAAAGCGGAGATAAACCCCCTTGATAATATGCCCCATTGTTTTTAGGCTGTGTGCTAGGGGGAAAGAGATCCAAGGGGGAGACCGAGAGCGGGAGATGAGCAGGGTCGGAAAAGGGATCAGGATCAGGAGTGGGCGAAGGAGAGAAAGGTGGCAAAGGTGAGAGGACAAGGAGGGGGGAGACACATTGCAGGGGGGAGTTGAGGCAAAGGATGGTTCAATCTTGGCAATTTTTTCAGAGAAGAAATACGCAATTACTTCACAATTCTCGGTGGTGGCGGTCCACTTGGGGGTGGCAGAAGCAGATTGTTTTTTGATAATGTTGAATAAATCCCTAGGTCTATTTTTGGCTTGATCAAGTTGAACGCGGAAGAAGGAGGTCTTTTCACTAAGGATGTGTTTTTTGTAGTTATACCTAGCGGATCTGAGGAGGGCGAGGTTAGAGGGAGAGAGGTGTTGTCTCAAGAGCGCTCGGACATTCTGAGTGCACGTCTCTTATTGTTGAGTTCAGCATTATACCAGGATTTTGGAGGGATGCTTTTTTGCGGTTTTAGTTTGGCTGGAGCAATTTGGTCAAGGACTTCGGTGATTGTTTTGTTGTAGTGTTCAGTAATATCATTAGCATTTTGTGAGGGAGGAGGAAGTTGAAGTTTAGCTTTGAGTTTAGACTCTAGTAAGCCAGGGGGAATAAGGTGAAGGTTTCTGGTTAATTTCTTAAGTTTAGGGTTTCTGGGGGGAGGGGTAAAGCAGTTGATCGTGAAGAGGATAAGGTGATGGTCCGACCAATCAATGGGGATAATGTGCGAGAGGGAGGCTAAATCTTTGCTAGTGATTATGGCATCTAGCGTCGCTCCTTTGTCATGCGTAGGGGAATGACAAAGTTGGGTCAAGTCAGTAACGTAAAGGAGGTCTTTAAGGGTTAAAACCGAGGGGTCATTGTTAATGTTACAGTGTATATTGAAGTCTCCGAGGAAAATATTATTGGAGTAGGAAATCGAAGCTTGGGAAAGTAGGTCAGACAGTTCATCTACAAACGATATAGGGTCACCAGGGGGGTGATAGATATTATGTAGCCGAATAGGGGGTGCCCCCTGAACTTTAAGATCAGCTACAAGGTATTTGAAAGTGGTTTGGTCTGAGATCTTGACAAGTGAGAGAGGGAGGTCATCTTTATAGATGATGGCTAGCCCCCTCCCCCCGATTTTGACAGGCCTATCTTTTTTGAGGGTAGAGTAGCCAGGGGGGAGATCATGTCAGGAATAGAAGAGGAGTGAGCTTTGAGCCAGGTTTCCGTAAGAAAGGCGATGTCAATGGCTTCGCTGAGGATAGTCTCAGAGATTTCCGTTGCATGACGTGCTGCTGACCAACTGTGGTATTGAAAAGGTTGGACCAAACTGGAATAGTAGCAAATATTAAGAAATAGGTGTTTGGCACATCATGGTTGGAATATTTGGTACTCGTGATATTGGAAAAAGGAAGAGAAACATGTCTAGGGTTGGTAAATGCGATCAAGGAGGCTCCCTTGCCTGAAACCATGGAACAGGTTTCTTCGAACTTGGTTGTGAGTGAGTTCTATGCCAAATGTATTAACAATGTCTCCAGTTAAATGAAAACTTTAAGGCATTTACTCATAAAAATATAGTTTTTGATTCGAATGAGATGAGCACAAAATATTTTGGAGCACTAAGAGCGTGAATTATATCTGCAAATGTGTTGGCTCCATTTGACTCTGAATGTGTGATAACGGTGGAAGCAAGCAACAATGGTTTGGCAGCAATGCTTCCGCAGTATAGTGGAAAGGAGGAAAGGACCGTTGGGTTCGCAACTACAGCATTATGAGAAAGTGAATGAATGGATTTGGTCATTGAAAAGGAGTTGTTGGCATGTTGTTGGGCCATTGAACATTTTTAAAGCTTTCTGTGGGGAAAAAATTGACATTATTGACTGACCATAAACTGTTGGTTAGCATTCTGAGTTGAAATGTCATAAAGGATCACACCCCTAGAATTGCTAGATTAAGTTCAAAACTGTTGCAGGACAATTTTGATATTCACCACATTCCAACGGGAAAAAACGTTGGGGCAGACCACCTCTTAAGGGTACCTCAGCCATGCGATGTTTCATACACTGAGGGCGAGATGAATTGGCTGAAAAATGCCTTATTGTGGCCATTGATGTGGGCAGTGAAAGTCAATTTGATGAGAAACAATGGTTTAAATGTGTTAAGATTAGATGGAGATTTGGAGCTGGTGCAAAAGTATATCAGGGAAGGGTGGCCTAAAGATAAGGTAGTACACACAAGGTTGTAATCCTATGCAAAGGTTGCAGAGGAGTTGATGTTGGAGTACGGAGGCATGGTCATGAGAGGTGATACGTTTATTCCGCCAAACTTACTATGTGAAAAGATCATATGTTTGGGTCATGAAGGTAATTTGGGCAAAACTATCATGAAAAGGAACATGTGTTCAATGTTGTGATGTCAGGTATGGATGCTGAAATCACTCAAGCAGTTAAGAGTGCCTTCTATGTTCTACTAGGGATAAATCGCCTAAAACTGAAACACCACCATTACACCCAGTCGAACTACCAATTGGACCATGGTCGAAACTTGCCATAGCTTTCATTAATCGTTTTAGTGTGCTCCCACACAATTTGAAGTTTGGAGTTGTGATGGTTGACTATTACAGCAAATGCTGTGAGGTAGAATTTGTTCATGAACTAACACTAAGGCTATCATTGGGTTTCTCCCCCAAAAGATTTGTAGAGAGAGTGTGCCAAGGGAATTGGTATCAGACAATGGCGTCCAGTTTGTGTCAAAAGAAATGACAAATTATCTAACAAGATGTGGGATTGTCCACAAAAGGGCTTCTCTATATCATCCACAGGGCAAAGGTTTAGTAGAGAAAATTAACCGTACATTTGAAGAGTGTATTCAGTGGGCATGTAGGAATAAAATCTATATAGGGGAAGCAGTTGACACAATGTCATTCTCTAATCATACAAGTCGAAACAGTGACTGACGAAACACCATTCGAGATTATGAGAGGTCATGAGCCAGCATGTCTTATGTGTCCACCTTGGCTAAAAGGGTACACAATTCCTTCAAAATATGAAAGTATTATTGATTGAGAGATTAATCCAAAGGTGAAAGCTTCTCAGAAGAAAATGAAAGAATACTTTGATGACAAACATTGTGCCAAGGTTAGGGGACAAAAAATCCAGTTGGGAGATTGGGAATGTATACTGAATCACAATGATCTACCAAAGGAGTCATCTAAATTCAAAGAAGCAGCAATAGTGGGTACAGTCAAGGGGAGTGCTATCAGGATAAATAGATATGAGTGATGGAATATGAGTAGGATCATGAAGGTGAAAAAACTGGAGGGAGGTTCTCAATAAGACAAGGGTCAATGTTTATGATTTCAATCAGATCAAGGTCATGATTTTACCAGAAGTATGAAACAGTTACGGTATCATACTTTACTTAAAGGGTGTGAAGATTTCTCTGTTTCGAAAATGTATTGGATTCCATAAATCCAGTTTGCCATCTCACCTTGTGGTAAATTAACATATTAATATATATATATATATGGTTTTCCGCTTGTGAACAAGGGCTTCCGAGGCCGAAACGCGCCATTGCTGCCCACACTTAAAATAAAAATTCCACTTTACCTGATCCTGTGGTCCGTCTCCTGCTTCGCCGATCTACGCGATTGGAAGTAGCCTCGGAGTTTGTCCTGCAAATATATATATATATATACTTGGCACACACTCAAATCCACAGAGTGAAAGATAGACGGCACTCCAAGTCGGTGTTCCACCATAATAGGTTTATTGGCAGACCCCCTTGCCCCCTTGACAGACGCGTTTCACCGTTTAGGCTTCGTCAGTGTCATACAATTACATTTCGGCCACCATTAAATCCCCAACCTTCCCTAAACATAGAAAAAGGACTAACTCCGCCGACAGTATTTCGGCGGCCATATTTGGACATGCAATGTTGTAGTTCTTACACAAACATTAAAAGGTAATCAATGTACAGGGGAAATGGTGAGCTACAAGTGATCGTGCACATTTAATAAAAGAAGACAACAAGGAGTTACCCAATATTATCTAAAATGTTCCCCATTCGTGCGCCTAGGTGCTTCTATTTTCAGAGAATGTGGGGGAGGCAAAAGACGAGCAATCAGGCAAATTATTTACATTTATATCTTTTGTTAATCTCAAGTGTATAATGTGACACTCCATGTGTTATAAAAAAGTTACAGTTAATCCTATGCTTTTTACAATGGCTGTATGTATCGCCTCTATGTTATATTAGTTCCTGAACAACGTCACATGGCACCCTCCTCCACCTCTCGGGACTTTTATTCCCTGTTACGCTTGCGCACACATTTAAATTTAGCCCTGTATGGGCTTATAATTACTGTTGTCGATCCCCTCATCCGGTTTTTATGCCCTCTATGGGCATGTACTCCAGTACATTTTTTTTTTTAAATCATACACAGAGTTCAGTTCTGGGAGAGAGAGAAATTGAGAATAGCAGTGAGTTAAGAATTGCATTTTCTACAAGGGTTTGTTAGTTTGCAGGAGCATATTGATGTATCTATCGGTGCCAACTATACAATAACCCTAGTTGCTCTAGTTGGACCCACAATTCCTCGTCATTGTTTAATCCTCTAGGTTGCATGCTCTGGAGGTCGATGATATACCTGCACTCTAATGCCCTTAATGCCCTTAATTTGTCTCCACCCCGTTCCATTTTCCTCAGTTGGTCAATGAGGTAAAAGGACAATAGATCCCTATTGCTCTTATGGTGGGTTTCAAAGTGGCGTGCCACCGGGTAGTTTTTATCCCTATTCGTAATGGCACGCATATGCTCCAAGATACGCTTTTTCGCCGGGTTAATTGTACTCCCGATGTATCTTTTGGAGCACGGGCATTCCAGGCAATAGACTACAAAATCTGAGTTGCAATTCAGGAATTTTGTAATCTCTCTGACGGGTCGTGGGTCATTAGGTCTCCCTTCGTATTTCATCCGCTTTTTACTGTACTTGCACGCCTTGCACTGCATGCACGGAAAAAAGCCCTGGATAGGTTTGGATTTATATGTTCTAGGGGATTCCTCAAAGTGGCTCCTGGTCAGGTGATCACTGAGAGACTGGCAGCGTCTGTATGTTACAGACGGCCTAGGTGGTAATTTGTTTTTCATGATAATGTCCGTCCCTAGGATATGCCAGTTCTTATTGAATATTTGTACCAGTTCGCTGGATCTCATGTTATAGCTAGTGATTATTCTTGCTATACTTTCGGTCTCATCTTCCCTGACTTTGGTCCTGATGAGGTCCTTTCTCTCTATTAGCTCTACTCTACTCACTGCGCTTGTTAGAAGTGACTTAGAGTACCCTCTATCCTGGAACCTTACTAGCGCATCATCCCCTGCCTGTGAGAAAGCTTGTGGATCTGAACAATTTCTCTTCAGGCGTAGTAGTTCCGTAAATGGGATATTTTTTATCATGCTCTTGGGATGGTGGCTTGCCACATGTAAAACGGTATTGCCCGCCGTGGGCTTCCGGTAGAGTCTAGTCTGTAGGGAGCTTCCAGTTACAAAGACCTCTAGGTCAAGGTAGTATACCGACGTCTCACTGATGGTGCTCGTGAATCTTAAATTAAGATCGTTGTCGTTTCGCCTAGCGACATATTCCTCAGCCGAGGCTCTGTCCCCACGCCAAACGACAAACAGGTCGTCGATATATCTTGCCCAAATCATGATATTATCCAGCCATGTCTCGTTGGTCCCACCCAAGGCCACGTGCTTCTCCCACCAGCCTACGAACAAGTTCGCATAGCTGGGGGCGAAGCACGTGCCCATGGTGGTCCCTCTCATCTGACGATACATGCCACCCGCAAACAAAAAGATATTGTTATGGAGACAGAACTCCATCATCCTCAGTAGCATGCGATTATGTTTATGGTATTTTATATTTTTCTTGCCCAAGAACCATTTCACTGCAGAGATACCCTCCTGATGTCCTATGCAGGTATATAAGCTAGTGGCATCCAGGGTAATGAGAAGCATATCTGGTTCCCATTTGATACCATCAATTTGTCTTATAAAATCCTCAGTATCCCTGACGTAGGAAGGCAAGTTTTTGATAAAGGGGGACAGATATGTGTCGATAAATCTCAATATGTTCTCCAGGAGGCTGCCTATAGAAGACACTATAGGTCTGCCTTTAGGGATTTCTAGTGTCTTTATGCACCTTTGGAAGGTGGTAGAATGTCGGAATAATCGGGTGCTCACAATACAAGTGGTTAAACTCATTTTTATTGAGCATCCCTTCATCCCTCCACCCTTCCAGTAGCTTGTGGTACTCAGTTGTGCATTTCACAAAGTCCCTCCTGTCAATGATCTGGTAGCAGTCTTCATCTTGCAGTTGTCTTATAGCCTCTTTCCTATATTTGCTTTTACTGAAGATCATGATGTTCCCCCCCTTGTCTGAGGGTTTGATTTCAATCGAAGTGTCCCCCTTCAAAGACTTAATTGCCTCCCACTCCAAACGAGAAATGTTTGAGTTTTTCCTTGTCAGTTCTACTTTCGGTGATGTCATTTTCTCCAGGTTTTGGAGGACCGCGTCATTGAAGACGTCTATGGCGTCATGTGTGACATGTGGCAAAATCCTTGATTTGCGTTTTAGATTGCTTGGGTCTCTTATTTGAGCAATCTCCTCATTTCCCAACAGCTCCATAGAGCTGGGGACATTGTCCATGTCCCTGAGTTCATGTGCAGTAGTTAGAAGTGACAGATCATTGTCCATGAGATTGTATCCAGTTTCTGTTGTTTCATCTGGAGTGGTTCCAGTCCCAGAGTGTCCTTTCGCGGCAAATAGTTTTTGTAACTTCAGTTTCCGGAAAAACTTAAAGATATCTATTCTAGTTTGTACCGGGTCGGATTTGGCAGTTGGGCAGAATGTCATCCCTTTCTTGAAGATGGCTTCCTCGTGGATTGTCAATTTACGTTCAGAGAGGTTTATTATGGTACGATCCTCTTTTACCACCTTCCCCTCTTGCCCCTGCAGCGGGTTACCATAGGTGGCGCCTCCTGCGCGCTTCCTCCTACCCCGCCTTGTTTTCCTCCTCTTTTTGATAATGATTTGTGTGGTACCTGGGATTGGGAACGTTGTCTGGTTTCCTTCATTACCTGTTACTCGTCTAAAAGGGGAGGAGGGACTGCCATTCCACTGGCGTTAGCCTTCTTCTTGCTCTTGCCACTTCTTACTGACTCGTCTTCTGACAGTGACGCATCCGATTCTGACGTTACCATATCTGGGGTAGGTTGAGCTCAGCTCGTCATGGCCCGTGGAACGCTCAGGTGCGGGGAGAATTCCCCTGCTGTGCTGAGCGTTCCACGGGAGCTGGTGCACCTGTGACGAGCTCAGCTCGTCATGAGCACAGGAGCGCCGTGGCTCATGACGAGCTGAGCTCGTCATGAGCATGGGGGTGCTGTGCGTGCCCCCCTCGCCCCCAGCACAGCGGGGGAATTACCCCGCAGCGAAGGGCTTAAGGACAACCAGTGTTTTGTAACTATTTGGGAGGCCACAACTACAGTACATTGATGTTAACTTTTTTTCTCTGACTGCAAAGGTAGAGGATTTTGTAAAGTGAACTATGGGACAATCATGCTTGAGTACCTGAAGTGTGAAAAGAAAGGCTGAGAGGGACCTTTTTTGTAAACCACAACACAATGCAAATACAAGAAAATTAACTGTACACATATTTCAAAATTTATCAGCAGCAAAAAGTATAAATGAGGGACTTTTTATAATTCTAAGGTGTGATTAAAACAAAGGTTGTAAGGGTATCAAAACAAATCAAGGCACGTTTACTTGATGATACGCAAATGATATATATTCTCTGAAACTAGCTTTCCACACATTATTATCTGTGTGCCATACGGTTTTACCAATAGAACTGTATGGCTGTGCAAATGTAGTGGCTATGTCAATGGAAAATGTGCTATACGTAAATGACGACATGCTTTGATGATCTATTTGTGACATTGTGTCCCACAAGGCACCAACAGACACATATTACACCCTAACCACCCTCATGCTGAATGGGTGTGGCTTATTTGTTACACTTTTTTCTTAGTCCCTTTGCAGATTTATAAAGCACCGATTCGACCCCAAGGTAATGGAGCGCTTTACATGAACATCAAATACATTACAAAAAGTAACATTCACTTTTTTTTAAAGTAACATTCATTTTTTTTTAAATTAGACACTGGGAGATAAGGTGCTTTGCCCAGAATCACAGGATACTGAGCTGATGCAGAGACTGGTACCTCGTTCCCCAGTTCCAAAGTAGGCAACCCTGGCTGTAAAGCCACACCCTCTCCTTGACATCTTTGATGGAGAATCGATGGCAGCACCACCACTCTGAAAACTGTTCCAGCACCACTGCATCTGAAATCCAAAATATAAACATCCTGTCCTGGCTCCTACCATTAAACCCATTGCAAGGACTTCCTAAGTAAATTGAAATGTCCAAAACATCACATTAATATCAATACATCCTCAGTAATTAATGTAAAGGATTTACGATCCAAGAAATGACTGGATACTAACATAACCGGGGATGGCTTTCTTAAATAATTCAGCGCCTTTTTGATGCTAGGTTACGTTTCCTTATTCTGGGCAGGGCTGCATGGCCCCATCATACCCAAGCTGTTTGAGGCATTACAGAATGCTACTTCCGGGATCTGACCGTTTGCTTATCTCCTTATTTGCTAACAAGTAGTAAAGAACAATACATCCTGTAGCTGTTTGTTCAGTGATATAAATGAAACCGTTTGAAGATACACATGGGAAATATGTTTGAATAATGGTCCATTTGAAAATTAAAAACATAAACTTTTAATGTCCTTCCCAGGTGATTCAGGCTGCTTGCAGATGCCAGCATTTTTATGCACAACTTTATCAGATCAACAACTATAAACGTCCCTGTAAATTTCGGAATAGATCAGTTAATGAGAATTCCAGATATTCTTTTAGATACCACAGTTAAATTCTAAATTAATTACACTTAGTTTAAAATAATCTCTGGGAGTCTGGAATGAATTGTATGAATTAATTTATATTTCGAAACTTGCAAACTGTATTTGTATTGTCGAGTTAGCAAGAAAAGATTCAACATTTAACGTCATTTAAAACATTCAATACTAGAATCCCTGTAGTGAGTCTATAGTTTTCTTTTTGCCCTCTAGTAGTGACATCACTCTGTGCCATTAACAAGGCATTTATGGCAAGTGAGTGCTTTGCCGGTGTTCGTTCAGTACATCAGACCCTTTTGCATGTTATTACAACTAAACTAGAATAGTAATTTACATCGAAACTCGTATTAAATATGTTTTCAACAAATTGCACACTTCATTTTGGTGTGGGTATCTTCACAATAGAGGGAAAATAAGATGGAGAAAGAGACCAAGGATGCAAGATGTTGGGTAGGGTGATGGTGTGACCCTCAAAATGACCTAGATTTTCCCCACCCGTGGAGTTACCAACAACAGGGGTATCGGTAACTCAGGGGCGTCAGGGAAAGCTGAAATAACTGACCATTACAAGTAGGACCCGGACGGTTCTCTTGCAAATAAGAAATTACCTGCTGAACCGGTAATTCCAGTTCCAATTCCCTCATTAATTCATTTTCCCATGGATTTTCATACAGCCTGCTTTTAGCAGCTCAAATCTCCCTGTGAAAATAAACAAATCTACGTAAACCCCATAGATCTCATACTTCGGATGGGGCCAGGAACTCCTGCTGCCACCCCCATCGGATTTAAGAAGCAACTCATATATGAGGTCTTTAATATGCAATCAACTCATCGCCATCCATACAAATTTAATGCAAGTCACCTCAGAATGTGTGACTTCATAAAGGAACTCAGGTTTGGACCTCACTCCTTATATATTCACATGACTCCTCACTGACTTTCAACTAGTAGTAGTAGTAGAAAAAGATCTTTATTCAGTTATAAAAAAACACATAAAAGAACACAATGCAATCTCTACCTTTAACAATAAAAAGGAAAAAACATGTCTGCAAGTAAAAAGAACAATTCGTCAAAATCCATGTTCAAAGTCCACATAAATTGACAATCACTTTTAAATCACACAGGCAGGTTTTCCCATTAGTAGACACTGTCAAATAAACGAAGTCCCTCCTCCCCCAGGGAGCCCTCACACCAAATGCAGGGGTTAGAGCGAAATATTGACAATTAAAATGTAAAGTGCTTATATTACAGGTATTTGCCAATCACTTTGTGTAGCATTACAGCATCTGCGATACACCTGTATGATGTAGGACATACCATCTCTGTTTGTAGCAGTTGCAGATGTAACAAGGCTGGTCTACACCTTCTAATGTTAAGATTTCCATGCAGAGGGATTACAATATTTTCCCTTGGCACCCTGTAAAGATTGTAAAAGAAGAGAAAGGGTAACTAAGATTGAATAGCTGTTGAATCGCAAGGACATGCTACAAGATCTCTTTCGCATTTTGCCTGTAACGGATATGAGACCAACAATGAGCCAATTAAGGTGAAATCATACCACATAGTATCTCTGGCCACTGGGGATTCTATCAAGATATGGTTTCACGCGATTGATTGTGGTTAATAACACAAAGGCCTCCGCCATCTTTTGCCACGCTCAGCTTCAGCTGTCTTACTTGCCATAAGGGCCAATAGGTGATTTTTGACAAGTGCTTTAGATCACATGTCAAGAGTCTGTGGACTGTCACAATTATTTTTTGTCCAATTGAGTTCTGGGGCCTTCATGTACTGTAACCATTGGATGCGACACAGTTTATCTAGATTCATACAATCTGCAATCACCAGTTAATTGTGTTGCTTCAGGTTGGTTCCAAATCAATATCCATAACAGGGTCGGGCTATCTTGATAATATCCCCCAGATATTTTAGGCCTAGTTTTTAATGACATGTAGAGGCAGGAACACTCCTAAGTAGTCAGTTTACGTAAAAAACTATCTTCAACAGCATATAGATGTGCCACATCACAAAGGCCTCAGATACTTGCACCATATAAATTCATCAGGATACATCTAACCTTATATATGTTAATTATCACCTCAAGGGGCATCAAGCCCAGTTTCTTTGCAAACTTGAGTATTGATGCCTTTGCCTGCTCAAATTGCGTGCACCTCACTTTTATCAGATTCCAGGTGCATTTGTCATCAAAAGGAATCCCCAGGTATGTAAAGGTCACGACAGTCTGTAGTTTGGTGCCACTTTTGTAAAATGAGCTTACCTTGCTCTTTGGTCATCCACATTGCATTGTGTAGGTTTTAGATTTATATTGTTGACAACCTCAGGCTATTCATGAACTCCACAAATATGTCCAGCAATCTTTGGAGGCCCTCCCCTGTTCTGGAAATCAGGACACAGTCGCTGGCATACATGATGACTGGATGACATCTAGGTCCGGCCCTTGAGGGGTCCATCTCTGACCCTGACAGAAATGTCTCCAAATCATTAATATTGAGTTTGAACAAGTAGGGGGCAACACACAGCCTTGTCTAACACCCCGCCAGATCTTAATGGGGTGTGTACATTCGCCTTTGGGCCCATATCTAGTGCATACCACTACATCCCCATGATCACCGCCTATTGCCAACATCTTCTTCCATAACTTACCTCTGTCGACATTGCTGAATCTCTAACTGAGGTCCATGAAGGCAAGGCATAGACACCCACCCTTGATAACTTACTGACCATGAGGTGGGGATTCAGGCACTGATCTATGGTTCCCGACCCTTGTCTAAACCTGTTCTGTGCTGTTGTTAAAATGCCCTTCCCCGGCGGTCCAAAAGAATCTTACCCATCACTTTTTGAATGAAAAAGTGAGATAGGATGGTACCAGCAAGGATCTCTCCTATTCCCTTTCTTGAAGATCGGTAAAATGACTGCACTGGACCAAGACTTGAATGGGTCACAGTCAATTGTACTACACCGTACATTTGTTTAGAGCTGGGCCCAAAGACCGAGATTACTTTTGAAGAGGTCAATAGAAACCCCATCCCGGCCAGGGGCTTCATTACTTGGGCATTGTTTCACTGCCAAAATTACCTTTTTAATGGAATTAACAAATGGTCTCCTTCCCGTGGGGTAGATCTACTTTCCTCTATGTGGTTATTCAATTTCCCCGAATATTTAGGTTAAAAGGCCTTGGTGAAGTGTGTCACCCATGTTGATGATGGCATAGACACCTCAGTAATGGCTTTGTGACTACTTGCAAAGTAGGATGAATATACCAGTTTCGAGAACAAATACATATTATTAGGGACAATCACCTTCTCTAACTGTTCCCAGGCCTCCTTTCTTATTGATTCCTTTCTTGCTCTGTTCATAGCTTTATAGTATTATCTACAATGTTTTACTTCTTCACAATTTCTGGGTGTCTTTTTCAGAGTCCTTATTAAGGAACTATGGGCCAGATGTAGGTAAATCTGAAATACCGATTTCTTAATAGCGAATTTTACCGATTCGCTATTAAGAAATCGGTATTTCCTATGTAGGTAAAGATTTGGTAAAAAATACTGAATCCTTAATATTCCTTATTACCAAATCGGTAATTTAGATTCGGTAATAAGGAATACCTACCCATTCATTTCTATGGGTTTGGAGGCCCATAGGAATGAATGTGAAGACATTCACTATTAGCGATTCATTATTACCGAATTGCTAATAGCGGGAGCACTTTCAAGGGTGCCAGGGTGTCAAAAGGACACCCTGTTGCACCCCTGAAATGTGCATGTGTGCACATGTGGCGCGCATACATGCCCTAAGGGAATGAATGTGTGCCACATGGCACTTAACAAAAAACAAAAAAGTGATTTTTTTTTAAAGGAAATCGGTAATTACCACCAACTTGAAGTTTTCTTAAGGCTCAAAAGCACTCTTTAATGTGCTTTCTACACTGCATTTAGGGAATCGGTATTACCGATTCCTTAAATGCAAGAGCAATAAGGAATCGGTATTTACCGATTCCTTATTTACCGATTCCTTACCTACATTAGGAATGGCTAAATACCGTATGGTAATGCTGAAATCAGCTGAATTTCTGCTTTATCGACCGGTATTTAGCCACCTACATCTGGCCCTATATGCTTTCTAGCAGGGCCCATCAAACCATTCCTTTATCCTTATCTCACCATGTGACAATGGGGCACTTAATAAGTCTGAAGTGCATTTACAAAAGTCATTTTAAGCATTCAAAATATCTAGTAGATTGGCTACATACTCAAACCATACCAGAAAATGTTCCATTGGCCCACTTACTAACTTTCTCTGAAGATACCCCTATTTTTAGTGAACTCAATTGAAGGAGTAGTATATTTTTGTTCTAATGGAGCCTGTTTCGAGGACAGGTTTAGGGCTAGGGGATTGTGATCACTCATATCGCAATGGAGGATGGTAAAATTGGAGACTTTCTCCTCCCACTCTTTAGGCAAAAGCAACAAAATTGCTCATACTGCCACCGCCCTTCCCGTTGAAAGTCAGTTGGCTGGTGACCGCTCCTTCAGCCAGATCTACAGTAAGAACACGATTCTGCCTCACTACCATTCTATTCAGTGCATCACCAAATAGATTATGTTCAAAATGTGAATGTCAGCTGCATCTTTATCCGATAAACCACACACAGCATCATTAAATATGGGGCATATCTCAGCTCGTACATTTCTAAGCTTGGAACCCAATGAGTCCACCATTGCTGTACTTCTGCAGTTGATATTAATCTGATAACAACTGATCAGGATGATAACTAGACAAGCAGAATACCTTTAAATAGGGCGATTCTAGAAAAGCTTTAGTTATCTTGCTATACAATGCAACATTAATTAAAGTTAAAAGACCGGTACTATTATGGGCATGCATTGCTGCATTAGCTGGTATCGACAATCAATTTATTTGAAATTCCGGCAATATTCTAATAAAGCAAAATTGTGTCCTGCAGAATTGGGACAATATATGTACTATGTATTAGAGTGATGTCGGAAGATTGTTGCTGACGGAAGTTTTGCACTTCATTACGTGTCAAATTATTTTGAGATCGGGGTATGGTGTCAGTAGGTTTGAAATCAACAGGTTGCTTCAGAGTAGGAGCATCTGTCATTATATCAGTAGAGCTAGGCAGGTGAAAAGAATGACTGGACCAATAGTTCAGGCCTGAGTCCTTGTAACTCCATTTGGCCCTATACACCAGTGGTGCAGGAGAGTTTTTGTGCCAATGTCCATAATCAGTTTTATTCATAAATGTAATAACATCCAGTCATTCATTGATTATTAAAATGGCAAAATGGTTATAAGTTCAAATGCCGGGTGGCATTACAGCTCATCTGGACACAGATGATCTTGATAGAACAGCTTTAAGTGGTACAGCAAAACTTGGCCTTTGAAAGTTGCCAAAAGGTATAGGCAATACCTTTTGGCTACTTTCAGAGGTCCATATTTAGTGCAAGCCAATATTTAGTGCAAGCCAATCTGGTCAAACTATGCAGTACAAACACTGTCAATTGTGTGTCTCGAAAGTTTATTGCTATGTTGTTTCCTTCCTCCCTTTTAGGGCTTTTATCTAGCCATGAGACTCTTCGTACTTTGATAATATTTCGATATATGATGCTACAGGTGAAGTTCACCATCGATGTACACAACCAGTAGGTGACCTGGGCCATATTATCAAGAAAGGGCGATACATTATCTCCGGCAGAAAACTGCCGCTAAAGCGGCGATAATGGGCTTGATAATATGCCCTTGTGAATTCCAACAGAAGCCCAGGTTCTGGTGTTAACCTGGGCTTCTATGGGAATTCACAAGGGTATATTATCAAGCCCATTATCGCCGCTTTAGCGTCCGTTTCCTGCCGATAAAAGCAGCGATAATGTATCGCCCTTTCTTGATAATATGGCCCCTTGTTCTTTAACCAAGACTCAACCTCAAATTGTCCTGACTGCAACACTGGTACATTTTTTAACACAGCCACAAGTGGACAGTCCTCCATAGGTAACTGTAAAATAGTAGAAGGTGATGTTATAGAAAGTTCATAAGATTTCATACCAGATGTATGGCCAGTATCAGAGTATGGATAATAAGCTTCTAATTTCGGAGATAAACCATAGGGTTCGAATGTCCTTTTTCTTGGCTGCTTCATTTCAGAAGGTTTCTTGTTTTTCTGAGTGTATTGTGAGCTCTCCGGGCACACATGTCTAAATTGCTCTTAACATAAAAGGTACTGGGGTCACTCTTGCCCTCATCTGGGTTTAAATCTTGGTGCATATGTAGTCCTTTATTTGTCTCTAAAGAAGGGGAACGTTTCTCTGCTGATACACCTGTTGCTGGCCAGCTCCCAGTGCATATACATAAATTACCCGGTGCCCCACTACTACCTTCTGATAAGACCCCCTGTGAGCGCTCTACATTTACGTTAATGAGCGTATTATCTGGGGCTCTAGATACTGCAAATGTTAGTGCTTACTTAGTAGCACCCAGTATTGCTGCCACACATTAAATTTCAGTGTTTATATCACCCATAGCAGTGGTCAGAAAGCTAGTAGCAGTGCCAGTTATTTAACGTTCCTTATTTTATGCGGTTGGGTCTGTAGATTTTCTCCTATCCATAATGTAGCGAGGTATTTGAAAGTGATGGCAACACGATGGGCATATTCACTGTAAGGGGCCAATAAAGGGTGGCCCAGTCCGACCTCAGGCAGCTGTGCATGGGCATAGACGGGCAGCTCTTGGCCTGGTATTCATCTGGGCACGTACCTGGGTGCATTCCGCTCACGCCCCGTGCCACGAGAAACAGTGCGGCCAGACGTAGCACTCACTGGCACTGTCAGCTCCATCCCTGCCACCTTGGTCACTGGGGCTAGCAGTTCTCACAGTCATGCCCCCTGGTAGCAGCAGGCGCATCCCATGCAATGGGAAACAGTGCAGCCAGAAGTGGCGCTCCCCGGTTGTGTCAGCACTTGCCCTGTGTCTTGGTTACTGGTGCTTCCAGTTCTCACAGTCCTGGCCCCTGGTAGCAGTATGCTTGCTCTCCAGCACGGGAAACAGTGCGGCCATTAGTGGCATTTGGGGGTGCTTTCAGCTCCTCCCCAGCCCTGGCCCCCGGGTAGCAGTATGCATGGCTTTCAATTACTTTTAACAGCCATATCATTTAAATTAGGGCAATTCTATCCTTCAGACAATCAGGACATATTTGCAATGTCACCAGAATTGTGACACTTGTGATACAAAAAGTCACAATCTACTGTTCATGGGATTTGAAGTGGGTGACTCACTTAGCAAAGATAAAGGGCATATGAGCTAGATTTTCCAGGGAAAAAGAGTTCCACTATATTCAGTTGTACAACCCGTTGTTGTCATTGCCTTTACATACAACAGTATCTGTGAGGAAAAATATGCTTACCCATGCACTGCAACAGAGCTAGTCGATTTAACCAAAGAGAAAATTAGGAGAATTCTAAAAAACAAGAGTGGGTAAGTCCATCACTACTACAATTTAACTCAATTAAATATATAATTATTCATGTGGAGTAATATAAGGTGAGAGAGATTGTTGATTAAAAGGCCATCGTTTAGAAGTATCTGTTGTTTCATTAGTCTTTATCTTTATTCAATCAAGTCTAGACTCTACACAGTATGGCAAAGCAGTGTACAGAGCTAAGGGAATGTTTGTTTACATAAGGAAGAAGCTAAACTACGAGGCAAGCGGTACAAAAGGGGGTGGTGATGGACGGAGCATCTGAATCAATCAAACACTCACACCCAGTCAAAAGATCTGGGTTTAATCCATCACGTTCTTTAGCCCACTCTGCCACCACAGTTCAGACATGGCTATATGCAAATCAGTCTGACCCTGTGCCTCATGGGAACAGTCCAGCCCGAACTGACAAGCCATGTCTTCCCTGGACCGGAAACAAGCTTCCGAGGACTGGTTTCTGGCATTCCAGCCGTCTTCAGCCCGGCTTGTTTGAATCCAGTGGCAAAGTGAGCAAGGGACTCACGTCTGAGCATACCCTGCCACACTTATGGCAGCCAAAAGCGGTACAAAAGGGGGTGGTGATGGACGGAGCATCTGAATCAATCAAACACTCACACCCAGTCAAAAGATCTGGGTTTTATCCATCACCATTCTTTAGCCCACTCTGCCACCCCAGTTCAGACATGGCTATATGCAAATCAGTCTGACCCTGTGCCTCATGGGAACAGTCCAGCCCGAACTGCCAAGCCATGTCTTCCCTGGACCGGAAACAAGCTTCCGAGGACTGGTTTCTGGCATTCCAGCCGTCTTCAGCCCGGCTTGCTTGAATCCAGTGGCAAAGTGAGCAAGGGACTCATGTCTGAGAATACCCTGCCACACTTATGGTGACCAAAAGCGGTACAAAAGGGGGTGGTGATGGACAGTGCATCTGAATCAATCAAACACTCACACCCAGTCAAAATATCTTGGTTTAATCAATCACCGTTCTTTAGCCCACTCTGCCACCCCAGTTCAGACATGGCTATATGCAAATCAGTCTGACCCTGTGCCTCATGGGAACAGTCCAGCCCGAACTGCCAAGCCATGTCTTCCCTGGACCGGAAACAAGCTTCCGAGGACCGGTTTCTGGCATTCCAGCCATCTTCAGCCCGGCTTGCTTGAATCCAGTGGCAAAGTGAGCAAGGCACTCACGTCTGAGCATACCCTGCCACACTTATGGCGGCCAAAAGCGGTACAAAAGGGGGTGGTGATGGACGGAGCATCTGAATCAATCAAACACTCACACCTAGTCAAAAGATCTGGGTTTAATCCATCACCATTCTTTAGCCCACTCTGCAACCCCAGTTCAGACATGGCTATATGCAAATCAGACAATCAGGACATATTTGCAATGTCACCAGAATTGTGACACTTGTGATACAAAAAGTCACAATCTACTGTTCATGGGATTTGAAGTGGATGACTCACTTAGCAAAGATAAAGGGCATATGAGCTAGATTTTCCAGGGAAAAAGAGTTCCACTATATTCAGTTGTACAACCCGTTGGTGTCATTGCATTTACATACAACAGTATCTGTGAGGAAAAATATGCTTACCCATGCACTGCAACAGAGCTAGTAGATTTAACCAAAGAGAAAATGAGGAGAATTCTAAAAAACCAAGAGTGGGTAAGTCCATCACTACTACAATTTAACTCAATTAAATATATAATTATTCATGTGGAGTAATATAAGGTGAGAGAGATTGTTGAATAAAAGGCCATCGTTTAGAAGTATCTGTTGTTTCATTAGTCTTTATCTTTATTCAATCAAGTCTAGACTCTACACAGTATGGCAAAGCAGTGTACAGAGCTAAGGGAATGTTTGTTTACATATGGAAGAAGCTAAACTATGAGGCAAGCGGTACAAAAGGGGGTGGTGATGGACGGAGCATCTGAATCAATCAAACACTCACACCCAGTCAAAATATCTGGGTTTAATCCATCACCGTTCTTTAGCCCACTCTGACACCCCAGTTCAGACATGGCTATATACAAATCAGTCTGACCCTGTGCCTCATGGGAGCAGTCCAGCCCGAACTGCCAAGCCATGTCTTCCCTGGACCGGAAACAAGCTTCCGAGGACCGGTTTCTGGCATTTCAGCCGTCTTCAGCCCGGCTTGCTTGAATCCAGTGGCAAAGTGAGCAAGGGACTCACGTCTGAGCATACCCTGCCACACTTATGGCGGCCAAAAGCGGTACAAAAGGGGGTGGTGATGGACGGAGCATCTGAATCAATCAAACACTCACACCCAGTCAAAAGATCTGGGTTTAATCCATCACCGTTCTTTAGCCCACTCTTCCACCCCAGTTCAGACATGGCTATATGCAAATCAGTCTGACCCTGTGCCTCATGGGAACAGTCCAGCCCGAACTGCCAAGCCATGTCTTCCCTGGACCGGAAACAAGCTTCCAAGGACCGGTTTCTGGCATTCCAGCCGTCTTCAGCCCGGCTTGCTTGAATCCAGTGGCAAAGTGAGCAAGGGACTCACGTCTGAGCATACCCTGCCAAACTTATGGCGGCCAAAAGCGGTACAAAAGGGGGTGGTGATGGACGGAGCATCTGAATCAATCAAACACTCACACCCAGTCAAAAGATCTGGGTTTAATCCATCACCGTTCTTTAGCCCACTCTGCCACCCCAGTTCAGACATGGCTATATGCAAATCAGTCTGACCCTGTGCCTCATGAGATCATTCCAGCCAGAACTGCCAAGCCATGTCTTCCCTGGACCGGAAACAAGCTTCCGTGGACCGGTTTCTGGCATTCCAGCGGTCTTCAGCCCGGCTTGCTTGAATCCAGTGGCAAAGTGAGCAAGGGACTCAAGTCTGAGCATACCCTGCCACACTTATGGCGGCCAAAAGCGGTACAATAGGGGGTGGTGATGGACGGAGCATCTGAATCAATCAAACACTCACACCCAGTCAAAAGATCTGGGTTTAATTCATCACCGTTTTTTAGCCCACTCTCCCACCCCAGTTCAGACATGGCTATATGCAAATCAGTCTGACCCTGTGCCTCATGGGAACAGTCCAGCCCGAACTGCCAAGCCATGTCTTCCCTGGACCGAAAACAAGCTTCCGAGGACCAGTTTCTGGCATTCCAACCGTCTTCTGCCCGGCTTGCTTGAATCCAGTGGCAAAGTGAGCAAGGGACTCACGTCTGAGCATACCTTGCCACACTTATGGCGGCCAAAAGCGGTACAAAAGGGGGTGGTGATGGACGGAGCATCTGAATCAATTAAACACTCACACCCAGTCAAAAGATCTGGGTTTAATCCATCACTGTTCTTTAGCCCACTCTGCCACCCCAGTTCAGACATGGCTATATGCAAATCAGTCTGACCCTGTGCCTCATGGGAACAGTCCAGCCCGAACTGCCAAGCCATGTCTTCCCTGGACCGGAAACAAGCTTCCAAGGACCGGTTTCTGGCATTCCAGCCGTCTTCAGCCCGGCTTGCTTGAATCCAGTGGCAAAGTGAGTAAGGGACTCACGTCTGAGCATACCATGCCAAACTTATGGCGGCCAAAAGCGGTACAAAACGGGGTGGTGATGGATGGAGCATCTGAATCAATCAAACACTCACACCCAGTCAAAAGATCTGGGTTTAATCAATCACCGTTTTTAGCCCACTCTGCCACCCCAGTTCAGACATGGCTATATGCAAATCAGTCTGACCCTGTGCCTCATAGGAACAGTCCAGCCCGAACTGCCAAACCATGTCTTCCCTGGACCGGAAACAAGCTTCCGAGGACCAGTTTCTGGCATTCCAGCCGTCTTCAGCCCGGCTTGCTTGAATCCAGTGGCAAAGTGAGCAAGGGACTCACGTCTGAGCATACCCTGCCACACTTATGGCGGCCAAAAGCGGTACAATAGAGGGTGGTGATGGACGGAGCATCTGAATCAATCAAACACTCACACCCAGTCAAAAGATCTGGGTTTAATCCATCACAGTTCTTTAGCCCACTCTGCCACCCCAGTTCAGACATGGCTATATGCAAATCAGTCTGACCCTGTGCCTCATGGGAACAGTCCAGCCCGAACTGCCAAGCCATGTCTTCCCTGGACCGGAAACAAGCTTCCGAGGACCGGTTTCTGGCATTACAGCCGTCTTCAGCCTGGCTTGCTTGAATCCAGTGGCAAAGTGGAATGCCAGAAATAATAAAAGAATGTATCGCTACACCTGCCTTGCTAATAGGCGATAGCGACGTTAGCGACTGCTTTCAGTCGCTAACTGGTTTGGTACGGCCACTTTGCATGTCATTAGTGATAAATATCGCTGACATGCAAAGCAAGCCCCAAACCACTCGCTAGCAGCAGCTTGGTAATAGGGCGATGGAATTATCGCCACTTTGCGGCCGAAAACGGCTGCAAAGCGGCGATAATGTAATTTCGCCTGCTTTGATAATATGCCCCTATGTTTTATCAACATCCATGAAGCAACTTTTTACAAACAGGCTCAAACGTTGTCCACAGTCATCTGAACATCCTCTCTAAAGGAGAATATAATCTGCATATCAAAAAATACTAAACCCCGGCACTCTTAAATAATATAGATACAATGGATAGATACATTTACATTGGCAATAAAAGCACCCTTTGACAACGAGAAGAGACTTTCCAAGTAAGGATTTTAGTGAATCAAATAGAATTAGATGATCAGATCATAATTTATTACATCAAAACACGCAAGAAAAAATATTTTAGACAGTCTTAATATTTGCCACAAGTTATACAATTCCTTATGGTATAGGTGAGGTGTTAGTTCTTTGACTTGGTGACACAGAAACAGCTAATCATCTAATTCTATTTGATTCACTAAAATCCTTACTTGGAAAGTCTCTTCTCGTTGTCAAAGGGTGCTTTTCTTGCCAATGTAAATGTATCTATCCATTGTATCTATATTATTTAAGAGTGCCGGGGTTTAGTATTTTTTGTATTTTGAACAAGCCAGTCATGAGTTGCTCTACCGGATATTCTGGGTAGTGGGGTATCTTACCCCGAGAGGCACCTATCCAAAGTTTGTTCAATTGCTACATAATAATAGCTAATGTTTTTTCCATATCTGCTAATACTTTGTTTGAAGTGCGACAGTATGGCCGTCATTACCGTGTGTAGTTGTTTGCTATAATCTGCATATCATCAGCATATGATGCAAGTTGGAAATCAAAAGAGTGAATATGTTCAGCTAGGCATTTCAGAGATTAGGGGTTGTATGACAGAATATCATGAACAAAAATATTGAGAGATCCAAATATTGTGTCAAAAGTGTTGTTTACCATAATATCATGTTCTTATACATATAATGGGAACATTCCAAGGAATGATAAGAACAAACACTGTTATAATAGATTTAATTTGAAATATTAACAGTACAATAAAGTGAACATTAGGAAACCTAAAAATGTAATCTGCAAAAATATGTGACCTAATTTAAATATTAAAACAAACATATATTTATGTATTTAATACTGTACACTAAATATAGAAATAATATGCACATATATTTTAAAAACATGATAACAATAACTTAAAAACGTAGCATTACAAAAACCAATATTAACAGGAACACAAAGGGCCTTATTTCGATGTTGGTCAGAAAGGTTTACATACTGACCACCGAATTACAATGTCGGCGGTCAAAGAGTAAACCAGCCGGGGAAACCGACTCAGTTCTGACAGGCTCAAGGAGCCAGATGTCCAGTCGGAAACCGCTTGTGATCCCTTAAGGACAGCTATTCCGGTATCCGGATTATGATGTTGGTTTCTGACAGCCTTTCCATGTCGGCTGTCAGAAATAAACTTTGGGGGCCCCTAGCAGGGCCCCATTCAACCCCTGGCCCTCCAGTTGTGGCCCTGGGGGGCACAAAATACCTGCACCGTGGTCAGGCACCGCGAGGTGTCTGTCACACGGTGCAGGGATTTACAGAAACTCCCATTTTTCTATGGGAGCTTGTGCTCCGGGCGGTTTCTGTACTCCGAACAAGCTCCCACTGGGAAATCGGAGTTTGCAACCGCACCATGCTGCTGTCTCATGCTAATCCGGTGTGCGGAACCGCAGACCTATGGTAAGGCAGTTGACACACCAAGACGGCGACATTGTAATGATGCCCAAAATGTTTGAAAAAATTATGTATAAAATAAATATAAAAATAATATATAAAAGACATATTTAAAGTAATATGATACATTTAAAACAATCAATACAAATAGTTTTGTAAAAATAAATAATAATAAAAATAATACAACTCCACTTTAACCAACATTAGGGAAACCTTTGTAGGTGGGATGTGTTTGATGTATTATTCCCACTTCAATTTACGCAACAGTAGCAAAGGCATTAGACTTCGGAGGGGTTAGATTTACTATACCCACTCCAGTATAGGCAACAGTCAGAGAAGCGTTAGACTTCGCAGAGGGTTAGATTTACCATCCCCTATCCCATATAAGCAATAGTAGTGAAAGTGCTAGACTTCAGATCGGTTTAATTTACTATCCCTACTACAGCCTAAGCAACAGTAGGGCAAGTGTTGCAATTTGGAGGGGTTACATTTACTATTCCCTTTCCAGTCTAAGAAACTGTAGGAAAAGTGTTTGACTTCGGAAGGGCTAAATGTACTATTCCCACTCCAGTCTAAGCGTCAGTAGTCAAAGTGCTGGACTTTGGAGGGCTTACATTTACTATTTACACCACAAAGTATGCAACAGTAGGAAAAGTGTTGCACTTATAAGAATTACATATACCATTCCAACTCATTGTTATTTTATAGTAAACGTTGAATAGAAAAAACTTTTTAATTAAAGTTTTATATAAAAATGCATACAATATAAACAAAATAAATACAAAATAATGGAAGCAAAATAAATTAAATTAAATTTGCTTCCCTACTACAAACAAAAATAACCGCAAATAGCCAAAAAATTTAACAAACAATTTATTTAAAGGAAAATGTTCCTTAGATTAAACAAATAAAATAAATCAAAAATGAAAAATACATTTGATAGATATCAATATTGGAATGCATGCCAATAAATTAATGAATCAATCAATCAAAACAAATAATTTAAGTAATAAATGAACAATTAAAGGTATGTATAATTAGTTATAAAAAATAAGTTACAATTTGCAAATAATTAAAAGAAATACATTTTTAATACCTCCCCACCCTATTGCCTTACATACTCACAACCCACTATTAATATATAAAGTACTAAGAAAAGTTAAAAAAAAGTAAAATGTATATTATAGCTTATAAGTTCACTTAAATAGAATAAAAATTAAATAACTAACCTATTCAAAAGATATTAATCAATTAAATATAGATTTTTCAATACAAAATTAATTCACATATGTTTAAGCCTGATAAGTCATTATTAAACTATAAATTATTAACTTAAGCTTATAAATGCAAGCAAATTTGAATTTTAACAAATAAAATAACAATTAAATACTTCACATAAGTAATAATCAATGACATTTTCAATTAACAAAGAGAATGTGCATTAAAATGCAATTAATTATAATGTAATTAACTTCCCTTCTTTTTCCTCTGCAAACTCAATATCCCAATACTATGTAATTAATTACTGGTCAAATAAAAAAGACATTTAAAATTACAAACTATAATGAAAAAATAGCAAATATACGAGCAGTTAAAATTAATATGCTAACTAAAATATATTAAATGAATAACAAATCCCTGCTTATTACAACTATATTAGAGTAAATAATATTAAATACACCAACAGTCTTAAAAATGATATTATAAACCAATAAACAACTTAGGGCCCGATTACAATGCGATTAGGAAGACCTCCAAACTGCATTTGCTCCTTCCGAATTGGATCGGTAACGTATCTTCCCGATCGAGGGCCAAATTATGATGCGGTTAGGAACATAGGTTTCCATAGAAGTCAATGGGAGTCCAACTAAATCGTATCTGGAAGTATTCTGATGCATCACACTTGGTCGGTCGGACACTCCTGATTCAAGTTGGTCGGAAAACACTTGCTAATCGATTTGATTGGGAAGATTTTCTAACCGCATCATAATCGTGCCCATAGTGTGATGATCAGACCAGCCCAGAGGTAATATGCTGGCAGCTATATGGGTAGTGAGGCCTAAATGCTGAATATTTCCCAAAGTAGCTATGGAGTCTAGACATAATGTATCTGCTGCACAGGAAGTATCCTGTCTCCTCTCTGGATACCGGATACTTCCTGTGTAGCAGTATATTCTACCACCATAAAGACTTTTTGAATTATACATCTGCTAAACAGGAATCTGGTTGGTCAGTAAGAGACAATGCATGAAAAAGAGATATTAGTGTGAAGGGAATTAGCATGGAGGAGCATTTCTGCTAGATGAAAAGAATTGTCCTAATGTACCTGGCCAAAGTATTTAAAAAAAAGTTAGAGAGGCTAATGCTCTTTTTTAGGACAAACATGTATAACAATAATGTGTCCTAGGGTACTAGCTATTGTAAGAGGTTGATTCAAGGCTTCATCAAGCCATGTTCAGTGACATATAATATGTCCACCAATTAAGATAGAAGAAACTAAGGGCCCGATCATGAGATTGGTGGTCTGGGATCGGGCCGCCATGACACTGCCCTGCTCCCACACCGCCAAACTTGAACGCCTGCTGCCCCCCAAAATACGAGTTTCCTCGTGATCTGGCTGGTGGTCCCATGGCAGTAAGGCAGTAAAGGCACCTCAATGGAAGTCCCAAAGCCCGTTCCTGCATGGCATGGACTGTGCAGTCCATGCTGTGCAGGAAAGGGGGTGGATGCACACAGGGGCACACTGTGTGCCCCCCTGCATTTATTCCCAGGTCCAGAGGCCACAAAGGTGCCTGTAGGGCCCCTTTAGTTTCCTCACCACCAGAATGTTCCTGACGTGAGCACCACCATGAGACAGCTAGTGGTGACGAAACCTGTAATATCAAGCATATTGCTGCCTCAGACCACCACCCCACCGCTAGGAATTGCGGATCTCCGGCAGTTGTGGTGGTTCTATGGCAGTCCGACTGCTGTAGTCGTAATACAGCGGTCGGACTGCTGGCGTGGCATTCTCTGACCGCCACCTCACCTCCACTTTGGGATGGACCTCCAAACTCATAATTAGGCTCTAAGTAAGCTCAACTTTGTCCTTTGCGATTGAGCAGACATTAAGAAGAAAGCAAATAGAGTTTTTTATTCTGGAAGGGCGCTGATCAGTAACATTTTAAGTGACTGTAGTGTTTTGATCAACTATAGGGAATGTGGCGTGGGCAGGGTAAAAAACAGTGGCATTATCAGAAATGATAATCTCTTGAGAGTCAGTAGAGGAAACATGTGATTTGACCTTTTGAGGATCATCAAAGAATAGGAGTTTATCGTCAGAAGAAAAAATGCAACTGGAAAAAAGATTGGTATTCCTGGTGCTGGGTATGGCCAGGGCATCGAAGGTAGCAGAGTGGTTAGCCCTTGGTGCACCATGGGCATGCAAGTGACACTTTTGCACAGAGTAGTAAGTTATATTGTGGGCCCAATGTGTGTATATGTCCTGTAACGTAGGGTAAACTAAACCACTAACCTCCCAAATATGTCGACTTTCATCCCCTTTTAAACGCTCTGTCCGCACAACCACCACTAAGGTGGGGGCCAACTAGAGAGTAGTAGAAAAACAATCAATATACAAAATTGGCTTCTGCCCATATTCACAATGGATAAAAAGAGGTGTCCAAAAGTGACTTGCCAATATAGATTAAAACAACTTCCACTATTAAAATAGAAATTCCGTCAGGAAAAAAAGAGAAATACTAAAATAAAGCCCAGTCTTTGCCAATGTCAGCTATAATAACATTCTGGTTTAACAATGGGTGTTATAGTATTCCAAATCATTATTTCACATTAAGGAGCCCAAGCTGGAGAGGACCAGAGGGGGTGCGGGAATTGTTCAAAGTAAGTATTAGATTTATAGTTATAGAAATTAGGTTTTTTAGGGTTCCATTTAAATGTAATTGCTGCAAGTACAATAACTGTGAACCAGATGAGTTAAAACAAAGAGGTTGTTACCTGACACATTTCTCCCTGTGTAACACATTACATGTGGAGAACTGTGGCTCAATGGTTAAAGCAGGCAGACCTTGATGCAGAGCTCTGGCCAGGGACCAGGGTTCGATTCCCGCCTCGGCGGGCCTCCGGCTCATTAATTCCCCTGACTGGATATTCTTGCCTCAGTGCCTGTTCTGATCATGGGTCCCACGCTGCAACTCTGGGCAATAGCTTGCTTAGTCTCCACAACGGCCCCAAAAGCACTGGGATTCCTGGCTGCACCTGGGGGGTGCCCAGGAGTGGACATTTCCCAGGAAAGCCAGGAAGGGTTCCTAAGCGGTATACGGACAGCGCAGGGACACCTCCGGTGGAGGTAGCTGTGCGCTTTACAAATTCCGACATTTACATTTTCATTTATGTGACATGGATTACAGAAGATTTGGCAAACATTAAAAACCTAGAGTTTTTGACATGTTTGGTACATCAGTGCTAGTCATACAATCAGTATTTTCTTCTAATTGTCTAACCTAGTACAGCTCACCATGCCTCACAACGCAAAGGTGGACATGGATAGTGCACACAAAAACAAAAACTTCAAGATGGAAGACATACATGGATGAAAGATATTAATTAGCAAGCTTTGCTGCACGACTGTCCCAATAATAGTTGGCAAGACAGCAGGCTGTATCACTGAAAATCTTGCCTTCAAGACTTGCTTAAATTTCAAAGAGCCACCAAATTGTGACAAGCTGTGTCAGATGTGTTATGTTTTGCTATGATAAGCTATGTTATGTTGTTATGTTGTGTTATGTTATGAGAATTCCACAATGTAGGGTGCACAGGTGAAAAACGGTGGCATCTCATTGGGGTTTTCGCAAACCTCGGAACAAGAAGATTATGTGCTGATGGAAAATGCAGCCCAAGTATCAGTACATATTTGCTGATCCAGTTAGCGAGATAATTTTCCTCTAGGCTATGTAACGTCTTCAATATTATGCGTAGAACTTTAATTGAATTCTGTACTTAACTGGTAGCCATTGTAGTTGTTTCAACAGTGGGGAAGCATGAGTTCTTCTGGAAGATTGTGTGAGGGGCTTATATATGAGCCCTTGCGTCACTTTTGCGCCACCGATGCATCACTTTTTGTGAGGGATCAGAGACCCCAAAAATGTGCCATGTTGCGTCATATTTACAAAGTGATGCATCTAGGTAGATGTGTCACTTTGTAAACCCCTGCGCCACATTATACCTGAGCCAGATATAATGTATGCAGGGTGGGCGTTCCGACGCAATTAAGCCTTGTAGAAGTGACGCAGTGAAATATATGAGATTTCACTGCATCACTTCTAGGACTCAAATGTGTCAATATCTTACGCCTGCCGATGAGGGCTGAAAGCCCTAAACCGGTCCTAGGATGCTTGTTTCCAGTCCAGGGAGGACCTGGCTGAGCAGTTCGGGCTGGACTGTTCCCATGGGGCACAGGGTCAAGACTGATTTGCATATGACTGGGTTCTAACTGGAATGGCATGGTGAGCAAAAAAACGATGGATTTAGGCCCAGATCTCTGTACTGGGGTGAATGTATGACATTGTTCTGCATTCTGTCCATCAACTGTTGTTTTTGCATTTGTCGCCCCGTGTGGGACGGGTATGCTCAGATGTGAGTCCTGTGCTCTCCATGCCACTGGAATCAACCTATCCTGGCTGATGAGGGCTGAAAGCCTGACACCGGTCCTAGGAGGCTTGTTTCCAGTCCATGGAGGACCTGACATGGCAGTTCGGGCTGGACTGTTCCCATGGGGCACAGGGTCAAGACTGATTTCCATACGGCTGGGTTCAAACTGGAATGGCATAGGGAGAAAAATAGACATGGATTTAGGCCCAGAGCTCTGTACTGCGGAGAATGTATGACATTGTTCTGCATTCTGTCCATCAACTGTTGTTTTTGCACCTCCTCAAGGGACAGCGCAAAGTTTTGGGGAGTAATTAATTACTCTTTTTTATTTGATCCTGATACTCCCAAGGTGGAAGCCCTTATACCTGAAGTTGAGTGGGCATCCCATTTTATGGGGGACTTTCAACCTACTAAGGCTGATCGGCTCCATATGGAGGATTCTCGGGGTTCTATTTTAATGGATGTAATTCAAGAACCCCCAGTCATGCCTATTAAATTAGGCGAAGTGGTTGTGGCAATAAATCGCTCAGCCTCTGTGAAAGTTCCCGGTCTGACAAAGTCTGAATTGATCTCTTCAAATCAAACATAAACTTGAGGAGTCCGGTCTTAACAAATTTTTAAAGGAGTGCGTTGGAGGGTAATATACCTGAGTGTTGGAGATCTGCCATTTAAATTCCTATTTTTAAAAGGGAACACTAATTTGTTATAGGCCTATCTCCTTGATTGATGCTTCTGCAGAAACCATGGAGTGGGTAATCCTGGCTTGCCTAGAAACCTTGGCAGAGGAGGACAACATATTAACTCCTGTTCAGTTCAGTTTTAGACCAGGAATTGGCACTCATGAGCAAGCTTTAAACCTGCATCTTATTAATAGCAAATATGTAATGGCAAAAAGAGAGGCTATTCATATGTCTTTCATACATCTTTCGAGTACTTTTGATCTAGTCAATAGGGACAAACTATGGGAAACAAAGCAGAAGATGGGGGTTGAGATGGAGCTCCTCACCCTTGTAAAATGTTTACACTACGATTGGAAAGTTGTGATGCGCTATGGATGAGCGGGAGAAGTAACATCAGAAATTAAGTCCCTCAGAGGTGTAAGATAGGGATACATTCTAGCCCCGTTTGTTTTCCTCATATACATAAATGGTATAACTGAACACCTCGTAAGGGCAAGGGCGGATGTGCCCAAGGTGGGCTAGAGGTCACTACTGTTATACACAGATGATGAGGTACTGATTGCCCACACCCCAAATGACCTCCAGACTTTGCTGGATCATTTTATGGAGTACATGGTCGGCCTGGCCGGACTTAAAATTAAATAGGGCAAAATCTTACACCATGACATGTGGGCCTTTACACTCAAAAACTAAGCACTTTAGAATCGAGGGGGTCTGCACTTAAAAAAAAAAAATTGTTATTTAGGTATCATTATGTGCTCCACTCTAAGATATCTCTACTACTCTCACATATTCCAATGAAATCCCAACAAATGGGTAGGAATATGGAAGCTATCTTCCATTTTTCAAGGATTGTAAACCACAAACCATTGTTAGAGATGATCACCTTGTTCATTTCAAAATGTATCTCTGCTGCCAGTTGTGAGACTGGTGTATGAGGGTACCAAAATAAGGACGCCCTTCAGATTATGCTAAATGATTTTGCACGCAGGTTACTGGCAGCCTTTAAAAATACACCCACATTTTATGTGCCATAAGGAGCTGGTCCTACCCTATATAGAGAACCAAACACAAATCGCCCACTACTATATAGATCAAATGTTGGCATAACCCTGTGGTGGAAATGGAGATAGTGTAGTTTATATTGTTTATCTTTACAAAAGGTTATTAGAATTCCATGGTTGGCGTGCGTCAAAGCATGCTTGCTTTAACTGAGCCTCCACAAAATAAGTACACAACCCTTACTTATTAAGGTGGATGCAAAGACCATTTTGAAATCACGCCAAGATGTGCATGGATGAAAGCATATGTAGCGTGCTAAAATTATAAAATGTGGGCTTTTACGACCATTAATCCACAGGTAAAAATGCTAAACCGCATTTGTCTTGAATCGAGAGCTCACTCCACTATTTTTATCTAACTTTTTTAGATTAAACTTTATCCATTTTAAAGTGGTGTTGGAACAGGAGGCCTTCTACATGTTTCTAGATAGAGTGCTTTCACTGCCTTATGCTGATCTCCAGGCAAGCCACTTTAAAGTTACTGTATGGTTTCTAGATCTTTACATCAGTGAGTATGGCAATCATACATGTCCACTGAGGGTCTCCCTGTTTACATGCATTGAGGCCCTAGAGACTGGCTCTAAGGCTGAGGGAAGGCATGCATAGAGCCCCCTATTTAATAAAGAGTGTCTACTGCTCTCTCTCTACACAGGTTGTGATAGACTGACAGTGGTGGCAGCAATAAATCTATAGTCGGGGATACCTGTATCCTTGTATTCTAACAAGGGTGGATGACTAGCCATCCTTCTGGTCAAGCCTGTGTAGTCTTTCATGCATGTGGTTCTGTTGCCTTTGTCTATCTGACATTTGTGTGAGAGCCAGTGGGTGTACTGGGGAAGGATGCTAAGTTGAGCCATTGCGTGTAATGTGAGCTATTCTGTCAGATATCCCAGCTCCCCTGTGCCCCTGACAATTCCTTGGACAGGTTTGGTGGGCTGGGGGTAGACACTCACTCTTATCTGTATTCAGCTTCCCCAACCCTGCTAGGCGGGGCACTTTCTATTGGGAGATGGTCAGGCCCCCCTAGTCTAGAGTTAATCAAAATTCCTCTCTGGAGAATGACAAAGACATAGGGGACCACTCTGCCTGTTAAGAGCAAGACGTACAGGATGACAGACTGGGTCCAAGAGGGCATCAAAACTGAAGTGGCCAGGAAGCTGAACCTGGAGGTTGTTGGTACTTTAGCAGTGGTCAGCTGACCTGCGCTTCTGTGTGGACTAATGTGTTCTAAATACCATGACAAAAACTGATGTACATCCTATTCCCTGAGCTTATGAGGTGGTGGATAGGTTGGGGCTGTAAAGTACCTTAGTACTATTGATCTAACCAGCGGTTGCTGGCAGGTTGCATTAACTCCTGGTGTCAAAGAGAGAACATAATTTTTCAACCCCAGGGGGCCTCTACCAATTTAAAGTTTTGCCTGTTAGATTGAAGACTGCTCTCACCCTACCAGGAGGGACACTTTCAATTGGGATATGGTCAGGCCCCCCTGGTCTGGAATTAATTAAAATTCCGCTCTGCGTAAAAGCTCGAGAAGGTACATGGGAAGACAGTAGATGATCATATGCATGCTTTGTACACGCAGTGGACATGGAATAAATGGCCCTTGTGATTGAAGGGGCACTCACAATTCAAAAGTATCAGACCCTCTGATTGGATCAGCCTATCAATCGGAAGGCATAAAAGTCTCGCCTTAGTGGTCAGTTGTTCTTCAAGACGGGTCTATAATTCTGAAGAGGTGACCCTACTCTGGACCCTTTTGAGGAAGCCATTTATGGCCCGCAGTGTAAAGGTAACATGTGAGGCTTGCTCACTTCCGTCTCTGAACACCCCTTGATGGGGGTTAACTTGAGGAAGTTTTCTCTGTGGCAGATGGATTATGCTGCACAGGTGTTTGACACAAAGCAGCAGCATCAGCCAGAGTACCAGCTGTTCATGTGGGCTTTGTGGAGCTGGTGCTCTGAACAAGGAGATCGCATACAGCTGCTCAAGATAACGAAGCTTTCAGCACATCAATAGAGGCAGAGGGAGACAGAGGATCTTGAAGGTGAGCTTAATTTGCTCAGAAACCTCTTCTGTGCTGCTGTGGGAGCCTGTATGGAACTTCCAATTACAATCTGCAACTGGCGATGGTTGTCCGTTGGTACACACTACCCACCTTTCTTTATGTGATATCTGGGGGTATCAGGATGTACTGATTCTCTGGCCACCCACTACCCTCCTACAGCTTGCCAGTGGCTAGTGGACTAGTGGGACTCCAGTAAACTGCGCCAGACATCAGGCACCTGTGAACAGAGCCCTGATGCCACTAGAGCAGTGTCTTCACTAAGGATGGGAGGACACTGCTGTTGCTTTGGGTGGCAGTTTATGGCACTGATCAAGAACATTTGACTTCACATCAAATGCTGACACTACCTCATTTCAATACAATGAGAGCAACCCTGTGCTACATGATCTGTAATACGCAATGCTAACTGTGTGTCTACATGTTAACTGTGTTTTTATATTGCATAGCGTCTAGGCGCTATAATACTGTTTAAAGTCAGAATTCTGGTCCATAGTTTTGTAGAGACATCTGGGTGCATATTACCAAGGGGTGGCAATAGGCAATTATCGCCGATTTAGCGGCCGTTTTCGGCCGATTTAGCGGCCGTTTTCGGCCGCTAAGCGGGGATAATTCTATTGCCCTATTAGCAAGCTGTCGCTAACTGATGTTGGCGACAGCTTTTAGGCGATAGCGAGCGGTTTGGGGCCCGCTTTGCATGCCATCGATGTTTATCGCTAATGACATGCAAAGTGGGCGTACCCAACCAGTTAGCGACTGAAAGCAGTCGCTAACGTCGCTATCGCCTATTACAAGGCAGGCGTAGCGGTGGAAATATTTGCGCTAAGCGCGAATATCTCCAAATACTAACACCGGCCCAGACCAGTTCTTAGCCATGTTATCCAATGGGAGGTGGATAACATGGCTAAGAGCATTTCGTCGCTAATGTGTGATTATTGCTGTATTCTCAGCCATATTCACGCATTTCGCCGCTATCACTGGATATTTTAGCACAATGGAGAAAAACGTTGCTAATAGCATGTTTTCTCCGCTAAAGATACCAGCGATAGGCAGCGATTAAAAAATCATCGCTAAGCCTATTTAGCGATAAATATCACTACTTGTTGGTAATATGCCCCTCGTTTTTACTGTCTATCCTAGTTTTATATGTAGTATATTTCTCTTGTGTTAAGTACTTTTATTTTATAAAAAGTAAAGCACCGACTGGATAATTTTTTTTCAGCTGGTAGTATGGTGTGCACAATATTCTTAGGCCCACATGCATCATTGTTGGTATTTGCGATTCCTAAATTGCGAAAATTAAGGAATCGCAATTTAGAAATCGCAAATACCTATGCATTAAAAATTCACAAATATTTTTGCGATTTCTTATTTTTCCTTATTTGCGATTCCCAATTTTGCGAATCTCAAATAAGGAATCCCTTTACATTGATTCCTATGGGCCTAGAGGCCCATAGGAATCAATGGGAAGGCATTCTCATTTTGCGATTCGCAATTAAGGAATCGCAAAATGAGAATGCAATTTCTAGGGTGCAGGGGGGGTCCAAAGGACCCACCCTGCACGCCAGAAATGTGACTTACAGTCCATTTTTCACACATACATGCCCAAGGGCGTGTGTGAGTGTAAAATGAAAGTGTCAAAAATGCACTTTTGTGCATTTTTGAAACTTTTCTTAAATTAGCATGAAGGTTGACTTCATGCTAATTTAACACTTGTTTAGATAATGCAGACTTTTTTAGATAATGCATTGCATTTAAGAAATCGCAAAATTGTGATTTCTTAAATGCAATCGCAATTTTAGAAATCGCAAATAATTTGGGAATTCTTAAATTGCGAAAAAATAAAAAAGGTTAATGCATCCCAAAACAAAGAATTGCATTCGCAAACGGCCGAATTTTGCGATTCGCACCGTTTGCGAATGCAATTCTGTTTGATGCATGTGGGCCTTAGTGTTTAACCCCATCTCATCTCCTCAAGGTTTCTTGGACTGCTCTGTCTCGCTTCCCTTAGAGAGTCAAGTGCTGGAGAGAAGTACTTGGTTATCCAGTTTTGGGTTAACTAGAACAGAAGCCCCAGGACACCGGCGGGGAACACTCCAGTGATGTGATTGGAGTGCAGTAACCCCTGAGGGCCCTTGTGCACAGGAAGCCCGGTCCAACAAGTGGCTTCCCAATACCATGTACATGGAAACATGAATTACCTTGTTGCTATTGCATTTATGTTACAAAGCAAAGGACGTGCCACTTTACTTTATTTTGCCCTCTTTATTCAAGTCCAAGAGCTGCCTCTCTAGTACCCATATTGCGTCAGGCAGGGATTATGCAATATTTGTCTGCAATGAAGGTTTTACAAAGATTGCCCTCGATAGCTACATGTCACACAGCTTTAAATATTATCAGGTGTGTGCTACAAATTAGAAATTGTTCCAAGCAGGTATCTTTCTAATTGGATATAAATTGTGTTTTGCGCTATAACCTGATACAAATCAAATTTTAGAATTATTTTTAGATAGTAATTATGTCAATGCTTTTATGTGATATATTTCAAAACATCCATTTTCAACTTGTCCTATGTATTTTGTACATACTTTTACTTTTATGGCAAAATATACCTAATTAAGATGGTTTTGACGTTGACTTTGATTAGGCCCAGCAATATGCAAACCAGTCATGTCCAAACTCAATGGTGACAGCCCAGCCAAAAATGCCAAGCCAAGTCCTCTCTAAACTGGAACACAAGCAACCCAAGACTGTGTCTGTCCAGCATGGTGCTCTTCAGATGGGTGTTGCTTGTTTCCAGTGATACAGTGGTCAAGGGACACACACAGTTTTAGCTACCATGTACCAGGGGTGATGCGGGTAAGGATCATGCAAACAAAAAACACTTACCTTGTGGCGCAATGTAAATTCCTCCTCCACATGTCATCTCTCTTCCCAGGCAGAACCAGAAACTGCCCTAACCAATGCTGGCATTGCTCTCACAGCATGAGAGCAGCAGTGCCAGGATTGGATAGAGCAGACTCTCCCAGTGCTCCTAAGAGCACTGGAGACATGCACTTTCTCTAACCCAGCTGTCTAGAACAGCTAGGTTAGAGAACTTTAAAATGCGCATGTCTGGCCGGCCAAAGAGACATGCACATTTTAAAATGCACAGTTCCCTGCTGCCACTCTGAAGCACTGGCCTCGCCCCACCATGTCACTCAGTTCAGGATGGGCTAGTTTCTGAAAAATAAAATGGTAATAAATAGACTTTATAACCATTTTATTGTTTTAGGTCTGGCCTGCCGGGCGACACTCCTCCACTCAAACGAAGCAGAAACCCTTGGACCCACATCTGGGCATACCCCGGGCCACTTAGGGCAGGAATCACATGCTCAAAAGGCTTGCAATAGGCATGAACAGTGGCAATCGCTTGGGTAACATTCCAATCCATTGATCTTTTGCCCACCATGCTCCTTCAGATTAGACCCAGTCATATGCAAATCTGTTGTGAACCTGCTCGAATAGAAACATCCCAGCCCAAACTACCAAGCCAGGTCCTCTCTGAAACAGAGCACAACAAACCCAAGACTGGTATTACCTTGAATATTGCTCTTTAGTCAGGTGTAGCTTGATTCCAGTTGCACAGTGAGCAAGGGATCCACATCTGGGCATGCCCTAGGCAACTCGTGGCGGATGTTCTGCATTTATGGCAAGATCACTACACTTATGACGGGATCTCTGCAATGAAAAAATGCAATACGGAGATTCTACCACAACTACAGAGATCCCCGCCATGACTACAGAGCCTCTGCCATGAGTTTTGAGGCTCTTTGTGAATCAGGCCATGTTTCATTGGAACCAAGCTATACCTGGTTGATGAGCCTTAACTAGTGTGAAACCGGTCCTGGGTTGCTTGTGTTCTGGTCAGGGAGTACCTGGCCTGGCATTTTGGGCTGAATTGTTTTTTTTCTCCATTTTGTATTGAGCAGAGCATCCGGGACATGACACAAATAATAAATAACAGGGAAGCATCATTAGATCTATACATACCAAACATGGATAAAATCAATACAAAGAAAGTGCAGGATAAGTGAAGGAAGCATATTACATCAATAATTTAATGACGTACCCATTTTTTTCTTCCTCTTTTTAAATTTTAACATTAGCATAAATATACCACCTTTATGGACATACTGTTCATTCCTATTAAAATGCTAAAGTGTTAAAATTCGAAAGTGCAAAAGTGCTAAGGTGCTAACTCTACCAGAAATCCCCCTGTTTCCCCCATTTCCCCTAGCCTCAAATAAGACTTCTGATCAGATGGGGTTTCAAGATTAACTATATATTTCCAGATTACAGTAAACTTTTTAGATGCGCCTTGCGTAGGCTTCTTCAAAAATCCTGGTGCGTTTCATTTTATTTAACCACTTCTCCTATGTAGGAGCTTCCGGTGACCTCCAATTCTGAAGAATTAGGGAGCGACCGACAAGGGAAGAAATGGCTAGAAAAGTTACAGCTGCTTTTATCAAATATGCCCTAGATTTACTGATTCCGAATAGGGGAACCTCAGCCTCTAGATCTACCCTCTTCTGCATCGTCCGGCTTATGGCCAAGAAGATCTCACCCCGGAAAGGCCCTAAAGGAGGGCACGTTAATAAAATATGTAGCCAGGCCCCTGCTCCTTCTGCCTGGCAGCGGAAGCATCTATTCTCGACTTCTGGGTATTTTTTTCATTGAGGGCTTTGGGTGTAAAGTATGCCAGCCACCGGGACAAAAAGGCCATTCTCTTAAAATTGGCTGATCTCAAGGCCTTACTCCCTAACTGGCATTTGACCTGCCACTCCTGACTAGAGAAGGAACATTGAGTTTCCCAGGTTATCCTTTCTAAATGCTTCTCGACCAATAAAGATTCACTTCAAGTGCTCAGAAGACAGTGCCAGTTCTCCACTCCTCTTAGCTTAGCTCGAAAAAGGGCAGTCATCAATTTAGACAGGGGACCATTAAACGAGAAGTTACGCCTATTTAAAAAAAATTTAATCTGTAAATATTCACGAAAGGCTGGCTTACGCCGGTCCCTACTTCTATTCTGTATCTCTTGCCAGGTGACTATCCAGGATTGAAAAGCTCCCTCTTCAAGCCCACTGTCCTTCCAGTTCCCAAGGTGACTGGATTGAATTTGGAGACCCAGATTTTTACATTCACCTATTTTCAGAAAGTGAAATCCAGAAGAACCAACTTCCCTAAAAAAGGATTGTAATCTAAAGGAATAATCCTTCAGAGTCTTATATCTAGTCCTCTTGGGGAGTTTAAAAGTTAAAAAAAATGTTTGGATCTGCGAGTCAGCTCCCTGCACCAATTTTATCCAACAAAAAGTTGTCTGTTAAACCACTAGTACCCAACAAACGGGCTGTTAAATCTAAAAATGCTGTTTTGGAGTATGTACGAACATGTGGTAATACTAACCCACCCTGGTCAATAGCTAATTGTACCACTGGGAGTTTAACCATTGGTGTCTTCTTACCCCAGGCAAACTGTCTAAACATTGTTTCCAGCTCTTTAAAATAACTGATGTTAATTTTAATTGGAATATTTTTAAAGAGAAAGACTAGCAGAGGGAGTATGGACATTTTAATGAGGGCTACCCGGCATATCAAAGTTAAAGATAGTAGCAGCCAGTTGTCTAACAATTTCTTAATTTTACCCCGCATAGGTACCTAGTTCAGCTTATAAAGCTGTTGATATTGATCGGAGACATGAATCCCGAAATATCGTATTGGATCCGACTTAGTGGCATGATGTTTAAAATTTACAGGGAGGAAGTTCCTATCAGAGTTTAAGAATAGACTTTCTGTTTTATTTTAAAGACCTTAATCAATTCAAATTGGCTAAATTCAGTTAAAACCAATTCCAAATTCTGGCTCTCAGAACTGAGATATAAAATAATATCGCCCGTGAACAGCTTTAATTTGGACATACCCGGAAATGGAGCATCGATTGCTACATTGTCACGAATTTCAATGGCTAGGGGTTCAATAAAAAATGTAAATAGCATAGGGGAGAGGGGACACCCTTGTCTCGTCCCCGATTTAAGTTTATTGTACCAACTTGATGTGTGCTTATCACCACCTGTGCCCGGGCCCCCTGATAGTTATTCCAGAGCATTTTAATAACCTCAGGAGGAATTCGGAACCTACAGAGGCCATAGAAAAGGTTATTCCAATTTACCAGGTCGAAAGCCTTTTCAGCATCGACTATCATAATGCAAGCCGTGGTGCAGTTAGTATTGCAATTATCGAGAGCCGTATTAAAAATTCTGTGTTTGAGGACATCGACCTCCCAGCAATAAATCCAGACTGGTCTCTGTGGATCACTTCCTGTGCTAGGGGTATAAAACGCTGCACCTAAGTCTTCTTTAAAATGTTTTAATCAGCATTGAAAAGGCTGATAGGCCCATAGGAATGAATGTCCTTATGGTTCTTGCCCTTTTTGACAAAGCTGACAACTATAGGCTCTTTAAAAACTGAAGGAACATCACCACCATTCTTAATATAGTTGAATAACTTTGTTCAGAACGGGGTCAACTCCTTTGCAAATATTTTTTAAAATTCTATGGGCAGCCCATCATTTCCAAAGGCTTACGCTCCTGTGGTTGAATTCAGGGCTGCCAGAATTTCAACACTTGTTATATCTAGTTGTATCTGTTCCACGAGAAAGTTAGACAGTCTGGGGAGAATTATGCCCTCAAAACAAATCTGAATCAAATTTTGCCCAACTTCATATTCAGTTGCATAGAGCTTTTGGTAATGCTCCATGAAGCTTGCGCAATCTCATCCCTACTTGTCAATACAAATCCGGGCTTTGGGTCTACCACCTCTGTGATTAAGGCTACTCCTGTCTGATTATTGAGGACCTAGCTAACAGTTTGCCCACCATTTGGCTTTCTTCATACACCTGTTGTTGAAAGGTTTGGGAACAACTAATTTTTTCTAATAGAAATAATCGCCATAACGCCTTTTTAGCTTTTTCAAGCTGACATTGTTGAGACGCATTTTGCAAATTTTGTACTTTTTCAACTGCCTGCTGGATTTCTACTATTTTAGTACGTTGTATTTTTGACTGGGTGGCCAAGAAGGTTCTGCCATCCACTCATTGATCCTAATATACTCTGAAATCCATTCTCTTAAACCTTCTATCCATTGTTGGTCTTGAAGAAGATGAAGATCCATCTGCCACCTGGATCTCTCCCTCCTCCCCTCTTCGGTTTCTAGATCAAGCTTAATAAAGGAGTGGTCTGTAAATGAATTAGCCCCAATTTCGGGCTCTATAATATTTAAGGACTGAGATGTTTAAAAAATAAATTGATACTCAATGCCATCTGGAATTGGCGAGAATGGCATGTGTAATTACTTATGGCCAGGTTAGCTTTGCGCCAAGGATCAATCAACTGATAAACATGTAATATGGCATCAAAGATTTTTTTAGTCTTTGGCTAAAGTTGTTTTTTAGTTTTTTTTAGAAGTCTGTTTTTTAACATCTTGAATATAATTAAAATCCCCACCAAAGATGATCTGACCAGTGACTTCCCTAAGCAGCTCATTGATCTTTGCCAATGCTGAGACATCATCCATAATCGGACCGTAGTACCTGACAAAGTTCCAGATATTTCCATTTAATTTCACCATAACTCATAACCATCTTCCCTGGGGAGCCCTCTGAACGTGGAAAAATTCCCCGGCTATACTTCTGGAGAAGTAGATAGCTGCTCATCTCATTGCCAACCCTGCTGAAGCAAAAAAAGTGTCTGAGAATGCTCTAGGCAGGAAGAGCTTAGGTGAATTGTTTTAAGGTGTTCTTCTTGAATAAAAAGAACTTGAGGCATGAAGGAGGTCAGCCAACTTATAACCTCTCCATATTTTTGTTTGTTTAGCATACCATTCACATTTACCAACATATTACAATATTTTTGTGCAAAACAGTTAGTTTCAGATATCTCCACAAAACCTATGGAGCCGCAATGTAAGCTGCAGATCTAAAAACATCATATATATTTCTTTACTAAAAAGGGACAAATATACCCCCACCTTCTCAATCTGGTGTACTCAGTGCATACAAATACTTCTTCTGTTATTCACTCTGGTTGCGGCCGCCAGAAAACTTGCTACACTAAAAATAACGTGGATGCTACTCAACAGTTGCAGATGTAAAAGTGCAGGCCGCACCTGCAAAAACCCAGCTTCACGTAATATAGGACATAGGGATTTTTTTCGTGCCCTGGCGAAAATTTCGCAAAACATAATCAGTTGGAGGGCGTCTTGTGACGAGAAATTATGTCTCAACCCATTGGAGAGTTTGGGTACCCTCATTTCCCTCAGGTACTCCAACGATGCGTAAGTTTGAGCATCGAGAATAATTTTCTAGTTTATTCTGCAGAGCTATTTTATCCTTTGCTGCCTCATTTGCTTTCAGGAGCATTGAGTTCATTTGATCCTCCAATAAGGCGATCCTTGATGCGGCTTCTTGAATTCTGGCTAGTAAAGAAGCTTCTTCAATTTTTCCTAGGCGCGGATGAAGAGAAGCTGTCTCATTTTCTTGGGATTTCTTCATTTCTCTTATTTCTTCCAGAATAATATTCAGCATAGTTTGTATGTCAATCTTATGAATATTTGCTATTTTGGTCAGAAGCTGAGACTCATTCTGTTATATCTTCCCATCTTGCCTCTGGGGCCCAGCTGACTGGTCAGAGCAAACTGAAACAGCCTTGAAAAGCATCGAGGACTGCGTCCGGGGATGAGCCTGCGCCTCGGACTGCAGCATTATGACATTGTTAGGAGGTAACAAGGCTGATACCATGGCCTGAGTCGTAGATTTTAGAAAAACAGACTGATTGTCCTGAGGTTGATCAGGCTTTAGTGGCAGTGAGGTGACTTCAGTGGGAGCTGACACTGGCGCCTGAGCCTGCAGTGGCAAAAGTCTGCTTGGTGTTGTGCCCCCTGTAGCTTCTGACTCCTTCCGTTGTATCAGGTCTGTTGTGCATTTGGCCAAAGCTGAGGTTGACTGCGGTGCTTTTTTTGAGAATAACTGAAAGTCTTTGGGATCCCTCATCATATCCTTATTCACACTTGCTGTTGGTTCAACAATTAGTTCCCTTTCCATGCTAGTCGCGCTGTCTATTAACCTCTATGCAATGATATCCATCCCCTCTTGAAGGGATTCATGTAGCTCTTCTTCGGAGCTCTCCAGACTTGAATTGAGACCAGGTTGTTTTCAGAGTATTCTCGGCTCTAGCCGCCGAAGATGCTGCTTTTGCATGGGCTTGGCGAGTTTTGGCTTTTAGACCAGAAGTGGAATCAACTTTTGCGACAACATTTGCCGGTTTTAAATGTTTGCCCATGTTTCCCCCTTGCATGCAAAACCCTGTTCGCCAGGTACTTAAAGCAGTCCTGTTTTGTGCCCAAACCTTGAGGTAGAGGAGCAGCTGCCTCTAATACCATCAGCCTCCTGAGATCAAGTTACCGAAGCCTGGTACCCCACAACAGCCACCTTTGGTGTCTCAGACAATTGTTACAGAAATTGCGCTGCTGGCTTACCTCTAATAATTCTCGTCTTTGTCTTTACCACCTTCTTGCCATCACTCACTGGCTCAATCAACCAGAGTTTTACATTGATCCCTTCAGCGCCAATTATTGCACAGATGCCAGTTGACTCAGACTCAGGCGGTATTGTGTCTATTGAAATTCCAGAAACTGAAAATTCCTGCTGCTAGCACTCAATAGCAGTCAATAGCCATCAATCAGCGGCCAGCCAACAAGCTGTCGGCAACCAGCTGCCCACCGCCTAACTTTTCCTGAGCTGCTACTCGTCAGCTCCACTGGTTCATGCCTACTCCTGTGAAGCAGTCCAAAATGCCTTCTAGCCAAAACAAACGAAGCAGCCGCTGCCGCAGCCATGAACAGTCCCAGCCACAGCTGCAGCTGTAGCCGTGAGCCATGAGCAGATCCAACACTCCAGAACACCAATAAAGATATCAGGCAACTATCCAGAATCATAGCTACGGAGTGTGCTGCCACAGCCGTGAGCAGATCCGAAGCCGATCCAAGGCCTCAGAAAGCCAAAAAGATATTGGGCGACTATTAGTCTCTCCAGGATCTTAGCTACGGAGCGTAAACTTCAAGGTACGAAAGTCAGCACCCTCCATTGAAGGGGGAGGAGCAGCGGTCACTACGGAGAGGCGGTGCTCTCTACAACCATCCTGCCCTGAATTGTTCCCATTGCAGCAGGATCAAGACTGGTTTGCATACGGCTGGGTCCAAACTGAGGTGGCATTTTGTGCAAAATAACGAATGACTGGGATGCGGCCCAGAGTAATTACCAATGGCTGTGAATAATTCAAGCATGCCATCCATCACTTTTTTGTTTGCTTTAGTTTGTTGCCCTAACTGGGATTTGTATGCCCAGATGTGGGTTCTGAGAACACTGCATCACTGTAATCAAGCCTCACCTGGCTGATGACCCCCAACGAGGGCCAAAACATGTCCTGGTTTGCTTGTGTCTCCCCGACCATGTTCCAGTTCAGGGAGGCCGGGCCTGGCATTTCAGGTTGGACTGTTCCCATTGCAGCAGGTGTCAATACCGATTTGCATATATTTGGGTTCAAACTGATATTGCATGGTAAGTAAAATAATAATGGACTGGAATGAGCCCCAGTGTCTTTACCTGTGCCTGAGATTAATTCAAGCATTTCACCCATTACTTTTCTACATACTTTTCCAAATTTAGAGAGGTAACTTTCTTATTGATTTTTAAACATCAACACGTTTTCTGGTACTTTTTCTAATGAATCTATCTATATTTTTTCATTTTTTATCAAATATTTGGTCTTGAAATTTTGGGAAGATGGATGTGGAGCTATCTATTCTGGCTGTCCTTTTTGTGGTGCAGATGAAGGTCATATGTAGAAAGAGGGAGAACATGTTAAGCCATTCGTCCACAAAGTTGGATTATAAGGAAGTCTTCAGGGCCTAGGAAATGTAGAGATCACCACTGGCAAGAACAAGGATGAGGAAGTTGAAGAGGCAAAAGTTTATGAGGAGGTCTGGTATGGCCCAACTCAGGGAGCACCTTCACCTTTGTTGTCAAGGGCAGGGAGCAGTGTGTACTTTTGCAGTTTATCCCCATCTGAACTGAAGGTTTATAAGTTGGAGCTAGAGTACAAGAAAGCTGAGGATTTGAAATTGATACTGGTTGTTTTTTCCCTCCAGAAGAAAGAGTCATTCTTGCAGATGATCTAAAAAGTAGAACCATCCAGTTCTGGCTGCTGGAGACGTGTAGCCTTAGAATGCATCTAAATAGGTGTCTTCCTAGCCTCGTACAGGACCACTGCTCACCAATGTATCACACCAGCATCAAGGGGCTCTCTACCCCACCGTTCTAAGGAAATCAATGGTTGTACTACCAATGTAGCTGAAATGCCAGAAGGTGAAAAATTAATAAAATTGCTTATGGTACAATGTGGGTGTATGATTTCAGTTCTTCACACCCCACACACAACTGCCAGCATTCCCAAATGAGCAGCTTGAAACATAATGGACTGCTCCTGACAATTCATATTTGCTTCAGTAATTTCAGACAAAGATCATAAATCCCCCTGGAGAATGGTTGCAAGATGGTGAAAGTGTCAATTTGTGTAATCAATGAAAAGGAACTCCCGAGGATAACTTCACTGTCCTAAAAGTGGAAATGAGTCTAAATAATGGGTGCTTGAGAGGGGTAAAAAGCAGCGAGGAACAAGAATCAAGGAAATACTCTTTAAAGAGAAATGAATGCAAGGCACGAACTGGACCAAGGTTATTGTAAAGTCCTAAGCATTCAATGCAGAAAAGCAGTTCTAGTCAACAGATCAGTCTTAGAAGGTCATCTTTTATATTGTAGAAGTTGTTGAGACAGTTGCCTCCTGTGACTGTGCATTCACTTGCGCATTTCCCTGATTGGTAAATGGTTCCTGGTGTGCTGCCTGGATGTGTTTGTGTGAGGGTAGGGCCTCACCAGAGTTGCTGAACTACAAAAGCAGATCTTCCCTGCCAGTTTCTTTCAGCTCTTTTCATGGTGTTGGTATATCCGAGAGTGCCTTGCAGTATGGCGTGTCACCCCACTCAATTGCCTCAGTTTCATTGTGCTTATCCCTACAGTTGCAGTCTCCAGATGCCACCTCTTCCTCGTAACAATGCCTTGCAATCAATGGGGTATGATGCTCAACAGTGCATCTTCATCACACCAGCCCTTTCTTCTGAGAAATCAATAGCTGCCATTCTCCATCTAGATGCAAAGTTGTGGCCATCTTGGGTCGTTATTTTGTATATTTAGATTCTTCCTTCACTAAATTTTAGTTTATCAAATCATCTGAAATTTACTCATTGAAAAAGACCCGGTAAATAAAAAGGCATGCAGCGTTTTGTGCGTAAAGTCCAGAAATCCACTTGTTATTCCCAATTTTATCAAGGAAACTTGTTAAGGACATACTATTTGCATCTGATAAATGCCTTTTCCCAGGGTGTTATTATTTATCAGGTGTGATAAATAATGCACCAGTACCGGGGCACTCTCAGGCTATGCTTAATTGTAACTCCTTTTCAAGATAGACTTCATATTATGTCTAGAAACAACATGGAAGCCTTTCTTCAGTTATGGGCCAAACTGGAAAACAGAAGTTGTTCAGAAATTACACAGAAAGAGTACACTAAAATCATCTATTAAAAGCATTTCAGAACAGCTGTATAGACCCTGTACAGTTGATGATACGCCATTGTATGCCAATAGCATTGTCTATTGTGGATTCTGTATTTTATTCATACAGTGCACATAAACACGCAGGGAGACGCATTAAAAAATACGCCGCATATGTATGAATGAATGAATAAATGATCGGTACTTATAAAGCACACAGGTACTCCAGCAGTAGTGTCGCACCGCCAACAGTTCACCTATGGCTTCCCTAATAGAAGGCTAATCAAAGAGTTTTGTTTCAAACGACAAGGACACTTAAAATTAAAATATGTTTTCCAAGTTCTACCTAGAGTGACCCATCGAAAGTATGGTTGAGTCAAATATTAGGGCGAACCTACAATGCTTTTTGAATGAATGTACTTTAAAGTATATTTGTTTCAGTAACGCAGAAAAGGAGTGGCAAATAACCCTAAAAATATAATAGCCACCTATATGTAAACACTGAGCCAAAAAAGTCGAATTCTTTCTAGAAAGGCCAAAAGAATTAACAAACACAAATTTGTTAGAAGGCAAATTACATTAAAATGTGTCTGGAAATCCCTCAGTAAACCGTATAAATGCACCTTGAGGAAAAAAAACATCAGAAAAAAGAAACAAATATGGTCCCCCTCTCTCCTCTCACCAATCTCAGCCTCCAACTCTTCTCCTCCACATACCGCTCTCTACCCCTTTTTTATTTTAATTTTTTAATTATTTTATTTCTCTTTTCACTCTGTAAATATGTGATATATACTTGTCCAAGCCGAATCGCTGGTAAATGGAATCCTGAGAAAATCTACTATTTATATATATATGTATATGTAGATAACTCTAACCACTAGTATATGTAGTAGACCTTTGTACTCACTACCATTCCTATGTGATTCTTAGAGTTTATCCATTTGTATCTCTTCCTTGAGGGACTTTACAACTTGTAGATTTGCAATTTTTTCTATTTGTATCTCTTCCCTGTGTGACTTTACAACTTGTACATTTGCAATATTTTTTCCTGTTTGTATCTTTTATGTAACGCATGTAATCCTAAATCCTTATGTATCGCAACTGGTTCTTTTGTAGAGCGCTCTGACACCTTCGGGTAATGTTCGCGCTATAGAAAATCGCATTAAGTAAATAAATAAATAAATTAGGGCGGTCCAGTTTCCTACTGGAGTTCATCAAATAGTAGAGTATGATCCATGCTTCAAGCTGCGGCTCATGAAATATTGTAAAGGGAACTAGACATTGCCCACCAAAAAAAACCAGGTGTCAAATATATTGTGACACACTGTATTAAAGGAAGTTAAAAAGGGAAAAAGAACTCCCCTGAGCGAAGGCTATGGGCAGTTTCTACAACTAGCCAGAGGGATCCATATATGTTTGACCCCTCGGCAAATATAACTCTCTCATGCTCTCTGTTTCACTTTTCCACTTTGTACCCGAGCCACCGCCATACAATGTAAAAGCACCACACAAAACACGCTGCTTTGGAGGTCTGCCACTTGCATTGAAGCAGCCATTTGTACTTTTGCAGGCGTAATCAATCTCCTGCGGCTATCAGCAGGGGAGGGGAGTGTTTTTTTCCTAATGCCTTAAAAGTAGTTTTGTGCGAATTCCACTTCTTTAGCCCAACCACTTCCAAGGGCATGGGGCTGCGCTGAGCTGAGAAAGAGAACTTGTTTGATTTAGGCACAGAGGAGTTTTTGTGTGTTTGTCCGTGTTTATATTTTCTCTGCAGCTCATAAAGAAGGGGGAAGCTTCATTTATATGTTAATGACAACTGGCCCCTGACTAAACAGACAGAAGTATTTCATGGGAAGCTGACAAATTTTGTCAGACAGGCTATACTTCCACATTTCAATGGACGCAATAATCTTGATTAGCAAAACAATTGGGGGCCACAGAGGTCCTGCTGATCCGAAGCCCGCTCTCAGGTTACAGGACGCTAATGTGAAAGAGCTTCAAAGTCCCCTAAACTGAAAAAAAAAACCTGGAAGAGGGCGAATTTCGGTAATTGAAGTGAATCTACTTAAGAGTGACAATGAGGTTAATTTGATTGACTAAAGCTCCGCGTCCCTATAATATTAAATATCTTAACATCGGAAAAGGGTCAATGCTTTATCATGTGTCATGATTGAATTGCTGGTAAGACATTTACTTATTTATCAGTTATTTAATCGTTCCAGTTTGACTGAAAATGTACAGAGAATATTTTGTCCGCACCTTCTACAATGAGTGATTTTATGTAGCTTTCTGTTTTTTTAATGACTCATTTATTTATTCCAGTGAACATATTTAATTAACCCTAGTAAACGTGTTGGAATCTGACCACTGTTCAAAGTGTTAAAGACATGACTTCAAGGGAACATTGGGTGTGTGCTAAGCATTCTTGAGCTTTTATGTGCACTGCTGTCCCTGTTGGATCATCTCGAACTTAAATGCACTACTGTTACATCAGCCAGCTATTGGTCAATGAGAACAGAAAAACTGTATTTGGGAGAAGTTACAACACAGTTACAACAGAGGTGTTTTATACTGCCGAAAGTAGTGGTTAATTGTGAAAACATAAGTGCTGGGGATCTCGTCAGAAGGCAGCTTGCACCAGCCCATTGCTGCTATTAGCGTCACCTATAACAGAACCGGCTACTAACCATGAAACCCTTCAAGTGGGGGGGGAGGATGTGGCATAATGGCCAGAGCTGCTGACTTTGGAGCTGGGGAACATGATTCGAGTCACACCATAGGTTTAACATCCTGTGATTCTGGGCAAGTCACGTAATCTCCCCGTGCCTACCAAAAATGATTGTGTCCTTGACTGATTTGCTGATGAAAAGCGCTCCAATACCTCTGGGCCGAGTTCGTGTTGTAAGCGCCGTTGTTGACAATTAAGTGCCGAACACCCGAAAGCACTGGCTCAAATTAAACACTGATATAAAGAGTTGGGCAAGCCAAGCATGCCTTGAGGCTGGTTTTAAGATACAAGTCCAGCTCTGGCTTGGCTCCTGATCTTATGGGACTGTCTGGCTAAGCGTATCTGGCATTGCATGATACTTTCACTCACCAATGCAGTTTTTCAAATACAAAAAACTGATACACTTTTGCTCTTCAACGGACGCTTTTAATAAATGTAATCAGCATAGTTAAATGGTCGAGTGTACTAAACTGAAACACGAAAGGAGAAAAAAACAATTGTTTTTTAAATTGTCAATGTCCTTCTCGTAAATTAACATGATTTTTGTTGCTTGGTTTATATGCCAAAAATGTCAATGCCTGAGCCCGCTCTTTCGTTCTTAGAGCAAAATCAGAACCCTATTTTCACACTGGCTCAGCTCGTTCTGTGAATTTATATATATTCATTTGAAAGAAACAAAGGCTATAGTGATGTTATAGTTAGGTGAGGAAATAAGATCTTTTTGAATCTTTAGAATAAGAGACTACAAATGTACTAAACTGGTTAGAGTGACATTATAATTAGGTGCTAAAAAAGTTAAAAACAAATGTTTAAAAATAAATAAAAACTGAAATGTACCAGTTATAGTTTACAGAGCTAACTATAACTCACGCCCACCATGCACTGCCTCTGACATCACATATTACATCACTCATGATATCATTGATGACATCAGTGATGAGATCTCAAATTACAAAATTAAGAAAATCACTATGTACATAATGCAGTAATTATTGCACTGTCCTATAGACCTTGAATCAGCTGTTATCTTGAAAACTTCACATGATCTGTAATTGTAAATCAAGATGTTTACAGATATAGATCAAGATTATTGATAACTTCTGTCAGTTCCTGTGTACAATCCTACATGGTTTAGTAAAATACACTACACACATTCCTTACATATGCAGAATGGATTACAAATTTAGTGCCATGCTTACAATGCCTGTGTGAGATAAATTACTCATATATTTTACATAATTCAACAATGTACAGTGGCTCCAAATCTTCAGCAAAGTTCTGGTAATAAGCATCAACACTTTATAAACATCTTTGCTACATAGACTTTGACTAGAGGACTGTATTGCAACTACTGGTGGATAATCTATTGTCAATAGAGGCTTTGGCCTTTCTCACAGATATTTTTAAACAGACTTTGGCTTTAAGCCTCAATCTACTTTCAAATATACATCTGCAACCCACATCAGGTGCACCCAGCCTTTACCTTGTTTAAACATGACCACTGAACTGAAAATGGACAAGTCCAGTGAGCTCCATATAGGGCCCCTCAACGGGACTGGGATACTGCTGCCATAACTGTCTAGACTCTTTGCGAGGTAGGCCTTTATCAATTTTACTATCAGCCTACACTTGCCCCTCGACTCAAACAATGGCAGACATGCCCGCACCATATCCAGCGCCTGCAGCCCACTGAAATGCTGCATATCCACATTGACTGGCACCCACCTGACAACTGATTCAGCAGCCCAGGCTGGGCTCTTGACTGTAAGTTGGTGTACTCACTCTGTGGCTGCAGTCGGGGCTGTGCAGACTTTCCACAGGTCTCTGTCACTCGATTGGTAACCAGCGACAGAGACTCACCTATGAGAATAGCTGGTGCGATTGTGGCTCCTATTGGCCTACTGAAGCTGAAGCATACTTACAAGTGCCAGCGCCTAATCACCCTTGGTAGGCAATTATTGTTTATCTACAGCCCATATTAGCCATATAGCCTAGAGTGGCCACAGACATGATGGTGACGGTGCGGGGGGCCCGAGGCACTGGAGCTGCCGCAAGACTCAGGAGTGGCTGTACTTTACCCCGAATCTCCCTAACTAATGTCACCTGGCCTCTACAACTTAAGGACTTCCCCCCTGGGAGCCTTTTTAAACAATTTCAGACAAGAATCATTATGAGGGCTCCATAGATAGTGGGGTAGCAGACCTAGCAATTTTGGCCGATGCTTGGTGGAGCTACCTAGGTAGCTATAAAGGAGAAGGGCTGTGGATCACCCCCTCGGCCGTCACCTACCCAGTCTGACATTGGACAGACTTTTCATCATCTTTGTGCATAATTTGGTCTTCCCCTGTAGTGATTTCCCTTCTGGGCCCTCTTTGGTTCTCCCTTAGTTTAGCATTTTAGGGTGCCTCTGCTCCCCTTGCATAGCCACATATAACACATTTGTTTTGTGACAGTTTTTTAAGAATACACTGTACATGTTGTTTGCTGTTCAGGGACTCTTCTTAGGATTTCATCTACACATCTTGTACAAGGTTGCTGGGAATACATAACAACACAGTGTACTGTTTTCTTTGCCCATTCAACAACAGTTCCTAATGGTTAGACATAACATGGTCACACAGCTGCATCTCCAGCACAATAGTTTTATCATATAACTGTGTTCTGTCCCCTTTGTTGGCCAGAGAGGAGAATTTCGGCAGAGATGCCGGTTCTGGAATGACAGCAGTGCCAGACATTCAGCTCAGCCTAAACTAAGTTTACACTCATGTGGACCACTTAACTGCATACACCAGGTGAGAGGTCCCAGGCCAATCCCAGAGTTCCAGATATATCCCTGTGCTCATATAGTAAGACTAGACCTAGACAGATATATAATTTGCCTTGGTTGGGATGTTTGTCCTATACAGTTTGCTAGTAATGCTAATTGCTTTGCTTAGTTGCATCTGTCTAAGGATTGCAACACTTCTGCCTCATAATAAACAATGATACTTTCCATAAATGTGTTGCAAACGTCCTTCATGTTTTTCTTATCTTTACTATGGGCATGCTTGAGTGAGTGAGTGAGTAACAAAAGGGGAGTATCTGTTACCATGGTTCCCTTGGGACTAGAGGTTCATGTTCAAGGTTGCTGAACTCACCTGTTACTCCGGAAAGATTGGAAATTCAATTGAGGTACTGTGAGCTTGCCAGGACTGGGCAAACACATATTGACCATAGAGAGGCTCAGTCACTACATTCTGATGTCCTGTCATCCCCAAGTCCAGTTCTGTGTAACCAGCAGAATCAGTGCAACATTGTGTTACCAACTTTGGCCAGGTACTTATTTTAATGGGTCTCCTGAGTAGTACTTGTGTGTGCCCTTAGTACCCTGTACACCACTACTGGAGACATCTGTGGTGTTAGGGATTACTCCTCCACAGTGTTTTTAGGAAGTACCTACATTTTGTCTGTTGGTTGTTCAAGTTTGAGCCTTTAAAAGGATGTCCATTTTAGTGTTTCTGCTCTGTTTCCTTTACTTTATTAGTAAAGGTGGTGACATAGCCTATACCTATCGCTGATAATTACAGACCTTCAGTCCATGTGCATCTCACTTTATATGGACTTGGCAATGTTGGTGGTGATGTAACCTTCATGGTTGAAGCCAACGATGCCTATAGATTGGAAGTCTTTGATTCTTGGGTCAATTTTCCAGCTGTGGATGCTGACACACAAACATTTCATATACACATCAACATTGCACCCCTGGCTCAATACAGAACATATCAATATTGTTAGAAGCGGCTGTCTTTAGTTGGCAGAGGTATACACTTCTGACAAATAGGGACACACCTTTTCTAGTCAGGGCAAGGGGATCACACACTTAGATAACCCCTGCTCACCCCCTTGGTAGCTTGGCAAAGCAGACAGGCTTATCTCAGAGGCAGTGTGTTAAGCATTTATGACCACATACAGTAATAAAGTGAATACACTACAAATGGACATGACACAGTAGTATTATAAAAATAAGGATTTTTATATAAGGCTTAGCACAAGACCCAATAACGACAAAAATATACCACAATCTTAATAAATACTCTTGGAAGGAAAAATAATAGTTCAAGCGTAGTTTCTTCTAAGCACAAAGTCTTTAGTATCAAAAGCAACTCTTCTTCTTTAAAACACAGTTCTTGGCAACAATGTAACCCACACGGGAGTCACACGACGTCGAGGCAAAGTTAGTCCAAAGGTTCGGCGTCGACCGCGAGGAGCGCTGCGTCGAGCCCGGAGTCGCACAGACCCCCACAACACAGTACCTTGGAAAAGTGAAGCACTCGATGATCAGCGGCGTCGAGATGTCCGGCGTCGCGTCTTTGGCGTCGATCGGGCCTCGGAGTCGGGGCGATCTGCAGCGGCGTCGACCGAAGTCAGGCGGGAGCAGCGCTCACGAGGTGAAGCAGGATACGGCGTCGTCGATGTCGATGTTGCAAGAGTGAGCAGCGCTCACGGCGTCGAGAGGGCTCGAAGTCGATGCGATCAGCAGCGGTGCAGACACGAGGTCACTGGGAGCTGGAGCCGAACTCACTACTCACTGGCGTTGTTGCTGGCGTCGATCGGGCCCGGCGGCCGGCGTCGAGGAAGCGGGACACTGGAGCCATTACTCACGATGTCGAGCTGGATTCGGCGGCGTCCGTCGGCGGCGAGATTGCTGGATTCTTTCAGAGGTGCTGGATTCACAAGTTCCAGCAAACAGCACTTTAAGCAGATGAAGTCCTTTAGCCCTGTGACTTCAACAGGAGACTGGCACTCTTCCAGCCCTTGGAGATTTTCTTAGCAAAGATTGAGAGTACACACACAGTTCCTCTCTCCTGGTTCCTTGGCAAAAATAAAGAAGCAATGCAGGATTCCCCCAACAAACAGCACTCTGGCAGAAGGGGTAGGCAGTCCTTAGATCAGCAGGCTTCTTGTCCTTGGTTCAGGTTTCCTTGTCAGAAGTGATCTAAATTCTTGGTTCAGGGGTCCTTCTCTTATACCCCTTTTTGGCTTTGATCCCTTTGTCCATGCAGGGGAATTTCCCCCCATCTTGGGTTTGTTGTGGGTGTTGCCAGGCCGAAGCACCTGGCCTATTCACTGTGCAGGGCAGAGTCTTCAGCCGCCCAGCAGGAGCGGAGCCAGCATTGTCACTGGCAGGGGCAGGGCCATCAGTTGCCCGGCAAGAGGTGGGCCAGGAAAGTCCCAGGCAGGCACAGAGTCATCAGTCGCCTGGCAGGGGGGCGGAGCCAGCATTGTATCAGGCAGGGCAGGCTATCAGGAGCTACTCTTCCCCTACTCTCAATGCAAATGTCCCACTCACCCCACACTGACTCATTCAGACCTCTGGAGCCACCCAGCTCCTGTCACACGCACACCAGAACCAGCAGAGACCGGTAGACAGTTAGACAAGAAAATAGCTACTTTCTAAAAGTGCTATTTTCAAACACAGAGTCCAAAAACCATCCACACAAACGGATGCGTTATTAAACCCTGAGTTCAGGGATACCAAACTCGACATTGCACCATGCTCCCCGAGCCCGCTAGGATTATAGCATTAATAATCCTGGCAGCCCATTCTAACTGATGGAGAGCAGGTTACCTTACACTAGTGAAAAACGAATATGGCTGTAATTCACTATTAGGACATGCCAACCTTGTCAGGCTTGTCCTACCTTATGCGTACAATGCACCATGCCCGTGGGCCTACCATAGGGGTGACTAACATGAAGTTAAGGGAAGGTTTAGGGACTGGCAAGTAGGTGTACTTGCGCAGTCTGCGTGACAGTACCAGACTGCACGTGGTCTAGCAATGGTAGACCTTCAGACATACTTTTACTAGGCCGCTCTTGTGGGTGGCACAACACATGCTGCGGGCCCACTAGTGGTTACTGCAAAAACAACAATGATGGACAGAATGTGGATCAATGTGACACATTCACCCCAGTCAAAAGATCTGGGCCCAAATCCATCGTTTTTCCACTCCACACCACCCTGGGTTAGACAATGGCGATATGCAAATCAGCGCTGACCCTGTGCCCCATGGGAACAGTCCAGTCCGAACTACAAAAGCCATGTCCTTCCCAGAACGGAAACAAGCATCCGAGGACCGGCCCGGTTTCGAGGTAACACCTCTCATCAGCCCGGCTAGCTTGCTTCCAGTGGTGTGGAGTGCCTGGGACTCACGTCTGAGCATCCCCAGTACACTTAGAGCGGTTACTGCAAAAACAACAATGATGGACAGAATGTGGATCAATGTCACACATTCACCCCAGTCAAAAGATCTGGGCCCAAATCCATCGTTTTTCCACTCCACACCACCCTGGGTTAGACAATGGCGATATGCAAATCAGCGTTGACCCTGTGCCCCATGGGAACAGTCCAGTCCGAACTACAAAAGCCATGTCCTTCCCAGAACGGAAACAAGCATCCGAGGACCGGCCCGGTTTCGAGGTAACACCTCTCATCAGCCCGGCTAGCTTGCTTCCAGTGGTGTGGAGTGCCTGGGACTCACGTCTGAGCATCCCCAGTACACTTAGAGCGGTTACTGCAAAAACAACAATGATTGACAGAATGTGGATCAATGTCACACATTCACCCCAGTCAAAAGATCTGGGCCCAAATCCATCGTTTTTCCACTCCACACCACCCTGGGTTAGACAATGGCGATATGCAAATCAGCGCTGACCCTGTGCCCCATGGGAACAGTCCAGTCCGAACTACAAAAGCCATGTCCTTCCCAGAACGGAAACAAGCATCCGAGGACCGGCCCGGTTTCGAGATAACACCTCTCATCAGCCCGGCTAGCTTGCTTCCAGTGGTGTGGAGTGCCTGGGACTCACGTCTGAGCATCCCCAGTACACTTAGAGCGGTTACTGCAAAAACAACAATGATGGACAGAATGTGGATCAATGTCACACATTCACCCCAGTCAAAAGATCTGGGCCCAAATCCATCGTTTTTCCACTCCACACCACCCTGGGTTAGACAATGGCGATATGCAAATCAGCGCTGACCCTGTGCCCCATGGGAACAGTGCAGTCCGAACTACAAAAGCCATGTCCTTCCCAGAACGGAAACAAGCATCCGAGGACCGGCCCGGTTTCGAGGTAACACCTCTCATCAGCCCGGCTAGCTTGCTTCCAGTGGTGTGGAGTGCCTGGGACTCACGTCTGAGCATCCCCAGTAGACTTAGAGCGGTTACTGCAAAAACAACAATGATGGACAGAATGTGGATCAATGTCACACATTCACCCCAGTCAAAAGATCTGGGCCCAAATCCATCGTTTTTCCACTCCACACCACCCTGGGTTAGACAATGGCGATATGCAAATCAGCGCTGACCCTGTGCCCCATGGGAACAGTCCAGTCCGAACTACAAAAGCCATGTCCTTCCCAGAACGGAAACAAGCATCCGAGGACCGGCCCGGTTTCGAGGTAACACCGCTCATCAGCCCGGCTAGCTTGCTTCCAGTGGTGTGGAGTGCCTGGGACTCACGTCTGAGCATCCCCAGTACACTTAGAGCGGTTACTGCAAAAACAACAATGATGGACAGAATGTGGATCAATGTCACACATTCACCCCAGTCAAAAGATCTGGGCCCAAATCCATCGTTTTTCCACTCCACACCACCCTGGGTTAGACAATGGCGATATGCAAATCAGCGCTGACCCTGTGCCCCATGGGAACAGTCCAGTCCGAACTACAAAAGCCATGTCCTTCCCAGAACGGAAACAAGCATCCGAGGACCGGCCCGGTTTCGAGGTAACACCTCTCATCAGCCCGGCTAGCTTGCTTCCAGTGGTGTGGAGTGCCTGGGACTCACGTCTGAGCATCCCCAGTACACTTAGAGCGGTTACTGCAAAAACAACAATGATGGACAGAATGTGGATCAATGTCACACATTCACCCCAGTCAAAAGATCTGGGCCCAAATCCATCGTTTTTCCACTCCACACCACCCTGGGTTAGACAATGGCGATATGCAAATCAGCGCTGACCCTGTGCCCCATGGGAACAGTCCAGTCCGAACTACAAAAGCCATGTCCTTCCCAGAACGGAAACAAGCATCCGAGGACCGGCCCGGTTTCGAGGTAACACCTCTCATCAGCCCGGCTAGCTTGCTTCCAGTGGTGTGGAGTGCCTGGGACTCACGTCTGAGCATCCCCAGTACACTTAGAGCGGTTACTGCAAAAACAACAATGATGGACAGAATGTGGATCAATGTCACACATTCACCCCAGTCAAAAGATCTGGGCCCAAATCCATCGTTTTTCCACTCCACACCACCCTGGGTTAGACAATGGCGATATGCAAATCAGCGCTGACCCTGTTGCCCCATGGGAACAGTCCAGTCCGAACTACAAAAGCCATGTCCTTCCCAGAACGGAAACAAGCATCCGAGGACCGGCCCGGTTTCGAGGTAACACCTCTCATCAGCCCGGCTAGCTTGCTTCCAGTGGTGTGGAGTGCCTGGGACTCACGTCTGAGCATCCCCAGTACACTTAGAGCGGTTACTGCAAAAACAACAATGATGGACAGAATGTGGATCAATGTCACACATTCACCCCAGTCAAAAGATCTGGGCCCAAATCCATCGTTTTTCCACTCCACACCACCCTGGGTTAGACAATGGCGATATGCAAATCAGCGTTGACCCTGTGCCCCATGGGAACAGTCCAGTCCGAACTACAAAAGCCATGTCCTTCCCAGAACGGAAACAAGCATCCGAGGACCGGCCCGGTTTCGAGGTAACACCTCTCATCAGCCCGGCTAGCTTGCTTCCAGTGGTGTGGAGTGCCTGGGACTCACGTCTGAGCATCCCCAGTACACTTAGAGCGGTTACTGCAAAAACAACAATGATTGACAGAATGTGGATCAATGTCACACATTCACCCCAGTCAAAAGATCTGGGCCCAAATCCATCGTTTTTCCACTCCACACCACCCTGGGTTAGACAATGGCGATATGCAAATCAGCGCTGACCCTGTGCCCCATGGGAACAGTCCAGTCCGAACTACAAAAGCCATGTCCTTCCCAGAACGGAAACAAGCATCCGAGGACCGGCCCGGTTTCGAGATAACACCTCTCATCAGCCCGGCTAGCTTGCTTCCAGTGGTGTGGAGTGCCTGGGACTCACGTCTGAGCATCCCCAGTACACTTAGAGCGGTTACTGCAAAAACAACAATGATGGACAGAATGTGGATCAATGTCACACATTCACCCCAGTCAAAAGATCTGGGCCCAAATCCATCGTTTTTCCACTCCACACCACCCTGGGTTAGACAATGGCGATATGCAAATCAGCGCTGACCCTGTGCCCCATGGGAACAGTGCAGTCCGAACTACAAAAGCCATGTCCTTCCCAGAACGGAAACAAGCATCCGAGGACCGGCCCGGTTTCGAGGTAACACCTCTCATCAGCCCGGCTAGCTTGCTTCCAGTGGTGTGGAGTGCCTGGGACTCACGTCTGAGCATCCCCAGTAGACTTAGAGCGGTTACTGCAAAAACAACAATGATGGACAGAATGTGGATCAATGTCACACATTCACCCCAGTCAAAAGATCTGGGCCCAAATCCATCGTTTTTCCACTCCACACCACCCTGGGTTAGACAATGGCGATATGCAAATCAGCGCTGACCCTGTGCCCCATGGGAACAGTCCAGTCCGAACTACAAAAGCCATGTCCTTCCCAGAACGGAAACAAGCATCCGAGGACCGGCCCGGTTTCGAGGTAACACCGCTCATCAGCCCGGCTAGCTTGCTTCCAGTGGTGTGGAGTGCCTGGGACTCACGTCTGAGCATCCCCAGTACACTTAGAGCGGTTACTGCAAAAACAACAATGATGGACAGAATGTGGATCAATGTCACACATTCACCCCAGTCAAAAGATCTGGGCCCAAATCCATCGTTTTTCCACTCCACACCACCCTGGGTTAGACAATGGCGATATGCAAATCAGCGCTGACCCTGTGCCCCATGGGAACAGTCCAGTCCGAACTACAAAAGCCATGTCCTTCCCAGAACGGAAACAAGCATCCGAGGACCGGCCCGGTTTCGAGGTAACACCTCTCATCAGCCCGGCTAGCTTGCTTCCAGTGGTGTGGAGTGCCTGGGACTCACGTCTGAGCATCCCCAGTACACTTAGAGCGGTTACTGCAAAAACAACAATGATGGACAGAATGTGGATCAATGTCACACATTCACCCCAGTCAAAAGATCTGGGCCCAAATCCATCGTTTTTCCACTCCACACCACCCTGGGTTAGACAATGGCGATATGCAAATCAGCGCTGACCCTGTGCCCCATGGGAACAGTCCAGTCCGAACTACAAAAGCCATGTCCTTCCCAGAACGGAAACAAGCATCCGAGGACCGGCCCGGTTTCGAGGTAACACCTCTCATCAGCCCGGCTAGCTTGCTTCCAGTGGTGTGGAGTGCCTGGGACTCACGTCTGAGCATCCCCAGTACACTTAGAGCGGTTACTGCAAAAACAACAATGATGGACAGAATGTGGATCAATGTCACACATTCACCCCAGTCAAAAGATCTGGGCCCAAATCCATCGTTTTTCCACTCCACACCACCCTGGGTTAGACAATGGCGATATGCAAATCAGCGCTGACCCTGTTGCCCCATGGGAACAGTCCAGTCCGAACTACAAAAGCCATGTCCTTCCCAGAACGGAAACAAGCATCCGAGGACCGGCCCGGTTTCGAGGTAACACCTCTCATCAGCCCGGCTAGCTTGCTTCCAGTGGTGTGGAGTGCCTGGGACTCACGTCTGAGCATCCCCAGTACACTTAGAGCGGTAACTGCAAACACAACAATGATGGACAGAATGTGGATCAATGTCACACATTCACCCCAGTCAAAAGATCTGGGCCCAAATCCATCGTTTTTCCACTCCACACCACCCTGGGTTAGACAATGGGGCAACAGGGTCAGCGCTGATTTGCATATCGCCATTGTCTAACCCAGGGTGGTGTGGAGTGGAAAAATGATGGATTCGGGCCCAGATCTTTTGACTGGGGTGAATGTGTGACATTGATCCACATTCTGTCCATCATTGTTGTGTTTGCGGGCCCACTAGCAGCATTTGTATTTACAAGCCCTGGCACTCCTGGTGCACTCTACTAGGGACTGACAGTAAACCAAATAAGCCAAACATGGAATTCAATCAATACAGCAATTTCACATAGGGAGCACTTGCACTGTGGCACTGATCAGCAGTGGCACAGTGCCCAAAGCATTTACCAGCAAAAACATCGTAAACAGAGGAGGCAAACAGAAAAAATGGAGGAGAGACTCACGCCAATGATGCCAGGTCTAACACGTGTCCCCTCCAGCTGAAATGTGGGGAGAACTACCCTTACCCTAGGGAGTCCTCATCACTAAGGCGGAAAAATCTGGACAGACCATCAGCATTGGCGTGATCTGTGCCAGGGCGGTGTTCCACCGTGAAGTCCATCCCCTGTAGGGAAATGGACCACCTCAACAGCTTTGGATTCTCACCCCTCATCTGCATCAACCATCTGAGGGGCCTGTGGTATGTCTGAACCCGGAAGTGAGTCCCAAACAGGTAGGGTCTTAGCTTCTTCAGCGCCCAGACCACAGCAAATGCTTCTCTCTCTATCGCACTCCACCTCTGTTCCCTGGGAAGTAACCTCCTACTGATGATGGCTACAGGTAAGTCTCGGCCCTCTTCATTCACCTGAGCTAGAACAGCCCCCACGCCATGCTCTGAAGCGTCCGTCTGGACAACAAATTCTTTAGAAAAGTCGGGTGCCTGGAGTATGGGTGCTGTGCACATTGCAGTTTTCAGGGTGTCAAAGGCCGTCTGACAGGCGTCAGTCCAGATCACAAGTCGTGGCTGCTTCCTGGAAGTCAGCGAAGTCAAGGGGTGCACAATGTTACCATAATCCTTGACGAACCTCCTGTAATAACCCGTGAGACCCAAGAAGGCTCTCACCTGAGTCTGGGTTTTGGGCGGTGCCCATGCCAGGATGGTATCAATCTTGGGTTGCAGGGGGGCCACCTTGCCGCTCCCTACTTGGTGCCCCAAGTACACCACTGAACCCTGCCCAATCTGGCACTTACTGGCTTTGATTGTGAGGCCTGCTCTGCGCAGGGCCAACAACACTTCCTGGAGGTGGTGCAAGTGTTCCTCCCAGCTGGCGCTGAACACTGCGATGTCATCCAGGTAGGCGGCACTGAAATCCTCCAGTCCAGCCAAGACCTGGTTGACCAACCTCTGGAAGGTGGCAGGGGCATTCTTCATCCCAAAGGGCATAACCCGGAATTGGTAGTGCCCATCTGGTGTGGAGAATGCTGACCTCTCTTTTGCCCCATCAGTCAAGGCGATCTGCCAGTACCCAGACGTTAGATCAAACGTACTAAGGTACCGGGCAGCCCCCAACCGATCTATGAGCTCATCAGCTCTGGAGATGGGGTGCGCGTCAGTCTTGGTGACTGAATTGAGTCCTCGGTAATCCACACAGAACCGAAGTTCCGGTGAAGTACCAGGCGCTGCAGCCTTTGGGACCAAGACCACTGGGCTGGCCCAAGGACTGCTAGAGGACTCAACCACCCCTAAGGCAAACATTTTGGAGACCTCCTACTTGATGTATGCTCTGACCTTGTCAGTCACTCTGTAAGCCTTACAGGAGTGCTGTCCCCGGTGTCCACATCATGGACACACCACTGAGTGACACCAGGAATCAAGGAAAACAGATCAGGGAATTGTCCCAACAATTGGGGACAATCCTGCTGCTGCTCAGGGGTCAGTGTGTCAGAGAGGACAACACCATCCACTGACCCATCTTGCTCTTTTGCAGACAGGAGGTCAGGAAGAGGCTCACTCTCCTCCTCCATTCCAGCATCTGTAGCTAGGAGCATGCCCACTTCGGACCTTTCTAAGTGGGGCTTTAAACGGTTGACATGCAGGACCCGCAAGGGGTTCCTGGGAGATTCCAAGTCCACCATGTAGGTGACATCGCTCTTTTTCTCCACAACCTTAAATGGTCCAGTCCATCTGTCCTTGAGCGCACAAGGTTCCACAGGGGACATGACCCAAACTTTTTGTCCAGGCTGAAGCTCTACCAGAGTGGCCTTCTGGTCGTACCACCGCTTCATCTCCTCCTGGCTGGCCTCCAGATTTGCCTGAGCAAGATCTCTGAAGCGCCTAGTCTGGTTCCTAAAGGCCAGCATGTAACTGTATACATCCTGGGGAGGTTTCCTGGGAGATTGCTCCCAGCCTTCTTTGACCAGACTCAAAGGTCCTCTTACCGGGTGACCATACAAGAGCTCAAAGGGGCTGAACCCTAGAGACTTCTGTGGCACCTCACGGTAAGAAAACAACAGGCATGGCAAGAGGACGTCCCATTTACGCCTCATTGGTTCTTCAAGACCCATAATCATGCCTTTAAGGGTACGGTTGAATCTTTCAACCAACCCATTACCTTGAGGGTGGTAAGGAGTGGTGAACTTGTAAGTCACTCCACACTCCTTCCACAAAGACTTCATATAGTTGGAAATGAAGTTGGTGCCCCGGTCTGACACCACCTCTCTGGGGAACCCCATTCTGGAGAAAACACCCATCAGTGCCCGTCCCACCACGGGGGCCGTCACTGTTCTGAGAGGGATGGCTTCCGGGTACCGTGTGGCATGGTCCACCAAGACCAGGATGAACCTGTTGCCCAGGGCTGTCTTGGGGTCCAGGGGCCCAACAATGTCAATCCCCACCCGGTCAAAGGGGGTACTGACCACGGGAAAAGGTTGGAGGGGAGCCTTCTGCTTCCGCCCGCTTTTCCCACTTGCCTGGCAAGTTTGACAGGTCTTGCAATGGATATCTGTATCCCTTCTCATCTGAGGCCAATAAAAATGGGTGACAAGCCTGTCATAGGTCTTGTCCTGCCCCAGATGTCCAGCTAACGGAACGTCATGAGCCAAACCCAGTAGGAAGGCTCTGAAGCGCTGGGGTACCACCAGCACACGGGCTGACCCAGGTTCAGCAGCCTTAGGCTCGCTATACAGGAGGTCGTTCTCCCAGTAAACAAAATGTGACCCTGACTGGTCACCTGAGGTTTGGGCTGAGGCCTGCTGCCTCATACCCACAAGAGAAGGGCACACTTTCTGTTCTGCACAGAATTCTTCCCTGGAGGGACCACCATCCTGCTGCCAGTGGGTCAGCTCAGGCAGGTCTCCCAGTTCAGCAACTTGTTCACCTGTGGGTTCCAGGGCATGCCCCTCAAGGCCGGCCTCCTCCTGGACCACGGGAACTACGGGGGACGGTTTCCCGCGCCCCCTGCCTCTTCTCTTCACAGCTGGGTCCTGGGCCATACTTTCAGGTTCCAGAACCCCATCAACACCCTTACTTGCTGTCATCGATCGAGTGGTTGCACACACCCACTCTGGCACACCCAACATTTTCAAATGTGTCTCCCTCTCCACCTTAGCCCAAGGGGAGTCTTCTAAATCATTGCCCAGGAGACAATCAACAGGCATGGCGGGACTTACAGCAACTTGAAGAGTACCTGAAACTCCCCCCCCCATTCAAAGGAAACTTGAGCTACCTCACACTCTCTCTGGGAGTTGTCAGCAGCTATCACAGGGTAGAATGCGTGGGGAACAACCTGCTCTCTGGACACCAAGTGACACTTGACAGCTGTCACACTCGCTCCGGTGTCTCTGAGAGCTTCCACTCTATGGCCATTAATGGTCACCCACTGCCTATATTTCTTAGTGTTACTAGGCAGAGGGGGTGGAGGGACCAATTCCATGTCTCCTAGAGAGACCAGGGACATCTCTGCGGGACCCTCCCCACCATGGGCAACCATCTCCTCCCCTCCCAGGGATACACTCGCCAACTGACGGGGGCGGCACGTGGTGGTGCACTGGGTGGTGCACTAGAGTTCTTCAAGGGACACTGGGGATCATAAAACCGGTGTCCCACCTGCTTACAAGCGAAGCAGGTCATTGGGCCCTACGAACAGGTCTACCTGTCGGGGCCTCTGATTTCTTCTCTGGGGAGGCTGGGAACCCTTCCCTTGGTTCCCTTGGGGATTACTTTGGGGCCCTTTCTGGAACTCCCTCTGTTTACCCTTGTCCCCCCCACTCTTCTGCTGAGGACCCTGCCCACCTTTGGCTGAGTCTCCCACTGGACCCTTGTGGACCCTGGTACTGACCCAGCGGTCCGCCTCCTCAGCAAGTTTTCTAGGGTTAGATATCTTGCTATCAATAAGGTGCTGGCGCAGCTCTGGAAAACAGTTATTAGACAAGTGCTCCCAAGCAAACAAATCGTATAGAGCATCATAACTTTCCACTTTGCTGCCCCTTACCCAACCATCCATGGCTCTGCAAAAATATGACACATATTCCACCCACGTCGTACCAGGCAACTTCTTACATTCTCTAAAGGCCTGTCTGTACTTTTCTGGGGTTAGGCCATACCTTAACATTAAAGCATCTTTTATATGAGCATAAGACATCCTATCCTCAACAGGCATGTCTAACAGGGTATCTCTTCCCTCATTCACAAAGCGACCCCACAACCCCGCTCCCCAATCCTTCTCAGGGACCCGGTGGGCCAACAATGCTAACTCATATGCTTTAAACCATTGACCAATATCTTCATTCTTCTGAAAATCTTTGATCACATCTTTGGGAAAATAAAACCTACTTTCTGCAGGCACAGATGGGATGCTGCCACCAGAGGGATTCAATTCTAACTTTTTAGCTTCGAGCTCCAACTCCCTCAACTTGGTATCACGCTCAAAAGCTAACTTCTCTCTTTCAAACTCTAACCTTTTGATCTCCATATCAGCTTCTCTCCTGCCTCTTGCATTCTCTATTTCCAACTGCCCATTTATCTTAAGTTTTGCCATTTCCATGTTGTAAGCTCGCTCTTTCTCCCTTTCTTCTCTTTCTTCAGGAGAAAGACCCTTGGAGGAAACACTGCTGCCAGGAGAGGACACATGACCATTCACTGGTACTTCCTCTTCCCCTTCCCCTGGCGGTACCACCACCGCATCAGAGGGATCTCTGGATTCCAACCAGGCCTCCAAAGCTTTGAGATATTCCTCCTTCGCTGAGATGCCTTTGGTAGGGACTTTAAATTTCTTGCAAAAGGATTTCAGCTCCTTTAACTTGTAATCCTTTATCTTACTCCTATCAAATTCCTCCACAACAACAGGGGCAGTGACTCCGGCATCACTCATGGTCAAAACTGGCAGTTTCAAAAATCAAGCTTCAGGAAAGCGGAGAACAAAAATAGAATATCCAACCAAGTAGATTGTGAATGCGCTATGGTCTGCTTTCACTATGTAGCGCACACTAATCACTGCACATGGGTCATAAATGCAAAGTTGAAATCCTCACCGCTGACCCACCAATGTTAGAAGCGGCTGTCTCTAGTTGGCAGAGGTATACACTTCTGACAAATAGGGACACACCTTTTCTAGTCAGGGCAAGGGGATCACACACTTAGATAACCCCTGCTCACCCCCTTGGTAGCTTGGCAAAGCAGACAGGCTTATCTCAGAGGCAGTGCGTTAAGCATTTATGACCACATACAGTAATAAAGTGAATACACTACAAATGGACACGACACAGTAGTATTATAAAAATAAGGATTTTTATATAAGGCTTAGCACAAGACCCAATAACGACAAAAATATACCACAATCTTAATAAATACTCTTGGAAGGAAAAATAATAGTTCAAGCGTAGTTTCTTCTAAGCACAAAGTCTTTAGTATCAAAAGCAACTCTTCTTCTTTAAAACACAGTTCTTGGCAACAATGTAACCCACACGGGAGTCACACGACATCGAGGCAAAGTTAGTCCAAAGGTTCGGCGTCGACCGCGAGGAGCGCTGCGTCGAGCCTGGAGTCGCACAGACCCCCACAACACAGTACCTTGGAAAAGTGAAGCACTCGATGATCAGCGGCGTCGAGATGTCCGGCGTCGCATCTTCGGCGTCGATCGGGCCTCGGAGTCGGGGCGATCTGCAGCGGCGTCGACCGAAGTCAGGCGGGAGCAGCGCTCACGAGGTGAAGCAGGATACGGCGTCGTCGATGTCGATGTTGCAAGAGTGAGCAGCGCTCACGGCGTCGAGAGGGCTCGAAGTCGATGCGATCAGCAGCGGTGCAGACACGAGGTCACTGGGAGCTGGAGCCGAAATCACTACTCACTGGCGTTGTTGCTGGCGTCGATCGGGCCCGGCAGCCGGCGTCGAGGAAGCGGGACACTGGAGCCGTTACTCACGATGTCGAGCTGGATTCAGCGGCGTCCGTCGGCGTCGAGATTGCTGGATTCTTTCAGAGGTGCTGGATTCACAAGTTCCAGCAAACAGCACTTTAAGCAGATGAAGTCCTTTAGCCCTGTGACTTCAACAGGAGACTGGCACTCTTCCAGCCCTTGGAGATTTTCTTAGCAAAGATTGAGAGTACACACACAGTTCCTCTCTCCTGGTTCCTTGGCAAAAATAAAGAAGCAATGCAGGATTCCCCCAACAAACAGCACTCTGGCAGAAGGGGTAGGCAGTCCTTAGATCAGCAGGCTTCTTCTCCTTGGTTCAGGTTTCCTTGTCAGAAGTGATCTAAATTCTTGGTTCAGGGGTCCTTTTCTTATACCCCTTTTTGGCTTTGATCCCTTTGTCCATGCAGGGGAATTTCCCCCCATCTTGGGTTTGTTGTGGGTGTTGCCAGGCCGAAGCACCTGGCCTATTCACTGTGCAGGGCAGAGTCTTCAGCCGCCCAGCAGGAGCGGAGCCAGCATTGTCACTGGCAGGGGCAGGGCCATCAGTTGCCCGGCAGGAGGTGGGCCAGGAAAGTCCCAGGCAGGCACAGAGTCATCAGTCGCCTGGCAGGGGGGCGGAGCCAGCATTGTATCAGGCAGGGCAGGCTATCAGGAGCTACTCTTCCCCTACTCTCAATGCAAATGTCCCACTCACCCCACACTGACTCATTCAGACCTCTGGAGCCACCCAGCTCCTGTCACACGCACACCAGAACCAGCAGAGACCGGTAGACAGTTAGACAAGAAAATAGCTACTTTCTAAAAGTGCTATTTTCAAACACAGAGTCCAAAAACCATCCACACAAACGGATGCGTTATTAAACCCTGAGTTCAGGGATACCAAACTCGACATTGCACCATGCTCCCCGAGCCCGCTAGGATTATAGCATTAATAATCCTGGCAGCCCATTCTAACTGATGGAGAGCAGGTTACCTTACACTAGTGAAAAACGAATATGGCTGTAATTCACTATTAGGACATGCCAACCTTGTCAGGCTTGTCCTACCTTATGCTTACAATCCACCCTGCCCGTGGGCCTACCATAGGGGTGACTAACATGAAGTTAAGGGAAGGTTTAGGGACTGGCAAGTAGGTGTACTTGCACAGTCTGCGTGACAGTACCAGACTGCACGTGGTCTAGCAATGGTAGACCTTCAGACATACTTTTACTAGGCCGCTCTTGTGGGTGGCACAACACGTGCTGCGGGCCCACTAGCAGCATTTGTATTTACAAGCCCTGGCACTCCTGGTGCACTCTACTAGGGACTGACAGTAAACCAAATAAGCCAAACATGGAATTCAATCAATACAGCAATTTCACATAGGGAGCACTTGCACTGTGGCACTGATCAACAGTGGCACAGTGCCCAAAGCATTTACCAGCAAAAACATCGTAAACAGAGGAGGCAAACAGAAAAAATGGAGGAGAGACTCATGCCAATGATGCCAGGTCTAACAAATAACTAGAAATACCACTATCTTTTTGGGAACATCAAAATTGGTTCAAAAGGCACTCTAGTAAACGTGCTGGCCCATGTTCGCCAGGGACCACTTAGTAATGAGGAGGCCATGTGGCCATCATTGCCTGGCTATACACCCTATCCTAATGTACAACATCTCAGTGTTAAAGAGCTAGTGCAGTTATACAATGGTCTAGGGAGGCTATATAGACACTTAACACAATTTGTTTCATGCATCTTGATAGCTGTCCAGGCACGGGCAGCGCTAGCAGGACAACTACAGTTGCCTGCTGCACCTTAAATCAGCCCTGTCATTGTTAATGCAGTTATGGGTAAAATTTGCACTAAACGTAATGAAATTCCATTTTAGATTGCTCAACGAATACATCAGATTGAATCTGTGTTTCCCATTATGTGACCACAAGATAAACATAGGATGTTAATGATGTGCTTACCCTTTGGGATGGTTCCTTAAATAGGTGACTGCGCCACTTGGGGCACAGTCTTTGCTGCAGTCTATACCATCACACATACGAAGCCATCTATGTCAGTCTTGCCAGCGGTGTTGTAACAAATACAAAATGAACACGGGGAAGCTTCTGCCCTGGACTTGGGGATGAATTTAATAAGAAACTTTCTTGTAGTCTCCACAATGATTCCAGCCAACATTAAGGGTGAAGCAGCATCTTTGGCTACATGTCAATTGCTTTCGCTGGTCACACCAGTCGACCAGTAACGTGGGCTCATAGGACGTAATAGTTTGGGAGCCAGCCAAACCATATCTTGGCAAACTTGGTTCCGACAAGGGCACTGCTAAGCAGACCCTAGAGTTTGTTAAGAGACAATGGGATAAATCAAAACGGAAAGAAAAACTAGGTCTCGAGGAGGTTCGCCTCAACAGGAGACCTCTAAAAGATGCTATCATTTGCATGATCGCACTCAATTGAATTCACTTGATAGGTATCAGTATTCTGACACACTTTTTTCTCGTTCCTTTCAGGACTTAATGGTTAAACAATCCAAGGGAGGAAGGCGCACTGAGTGCAGACAAGAAGAGTACGTGAAACTGAAAAAGAACTCACAATGCTCGTCTGACTGAAGACAAAGAAGGAATAGAAACCTATGCAGTTTAAACTCCAATTTCAGAAAAAGAAACTTGTGGCTTTAACTTCAACGGGAGTTGGGTGTTGACTCTCCTTGACTGCACGGCAGAGATTGATACAGTGCGCCAGAATCTCCAGGAGTTTCTGACATCAAAAAGAAACTGATAAATATATTACAGTTGAAACCCCAGACTGGTGCATATTCCTGCCAGATAGGTCATTGAGGGAGACATACAGTGCATCATAAGTGTAATATTTTGGGAAAATGTAACAATATTATATGACATTCTCCTGGTGGAGGTCAATTGGCCCCCAGAGTTTGTACACACCTCACTGGAGGGTGAAGATATAATAATACCGCCATTTTCTGGGCTTGTCTCTGATGAAGTCAAACAAGCCTACATATCGGAATGAGCTCTTGTACAAGCCTTGGCATTATATCCCAATCATATCAGCTTGAATAAGGGCTCTCCTTATCATATAATAGCCATACAGTGCAGCCAGCAAATTAAACCACAATATCCAATTAAATGGGATGCTAAAACTCCTGTTAGAGAACTACTCTCACAGCTAGAATACAAGGGTGTCATTGAGCTCTGTATCTCTCAAATTAATAACCCTCTTTTTCCAGTGCTGAAGCTTGACCACTTCTTTCATATAGTCCTAGACTATAGAAATTTAAACAGTCATACACGCACATTTGCGATACACCATACACATAGTACGGCACTTATCAATAATATAGTCCATAAAAAATACAAAACTACCTTGGATCTTTCCAATGTTTTTTTTCAGCCACAATATAGCGCCTGAAAGCAGGGATTGGACAGCCTTCTCAGTGCTAGGCTCTCCAAGTCACTTTTACCGACTCCCCATGGGGTATATAGAACAGTCCAGGGTGTCCTATGCAGATGTTATCTACCTCACGGACAATTAATTAACACACATTTTGCCAGAGGGAATCACATAATCTTGGGATTTGCTGAATATGGCTACAAATTCAACTTCAAGAAATGTTATATCGTATTTCTAAGTGTCCTGTTTCTTGGAGGCAGACTTACCCATAAGAAAAAGAGGCCTGTACCACACTTCCTAGAAAACACATTATACCATTATATGAGTTAATTTATCCTGACTTTTCTAGTTCACACTGGACATCAGACCATGCAGACATACTCAGAATATTACAATCTGATTTACAAAGCTGATGACATCACTTACAAGTGAGCCTACTGTTAGAGAGGGGCACTAGAAGCTATTAGAGTGCTTAAACCTACCCCCATTAAAATAAGCAGTGCAACAATGAATAATGATCTCATAACACAAAGTATTTGAAATGGCTTGGGCAACTATATCGGGCAGATGACCAAATCACAAGATCTAGTGAATAAGAGGATGGGATGCTACCAGAGCTCCTCAAACCTCCTAGTTTTTCAATTGCCTCCACTATCTATTCATCTGGTTGTGATCCTGAAAGGCGTCCCTCCTTTGCAGCAGGATATGAAGGAGGATCACTCTCAACTTTTGAACAAAGTGGTCCATTGGCTAAATGGGAGGCTGGGTGGTCCTGGTTTGTTGCATGATCAAATAGGCCATTCTCTTGAGTAGGTACCAACCCCAAAGCAGACAGAAATGACTGTATATATGTAAACTTTAAAAGTGAAGCAGTGATGGGAAACATTCTACGGTCTCCGTATAAAGACGATTGAAGCCATTCCTGTGGGCTTCTTTTACAGGCTCTCAGGAGGCGTGGTACTGCCACCTCCACTGCTTGCCATTGCCTCCTATTCAGTGTTTACTTCACACAGATACAAACCTATTTCACAATTTGAACAAATAGACTGACCACCTACTTCAGTCCCTACCATTAGACCTTGTTCCCCCTCATGCAGTGGTACTAACACAGAAGGGTCTAGCATTTTTCCAAACCAGGAAGGTTGGAACCTTATTTCTTGGGGCATAGCAAAGGTGTGTTCTAAGATTCAAAAGCCCGACTGGATTAATTTTGTAAATTCAGCTGATTTTGTCTGTTGCCAGAAAACATGGATAACTGACGATTTCTGTTTGAATGGTTTTCATTGTCATGTGGAACCTGCATGCCTTTCCCCAGGCGGTAGGACAAAAGCTGGAGTAGTGACTTTCATACCTGTCCAAATTTCCTCTGATAAAGTGTACAAAGTTTGGTCCTCACCATTCTTTTTGGTAATCCTTATTGCCTTTGCAAAAGAATTTGACAAATTCTTGGTAGATTTTTATTGTAACATTTTGAATCATCCAGCAAAGGATGCCATAGATCAATTTGATGACTTTTTGTATTCCTTTCTATTGAAAGCTAGACGTAAAACTGTATTATTATGGGCAGGTGACTTCAATGTCACTTTATGTTGGCATAGTGGAAAAAGGGTATGCGATTTTACGAATGTTAAAATTGAAAAAAATTACCCATTTTGTTCACATTCACTATGGTGGCACCCTGAATACACACATTGTGAAACAAGATTTGGTGCTAACAAGTGATATGGTGGCAATGGATGAAAATAACCATCCAACGTTTATGGGCAGTAGTAAGGGGAGCACGATTAACTTTATCCTTATGTCAGCTAATCTTGCACCACTTATTCTCAATTTCCAGATAGTTGCAAAGTGCATGAGTGATCATAACCCCCTACTTCTATCACTAAACCATTCCTTATCTTGGCCTACAAAGGGTAACTGTAATATGTATCTTAATAAAATGGGTGTTAAACTTAAATGGGAAAAGGTTAATCCAGAACATTTTAATAGACAGATCGTCTCAGAGAATTTAGCCACAGTTTTAGGCTGTTTATCTGAAAAAGTAGCTGGCAAAGCAATATTTAAGGGCTTTGACTCCCTATGTAAAGTTATCGCAGATAATTTGACCCTAAACAAAGCCTCTGCATGTTCACAGGCTCAGAAACTATTAAAGGCATTTAAAAAAAAAATATCCGCGATTAAAGCTATTGTGGAGGAGAGAAAACAGGTGACATGGGCAAAGGTGTGGGAGGATCTTAATAAAGCGTCCCAATTTAGAGAAAATACTACTTTCTTGTGAAATAATTAATCATCCTTTATTTTGGAATCATGAAGTCCTGAAAATTGAAGTCTGATACCAGCAGATCTCTGGGTGGCACATTGAATCCTGTAGCTGGAGCTTCTCCCAGCCCTCCCCCCGATCAGGATTAGACCGGCCCAGTAACAATGCATGTAAGCAATCTATAACTATAGAGGTGAACAAAGTAAAACGTTCCATTAGGAAAGGTGCTATTTTCAAATCTAATCCGAACCTGTGGGCACCTCTTTTAACAAATGATTTTAGGTGTGCAGTGGAGTGCCAAATTCCTTATTCTTGGAGAACAGCTATTATACATCTGATTTATAAAAAGGGGGACAGGTACTCCCCATCATGTTACAGACCCATATCTCTGAAAGATTTCATTATGAAATGACCTGCGGGTGGGTGAGGGTTATAGTCCTGAAGGGATAATTTCCCCCTTATTGGTTATATTTTTTTTCACATTTCTTTTGAGAGAACTCACACATTCATCACACACAACTAACATGCTAACATATAGAGCCGAGGTAGTATGGTGTTATGCATCCTAATGTCACCCACGGGACCCCCGCCCATATGGCAGGCCATCCTAATGACCCCCAATGTGCCTGTCCTTGACCCCATCTAAAATCTTACCCGAGTGCTCTCAAAAATTAATTCTCCGGGACGAGGTCTATGGTGAACCGTGTCACGGCTAGTATTTCGAAAACCGTATTGCGAGTTGTGTGCTAAAATAAGAAAATATGCAATGGAAAGAAAGGAAAGACTCCGCTATTGTGAGATTCATGTAATTCGAAAAGATGAACTACAAAGTTATCGAAAAAGTGTGCCGCTGCGAATATTCAAACATAAGTGTTCAAGCAAGGTCAGTGAAAAAGTAAACCTAAGGTTAATTGTACACTAGAAATCATATCAAATATACTGTGATGGTCACGACTGACAAATTATACATGTATAAGGGTCTGATACATGAATTTCTGGGTAATGTCTGTTGTTATATCCAGTGATAGAAGCAATGTTCAATCTCCCAAGACCAAGTAACAAATAAATGACATATTTTATGCTTTGCTCAAATTACCGCTCTATAGGATGATGAAGTAACATGGCACAATATGATTTATAAAGCGAGACCGTAATATCAGAATGTTGTTACACATTGATTTTGCTCAACATCAATAACCCAAGAACATGTTACTACATGTAAAACATCCTGAAATGAAAGATGTGTGCCACATGAACTCTATGAACAAGATGTGAATCTGACAACATATGTTTTACAAATTGGTTGGCATGCATGATACAATTTTTTCAATCATAAAATTCCTTATACAGAGGCACAGTGTAATAAAAGTTAGAATGCATAAGAGTCACCTGTCTTGTGTAGTAAATTCTGGAAAAACAAGTAAGCGCAAATCCAAAAAGTAAAAAAACACTGATACGGGGCAATGAAATAAACGGAAGTGTGTTGAATGGCATATACTGGCAAACGGCAGTGCATAACTAGCTGTGCACTTGAGTAGATGCAAAAGAAACAAGACTGTAAGTACTGTCAGCGAAAGCTAGTGAACAGAGGTGTGAGAAAAAGAAAGAATAGTGGGGAGACTTGGTACATTTGATGGAAGGAGAACAAGGAATCTAAACTGTTGATGGTACAAGAGATGGCTCAACTAGAGTTGTAGAGAATGGTGTGAACTGCTGGAGAGGAGTATTAATGAAAGCAGGAAAATTCCAAATTATCATTCAGTCCTTTGGGGTTGAGAATATCCAAGATTCGTATCCAGTAAGTTTCACATTGTGACAGAAACATTGTCAAATCTGTGTCCAGTTGCTGTACCACTACCTCTAAGATTGTGACACTTACTTGGGCAATGGTATGTTTGCTCTCATTCCTGTGGGTTGCCAGAAGTGAATTCGTAGTCTTGGTCCTGATGCGACTTTTGTGCTCTGTGATTCTTGTACTGATCCTTTCGGTCTTGTCCACATACAATAGCCTGCAAGGACACTTGATGGCATATATTACAGATTGCGTGTAGCAATCTGCTGTTTATTTGAGACTAATTTGATTGCCTGTTCGTGGATGAGAGATGCTCTTTCCTACCAGCACATGATTACAGGGTGTCTAATTGTGGCATTTCATCAAGCCTCTATGAACTGTATCATCAACCTTTTCTGACTTGGACAACAATTCTTTTAGATTTCTGGACCTTCAGTAAGCAAATCGAGGCCGTTGCCTCTTTTGGTTGCTTTTCCAGTAATTGCACCCTGTCTATTTCCCGTACTCGTTCAGCTTAGTCTTGGACCCTTTGTGGGTAAATTGAGAAAAAGGTAGGTGTTGTTTGAGAGTTGGTGGATGAAAACTGCTGTACAGTAAAGTGTTGTTTCTGTCAGTAGGCTTTTTGAATAACTTTGATCTGAATGCCTGTCTCCAAAAGCGTTATTTCCATGTCCAAGTAAGTAATACACAATTTTTCAATACTGTGTGTCAATTGCATTCTAGAATTCCTACGATTAAGTGGTCTTCCAAGTCCTGTCGTTCACCTTGCCAAATGAGAAAAATAGCAACCATGTATTAATAGTACATAATGAGCATCTGGGTAAAATGTGTTCCATTTTGAATTTGACCATAAAGACATTGGCATAACTTGGGGCTCCAGATAAGCTCATGGAGATACCATTTGATTGGAGATATAATAGGTCTGCTTCCATTTGAAATAGCTATGATAGAGGCAAAAGTGAAATAATTCAAGTAAAAATACTGAGTTTGCTTGCATTAATCCCGCCTTGAGGAGTATCCATTCTATTGCTATCATGCCTTCCTTGAGTGGAATAGATGTGTAGAAGGATACCATGTCAACTATGCATAACCACACTTGTTGCTTGCTTTTTGAGGTGAATATCTGTTCACAATTTCAACAGGTGCATGGTATCCTGTAGGTACAATGGGATCGCTTGTACCAATTGTTGTAGTAAAAAATCCAAATATTGACCAAGTGATTCGTGAATTGACCCACACCCTGAGACTATTGGTCTAAAGGGGGTGGTAGGGAACATCCATTACAACACGGGTTTTACACTGCAGTGCCATTACAACAAGGGTTTTACAACGCAAGTCGTTAACACGACTTGTGCTGGAGGGCGCTCTAGACTAAGGAATAGTAGATTTACTATTCCAACACCTTCCCTACTGTACGTAGGCTGGTGTTAGAATAGTAAATCTTACTATTCCTAAGTCCAGCTCCCTACAGCGCAAGTCGTGGTAACGACTTGCGTTGTAAAACCCTCGCTGTAATAGTACTGCAGTGTAACACCCGCGTTGTACCGTCATACATCCGGGTGGTTTGTGGCCCTTTTAAATCCCCCCTGGCTCCTGTCTAAAATGCCAATCTGCTGGTAAATTTATATTTAGATCCCCACAAATTATTATCGGGAGTGGCCAATTGGCCAATTCATTATTAGTATACTGAATTACTGTTGAATCATCCAGATTACTGCCGTATATGGAGAAGATGGTGAGTGGATCTCCTGTTTTTGTAAGAAATTGAGTGATGACCCATCTTCCTAACTGGTCCACTGACATACGGCTGAATTGTAGCGTATGATTTCAAGCCAAAATTGCAACCTCTGTGTCCGAGGATTCTGCGTAGTGGCCCCTACCAAAACATACCCAAGTGTCCCTAGAAGATTTCTATGTGAATTTTCAATATGCGTTTTCTGCATACAAGTTATTTCTCCATTTAATAGCCTTAGTGCAGCTGTTGTGTTCTGTCTTTTCTTAAAATCATAAAAGCCGCATATATTAATTGTGGTGATGCGTAGCTTACTCATTAGTGCTTAAAAGAGAAGAAAGAGGAAAGAAACCCACCCTTGTACTTCCTAGAGCAAGCAAAAAACGTTCTATTTGTGATTTCCCTTTCTCTAGACCAACCCCTCCCTGTTCCCCCTGTGCCCCCCACCCTTCCCCCACTCCTCTCCCGACACCTATACTTGAGGTTACCTGGCTTCACCATGGCCAGGTTAATGGCATTGGAGGGAGAAAGCCCTGCTTTCCAGTGATCAGCCCGTCCCCAGTTCTCTCAGTTAGAAATTCAACAAAGCTTTCCAACATTATATACAATATACTTATGCCAAATAAAGCATTTCAGCATGATTGTCCGTGTGCAAGTACTGGGAGACAAGAAAGATGTTAATAGCAAAGAAGCCTAACAGTAAGATTGTTAAGCCATTGTTTCCCAATTGATTATTTTTGGAGCACTCGCACTGAGTCTTATTGTCTAATATTGCTTGTTTCCAGTTTGCCCAGTGAATTCCTGCAGGTATATTCTGGCCTGGATCTTGGAAATGAAGCTGCGAGTGGTCCCTTTATACACAATTGTTAGTCGCGCGACGGATTTTGAAGATATACACCAGCACCTAGTTGTTGGAAAGGGGCAAAGAGTTGCCTGAGCCGCCATCTTCGTTTAACTGTGGCATGGGCGAAATCCGGTCTTGTGAAGAAAGTTACCCCATCAAAAGCCCTTTTATTTGTAGGCCCGGCCAGATCGTACAAAGCTTGGCATAGTAGAAAGTTCCCAAAGTACAGGATCATAGCGTGGGGGTGCTGAGGAGTAGTGGCTGCACGTTTGGAGGGGCTTAAGGAGAATCTATGCGCCCATTGGATTTCCTTATCCCAGTCCCATGTTTGCAGCTCTGGGAAGGCCCCTTTGAGAAGCATAACCATTTAGCCCCTAGGGTAATTCCCTTCCAAACCCTCTGGAATACCTAGAAAGCGGAGATTATTGCACCATTATCTGTTTTCCTGCTCTTCCATCTTTCATATGAGGTCTTTGACTATGCAGTCTGTTGTTCCCTTTGGGTTTTAAGTGCAGCCATGTCTTTCTCAAGATTTTCTGTTCGTATTTCGACAGAAGCCATCCGATCAGCAATCTCCGCACAGGTTTTACCAACCTTCCTAACGGTTCCTTGGAGTTTTTTAGCGGCTACGCGTGATCTGCGACTGTCGGCTTTGGCTTCCTCCTGAAAGCTTTTGATAATCTGTAAAAATGTAGCCAGTTCAGGCTCCATCTTTGCATTATTCTTCCATTCCTTGATTCCGCCTTCACTGTCGAAGATTGTGCGGTTGTCACTTGAGGTTACCGTTGTGTCTGACATGACGGTTAATTGTGTGGCGGAGTAATCCCATCTCAACTCAGTTGCTCTGCCTCCGTCAGGTGTATCCCAACTTCTTTGCTGGCCTCCCTTCATCTTTTTCTGGACTTTCCTCTTGCCATGTCTGTTTTGAAAGTGCTCTGTGTTTGAACTTCTGTTGACATTTTGCCCATCTTCTTCGCTTGATGCTGATGCTGAAGCTGATATCTTTATATCAGAGATTTCTGATTATTCCATTGGGGAACAATACTTTTCCATGAGATTATCTGGCGTCTTCGGTACGTCACAGTTCTTGTTGAGGGGTGAGGCACTTGTGCTTTGGAAGTTTGTCCCTGAGGCTCCATCTAGCCAGGCGTTGATCCTCTTGCTTATTAGGCTATTATTTGTTTCTTCCTTGCCTTCAGTATAGTCCCCATCCATTCAGTTTTGTGAATTAGCAGGGGGTTCCTGCTCGGGGAGATCATGGGCATAAGCACATTGACCATTATCTGGGTTGGCTAAGGGGGTATCTAGGGGGGTAGAGTGCAACTTGAATGTAGCCATGTCCTTCTATTCTGAGGAAGAGGAGGCGTTTTGTTGGCCGGTGTCTTTAACCGTGTCAATATCTGCAGTCTCCTTTCTTGCCTCACTTGGTGTCATTTCTACTGCTTTCACCTTGCTTGCTACGGTGTCAGTCTTAGAGCCTGACCCCACTCTTGGTCCAAAGCTACTTGTAATTAGGGATTGACAGTACCCAGGCTCATTTTGTAATTTTGCTAGCACTTTTTTGTATTTTTTCCCTTCTTGATTTCCAGTCACCTCTTCGTCAGAGTCCTCCCCCTTTTCTCTCCTCTCCAGTGTTTTGCCTTTTCCCCCACAGTTGTCCATTCTTTTCTGCCGGTTCTCTGCTGTTTGGGTGCGTGACTGCCGAGTTGCTTGTGTTTGAGAGCCATTCTGTACGCTCTTCAATTTTGCCGTTTTCGCCCTCCTGCAAGTCATCTTAGCTTGAGCGAGTCATGTCTGGCAACTACAGCAAAGCGCCTCAAAAATGTATCGAGCAGTCAGGAAAGAAGCGTACTGCCTGAGCCACTGAATAGCCAGGAGTATTTCCCTTGCAGCAAACAGGTTGCCATAACTCACCGCCTGACTCTCGCGCCGCGTCTGCACCGATGGAGAGTAGCGCCGCAGGCCGAGAGACAGCAGGGATCACCGATTGACTGCAGCTCTGTTGACGTTGAGGCTTGGCTTGTGAGTGCTTCGTGCTGAGTTGTGCTGGATGCCGCTACACAACGCTATTCAGCGGCTCGATGAGGTAAGGAGACACAGAGATGAATACACACATCTTGTGGCGTCTTGTAAGATGCAGGATACTGTTATCACTTTATTTTAAAAACAGTTGTAAAGTATGTTTCATGGGGGTCAGATTGTGGATCGTTGTGTTGGTGTTATCCCTCAGACGCCATCTTGCCTCGTCCCCTCTGCTGTCAACACAGCTAAAAGAATGTATAACGTATCTGGTTTTACACGTCTTTTTTTTGTATACGTCTTTATTGGGTTATCAAAGTTTACAACACAGTTTGTTAATGTTCAGACAATGAAAATTCAGTACTTATTGAACTGCCTCCGCGTAATGCAATAATTTAATTAAATCCAGCCCCTCCCCTGGTTCTACACATCTTTAAAGGCGGTAGACCCCCAGAGTCGTGGTAGCAAGCTAAACTGATAATATTTCTTAAAAAAGAACAAAGCACCGACTGATCCTGGGTCGTACCATCCCATTACATTGATCAACTTGGATACTAAGATTTATTCTAAAATGCAAGCTACACGACTGGCCTCGGTAATCCATATGGTTATCTCCACACAACAACATGGCTTTATCCCTGGCCGCGGGACGACCGATCATATCCACAGAGCCATTACACTTCTTGATGCACAAAATGTTAACAAAGAACCTTTAGCATTTATTTTGCTGGATGCGGAGAAGTTCTTCGACAGCGTCTTCTGGCACTTTCTTTGGGAGGCTCTGTCAAGGGTTGGAATTGGAAACGCCTTTTTGCAAGCCTTTAAAATGCTATACGTTCGCCCCACTGCAAAGCTAATGGTGAATGGAGTTTTAAACGACAGCTTCAACATAATGAGAGGTACCAGACAGGGCTGTCCGAGCTCGCTAATTCATATTGACTCTTTTTTACGACAGCTAGAGCATAATGACATTATAGGACCAATTATCACAAACGGCTGGGAAACTAAAGTCTTGGCATACACCGATGACATTGCCGTAGTAACCCCAGAACTGGAAGTAACTATTGGTGAAATTGAAATAGAGGTGACAAGATTTGGGAGACTTTCTGGGTACTCTCTCAATCATAACAAAACTCAAATCATCTGTAATGAGTATGATAAGATTAATGATGCACAAGTGGTGGAAAAAGGAACATATCTGGGCATAGCAAATACTGCAAATACTGATGGTATTGTGAAAAACAATATTGAACCATTAATTACCAAAAACAAATTAGAATTGTCTAGATTACATAATCTACAATTATCTATAATTGGTAGATGCAATAGCATCAAAATGCTGTTTTTTCCAAAATGTCTGTACCTGAGGCGGGAGATTCCCCTAGAATTTGATGGTAAATGTCTTAAAACAATTAAAGTTTTATTTTCGAAATTTGTCTGGGGGTATGCAAGGCCCAGAATAGCATTTACATGTCTCTCACTACCTAAAGGGGAGGGCTGGCCCTTCCAAACATCAAACTCTATTATTGGGCCATTACCTACTGCATAGTTTAACTCTTATTCAAGAAAAACCGAGAGCAGGTAGGAGCAAAGAGATACCATCACCACTCGAGCTTGTTATGGGGACAGAGGCATGGGGATGGGTCTGGCGACACATGAACAATATCCATTACAAGAAAGTCTGCTTTAAGACATTACAAGGAGGGTACAAGGTTATGAAATGCATGTTGAAGCTTATCGGGCTTGGCTGTCTGAATTTTTATACACCACTATGTAATAATCCTACGATGCCAGAGATTTTTAAAAGCTCCATTGTAGAAAGATGGATAGGCGCTGGTTTGATTAAACTTGGGGATTAAACTTGGGGATTTATTCTTCCTAAATGGGCTGGTAACATTTGAAAATTGAAGGGAGTGGTTTGGGCTGGAGAATAGAAACTTTTTCAAATTTTTACAAATCCGAGACTTTTTGTCTAAAAAGGTGGGAGGACCAATCGGGTTTTGAACATTGATATTATGTATAAACTTAGGAACAATAGAGACTTATCCATTGGATTTGTATTCAATTTGCTTAACTCATTAATGGTAGATGACATGGAGGATCGAGCGGCGAAGTGGAAGGCAGAGGTTGGTGTTACAGAGGAATTATTTTTTCATTCAATTAATTTAGCTCAGATTAATTTAGTACCTGCCCTGCTACAGGCGCACTACTATAAATCGTGTTTTTGATTATACTACATCACGAAAAAAATCGTTAAATGGGGAACAGGGAGAGGAACTGCCTGCCCGCGCTGCGATCTATTTCATGCAGACCGTAGCCATATCTTTGCCACCTGCAATGTTTTGGACAAATTAAAAAGTGAAATTGCCAGGTTCTATTATGAAGACTTGGGGATTACCTGCTCTATTTCTTCACCACTAATTGGTCTTGGGGTAGACCAGGACCTTCAGGGGACTCCGGGGAAAAAAAAACTAGTGTTTATTGGCATGGCAATATTACGCCTCTGCTTCGGCATGGCTGGACCCTAATCCATCGGGGTTCCAGCAGTGGTTTACTCGGTTAACTGCAAATTACAATCTGGAGACAGCTATCTTTGCAAGGAGGGGATCCCACTCTCGGAAAAAAGGGCTAGAAATCTGGGCACCCTTGGCAAGATAGCTGACAAATAATGAGTGAGTAACTAAAAGCTGTGTTGAAATTTAAAATTGAGTTTGGAAAACTACAAGAAACTGACCAACCCTCTGATGAGTGGGGGCGAGGCAAGGGGCGGGGGAGGGTTAAAATGTGAAAATGCATAATGCAATATTGTTGTATTTTTTTTCTTTTTTCTTCTTTTTTAGATAAGAGCTGTCTTCAATATGATGTATACAAATGTATAAATTTGTGAATTGCTTATCTGTTAATAAAGGAAATTGCGCAAAGGGCAGATTCTCAGAATCTTCCCCTTTGCTTCCTCAACTTTTGCATTTGGGATGCATCATCCCAAATGCAAAAATCACTAGTTAAGTAATCACTAAATTTGTGATTACTTTAAATTGCGATTGCATTTAAGGAATTGCAAATTGCGATTCCCTAAATGCAATGCAACAAAAAAGAAATTGCGGCTTTGCATTAAAGATGCAAATTACCATAGAGACGCGTGAGCGCGTCAATCAAGATGGCCGCCGCCGTGTAGGCTCCGGTAATTCGTCGGCCCTTTATCTATTATAACGACGATTTTTTACCTCAACAAGTGGGATTTGAGGAGAGCGCTTGCTGCACCACCAGGTTTCCTACCTTTCTGCCGATTTTGGGGCATTTACTGTCAACGGAAGTCTGTTTCCCTGCCTCCTGGTTCCTGCCCCCAGCTGCATCCTGAGGTACTGCCTGTTTTGTGAGCCTTGGGGGCGGAGTGCTTCTTAGGAAAGGGCCTGGCTTGGGCCTAGCCACGCCCACAGTCAATTATAGCTGCTGCACCAGTGCTTTTTCAGTGTTTTACACTGTTTTCTTTACTCCTTCACTAATTTACTTCACATTTGTGTATTATTATTGCACATTTGTGTCTCATCTTTGCCTCACAATGGACAATAAAAATCCAGTCAATAATAAAAGGAGACAGCAAGTTTCCCCTCCTCCAGTTAAGTCTAAAGTGGTGGAGTCTTCTTCTGAACCTTCGCTTTCATTAATTCTAGAAGAAATTAAGGCTTTACGCAGTAATACTGACGCTATTGCCTCTGATATTAAAAGTGTACGCAAAGAAATGGCTTCTCTGTCCATGAAAATTTCAGATAATTCCATCAAAATACAAGATAATAAAAGTAAAGTGGATTCTTTTATTCGTCTTGTGGCTCAAATTCTTCCAATGCATGTTCAACTTTTGGAATTGGAAAACCGCAACCGACAATGTAATCTTCGCATTTTTAATTTGCCTGAAGAAGTTGAGGGTTCTGATTGTCGTTTATACTTGGAATCTTTGCTTCCTGGTCTTCTGAATCTCAAGTTTCCAGAATAATTTGAAGTGGATAAAGCCCATAGAATCCCTTCTCATCGTAACCCTCGTCATACTAAACCCAGGCAAATGATATTTAAGGTTCTGCGTCATCACCATCTTGTCTTGATCCGCAAAGCTGCACGAGACATTCCCTCACTTATGGTGAATGGTCACAAAATATTTATTCACCAAGACTTTGCTAAAGAGACAGTGGCTATCCGTAAAGAATTCTCTGCATGTCGTCCACAACTCAGGAGCCTTGGTTTCAAGTATGGTCTTTTTGATCCTTCTACTATGCGCATATGGAAAGACAACTTTTCCAAATCCTTTCAACGTCCTGAAGATCTGAGGCACTTCCTTGACCAGCAAGCTCCACCTTCAATGGATACTCATGACCCTAACACTTGACTCTTTCTAGTCAGCAATTTACTGACACTTTTTTGATTTTTCTTGATATTTTTATGGGCTTCAACGGTTCTGGCCATGCTTGTGAAACGTGTGTGCGTTTCTATGTTTCTATTCATGTTTCTTGTTTGTTCTTTTCTCCATATTTTCTTTTCATCCCCTTTTGCTTTTACATATAGAGTTGCTATTTTAATCTGTTTCTTCTTTCTGCTTTTCTCCATCTCTTCTTGTTTTAATGTTTTCTTTTCCTTTTCTTTTTTTCTTTCTTCTTTTTATAATGGCTACTGTTCATAATGTTAAAATTGTTTCTCTTAATGTGAAAGGTTTGAGACACCCGGTTAAACGTACACAAATTTTGGACTATTTAGGTAGCTGTAAAGCTGATATTTGCTTTGTGCAAGAAACTCATGTTGAAGATAAAATACTTCACTATATGAATAAGAAATGGGTTAACAGTATTGTTTCTTCTCCGGCTACTGGAAAGAAAAATGGTGTTGCTATCTTCTTTGCGAAGCGACTTCACTGTCAGGTTTTGAATAAAATTACAGATTCTGAGGGTAGATATGTACTTGCTAAAATTAAAATCCATGATTCAACTTTATTTTTACTTAATATTTATGGTCCTACAGCGGATGACCCTACTTTTTGGTCTACTATTACTACTGAGCTTTTGAAGTTGGGTAATGTTCCAATTGTTGTTGTGGGTGATTTTAATGTTATAGCTGACCCATTGTTAGATAGGTTGTCTACCACTAAATTTCGTCCTCCTAAAGCGTTTCATGCCTTTAAATTGTTTACTCAAACTACTAAATTAGCCGACGTCTGGCGACTTCATTTCCCTACTGAAAAATGTTTTACCTTTTTTTCCAACCCTCATAATTCTCACTCACGAATTGACTATTTTCTATTTTCTCCATCTCTTATCCAAACTGCATCTTCCCCGATAATTGGTAATATTGATATATCAGATCATGCTTTAATTTCTTTTGTTTTAAATATCTCCTCCAATTTTACTAAGCAAACCAGATGGCGTATGAACACTAGTATTGCTCGTAACGAGCATAATAAACCTAAACTGTTACAAGCTATTCAAGACTATTTTTTGTTTAATCCAGAAAACTCTATTTCTGTAATCAATAGATGGGATGCTTTTAAGGCTTACATTAGGGGTGCTACAATTTCCATCATGGCTCATGAGAATAAATTGTTTACTGCTAATATTAAACATTTGGAGAAACAAATCGCAAAATTTGAACGATTATTTATTACTTCAAATAATCCCCAATACAAAACAACACTACAACAACTTCGTTATGAATTCAATTCTATTCTTAGTAAAAGAGCTGGGGTTCAACTTGCTAAATCCAATGCTAGATTTCGTTTTAATTCCAACAAGTCTGGGAAACTCCTTGCAAATTACTTACGTATTAAAAGGGATAAAACACAGATTACCTCATGTCATGGCCCTCACGGCAAGATTGCGCTGTCCCATAATGATATTGTTCAAGAGTTTCTTGATTTTTATTCTAACCTATATAATAAACCAGAGTTGTGTGATTGTTCATTAATTGATGCCTTCCTGAATCCTTGTGACTTACCAAAACTTCCTCTCTCAGATAGAACTGGACTGGATTTACCTATTACTAATGAGAAAATTCTGAAAGCCATTAAATCACTTAAACAGAAAAAATCCCCAGGCCCTGATGGTATCCCTGCTGAATTTTAAAAAGAATTCCAACCTCATCTTTTACCATATTTATTTCAGCTTTTTTCACATTTTAGTTCCTCTTGAACCATTTCAGGCTCTTTTGCTGATGCTTTAATTATTGTTCTTCCCAAACCCGATAAAGACCCTATCCTAGTTTCTAACTATTGCCCTATATCCTTAATTAATCAGGACTGTAAATTATATGCTAAAATCCTTGCCTCTAGATTAGCTCCTGTACTCCATTCTAATATTCACCCTGATCAATCAGGATTTATGAAAAACAGATACTCCGCTAATAACACCAGAACCCTATTACATGTTATTGAACAAAGTCCTACCCTTCTTGTTCCTGCTGGAGTTATGGCTTTGGATGCAGAAAAAGCCTTTGATAAAATCCATTCGCAATTTTTGTTTCAAACTTTATCTAGATCTATTTTTGGCCCCTCTTTTTTTCGTATGATTTCGGCGTTATATTATGCTCCCACTGCTCGTTTATTTATCAATGGCCAAATTTCTACTCAATTCTCCCTTTTTAGAGGAACGCGACAGGGTTGTCCCCTTTCCCCGCTTTTATTTCTATTGGGAATCGAACCTTTTCTTAATTATATACGTAATTGTGAGGATATTCAAGGTATTACAATTAAAGATGTTACCATTAAAACTTTAGCTTATGTAGATGATGTGTTATTGTTTCTTAGTAATCCAATTTCATCTGTTCCCTCCTTATTAACCATTATTGATAAATATTCAACACTTTCTGGTTACAAACTTAATGTTAATAAAACTGAATTTTTCCCTTTAACTTTTCTGTGTACCCCTGATATGTTACCTTTAACTGATATTGTTTGGCAAAAACACAAACTGAAATATCTGGGTATTTTGTTCTCATCCTCCTTACCCTCAACGTTAAAATTGAATAGTAATTTTATACTTGATTTTGTTAAAAATAAAACTTCTAGATGGTCTTCTCTCCATCTCACTTGGTGGGGAAGAATGGAATCGATAAAAATGAATATTGCTCCTAAAATATTTTATTCCCTTGCTATGATACCCACTTAATTTCCGTTAAAATTCTATAAAGATGTTGATAAACTGTTATCTACTTTTCTGTGGACTAAAAAGCCTCCTCGAATCGCTTATCAAAAGCTAAAAATACCTAAATGTAATGCAGGATTTGGCCTTCCTGACTTTTTCCTTTATCATAAGGCATTCATACTAAAACAAAGTTCCTTGTGGTTTACTGTTTCACCCATGGTTAATCCTCCTATTTGGTTTGATATTGAAAAATCCCTCGTTGCCCCTTTTCCATTACCCTCCTTACTCACAATGTCTCATAAATCTACTATTGTGCACTACTCATCTATACTCAAGTCATCCAGATTAATTTTCAATGATTTAGATATTAATTTTGCTTCTCCTTTAATTTCCACATTGAATGTATCGCTGTGGCATAGTGCTACTATTAAACTGAATAGAAAGGTGACTTTCTGGAACTCTTGGATTAAGGCGGGCATTTTTTACCTTAAATATGTATTTTATGATAATGCTTTTATTCCTTTTTACGAATTACAATCTAAATTCCAGTTGCCTGAGAATGATTTAGTTAAATATCAATATCTCTGTAACTCAATTTTAGACTCTTTCCCTACTGGTGTCCCTTCTACTGTTACATCTGATTTGTTAATCTATCTCAATGCCGTTTCTTCATCTTCTCGTGCTGTTTCTATTATGTGTAAACAATTTACCTCCTCATTAGGTACCAATATTGATGCCATTTCAACATTTTGGAATACTGAACTCTCCATTCACTTATTCAATGACTCTTGGAAAACTATTTGGCTCAATAGCATTTCTGGATGGTTTCCGGTGTCTCTTTACCAGACTAATGCATATATTTTGTTTAATTCCCTTTGGACGCCTGTACGCCTCCACCGTGCAAAACTACTTCCTTCTGATGCTTGTTGGCACTGTCATTTGCATCCTGGGTCTTTACGTCATATGCTATTTGAATGCCATATTATTTCGAAATTTTGGTCCGAAGTTTGGGATGTTTTGTTAAAAATATTACCTATTCAGGATGCTTTCTCGTATAAATTGTTAGTTTGTAAATCGGTTGTGCTTGTTCACCATCTACCGGATTCTGAAACAAAATTGTTTAATTTCTTAATTTCGGCTGCGTTAAAATCAATTACTTTTTGTTGGAAAGACGCTGCTTCACTTTCTGTGCATGCTTGGTGGTCATGGATTATCTTCACAAGAAGAGGTGCACAATTATCCTTACATGGAGTTAATCATAACCAGATTTCTTTTCAATCCGTCTGGTCTCCTATTGATTCATATATGCTGTTGCAACAATAATTTTCACTTTTTTATGGCTACTTCATAAGTGATGTACAATTTATTTAGATGTTAATAGTAACTCTATAATTTATTTAAGGTGATATAATGTATACCCTCTTCCCTTCCCCTTTTCCCCTTTCTCCCTTCCATGCTTTTATTTTCCCCTCATTGACTTTTTGCTAATTGTATTTTCTTGACCTATTATGATCGGTTTATTGTTTGTTAAGATCAATTAATAGGGTTTTATTTACATTTATTGCTTTTATGTATTGTCTTTTTATGTCTCTTTTTGAAAACTCAATAAAATTATTCTGAACTGAAAAAGATGCAAATTACCATCAACTTAAAGTTGATGGTAATTTGCGAGAACTTAGAAAAATGCACAAAACTGCATTTTTCAGATTTCTATGCTGCACACATACATGCCCTTGGCATGTGTGTGTGCAACATATTTTTAAATGGTAATTTCAGGGGTGCTTCAGGGTGTCCATTTGGCACCTAGGCACCCTTGAAACTGCATGCACATGTTGTGAGTACCTCTAGGCCCATAGGAATGAATGGGAAGCAATTCCTTATTTGCGCGATTCGCAATTTGCGAGTCGCAAATAAGGAATGTGTAGCAATCGCACATTTTTTTTTGCGATTCCTACATGCATAAGGAATTGCGATTCCTAAATTGTAATTTCTTAAAAATCGCAATTTAGGAATCGTAATACCTAACTTTAATGCATGGGCCCCTTTAATGCATTTGCCGCTTGTCCACTGCATTGAGGTGTTTGTGTAGACTCACATAGCTACTGCTAAGTATGATTTCAGTGGAGAGGTCAGTTATTGTGACATGGAAGGCAGAACATTTGAAGCCAAGCCCTGTGATTTCTTTAAGGATTGTGTTTAGTGCATTGTCATAATTATTAGCAGCTCCAGATTTTAAGACTGCTCGTGCCACAGAAAAGGAAAGTTTAAGTGATGCTTTCACACCTGACACAGGTCTCTTCAGAGGTAGTGCCTGATTTGTCAGGGCTGTGGCCGGTGTGACATTGAGTAAGGAGTGGTGACTGAAACACAGGACCCGAGTCCAGGGAGCACACTCTCTATGCCTTCAGTGCCTATCTGTAGTTGTGGATGTACTTCCCTTTGTCTTGGAGATAGGAAGCCGGTAGCAGCTTTTCTCAGGAGGGCAGGGTGGAGTCGGGCATTCTGGTTGTGACTATGTAGGAAATTAAGACAACAACTCCCGAAAGCCAAAGGAGATTGGTACTGTTATGGGGAACCCTTCAATTTCACCTGATTACGAACAGTATACAAACCTACACTCGGCCTATAGTGGTAAAGTGTAAGGTTAGGCACTCGGCTGCTTCAGTGAGGGGAGTTGACAGAACCACTACCACTGAAGTTAGCCCCAAACGATGGGAATGGAATGCCAGTTAGCTGGGGGTGCCACCTGTGTCCGATCACACAGCCCCCAGTCCCTGACTCAGGCAGCAATGCAAGGAGAATACAGTCTTGTCCCAGGGAACCCCGATGAGCAGCCAAGCCAGTCATACATCAATGCAGGGAGGGCTGTGCCAGCAATTGAGTGGGGCAGCACAGGAGAGGTACAATGGGAGCAGTGGCTCTGCCCAAGCATTGGTCATGGAATGCCAGCGGTCCCAGCACCCCAGGGCTCCAAACTGTAAGGCTGCATGCCCTCTGGTGTCAGTCACCCCTAGGCGATCCAGCTCCTCACAGCGTGTTGGCCCCATCAGACTTGTCACAGTTGGACGCAGCCCTAGAACAGGGCATCTGCCTGTCAGGCCCAGTCATCTGGAGCAGCAGGATCCTCCCATAGTGAAGTCTTTGAAACCCAGGGTATAATGCGGTGAGTAGAGGTGAGAGGGCAACCAGCACTGATTGGGCATCTCAGAAGTGGAAAGGAGTGCTGCCGGTTACAGACTGGTGCATCAAAGATGGGGAAAGCTGCAGGCCATGAGGGCGGGGTCACCTTGCATGGCCACATCCCAAGTATCAGACCCTGCTGCCCCCCCGGTTGTTGGTAAAATCATCCCACAAAAGGTCCCAAGGTGAGTCAGTACTCTACAGATCTGCCATCTTGCTCCATGACTGGCTCATCTCTCCTTCAGCTCATTTTCGCCGTTTCCATAAGGCTAATGTTATGTATGACTTCCAGTAGAAGCAATTATCTTGGGCACACTTTTTCAAATATGACCAGTCACTGCTTTGATTTCAGAGAAGTGGAAAAATCGGTTGTGCCTAAACCTTTGCTCCATTTGATGCCGATCAGCTGCTTTCCCAGGGTCTGCTGTTGCTCCTACCTCTCTCAGGTCGCTAGAGATCAATGAGAGGGGTGGGAAATTCATCTGCTGCCTCCCCTGTCATTGTATGTCTGCCTCACACCCATGTTGAGAATACATTTCAAGTTGTGCTGATGAGGGACACTCATAGAGCAGCTGTCAGTGCACTGCTGCCTCTCTGTTCTTCAACACTTAGTAGAGATCACAGCAGGTGACATGGGGGAGCCAAATCAAAAAGAGTTGGGAGGGTGGCTGGATGTCATAGAATATGTGTTTACTTATTGGAACTAGGGGTGTACAAAACAATGCTTTTGCAGGTGAATGTGGTTTGCCAGTATCATGTCACATTTTGTTGCTAATGCGCATACCTCACGTAAAAAATGTCTTGCAAGACATCTGTATCCCACTAATCACTCAAGAGACTTTTTATACAATGTGAATTCTCAAGTAAAGATTGATTAATACAAAGAGTCTGAAATCTTGCAATTTCATTGGTGCCATTACAATTTCACCAAGTTTCAGTTGGAATAGGTGGGAGAGTGAGGAACTGAGGGTGATGTTGGAGGGTGGCATGGTAACAGATGCAGGCTTGTTTTTAAACATTTGGGATTGGGTAGGGGTGGTTGCATTCAAGGGTTGTCTGGGAAGGTAGCAGAACCCCGGTATATTTGTGTATTTGGGAGAGAGGAGGCTAGCAAAAAGGGTGATGGGAAAAAGTAGCAAGACACCAGATTTACTATTTGGGAAGTGGGAGATTAGCAAGGAGGATTGTGTGGGGGTTGGTAGGTCATCGGGTATATCATGTGAATTTGGGTGAGGAGAGGGCTCTAACAAGGGTGGTGGAGTCATACACTGGCTAAATGTATCTTTAAAGTACAAATAAGGGTGGACACAAGGAGCTGGGGTCATAATATGATTGGCTTTCCAATGACTCTTATTCCAATGAGCAGCTGACAAATAGGGTCAGCTATATGGGGATAGATTTTGAGGCGCCATATATATATATATATATATATTTTTTTTTATTAGTTCTAATATGTATCACATATGGATGCAATGTATTTGTGCAACATTATGCACTACTATCTAATAATTTTCCACAATATTCTGTGCTGGATTAAAGGTTATACAAATAAGCAAACTTTATAATTTGACATGCAATGGCGTGTTTACTCATTAATGCCTATTAGGCCCTAGAACGGGAAGAGAGCACACTGCCTGGCATACCAGCACACAATTTGCCCGTATGCTTTGCGGTAAATGCAGTGCATGATAACACTCACTTGAGTTAAAACCTTTATTTTTCACCATTGTTGAACTAGCCACATGTTTCAGGATACAGTGTAACAAATTCAATTTGGGGGTGCTGACAATACTGCTCAGTCTTCTTGGATTTCTGTACCACTCCCATAGCGCAGGTGCATCCCAGAGCTTCTCAGCATAACAACTCAACAAGAAAACAATTACAGAACGGGGGGCACACTTCCTGCTCACCAGCACACAATTAACCCAGATGCCTTGTGGTAAACACAACACTCATATCAGTTGAAAGTCTTTAGTTTTAGATATTGTTGGTGTAGCTCGTCCTGTGTTTGAGAATGTTTGTGCTTCTTCATTAGAGAGTAGCAATATAAATCTGGCAGTGCTGGCAATGCTCCTAACATGAAGAGAACAAGGACATCTGGAATCTTACATCAAAATCATGTACATTATCATATTTATCCTGGGTCCTAGTTTATAACTTCCATATTAATGCAGGGATCAACAGTACCCAAAACATATGAGTTTAATATCTCTTAGGGTCAATCACTATTCCACGTAGTTATGGCATTCTCTTTTATATGTTAATTCTCACAACCAGGCTCATATTCAAAATGTTCCAATCAATTATAAGGTTTTCCCGCACACTTATCGGAACCACAGAGAGTGAATATGATCTTTAGACATGCTACTCAGAATGAAGTTCCACCCTGTTATCCTCAGCTGTGACCTAATTCTGTGTTCTAGCTCGGCTAGTATTCTGTCCTCTGCTCTGCTTCTGCCCATTTTTTAAGGTCTTCACTACTGGTTTATGTATGAGGGTTGTTACTCTTCCATGACTTGATAAACTGTCTCTTTGCCAGCAACATACATTGGTCAATGAATTTTATTGCTTCCATAGGTTTTATATTCCATAACATATTCATCAGTAGACAGTTCTTAGGGTCTTCTGCCCAGTTATGTCATTTATCTGACTTAGGGATATTGTTCAATAAGATCTCAACATCGGGCAAGTCTGAAACATTTGTAGAAGTGTAACACCATCTGCGGTGCAGAGGGGCACCCATTGGACGCTAGTGGAAACATGCCTTGTAACTTAGTTGTCGGCAGGTTAGATCCATGTAAGATGTGGACTTGTATTAAGTGAACCCTCGCATTTCAAGATACCAATTTAGGGTATCATGTAATGCGTTGCCATTCACCATCTGTGAAGTCCTCTTCCTGGTCCTCTGTTAAGAAGTCTTTCAGTGTCATTAATGACGTCTAGAGTTGACCGCGGTAAGAACAGCGTAAAGTACTTCATGTTTTATCAGTGATTCTGGGTGACCTACCCAAGTTTCTGCGATCAGGTTTGTTATCACATTGCACACTAAGATATTCCTGAAATGCAGTGGAGCCTCTCCATCATTACAATGTGCACACTTTCCCGTCGTCAACTAGGTCCTTTAGGCTAGTTATTGCCACCCTGTGCCACACCAATGTACCTATTCATTCAGCAAAATGTTTACACGCAGAAAGGGACCACAGTGGTAATTAAAGAGCATATGCAACATGTGTGCAGGTGCGGGCTCGGGTTCTTTACCAACAATATTTAGCAACTTCTTCTAGTTTAGGAAGTGTGGTATGTCTACTATGTAATTCTTATAGAATTATCAGTGTTTTTTTTTCAATTGAATCTGTCTTCTAAAAATCGCAGCTTCGGACAGCCCACACTTGCTGCCTATGAAGTTATTCACTATAATTGTGCTGCCACTTAGTATAATTCATAATCAGGGGCTCCCAACCATCCTCTGTGACCAAAAGCTGTAATTTACTAAGGGAGCTCCTGTGTCTGCCTCTTTTCCAAACAAGGGCTATCTTATATTATTGCAGACCTCTTTGTGGGTAAGCACAAGGGAAGAGTCGCAAATAAATACAGCAGACCTAAGAGAGCTATCACATTAGAGAATACTATTCTACCTTTAGCTGATAAAGGGAGTTCTTCCAGAAAAACACCGACTCTCGAATGACCACCATTGCCTTTCCTATGTCTCTGTCAATTAAATCTGTATTGTAATGTTATATCTGGACACATACTCCCGACATAACGCAAGGGCTGGAAATGTATGCACTAGAAATGGCGCAGGCTGGCTCAAGTGACAAATGCACAGTTTTGCGTAATTGACTTTTAAAGCCTCGAAAATCAATGAAACCGATCGAGACACATCACAAAAGTAAACCAGGAGATTGTCTGCATATAATGATAATCACCATCAGTACAGATAATTGAGGATTTCGGTAAGCTTTGTCAGATGATTAAAATCCTCCTCTCCAGACCCTCCTCTCAAATGGCACCTACCCCTAGATGGTTCAACCACGAATGCACACAAGCAAACAGGAATTTACGTAGGGCACTTTCAGCTATTCCGAGTTGCCCAATAGAAGTTAAACTGACCAGAAAGCAGTATGTTGAGGTGACTCGAGACAGGAAGAAGGATCTCCTGAGTGAACGTTGGGACAAATTGTCTGAGGCTGCTGGCTAAAAAAAAGGGCAACATCTTTTGGGCAGCAGTAAGGGACCTTCGCTCTATGGTCCAGTCCTCGACGCCGATTAGCTCTTAATATTTCCAGTGATGCATGGGTTGAACATTTTTCAGGAATCTATGCCTCACCACTTTCAAGTGAGGCAACTTTTATTCCAGGTAGCCCGGTACCTATAGAAATAAGTATTTTAGAAGTTGTAGAAGCCATCAACCAGAGCCTAGGTAATAAGGCACCGGGTCTAGATGGGCTCCCTATCGATTTAATTAAGTGGAACCCGGATTTCTGGGCCCCTTTGCTTTTGAAGGTTTTTAATAATTTAACTTTGACAAAAGTACCCGAGACTTGGGCTAGAAGTATAATAGTCCCGATTTTTAGGAAGGGAGATAGATCTCTTCCATGCAATTATAGACCTATTTCCCTAATAGACAATACCCTTAAAATTTTAGGAAGAGTCTTGTATAATAAAATTTTGGGATGGACAGAAGCAAATGCCATCTTAGATCCATGCCAGCTGGGTTTTAGGGGCAAGGTTGGAACCATCGAACAATGTCTCAACCTAAATCTAATTGTCGGGAAATATACTATTGCACGTAGGACCCCCATCTACATGGCTTTTATGGATTTGTCCACAGCCTTTGACCTAGTGAATAGGTCAAAGCTGTGGGCAATCCTTTTGGCTGGAGAGTTGGAGGAAACATTGGTAAATTTCTTAGCATATTTACATAGAGACCTCCAGGCCCAAGTAAGTTCTCTCCTACGCCGACGATACGCAGATTATGGCCTCCATTTCTCAATCTGCGAGCATAACTGCTCTTAACTTTAAAAACTGCATGGAGGTGGTCGCCGGCTGGATGGTTGAAAACTTCCTCAAGCTTAATGGGGAGAAAACGGAGGTTCTCATTTTTGGGGGCAAAAGTGAGATCTGGTCTATGGACTGGTGGCCTTCTGTACTAGGCACCTGCCCCTTGCCATCCCCATTCGCCCGCAATCATGGGGTCATTCTGGACATCACTCTCACCTAGACAAGCAGGTCAGCAGGACTGTGTCCACCTGTTGCAATGCGCTGAGGATCTTAAGAAAAATTACTCATTATCTCTCCCCTCAGTCACGCAAACAGGTAGCAATGGCCCTCATTGCTTCCAGACTGGACTATTGCAATGCACTTTACCTTGGCATTAGCAATGGTCTGGTCCATCGCCTCCAGACTGTGCAGAATGCTGCTGCCCGGTTTGTTGTGGATGCCCCCAAACGCTCATCGGGCACGGCAATCAGAAAAAATCTGCACTGGCTCCCCATGCAGGCGAGGATTCATTTTAAGGCCTTATGTCTTACACATCGTGCCCTCAATGAGTCTGGCCCGGAGGCTATTCGCGCTCTGGTGGCCTATTATACTCCTGGTAGAGGTCTCCGCTCTTCCAGCAAAAGCCTGCTAGTTGTCCCTCGTATAGTCAAGGCCAGATGGGGCGGAAGGTCCTTCCGCTTCCTTGCACCCAGACTCTGGAATGCACTCCCCAATGACCTCAAGGTGATCTCCTCCCACACTCTGTTCCGCAAAGCCCTTAAGACCTGGCTTTTTCAAGAAGCCTACCCATAACTCCTTTCTTAGGTGATTTCTGAGCTTTTCCATTTACCATCATCAGCGCCTTGATGCCTACGGGTTTAGTTGCGCTACCTATAAATTTAATTTAATAATAATAATAAAGGATTAGCATGGGAGGTGAGTTTTCAGGGACCATTGATATCGGCAGGGGGGTCAGACAAGGTTGAGTGTTCCCCCCTGCTTTTTAATATATATATTAATGGGTTGAATAGCTCTCTGAAAATGGCTACTCGAGATGTCCCATACATTAATAAGAAGCCCATCCCCGTGCTACTTTACGCAGACGACGCAGTTCTTATAGGCCGCACTCCAAATTCTCTGCGTATTCTTGTCCAAAACTTTAACAAGTATATGAAGGAGTTAGATCTGCGGATACATTTTAAGAAATCTTTTTTAATGTGTAGTGTAGGGAAGCGTGAAATAGGCTTGATCACAAAAGATAGTCAAAAACGGACCTCTGTAAGATCTTTTGTTTATTTAGGGTTGGCCTTTGCTGCGAACGGCTCCTGGAGTGAGCATTTAGCTCACACCAGGAGCAAGTTCTCAAAGGCCACCAATTCGATCTTAAGCCTACCCCCCTAAGGCCACTGGGGCTCTTCTAGCAGTTCAGAAAATATACAAACTCCAGTGCACCCCGGTGGCTACATATGGTGCCGAGATTTGGGGAACAGCGAATTCCTTAATTATCCATCAGGAAGAAAATAGGTTTTGCAGGAAATTACTGAGCACCCCAATCTCAACCCCCCAATATATATGTCAATATCAATTTTATAACTGATTTTATTCGTGCACAACCGGCACTTTTGTGGGTATCAGTGTGGAAGAACAAAGCGACATCCCTGACACAGCAGATTATTATGGACTGTTTACATTGCGATAAAGGCTTAGAAATCCCATGGCTAAGTGGTGTGCTTCCAAGTTTGTGCAGTATAAAAAGAGAAAATGTTTTCCTGGACCCCATATTAGCAGAATCAGTACCTAAAAAGGAACTGCGGGATGCTCTGTACTTCCTACATAACAACGAGCGGGATGTGGTGGAGTCTAGGAAAACAATTGTGTGCAACTACATGACCATTGAACAGCATTGTTATCCGCTCCATATGTATTTGACCTTACAGATGAGTCGTTGGGAAAGGAGCCCAAGAGCTGGCACAATCCGATTTGCACTTTGTTTCCCACTGGGTTATACTCCAAATTGTAACCAAAATGTGTGCTCCTGTGATGGGAGGAGTGAGCAATCTATTATGCACTTTATATTCTTTTGTAAATATTATCCTAAATACTCTGAGCAGTTTTTTTATCCATATTTTAACAAGAGAAGACCATTTACTCTGGATGTAGCGTATCGGGGCATATTAGATTTAGATGGTGTTGAATCGATTTTCCGCACTGGTACTTTTCTTAAGATTGCGAAAAGGGCGCGCAGGTCTATGATGGACCCTTGATTATAAGTGACACAACTTGAGAATTGTTTTAACCATTATATGTTAAAAAGATGGCTTGTCTCTGCGCTAGGGACTTTGGATATATACATATGGAATTTTAATTTTTGTATTAATTACTATGATGTATTCATGTTTTTGTGCTTTTATGGGTACTATTGTATCCGAATAAAGTTGAACTGTACTGAACTGAATATATTGATAATACATGCATTTCCGTTCACAGCGTTATGCCCAAACCATCTAAACACAATTGCTATTGGCTCTAAGACTAGTGCAAATAACAGGGGTGACAAGAGCAATGCTGCTGAGTGTCACGTTCTACTGTCCAAGACCCAGAAATCACACCTTCAGTAAGTAGTTTGGCTTCAGGATTGCCATACAGCAGTCTTAGCCACCTTAATATATTGGTTCCTAATCCCTTTCCCTCTAACACTGTGAATACTCCCACTACAAAGAGTCGAAAGCCTTTTCCACGTCCATTGACCATTGCTATCTGGACTCCCTAGCGTGGTTGCTTTGAAGCCTGTCTAATCATTGTGCACCATGGTGGTCATCAGTGAAGCTATCTTTTTGGTTAACATTTTAACTAAGATCTTGTAATCCAAGTTCAACAGGGATAAAGGCCAATATGATTTTAAACCTTCTCTCATGCTTGTTGGTAATATACCTTTATTGAAGCTTTCATATACATTTTCTTTAAATCCTGCTGGGTAACTATCACTACCTGGCATCATTTCCATTGTAAACCTTGAACTGTAACCCTAATTTCAGGCACCTCCAGGGATGTATCTAAGTTCTTAACCTGTTTCCCATTCAACTTGACTAACTGGGCCTAAATGTATTTCTGCAGTTCATCCTGCTCAGCATCCATGTATTTCTGTCGAATTGCTGATAGTATTGTTCACTACATCACTGATTTGGTCTTGTGTCAAGGCTACTTATCTGTATCGCATCATAAGCATCCTTTCAGCTTCACCGGGAACTAACCAGGTCAAAAGTCAGCTGGATTGCCTGACCTCACTATGCTGTCTCACCAAATGTTCTTTATAGTCTAATGAAGTAAACTGAGACAAAGTAGCCATATAAGCACACTGTTTGGTGAAAGGCTCTACAAGGTCCTGCTCCCTCAGTGGTATCTTAATTTCTGTACTTCTAAGCTGCTCTTCCAAGCTCAATACCTCATTAGTTATAGTACGCCTGACCCCATGTTCAGTAGTGATGCACACCTCCCTCAAATATATCATAAATGCTTCCCATTCGTGACATACATTCTCAGTCAAGCCAGCATTATGTTCAGAATTTTCTGTTTTGTGTGAGTGTATGGTCTCAGCATATACACCATATCCAGTAAAGCCAAAGACTGCTGCTTCCATGGAGGTATGTTAGGTCTGCAACTCTATACCAAGCAAAAATGGTTCATGATCTGAAAGTGTGCAAGGAAGTAAATTACTTTTGCAGACCCTAATGTATACGTGTGTTGTGTGAAACATGAAGTCAATTCTAGAGTACAATCTGTGCATGTGTGAGCACTGAAAGTATTCTCTGTGCCCAGGGGGTGTATTAAGTCAATAAATCAAATAACTTTATTCACATTTAGTAAATGCATAAAAGTACAAATAATTATCACAGTACGAATTGATCAAGGGTTATTAAATCAATTGTCTATCAATGCCAGGACTATATCCAACCTCGCATTGCTGCAGAATTGTGGGTAGACAGTGCTCCAGACAGGGATGGATTTAACAAATTCACAGAAAAGTCTGGGAAGCAATTAAAATACCCAGACCAAATAACAGTCGGATCCACCCGCACCTGATAAAGAGGTGTAGCCTGTCCACGCAGTCCCATTGCCTTTAGGTTGGGGTGTAAAAACCATCATGGAACCTGTCCAATACTATATATCTTCCATCATGTTATTTGTGAACCTTTCGTAACATGAACTGGATACTGGACCTCACCTATATAAGCACCTCCCTCACATATGACGAGTATGCTTTATAATGAAGTTGATCCTCCCTTTTCTTCCTTAAGCTAGCTCCTTTTTCTTCAGTGTAATGTGCCTCTTGTAAACAGGCAATTTCAACCCCCTGTCTTCATAAATTACTATGCACTTTATAAAGGTGCGTGTACCTGTTTTGTTCCAGGACAGGACCCGGTGTCTGTGGTCAAGGCCCATCACTGAGACTGGTACAACATGAAGGAACCCCTAGCTTACTATTTCCCACTGACTTGCCGTCATCGCTTCACCAGTGTTGATACCACAATCATTTTCTTTGTCATCCAGAATCGTGCTCCTCATGAATCCTGTTTAAAAAGGCAACTTGTTGTGCTGCCCCGTGCCACAATTCCCATAAATATCCCCCAAAAGTAGTATCACTACACATGGCCAACCACAGGTAATGGAAAATCCTTACATAGAAAAAAATTGAATATAGGGAGTGGAAATACTAACTATTATATATAAATAGAAATTAATGTTGGAAATAAACTATAAAAAACAGTACATATTCATTATTTAATTATAAAATATTTTATTAACCTATTTTGATTAAAAAAATATTGTAACAATACACTTTATCAAAGAAACAATGACATTAATTCTATCCATCACTCTAAATAATGATTAATTACTTTCCTTGGGTGGACATTTACTCTTTTTAAATTAGACTTCAGAGAAATTATTGTAATATAATATATTTCAATTCATTAAAGTATTAATTTTATAGTCCTGTAGACTTTGTTATTTTGTTCTATATTTAAAGCAACAATGTAAAATTAATGTACATTAATATTTAACATAAAAATAGTTTAATATTAATACATACATTTTAAAGCTGATGTTAAAGATTGATATATTCTGCACCATTGTGGTTCTCATTGCAATATGCAACTTGATTTTAAAAATACTGTACAGTATACAGCAATATGAGTATGCTTTTAAAGAAATAACTACTAACTAAAGTGCAAAAACAGAATAAAATCATGAACACAATTCAGCAGAGTTTTCAGCTTAGATATTGTCAGCAAACATGTAGAAACGTAGGAATTATCTCAAGTTAATTAAGTTACAAATATTGACACTGGTAAGGACACCATGACAACGTTTAGTCAGAGGTGAGTAATCTGAAAGTACAAATTGTTCCGCACAATTTGTGAAAAACATAACCACAATATTAGATCAAGCAAAGGTCAAACATGTCAGCAGATCATTTTGATGCGTTGACACAATACTGTTAATACACTACTGGACTTTGGAACCCACATTCCCACATGCATTTACTGGAAAACGAAAAAGGTGAATGATTAGATCAGAATTAAAATAGCTGATTTTCAAAGGGATGCCGATGTTTCAAATGGCTGTACACGTTGCCTAGTTGATAGGTAAAGAAAATGGGCACGAATCCATTCTTCGGATGAACAAAAAGATCCGAACAGCCCACATACTGTCCTCGAAACCTCAAAATGTCAAATGCCCAATTCATGTGCCCTTTGATTGTTTTTCATTTCACTCGGTTAATGTGGTTTTCCATGGACTAGCATTTATTTCTCACGGAGAATGGCACCCGCCTCACAGAATATCTCATAGATTTTCTCTGGTTCTGCTGAGCAGTAAATATGCCAGTGTTTATGATTTATATCAGTCCCCAAACATATTGAGGAGAAGGATGAATTTCACCCATTTGGCAATTTGCAAATGTTTTCCCTCACTTGTGATATCAATATATGTTTGAACACCAGCCTTCTTGTAGAAACTTTGAAGTGTAATTATTTTCCATTTTTTTCGTAGGATTTTGAAAATCAGTTCCACACAATGCTTAACAACTATTTTACAATGAATACGAGAGAATATTGTGGGTCATGTGCAGGCTTGAAACCTAAAGGGGTAATATTAAGAAGGAATTTTGACTATTGACAGCCATTAATTTGGAAGCAGGAGAACCCTTGACAGTAGGCCAGTAGTTTATTTCATCGAAGTGATGGTTCCTGGGCGGCCTCCAGTGACTTAAGATGGGGTGTTTTTTAGAGGACAGTTATTCTCTTCTTGAATTGTTTTGATGAAGGTGATGGTAGTGCAGTGTATTCCTTGATTCACAATGTAGACAAGATGGGTTAGTGAGGTACTTAGAGGTTGGCTCATGCAGAATATCTGCTAAAAATGGTGGCTGTCCCAATTGCACATTTGTATACTCTAAATGGAGTGGGTAGGACATCCACTAAATTTTGGTGGAGGTACTCCATTGACCAAACTCTAAATAACCCCCTTAGTCTGTTGAATGGGTTTGAATTCCTTGGAGGATATAGTTAATATCTTCTTCTCCGTTGTCTTTCAGGAAAGCATTGTGGGGCTGGATGTATGACGGTACAACACGTGCTTTTACAATGCGTACTGTTACCACGCAGGTTTTACAACGCAAGTCGTTACAATGATAGTGAATAGTTTAATTTACTATTCCAACTCCAGTCCCCGTGGATAGTAGGGAACGAGTTGGATAGTAAATTAAACTATTCCCTATCCTACAGCTCCCTCCAGCGCAAGTCGTTGTAATGACTTGCGTTGTAACCTGCGTGGTAATGGTACCGTGTTGTAAAAGTTTCATGGTAAAGGATGTTTCCCATGGGGCTGCATGGTGTTCTTGCTCGGTATCACCTGGCCTACTGCCTAGAGATAACAAAAAACCAAGGGGAAGATTTATCAACATTTGACTCAACACAACAAAACGACTTGCTGCGCTGTGTGGTGCCAAATGGAGAGAGCAGGAATGTACCATAAGTACTAACAAATAGCACATTCCAGCTCTCTTTCTGCACTGAAGCAATTGTGCCTGTAAAGCACCAATGCATACACCCTTGCTCCATGGGCAATGGTGCCTGCATTACAGGTAGGATTGTTTTTGTACAGGAAAGGACAACTTCCTGCACAAAAACATTCCTCAGAGTCATTTTCCTCTTTCTATGTGTGCTGCAGAATGCAGCACACGTAGAAAGAGGAAATAATGAGGAGGGTTAAACACATTTCTCCTTGTTACGTTTCAGCTGGCAAGGCATAGCTTTTTGATGCAATCTAAGGTGTACTAGTCTTAGTAATTCTGGGAACGCGGCAAAAAACATGGATGGATGTTTAGGAACACCCACGCTCCACCCATGGAGAGGCTTCCCAAAGCAGACTAAAGCAACTTATGCGGCATTGCATTACTCCAGATTTACTATGCCAAACAGAGCCACACAAAGTGGCTCATCATGGCATAGTAAATCTGACTTATGGGATTGAATGGCCTTGCAGTGCCTTGCATAACTCAATGGTAACACAAACCCTTCATAAATTTGATATCTGATTTCTTTTGAGTTTCATGGGTCTTGTCCCTGACTAAATGAAAAAAGATGCATTTTGCTATTTGAGTGTGTGTAAAGGGCATGCAAGACAATGTTGAATTTGGTGTTTTGATGATTTATCTTTGACCCTTAGTATGCATATGTTTTTGTAAGAGGTGATTAGTTAGCATGAGAAAACAGTGTTTTGTTATTCCTTTCAAGCTATTCATATCTGGACAGAATATATCTAGAGCTAGAGCCACCCTCCTGAATCTTTTATTGGTGATAGAATATCATTCCAAGCCTTTTTCCTGTTTCGAGAATATTAGCACCAAGTGTGTCTTTACTACTGCTGCATCCACCTCAGAAAGAAATTCAGATTGATGAACCTGTTGGGCAGTCGTGCCTTTTTCTAGCTTCCCTCCTGACTCTGTAACAGCCTGCTACTCGCACTCAAAAGGACCATATTCGGACAACAATCAAACCCTCCAATTTCTGCAAAGCATTTTTCTTGCTGTCCTTTACTTCCCTCCTTTTTCAGTGCCAGGATACCCTCTGGGGTATTTACACGCGTTACCAATACATAATATAACATATAACATAGCTGTAGGAAAGTGGGGTATTATGAAGTGAGACTGGTTAGTCTTCACTATGCAATACCTTAACATTACCTGAAATAGGTCCATTGGATTTACACTAATATATCCCAAGCTCAGGCCTGGAAGTGTGGCACAGAGCAGTCAGGCTTTGCGAGAAGAAAATATGTTAAGCATTTCAGAGAACCAACATGGATGATAAGTAATTGGCACAACTTGAAAAAAATCTGACACCAATTCATAACAATAAAACAGTTTTTATATAGATTTAGACACCAAAGTGAAGACAATCAGATGAGTATAACTGGAGTTATGGATGTTTAAAGGAAAAATAAATCAGTGCATTTCACTTTTGCAAAACTTATAGTTGCAGTCAATGGGGGGAACGCACTAGTGACATTTGGTGACTTGCAGGTCGAGTTCATTGGAAACCACTGGGTGGTAAGGTGATGCCAGTCCCAGGATCCAGCAGTCAGTTGAATTTTACCAGGCTCGTAGAGCCCGACCCCAGATTTGTCCTGCCTGTCCCTGCTGCTAAAGATGGAGCTGCATGTTTGCTGGTTTGGTAATGGTGAGGAAATTGATGAAAAAGCTTGGATATGGGGCCACTGAGAACGCAGGTTTAAGGTATTGCTTGGTACCCTCGAGGCACAGTGTCGAGCAAAGGTAGTGGAAGCTTGACTGACTACCAACAAGTCTTGGCAGCAGCAAGTTAAACCTTGGGTTATTTCGAAGTCATGGAGTGTAGGGGAAAACAGTAACTGCCTGAAACTTGTTGGAGGTCAGGGCTATGTTTCCCACAATGTACTGGACCATTTACATTTAGGAGATCCCTTGGTGGACCCAATGGACAGTGATTCTTTGGTTCTGGGAGCGTTCTTTGCTTGCTGGCTGCAGGGTAGAAGTACCTCTAGTCCAAGGATGTTCTGGCATTGCCTTTGGCTCTCAGTTGGGTTCCTGTTTCCTTTGCACTTGGTCTCTGATCCAGATGAGTCGCAGTCGAGCAGTTGCAGGGTTGTTGCCACAGGTGCAGGTCATCGCGCCTTTGCTTTGTGAAGGTCTGAAAGTCGCAGACTCAGGTCTCTTGTTTGTCCTTCATTGCAAGTCAATCAGATCTGAGGTTTTAGTGCCAGGGGAGCCACTTAAATCCTAAATGTAGGTACGTTATAGGGTTTGGTGCTATTATCCAATGGTCTACTAGCTCCAGCAGCTAATATGCCCCTGAGGTGATCACTTTCTGTGGAGGGTGGCTCCTTTTCTACCTAGACATGCCTATTCTGCCGCATAAAAAAGATTCCGAACCCTTCTTCGGCTGTATAAACCAGGTATCCCACCCTAGGGGTGAGGCTAGCCTTCTGCAGGGGTACACCTCCTGATTATCTGACCTGGGGAATGGGGTTGGCTGTTCCCTATGCTGGAAGGAAGCCTAAATGCATATCGGAGGTGGCGGGTGCTTTTAAGCTCAAAGCCTTGATGCGCCACTTCATTAGCCATCCTGTCAGGAAGGGAGATGACACCTACTGCCCAGGCTGGCATTTGTTTCTGCCTCCTGAGAAGGTTCACACCTCTTGACAAGGGGTCAGATTCCTGTCTTGGTGGCAACAGTTGAAGTCTGTCAGCCAGGCCACTGGAAAGGCTTGGGAAACCAGTTGGGCAACCGCTTAGTTAGTCACCTGGGTGCAGGTCACATTAAATCTGACTTCAGAAAAAGGTTGCCTAAAAGGGGCCTTTTATCAGAGATCTTATATCCAACAGCCGTATGGTGAAGTGCGGGTGTGGGGCCAGATATGGGGAGACCCCCAGAATAAAACAATCAACACTAGGTGCTCCCAGCCCTTTCTTTTTTAGTTCAGTAAAATTTTATTGAATTTTATAACAGTGGAGAAATACAGAAATACATACAAAAAAAAAGAAGAAGGAATTCATTAAAATACAAAGAAGCGAAAAAGAATAATCATAAAAATACAATCATCAATAAAATACATCGCAGGAAAAAAAAATAGGCATTCAAAGGAAAACATAAGAGGGGGAGGGAGAAGGGAAAGGGAAATATACATTTTATAGCATAAATACTAGAGTTACCAATACGATATTAGCAATAAAACAACAATAGTTATAACTGTACAAATGAATCTATAGGAGACCAGAAAGATGAAAAGTTGAAGAATTATGATGAACACCTTGTAAGGAAAATTGAGCACCTCTTCTTGTAAAGATAATCCAGGACCACCAAGCATGAACTGAAAGGGAAGAAGCATCCTTCCAACAAAAAGTGATGGATTTTAACGCAGCCGATACCAAAAAGTTAAATAATTTCGCTTCATTATCATCAAGGGGTACACTCAAAGCAACAGATTTACATATAACTAAATTATAAGAGAGTAAATCAGATATAGGCAACATTTTCTGTATTACATTCCATACTTCAGACCAAATATCAAGATAGTCGGACAATCAAATAACATATGACGTAAGGAACCAGGATGCAATTTGCAATGCCAACATATATTAGATGGCAATAAGTTAGCTTTAAATAAACGCAATGGTGTCCATAAAGAATTAAATAAAATATAAGCATTAGTTTGATAAATTGACACTGGTAAACATCCTGAAATAGAATGAGACCATATTAATAACCAGGAATCGTTTGGCAGAGATAAAGATAACTCATTATTCCAAAAAGTAGAAATTGTATCAACATTGGAACCTAAGGACACGGTGAATTTCTTATAAAATATAGATACCGCTTTAGAGGATAAAGAAACAGTATTAACATGTAGCAAAAAATCAGCTGTCATTTTAGAAGGAATGCCATCTGGGAAAGAATCTAAAATAGAATTACAGAGAAATTGATATTTTGACAGATCAGATAAAGGCAGATTAAATTTAGATTGGAGTTGAATAAATGGAATAAACGCATCATCCAAGAAAACATCTCCAAGAAAAAAAATACCTTTATCAATCCAGGAAGACCAAAAGGAAATATTCCTATTTAATTTTATTAAGGCACTATGCCATAAGGACAAATGTACAGTGGAAAGTAAAGGGGATTCAAAATTGGAGTCCAAATCATTAAAAATTAATCTCGATGATTTAATTATGGAAGAAGAATGTACAATTTTAGATACGGGAGACATGGTTAACAAGCACATTAAAGGAAAAGGTTTTACAAGGGAAGTCTCAATATGAAACCAGATAGGGGGAGTAAGCATAGGAGAGCTATTAAACCATAACGAACTCTGTTTAAGGATAAACGCCTTATGATACAAAAAGAAATCAGGTAGGGCAAAACCAACATGACATTTGGGAATTTTTAATTTTTTATAAGCAATACGGGGAGGCTTATTATTCCATAAAAATTTCGATAAAATTTTGTCAATATCTTTATAAAATTTGAGTGGAAATTGAGTTGGGATCATTGCAAGAGAATAAAATATTTTAGGGGCAATAGTCATTTTAATAGATTCTATTCTCCCCCACCAGGAAAGATGAAGGGAAGACCATTTGGAAGTTTTTTGCTTAACATACTCAAGAATGAACTCACAATTTAATTTCAAGGTAGCATGAAGGGATGAGGAAAATAATATTCCAAGGTATTTCAATTTATTCTTTTGCCAAATGATATCTGGTGAGGGTAGCATATCAGGAGTACACAACATATTGTGTGGAAAAAATTCAGTTTTACTAACATTTAACTTATAACCTGACACAGTAGAATACTGAGAAATAATATCAAGCAAAAAAGGAACAGAGGAAACAGGATTAGTAATAAATAATAATACATCATCAGCATACGCTAAAGTTTTAACAGGAATATCATTGATAGTAATTCCTTGAATGTTGTCGCATTTACAAATGTAATTAAGAAATGGTTCTATACCAAGTAAAAACAAAAGAGGGGAGAGGGGACAACCCTGACGAGTTCCTCTGAAAAGAGAAAATTGGTTAGAAATCTGGCCATTGATAAATAGTCGAGCTGTGGGAGCATAGTACAAAGCAGAAATCATACGGATAAAGGAAGGGCCAAAATTAAAAGATAACAAAGTTTGAAATAAAAATTGCCAATGGAGTTTATCAAAAGCTTTTTCAGCATCTAATGCCATAACACCAGCAGGGCTAAGGATAGTGGAGCTTTGCTCAATAATATGTAATAATGTTCTCGTATTATTAGCAGAATATCGATTTTTCATAAAACCAGATTGGTCAGTGTGGATAATTGAATGAAGGATAGGTGCTAACCTGGAAGCGATGATTTTAGCATATAGTTTACAATCTTGATTAATCAAGGAAATGGGACGATAATTAGCAACAAGGGAAGGGTCTTTATCAGGTTTGGGAAGTACAACAATTAAGGCTTCAGAAAAAGAACCTGAAATGGTACCCGATGAAGAAAAATTAGAAAAAATCTGGCTCAAAAAAGGTAAAAGATGATGTTGAAACTCTTTATAAAATTCGGCAGGGATACCATCAGGACCAGGGGATTTTTTCTTTGGAAGTGATTTAATGGCTGAGAGAATTTCCTCATTAGTAATGGGTAAATCTAACTTAATTTTATCAGAGGAAGAAATATGAGGTAAATCAGAATGTTGTAAAAAGGAATCAATTATAGAATCATCACAATAATCTGGCTTATTATATAAAGTGGAATAAAAATTCAAAAACTCATTAACAATCTCATTATGGGAAAAAGCAATTTTACCCTGAGGACATTTAATGGAGGTAATCTGAGTTTTGTCTCGTTTAATACGTAGATAATTAGCCAGAAGTCTACCAGACCTATTGATGTTAAAACGAAATTTAGCATTGGATTTAGAGAGCTGTATCCCAGCTCTAGTACTGAGAATAGCATTAAATTCATACCTCAGCTTTTGTAGTTTTACTTTATATTGGGGATCACTAGACGTAATAAATAAACGCTCAAAATGAGCTATCTGTTTCTCTAAAGATTTAACATGTGAATTAAATTTCTTATTTTCATGAGCCATGATAGAAATAGTGGTACCCCTAATATAGGCTTTAAAAGCATCCCATCGAATGGTAATGGAGGTAGAACCTTCCGGATTGAATGCAAAATAATCTTGAATAGCCTGAAGTAGTTTGGGTTTATGAGTGTCGTTAAGGACAATGTTGGAATTCATACGCCATCTCGACTGTTTAGTAAATGAAGATGATACATTTAAAACAAAAGAAATCATAGCGTGATCTGAAATGTCGATGGTACCAATGGAAGGGTCATTTGCAAATTGAATAGGGGAAGGGGAAAGGAAAAAATAGTCTATTCTGGAATGGGAATTATGAGGATTGGAGAAAAAAGAAAATTCTTTACCAGATGGATAGTGCAATCGCCAAATGTCAGCTAACTTGGTGGTTTGAAGAAAAGTCTTAAAGGCATGAAAAGTCTTGGACGGCCGAAATCGAAATGTAGACAATCTATCCAACAAGGGATCAACAAAAACATTGAAATCACCACCAAAAATCAATGGTACATTTCCCAACTTTAAAACTTCAGACATAACAGTGGCCCAAAAAACAGGATCCTCTGACGTAGGACCATAAACATTAATCAAAAAGAAAATAGAGTCATGAATTTTAACTTTAGCTATAATATATCTGCCTTCAGAGTCTGATGTCTTATGTAAGACCTGACAATGCAGCCTTTTGGCAAAAAAAATAGCGACCCCATTCTTTTTACCTGCAGCAGGTGAAGAGACAATACAGTCCACCCATTTTTGTTCATATAACTTAAAACTTTATCATCAACATGTGTCTCTTGGACAAAACATATGTCGGCCTTAGAATTACCTAAATAATCTAAAATTTTCAAACGTTTTGCTGGATGTCGTAAACCTTTTACATTAAGAGAAACAATTTTAATATTATGAACAGTAGCCATTAGGATAGAAGAGAATGAAAAGAAAGAAATGGAAACAAGAAGAAGGTAGGATAAGACAGGTTAAGAGAGTAACTCTGATTGAAAAATAGGAAAAGGAGAAACAAAAAAGAGAGAGTAAGGCACAAACACGCAACATAAATAAAGACAAGGAAACGCACACCCGTTCCTCAAGCATGGCCAATTACCGTTGGAGCCCATGAAGAATTTTAGTGATAAACCTGCCACAAGAATCCCGTGAGATGAAGTCAAGAGTTAGGGTCTTGCGTATCCATTGATGGAGGAGCCTGCTGTTCAAGGAAAAGACGAAGATCTTCTGGGCGCTGAAAGGATTTAGAAACATTGTCTTTCCAGACTGGCATTGTAGAGGGATCAAATAGTCCATATTTGAAACCAAGGCTCCTCAGTTGTGGACGAAGAGAAGAGAATTCTTTATGAATAGCCACTGTTTCTTTAGCAAAATCCTGATGGATGAAGATTTTGGTGCCATTCACCAACAATGATGGAATTTCACGAACAGCTTTCCGAATAAGAACCAGGTGATGGTGACGCAGGACCTTAAATATCATCTGCCTTGGCTTTGAATGACGAGGATTGCGATGTGACGGAACTCTATGAGCTTTATCAATTTCAAATTTTTCCGTGAACTTAATATTCAGGAGACCAGGCAGAAGAGTTTCAAGATAAAGCCGACAATTAGTCCCTTCAATTTCTTCAGGCAAGTTAAAGATGCGCAGATTATATTGTCTATTGCGATTTTCTAAGTCCAGCAGCTGAGTGTGCATTGGAATAATTCTGGTCAATAAAGGTGTAAAAGCATCGAACTTATTCTTGTTATCTTAGATTTTAATGGTATTATCCGACACCTTCATGGAAATAGAAGCCATATCTTTACGAAGATTTTTAACTTCTGAGGCAATGGAGTCGGTATTCAAACGTAAGGCTTTAATTTCCTCCAAAATCAGAGCCAAAGAAGGCTCTGAGGATTCCACCACTTTAGATTTTGTTGGAGGAGGAGAAACCTGCTGCTTCCTTTTATTAGTGGTAGGATTTTTTGAATCCATTTTGAGGAGAAAAAATATGCCTTAATATGAAGAAAAAGAGAATAAGACAAAATAACCTCAAAATGTGAGGAGAAGTGTTGTAAATATGGAGAAATGCGTCATTAAGCACTGAAAAAACCCAGGTGCAGCAGCTAAACAGTACTGTAGGCGGAGCTAGGCCCAAGCCAGCCTCTTTCTTAAATAACTCTCCGCCCCCAGGCTCACATTCTCGGCAGCACCTCGAGGAGCAGCAGGGAGCAGAAGCAGGAAAGGTGAGGAAAAACACTCCCTTCGTCAAAAATCGCCAGAAAAGAACTCACAGGTGAGTAGAGGTTACAGGAGGCAAGCGCTGGGGATTCCGCTGGGTTTCTGACAGGATTTCGTCGTTAAATTGGGCTAAAAGCTCCGAGGAATCATGGAGCTCCGGTGGCGGCGGCCATCTTGGTTGACGCGCTCGCGCGTCTCTTCTCTCCCAGCCCTTTCTTAATCCACTTACACATCTACACATATCTGGCCCCACACCCGCACTTCACCATACAGCTGTTGGATAAAAGATCTCTGATAAAGTGCCTCTTTTAGGTGAGCCTGTTGGGTATTGCACCGCCGACCCAACGAGAAGCAGCCCATATGATGAAGCATGACAACTGAAAGGGTGTGCGAGGGCATTAAAATCCAACCAATGGATTCCCAACTGTAGAACGCACCTGGTTCAAGTGGGTCCTAGCCTTTTGTTTTGACTCCAATTTATTCTTTTCTCCTCTATCCCTTCTAGAGGAACAGCATAACACCACTTTGTTGATATCTTGACAGTGGCTCCTGTTTATGCTGAACCTCCCACTCACTTGTGAGTTGAAAAAGCCCCATCGTCCCTCGCTTTTGAAGGCACATGTTTTCTACACAGCAATGCATTCTGGCTATGTGTGGTTTAGTACATATCAAAATAGATTTTGCATCTGGGCTTTGTCAAAAAAGTAATACAACCCCAACACAAAATCTTAGTAAATCTCAGCCCTAGTACCTGGTATTACATTTAATAGTCAAAACAGTTCTCTTCAAATGAACTGAGATGACTGCAGATGTTTGTTCCCCTAACCTTGACAACATGGAAAACTCAGCTTCACAATGGGCTAAGGCATTAGTGTAGTGTGAGTTCCATCCGTCATCCATCATCCATCATCCATCCATCCATCCTTTGACATTTAAAAAAGAAACATGGCTCTGTCTTGCAGTCGTGGCACATTGGGGTACTAGGTGTAAGAATTTCAGCAAGAGAATATAACCACTATGTGGCACAGACCCAGGTTTGTGAGAAAAATGCCTTTCAGGTTCCTCTATATTCTAATGGTAAATTAATTACTGTGTAAAAATTAGTGTGATAACACTGCTGTTTCGGAGCTAGGGTACAAAGATGTTGTTCCCATGCATTTTTGTGTCATGTTATCAATATTCACACATAAATAAGTGGTTTTGCTTTTGCCTTCATCAAACAAACGCTTACATCCAATTGATAGTAGCATATGAAATGAAAGAGCCAGTGTTCAAAAAGTCACTCATTAATCATAAGCGAAACAAGCAAGAGCCAAGGACACAAACTGTAAAATAAAAAGGTTGCCCAATATTGTATTTAATATTAACCCAAATATGTTTTTTTTTTCTCGGAATTTTGTTCCAGCTTTTTCAGGTTTCTCAGGAAAAAGCTTTAAATGATTCACGACCCAAGCCCTTCCTGTTATTTCACACAAATGTTCCAGCATTTACCAGAAAGTCATGATATGCACTTTTTTAGATAAGATGTGTAAACATAGATATGAATTAGGATAGTGAATTTTAACAGCTAGAATCCAGGGAACTGCAAACAACAGAAACAAGGTAAGGTTGCTGATTTAAACAACATATGACATATACAAGTTGATTAGAGCAAATAAGTAAATGTTATGGTTGTGCAACTAGTACATTGGCACACGATTGTGACAATTCTGAGCCTTAAACCTTAGTATAGCTTTTTTCCACTTTCGGTTAATACTTTAAATCCTTTTTACCAGATAGGTAATGAGGACCTCATGAAAATCTAAAGACAATGGGACATATGTACATGCCCCTATCACCACCACAATTTCATTTATACAAACGTTTTGGTGGCGATAGAGGCTGCGCCTTATGTACAAGGCACTATTAAGCCACTTAACGTGGATTAACTCTGCCTTGTACATAAAGCCCCCTTTTACGCTATGGTTAGCATGAAAGGGGTGGGTAGTGGCTGTTGCCATGGGCGTTCCACCGCAACACCGACTCATTTTGACTCTACCCCCTATATACAATGGTGGCGTATATAGGAGGCAGCACCAGAATTACGACCAGGTAAATCCTGGTCCTAAGTTGGCGAAATGAGGAGAAATGCATTATTTCTCCTCGTTTTTGCTTTTTCACATGTGTGCTGCCTTGTGCAGAACACATGGAAAATTTAAAAAGCCATGGTTTGTTTATGTGTAGGAAGGTGTCCCTTCCTGTACATAAACAAACCTTTAAAAAAAATGCCATTTTGTCTGTCACTTTCATGTGTGCTGCATAAGCAGCACACATGAAAATGACTGAAAGGCATTTTCGGATTGTTTATGTGCAGGAAGGGACACTTTCCTACACTTAAACAATCCTTCCCTGCACGCAGACACCCTTGCACTATGATGCAAAGTTGCCTGACACCCTTGCACTATGGTGCAAAGTTGCTTGGCACTAAGTTGCTAAATTTAGCGCCATCACAGGGGGAAATGCAAGGATGCACCACATTCTTTTAAATATGGTGCAGCTTTGCATTTTTGAATTGTCAGAGAGAGGAATAAAGTCAGGAAGGCTAACGCCTCTCTCCGTCACTTCCTTGTACATATCCCCCAATATGTTTCTGATTTTTGAAATGCAGTGAGTGGAAACAGTTGAAGTAAATTACCTTCATTCCAATTCACAAGCACATATAAATTATAATATATGTAACGTATGCATGTGAATAGTGTATGCATGCTTTTGGTATTCTTACACATTACTTCACTGCAACAGATATATATATATATATTACTTATATCATATCATAGACCTCCATTATTAATGGCAGTTGCTTTTGCCATATTGTTCACACACAAGAAACATCCACAATAAACAGCACTTGTTACATGTTTTTAGGGCATACCTTCTGGATTTTGTTGCTTACTCTACAAGATCTGCATGCCCCAGAAATTACAGCAAAGGTTTTTCTGGTAAATTTCGGGTCAGGTTTGGCCTGCCAAAATTTATCTGGGGAAAATTGTGGGGATGCGGTACTAGCTGCAATACAATACAATTTCAATCTTTATTTCGGCCGATTTGGCCATCAAAGATATGCAAAAAGAAACACATATAAAACATTATAAAACCATCGAGAATAGGCAGCAAACACATGGTGTACAATATAAGATCATTCCACCCTAGGAAATAAATACTGCTAGAGTGAAACCAGATAAAAGACCATACATTTAAAATTATTAATCTTATAATTAGGTGGGGGACTGCGACTTTAGAATACGGGTGCGAGTATGCCAGACATTTGTAAGAAATTTAGCTAGTGCAAACACCGTTGGTCCCGAGACATCAGTTTTTAAAGTTCTGTACATCGGGAGGTACTCCCTACAACCAAAGTTTCTGATGAGTGGTAGGAGCCAATATTTCCTGGCGGCCTTGTAAGTTGGACAAAACAAGACCACATGTAAGTCGCTTTCCTCAGCACAAGTGCATGCCGGGCATTGCTTGGTAGAGGGCGGTGTTGACCAGGAGCTAGTGTAGGATCGCAGAGGCAGTGTGCCATATCTCCATTGGAGAAATAGCTTCCTGGCCAGCACGGGAGTCATTGGATCCAAGACCCTCTCCGGCCTGTATGAATCCTTGCTTTGCGTGAATGCAGATGTTAATGTTCCGTCACCCTGGCATTCTAAGGCCATAGCTAATTTCTGCTCATAATAAGCATTGGCCAAAGCTCTTCGTGGGATCCTTAATGAAGCATTAGCTGGGTCGGACCATAGGTCGGGGAGCCCCAGTCTCACACAGGACTTTTTTATATATTTTATCCAGGGGATCTGTAAAGCTTTGGGGTGGGTTAGAAACTCCCTCAATTCCGCCCTGTAGGTAAGAAGTTCTTCACTTCTTCAAAGCCTTCGCCAGAAGACTATGGGTCTGAGACCCAGTTCCTCTGCTATTGGTCTCAGTCCCAGGTCCATCCTCAGGGGAAGGAGCGGAGTGCTGGATGGAAGTGCAACTATCTGTCTAATAAAATTATTCTCAGTTATAGACAAACTGCGGGAAGATGTATGGCCCCACAATTCCGCCCCATACATAATAGCACCCCTGGCCTGTGCCTTGTAGATCTGGATGAGCGGCCCCAGCGGTCGATATGTGGAACTTTTCATCATCCGAGCGATTCCGCCAGTGGTCTGCACTAGTTTAAGGTTAGCCCTGGTCTGGTGTGTTCCCCAGGACATGGTTTCATTCAACGTTACACCCAAGTATTCGAAGGTGGAGACTCTCTCTAAACGTGATGATCCCAGTAAGGGGTTCGGGCGTGATCTTTGGGTTGGGTGCAAGACCATGAATTTAGTTTTTGCAGCATTGATCTCTAACCCCCTTTCTGAGCAGAAAGCCACATAAGAATCAAGGATCCTCTGTATCCCCATGGGGGTTTTGGACAGCAGCAGGGTATCATCTGCAAACATGATTGCAGGCACCCTGCTGCCGTTCAACTTTGGGGCATCAGTGCATTCAGTGCCATTGAGATGGGCGATTATCCCGTTGACAAAGAGGCAGAACAGGGTCGGTGCCAATACACAACCCTGCCTAACCCCCCTGTCAACGGGGAATCTGTCCGTTAATTCCCCAAGTTTCCCGCACCTGACCCGGGCATAGTTGTTGTGGTGCAATCTCTGTAAAATTATCAGGATGTCCGGGGGGACCCCCATCTCGGCCAGAACACTCCAAAGTTTCCCTCTGGGCACCAGGTCGAAGGCGGCCCTCAGGTCCACAAATATAGTATATAAGCTGCCACCTTCGAATATCGCTGCCCTCCAATAGATAATGTTCAAACGAAAAACCTGGTCCACTGTAGAGACTCCCTTCCTGAAGCCCGCCTGGTATGGACTAAGGGCGCCCGTTTCTTTCTCCCAGTCCTGAAGGCGGTTCAACAGTATCCTACCAAACAGCTTCTGGGGCACGTCTATTAAACTGATTGGTCTGTAATTGGCTGGGAGCAGGGGCGAGCCCTTCTTAAATATAGGAACCACCTCTGCCCCCAGCCAAGTACTCGGAATTTCCATACTATGCAGGACTGCATTAAACACAGCAGCAAGGTAGGGGGCCCAAACATCGGGCTCCTGCTTGAACAGGTCCCCCGGGAGGCCGTCCAGTCCTGGCGCCTTTCCGGATGTCAGTCCTGCAATTGCTGCCTTAACCTCCCCTACTGTTATCAAATCCCGTCATACTCAACCACTCCATTACCGATGTCAATCATAGTTTCTCCCAACTCAGAACTATAGAGAGACTGGAAGTGTGCCTGCCACACCCCTGCTGCAATATTTGGCTCTATTGCCGAATGGAGGCTCCCCGACCCCCCATTTACCACTCTCCAAAACATTCGGTGGTCTCTTGTTGCGAGGGAACTAGTGAGCTCCTCCCATTGGTTCTCCTCCCATTCAATTTTAGCGTGGGCAACTAGTTTTTTATATGCCAGTCTACTTTCTCGTAGCTTCTCTCCTCCTGTTCCCTCCTTAATACTTCTGAGGAGTTCTCCCTTCGCCTTCCTGCAGGCTGCATTATACCATGAGGATTTGTGTTGCTGCCCCCTCCTCGGATTCTGTACTTTACTAAAGAGCTCAGAGGCCGCTCCCTTTATAAGGTCCTCATGTGCCTGATATAATTTATTATGGGAATCTTTATTGCCCACGTCATTAACTAGATCTCCCACTTTTTCCAAAATGGGAATTAGTCCTGCGTACAGCCTCGGTAGTTTCACTTTGCTCATGGCTAATTTTTCCCACCTGATTCTTCTCCTGTTGTTACCCAGTAGAAGTTCAGGTATGTTTTCCTCCTTGGATGTTATAGAGGCTTCTAAGCCGGGGTGGATGAGATCTAGTTCAAGGGCGTTGTGATCGCTGTCTAATCTTTCCGTGACCCTAAAGTCCAGGATAGATGACCAGTTCACTATCTGTACAAGGGCGTAGTCCAAGCGGGACTCTCTTCCCACTCTGTTATACGTGGGTTTGCTTGGTACATCAGACTTGATACGCCCATTGCAAGCTCTGATTCCATGCTTTAGGGTTAGGGCAGTGATCTGCAGTGCTACAGGTGTCCATGCCTTCGGGAGAGATGCTACTACAGAAGGTACTGACCACCTGGACTCTTCTTCCATGGGAAATCCCTCTAAGAGGCCGGCCAGCGGCTCGAAATGAGAATTTAGATCCCCTCCCACTACATAGGGTGTGTCTCTTGGAATTTCAGATAAATAAGCTGAAAGCTCATCTATAGTGGAAGATTCTCGCGAAACTCCCACTGGCCTAGAATAGGTATTTATCAAGGCAAGTTTCGCTAGATTCGGCCAGGCTAATAGAACCACTAGGATGTCGTCCGATGGCACCGGTAAGCGTGAAGCCTGACACCCTAGGTGGGATGCCACCCAGGTTGTAAGTCCACCTGAGGGGCGGCCCTTGCCCTCCCACCTAGCCGGGATGGAAAATGACAGGTAGCCCTGGTGCCTATATTCTTCCCTTGCCCAAGTCTCCTGGAACATACAAACATCCCCAGACTCGATGTAAGTTACCCAGTCTTGTGTGTCCAGCTTATTGGCTAGGCCGGCCACATTCCACCAAATTAGTCTCAGGTGCGCCGGAGCAACAGCGGGGGGGATTACAGAGGTAGGAATGAGGGGGGAACCAATACCAGATGTTACACCAGTTACTACATCAGGACCATTGTCAGAGGTATGTCTAGTTGGGTCGGGAGGTTCACTAGAACCGTTATCAGAGGTCACAGGATTTAAGTCAGGGCTTGAGGACAGTCAATCAACCCCGTCCAGTCCATTCAGACAGTTAAAACGATTATAGTCAAATAAGGGGGTCTCCGGGGGTCGGTAAACTGGTCGTGCAGCATATCCCCTATATCTGGGTCTCCGTTCAACCCTTGTCCAATTACCTTGTGACAAATCATGATGCATACGAATAGGGGGGAAGAAGAAAGAGACTGGTAGAGTCTGTATGGTGGAATCCAGTGATCTATTTGACCCAGCGCATATGTGTGATACTGTCCTAGGGTCTCGGAAAGTCACCATGATACAGTCCCCTGTTATTGATTTTCTCGTCTTCCCCAACCAAGGTACCCTTCTCACCATGATGATTTCATTGTTGAGATGGGCTGGGAGAGGTCTGTTCCAATTCAGCCATTTAATGATTTTCCTCTTGAGTGAGTGGAAGTTCTCACTTTCACCCATTTCAAGAGGGGGAGCGCCCGCCAAAACCACCATAAGGCTGTTAGCCTCCGGCGGCAAGTCGGGTCTCCGTGGTCTGGGAACAGGCTTACCAGGGAGTAGGGGAGCAATACTAGCGTTAGATAGGACCCCGGGGTTTGGGCCAGGGGCTGTACTGAGGGAAGCTGGGCCCACTGGCTGTAGAGATAGGGTATTAAAATTGCTAGAAGGAATTGAAACTAGGTTGGCCATGAGTGGCTGCAAAAGGGGAACAGCAGCGGTACCCAAAGGAGGTCCCGCGTTGATAGGAGGGTTTTGAATGTTAAGGGAAGTTTTAATTGGTGGATTGGACCATGGGGTTCTACTCTGTATGCTGGCCGAGGTTTTCAAGCTGCTTATGGTTGCCTCCAAGATGGTAAGTCTGATCTCTACTTTCTTCAAACTCTCGCTAATAGGCAGCAGGAGTGATCTAAGTAGAAATTCTATATTCCCCAAGGAAGTGACAGGGGGTAATATATTGGGTGGATTGTCCCCATAGTCGCTGATGGAAGCAGTGATATTAGTGTTAGTACCCTTGACAGGGGTAGCATTATGCACATTCGGTATAGGCCTATCAGACGTAGATACAGACTTATGTACTTTTCCAAAGTCGGAATGGGGGATCTTGGTCTTCCCCTGCCCGCCCCTCAACTTCCTTCTGCGCTTGTTTGGTGGTGGGCCATGCACCTCTGCCACGACAATTTGCTTTGGCTTAGTTTTCCTAGTTTTAACTACGGGTGGTGTTTGAGTGACGAAGTCAACAGCCATACTACTGGAGATTGGGAGTGGGATGACGACCGAGGTCTGTTCAGTAACTGAGCAAGGGTTGGGAATACTGTCCCGCAGTAATAGGGGGACACCTTCATGGGATAATGGATCCTGGCTACCATTAAAGGAACCTTCCTCTTGGGAGATGGGATAGGGAATTATGTCACTGAGGGGCCTATTTTTCAAATGCTCAATAGAGCGGCGGCGCTCTGACCTACGCTTCTCCAAAGAGGTTTCCTTTCCCCCATCACCCTTTGCCAATTTAAAATAGTTGTCCAGAGTCCCGGTGTTACCTCCTCCCACCTTCACTGGAGTTCCGACTGGGGCCGGTGATGGCATGTCCAAAACCTATATCAAATTCCAAATGGGATTAGAGAAGTACAGGCGAAAGAGAGTGGGCCCAGCCCAGCCTCCTGCGGCCCCGGACGGCCACAGACGGTCCAGCCCTTGTCCCGCGCAGTGGGATCACGTCAACCTTTAAATAACTAGTAGTGTAACTAGCGGGTGGGCGACGCCGGCAGGGAGAGCAGCCCAGCTGGTCCAATGGGGCGCGCAGGGACTACTGGTCCTCGGAGTCCCTGCTGTAGCTCGCAGCCCTGCCGGTCGATGAGATACTGCCCCCTATGCAGTGTCCAGACAAAGGCTTCTGAACGCGCTGCGGGACCCGCGAAGCGGGTCCGGCGAGGCGTAGCTCCCCGCAATTACCGGGTCCAAGTGTTGAAGGAGAGTTGAGTCGGCGTGCAGCGTTTCACTGAGGGAACCACACGCTTCCAAGTGCGGCAGGCTTTTACCACTGAGAGCGGGCGGGCGGGGCCGGCAGGGAGAGCAGCCCAGGCGGTCTAATGGGGCGCGCAGGGACTCCTGGTCCTCGGAGTCCCTGCTGTAGCTCGCAGCCCTGCCGGTCGATGAGATACTGCCCCCTTTGCAGTGTCCAGACAAAGGTTTCTGAACGCGCTGCGGGACCCGCGAAGCGGGTCCGGCGAGGCGTAGCTCCCCGCAGTTACCGGGTCCAAGTGTTGAAGGAGAGTTGAGTTGGCGTGCAGCGTTTCACTGAGGGAACCACACGCTTCCAAGTGCGGCAGGCTTTTACCACTGAGAGCGGGCGGGCGGGGCCGGCAGGGAGAGCAGCCCAGCTGGTCCAATGGGGCGCGCAGGGTCTCCTGGTCCTCGGAGTCCCTGCTGTAGCTCGCAGCCCTGCCGGTCGATGAGATACTGCCCCCTTTGCAGTGTCCAGACAAAGGTTTCTGAACGCGCTGCGGGACCCGCGAAGCGGGTCCGGCGAGGCCTAGCTCCCCGCAGTTACCGGGTCCAAGTGTTGAAGGAGAGTTGGGTCGGCGTGCAGCGTTTTACTGAGGGAACCCTTTCAGTACTCCGCCCCTGCTGGAGAAGTTTTGTGGTGTCTACAACCCCATCAATACCTATACCTATAATGTATTGTGTGTACTTGTATACAAAATGCTCATGAACAATGGTTTCTACGTCGATAGAGAAAATGCAATACAATGGTAAGCAGTGCATAGAACATGCTAATAAGTGAATGGTGTCAACTAACCGTCTCAATAGAAAAGTATGCGGTCATGTAGACAAAGGGTGAAACCTGACAAATATGGTAGGCCAGTTAAGTGAAACTAAGCTTGCACATTGAAAACTCTACACACCTCTACTAATGATACAGTAGTTTTAATGATTATGTTTTTATATCTATTTTATAAATCTTTGCCTATTCTTAACATTGCAAATATGTGATAAAATAGGGTGGAGACATGAATTATGTGCAATTTTATTTCTGGAAAATTATCATTTACACCACATGGCTTTAGATGGACATCAGATTATCAGATACGTGTAGTAAATGCATTTTTAGAAACTTGTGAACACTGATAACTTACTACTGTGAGGCTAGTCATTACATTTGCCTTTAATGTTCTTGGCCATTTCGTAACGAAGTGCCCATCAGGCACAAAAGGTGTTATTTTAATATTTAGGTTTCAGAAGAGTGGTACATGTAAGATGGTCCAAAAGAATGTGGCTAACTTTCTTCCTGAGTTACTGACATGAACGCTGGTAGCAGCGGTGATGATGGAACACTCACTCACACCAAAATATGTATCATATGGGCTGCCCATTCTGATCAGGCATATAGAAACACCAGCACTTAACACACCCGCCTGTCACAGAAAAACAGAGAACAGAGACCGAAGAACACTTTTCTGTTTCTTTACAGGGAACACCTACTTCTCCACAGCCATGGGAATTGTATGTGTGCATTTAGAAAACACTAGAGTGTTATATTTGGGTAGGTCTGTGGCATGTGTTTTGTATTGCTGCGCGACTGGGGCCCCTCCCACCCCACAGTGGATGGTCCTCTCTCCTAACAATCTAGATGTACATCTATGAGTTAACTGACGGGTTCTCCCCTTTGGATTTATGGGGTCTGTATCTTTTCCCACACCTCTTTGCGGCCCCTATTTTCTTTCCCGCCCCCTTTTTTGGCAGTTTTCTTCCATGTTAGGGGTTTGTGTTTTTTAATTTTTAGAAACTTGTTTGGCTATCTGCACAGATTAATGTGATATGGCGGAGTGAAGCCATAAGTGTTTTATACTTGTGATTGACACGACCTGTTCAAATATCATCTTCTTTATTGTACAATAATGCGATGATGCTACATTCTGATTGGTGGGTAGAGGTTATTTGACTAATGGGACATGCTCTATGCCGATTTCAACCATGTCAAATCGACAAATGTACTGATGTTAGCGTGCAGTGATTTAGGCTTGATTCTTCTCTCTACAAGCCTTGTGTGGTGCTCTATACGATCATGTACTTTCTTCTTTATATGTTCGCAACCACAAATCTTCAATAAATAGATCAAACAAAAAAAAAGCATTTAGAAAACACATATGCTCGTAAAGGGATAAATGGACCTACAAGGTTGACAATCACACAAACCTGACCTTGTTTCGTGGTCCCGTTGTTTACATCATCTTTGAGACCACTTGAAGGGGTCAATTTTGTTTTGTTTGCTCCTCCAGAAAAGCACTAGATGCTACTGAAGTTAGAATGCACCAGAGTGTACACCACCTATAATAGAAGGTGGGCTCTTTCCACTCAGCTATCTACTGGGTGGCATATAATTGGTGGCAGTGGTTTAATAGCATGAGGGACACCCCACTGGACCTGTGCGCCTGGAAGAGATGTATACATACTCTTTGGCTAAAAATCCATTCAACTCATAATCATGGCCGACATTTCCATCAATGTATTCCTTGCAGCTGTACCACATGTAGCATGTATGCAGGTTCAGTACTGTGGGATAGGTATCCTTTTCAAGTAAATAAAATGAATGCATCACGTGGTGGATGTTAACGGTATTAGTATTAAAGCTATCCCAATGTCTTAATCCTAGGTGTAGTCTTGAGTCAGGTACCACAGGAAACCTGTAGTGGTTTTTATTAAGGTCTGCTTTTGGACTGCAATCCACGCCCAGTACAGACATCTGCCCTGCAGCATCATCTGACTGCAACTTGTTTTGCTGCCTCAGCCATACCATGATCTGATAAGCAACAGTTTGACTGTAATTTCAATGTGTAGCCTGCAACTTTCTAATTTGAAACCCTGAAAAACTTTTTACTATCCCTTACTCTAGTAGAGAAAGCCTATGAAATCCATGTGAAGAGGAGTGTGCTATGTTTTACAGGGGTGTGGATATTCAAAAGTGGCACAATTTGGCCCTCATTTATGAAAAGTGTTGCATCCTGAGATACCACTGTGATGCAACACTTTTCACTGTGCCCTCCTTGCGACAACATGGAGGTGCTGTATTTACAGTATGGCACTCCATGTTGCAAGGATTAACAGATGCTTCAGGAATCTTAATGTATCTTTTGACCCAAAACTCACACATCGCTGGAGTAGTGTCAAAAGCATGACGCCACACCCGCAATGCATAGGGGAGGCATATACCTATGGTACTGCATCACCCTTATGCCTGCTATGAGGCAGGCATAAGCTTTTGACGCAGTGGCGTAATAGAAGTGGCACAGTGAAATCTGATAGATTTCACTGCGCCAATTCTACTGAACTTTCTTGTGGTGGGTATGCCAACTCTGAATACCTTATACCTGATGCAGGTATAATGTGGCGCAGGGGTTTACAAAGTGATGCATCTGCTTAGATGCATCACTTTGTAAATATGGTGCAATGTGGTGCATCATTTTTGCGGCCGCTGTGTCATAAAAAGTGATGCAACTATGGTGCATAAGTGTAGCAAGGGGCTAAAAAATAAGCCACTTAGGGCCTCATGTAGGTAAATGGTATTTACTGATTCGTAAATACCGAATTGTACCGATTCGGTATTTACAAATCGGTAAATGCTATGTAGGTAAATATTCGGTAAGAATTACCGAATCGTTAAGATTCGGTAATTACCGAATCTGTATTTACCGATTCGGTAATTGCCAGTGATTCCTATGGGCCTTGAGGCCCATAAGAATCAATGTCAATTACCGAATCTGTAAATACCGATTCGGTAAAATTACCGAATTTTCAAGGGGGACAGGGTGTCACTTTGACACCCTGTTGCACCCCTGATTCTGGCTTGTGTGACATGTCGCACACATACATGCCCTAAGGGCATGTATGTGTGTCACATGGCACGGTGCACATGCACAGATGTGCATGTACACAGGAATTCGTTATTTACCACCAAATAGTATTTCATGGTAAATAACTAATTCTTAAGGGCCTGTGGCACTGTTTTCAGTGCCACCTACATCTAGATTTACCAATTCGGTACATTTAGCGATTCGGTATTTTAACGAATCAGTAAATTTACCGATTCTGTAAATTTTAGGCCCCCTACATATCAAAAACCAAATACCGGTCGGTGACGGCCGAAATCGGCCATTACCGACCGGTATTTGGTTACCTACATCGGGCCCTTAGTGATTAGGTAGTGGTATTGAGGTAGTTAAATCATACTTGTTTGGACTTTACAAGCAACCTCTGTAGCTTTGAGAAAGTTGTTGCAGCAGAAACAGAACAGCTTGTTACTTATTTCCTCAATGCAGTGACTGAGCCTAGGTGCAGTGAAGAAGATTTAAATTGCTGCTTGGAAAATGAAGAGATGGCCTGCCCAGTGCAGAGGTGTGTTGCCATGGTGGAACACTCCGCTGACTTAGATCTTGATGGAAGATTGACTTAATGAGAGAGCAATACACAGGAGAATATCAGCTAATGGGAACTGAATCTTAGAACACATTCGTATGCAAATCACTAAAGAATTGTGGACATGCCAGAGAAACCAAAAGACTTTGCCTTATAATGAGTCTGCCATATCCCCTTAACTAGGTGCTCTCTGCGTGCCCTACAGTTCTGGTAATGTGTGTTTGTACTTGTGGCCTGCAGAAGAGATAGTTACTATCTTACAATGTAATCTGCCAACCTGGGAGCACTGTGGGGGCCGGATCAGGTGGAGCCAAATCTATTTTCACCACTACCTACTTTGCTCACCCACGGCCATGATAGGAGTGACATTACAGCACTCTACAGATCTTTGATGGACACCAGAGTTACACATTTCCTGACCCTGAGCGATGGCAGGGCTGCTTTGCTGAGGCTGGACCTTACCGATAGACAGTGAGATATGTCAATGGGCAGGTGCATGGCGTGTTCAGGAATCCCTGCTTGAAATACACTCAATTTAAATACCTACACCGGACATACCTTACTTCTGTATGCATACATCGGATGTTTCTGATTAAGAACCCAGCGTGCCCCCTGTGCCCATACCAGAGGCAAACTTCCTTCACATGATACGGTCCTGCCCCATCACTGAGCTAATCTGTGGGGCAGTGTCAGCAGCGCTGATTGACATCACAAGCCAGGTGCTGCCTGCTGACCCACTGTACTGCCTCCGGGAATCACAGTGCGCACACGCCACATACAGAAGCAAGTACGCTATTAAGTTCATTGACTTGGCGTATGTTCTTATGTTCTAGCAAAAAGGTGCATTGCCATGGCTTGGAAATTTCCAGAGCTCCCCTCATTAACTGTGGCCACAGGACCTGCTCAAATGGGCAAAAGCGTAGGTTGTTACCTGACTCATTCAGATATCACACCAGAGCAATGCCCCACATTTAGAAGCATGAGAGAAATACCTGGGAAAATAGCAACTAAATCTGATGTCAGACCTCCAAGCCCCCCTAACCTTTGTGGTCTGGGTTGGTGAGCTCACGATGCAGCCCTTCTTCCAGCAGGCATCAGTTGTTAGGAAATTGCACACCCCATGGCTTCTTGCAGAAGGGTTTTCATGACCCCCCTGCACAGCCGTGCATGGCCCTAATCCCACATTTATAACTGCCTAGACTGATTCTTCATATGAACCCTTCCGCGTCATTACTGCTTCTCCCTGTGACTAGATGGGCAATATATCCTGTGAGATCTGCCTCCCCAGCCACACAAGTAGCCTAGTGCCTCTTCAGTTTCCCATTCTGGCTGTCTCAGCCCTTGTTGGGCAAGTTCATGGACCAGTGATGGTGGGTTCCTCTCAAGGGATATAGATTGCCATTACATCCATGAGGACAACCGTATCAGTTAAAGATAGGTTTGATAGACATTGGAAGTGCATTCTTTTGTTATGTCTGTTTTGTCTCAACTGGGGTGGCAGAGTGGGATAAAGAACGGTGATAGATTTAACCCAGATCTGTTGACTGGGTGTGAGTGTTTGATTGGTTCAGATGCTCCATCCATCACCACCCCCTTTTGTATTGCTTTGTTTGTCATAAGTTGGCAGTGTATGCTCAAACGTGATTCCCTTGCTCACTTTGCCACTAGATTCAAGCAAGCCTGGCTGAAGATGGCTGAAATGCCAGAAACCGGTCCTAGGAAGCTTGTTTCCGGTCCAGGGAAGGCATGGCTTGGCAGTTCGAGCTGGACTGTTCCCATGAGGCTCAGGGTCAGACTGATTTGCATATGGCCATGTCTGAACTGGGGTGGCAGAGTGGGCTAAAGAACGGTGATGGATTAAACCCAGATCTGTTGACTGGGTGTGAGTGTTTGATTGGTTCAGATGATCCGTCTATCACCACCCCCCTTTGTACCGCTTTGTTTGCCATAAGTTGGCAGGGTATGCTCAGACGTGAGTCCCTTGCTCACTTTGCCACTGGATTCAAGTAAGCCTGGCTGAAGACGGCTGAAATGCCAGAAACCGGTCCTAGGAAGCTTGTTTACGGTCCAGGGAAGGCATGGCTTGGCAGTTCGGGCTGGACTGTTCCCATGAGGCACAGGGTCAGACTGATTTGCATATTGCCATGTCTGTACTTGGGTGGCAGAGTGGGCTAAAGAACGGTGATGGATCAAACCCAGATCTGTTGACTGGGTGTGAGTGTTTGATTGGTTCAGATGCTCCGTCCATCACCACCCCCTTTTGTACCGCTTTGTTCGCCATAAGTTGGCAGGGTATGCTGAGATGTGAGTCCCTTGCTCACTTTGCCACTGGATTCAAGCAAGCCTGGCTGAAGACGTCTGAAATGCCAGAAACCGGTCCTAGGAAGCTTGTTTCCGGTCCAGGGAAGGCATGGCTTGGCAGTTCGGGCTGGACTATTCCCATGAGGCACAGGGTCAGACTGATTTGCATATGGCCATGTCTGAACTGAGGTTGCAGAGTGGGCTAAAGAACGGTGATGGATTAAACCCATATCTGTTGACTGGGTGTGAGTGTTTGATTGGTTCAGATGCTCCGTCCATCACCACCCCCTTCTGTACCGCTTTGTTCGCCATAAGTTGGCAGGGTATGCTCAGACGTGAGTCCCTTGCTCACTTTGCCACTGGATTCAAGCAAGCCTGGCTGAAGGCTGCTGAAATGCCAGAAACTGGTCCTAGGAAGCTTGTTTCCGGTCCAGGGAAGGCATGGCTTGGCAGTTCGGTCTGGACTGTTCCCATGAGGCACAGGGTCAGACTGATTTGCATATGGCCATGTCTGAACTGGGGTGGCAGAGTGGGCTAAAGAACAGTGATGGATTAAACCCAGACCTGTTGACTGGGTGTGAGTGTTTAATTGGTTCAGATGCTCCGTCCATCACCGCCCCCTTTTGTACCAGATGGAAAACTGATCAGCACTACTATTTTTCACAGGCTTATGTCTGACTTGTATTTTTTGCATGATTTGATTTAAATTTATAGAGTGCAGCAATTACCCAAAGGCATCAAGGCGCTATAGATCCTCATATGGAAAAGTCCACTAGCACTCCAGATTCAGAAAATGTCTACAAAGAGAATAGCCAGGTCTTCTTGAAGGGAAAGGGCTGCAGAATGGCCCTTGTATTTTGTGGTAGCGTATTCCAGAGTTTGCTCGCAACCATGGAAAATGCTCTGTCGCCCCATTTCTTTCTTTTAGTATTCGACACCATGAGATGGAGTTGAAGCGATGAATGAAGGTGTCTGCATGGGATTTTCCAGCCAAACATGGCTTTTAATCTTGTTGGATACGGGAGATAAAGAGCCTTTTGTACCATGCCGAGAGATTTAAAGCAAAGGCGTTTATTAATTATAAGCTAGTGAAGGGTCTCTAATCTATTTGCAGCCAACTGCCCACTGGGAATGTCCAGAATAAGTCTAGCCAGTGCATTCTGCATCACCTGGAGTCTATGCTGCGTGTTTTTGTTCTAGTCCAGGTACAATGAGTTGCAGTAATCCAGTCCGGACATTACCAGTGCCAGAGCGACTTGCTTCTGAGCAGACAGTTGGATGAATGGAAACATTTTCTTAAGCATTCTTATGATCCAAGTTCATGTTGGTATTGTGTTATTCAATGGGTATTAAAGCTGAGTTCAGTGTCCATCAGCACTCCACGGTTCTTGGCCTTTTTCCCCAGAGTAGGACAGGTTCATAAGGAATGAGGCCAACAGCTGCTGTTCCAGCTGGATGCCCCTGGGCCAAAAATCATCACTTTCATCTATTCCCCGTTGAGTTTTAGGAAGTTACATGACATCCATTTCGCCACTTTGGTCATGCAACTTGAGATGTTCTCTGCTACCGAGCATGAGTTCTTGGGGATTGACACCATAATCTGAGTGTTATCTGCATACAACAGTACCTCGATTCCAAAGCGTAGGACTCAAGGATGAGCCATGTGGCACTCCACAGGGCAGGGAAAAGGCCTTTGAATAGAAGTGCTGTAACATCACCATTCGGGCTCTTTCCCTAAGGAAGGAGGACAAGTGGGCTAAAGCTTGCTGAGAGATGCCATGACCTTGGAGTCTATCCAGCAGCAGAGACGGAGAGATGCTATCAAATGCTTCTGGGAGATCCAAGAGTATCAGCGCCACCCCTTGTCCTTCATCAACTAGATGCCTTATAAAGTCAGTGGCTGAGATTAATATGGTTTCTAGCCCATGATGTTCCCTTAAGCCAAACTGGGAGTCATTAAACCAGTGCTGTTGCTCTGCAGTTTCCATCAAATGGATATTAAGGTGCATCTCCAGAATTTTTGCTGGAACAGGAAGCATGGAAATCGGGCGATAGTTCTTACAGTACATGATAGCCAGATTTTTTTTAGGAGAGACCTAATGATAGCCTGCTTCCAGCTCCGAGGGTAAGATCCAGATAGGATCAAATTGTTCATTAATTTGCAGAGTGGGATGGCTATAATACTGTTCGCCATATGGAGAAATACTGGTGGGCAGGCTTCTAGAGGTGATCCTGAATAGGTTTTCAGAAGGTATTGTTCTACCAACTTGAGAGCAAGTGCAGGAAACACAGAGAGACCTTTAGGCTCTTGACTTGAACATGATGACATCTCTTGGGGTGTTGGTTGGGGCCAGATAGTGGCAATTGAGGGGTAGGCGGAATGGGGTTTGGGCCAAAACCTGCGTGAATGTCCATAATCATAGAGTGGAAGAAGGTTGATCATCATATTGCTTATGTAACAATTGATCTATCTGGCCGTTATGTATGCTTAATCACTAATAAGGAATTACCTGTAAAAAAAATGTGTACTTGTACCTGTGACCCACGTGGGGATAGGAAATGTGACCTTGAATAGGGATCTATAACCTATTCTGACTTTGTTGGGTGCCCATACCTATGATGCCTGGGTCAGAAAGAAATATTAGGGTTTCCTATTTTTCATCAAGATTATTGGGAGTATTTCACAGTAAGAGATGTGTCACTTACACCTTAAAGCTATTTAAACTACCCTTTTATGACTTATTGTTATAGAGATCTGATAGTTACAAGGGTTAGAATGCCTTAAGTCTTTGGTAACACAAAGGAAATCCACTCGAGAGTCATGGTTGTGGGCTACGTTGATGACGGAGCTGCCCTTTCGAGCTTGTGGATTGGTCAGACGGAGACCTTTCCTGAATGAAGAACAGATTTTCACGTAGAAGAAAGATATTTTACCCATTGTGGGTTGGAAATATCACCATATAAGAAAGAAATATACCAAAGATTGTAGAGCCTTGAGAAAATCGCATGACGATTTCCCAGTGTAGAAGAGAAGCTATAAGAATAAAGAAAGAAAAACAAGAAACTCAAAATACTGTGTTAATATTTATGCATAAAATGTTCAGATCAATGTTTAGATACACTACAGACATGTGCTGAGGATTTCCTTTGTGTATTCAGAAGTCTCTGTCACAATTTTGGGGGGGTTGGTGGTTCTCCTCACCTTACAGCACCGTTGAGAATTCAAGATCTATTGAAACTAATATGTGTGCAATTTTCATGAGAGGTGTCATTTCACCTATCTCAATACCACTGCCCGTTCAAAGGACTAAACTTTGGTAACCCTGCTACCAGTAGTCACTGCTATCCCAAAGAGTGCTTTGGGTAATGTGGTTGCCCTTCATGACCATATTTCTTGACTGTGACTGGCCAGTTGCAAGGTACTAGCACTTAGAGTTGAGGAACACTCTTTGGTGCCAACCATGATCTATGATTAACAATCTGAAAAGCAACAAGTAAAACAAAACTCCTTTCAAGTCTACACAACTGAAAGTCAAAAATCTTTCTTAAGCTTAATCCTTAAAAAACAGAATCAATTCTTCTTTTATCGTAATTCTCACTTTAGCTCTGCTTAACTATCTTTTTTTAATCTGTGACACCTGGGGAAATTACAGTCAGCTCTATGATAATGTTACTCATCTGTCATCCAAATTAAACATCATCCTGGATGTTTACAGTTCTAGGCAAGTGTTTATAACATCCATCAAATACAATGTATTTTAACTCAATTTCGCCTAGTCAGCTTCAAATCTTGGTAATCAAAAGGAGCATTTACTTTCATTTGCATGCATTCAAATCTGTTATAGATCTCACACTACTCAGTTATATTTATAATTTTGGAATCAATAAGTATTGAGATGTTCGACTACTACAGCAATTTGCAAGCAGGCCTTTCAAGAAGGAATTGCTGCCAAAAGACACAGAATGTTAGCTTATGAATTGCACTGGGTTTAAGTAAAAAAAATGTCTCAATGCAGCAGACAACAATGTGTACAGCTAATGCCAGAATCAAATATCAAACAGTTTGTCCACCTGAGAAATGTTTGCATGGCATAGCCCCAACATTACTAAGCTCAAAAGGAAAACTTCACACTTCACTGTAAGACCAAGATCCTTAATTAAGGTTTGGTGGACAGGGTACTTTTGTCACAGATGTTAGGCGAACACCTGTAGCCACTTAGACTGACTAATATCTGGCCATCAGTCTAAGTGCCTGATTTCAAGTTTGGCAGTCCATAGGCCAGCCAAAAACATGGTGGTCGTCTGACCACTGGCGCACTGACAGGCAGCCACAGAACCGCTGTGATCGCAAGGGATCCTGCGGTGTTTGTGGAGCAGTCAGTAGCAGGATTATGATGGTGGTGCCACAGCGGCACCACCGAGAATATTTCGAGTTTCCTCACCACCACCCTTTTCATGGTGGGGAGCCCGCCATGAAAAGGGTGGCAGTGAGGCAACAAAGGGGGTCCTGACAGGGCCCCCAGCTGCCTCAGAGCCCAGGGGTGTATGCAAGGGAGCACACGGGGTGCCCTCCTGGATCTGCACCCCCTAGTTCCTGTATGGTGTGACAGGTATACTACACAGTGCAAGAACATGCTGCAGGCACTCTCACAGTGGCGGTCTACATATTAGGCTCTCTATTGAGCCTAACATGCAGACTGCCATAAGACCACCGCACAGTGCCCACCTACATGGGATTTCACTTGGATAACAGGTGGGCATGCATGCTACAACGTTGGCGGTCCTACAGCGGATGGCGCATTGCACCGTCCACTGTAGGACCGTCAAAGTCATAGTCGCCCCTAAGTATCTCAAATTCTCCGCCCTATTTAGGAGGGATGTTATGATGAATTTTCTTTTCCTGTTTGAGGCTGCTAGTAAAGATTACCCACACATGCTTGGAGAAAACTCTCAAGACACCAGGGCTATGTTGGTTTCAAAAACAAACTCCTGCGTTGGCAGTTTGCTTTTGAAAAACAAAAAACTGCAGCTTAAACATGAGAGACCCTCAGCAAAGCTATGGTGTCTTCAGTAGAACTGCTTCTGAAGCTGCTCCTTTCGAAACACAGTGATCTCATTCAGGTAGGAGAGGTCTCTGAATATGGCAGATGTTCACTTCCAGGATGGGTTATGACCTTCTCCACCCTCACGGGACAGCAGGATGGCCCCAATCCCATATTAAGCCTGTAAATGTTTTTCAGGCTTCACTAGCATGAAACAAAACAGTAAGTAAATAAAATATCATAAAACAAGATAAATGGGTGGGAAATTGTTTTGCAGATAAAGGAGGGGAAGGCAACCAACCTCAAAGCTATCATAAGCATTGAGGAGTAAAATGTGAAAAAAGATGTTTGATTCATAATCAAAGTTGATTATAATTTAAGAGGACATGTTTATCAATATGTTTAAAAGGGAAAGAGAATCTGTACAAAAAATTTCAACCTGGGGGTTATGGGGCCAACCCATACAGATGAAGGGATACTTTTGGGGAAGTGTTACATATAAACATAGCTAAACGGCCACAAAAGTATATGTCTTTCACAAGGGGGACAATTTTCTGGGATGGCGACACAAAATGATCTAGGGATATATCTCATCCCCAACAAAGGCCCCAAATATTGGCGCAGAGTGTTGACAAAACACCAACTAGTAGGGAAGAGTTTCTTGAGGTCTTTAACAATCAGTTAGGGTGTCTGAAACACTATGTCCACTGAAAAGAACTGAAGGCAAATGACCTGCCGGTCTCCAGCAGGGTGAGAAGCTTGCCTTTACCCATGCATGAGGAAATAAGAGGGGAGCTAGAAAAACTCTGAAGTCTGGGAGTTACTGAGCCAGTAGAAGCCACCTAGTGACAGACTCCCATAGTGGTGACCAAGAAAACTGATGGAATGGTGTGCATTTGCATAGATTTGAGAGTATTGAACAAGGAAGTAGCAGTAGAAAAATTCCCCTTACCGAACATCACAGAAATTATGACCAATGGGGCAAGGGCCAATATCTTCTCTACTCTTAACATAACTTCTGCATATTACCAAGTCAGACTAAAAACAGAATCCCAAGACCTCACAGTGTTCATCACTCTCATGGGGGCATAAAAGTTCAGACGTATGCCATTCAGACTCGTATCTGCAGCAGCAGTTTTTCAAAAGGATAATGAACGTAATGCTCCAAGTGATCAAGTGTCTGTTATGTTACCGAGTTGAAATTTTGATCTTAGGGACGATCAATGAGCACCATGCTGAAAGAATCAGGCAGGTGTTAAAGGAATTAAAGGAGCTGGGATTCACTGTAAAGAGGGAAAAGTGTAAATTAGGCTGCCCTGAAATAAACTACTTAGCTCATAGGATAACAGCAGAAGGAATATTACCCAAGTCAGTGTTAAAAAGCTCCATAATAAACTTAATATTCCGGTTAGAAATTGGGGTCTCCAGTTGGCAGGTTGTTACCCTGTCCAAGTAGGGACCCTTCTTCCTAGTCAGAATAAGGGCGATACACTTCTAAAATAACCCCTGCGTACCCCCTTGGTAGATTGGCACGAGTAGTCAGGCTTATGTCAGAGGCAGTGTGTAAAGCACTTGCACAATGTTATAGTAAAACACTACAATAGGTCACCACACCAGTTAAAAAAAACATCCAATATTTTATCTGTACAAAACAATACCAAAAACAAAACAAAACCACCATACAGTTTTTAGAAACATCAAGAAGCAAATATAGATTTAAAATACAGTTCCTTGATGTTGATAGCTCCGTCAGGGGCTAACATGGCGTCATGAACAACAATACAAACAGTCTGGCTGACCGTAGCATCGTGGGCCAGATACGGTGTTGAGAACACCTGTAAACAGTACATTTAGAAATGCAGGGCATTGGTGGCCTCAGAATGAGCCTTGAAGAGCCAGCATCGGCAGGTGTTGGTTACGGAGGTGTGTGAAGAAGTCGTCAGGCCCTTGAAGTCACATGCGTTGCAGATGAAACTCTGTGCAGGTGAAGTCACAAGCACTGGTCTTAGCAGGCGTCAGGGCTGTGGTGCGAAGTGCAGGGGTACAGTGTGCGGTGCCCTCATGTCACGGTACAGGCAGCAGCTAAGTGACAGTCATCCAGTGGCATCGGTGAGACCAGGGCTGCAGTGCAAAGTGGTGCGATGCTAGAAGGTCAAGGTACAGACAGTGGCATCATCATCGCTGAAGCACGGCCATTGGCGGATGAACTAGAGTCAATGGTGCCGGCATCAGTAAGCCAAGACTGTGGTGTGGGACTTATGAGCAGTGCCCTCACACCACGGTGCAAACATCGGCATCAATTTCCGTGTGGAGCTGCATTGTCAGGGATACCAGTGCAGCGGGGTGAAGCGAGGCAGTGCAAAGTGCAGTGCCCACAGATCCCAGTGCAAACAGCAGTTCGGGAGGGGGGGGGTGTTGCGAACAACATGGCCAAGTAGATGTGATCACTGGAGCTCCTGGCCACCTGAAAAAAATCCTGGCTGATATCCTGTCTTTGAGCCACATTTGAAGCCCCTCTTCGCCGGCCGCAAGTTCATTAACCCCTGGCCCGCAACTGACGCACCTTGCAGCGCTGCTCCTGTGGAGATGCAGTGCTAACGCGACCTCCGAGATGACGGGGCCCGGCCGCAAAGATGGCTGCCTGATCCTCACAAAGACAAACCTCAATGGAGGAAGCCTGCCCAGAGGGGGGTGAGTCATACCCATGCTGATTGGCATTAACTGCCATCCTTGCCTGCTGGGTGGATCCATGCCCGCATGGTGCCTGGGAGCTGAGGGACCTACACTGGGTGCGCAGGACTGGCGCGGCTGCCCTCCTTGGCTGGGGGGTGGCGGGGAATCACCCACTGCATGCTGGAGTGAGGCTTCCTTCGTCCCCTTCCCCCTGGCTAACTATGGGGGTGAAGACTGCCCCAAGGTCCTAATTGCCGCAGGAGCTGCCGTGGACCGTGCATTCAAGCCCTGGAGAGACTTACACTCTGCCCCGGGCCAGATCACCGGGGGGCTGGGAGATGAGTAGGTATGAGCGGAAGCACTGGGACTGTGTGTGGCCTTGTGGTTGCCACCGGAGCTGCTGTGGTGGCCCCTCCTGCTCCCCAGTGTGGTGGGGGAGCGGGCGCGCCGGTGAAGAGTCTTCCAGGCACGAGACCATCCTTGCCTCCTCCTGGGATTCACAGAGTCAGCGCCTGGCTTACCGTGGCGCTGCAGGCAAGAGCGAGAGAGAGACCTGCGCTGCAAAAGTGGGCACTGCTGTCCTGAGCATTGGAGCTGGATGGGGGTGATCGGGCTCTAGTGTTGGCGTCCAGCGGGGTAGGAGTAAAAGAAACATTGGGCAGTGACTTAATTTTGGACTGAGATGTTGAGAGGCCCAGGGGCAGCGGCGGGCGCTGATCGTTCGCTAGCACTTTACCGCGCCTGCTCCGCCAAACTCCCCACGCTGTTTGGAAGCAACCCATTAGGGGCGACAGTGCCGATACATTTAAATTTGCCTGGCTGCTTCCTTTGTGCCTCATACAGGAGTGTGGTGGGGCTCTACTGTGCCAGGCAACCGCAAGACAGGTGTATTGTTGGCCAGCAAAGGAAGCTAGACTCCTTCTGCAGAGAGACATGACGTAGCGGTGCACAGTCAGCACCCCCTTCATGCAATTGAAGTAGTGAACGTGTGGCGCACCACCCTTTGGAGGCTAAAGACTTCGCTCCATCTAGGACTGTGTTCCCCTGTGGCTATATCTAAGTGATAGGCATTGGGAAAACCCCCTGAACACTAATCCTCCTGCTAAGAGAGCCCTCTCAGGGGTGGCCCGAGGAGACAACACTGACAGGTGGGCTCTGTGTGTGCTTGCAGTACTGGAGAGACATGCCGTGCCTGCCTCCCAAGCACTACTTCCTGCGGTACTGGTTGGGACAACAGCTTGTGACATTCCCCTTTGGCGCTCCCCCCCAACGAGGTGGCTGGTTGATATACCCCCCGGCCTCGACAATGGCTAAAGAAAAGGGACCCAATTCCCACCGCCAAGGGAAAATGAACAAATACACTAAGGTGCTCCCTGCACTACAGAACCTGGGGGGGACACCGCGCGTGCGCCAAACAACGCTGTCATCATTCAGGTGATTCAAGCCTCAGGAGAAGCCATTGTGGGAAAAATGGCAGAGATACGATCGGAAGTGACCCTTCTCCGGCAAGATGTTTGCAATATCGCGGATCGCGTCACTCAAACGGAGGTCTGCTTATCCGAAATGGAAGGCGCGATGCTTACCTCCAGGGGCGATATCAAGGAACTACTGGATACTGTGAGTGAACTCGTGTGGACAGTTGATAATGCGGAGAGCAGGGCACGGAGAAATAACCTCCGCTTTGTCAGAATACCCGAAGGACAAGAGAACAATGACCCCATCCCTTGCTTGACAACATGGTTGCGAAATGCTCTTCCAGGGGATAATTTCTCTACCTGCTTTCTCATCAAATGGGCAAATAGGATGCCGACTGCAGAACCTCCACCTGGAGCTCCACCCCGCCAGCTAATTGCTTGATTTTTAAACTATCAGGACCGAGATGCAATCTTAAGGAAAGGGCAGACAGTGGGGGAACTCAAGCAAGCCAATACTAGGGTCATGATCTTCCTGGATTATTCGAGGAAGGTACAGAAAATGCAGAGGTCCTTTGACTCAGTGAAAGTCAAACTCCGGGCCCTAAACATCCAATACATTGCTTCTCTTCCCAGCCAAGCTCAAGGTGATATTTCAAGACTCTACTCAGTTCTTGCAAACACTCGAGGATGCCTGGGCCTGGATTGAAGAACGCCTGAGGCACGGACCGAAGGCTAGCAGAACCGCATTGCATTCGGGAGCCCTGCCACCGAGATGGGAGCTTAGACCACGGAGGGGGAAACCGAGACAGCGTCTTACAGCAAGAAACTCGAGACACTTGGGGACAATGCAACCAGGGACACCGTATAGACGAAGAGAAACATCCCCGAAGGGGGACCGGGGGGGGGGCATGGGCTGCCACTGGAGACACAACCCATGGAGATAGCACTCATGCTGGCCAGTCTGACCAGGACTTCCCGGAAGACACTGATGGTGATCACCCCTTACTGATAGCTATCCACCAGGCAGAGGGGACTGGGATGATGGGCAGGGAAGTGGAGCCAGATCATCAACAACAGCAGCACCAAAGTGGCGAAGAAAAGTAACTCATGGGCGTGGCGGAAGAATCAATCAGTGATATAACACCGGCGAAGGGGCCACCCCTCTGAGACTTGTCTGTGTCAAGGAAGGAACTGTGTGAACCATCTTCCTGGACTAGAGACATATCCTTTGCAGTTTTGGTTGTTAATTGGGATGGGGGGGGAGGGTGGTAGCGACAGACACCTCAATGAACACCTATGCTTGTTGTTATTTTGGTGATTGCAGGGTTAAGTATAGGACACGTGAGAATGTGGTGTGGGGGGTTAGAGAGGGGAAGGGAGGGGAGTTTGAGGGTTCTTTGGGTGATATGGGGCATACGAGTATGTGGAGTGGGAGGTTCAGGGGGGGTTGGGAGGGGAGTTTGGGTTTTTTGATTCAAAGATTGTTCATTGTTATCCACAGCAGGTTATCTCTTACTGCAAAATCAGCTACAACTTGTTAGGGATGACACGGATAGGATATACTCCTTCAGTGAAACACACAAACCACAAACGGGATGGTTGATACACCATACACCGTGCTGACATGGAATATTAATGGCCTGGGAAGTAAGATTAAGAGGGGATTGGTGAACAGATATATCAAACAGCTCAAGCCTGACATAGTCCTTTTACAAGAGACTCATCTCTGAGGTACCCATTGTGCATTCAGGAAAAGCGGTGTACTCAACACTTGCGCATGTGGGCTTCTCCCCCAGAACCCGAGGGGTGATGGTCCTCATTAGGAAAACCTGACCCTTCCACGTAGTTAAAACATGGGTGGACCCTGGGGGTACATACGCAGCGGTCCGAGGCACGTGGGGTCGGAGGGACTTCACATTGATTTGTGTTTATGCCCCACTGCGCTTGCAATCCCGGACACAGACACTACACTCCATGGCACAGATACTGTTGGATTCAGACTCTTCTACCCATATAATAGGGGGTGACTTCAATGACGTAATTAATCCCCTCGTTGACATATCCAATCCGGTGACGGGCACTCGGACACCTACTCCAATGGCAGACTTTGTGCATTCCATGGACCTGACTGATCTGTGGCGCCGCCACCATCCGTTTGACCGTAGTTACTCATTTTTTTGCCGGGGCTCATAAATCCTTCTTCCCGCTTGATTAACCTTTTGCACCAGAGGGAGAAATCCAAGTCATCAAGGCAGTAGATTATCTAGCAAGAAGCATCTCTGATCACTCCCCATTACAGCTGCAGATTGGGGGTAGGGAGCATAAGCCCAAATCAGATTGGAGATTAGACGCCTGGGAGCTACGTGATAAACATGCAGTGGATTTCGTTGCAGTAGAGACTAAATTATTTTTTCAGGGCAATGAAGGGTCCGTACCCTCGGAAGCCACTCTTTGGGATACTTACAAGGCGGTGCTCAGGGGGAGGCCGCAAGATTCGCCCGTAAGCATAGAGAAGAAACATTGCAAATACAAGGTTTAGAGAGCACATTTTTAGCGGAGACAATCAGACAGCTGGAGCTCACACGAAGATAATTCCAGGCCCTAGCAGAGGGAGAGGCTAGCATGCGAATTCTGGCCACTCACCACAGGCTATACAAAACTGGGGACAGAGCGGGACAGCTCCTAGCCCGGTTAAGGCGGAAAGACCTGGAAACTAACTGGGTGGACCAAATGAAAGAGGGGGAGACACGACATACGACGGCGCCCACATTTGCAGATGCGTTCGCGAACTATTATGCTAACCTATGCTCAGCCCCCTTGACGAAGGACAAATGCAAAATAGACGACTATCTCGCTGGAATAGACATACCCACCCTGGAAACGGAAGACACAGAGGCTTTGCATGAGGATATTACCTTAGAAGAAGTCACGGCTGCCATTGCTAATCAGAAGTCAGGGAAAACCCAAGGGCTCAACGGACTCCCAGGGGAATTTTTTAAACAAAACAGCGGTACTCTTACCTGCCTCCTAAACTTCTTTTTAACAGAAAAAGATGAGGGATCACTCCCCCCAGACCTCTGCCAAGCCACAGTTGTGGTCATACCAAAACCGGGTAAACCTCTGGCGAGCTGTGGCTCCTACTTCCCAATTTCACTCCTTGTTAAAATGAAGATATTGGCCTCCATATTGGCCACACGCCTTCTGATGGTCATAGCATCCCTGGTACGCAGGGCCCAGTCTTGCTTCATACCCAAACGCGCTACACGTTTCAATCTCCGTAAACTAGCAATCTGGCTAGATGCGACCACAGGCAGTGCGTTGCCCCATTTGCTGTTATCACTTGATGCCGAAAAGGCATTTGACACAGTACACTGGCCCTTCATGAGGGTCCTCTCAAAATTGGGCTTTGGGCCCAAGAGTGTGTCAATAATTTATACACTAACCCCAGGGCTAGAGTCCATTCTGATGGGAAAATCAGCTGATTTTCCCATCCAAAGGGGGTCTAGGCAGGGATACCCGCTGTTCACTATGCTTTTTTAGCTTGTTCTAGAACCACTTGCATGCCTGATTATAGCACCCTCATACCTCACAGGGTGCCGGGACCCCGCAGGTCAGCTGTCAGATGAACGCATCCCACTCTACGCCAATGATATTCTGTTATATGTCACTAACCCGGATAAGACAATCACAATTCTTCTGGGGAAAGTTTGTCCTCTTCCCAATAGCAGGCCACGTAGACATGCAGTCCATACCGGCACATCTCCCAATGGCCGAGGAGGGCTTTAAGTATTTGGGTCTCTACATCTCCGTAGATGTGACAAGCTGCCTCACCCATAATTTTTTATGAGTCTTAGCAGATTTCAGGAGTGATGTGGCTGGATGGCGACACCTCCCCTGACACTGCTCGGTAGGGCGGCTATGTTTAAAAGGATCACCCTGCCTAAGTTACTGTATGTCCTTCTAAATACATACCATAAAATACCAGATGCAATCTTCAATACCATAAACTCCGAGCTATGCACCTTGCTGTAGGAGGGAGGACACCCCCGAGTGTCGCTCTGAATGCGGCAACGTAGCCAATACAACGGAGGAATTGCTCTACCAGATATCAGGGCATACTGTAGAGCCGCACACCTAGTGGTTCTCAACGAATGGCAACACACGCCGCAGGACCACCCCACATATGCCCTAGAGAGACTGCAATTTCACAAACGCTCACACCTTCACTACATATATAGGGGTCAAGTGCTTAGAAGCCTTCTACCCTCAATGCGGAGAGTGATTGCTGCATGGAGGGAGGCCGAACGGGCGATGCGCTGGGACAAACGGCTAACGAAATCCACACCACTATGGGAGGGTAGACGCCTGCCCCAGCTTGTAAAGCTGCAAGTGTTTAAGAGATGGTACGATATAGGCATCGCTACCCTGGGAGACATAACGCAGCGGGGTGCTCTGATGACGTTTGCAGACCTGCAAGCGGGTAATCAAGGCTTACAACATCAATCTCACGACCTACGCCGACGACACACAGTTGGTCCTGTCCATCCACAAGGAGGGTACCAAAATAGCAGCTAACTTTAAAGAAGGAATGAGAGCAATCAGCAATTGGATGGCTGTCAATTGCCTAAAGCTGAACTCATCAAAAACCGAGGTGATGATGTTCGGCAAGGTTCAACCAATGTGGTCTCCTCAATGGTGGCCAGAAGAAATGGGTGTACCACCTGAACCAGTTAGCAAAGTGAGAAACTTAGGGGTCATCTTCGATGACAAGTTACACTTCGACCACCACGTCAACTCGGTTGTCTCCTCATCATTCCATACACTGAGGAAAATTAAAAGGCTACTCCCCTATCTCCCTAAATAAGCAGGAAAAACCCTTATCTCCACCCTGGTCCTCTCACGCACAGACTACTGTAACGCACTTCTCCTCAATGCCCAGGAGAAAGTGACCACCAAGCTCCAAATGGTGCAAAATGCTTCAGCCACGGTCCTACTGGGAATTCCCAAATATAGTTCCATCTCTCAACATCTTCGCCAATTACATTGGCTTCCCATCAGGAGTCGTACCAAGTTCAAGTCACTCTGCATCGCCTATAAGGCAATCCACAGAGTTGGACCCCAATTTCTTAAACAAGCTTTCAGACCATATGCTTCCAACAGAGCGCTACGTTCCGATTCAGCCCACCTTCTCAATGTCCCTCGGACAAGAAGAGTCAACTGGGGTGACAGGTGCTTCACCACTGCCACTGCAAAACTGTGGAACTCCATTCCCCTTAGCATTAAAACCAGCCCATCTCTCTTCACGTTCAGAAAACAAGTGAAAACATGGTTGTTCTCACAGTAATCACCATCTGCTCGTCTATTCAAACTCAATAGCGCCGAGACAACCCTGGGTAATTGCCGCCCTGTAAAAATTGCAAAAACATAAACATAAACATAAACTATAATTTGACGAATATGCAGCACTACAAACATGTTCAATTCTGACACGCATGGCTGGCGCAGAAACCGGACATTGCGGATCTACCAGAACATGTCCTGTTAGAGGGTTGGTTATTACAGGAAGAGATACAGGAGAAAACAGTCTCCTGGACCTACACAACTCTAATAAATAATATGCCTGACAGACTAAGGACACTCTGGGGCAAGTGGGAAGACCTTGTAGGTCCACTAGAAGATATAGAATGGGAGATGGCCCTGATGCACCCCAGAGAAGTGGCGATTGAGCTCAGACTCCGATTAGTCCAGGCCTCCATAGGATTTACTATGCCCGGGCGAAACTGCATGCCAAGGGTAGGGCAGAGACGCTGGAGTGTCTGCGATATCACACAGAAAGAGGCTCCTTCATTCATACGTTATGGGATTGTCAGTCAATACATCGCTACTGGATGCAGATAGTAGAAGAGTTAAACAATGTATTACATGTACAAATCTGATGAACCCCAGATGTGTTTTTTTGGGCATCAATACAGATGTTGTCATTTCTAGGCATCAACTATTACTTAGCAACCTGGATCCTATTGTGGCTAAACAAGATATATCCAGGATCTGGGGAAGACCCGAGCCTCCCACACTGAAGGAGTGGCAGTCGGGTATGGATATGTATATGGCAGCTGAAAAAACGGTATATAAAGCAAGGGGATGCCCGCTGAAATTTCGGAAAATCTTGCAACCATGGCAGAGCTATTACAATCTAGAAATGGAAAAAGACGGGAGAGAGGCAGAAGCCAACATCTGAAACAGGGCTTGGGTTGAGGGGATCACTCTCCTAAGCCTACACTTCACTAAGAGATCTGGAAGACATCCCATACTGGGGGGAGGAACTACCACCGGGGTCATAAGGGGGGATATTGTATCTTTACCATAAGTAATCTTGTCACCTGTACCAGATGGACGCTGACCGAGATATATCTGCTGAACTGTTTTGATGTCTTATTAAAAAACAATAAAAATATTTTAAACACAAACAGCAGCTTAGTGGAGGCATTGGGCAACGTCGCTGGTGAGACCAGGGTTGCCGTGCGAAGTACATTGGTCCACTCTGTGATGTCTTCTGGACACAGAGCCGGCAGCAGTGTTGTTGATGGTGTTGGGTTGCTTTTTCTTCTGTTGCAGCACAAAATACAGTTTCCAGTGCTGGTAACAGATGTGCTTGAAGTCTTTGCTGTTCCTGAGATGTATTGAACAGGGGGCAAGCTTAAGCTAAAGCCCTTGGAGAAACTCAAACAAAGAAGTTGTAGAAAGCTCAATCCAGTCCTTTCTCTACCCAAGATAGAAGCAGCCACTGCAGGCCAACACAGCAACATGCACTGTAAAGTGGTAGTTTCTCCTCACAGCTACTCCAGATCTTCTTCTTGGCAGGTTCCTTGATCTAAAAGAGTTCTAAAGTTCTGGGGTCAGGGCCCCAAAATGTATATCACATTTTCCTTTGAAGTTGGTACAAAGTTCCTCTGGCACACATAAAACAGTTCAGCCTGGCTCAAGCCAGGTTTACCACAGGAGGTGGAGACAGCTTTGTCAGAGGCAGCCACCATCCATTCAGGTGCAAGCAACAACTCCTCCCACTACTCTAAATGTAGCCAGGTCAATTCAGCCTGGCTATGAGTCATGAGTCACCCAGGAAAGGAAGGACACACCTCAACCACCATGTCTGTCTAGTGTGAATCTCCTGCTCCTGTAATTCTGAACCAAGACAGGGAATTAACAAAAGGCAAAGGCACATAGGATGGTTAAGCAAAAAAATGCCCTCTTTCTAAAAGTGACACTTTCAATAAATAATGAATTGCCCAGTATTTCACTATCAGGACATGTAACTCACACATGTACATGTCCTACCTTTCACATACACTGTACCCTGCCCATGGTGGTATCTTAGGCCTACCTGAGGGGTGTCTTACATGTAAGAAATGGCAAGGTTAGGGCCTGGCAAGTAGGTGCACTTGCCAGTTCGACATTGCAACTCAGAGAACCCCTTTAAAATTCTATTTGTGTGGGTGGCACAATCAGGGCTGCAGGCCCACTAGTAACATTTTATTTACAGGCGCTGGGCTCGCATGTGCACATTACTAGGGACTTAGTAGTAAATCAAGTAAGCCAATCATGGAAACACCAATCCATACACAATTTACTTGGAGAGCTTATGCACTTTAGCATTGATTAGCAGTGGTAAAGTGCCCAAAGTCCTAAAACTAACAAAAACAAGGTCAAGAAAATAGGCCAAAAAGCAAAACGTCTGGGGTGAACCTGTTGAAAAGGCCAAGTCTAACTAACTCTCCCCTAAAAGCCAAGAAGAAGTCAAGTCTATTCTGAGAGTACTGGAGTTATACAGCAAATTTGTCAAAAACTTAGTTAAAAGAACATACCATAATCACATGCTGTTGAAAAATGGGTACACTATGATGAGAGAAAGGAGAGCTAAAAAGAATTTGTGGACACCAAAGCAGCACTCGCTATAGCACCCAATCTAAAAGCACTCATGTCTGGCTGACAGATCATAATAATGATTGATTACTTTTTCAAAGGCCTGGGAGCAGTGATGATGCAAGTGAGCGAGAAGGCAAAGAAACCATTGACTTTGCTTCTCAATCATTGAGACAGTCTGAACATGACTATTCAGTGATAGAGAAGGAGGCTCTCGCAGCACACTGGGTAATCAATAACTTCAGGAATGTATTTACACTCACAGAAGTCTTTACAAAAAAAGGCTTGGACTCTATTTCAAGTAGGATCAGATGGTGGTTAGTCTCCAGGAATATACTTTTGACATGCAATATGTACCCGATGTGAGGAGCTAGGCAGCAGATTACCTCTCACACTTGGTAGAGGGGGAAGAAGAGTTAGATATGCAAAATGAAAAGGTGTGTGTCATTACCAGGGAACAGTAGAGGAAACACACTGGAGGGAAGAGCTGATGTCTGACCTCCTGTTCCAGAGTATATGCGAAAAGACACAAAAGGGGCGGGCAGGTCAAGAGAAACATGATGAGCAGCTTAAACCATTCTGGGTGTTAAGAGAAGAACTCTCCATAGTGGAAGAGTGTCTTTTCAGGGGCACACACTTAGTTCCCCCCAGAGTCCATAAGAGACAAATCCATCATCTTAGCCCATGAGGGACACTTGAGGATCACCAAGAGAAAGCAGAGATTATGCCTGGATTCTTGGTGGCCAAACTTGTACCTAGAAATAGGGAGAAAGATACTGGAGTGTGCGCCATGTTCGTTTAGCTACAAGGTCCTGAAATTATACACACCGCCCATACACTGCAGATCTCTTTCAGGAGGCTCATGGGTGAACATAACCTTGGACATAATAGGTCCCTTGATGGGGTAGAAACAATCACCCTATGTTCTAGTACTAGTGAATCTTTACTCCCGTTGCTGAAGTTTAAGTTTGTCTCAGAGGTCAACACCAAGTCAGTCATAAACTTCCTGGTGGAGATATTGCTGAGAGAAGGGTTGGCCAACTCCATACTAATGGACAATGGCGTCCAATTCTGCTCTCTAGAAATGAAGGAGTTCCTACATAGCAATGGCATTGAACACAAACTCTGTGCCCTGTACCACCGAGAAACTAACAGGATAGAAGAAAGGTTAAAGAGTACCATCAAGGAGGACATTCAGCTAACCAGAGTCATTGGGTTGTGCTGGAAAGAGGAAGTAATGAAACATATAGAAGCATACTGCTTAACACCTCCAAATTACCAATGAGGCACCCTTTGAGCTGATGAACGCTTGGAAGCCCAATTCCAGGCTAGTACCAGGATGGATGTTGTAGCACAAGGGGTTGGTAGACAGCACAAGGAATGCACACCTGAGAGAGAGAGAGAGAGAGAGAGAGAGCGAGAGAGAGAGTAGGTCATAAGAGTAAGGGAAGGGAAGGTATGACAGGATACATGAGGCCAGAGAAGTAGGATTTAAAGTAGGTTAGCTGATTAATGTCAAGCTCCCACTGGAAGAGCAAAGTGGTCAGAATTCACAGAATCGATGAGGATCGTGAAGCTATTTAGAATCACTGTGAAAACCCAAGATGGGAGAAAATTAAACATAGATACGGTGGTAAAGTGTACCATCCCAGAGAGAATCCCTAGCAACGGGGAAGGTCATAGGAAAAGTACATCCAAAGAAGCTGCAGTTTCTACAGCATTCAACAGAGAGAAGGTCAAGGATCCCAAATGAACAAGTGGAAGGTGGATGCTCCATCAATAGCGGTCGGTGGTGGGAGTGCTGCTGGTGGTGATGTGGGGTGGGGAGGGGCCAGGTGGGGGGTAGTAAACTATGGAATATGGCCAAACACAGGTAAGTAAACATATAAATAAATAAAATGAATTTCGTTTGTGTTGTGTCTTAACATGGTAGCTTGGCAACATGTCAGCATTCCTTCCATGATAACCAGGATGCTTTGTTCTGAGTTGACCAGGGAGAGGAGAGCTGGCAGTTGCAGGGAGAGGACGTGTCTAGAGGTTGTTCCACTGAACTTAATAAAGTTCTTCTACAAAATAACTTGTCTGCCCCTCATAAAAGTGGGGACGAGGATGGGATGTAATTTTTCCCTGAGGCAGACCGAGAAGTATCAACCCCTAGACGAGTGTTGCATTATTAATTGCGATACAACGTGGATCCATGCTGAATTGATGGTGAACTGTTGTGGAGACATCCTGCTGAAGAAATAAGGAAGAAGACAGGACTGGATAAGATATCTTTTCCCTTATTTTCGTGAACCTGGGGTAAGATTATTCTGTACGCAATCCAGCAAGCGCTATTTATTATTGTGAACTGTAGCCTGTCAGCACCAGATAAATTGAGGGCATTGTACGCGTGACTGAACTGGTGCGTTTTGAGATTGCATTTGTGTTAATGAAGCTGGAAGTTATTGTGCGACCGTTAACATTAGCACAAGATTGGAACCAGATTGAACATGAATAGTTTCGCAGTCTTAAGTAGTTGAGCACATGAAGGATTTGCGATATGTTGCAGCCGAGGGCGGAGACCATTGTGTGGCAATATTGATTTAATGTCTTTGAAAAAATCAACCCAAGGCTATTTGGGCAACTCTAATCGTCAGCGCTAACACTTGCAGTGTTATTATTTAAATTTGACTCATCAGCGAGTGCTCGAGCGTCACTTTGTTGTGCGCGCCTTCGAAGGTCCCGAAGAAATCACAGAAGCAGCCACATGTCACTAGCGCAATGCAACTTGGAAAATGCATCACGCTGTGACGTACAACATGATCTTGCCGGCATGAACATCATCTAGACACTATGGCAACGCGCTAGTATAAACAAAGGCGGACTAAGTATAAACAAAAGCAGACTAACACCACACGATATTAAGGAACTCTGGTGAATAAATGAAATCGAGGAGCACGTTTCCATTGCACTTAAGTCATGGAAGGGTTTATTCAAGTTAAATAGACTCAGGTGCAACTGTGAACTGCTACAGACTACTACATATGAATGTGAGGATTGCTGTGATCTGCCACTGAGTTGACCACGGTGACTACTTCCTTTTTTTAGCTTGTTTTTTTATTAACTTACATTTTTTTTCAGATACTTTCAAACCTTCATACTTAGGGCATTATCATTATTGTATACTTTACGCTGGTATTTTTTTTAAAGGTGATTAGTGTTACAGATAGAGGAACCATCATTATGGACATGCTGCCATCACTGCTCCACCTACATTTTTGCAAAATCCAGGAGAACCCCCCTTACCATGGGAGGATTGGATAGAATCCTTTGAAACGTATTTAGTGGCGATTGGTGGGGAGGATTTTATTGCTTCACGTAAGGTGGCCTTACTTAAACATAATTTAGGCATTGAGGGCAGGAAGGTACTAAAACATTACCTATTAACACAGATAAGAAACAAGTTGTTACTAGTGAGAAAACACGCAGTAGAGAAAATAAAGATGAGGGTGAGAATATGGAGGACTAGTAGAGTTACAGTATGATGAAATAGCTTCCACTAATGAGTATATTGAGGTAATAAGGGCATTAGAAGAAAACTACGGCAAAATGATTAGCATTGTAGTAGGAAGACTTACATTTTTTTCTTGTTCACAACTACCTGAGGAGTCAGTGGAGCAATATATTTCTGTTTTGAGAACACTTACTGCCACCTGTAAATTTAGAGACCTTCATGAGGAGATGATAAGAGATCAATTTATTAATAGAACAAATAACACCAAAATTCAAGAGAGACTACTAGTCATGAAGGATCCTCCACTATTAAAAACTATACAAGTAGCAAGACGAGTCGAAAAAACTTCCAAGTATGTCAAGGAGTCAAGTACAGAGAAACCTCTCACTAACAAAGTGTGTACAGTAGAAAAAAAATTCTGTCAAAAAGAAGGAAAGTAGTGGTAAAACTATTTCAAATTTTAAAAATAACAAAGTATGTTACAGATGTAGTAGCATAAGACACACAGCTGATTCTCAAAAATCTTTCACAGTCAAAGAGAAATGTTACAAATGTAAAAAGATTAGTCACTTAGCACACATGTGCAAAGCTGGGTCTTTACATAATACAAAATGGAAGCCACCAGTAAATACTATAAGAAAAAATAGTGAAGAATATAATTCTGACAATGATGGAGAAGTTTAAGTAATGGTTATTTGTGATAATGTCATAAATGATGTGTCTGAGGGTTACAACCCACCCAAATTTGACTTAGGCATTGATGGGACTAAGATAACGGTGTGGGCAGATTCTTGCTCCCCCTATACAATTATAGATAAGAATATGTGGGAGAAGGTAGGAAGTCACCGGTTGAGTCAACCTGATGTGGAACCAGTTGGCTACTGTGGTGTTAAACTTCCATTGTTAGTTTTTTTCATATGCAGCTTGTCCCATAAAGGAAAGGCAGCTACCAGCAAAGTGTATGTAGTGGAGAAGTGAAGAGAATTGCTTGGATGGTGTGAACAAAACTTGTTGGGTATTACCCTAGACCCTAACCACCCACAACAAGAGAAGAAGTAACAAACGACAATCTTTTCAAGGAACTAATAGTTGAGTTGTCCAATCCATCAGGGTCTAATTTCATCCTCAAGAGGAAATTTGGAGAGTTTTGGACAGTATGGACAGAACGTTCGGTTGTGGATGGTGTGTACATAGAAGTGGTAGACTGGTGGTTCCAGGAAGTTTGCAGAATAGACTAATTAATTATTGCATGAAGGACATGTTGGTATGTCGGCTATGAAGAGAAAAGCTAGAGAAACCTTTGGGTGGTAATGGATGGACAAAAACATAGAGGAACATGTACGCGGATGCATGGAATGCATGTGCTGTGACAAAACCCATAGAGTAGAGGAATCACCTATCTCATCAACTAATTTCCCCAGTAGACCATGGGAAAAGGTAGCCATGGACATTTGTGGTCCATTTTCGGTCCATGTTAACAAGGACGCATTAGTGTTAATGGATTACCACTTCAAATGGCCGAAAGTGGCATTTACGGGGGACATTAAAGCACATGATATTATTGAATTTTGTGATCACATTTTTCGTACAGAAGGTTGTCCAGATACATTAATTACAGACAATGGTCCACAGTTTGTGTCTAATGAATTTAAGACATAACTGACTAGAATGGGTATTATTCACTACACCACAGCTGTTTACAATCCCAGGGAAAATGGTCTCGTGGAGAGATTTAACAGAGCCTTAAAAGAATGTGTACAATTTTCTGAACAATCGGGCGAAGATTGCAAAGAGGCAGTAAAGGAAATGTTGTGGAGCTATCGCACCATGTCTCATTCAGTTACTAAGGAATCTCCATTTAAGCTTCTCAAATGTAGGCTCCCTGGCACGAAGGCTGCCCCGGTGTGGATGTTTAAAGATTTTACATGTTCAATTTGCAAGAGGGGTGTAGAGAGTTGAGTAAAGAAATATCAAGACAAGTATGTGCACAGACACAATGACAGGTTAAAAAGGAACAGTCATATTTTCACAGTTGGAGATTGGGTGAGGACGTACAGTGTGAGTTTACAAAAAAGAGGTCTATCAAAATGGTCTGTACCAAAATGCATAACCAAGGTTAGTGGTAGTGTTTGGTTGAGTGATGGTAAGGTGTGGAACACACATAGTGTAACCTTCTGCAACAAACTGGAAGTCGGTGCCTGGTTGTAAAGGGTTTGTAACTATCATTTGGATTATGGTTATGACGATGTAAACAATAATGAACGTGTCAGTAGGATTCCCAAATGGCACAGTGTCTATGTGACCTATTAATATATCTTATGCATTATGCATTGCATTTTGCAAAGTGTTATACATTTGTTTTATGCTATCATATATATTTCCTTCTATTTGTATTATGGTTTTTTTGGTTGTAATATGTACATATCTGTTTGGGTTGTTTAAGGAGGTGGTAGCTTGGCAACATGTCAGCATTCCTTCCATGGTAACCATGATGCTTTGTTCTGAGTTGATCAGAGAGAGGAGAGCTGGCATATGCAGGGAGAGGACATGTCTAGGGGTTGTTCCACTGAACTTAATAAAGTTCTTCTACAAAATAACTTGTCTGCGCCTCTTAAAAGTTATGCGCACTGCATCGCCAAATGCGATGCAGTGCGTGCAACGAAATTCATTTTATTTATTTATATGTTTACTTACCTGTATTTGGCCCTATTTTGTAGTTTACTACCCCCCACCCTGCCCCTCCCCCTCCCCACGTTACCACCTGGCAGCACTCCCACCACCGACTGCTACTGCACTCCATCCAAGTTACCTAAGAAACTACATAGTTACTACCATGTGAACTTTACAGGTCTTTAAATTACCCCTGCATCCTTCACTCTCAGCATTAAGTAATCAAGGGGGAAGGAATAATCATTGTTCTCTGCACAACTGTTCCCCCATCCCTTTTCCCTATCTTTATTGTACAGTTGTCCTAGTTGTAGAGAAGGGGGATGTGTGGTATCTCCCAATAGAGGTGTCCTCTCCCCCTGTCGTCCCTCGCTCCTCCTCTTGTGTCCTAATGGTATTGTTACCTCGCCACTTGTTAGAAGGGCATGACGAGGCAATTGGAATGTTGGTATCAGGAGTTCTATGTTGAGCTCCCCTGAGAGACAGTGACGGTGACAGTTGGTGATGCGACAGCTGTGGCTGGGATGTTTTCCTGTTGTACTTAATAAAATATTGCTCAAACCTGCCAGAGTCCCCTGTGAGATCCATTATCTAGATTTAACAAAACTATTGCCCATCCCTACATCTGAAATGAGTGCCTAAATCTTAAGGATTGAATTTGAACCATCTACCTATCTATCTATCTACCTATCAATCTATCTATCTATCTATCTATCTATCTATCTATCTATCTATCTATCTATCTATCTATCTATCTATCTATCTATCTAATACAAGCGTAAATCTCAAAATAGAGTCTAAAGTATTGCCACTCTCAATATATTTTCTGCTTTTGTCCTGAGTAAGCCCAGAAATATATATGCAGTTAGCCTTTTCGCTATTAGCAACACAATACCTCACCATCAGATATGGTTATCAAAATGTAATGTTCTATGAACATATAAACAGAAAACAATACATGGGAAGATGCTTTGAAAATAATCTAAAAGTCTTAACATTAATAAGTTTCAAATGTGACAGATCAAAGCATTTTTCTCTTTTTCATAATAGCCTTTTCATTCTTTTTATGATTCTGTCTTTGAAAGCTCTTTTTGTCGATGACAGATGATATTGTTCTTCCATCCTTTCGCAGACAGCGTTAGTGAAAAAAAAACTATTGTGAAGCTCGTCTCTGCAACATGATTTTTATAATTAATATATACAACTGAGCAGAGAAAGGTACTTTATAATGAAGTGCAATTAAGAGGTGTTTGTTCCTGTCCCGCACTTCCAATGACTATAATTTGCTTGACTGTTTAGAAGTCAACTATTATCATTAGATTTTGGACATATCTTTAGCACGCCTTGTTTCTGATGTTGTTTGTTTTTAATTAAAAGCAAACATGCATTCAGTTCATTTTTTTATTCAGGGTTATTCACTATTTAATGATAGTCCTTTGTTATTAATACAGTAAAAGGCTATTTTATCACAAGCGAGGCCTCTAATCTAGTAATTAACACACAGAGAAAAACTTCTTAAAAGCTGATTTCAGTCAACGGAACTTCTTCACAAGATAGAAGGCAATACGTATTGCACAATCCTTGTAGGTTTCTACATTTTGTCTCAGATGCATCCATTTATGTACTTATGTTTCTTTGCACCTTAGTCACCCTCAACGCACCTTGGGGCATATTACCAAGCAATAGCGATAATTATCGCTACTGCTTGGTTAGAGACAAAAATTTACCGCTGAGCTGCAGCGATTATTATCGCAAATAAACCTTGGTACTACCAAGGTTTATCGCAAATGCGATAAAAATCGTCCGCAATGCATGAATATCGCTGAAAGGTCAGCGATATTCATGCATTATCGAGCTAATGCTCTTAGCCATGTTATCCACCTCCCATTGGATAACATGGCTAAGAACGGCTCAGGGCAGGTGTTAGCTTTTGGAGATATTCGCGCTTAACGCAAATATCTCCATAAGTTGGTAATAGGAGATAGCGATGTTAGCGACTGTTTCCAGTCGCTAACATCTTGGCACGCCCACTTTGCATGTCATTAGGGATAAATATCACTGACATGCAAAGTGGGGCCCAAGATGGGCGCTATCTCCTACTAGCTGTCGCTAACTGGTGTTAGCAACAGTTAGGTAATAGGGAGATAATTTTATCTCCGCTTTCTTGGCTTTTAAAGCCAAAAAAGCGGAGATAAACCCCCTTGATAATATGCCCCCAAATTTTCTCCATCAACAATTTATAACATTCAAAACTCAACTTCTGCATGTAACACTTCTGTTACTTTAACCAACCGGATTCTCAGCACCTTGCCTTATGCATCCCTATCCATTCAATGTCATAGTCTCATCATTGTATATTACTTTGCTACCCCATTTTAATGGCAAACCAAGTGAACACAACTTTTCTTTTCTCCCATCTCAGACTGTTTACCATCTTTCATTTTACCAATCCTCCTAAACTATACCCTCCCAATATGAATTTCCTCATTCGTGGCTGATTACATATTTTGAACTAGTCATCCCCTCTCATCTTTAACACTCGAATCATAAGAAACCTCTCTCTCATTCACACGTGCAAACAAATGTAAGTATTTTATGCAGTGTCCTTTCTGTTATGGAAAATCCTGCTTCAGGTTTCTTTTTCTTTTGTTCATTCAAAGAATACATTTGTTGTCCCTTCTTCTGCCAGAAATTGCTGCTCCACTAGCCTTCATGGTTCATCTCTAAAATTCTAAGCAATTCTGGTTTAAAAGAAAAGGTACCTCATTGCTTGCAACATCTGCCATTCTTCGCACCCTAGACTACGCTTACTCATGTTTCTAACTTTGCAAACTCTAAACATAATAACCACCACTTTTACATCCTTAACCTCCTTGAAATCTGCGACGCATTTGATGATGTTGACAAAGACATGCCGTGTAGTGATGTCAGACATAGTCATCCCCGTGACTGAAATCTCGTGACTCTCCTCTTACTTTAAAGCTTTCACTGAGTCCCCTTGTTTCTCCATCTTATGGGCTACCACTGTCTCAGTGAGAGTTCTCTAAGTTCTCTATTCATGGTCACATTCTTCTGTTCAGCAGCTTTGAGCTATTTGCATTATAAAATAACATTTTAAAGTGCTATCATGTATGTATCTTGATGGTTTATCCATGGATTATCTGGGCATTTAGGTCCACGAAGGATTTAAAAATTAAAAAGATCGATTTGGTAAAGTGAACATTATTTGTCTTTGGCCAAAATAGATCTGTTCAACCTTGAAGGAACCGCAGGTGGTCGTAATTTGACTAGCTGGCCCTGCTGTGAATTTGTTTTGGGGTTAAGAATATGAAATGCAAAGGAGTTTGGTGTGTTAAGGTGGCAGGCGTAGCATCCATTGATATATATTTACATACTTCAAAAAATGAAAGCAGGTCCCTATTTTCATCATGTGATATGTAGCTCTAACTGTAAATTCCTGGATCCACAGAGTTACCATTTTATATGTGCATGTTCTATGAATACAACTTAGATTCACAGAGTGATCCATAGCACTATGTTTGATCTGCCGACCCTGGCCCATATTCAGAGATGCAAAAAAATAATAAACAACATAGTGCAAAGAGTAGGGGGGTGGCAGGCTGCTTCCTCTATGAATTCTTGTTCAGCAGCAGAGTCTGTCTGTTTTCATCCTTGGGCCTTCAAGACATTTTATCAGCGGGTGCTGCAGGGGCGATAGTTTGGAAGGGACAGGTGCACCGCAGCACAGCTCGTGTTACACACACAGTTTTCTGACCACTATTTAGGTGCACGTAGCACGGGAAAACAACTAACCGTGGGCGTCCAACTCCGCTACGCCAACTGAGTTTGCGGATTTTTCGCGACTCCGCACTCCGCTCAGAGTACGGAGTTCAGCAAAAAAACTCTGGCAGACTCTTTATATGCAGAGTGACAGTGTCTCTTAGCCACTGTGCATGGATGAAAAGAATGAAGAAGGAATTCATTATTCCTTGCCCAGTGGTCTCAGAACAAGCAGTCCAAGGCCCATATTACACAAGTGCCCTGGTTGAGCAACGATCATTTGCACCCACTTTGCATGACTTTGGCACTTTGGTATTACAGAAAGGGCCACAAATGCTTATGCAGCCCCTTCAGTAAAACAGATTGCGCTGTTGTACATAAAGTGCCAGTTCTATCATTGCAAATGAGGGAACGTCCTCTTTATGCCCACGCCGTATTACTGACATGGGCGCAGAGGCAAACATGCCTTTAGAAGGAGGCTTTGAAAGAATGCAACAAGAAGGTGGCACACTTTCATTGCACCTTCTAAATGCAGCCCTCTAAAGAGATGAAAGGAGGTACCATGGATCCCCGATGCATCCCCTTGTAGGTGGGTGCAGTCACTCACTGCACCCACCTTCAAAGGAATCTCTAATCCCTTTTAAAAATGCAGGCAGATTGCTGCCTGTATAAAGAAACATAGAGCAGCTTTTAAACAGCTGCTCCGCATTCCTCTTGATTGTACTGCCTTGCGGGCAGCACAAGTTCGCGGCTGCCCAAGTGCAGCATATTGTTCTTGATAGGGTACACTTTCCATGTTTGCACCCGGTGCATCTGCTTTAGGGAGGACAGTGGTGCAAACATGGAAAGTGCACCCTATCTTTAATACGGGACCAGATATGCTATGCTCTATTTCAAGACTCTGTATAGGGCCAAGTTCTATTTAAGTATGAGTCTGGACTACACTTCAAGGTATTGTACTCACTAATAAAAGGAAAGTATTGTTAGACCTTGATTGTACAGGGATCTTTTGTGGTTCTGCAGTATCAGCAGGTTGGAGTGTGCTATCAAGAGGTCTTTATCTAAGCACTGTGGGTGGTTGATTTGTCATTTAACTGTTAAATGGTAGGAGAGCTGAGAGACAGACTGCTGTCTGTATTTTTATCTGAGACATAAAAAACAAGGAGCACAGGGCCATAAATCAAAAGGCGAGTGTAGCAAAAAAAATAAAACTTGATTGTAAACCAGAAATTAAATTGTGTCGAACTTAGTTAGAATAATTAACGACAACCATATATCTTTGTACACTTTTATTTTCATCGTAATGCAGTTGAGGGTGTTTAACTGATGGAAAAGATTTTATACAAACATATATATACATGAAACAACAAACATAATAAATTTCCTTACAGAAAAAAATCTTATATAATCACAAAACATCAGAAAAACTAAAACACATTCAATTGTCATTCTCAGCCTATCACAACCACATTTTTAAAACAATATATCGATGGTGATTATACACATCCTTTTTAGGAGTCCAAAACCCACCTACGAGGTTGCCTGGGAAAAACAAGTAGCTTTTTCTGTGCTGGATTAGACACTCCCCCAATACAAACAATTATAAGAATTCATCTTTCGGTGGCTCCTCCAAATCAAATAAAGTAGACGTGTTTTGGCCCTGTATAAATTCGAAGGCCTCATCAGGACCAGTGGTTGATAGTTAACATCAAATGTAATGTAAGTAGACCAAAGCTGTTAGAAAACCAAAGGAAGAATAAAAGTGCTGTTTGCATGCACTTAGAAAAATGTATAGGTCAGAATTATGCTTCCATGTTTTGTAACCTGAGGCTTGTTGTGTTATTGAAAAAAGTAGTAGTAACCCCAAGATATAAAGTGTAGTCCAAGTTCCACCCATAAAACATACAAATTCCAATCTGCTTCATGGAGAGCAGAAAACCCTCACCATACAGGCAAGGCAAGCAGTAATTACAAACTTGTGTTCGTCGCTTTGGTAGCAATACTAATATGAACCTGTGAGTATGTAAGCACCCTTAACCGATAGTACTTTATGATGGAAACAAAGCGAACTACTACTACCTTGGTACAGTGCTGCAACTAGTTGGAATTGTTTTGATCAAAGTCTTCACGTGCAAAATGCATGGCAATGTGGAAGCCTCTAAGCACCCCTTCTGCTTGTTGTTAACTAAATCACCTATGTTTGCAAATTACCAAATTATGGGAGACTGTGAGACATTATAAACTGCTGTCTGTGTGACGATATGTTAATTCTTAAAAACGCTTACCAATGCTGTATGTAAGCTGGGCATCTAGAAGGAATGGCATAGTGGCAGCTGGCTTGTACTGTTGAAATATTAAGTTGAAAGCAATTGGATTATACTCGAGTAAACATAAGGGAAACCTTATAAAATGGGAGCGCTGTAGCCGGGACACTTACTTTAGCTGCAACAAAACTTGCATGTGCACTGGAGTGTGATGTGTAAATGTTGGGTCCCTTCACCGATAGCGCTGCGAGCTCAGCCGCCATTGTGATCCGGGTTAAAAAGCCCCATGCATGTATGCAGACTAGAGTGTATATCCTCACTGTGAAATAACAAAAAGGTGGCCCTACTGGTGATTGACTTGCAGTGTGTAACTTACTAATGGAGTATACTAAGGTGCAACATAAATATGAACATGACAACCCATTACATATTGGGAACATAAAGTAGTCACTTAGTAGAACATCTCCTATCACTTATCAGCTATGCCTACAATAGAATACTCTCAACATAGTTAAGGATTCTCCAAGTTCACCAGAATATTAATGCCCCTTATACATGGTTATGGGTATGAGTAGTTTAACTTAACTTGTACAGAAACCAAACCGTAGTGATTCACTGGTACAATGTATCATGGACGTGGACTGGGTGTACATGTTCATATGAAGACCGCATAGTAATCACATCGAGGCACAGCATGAGTCTCTTTTCAAAGTATACATTAAAATATCATCAACATTAACAAAGCATACAAAGCTCCTCCAAGTAAACTTGATTATTGGTGCAAATGCCACATGTGTACCGAATTGGATAAACAGACACAAATTTTGCAGGAAACAGTCAATGTTAACAAATAGAAAACACACTTTTAAATGGATGGTAAAGCAATGTAGAACCAGTGTGCTTATTACATCTGCCGGTCTAGAGATATGAGTAAACAGACACAGATTCTGTCAAAAGGCACTATGGATTTTTATTGATTTCATGTTTACGAAGAAATTTGAGGTGCGAGACCTGAGTAGGGGTAAAATTATTGCAGATGTCGAGGTGACCAGTGTGGTAGACCATAGTGTGCAGGATGACGCGAGCTGTAGAGATGCATATGGTGCCCTGACTAGGTGCTTTTGGTTACAGACTGAGGTGATATTGGTACACGCCTAAAAGAAGTATGCTGGAGTTCAGCAGGTACTGAGGCTAGCGATTGGCCCCATAGAAGTTGTGTGAGTAAGGATTAGGTCTTTAAGTGCTTTATTGACACAAGATAAGTTTCCGACCAATCATAGCAGCCCTTGCTTCTGTCTCAATCTTTTTAGGCTTATTGAGCAAAGAGGACTCTTGAAAATGTTCCCCATTCTTTATACATTCCATAGGACATGCTGTTTTGAACCAAGATATTACTTTTGTAATTGAAGTGATGGAGTTGTACAGTGTATGACCACCAATGCATACTGCGATGCAGTAATATCAACTGTGGTTTTTTGTTTCTTTTCCAGTTCTGAGTCCTGAGGAGAACCCATAAAGAGTTTCATGGGGTTGAAATGCATCAACATTAGCGCAACTATCAAGCAATCATTATTGGGCTACAAGGCAACCAGGGTTACATGGACAATTACTTGATGGACTCTCCTGGTTACACTATTAGAGCATTCTTAGGTTGCTGTGCCCATTGATTCTAGGATCAAAATAATTTAAGATTTAGTGTTTGCAAAAAAATCATTGATCCTTTCTTTGGGCTTGTTCAATTCAGAACTTTTAAATGTTTGTATATATCTTTGTGTTAATTGTGTAAATGTCTTAGACTTGTTAGCTCCATTTTGATTGTATGTGAATGTTCTGTATGCATGTTGGGTGGGACATTATATTATTGATTTAAGATGTTTTTCATCTTTGTATGACAAGAGATGTTGAATTGCCTAAAAAGAAATAAATAGCAATCACTATTATTCAATAGAGTAGTCTCTTATACATTTGCATCCCTATCAATTACATGTCAATATTGCCCAGTCTTTGAGATGTTGAACTTTTTAAAAGTGGCATTTTTAGAATTGTAACTTAAAATGTGATTTACCATTAAAGAGGGTATTACATTGCAATTCTTTTGACACAAACTCAGCATTCCTATTTGCTCCCATTTGGAAGCTGTGGCCTATTAAATGTAATAAGGTAACCCAATGTTATCCTTTTTCACTCCTATGACATGTAAACGTTAAAAGTAAATTTCCATTGTTTTACATACACTGCAACCTGCTCTATGTGCTGTTTAGAACCTACCCTGGGGTGACATCCATACTAATATTATAAAGAGAGAACCCAAATCTTTGAGGCGGGTAATCTCAGTAACCACAGCACCAATCACAATACCCAATACAGCGTTGGAAAGGGCAGTTGCAGCAGAAGGACATAGGCTATGCAGACGGCCACCATATATATTTTTTTGTTTTTGCAGAGTGTCAAATAGCGCGAACTTGACCCGAACTGAATCAGGTATCAGAGCGCTTTACATAGCACCAGTTACGTTACATGAGGACACACATTCATTTTTGTTAGGCCTCTGCCCTCTAAAGCCCTGTGTCAGAGGGCAGAGGGCTTTGCGCTGAGCGCTGGGAATAGTTCTTACGTTATTTTAACCTTGCTTCACTCGCGCTGCTGACTGCTAGCAGCTTAGTTGCTCTTCCTACCACCGTCCCGCTGATTACAAGCGGGGAACGGCGACTTGCATTTTTAAAATTCACGACGCCCACCCCGCCCTCTTGACCCCTCCCCCACCGCCGTCTATTTAGTTTGCCTGCTCCCCCTCGCGCGCTGTCTAAAGCCCTGTGGCAGAGGGCAGAGGGCTTCGCGCTGGGAATAGTTCTTACGTTATTTTAACCTTGCTTCACTCGCGCTGCTGACTGCTAGCAGCTTAGTTGCTCTTCCTACCACCGTCCCGCTGATTACAAGCGGGGAACGGCGACTTGCATTTTTAAAATTCACGACGCCCACCCCGCCCTCTTGACCCCTCCCCCACCGCGTCACCGTCTATTTAGTTTGCCTGCTCCCCCTCGCGCGCTGTCTAAAGCCCTGTGGCAGAGGGCAGAGGGCTTCGCGCTGGGAATAGTTCTTACGTTATTTTAACCTTGCTTCACTCGCGCTGCTGACTGCTAGCAGCTTAGTTGCTCTTCCTACCACCGTCCCGCTGATTACAAGCGGGGAACGGCGACTTGCATTTTTAAAATTCACGACGCCCAACCCGCCCTCTTGACCCCTCCCCCACCGCGTCACCGTCTATTTAGTTTGCCTGCTCCCCCTCGCGCGCTGTCTAAAGCCCTGTGGCAGAGGGCAGAGGGCTTCGCGCTGAGCGCTGGGAATAGTTCTTACGTTATTTTAACCTTGCTTCACTCGCGCTGCTGACTGCTAGCAGCTTAGTTGCTCTTCCTACCACCGTCCCGCTGATTACAAGCGGGGAACGGCGACTTGCATTTTTAAAATTCACGACGCCCACCCCGCCCTCTTGACCCCTCCCCCACCGCGTCACCGTCTATTTAGTTTGCCTGCTCCCCCTCGCGCGCTGTCTAAAGCCCTGTGGCAGAGGGCAGAGGGCTTCGCGCTGAGCGCTGGGAATAGTTCTTACGTTATTTTAACCTTGCTTCACTCGCGCTGCTGACTGCTAGCAGCTTAGTTGCTCTTCCTACCACCGTCCCGCTGATTACAAGCGGGGAACGGCGACTTGCATTTTTAAAATTCACGACGCCCACCCCGCCCTCTTGACCCCTCCCCCACCGCGTCACCGTCTATATAGACGCCCATTATGTGTCAGCGCAGCGGACGAGCGCAGCGGGCGCGACATAGGCGCGCCGGAGTTGCGCCAGAGTTAAGCCCGTCTGCGCCCGGCTGGGGCTAGGGGCGCTCCACTCTGCCCCTCTTCTTACGTATACCCGCGCATCACTTGTTGCATGTCACAATTCAGCGCTCCCTCCACCTGGGTCAGCTCCTAGGTTGGTCTCTTTAGGCCTGCTCACCACCCGTAGCTCTTTTCCCGAAATAACACGGCCATTCACCATCTTGAGGCCTTTGGCCTGTGACCCCAGACCTGGTCCTCACTTGCCGACAAAACCTCCCCATCACTCCCTCTCAATCTTTTATCTCAATACCCGGTCCCTGGTCAGTCACCAACTTGACATTTTCCATCTTCTGGAGTCAGAACAACCTGACATCCTATTTTTGACCGAGACCTGGTTAACTGACGACTCTGCCCCCGATATCTTGGCTGCCACCCCCCCCGGTTATCATATATTACAAGCTAATCGTGCCTCCGGCAAAGTCGGAGGGGGAGTTGCCGCCCTTTTTAAGCATACGATTCGCCTCTCTACAGTGTCCACTACCAGCATTCCCTTAGTAGACTGTCTGGTAGTTCGGTTGGAACTGTCAGGATCCTCCCTTATATGTGCTCTGACCTACCGTCCTCCCTCATCCATGCCCAACTTTCCTGCTCAGTTTGGGGACCTGATCGCCCAGCTCTCCATTAATAATTCTAATATACTAGTCTTAGGCGATTTTAATTACTGGCCCTCGGACCCCCATGAATCCCCCAGTTCTTTAGCTTTTACGGACCTCATGCTGGGTCTGAATTGCATCCAGCATATCTCCTCGCCTACGCACTCAAAAGGGCATATTCTAGATCAGGTGTGGTCATCTGGCGTGGATATTTCAGCTCCCCTTATTCTGCCATGCCTGTGGTCAGACCATTCTCTAGTTACATTTACGCTAGGGATTCCCTGCCCTACCGTCAAGCCTCAAGAGATGAACTTTTTGGCCCGCAATTGGAACAGGTCTGACTATAATATTTTTCATTCTATTCTTGGCTCCTCCGTTCCTTTTACTTCTGACCCACCGGTCTCTATTGATACCCAGTCACTAAACCTCAATCGTTGGCTTACCTCCGCCGCTGACGCAGTAGCTCCACTAAAATTAGTCAGAGCCAGACGCGGCCACGATGCTCAAAGGTGGTTCACCGAGGACCTGAGAGCCCTTAAATTAGGCCTCCGCCAAGCAGAACGACGCTGGCGTCGAGGTTACCTCCCTCAGAATAAGGAGGTATTTTCCTCCTTACTGAAAAAGTACAAAACCGCTATAGCCTTTGCTAAATCCTCCTATTTTTCCACCAAAATTACGGATTCTACAAATAAGTCGAAAGACATATTTGCCATTGTGGAGGAACTATCCAACCCAGCCAGACTTACACCAGGGCCACTTCCCTCCCAAATCCTGTGCGATTCCTTGAATGTTTTCTTCATCGAAAAAATTGCTAAAATTAAAGCTAGTATTGCTGCTCAAACTTTATCTACTCACTCCCTAACTCCTGAGTCTCCTAAACACTCCAACGTCCACACTCTCACCACCATTCCCCCCATTTCGATGACTACTTTTCTTTCGCTTCTGCACAAAATTTCTTCTGGTTCCCCTCGTGACTGCTGCCCTCCACTGGTTCTTCGAGCAGCCTTCATCTCCTGTCCTGAGCCCCCCCTGGCCCTTATCAATAGCTCTCTGGTCACTGGGGCTGTCCCCTGCTCTTTTAAACAAGCTGAGGTGGTTGCCATCTTAAAAAAACCTTCAGCAGACCCCTCCATTTTGAGCAATTACCGCCCTATATCTCTTCTCCCATTCCTTAGCAAAGTTCTCGAATCGCACGTGACTTCTACGCTTAGTTCCTTCATTGAGGACTCGTGTGTCCTGGATCCTAAGCAAGCAGGGTTTAGACCTGCGCACTCAACGGAGGCTGTCATTCTCTCCGTGATGGATGAACTGCGCAGAGGGGCTGATGTTAACATCCGACAAGCCCTGGTCCTTCTGGATTTATCGGCCGCCTTCGACACGGTCGACCATGGGATCCTGGTCGACCGTGTCGAGGAGGCCGGCATTCGAGGGGCCGCCCTTGACTGGGTTCAGTCCTTTCTGACGGGACGACAACAAGCTGTCAGGCTGTCTCAGTTCTCCGCCACTCAGGTTGAGCTGTCCTGCGGCGTCCCTCAGGGCTCTTCATTATCCCCTCTTCTTTTTAATTTGTATTTGGCCCCGCTACTCCGTGCTCTCCGCGGGTTGAACGTTATTGCATTCAACTACGCGGACGATATTCAACTGATCTTTAACATTGACTCTTCTGAGGATTCCATTTCCCCTTTTCAAAATACACTCTGCCTTATCAGTGACTGGATGAGCTCAAATCATCTAAAGCTCAACCCCGACAAGACTGAATTAATTCTTGTCGGGGGAGCCTCCAACCCATGGCATTCGTCCATCTGGCCTGCCAGTCTTGGAAACCCCCCCTCTCCAGTCCACTCTGCCAAAAGTCTGGGTGTCATTATCAGCAATGATCTTTCAATGACTCCCCAGATCAGCGCAGTGGTGTCCGCCAGCCACTTCCAACTCAGGAAACTCCGGAAAATATCTCGCCTTCTTACCACCGAAGCGCTTACGTTAGCACTGTTGGCATTAGTGATCAGTCGGCTCGACTATGCCAACGTGCTATACGTCGGTATTCCTGAGTACCAACAGAGAAGACTCCAGCTGATACAAAATCAGGCTGCTCGCCTGATTTTTCACCAGCCCAGAGATCAGTACGTCCGTCCACTCTTAAAGAGTCTTCACTGGCTGCCGGTCTCTGCCTGCTGCCAATTCAAGCTAGGTTGCACCATCTATAAGTCCCTCTCTGGTTCTGGTCCCTCCTTTATTTCTTCTCTTCTTCACTCTTATACTCCGTCCCGTACCTTACGTTCATCCCAAATGGCCTTGCTATCCACCCCCAGGTTCAAGAGGAAAAAACATGGAGGCCTGAGGTTCTCTCTTTTGGCCCCATCCTTCTGGAACTCTCTCCCTCTCTCTCTTAGACTAGCACCTTCATACTCTGGCTTTAGATCACTTCTCAAAACTTTCCTCTTCACTATTTCATACCCTTAGATCTTGTTTCCTTTCTATCTATTTTACCACGCCCCAGCACAGCGCCAAGAAACCTAACGGTGTTAGTCGCGCTTAACAAGTTCTTTTCAAATCAAAATCAAATCAAAGGGAGATTAAGTGAATTGCCCAGAATCACAGGATCTTTAGCGTCGTTACCAAGGCTCGAACCCAGATCCCCAGGTCCGAGGTCGATCGCCTTAGCCGTTAGGCCAACTCCTCTATACATTTAAAAGGTAAAAGATCCCTGCCAGCAAATTAGTCCCTTGTGGGCGTGTCTGGGTTGTGCTCTGGGCGTGGGCTAGGGGCGTGACTAACGCTGGGAGCGTGTGGTACGGCCATCACATCGTGTGCTGGGGGCGTGACAAACGCTGGGGGCGTGACAAACGCTGAGGGCATGTGTCTGCCCTTCATGCCATGTGAGTCGTACATACAAGCGCCAATTACGTTGCTGCGCAGCATCAAGGGGCACGCTGGGGGCGTGACACGCTTGGGGCGTGACACGCTTGGGGCGTGAGAAACGCTGGGGCCGTGTGTCCGGCATTTATGCCATGGGGGTCGTATATTAATCAGAAGATTGTCTGCTGTGGCCATGTGCTGGGGGCGTGACAAACGCGTTCACCTGGAGGCCTGGTAAGTAAGGTTACTGCAGCCTCTCCGGCGCGCTGTCACTGAACTCTCTCATTCAACGAAATTACATGCACCTGCTACCATCAACAAGGGCTCTAGACGGGCTCAGGCGGCGGATCAGTACACTAATTACACGCGCCTGATAACATCAACCAGGGCTGCAGCTAGTCCTCAAGCGGGGGAACACGCGCCTGCTAACATCAAACAGGCCTGCATCTGGGCCTCAAGCGGGGGAACACGCAAATGAGCGTGTCTGCGGGGACAATTACTGCAGCCTCGCCTACTCGCTGTCACTCAACTCTCTCATTAAATGGATTTACCCAGGGCTGATAACTCACTCATTCAACGACATTACACGCGCCTGCTAACATCAACCAGGGCTGTAGCTGGGCTCAGGCGGCGGATCACTACACCAATTACACACGCCTGCTAATATCAACCAGGGCTGCAGCTGGGCCATCTTTGTCAATATTCTAACGAAACAAAAAAGGTTGTCTACCGCGAGATTTTAAAATAAATTGCCCTTGCCAAATACACACATTACACACATTCTATTTCATACCCTGACAACATCGGGACGGGCTGCTAGTATATATTAAAAGGCTATTTAAGTGGGTGGCACAAATAGTGCTGCTGGCCCACTAGTAGCATTTAATTTACAGGCCCTGGATACATGCAGTAAAACTGTACTAGCGAAGTACAGTTCAATTGAACGTGCCAATTGGATTTAAGCAAATGTTAAAATGTTTTAGAGAGTGAGCACACACACTTTAGTACTGGTTAGCAGTGGCCATTTAAAACAAATTCAACAAAAATAGAGTAGTAAGGCAAAATGTTTGTGGAAAGACCACCCTTAGACTGATAGGTCTAACATCAATCAACATTTCTGATTAGAATGTCAGTCGATAACTCTTTAGGTACATGAGGAAGTGTAAAAAAAGGAAAACAACGTTGCTTTCTGTACTACAGGAAGTATGTCAATACAATTGCTCATTGAGATACCCTACACCTTCAATGGAGGTAAATTTGTTCTAGTAGTGTCTTGAGTTCACTGTGCTGGGCACAAAAGATATTCAGAATTCCCTGAGTTCAAGCAGAACTCTGCAAGCCGCCAAGGCTCATTCAATCATTAGATTATTCCTAAGAAATCATGTACAAATTCATAAGGAAGTACAGGTATAGTAAGACTCCTGAGTTTCTTAGACCTTCACAGTCATTATGTTTACCTATGCAGTTGATTTTCTACAAAAGAAAAAAACAAAGGGAACCCATGCTTGTGGTGGGCGATCCAATTATGCAACAGAACAAAAAATGTTTTTAAACTTGGCATACAAGATAAAATGAGAACTTGATATTTGACCTCATCTTGGCCCAGAATACTCAGTTATATAGGGTATTTCCTGATCATGCTACATAAGTGAGCTACTAACTGGGAAACACTCACAGTCTCTTTTATATATGCCTGTTGATCGATTTTTGTTACTGAAATCAGGCCGAAGAGAAGGGAAACACCCCACTAAAGTGCCAGTTATCTCAGTTTCTTCATGCAAATATTACACAGTAGACAGAAGGTGAGCATCTGTACACTACTCAGAAAATCCCTGAGTTATTTAATGAGATGGAGTCTAACCAATGGATGTTAATGACTATCTTCCTTTGAGTGCAACAGGTGCTTAGGTATGTTAGGGTAGTATTTTGCATTTTACTAAGAAGTAAAATACACATTTCAAAAAAGCACCTAGATAAGTCTGAAAGTCTGATGAAATACATTATTTATCAATGAATTGTTGAGCCACTTTATTTTGTATTATTTCCTGGCAGAAACGGAAAACAGCATATCAAAATAAGTTTTCTGGTATGAATACCACATACAGAAATGGTAACACTTTTTCATAGCGACATCTTAGCATTTTTACATAATAATTTACAGAGACAATATGGTGACCTTCTCCAAAACAGGCCAAGGCAGTGTTGCAAAAGGTATGAACCTACATATTGTACAACGAGTTGAATAAACACATTTTCAATGGAACATCTGACATAGCATTGAAATGGTCATTTTACCACAATGCCTCACAATGGATTCAAAAAGTAGAATCCTCGATCATCTAGTGCCTTCTTCCATTGCTGTTATGAAGAGCATATTATCTGATTTTAGAATTTCTAGTTTGTACAAATGGTTTTTCTAAATGTTTCCTTCAAAAAACAAAATCTATTGCAAATTTTCTTCATTTTATATAGATATACATTCTCTGTGAAGAAGCAGCCTTTGACATAATGCCATGCATATTGTAATTTTGTGACTGTATACCACTGGTGAAAAACAACAGGGGAGCTAATGCATTATCTTGGCTAATATTTCATTTTCTGGGATTGGGAAACCTCAAGAGAAAATTGAGTCCCATTCCTAGCTCTCATTGATTCCTCATAATGGCCCTTTATCGGTAAAACTTTTTAAAGTTGTTTTTTGAAAATATAGTGAGAGTACATGCAATACCATCTGTCTTTTTTTAGATCAAAGGTTCCTCTTCATACATAATTTCTGATTTACTTTTTGTACAAACATATGCACAGTTATTCCCCACTTATTAATCACAATCAGTCTGAAAAAAACTGAGAGCCCAATTCACAAAGGGCCTCTGCACTTGTGGTGGAGCTCCTGCGGTCGTGGTGAGGTCGTGGTGAGGGTGCGGCCTCATAGCAGGACCTCCGCAATGAGAAATTATAATGCAGAGGTCCTGTCACTAGTGCAGGCGCCACAACTGCGGGGCATCTGCCCCGAGTGCGGAGGCACTTTGTGATTCAGGGCCTGAGTTTTAACACGACTCAAGTAATGTTGCATAGGTCTATTATATCTGGTGGTGGTGCATATAAAGATGGGAGCTCCACGGCTGACTGCCTACAATAACCCCTCGTATTATCCATTACATTTCATAATTCTAAATTTGAAATTCTAAGATTCTGATTATGATACTGCCACATTCAGTTAAAGCGCAGAGTAAATATCTTTTTCCTTTTATAATTTAACTATACACATGCCCGCACATGTCAAAGTGGTTTGCAAGGCTTACACATACTAGCATTATTGGAGAACTTACACTCTAAAAGTAAGAGACATGGACTGGCTTTCTATGAATCGGCAGCACTTACTAGGAACCAGAAAGTTCTAACCACAGTCTATCTGAACGTACTCAATAGAGAATTGATCAATTTAATGGGGTCTGCTCCAGAAAAAGTAGTACACAAAGACCTATAGGTTTACATCTACACTTCGATGCAGGTTTACTATTTTTTCCTATTCACAAACATTCCCAATACTACACCTGTAAATCTGCACTAGTTACAGGTTTCCTGGCGTATTAGTGTGGTGGCTACTCTCTCTGTACCAAGGTCTCCACAGCAGAACATTTTACACAGGGGTATATGATTCTCTGTGCTAATACAGTTTTTGTTAAAACTCAGGGTAAAAATGTTCTTGTAAAGAAATCCTTTTTATCTACACACCTTGGAGTGATGCATTCCCCTTCATCTCCTGGAAAGGGTTGTATGCCATTATAATTCACACATGTTCTAGGGTGGATGGGTAATAACAAAAGTTTGTGAATATCAATTTAAGTCCATTTTAGTTGTCATTCACAATGGTCTAAGACTAACAACACAGCTGAATGCCCACTTTCCCACACTCAGAGTGGGATTTATGGTTGCACAGAACTTTAAACTCATGAAGGAGGGAGACCTCTACACACAGGTTTACACCTCCTAGGAAACCCTTTTTGTAAACCTGACTGGCATAAATAGTATAAATTCAGTTGTAAACTTACCTTTACATCTGAATTTACCTTTATGACATGACCTAAAGACTGTGGGCCAGATTCAAAAAGGCGATCTGAGACAAAAGTCTAACTTTACGACTTTCGGTATTCACAGAAGTCCTTTGGGAGTTGTATCTTTCTGTCCGCAGTCGGGCTGGAATCTCTGGCTTGGGCCGTACTCTCTGCACCTGGGCCGTACTTCTGGAAAAGCAAACAGCACTTTTTGAAGACTTTTGGGGAGATATATTCAAGAGATTTTGTGAACAGACATAACACACTGTGAAAGTGACTAAACATTATATATATTTAATGATGCATGAAAAAAACTATTAAAAATCACCCTTTCAGCAGTGGCCACAGAGGATGCACACTGGGTTTACAGCAAAGACTTCAAGGGAAATGAGGAAATGGATCTTCAGGAAGAAAATGGAGTAAGGGCAAGAACGAGATCAGCAAGGTAGGCAACATATGCGTTACTCACAAGTCAATAATATTAGTAATGAAGATACTGCAAAAACCACGGCAATACAGAACATGAAAGGCTTATAACAGTGCTATCTATTAACCTTAACCTCATGTACTATCAAGGTTTTTGACACATGAGGTACATACTGGACAGAGTGTTAGCCCGTTTATGTTTGTTCTACAGTATATGGTCCATGAATGGGGATTTCTCCTGTAAGCAGCTGCAGAGTAGCATATTGACTGGGATGACAGTTCACTGTGTCAAAGGGCAACAGCTGTATGGTGGCATATTGATAACACTTCACTCAGTGGTTAATTTGTTAAAGATATTATGTGCCAGGGCTCTCATTAAGAGGCAGTTCCTACCAGCCTAAAACGGAAACCATTAAACCCTACAAGAGGAGAGAGGGTGAGGTGTAATGCCCAGAGCTGCTGACTTCAGAGCTGGGGAACCAGGTTTGAGTCCCGGTGTCGGCAACAACTTGTGATTCTTGGCAGATCAATTAATTAGGCATTATTCTTGGAATTTTATAACAATTTTGTCTCCAAATCTTTCACTCGATTTTTGTTTAGGTTAACGTATATAGCCTTACATACATTTAGTTTTTTACTGTATAACTTATTATCGTCTGTAGTCTAAGTAATATTGCTTGAGTCCATTTTAATTGTATATTTCTTCTTTATTCAGCTTAAACTTGTGTTCATTTATTTCACAGTAGTATGTACTACGTTTAATATAATAATTAAGCTACTGTAATATTGAACTGCATTATTCAGTATTGTGGAAGTTGAAGCTTTTTCCATAAATGTAACCTTATAATAATATAGAAATGTGTCTAAACAGTTACATAGAAAATGTCTATTAAGATAGTGACTAGAAAATGTGCATTTATTAAACGTGCAAAAAGTGAAAATGCTGTTTATTTCTGCAGAAAGCTCACATTTCCATTGTTCTTTCACTGCTATGCCTGAATAGTTTCTGATTCGTTCCTTGCCCTTTAAGAAAATAAATGTCTTTTTGTAAAATATGACTTCATTATACCTAGATTGTTTCTTCTACCATAGGCTTACAATGGACAAGTATGTTAATGAAAAAAATGCTTGTTGTAAGTTTAAATTCTATGATCTAGACAGGACATGCTAGACATTAATGTTTCATTTAGTAGAACAGACCATTGTTACACAATGGGACACTGAACAACTAAAAGAGTAGGCTGGCAAAAGGTTCTCATGAGAACTTTCCTGGATGTATCATTTTGTAATACACTGTAGCCACATTCAAATAACTACATGTCAACGTAGACGTTTACCATGGGAATCGAAGGAGAAGGCAAATGACAATCGGAAGATCCTTCATCATTGGCTGTAGATGACATAACTACCTGTTTTTGCAACCTGTTTTATGCTTTCTATATAGTATGTGTCCTAACTAGAAAGGTAAGGCATTCTATGCATCCCTACCCTGCCAAGTCCCTTAGGACTTTATTGTGCTACCTGAATTGCCATAAGCTACTGCTAACAGGGATGTATTTGTGTTCTTTATGATTTGTGAAGAGTCTTTCTATCTTATACTGTTCATAGCTACTGCTGTGATTAACTCCTTTACATGTTTTAATGGTTGCTACTGCGGCTGTTAGGGAACTCAACTGAGTTTCCAGAACTCCTCTTTATTGGGACTTTGACCTTTTTCATAGCTATTAGCCTTTTGCTCGAGAATTGTACTTGCTCTTTTCTAAACGGGAACTCTTTGTGGGTTTTTGCAAGGATAGGTTAGGTCCTCTAGATTAAGATAGGGATTCATTCTTAATAGAACACGCTGTTACTGTTTATGCTTGTTCTAACCAATTGTTTTCAAACTTTCCGTAAATGTATCTATTTGATTAATCTGAATAAAAAGTCAAAAATACAGATTAATCTCTTGAAGAGAAAATACATTTTGATGATGATGTTTATTTTAGAGATATGTTTGGGTTGTGCTCCAATCTAATACAGCGGCAAAGCTTCATCAAGTCAAAGAGGCATGGAAATTGGAAGTTTGCTCAGTAAGTTTGAAGAGGAGCAACTTATAAAATCTTTAGGAGAATTCCACACCAGCAGTATTAACAATGTTTGTTTAAATAATACATAACTGTATAAACAGAGATGATCTACTTATTTCCTTACACATGTATCCGATTAGCCACCAAGAAGAGACAAGACCTGGCACAGCCAAATTCAACAAGAGTACATTTAAGTTAGGCAACATGAAAAATATAATACATTATATTACTTAGAATGTGATTACATTTAAATGCAAATTGTTAGATATAAATGTATAATGATATTATTAAAAACATTACACAAAATAAATTAAAACAAAAAGTAAATAAAAAACACATTTTTAAATACTGAATTCTTCATTACATTGCATTGTACCAATTCTAATCATTTCACATCAACCTGTAAGAACGATTGCAATATATTAGGAATAAAACTCGATTGTCAGGGGATGGTAACAAAAATATTTCTCATACTTGTACCAGTTGCGTTTGTCAAAGTCCAAACAAACGCTGACGATTGCTTATGTAAACAAAAAAAAACTCAATTGATATGTTTATGAAGCTTCAAATCAAACTGCCCAAAGTGTAGGGATTATAATCAGTGTACAATCCTTGATTTGTCACTGAAGTCGATCCATCTTGAATTAGACCTTCACTTTACAAATATAGAGTGCATCTGCTCTGGGCAAGGCCTGCCATATAGAAACCTTCAATGCAAACCAACCAATTACATTAGTTCCACCTCTGCTACCTGTGATTAGTTCAACCACGTGGAGATATTCAACTAAGAAATGAGATTGTGTGCATTGTGCCACTTCTGAGAGATGCACTTCTGAACTCTCGAGGATTTATGAAACATTGGACAGGCAGTTCTTCTTAAAAGGTTCTTTCACAGGCGTAGGCTGTTAAATAAATGCACACAGATGGGATCTTTTTTTCTTTAGGAATGTCTTCAGCATTTAAATTGCGGCAAATGCTAAATCGCTTGAGTTACCAATGTATTTGATGGTTAAAATTTTTGGTATAGCCAAGCATTGCATTTTATTCATTGTTTAAAGTTTTTCCATGGTACTTGTACGCTGCGGAAGAGTGACATAGCATTTTGTTTATTTCTCAGTTTCCAGTCAGATTTCAACTTTTTGTGAGCTAGACATGCATTCTTTTTATAGTTTGCTGTTTGCTTCCAACGCTGATATAGCTCTTCAGGTCCCCCTATTGTGGGGTAATGTTTAGGTTTTGCATATTGATAGTTGTCTGTTGTTGAAAGACTATTGTGGCCAATAATAATAAATATAAGGGGGCTTTGGACCAGCCAACTACGTACCTTTGTTTGTTTGGCTTTATTGTCAATCTTATTTTATTGCTTCATATTCAATTACTTTTTTTCCTATTGTTGTTTGTCCCTCATCTGAAACATTTTGTCATTGCCATCTTTATGATTGTATGGCTTGCATCCTTTCACTGCTCACTTTCAGGAAGCTGCAATTTTTCTTTTTTTTCAGCACTCCTCCCCCACCCCTCCCATCATGGTCTTCATGTCCATTACAAAATGCTTTTCCAAACATTTTTGAAGAGCTCAGCAGTTTGCTGCTGGGTCACCTTTTTCATTAGAATGTACTTTCACATGCAATGAGCTTTCTTTTTTTAAATAACTGCTTAAAGGTTGGCATTCACCATCTTGGAACTATAAATCAAAGGAAGGCAGAGACATGATGACGCATAGGCACGTATATGGCAGGTATGTATATGTCATGATGAATATGCCTGCGTGTGTCATCACATTTTTTACTTGTTTTGCCAATGCTCAGCAACAATCTTTGTTTGTCTTCTTGCTAGTGCTGAACAACATTGGCAAATCAAAGCCAACATATCAACACTGACAGCTAAAAGGAGAGAACAAGTGGTATTGCCAATGTTTGCTTTTAAAAATCTGAGGGAGAAAAGAGGACTGTTAAGTGCAGTTCCTTTTTCACATAATGGCCTACTTCTCTGCTCAAGATCAGAGAGACTATATTTTGCTGTTCCTATAGTTTTTTGCAACAACTTGGGATCGGCCGTGTCATGTTTCATAGTGTCTGTGGCACCCTTTACTCAAGCCTCGAGCTGCTCCATGCCACATTCCAGTGCTTATTGGATGGTGGTGATGTGATCTGAGATATATTACCTGCTGTTGGGTGTGTACAGTGGTGTATACTGTAACTACCATATGTCATGTGTAACATATACTGTAGATTCCAGCTTAAATACTATGGTTTCATGCAGTATTCAGCAAGATGGATTGGACAAAGGTGTATGTACTAAGAGTTCTCCTGAATGCTACCCTTTTTCAGTACTGTGGTTCCATTGTGAGATTCTGCTAAGAGGTTGATGCCATAACTCATATTATGGATGCATTGGCCATGACTGAAATGATCAGGCAGAAATGCTGCACTGCAATGGATATTCCACTTGAATATCAGAGACACTAGAAGTAAAGTATCAAGATCTCCATTGCCATTTTGGATGACATTCTTTTTGCCTATGTGAGACTAGTTGCTAGCTGCCAAGTGGCCCTCTTCATGAGTGGAACATTTAGCGCTTTGCATTGGGGGCTTTGCAGTTTGACTTTTGCCCTTATGTTTAGAAGATTAAAATATCCCTATACTCTAACTCCAATTAGTTGATTGTTGGTGCTACATGAGAATGTCATATAACACATGGACACACATGGCAACTAGATTGATTATAGCACCACTGTGAATCTGCCTGCCTAGCCCTGACCCTTGGGGGTTTAAGTGCATATCTGTAGGGATGATTGTTTTGGTGCTTTTTGTAATAAGACATGTAGCAAGGCATGGTGATTTGGTGTGTAAATACATGTTGTGTGTGAAAGAGAGAGAGAGAGAGAGAGCGAGAGAGAGGGGGAGAAAGAAAGAGCTTCCTCAAATAAATCATAGTGAGGTTCTTGTCATACTGAAACAGATATCATCTATGTGAGGACCAAGTGCATAATGGGAACTGGTCCTTTTGGCATCTTTTCACATTTCTAAGTTCTTTTACATGTGTGCTAAACACACGAAGACCTATAATTTGGTCCTCTAAAACATACATTAGTAAATAAAGTGGAGCTTAGCATTCACATAATGAAGTTTAAGACTGAGAGCCTGATTTATATTTTGACAGACGGCCTGTCATTCCACCATGGGGATACAGCAAATGACTTTGTTCTCATGCAGAGGGGCCGCCTGCCAAATTTATCAGTGGCTGCCAAGCACACAGTTATTTATAATGCACTGGTAGGATCTGCCGTCATGGTGGTTCCTGTCAATGCAATCACTCTTTGGTACAAGACTGCATCTGCATGATGCAGCCCTGCATCAAACATTTTTCTTTTCAAAATTAAAACCCCAGAACAGTTTTTTCTTTTTGAAAATAAGAAAGTAATGCTCCATTCACCATGGGTGTCATGTCCCATGGTGGGTGGATCATCACTTGCATTTTACTGTCCCTCACTGCTAGGGTTTGCCTGGTGACGATGGACAGTAAAACAATGGATATATGTCCACCAAATCCTGAATGAGTGGGTAGACATGTACCATTTCTCTGACGGTCCTTACTCCATCGTGCCATCAGAGAGGTTTGGCTATGGCTGTGACACAGTAGTTACCGACTTAGCCAAACTTAAAATCTATATACATATAAATCTGACGGGCAACCCATTATGTTGGTGGTTTGTATACTCTGTTGCTGTTGTGATAAAGTATACATACAGCCAATATAAAAATCAGGTCTTGAGTTTGAAGTGAAGAAACAGTGAAAAAGGAAAATGGAAACATTCTACAATAATATATACACCCAAGCCAGGTCTCCTGTAATTGAGACCGCTGAAAAAACTAGAACTCCATCACAACGGATCTAGATATACCCAATTTGCATCAATCACAGTCCATGCTGAAATTTCCCCTCTTGCATGAAAGTTCTTGGCCACTTAGGTTTCATAGTTTTATTAGAAATATTAGAAGTTAAAAAAAACTTGCAAATTCGCATCATCCTACTTCCAGCATAAAATGGAGATGGGGCAAGCAAATAGACACACCTATTCCTATGCACTCTCATCTGTGAAAAATTAAGCAGAATGCCCAGTATCCCAGTTTTAGAAGTTCATAGACATTTGGAGTGTGTTCTGTAGTTTTGTGTTAATAAAATAATTATGGAAATATTTTGGTTCCTGATGGACTCCTTAGACCTGTGACGGATATGTTGGAGGGTAATGAAGTGAATGCAGGTTTAGAACATTAAGTTGTTGCTTACATGCTGAAAATAAAGACATGTATAACTACTTTCGATGTGTGGCGTAGTCATTGGCAACTACTTGGGCTGGGTAGGGACACTACAACTGGTGGCGAGTAGGGGATAAGTAGCCCATAGATCTACAATGCTCTCCGAGAGACCATGCCGTGGTCCAGTAAACTGCTCGTGCATGCCACGTGTGCTGCAGTGGAAGTGCAAAATCAACACTGGCAACTGTGGAGTCTCAGTGCAATGCCAGCCTATGTAAAGCTTTTGCGAACAAAGAAAGCATTATTGAAAATCTCACATCGGTGGCTGAGAATCTAATGAAATGGTTGCAAACAGAAGTACAGTGCTACTATGCATATTAATGCTATAAGTCATACGGATTGATAATGCTAAAGGGGCATACAACCAGGTCTTTAAAATCAGCATATTGTGATAATCCATTGCAGATTAAGCTGTAATCTGATGTGCTATGAAGCAGAGATCAACCAGGTGGTTACGAAGAGACATTTTACGAGCACAGTCAACAACAAAAAGGTATCTGCTTATTAAATCATTTGAATATAACAAGACATGTCTACTTAACAAAACATCTACAAAGAGTCATCAGACCACCACCTGATGTCGAGTGGCCCCAGAGAGAGGGCCAGGGTTGTGCGTGTGGAGCTGTCCATAAGCAAAGCAGCCCACCACCAAAAGTTGCAGAGTGGGGCCTCAGAACAACTCTTCAGATCTCCATCAAAATAAAGATCTCCATTGGAGAGCAAGGACGAGACCAAAGCTCCTCATACTGTCATGGTTAATCCTGAAGCCAGCACGTCACAAAGCTCTAGAGATGGTTTGCATGAGCAAGTTAACCAAGGAGCATTAGAAAGACACCTGTTCCCAACCAATGGTTATACTGTTGCTGCTTTCTTAAAACTACCATCATCATTTGATACTACCAAAAAAACACAATATTGGAAAAATCTTGGATAGAGACTTTTGAGGATGTCATCGACTCAATTGATGAAACACATGACAAAAGGACTATCAGGTATCTGAAAAAAATGGCTGGTGAAGGTATAAAGGAATCATGTGCAAGGGTAAAAGCCCAGGCAAAATAGAAAACACAAAATCTGACAAAAACAGTAAGGTGGACACACCATAAGGAGAAACGAACTCAAGAAAAATTATTCTGTGATAACATAGAAAATGTAATTACATTTATAAAAATTGAATTTGAAGGTGACCATAGTGCATCAGTCATGAACATGAAAATTAAGCCAAAGCAGAATGCTGAAGGACACAATGCGATGTCTCCACAGAAAAAGAAAATGTGCTTCAGATGTGGATTGTTGTTTCCACATGATGGTAGATGTCTTGCAATTGGACAGAATGGCCGTGGCAAAGCAAAACTTTTTGTGTTGGTGTGCCAGGCGGAAAGAAAAGTAAGTGCCTCACAGTGTGAAGACAAAATGGCAAACTAGATGTGCACATGTGGGATAAGTTGAATGAGAGTAAAAACATAATGGAAAGATTGACATGAAAAAGCAGCAAAGACTTGCAAACAAAGATTACCCTGAAGACAAATGGGCGTTCAATTCCTTCTATTATTGATATTGATGTGTTGGTCAACATTATGCCTAAAGGCAAATATTGTCTCCATTACCACAATGTGCATAATAGAAAATTCAAATATATACTTGGACTGCATTGACATCTTTAAAAAGTCAAGGTTCATTGTAGCTACACGGAAACACAAGAATAAACTGTTAACCATGCCTATTCATCTACTTCAAGGTGTGGCTTCAAGTGCCTGACTGCTCAGTTTCAGCACTGCTGCTGATATGGGACTGATAGCTATGAATTACAATATGAATGCTCATCATGAAATAGTAAGTGAATTCCCTTCATTATTTCATGAGTTAGGAAAGCCCAAGACTATGAACGTACAGTTACATATAAACAAGGATGTTTATCGTATTGCCCAAAGACACAGACAAATTGCGTTTCACTTGCGAAAAGCTATTGAAAGAGAACTTGATTCATTGCTCAAACACAATATCATTGAACACTCCACTGATCCAATGTCATGGGTTTCTCCTATAGTGGTAGTGCCTCTAAGAGACATTGCAGTACTCTCATGGATTTTTCTTTGTCATCCGTCAGAACAGCAACACAATCGAGAGAGCACGACATCCAGGACCGCAGATTGCTGATATGATAACTTGAAAGTTGAAGAGGTCAGGTACATTGCAATCCTTTCTACACACATTGGTCCGTTTCTCTATGAGTGACTGAGTTTTGGTGTATCCTCTGCTACAGAAAGTTGTCAAGACATCATTCGACATTTCATACAGACTGTTGTAAATTACTTCAACAATAGTGATGACATTTTAGTCTTCAGAGCTACTCAGAAAAAGCATGACAAATCTCTCATGCAAATATGTCACTTGCTAAATGATGCTGGTTTGACTTTTAATGTTGACAAATGTGAATTCCATAAGACAAAATGGGAATTCTTTGGCCATATCTTTGCTGATGGGGCACCTAATCCAGCCAAAATGCAAGTGCTATTTACTGCCAATCCCCCACAGGACATTTCTATGTTATACTCATTCCTTGGGATGGTCACATAGTGTTCTAGATATATACAAGACTGTACTGTTACAGAAATTGACTAAACAAAACCTGGCCTTTCAGTGGTCATGGGAGTGTGTGGACAGTTTCAAGAAAATCAAGCAAGCCATTGAAAATGTCACTGAAATTGCCTACTTTGATCCCAAGATGTATACAGGGGTTGTAGGAGATGCTACCCTGTCAGGTTGGGAGCAATCCTTGCACAGCACAATGGACTGCTAAATACCAGCTTGCATATCATGGCTTACGCTAGCAAAAGTGTGATACAAACTAAACGTGCTTATTCACAACCTGAGAAAGAAAGCTTAGCAGTGTTATGTGCTTATGAATATTTCCATGTGTTCTCACATGGAAAGCCTTTCACAGAAGCAACTGATCATTGAGCGCTATTGACAATGTTTGACAGTTCTAAAGACAAGAGGCCTCCTTGTATTGAACGTTGGGGTATGAGATTACAAGAATACAACTACACAATTGTTCACCGTCTAGGGAAAGATAAAACTCCTGCTGATTATTTTTTATGTGTGCCAATACAATGCCCTGGTAACCCATCTAAGACAGCTGAAGCCTACATAAATGTCATTGTAAAATCGAGCACACCTGCTGCCATGTCATCAGAACAAATTGTCACTGCTACAAGCCAAGATAGTGTCATGCTGAAATTGAAAGAGATTATTGCTCACCAGTCTTGGAATCAGCGCACTCGACCACTCACCAGTGACAGTGAGTACTTAAAATTCTGAAATGCCAGAGATGAACTGTATGTAACTCAGGAAGGCCTCATATTGCAAGATACATGAATTGTCATTCATGTGAGTCTAAGGCAACAAGAATGAAAGTAGCACATGAGTGACAGCGAGGATATTTGCCACAAAGACAGCTCTTCGAGACATTCTGGTTTCCTCATCTCAATGAAAGGGTTGAAAGAGAGTTAAAGACCTGTCACTTTTGAAACTGTCTCTCATTCCATGTTAGTCAGTATCCTTTAAACAAGCATGTCAGAATTGCCTAGCCATGCTTGGGAGAGAATTGCTGTTGATTTATTTGGTCCTCTGGAGAATGGACATCATCTAAGGGCCATTGTTGATGAATTCTCCCGTTTTCTCTTGGTAGAAGATCTTTGATCCATCACTACAGAAAGGTTATTGAAAGATTACATGTGGTCTTGAAACCTGACATAGGCCCACTCTTCAATAGTCACAAATTTAGAGATTTTCTCAGCCAATGTTAGAAATTGGGTTTCTGATTGGCCTGGGTATGCACATACGCCAGGCATAATGCACCACTCTAGTCAGGTTAAGGGAGTTACACACCCAAGATAGCCCCTGCTAACCATCTTGGTAGCTTAGCACGAGCAGTCAGGCTTATCCCAGAGGCAATGTGTAAAGCATCTGTGGATTATACTCACACCAGTGACACCATAAATACACCACGAAAAAGACTCCATTCAGCATTATATAAAAATATGTTTCTGAGTTGCAAATAAACATAGGCGAAAACTACATGAACCAATAATCACTTTGTCAACTAGGCACATGTTATAATATCACAGTTAGTGCAATAAATAAGATAAAGACTGATATGTATGTTAGACACGTCATGAAAACACCATCACTGCGCAAATGAATGCAAATCCTGAAATAATACTCTTTATCCTGACAGTGCAAAGTTCCAAATGACATACATTATAGCAAACATCGGGGCATAGCAATGCAGCAGTAAGGTCATAAGCAGCACCTATACATCACCAGAAAGGCAGTCATCAGAAAGATATTGCAGGTTGGGCAGGGAAAACAATGAGCACCTCTGGGGAGAATGCCACTGTACACCGTAGCCTGCAGGTACACTTGCAAGTCTACCGCATAAAATACAGTAGTTCGAAACTGCTCCCAAACGTGGCAAGCTTTCGGTACCAAACTGGGGACCTCTGTCGGCGTTTCCCCAGAGGACTACTACGTAGAGAAACAGATGCCCCACTGTATGTTTTACTAAAACGCTGGAATGAGAAATCAAGGGCAGGGGCTTTGTGGAGATATTTCCTTGCCTGGTATGGAGAGAAGGCAAACAATCTGGAGAACACCATCTGGCCGCAAAGTGAGCACACCCCCCTTGCTATGCATGCTGTCAGGAATGTACTTCTAGCCGGGGTATATGCACCCAGCTGGTGGACTCGAGTATCGCACAGTACCTTGCAGGGTTTCCTTACTCGAGACGGGTCCAATCCTTATTGTGGGCAGCAGCGCCTTCATGACTATGCAGCTCGTCTCAGCCGCAGCTGAGAAGGGAATTTCTCCTGATGCTACGTGCCTCACCGGCAGCAACCAGGAGACTGTTGCAGCATTTGGCCTCGCGAGGTCACGTTGAGAGAGGTACTAGCGGTGTGGTTTCTGCTTCATGTCTGCTGTTGGGGCTCCTGGACAGAGAGAGGTGCCACTGGTAAGCACTTCTCCTCTAGGTATTGTTCATTCCAGTCCCCTCACCAGGAAGGACCTCAGTGGGAACAGGCTGTTTCCGGAGGAAGCGCTGGGGAAATTAAGAATAGAGCACAAATCCCTAGCTGGTTAGATGGACATGCTCACCTCGCACTATCTCTTCTGGCTCTTCAACGGAGCTCCGTGATCTTCTGGGAGCTTCACAACCCCCTAGCTTCCCCCTCAGGTGAGTAGCTGTGCTTTATAAACCTGATTGATTGATTGACTATGAAGAAATGACACACCCACTGCACGCTCCTCAACGTTGTGTCTTACTAAGTGCACAGGCACGAGGTGCAAGACACAGGGAAAACCAGGAGCAGTACCCTGAACTCACCACATAAAGAAAGGTACAAAACCAAAAGGAGCCTGAAAAAGTGCTCACCAGATGCTAGACTGCCGAGGACAAGGGGCCTAAGCAGCACTGCTTGGAACACACTGGGGGAGGCAAACATGGAGGAAATTAGGCAACATGCCAGCACACAGTATCCTTGAAGGCAAAAAGGCAGTCCTTCCAGCAGGTCAGCATAAAAAAAATCAAAGTCCAAGTGTTGGTTTTCCTGGCAGCACAGCAATTCTCTGGTTCAGTACTTAGAGCCAGCAGCATCTGGTTACAAGTCTCATGCAGTGTCTAAAATCATGGGGTCAGAGCCCATGTCGTTTTACTCAAAATGTCTTTGATGTGGAAGTAACTTCAAAAGAACTTTAGAAAAGCACAGCACCCACATTCATCCCAGCTCTGGCGCCAGATATCAGTAGGGGGTAAATGAGCCCTTTGTGTGAGGGCAGGCCCAACCTCTACAATTGTAAGTGTGCCCCACCTCCCTCTCTCCCAGCCCAAGAAGACCATTCAGTATGGAGTTGAATGCAGATGCAACTCTGTTTCACCCAACCCTTCCTGTGTGATGGTTGTCTGGAAAGAATGCACATGCCCAGCTGTCACTCTACCCTAGACGTGGATTGGAGTCAGGCTGCAAGGCACAAAGAGTCATAAGTACTTAGTAATGCCCACTTTCTAAAAGTGGTACAAAAGGGGGTGGTGATGGACGGAGCATCTGAACCAATCAAACACTCACACCCAGTCAACAGATCTGGGTTTCATCCATCACCATTCTTTAGCCCACTCTGCCACCCCAGTTCAGACATGGCCATATGCAAATCAGTCTGACCCTGTGCCTCGTGGGAACAGTCCAGTGCGAACGGCCAAGCCATGCCTTCCCTGGACCGGATTCAAGCTTCCTAGGACCGGTTTCTGGCATTACAGCCGTCTTCAGCCGGGCTTGCTTGAATCCAGTGGCAAAGTAAGCAAGGGACTCACGTCTGAGCATACCCAGCCAACTTATGGCGAACAAAGCGGTACAAAAGACCATTCAGTATGGAGTTGAATGCAGATGCAACTCTGTTTCACCCAACCCTTCCTGTGTGAAGGTTCTCTGGAAAGAATGCACACGCCCAGCTGTCACTCTACCCTAGACGTGGATTGGTGTCAGGCTGCAAGGCAGAAAGAGTCATAAAAACTTAGTAATGCCCACTTTCTAAAAGTGCCATTTCTAAAATAGTAATGGAAATTCCACCTTCACCAATACACAGGATTTATCACCCCTATTACAAACATACAAAACATGTCAATGCTACTCTTTTCAGATCAGAAATTCCCACTAAAAACAAATCAGGGAATTCCCAATGCAAACCTATGAGAGGACAGGCTCACAGCAGTGAGAAACCAAATAGAATGTTTGTCACTACCAGGAGTCAAGTCAAGTCAAATATATGTTTATTATGACCATAGTCTTTAAACAATGCAATGAACATAATACTGGAAGGAGTATATACACTACCAGGACATAACACACAATGATGACACATGTCTTACCTTTTACCTACACAGCAACCTACCCATAGGGCTACCTAGGGTCTGCTTTAGAGGTGACCTATGTGTAGCAAAAGTGGAGTTTCAGATTTGGCAAGTAACTTTAAATGCTAAGTCAATGTGGCAGTAAACTGTGCACACAGGCCCTGCAGTAGCAGGCCTGAGACAGGTTTGAAAGGCTTCTTCTGTGGGTGGGGCAAGTAACGCTGCAGGCCCACTAGTCACATTTCCTTTACAGGCCCTGGGTATATGGGAAACCACTGTACAAGGTACGTTCAGGTAAATTAAATGTGCCAAACAGGTGCAAACCAATCATACCATGTTTACAGGAGAGAGCACATGCACTTTAGCACTGATTAGCAGTGGTAAAGTGTCCAGAGTGTAAAAGCCAACAAAAACAGATCAGACAAAATGCAGGAGGGTGGCAACAATTTTAGGGGTAACCCTACGAAAAGGACCACGTCCAACACAAGCCATCCCAACCTAAACCACAAGAAAGCACTCCTTTTTGGCCCTAGGCCAAAGGCCTTTTGGAATAATTCATGAGTACTCTGAAGAAAGATGTGCAGCGTACTGCATTAGAGAAGCTCACTCCCAAGATTATTTTGAATAGCACTTTTCAGCTTACCAACCAGCCCCTCACTTGACTGCAGGGGATAGCCCTGCAACCTTAATGTTTGGGAGAGTCAAGGCGACTAAGTTACCTCAATGGATTAACCTAAGATCAAAGACTGAGAAAAACATTTGCACAAAAGATTCGGATCGCAAACGAAAAATGAAAATCTAATGCTGACAAGTGACATTAGGTAAACAATATCACTTTCAAAAGAGGAGATTGAGTAGTAGTTCGACAATCCAGAAAACAAAAATCTGATGCTTCTTTCGAGGCTGAAACCTTTTCTGTAACAACCAACAAAGGACATATGGTGACTGCCCAATTTCCTGGGAAGCCCCTTACTAGAGATTCTTCTCACTTCAGACATGCGGCTCATCACTCACCAAACATCAATGCCACTGAAGAGACAGACGTTAATTATGCAGCGCCTCAGGTTTCTACCTCACCTATGCAAATCTCTGATACTTTGACTGCCAGCTCCTGGTTTCCGATGACCCAATCAGGACGTGTGATCCAAGCGCCATGAAGGCTCATTGAAAAGTTATGAGTGAATATTCATTTGTATTTATTTATTTATTCATTTATTTATTTATTTACTGTAAAAAGTTGTAACTTTTATTTAATAAAGGGGTAGATGTAGTGCTGTGTAAATAAAGAATGACAGAACTCTTTTAGTTCCTGATGAACTCCTGTGACGTAAGTGTTGGAAGGTAATGAAGTGAATGCAAGTGCTTATCAGGCTGAATTATAAAGACATGTATAACTACTCCCCAAATGTGACGTAGCCCGCCCTCCCTCCCTCCCTCCCTCCCTCCCTTCTTCCTTCCTTCCTTCCTTCCTTCCTTCCTTCCTTCCTTCCTTCCTTCCTTCCTTCCTTCCTTCCTTCCCTCCCTTCTTCCTTCCTTCCTTCCTTCCTTCCTTCCTTCCTTCCTTCCTTCCTTCCTTCCTTCCTTCCTTCCTTCCTTCCTTCCTTCCTTCCTTCCTTCCTTCCTTCCTTCCTTCCTTCCTTCCTTCCTTCCTTCCTTCCTTCCTTCCTTCCTTCCTCCCTCCCTCCCTCCCTCACTCACTCCCTCACTCCCTCACTCCCTCCCCTAGCATCCATCTCTGCATCCATCCACCTATTTGTCCACCTATGCATGCTCCATTAGTCTCTCCACCCCTCCTTCTCACCATCCATCCCGCGATAATGTCTCTTCATTCCTTACATGGTACTCAAATACGTGACTATTACTTCATGTGCACTCGATTCATTGAATGATTCTCAAGTTTTCATTGGTTCAATGAATTTCGCAGCTGCAGCAGTGCAACTTAAACTCCATTCAGTCTCCAGGTTGCACTTAATGCTGACATTTGAAAGGATAAAATGTTTTAACACTTAAAGATATTGAACAGATTTTTTGTAAATTTTATTACATCACATACCACGAGGGTCAATTGAAATTAAAACAAATCAGATTTTTTTTTAAAGAATATTAATGTTTCCCACAGTGAAGATGTTATTTTTTGTCATTGTGTTGAGACACGATGAAATGTACAGACACGATTACAGGCCATACGATTAATCCAAAAGCATTACCAGAACTATGGGTCATTTTATTCAGCTCGCTAGCGCGCTAATAAGGACTTGCAGCGACAGATGGCTAATTTTACAATGGCAACCCAATTTCTTACTGCATCAGGCGCAAAGATCTAGACTAAGTCTAATGCCACAGATAAAGGTCAAGAGAAAAAATGGGAGAGCATATGCTAATATCAGCATTTCCGCCCAGCCGCCTTTAACAGAATATACAATGGTAAGCTGAGGGATTTGCACTGGCTCAACACCAACACCATACGGAGAGCATATTACAGAGTAATGATGTCCTAAGCATAGAATTTTAATCAGGGGCTGATGGTCAATGAATCAAATGGCACCATGCAAGTAATCACTAAGTGATTAAAAATTTTACAGAAGATGTATTGCTGAAATTACTCTTTTAACGAGAAAAGTGATTTTATCTCAAGGAAAGCCTACCCCCATCGTTATCCCTTAATCTCCCTCATACTAATCTTTTTTTCAGTCAAACACGCCTTCTCAATATAGATAAAAGTACATTTGTGCTACCAAAACTATATCAATGTGTTGTAATAATACTGATATCTGTATTTCATAGTTATTCGATTGTGAGCACATAATGATGAGTTGCAGCCTCAATTTCCGTGCCATTTATTTGACTGCTCGCATAATTTTTCAGAATCTCGGTCTGTTATTTGGACAGCAAATTGTGCAAGAAAAAAAAAAGTGAAAAAAGTTTGAAGTGTTTTAGCATTGCAAATGTTTATCATCATTCTATTTCATCTTTGAACCTTTTGTCTGGAAACTGCTTTAACTTCACATTTATTTAACTTTGTATTTTTTACTTCAATTTTCTTTTTTCCTTCTTGGGGTGCAACAATGAAGGAGAAGGAGCTGCAACTGTATAAAGATTAGCACCGAGGAGAGGGCAGCAGTACCAAAACTAATGCCAAGCTAGAAGTGCCTGAAAACAAATGCACGTGTTTGGGCTCCTTGCAGCAACAGTGAGAAGTATCCAGTTGTTGAGGAAAGTGAAAAAAGTGATCAGACCTGACAACACTTCCCACCATGTTATCATTCTTATTTCCATCACCACTGAAATGTATTTACCTATTGGTCTGTGCTGTGCATTGTGGTTAGCAGAAAACTCGAAGGCAAGTATTTGTGGAAGGCTATATTTTTTGGGGAATTATTGTTCTTCACATTTTTTCATCTAGTCAAGCTTGAGTCAACCAACGCTGTCTCTGCACTAACCTTGTCTGGAGTCCCCTACTCATCCCCACTGTTCTTGTCCTGTCCCTGAAGGAGCAACTGGTGGCATGTGTCTTTGCTGTGAACCTTGCAGAATTCTGTCCTGCAGGATCCTAATATTTTCACATGGCATCTCAAGACTCATTTCCTTTTTAAATAATGACGGCTCAATATTTTCCCCCAGTTGAATATTAAAAAAAACCCTCAGTGTCATTCCATGTATCTGGTGTTGCCAACACAGACATTGTTGAGCCAATCAAGCTGTTCCTGTTGATGGTAAGTGCGTGAGGTTCACATTATTGTGTCTCTCCACCTGCTGTGACCTTTTGGAATCTGTAGTTTGTGGTTTTGCTGAATCACTAAAGCATTGTGCATGGTTCTCAGAAAGCAGGAGGTCTTCAGATTCCGATCTGTGTTTGGGTGGTTGCCTGGAAGGATATTTTATTGACCGTGGTTTTTCTATTGATCCTGTTGACCCGAGAGGCTGTCATGACATGCTTTCTGTTTCTGTCATGCCTTTTTAGGTGGTTTGTATGAGAGACTCTTGAGCCTTTTAATATTTTTCTCTCTGACTCTAATGATCAACAGTTCTCAGATTCTTTTCCACCTGGGACTGCTTGGAGTTAACAAATCTCGCAGATCAGCAAGATTCATGTTCGTTCTTCTCCCAGTCTAATCACTGCTATTGATGTCATTGAAGGGAGATAACGTCGTTGTCACTTTTGATCATGCAGGTCTTGTTTCTTGTTGCAAATATACCTTTTCTGCAGTGTCATCCCAGAATTTCTTTTTCCTTTTTGCTGAACCCTGTTTTTACTGGCTATAAAACTCTAGCGCTTTACCCCTGCTAACCAGTAATAAAGTGATTACACTCATCTTTTCAAGATGGTACAATTGGTATAAACCTGATTGGTTAATTTAATCTGTCTATAAGTCCCTAATATATGGTACTGATGTACCCAACACCTGTAAATTAAATGCTACCAGTAGACTACAGCACTCATCGTGACATCTGCAGTGGCACTGTAATGCGTATCTCCAGTTCTACCATTTAGCATGGCTGTGAAGTTTGCAACATGAAAATCAAAAATACCAATTTTTCGATAGACATATCTCTTCTTTTTAAGTATTATGAAGTCACTCCTAAGTAGGCCTTATTGCCCATAAAGTTTCATGGTATTTTAAACCAAGGCATGTACACATTTTAATATTAAACACGTCCTTATGGTGAAAAGGCACTTAAAGCTAATTTCCCTCTAGAAAGCAAAGCTGTACCGTTGGAAAGCATTGGGATACAATATAAACTTTAATAAATGTTATTTCAGGCCTGGAAGCTACAATTTAATTTTTGAGACTTTTTGAAATATTTATTACAAGTCCATTCACTGTCGGAGTTGGATTTGTAATAAATAGTTTGGAAAGTGGACTTTTGCAAAGTTATCTTTGCCCTGCCTGAAGTCCCTGGAAGTTAAATTTGCATTTTGCTCTCACACTTCTGCCAACCAGTAATTGGCATTTGAATAGGTGTGAGCCTGCCAATCCTGCCAACTATTGACAGATTTTATACTGAACAACAAACCCACGTGTTTTGGAGGTCTTTTACTCAAAGATATTCAGCTCTGTGCCACCAAGTATACAATAGTTCATATAAATCAAACACGCTTTAGGGAATGAATGCAAGGAAGTTAAAATACCTTGGACCTTTCTTTATTAATCAACAGAACCTTGATTAACCAATCTTTGCTTCATCTTTGCTTTGTGGATTCTAAATCTACTTTTGACTCTGATCCTTGAGGTGCCCTATGGGCCAAACCTTGGAGAACAGGTATCTCGCTGATCCTCTTAAGAGGTATCATCCTGTTACATTCTAACACATGGGTTTGAGGTAAAATTGGTGAGTATCAACAGTATCACAAACGATCAATACAACCACAGGCTTGAAACAAGGCTGGGCTTTAGTATCACTACTTTTCAACATCTTTCTTACAGACCGTTCAACGTCATTAAAGAATGATAACACCCACCCCAAAGTTATGTGTTATGCCAATATCAAGTCTACTTTATGCAAATGAACTCAATAAGAGTAGGATTTTGGCAGCTGTTCAATACTCTTTATGGTTGCTCTGTCCAATATGTTGCAGGTCAACCATGGCAAATAAAAATCATTGGTAACAAAAAATAAACTGTCAATTTTGACTTGAACGGTCACCAAGTATTGAAAGAATCTGAATATAAATATATCGGGTTACTCATAGGCAACCGAGGATCACTCCTTCCTCACAAGCTGTATATTAAAAACAGAGCCACCTGTCTGCTCTATGCATTCTGTGCAATATACAAACAACTTTGGGGCCCATCACTGGTCCCTATGTTAAAAGTCATCCAGGTAAAATGACTTCCTACTCTTGTTTATGGCTCAGAGGTGCTGAGAGGAAGAGAGGTGTGATACTTGGAAAAACTCATGTCATTAACCTACAAGAAGATTTTCCACCTGTAGCACTTCTCCTCCGCAGCTCAAATCTTCCTAGAATTTGGACTGATAAATCAAATCATTGCCCATAGAGTGGCTGTTTTTGGACTGGAGCTACAAACTCTGTTTAGCCCAAAATGATGCACTTAACTGTCTGCTTTGGCTAGAAATAGAAAATTCGAGGGAGAAAGTGCTGTTTTTAGAAGTGTCATTTTCTGATTTGCAAAAGGAGGCTTATTGAATACTCCTATTAGTTTTGGCATCTTCAAAAAACTTCTCACCAAAAATATGCACATTTTGTCATTGTTGGAAGACAAATTGCAGTTGTGCACATGTATGGACTGTTATTAATTAGCTATCTAGTACTTACTAGACAAGCTTATCTGGGTTGTCTCTCTCAAAAGCAATAGGGGCATATTTATCATAGATTTGCTTTGACCTTGCATTGCGCAAAGTAACACAAGAGAAATGCAGCACTAAGGCCAGATTTACCAAGCAACCTTGCATGACCCTGCGGTGCTTTTAAAATCTACATTAACACAAGGCAAGTCACTACCTTGTGTACTCTGCACCAGGGAGGAATTGCATGGTTGGAGTGCGGGTGCTCCCACGCATCCACTCATGGATTTTGGTGCATTCCCAAATTTACCATGAGTGGCAGACCTGAGAATGAGAAATAATACTGCACCTTCACAGGGAGGGGTAACAAGGAGAAATATTTTTATTCCTCCTCTTATTTTCTCTTGCTACGTTTGCTGCATTCTGCAGCACACATAGAGAGAGGAAAAAGCCTCAGAGGGTTGTTTTGGTGCAGGAAGGTGTCTCTTCCTGCGTAAAAACAATCCTGCCTATAATACAGGCACCCTTGCACCATGGCCCAAATGGTGCCTGTGTTGGTACAAGGCAGCACATTTTGCGCTAGCACATATAGAAGTACATGCCTACTGCTCTTTAACATCTTTCTGACCCCCCTGATTTTCCTAGCGGAGGAGCTGGGAGCCAAAATTATAGCTTATGCGGATGACCCCCAGCTCCTATTCACCTGGAAGGACTCTGACCTGGGCACTCATACCGCCCAGAAGTGCCTCTCGTCTGTATTCCACTGGCTTGCACATGCCCAACTTAAGTGCAACAAGGACAAGTCAGAGGTACTCCTGTACGGCCGGTTCCCTCTTGCCTTCAGAGACTCCTTGTAGCCCTCTGATTTCCCCCATCCTAACTCAGAGGGAGGCCGGGTGAAGAACTTAGGGGTCTGGTTTGGTGAAGATCTCCGGTTTTCAGATCATATAAAAAAACTTACCGAAGTTTGCTTTGGCACTCTCAAGGCCTTAAGAAGGTTTTTTCCCCTGCTACCAAGGCAGGCTAAAGAAATGGTAGCCCATGCCCTTATCCTTTCCCGCCTTGACTACACCAATGCTCTGTTCATCGGCATCCCTGGCTACTTGTTAAAAAAACTTCAAACCATACAGTACGCCGTAGCTAGACTTCTGCTCAACATCTCTAGGAGATCTAGTGTCCCCAGCGGGTGCAATTCAAAGCCCTTACCTTATCTAACAGAGCCCTCCATGGCCTAGGGCCATCTTATATCAGGAAGTGCTTTGCTTTGTACTTTCCCAGCCGATCCATGCGATCAGTCACTCAACGTCGGATGGTAATCCCTCGGTTTCGCAGAACACGGTTGGGGGAGGTAAGTCCCTCTCTGTCAAAGCAGCAGCTGCCTGGAATGCTCTCCCCATGGATTAACAGCATATCCAGGACTTCCGACTTTTTAAAAAACACCTAGAAACTCATCTTTTTAATCAGCCTATCTAATACTCTTTGCCCTCTCTGCCACAGCTCATTCGAGCGACAGGACACTCTTGAGTATTTGAGCACGATATAAGTCTTTTATAATATAACATAACAGTCAATATGTGTTAATGAGGTAAGAACTTTCTTCTAAGAGCAAGCAATAGGCTGACCTGAATGGGCGGAGAAAAAACATCTCAACCTGAGAGAATATGCAGGGTGGTGCAGTGATGGTCCTTTTCGACATTCAAGTGTCAAATCCTGCTTCAATGTCTCAACCTCGTTGATTGGTCTGCTAGGGTGTTTCATATGACACTTGGGATGCACTTAGAAGAAGATTCCGCTGTAACGGGCAAAATTAACTGACAATTGAGCAGTGGCCTTATTTGGCCCTCCAGCCAGGCCATGGGTCTCTTTTTCATATATTTTTTTTAAGTTTAAAAGAATTTTATTAAACAAGAAAAGGCGTCCTTAAAATAAACAAAGTAAAACATAATAGAAATAATGATACTCAAATAAAGCATAAATAATAATAAGTAGAGTAGGCTGTGAAGAAGCAAATGAGGCTGTACAATAAAAAGATAATAAAAGAGAAAGTAATAAAACATAGTGAAAATAAAATGCATAGGAACGATAAGGTCAATCGTGGGGGTTTAGAGACTTCTTGCTGAGTGGGATGTAAGTGAGATGATCGTTTAGCACATACATCAAGGTACAGGGTTACAGGAAGCCATAAATTATTACGTTTCGATGCCATATGAGGAGGAAAAACAGAGGCCGTATCCAGCCTATGATTATGACAAACATTGTACCACCAAGCTCTAAAAGAGATATTCGCAAAATTCTTCCAATTAACAGTAATTTGTTGGAAAGCAACAGCTATCAGTAAGTCAATGATCTGAGCATCAAATGTAATGTCAGCCCAACAAGGAGAGAGACTCCCTAAAAACAATGAGTAAAAGAAAAGAGGATTTGAGTGTGAAAGATATCATTAATTTGGGACCAAATTTGTTTCCAAAAGTATGAATGACAGTATAAGAAAAAAGCATGTGGAATAGAGTCGCACTTGGTGAAGAGCAGGACCAACAGAGATCAGAGACTGAAGAGAACTTTTTACTCAACATGTGTGGCGTAAAAAGAAGTCTGTTGTAAATAAAGAAAAGTGTTTGTGTGAGAGTGGCAGCTCTAGAAGATTTGCGAAGTTTGGTCCATAATTTATCCCAGAGAGAAATGGGCCAGGAAGTAGCAAAATCACATACCCATTGCTCCTCTATCTTAGATTTTGGTCGTGGTGAAATGGTGGTGTGAAGAGATTTGTAAATGAAAGAGGCTTTAGAAGAAGTACATAACAAGGAATGAAGATGTGAGGTTGGGTTAGGAGGCGCAAGTCGAGCAGGAGAGTGCAAGAGACAGGCATAAGTGGACAAAAACGCTTCTTAAAGTATAAGGAATTTACGGGCAAAAGGAGCAGGAAGATTAAAAGATTGGCTGAGTGTTTGAAAAGATAAGAAAGTAGAATTAGAGAAAAGTTGAGAGACCCAATTTAATCCTTTTTGCCTCCAAGACATCCAATAGAAGGGCTTGTCGTTGATAAGGAAACTCTTGTTATGCCAAATGGTAGTGTTTAGAAAATCAGCAACAGTGGAGGGAGGGTCAGGAGAGGAAGATAAAAGTAATTTGGTGGTAAATCTATGAATAGGAGTGGATAGAAGCTGTGGTTTACGAGAAAAAGAAAGATATTCAGCAAAAGTAAAAGGGGATAGTGAGAGACGTTCTACTGTAACCCATAAAGGGCAAGCATCAGCAGGGTCTCGTAACCAAAAAGAAGCTTACCGCAGAAGGAAGGCCTTGTTGTAAGTTGGAAAATCTGGAAAATTTACCCCGCCTTCTGATTTGGGACGTGTTAGTCTAAAAAGAGACATGCAAGGTTTTTTGCCCAACTAAAGGAAGGAAGAAAGAATAATGGTAATTTTCCTAAAAAAAATCATGGGAATAGGAACTGGGATATTGGAAAAAGTGTAGAGAACAATAGGGGATAGCATCATTTTAATGGTGTCAAGGCGACCCCAGCATGAAAGATAAAGAGGGTGCCACCTAGTTGTGAGATCGGAAAGTTTCTGGGTGCATTTATTAAGACAGAGTGAAACTGTATCAGCAAGGGAGGGGGTAATGTGCAATCCCAGGTATTTGATATGGGAGAGGCTCCAAGTGAAGTTGGAAGCAGCAAAGTCAGGTTTGAAAGTGAATTTTGTTAAGGGTAAAATTTCGCATTTGTCATTATTCAGTTTATATCCAGAGATTTGCGAATATTCGCGAACTTCAGCAAGGAGGGCGGGAATGGAGTCAATAGGGCTGGACATAAAGAGTAAAATATCATCTGCATAAGCAGCAAGTTTAATGTGTGAATGCGACGTCTGGAAACCATGGATGTTAGGATTTGGACGGAGCTTGGAGAGAAAGGGTTCTAAAGCCAAGTTAAAGAGAAATGGGGTAAGGGGACAACCTTGTTGGACCCCTCTTCCTAAATCAAAAAAGGAGGAAACTAAGCCATTAGCACAAACCGCTGCCCTTGGGTTGGAATAAAGAAAGGAAATTAAGGAAATAAATTTAGGACCAAAACCAAACCATTTTAGGGTAGAGAAAAGATAAGTCCATTCCACTCTGTCAAACGCTGTCTCTGCGTCTAATGCAATTGCTGCTAGAGAGTTTTGAAAGCGTGTGCACTTGGATAGAACATTAAACAAAAGTCTAGTATTGTCAGTAATAAAGCGTCCCTTAACAAACCCAGATTGTTCAGGACCCAGTAAGTCAGGCAGAAAGGGATCCAACCGTGCAGCAAGTGATTTAGCATAAATCTTATAATCAATGTTAACCAGAGAAATTGGTCTATAATTTTTACAATGTCGGGTGTCTTTCCCTTCTTTAGATATAACACAAATGTGAGCATCAGAGAATGTGCCAGAGGAGCTACCATGGTTAATGAATGACTCGATGAGGGAATGTAATGTAGGTAATAGTAATTTAGAAAAGTGGAGGTAGAATTCAACTGTGAACTCATCTGGTCCATGGGCTTTGTCCTTTTTGAGGAGTTGAAGTGCAGTAAGTAATTCTTGTTGAGATATGGGCAATTCTAGAGAAGTTAAGTCAACAGGAAAGTTGTGAGGTTGCTGTATGTTAGAGAAAAAAATAGAGAGAGAATGGGCAGTAGGGTGAGTCTCAGAGGAATAAAGGGTAGTATAAAAGTGGGAAAATTCATCTAAAATATCAACATCCTTATGTTTAAGAACTGAATTAGCATCGAAAACAGATTCAATATTCAACTTATTGTGTTGATTTTTAAATAATTAGCTAAAAATGTTCCCGCTTTATTCTTCCCGCCATAAAATTTCGAACTAAATTTCAACAGATATAAAGAGGCATCTTCAGTGGTTTGTTTGTTAAATTTCATCTTGGCATCAATAAGAGCTGTCAAACGTTCCTATGAATGAGAAGTGTGATAGGAGTGTTCCAAACTCTTGATGTTTTGGAGAAGATCGCTAGTATACTTACGAGCAATCTTTCGTTTCTTAGCCACATAGCCAATAATGAAGTCCCTAGCTGTGGCCTTGAATGCATCTCAAATAGTGTGCTTGGGGATAGAAGGTGTATCATTAATGTAAAAAAATTCATTACAAAAATTAATAAAAGAAGCAGTAAATTTAGGATCTAGAAGCAAAGTATTGTTAAAACGCCATCTCTTAGGCCCAGTAAGTTTAGGCAAGATATCAATATTAATCAAAATGGGAGCGTGGTCGGATAACAAAATAAGGTCAATTTCTGCATGGGTGAGAGTCTGAGAAATGTGACGGGAAACAAAAATGTAATCAATTCGTGATTGTGAATGATGGGAAGGGGAATAGAAAGTAAACTCTTTAGTTGTCGGATTACACAAACGACAAGCATCAACAAGTTTGTGCTGTGGAACTGCTTGAACAAAGAGTTTGTGAGGTTTGTTGGGGATGAAGGAGGCGTTGGAATGTCTGTCCAAAAAATGATCAAGAGGTTGATTACAATCCCCTGCCATAATACAGTTATCATCAAGGAACTTGGTGATAGGGGTGGCCATCGCATGCCAAAAGGTAGGGTCACCTCCTGTGGGAGCATAAACGTTTAGAAGAGAGAGAGGAACACCCCTTAAGAAAAGTTTGACGTATAACCACCTACCATCTGGATCTGATTCAGAAACCAGCACAGAATGAGAGAGAAATTTACGAACTAAAATAACTACACCATTGCGTTTACCATCACCGGGAGCATAAAAAACTTCACCCACCCAACCTCTTTTAAGTTTGACAGACTCAGCTTCAGACAAATGGGTTTCCTGCAGAAAAGCAAGGTCTACTCTTAGTTTGGCTATGTGAGCTAGGATTCTTTGTCTCTTAATAGGAGAATTGAGACCTTTAATGTTCCATGAAACAATACGCACTGACATTAAAGGCAATAAAAAATATGAGAATAGAAGATAACAAAGCAATAAGAAAGAGCCTCAAAATGGATAAAATCGAAGAAGAATGAATAAAGGAAGAATGGAAATAATAAAGTAGAAGTGAAATACATATTAGAGGATATAAGAGAGAGTGAGTGTATGCTAGAAAGTGAGAAATGAAGTAAGGGTAAAAAGAACAGAGCGAGGTCGCAGTGTGAGCAAGGAATAGCAATACCTATAAACCAGTAGAAAAGGAGATTGTCCAAATATGAAACAATGAAAGAATAAACAAGAAAGTGAAGAGAAAAAGAAATGGAAAAAGAGTGAGAAGATGAGTGAGTAATGGAAGTAAAGAGTAACAGAATGAAAAATACAAGGACAGAAGAACAAGGCAGGTAAACCCAGTGAGTAAATAAGGGGATAAGAGAGAGGAGGAAACAGAGAAATGGAAGCAAATAAAGAAGAAGTGACACCTTTGAAAAAGAGAAAGATAGGGAAGGGGACAAGAAAGAGAAACAGGAAGCAAGGACAAACATGTCAAACAGGGAAGGAAACATACTTACAAGGGAGGGACGTGAAGGAGCACAATCAAGAAGAGAACCAGACGTGAAGGGAGGGGGGTAGGGCCAACTGGAGACGGCAAGGCGTCTAGGGTCAGTGAGCCAACCAGCCGGGGTAACAACACAGAACGCGAAATATTATCTGTGAAGACATGAGGAGAACGTCAGGAGAACGAATTAATAAAAACAACATGGAGGTTTTAAGATCAGATACAATAGACAAGGAGAAATAGACATGAAAGTATGCACGGAGCAAATTAACATAAAAAGGTGCATAAAAAACAAGAACATGGTATAAAACAATTGAACTTGAGTAACTGGTAGGAGAATCAAACTGGAAGAACAATCAACAGCTCAGGAAAGTCATGGGGGGAAGGAAGAAGAAGGACCAGAGAAATCCATGTCAGCAGGTCCGCAGGAATTCAAGAAGCTCCGAAGTCGTGCAGGATCTTCATAGGTCGTAGTTTTATTATTATAGGTAACTTTGAATAGACATGGGTGAAAGAGCCCATATCTGGCACCAATGGAACGGAGAGCAGACCTCATATCCAGGAAGGCTTTATGACGACTAGCAGTGGCTTTAGCATAATCCTGCCCAAAAAATAAGGAGGACCCCGACCATGTGAGACGAGGAGAAGCTCTGGCTGCTGGGAGAACTTTGAGAAGATCAGTGAATTCTAGAAAGTACATGATTACACCTGTTGGCCTCGGTGAAGTGCAAACAGATGAGGGAGCCCGGCCAAGTCTGTGAGCCCGTTGTATGTTGAGCACAGTATCCTCTGGCATATGCAAGAGTTTAGGGAGAAAAGATCGGAAAAAAGCAATGGGGTCGCTCCCCTCGCAACCCTCCACCAGGCCATAGAGATGCAGGTTGTTACGCCTGTTTCGATTTTCAAGATCCTCCACCTGCTTTTGAAGAGAGGAAATCTGTGAATGCATGTAGGAAACCGTAGTAGCCGATTCCTGAACAGAAGAGACACTTTGCTCCACGGATGTGACTCTTGCATCCATCGAAGACCAATTGTCAGTTAAAACTTGCAACTTAGCATTAGTTTCCTCCATGAAGGGGCAGAGGGCTCTTATCTCCTCCAACAATACTTCCATAGATATGGTCGGGATGGATTTAGATGGCGAGGGAGGATCCTTTTTTAGCCTTTTAGTGGTGGTTTTCCCTGGGGGATGCGTAGGATGTTCCATCATAGACTGCGTCTCGGGGTGGGAGGTGGTTGAGAGGCTCCTAACTGAGCCAATTCTGAGAACAACTTAGAGTTTTTAGTGTAATTACGTTTCGGGGCCTTGCTGTCACAATCCTGCCCATTAGGTATTAACCACCACTGAGTAGAATACAGAATCAGCATGCCAAAAGGAGCTCTACATGCGTTAATTTATGCAAATAGCAACAGGAGGACGAAATAGTTGAGCGGAGTCCACCATGCAAGAAGAAGGGTTAACATGAGCTGCTTAATTGCGTAGAGAAAAGAGACATTATAGGCGATAATTCCAGGAAACAGGATTCAGAGAGCATAAAATGGCCGCCAAAACTGAGGAAGAAGTGAATAGCTACATTAAGAGGGAGGGGAGCCACATAGGTTAATGAAAGTCATTTGAGGGTAGAGAGCAGCCCACCTTGTATGAGATGAAGCGTGTCAGGCATCCTGGAAGACTGCTGGGGCTAGAAAAATATTGCGTATGCAAACGCGCTGCAGGATCACAGAATGCAAAATGGCGGCTGCGGCCGTCACAAAGCAGCGACCAGAGGAATCCTGACCGGAAAAACGATGTAAGCATCCGGTTAAAGCATGGAAAGTAGGCTCAAGGCATGCCCGAAGCCCTCCGCCACCAAAATCCTCCATCTACAAATCCGGGGAAAGACGCGAACCGCGAGTTCACTCCGGCATGAACGGAGCACTCACGCCAGTGCGGCCATCCTTGCCGGGCGCCTCCTCTTTTTCATATTAATGTGTGAAATCCTGCTTGAATGTTGTATCCTGCTTGACTAGTCTACTGGGGTTTTCCATACAACACAGAGGAGCTCTGCAAAGGTTGGCAACAGGATGTCAAAACAATTCCCATGTAACCCATGTCTGGCTGCTGAAGACTCAGCTTTTGTTCTATCAGACTTCGGTGTCTGAGGTTGTTGTGGGTACTGGAGCTGCCTCAAACAGGATGTTAGTATTAGATGTGGGAGAACACGTGCATTACCTTAGTACATGCCCCCAGCCCAGAGAGCCCAAAGTTAGTGTGGCTAAAGATTTTGGCCATCTTGAAAATGCTCAAAGTGTGTAGGGTCATCCCTAGGACTCTTCAGCCCATTGATTAAGGTTCCCCTGGGGCCATTCCAACCCAGTAACTAGTGCGAGGAATACATTTTGCATCTCCAGGCATCTACTTCAGATCTCTCCTGGATGTGAGCAAGATCAGAAGAGGATTGAACCTGTTCTTTTTAACCTGAAAAGTGCCCTGGGGGACCACATCTGCTCTCTCGTGTACCCAGGACAAATAAATGGACTCCAAGGGTCATAAGACTGACCTTCGTTAAAGCTACAGGGACACATCAAGCTATGAGAGGCCTTCTCATTCAACAGCCCAGCTGACCAGTGGTAACTTGATCGGAAATGGACCCTGCTGCTTGGCCTCTGCCTGACTCTCTGTGAGTCTCTGAGTGCCTCCCCTGAAGTCTCGGGGGCATTAGGAATGGGACTTAAAGGACTAAAGTCAAAAGTTAAAATCTTTTGTCCAGGACAAATCAGGTTGGTGTTTCTGATCAGCTCCCTTTTGAAGTAAGAGTCAAATTGAGTCTAGCTCCTGTTCTTTTTCTTAACCATTGACTATCATTGGCATTTTGCGCTTCTTGGTGCTATTTACACTTAAAGCTTTTTAAAGATATATCTCCGGTTCATCTTATTCGATTTTGTCATTATGGTGTAATATTGTTGATTACATTTTACTCTATTTTTCTAATTAGTTTCATTTTTTGAATTGTTTTGCATTTTTACATATTACTGTTTTCTTACTGCAATAATGCTTTACAAATTGGGGCATATTTATCAATATGTGATGCAGTACAACAAGCCGCCTCGCTGTGCTTCGCTGCATGACAAGGAAAGGGCAAGAATCTGCTGTATATAACATAATACGGTGCATTCCTGTCTTTTCCTACCTCTGGCGCACAATGTGCTGCCTAGTGCCTACGCTGCGTTGTGAGCAGGATTGTTTTTGTGCAGGAAGGGGCACGTTCCTACATAAAAACAATCCACTGAAGCATTTTTCTCTTTTTATGTGTGATGCAGAAAGCAGCATAGATGGAAAATGAAAAAAACAAGGAGAAATAAACATGTCTTTCCTTGTTATGTCTCACCTGGTGAAGCAAAATAGTTTTTCCGTATTCTCATGTCTACCAATTATGGTAAATCTGGGAATGCATCAAAATCCATGGGTGGTGCGTGGGAGCACCCACGCAATACACATGGAACGCCTCCCTGTGGCCGAGTAACACAATGCAGTGATTTGCGCTGTGTTGTGTTACTCTGGATTTATCAAGTCACGCAGGGCCATGCAAGGTGGCCTCACGTGGGCACTTAAGGGTTGTGTTGATTGCACACCCCATTGTGTGGTACAAAAGCGATGCAACCCTTTAATAAATATTGGCCATTGACTCTAAGTTAAGCCTGTCTGCTCTGTGCTATAGAGTTGGGCACATGTTCATTGATTGGCTTTAGTGATTCACCCTAAAAAGGACTGTGGTTATTATCTGAAGTTGGCACCCGCCCCCTCAACAAAATAATCCAATTTCTTCCATCATTGTTTCTACTTTGTGAGATTAACTGCTTTCTCTTCGTCTGTTCCCTGTTTGTTGTCTTTCTCGGAAAACCTTGATACTTACAGTTGCTAGGATGTGGTTGTATTGATAAAGTTTCTGTTGGTCTCTCCTTCTGTGTCTGCTACTGCCTCTGCCAAATTCAACGAGATATACCTGTGTTGGTTATCTCCTTGAAGGTATCTGTAAGATTTGACACTTTATGTGACACATGGCTCACTGGTGTTTCCACAATTTCATGGGCCTTGTTCCTGGATAAACAGGTTGTTTCCTCATCCTCTTTCTGTGTGTTCATCAGACGACAACATTATGTGCCTCATCTTCAGCTTTGATGAGTCTTGGCTGCCTGAATTTTCGGGTTTTGGGAGTTTTCTCGGTGCTTACCTTCCTTTTTTCTCTCTTCATCTTGTTTGTGAAATGTTCTTCTTGTTCTCACTTCTTGAATTAGGGTGTGATTGATTGTCTTTTGCCAACTTTCTGTCTCTTGCTCTCAAGAGGATTTCCTTAAGTGAGAGTGGGATTTCAATGAGCTTGCATTGTTTGCTTGATGATAGGCAACACTCAATTGGTTACACCCAAATGGCATACTCGTTTCTGAAAGCATTGCAACAAAGGTGCTATGGATTTGCCTAGTTTGTGGTATACCAAGTTGAAACGGCGACGCTTTTGGTCCACATTCTCTCAGGGCACAAGTTAGTTAAAACACTGACCATCCTTTCCTACTAGATTATTCAGAAGTGTCAATTTGAGCAATTCTTGTTTTTTCTCTTCATTTAGTAAAGCCATCAAGCAAAGTCAGCCACCTTTGACATCTGAGTTCCATACTCAGTGTATCCACCTTTGTGAACAGGGATGGCAATTTAAAGTAGTGAGTCGAGAATGCCAAGTATTTTTAGGCATGATGAGATTTACCTAGTTTAGCTAATGGTTTATATTTTTCTGTGATCTCCACATATGGTACTGAATGTACTCATCACTAGTGTTTATTAGTTCAGTCATTCTGAACCTATGGATCCTAAATGAATGGGTGATTTATCTTGCACTCTGGGATTCAAGCATGTCATTTCCAAATTCAACTTTCAGTGACTGGCACTTTTCTCCTTTGTCCATGTGTCTGTGTTTACTTGGAATAATCTGCTCTCCAGTGACCCTTCCTTTTGCTAATTCTTATTCCAAGATGTGCCTTTTATAGTTTTTATATCATCCATGACTGAATGTCTGTACAGTTTCTGTATGCATGGTGACGTCTATCCTTCACTGACAGTTTGTTCAGGTTTGATGCCTTTGTTATCACACCCTTTTATTTACTTTTTGCATTGCTTGCTACTTCTTGCCTTGTGTCGTCAACTAATTGTGTTCCATGGATCCTATCAACTACAATTTGCTTGAAGTCTTAATGAGAAAGCTTCTGTCTGAAATGTATTCATTTCCAAAACTTGCTAGCATTTCTTATGCAAAATTGTTTAAAAATGTTGTAAATAGAAAATGTTTCTGTTATTTATTATTTTTTTGCTTTAACCTTTAATGTTTAATGTTGCTTTAATGTTTTTTTAATTTCTTGGAGTTTTATCAGCTGTAATGTTACTCTTGACATTTACGTGCAGGCCTTTGATGTTCCCTTTATGTCTGCAGTCCTATTAGTTCAGTAACCATTATTGTTTCCTTGGTATGTTTCTTCTGCTTATTAGGCCTAGTTCAAGACTGCAGTGGTGCTGCCCAACTCACCTATCCCATTGGAACGCCCCACACTTCACCAAATGGGAGTTTTGAGCCCCTTCCTTGATCCTTAAAGATAGGAGCAATGTATGATGAATAATTCTCTGAGGGGCAACGCACCACTTCTCTCATGCTTCATGAAAGCTCACTATATCACTAGTTGCTCAGCAGATCAACCTGCACCTACACAAATTCACTGCTCAGAGGTGTGGCCTGCACCCTGACACAAACTATGTATTTTGGGGCATATTTAATTTGTTTTCCTTTATCTAGGGATTGGCACTGCTGGAGCTGCTCCCTTCATCATCAGGCATGTGTTATGGTCTCTCAGCAGCTGTTGTCGGGCAACTCCTGTGATAGTCATCAGGAGGTAGGTTTCTCTACATGTATACATTCAACCCTTAACCTTGTCACCAGTTTCAACAACCTATTCACTGGGGTTAATAGAGGCAGTTGAGTGTGCTAAACTTTGCTTTATTGGGAATGTCCTTTCCACCACTATTGTTAATGGTTTCGAGGAGCCTGTCTCCACCCATTCTCTCCCTATCATATCCTAGACTGATGTCCCCTTCTCCTCCCAACACTTCATTCCATTCCATGGATGGGAAGTGGTGTCCAGTGTTCTGCATATGAACCAGGGAGCAGTCTGTCCTACAGAGTCCCAGTGTCATTATGACAACTCCCCCACCTAAATACAAATACAGATCCCCAATCACCACCTACTCTGTTTCTGTTCTAATATGGCTGACGAGGCAGTACCTGTAGCAAGATAATTAGATGAACACAAATGAGCCATTTTGAGTGGCCTGGAGCTGTTTCCCAGGGGGAATAGTACTCTGGAACATTTTACATTCCTGATATTTCTGGGCCAAGAATTGCCCATTCTACCAAATCTGGACCCCATAGTTATAAGCCAGTAGGCATCATGCCCGGACTATGGAGTGGAGCTAAGGGGACTGCAGGCTACTAAGCACTCAGCACCCACCTGTGTTCCAATGGCAGCATAAGGGCATCAGCAAATTATGTACCCTCACCTGATTTGACTGCCCCCACCTCCACACTATACCTAAAAATAGCTCTACACACATTTAAAAAATGCTTTAAGAAGGTGGTAAATCTGTGTGAATTTGGCCCCAGTATTCCGAGGCCCACATGTTATTTCACAATGCAAGATAAATAACTTATGATTCCCTTATTTAGGTGTGGGGATACTGTCTGTAATGCATTGAAGCAGATGAAGATGTTGCATCAATAACTGGAGGTGCAAAATGCTACTGCTCCACAAATATACACATTATCAACTAATCTGCTCACAAAATAAAAATGGATAAATACTAATAAGATTGCCAAAAAATAAATATGGATAAATATACAGATGGGAATGTTAAATAAATAAATATCATAAAACCTGGAGCCCTAATTATGTGTAAAACGTTCTGAAGTGGAGTCACATTAAAATAGCCAAAATATGTCTTGGACCGGACCCCAAAAATACTTACAACAGCACAGGGTGGAGACAGGGCCAGCCAGAGGTGGGGGTAGGCAACAAGAATGAGAGAGGTTGTGATAGAGGAACAGACAGGAGTGAGGGAGCGTGAAAGAAATATCAGCTTCACAGAGAGTAACGTATAAGGTGGGGGCCCTGGGCAATTGCCTATTTTACCCATGCCTTAAAACATCTTTCTTTTGCAAAGAATATGATGGCGAAATAAAAAAAGATTACCCAGTGTCTTCCCATATCAATCTAGTGGACTGAGGTTCATTCTTTCAGGTAAAGGATAAGTCATATTCAGAATTTCCCAACCAAGTTAAAAGCAGGAGCGCCCATTGAAATTGCATTGTACATACGAAAAGACTCACCAACTATGAGTTATTTTCAATATAGTTCAATATTTATAGTCAGACCAGATAATAAAATCCATCAACAAATGCAACCATTTAAAAAATAAAATATGAAGAGTTAAAATATTAGATTCATCAATTTTTTAAATTTAATAGTTAAAATTCTTACACAAATAACATGTATTGTAATTCATAGGACTTGTTGCCAATACTCATAAATGTGTTTCTCATAATTCATGCAGCATGCAAAAGCTTGGAAAAAGCAAAAACTATAGTCATGTCGGTGGCAGTTTTACACTTTCTTAATGCATTAGTGTGATTTGATATCCTACTAGAGTGACATGAATAGATAATCAATTTGTCTCTGGGTTTTCGATAACTAACACAAAACAACAATAAACGTTTCTCTAATTCTTCAGTGCAACTGCATAGAGGTCACAGTTTTGGTTTTGCAACAGGTAAGAAAATGTAAAAGTGGCTATAGGATGAACTCCATATCTAAACTTCAAGTAAAGTGATCTTAAAAAGGCAGGGTGAATAACATCTAAGAATGTCTCAAAATAAAATACACTTTTATGGTGTAAGAAATAGTGCCATGCTCTGCCAAGGGAGACAGATGATTCACTTTTTCCATTAAATGACTCCAAAAGCACTCCTTTACAAAAGGACCAACAGCTGGATGAATGGGGGAAGGATTCTGACAATAATATCTCCCACCTAGGTCAATCAAACACCTCATGACATGGTTTAGTCAGGGAAGTCTGCGGGCCTTTGATTAGCTTAAAACATCACTAAGTGCATCTTGATACAGCTTCATGAAAGGAAGAGACATACGCCGTCTTGAAGTAGATCTCCTTTTAATCACGTCCAGTGTCCAGCTCTCCCGGCAGCAACTGCCGTCCCGGGAATTCTATAATAACATTTAACAACAGAAGGGCACGAGTTCTACATAGCTCGTGAAGAAAGCTTGTGGCTATTAAAGAGACAGCATAATAACATGTAGATAGCATCCCAACACATCCCCCTTCCCTCAATAAACAAACAATGAACAAAGGAAAATAAAATAAATAACTAACTAACCCACCCCATCCCTAAAAAAAGAAAAAAAAAAACAACAAAATGAAAATGCAATCATTCAATAAGTGACAAAATCCCGAAACTTTACAGGAACAACTTTGCACCTGGTGGAACATCGTTGAGGAACAACATCATTAGAAACAGAACCAGGGCTAGAAGCGGGCAAAACTCGAGGAATAGATTTAGCAGGAAGTAAGTCTGAGTCAGAGGTGGGCAAAACTCGAGACTCCAAACCAAATTTGTTCTTCACATACTCCACTTTATGCTTAGGAACAACAGAAACACAAGACTTGTTCCAAATCTTACCATTCTCCAGAACTACCACATGGTCCTTGACTTCCTTAACTTGAACAGGAGGGGAAAATCGAGCTAATCCCTTACGCAAAATCACAGGTTTCCTGATTCTCACCCAGTCCCCCGAGCGCACAGGAGATGATCTAAAACTACCTTGAGCGTAATTGGCCTGAATAAAACTTCTAACATCAGCCACCCTACCTAGCTTGACCACATCAACATCCTTCCTCAACATCCAATCCTTGTTCAGTTCTGAACCGGCTACTCTACCCCTGAGTAAAGTAAAGGGTGACACGCCCGTGCTGGAATGAGGGGTAACCCTTAATGCCCACAACATGTCGGAAATGACCTTCTTCCAATTCAGACCATTGATGTTAGCCAACTGCAATTGATCCTTTATCACACGGTTCAAACGCTCAACCAAGCCATTGCTTGAAGGATGATAAAGAGAGGTGAGGATGTGTTTGATGCCATGAGACTTTAAAAAACTTCGCATTTCACCAGACACCAACTGAGTGCCATTATCAGACACCAACTCTTCTGGAAAACCCTCACGCAAGAAAACATCTTTAAAGAAATTAATCACAGTAGCAGAATTGATACCCTCAACAAACCTAATTTCCGGCCACTTTGACATGTAGTCAATCAAAACTAGCGCATATTTCGGAGTTGTTCCAAGATGATAAAATGGGCCAGCCACATCGAACGCTAACTTATGCCAAGGCAATTCCTTAACCTGCACAGGAGTCACAGGAGAGGGACAAGTAACCTGAGACTTATCACTAAGAACACAAGCACCACAGTCTCGAACACAGTGTTCGATCGCCCTATCTACCCCAGGCCACCAGAAATCTTCACGTACCCTCCTTTTCATAGCACGAACACCCAGGTGACCCACGTGAGCCAAATTCAAAACCTTTTTGCAAAGAGCTTCCGGAACCACCAATAAGCCACCTCTTCGTAAGACACCATCAATTATAGACAATTCATCACACACCCTCCTGAAAGGTACCAACTCTGAAGGTAAAGACTTGTCATCGGGCCAACCTTTAGTCAAGTAATCAATAACACAACACAATTTTTTATCCTCAGTTACAGCAAGCTTCCAATCATCCTCTGATAGCGTAATACCAACCTCTGACACAGGACTAACTGCACACACCATTTCCAATTTCTCGCAACTGTGCTCCAAATCATTGTGAGGAAGAGGCAACCTGGACAAACAATCAGCCACATTGTTCCTAATCCCAGGTACATACTCCAGATGATAATCAAACTCACTAAGCCTGTATTGCCATTTAGCAATGCGAGGAGAAGCCCTCCCACCACCTTTAGTAGTGAAGAGATCAACAAGAGGCTTATGATCAGTCTTGAGTATAATATGATTCCCCCAAAGAAAATTTCTGAAATGTTGCACACCCCACCATAAAGCTAACGCTTTTTTTTCAATGGTAGAATAGGTGCTTTCCGCTCCATGTAAGGTTCTGGAAGCAAAAGCAATTACTTCCCCCTTACTATCAGGCCTTTTCTGCAAAAGAACTGCCCCAAGCCCCACATTGCTGGCATCAGTAATTACAATACATTGGTCATTGATAATAAAAACCTTGAGAGGACGTGCCTGCACAATTGCATCTTTCAGTAATTTAAAATCATTCGCACACTCCTGTGACCAATCATACTTCACATTCTTTTTCAACAAATTCCTTAAAGACACAGTCCTATCCGAAAAATTACGAACAAACTTAGCATAATATTCAACTAGTCCCAAAAAGGAGCGTAGTTGATCTTTGTTCAATGGTTCTGGTGCATTTTGAATGGCATCTAACAATTTCATTTTGGGTTCCACCCCTTTAGCTGAGATGTGATGTCCCAAATAATCCACACCCTCCCTGAGAAATTTGCACTTGTCCTTCCTTAATGTTAAACCAAACTTCCTTAGAATTTCCAAAACCGTTCTCACTCTGCTATTATGCTCATTTATAGACTTCCCATAAATGAGAATGTCATCCTGAAAGAAGACGACTCCCGCAGTATCCTTAAAAAGATTTCCCATAAGGCGTTGAAAAACTGCGGAAGCCGACGCCAGTCCGAATGGCATCCTCCAATAACGGAAGGCACCCTCAGGAGTCACAAAAGACGTAAGGTGCCTTGAATCCTTGCTTAACACAACCTGATGGTATGCCGCAAAAATATCCAGGGTGGTAAAATACCTGCCACCCTCCAATGTAGATAGCATTTCATTAATGTTGGGTAATGGTTGTCGATCAACCCAAATACAAGCATTCAAGTCGCGTAAGTCTACACACATCCTAAGAGACTTATCGGCCTTGCGCGCTAAAACTATGGGAGACAACCATTCTGACCCCTCTATGGGTTCAATCACTCCCAAAAGACACAATCTCTCTAGTTCATTCTTCAATTCATTACGCATACTAAGTGGTACTTTGCGACCCTTGTGTGCAACTGCTCTAACCCCCTCTTTCAAAACAATTTGGTGCTGAAAACCCTTGAGTTTATCCAACTTGTCACAAAAAACTTCCGGGAACTTATGCGCCCATTCACTCTCACACAAAACACTTATAGAGTGCACAGACTCAAAGTCAGGCAAAGAGGCATAATACTGCTTAGCCTCTCGTCTTGACAAAACCATGTCCTCATGGTTTGGATCAAGTATCATGCCAAGCTCACCTTGTTCATGCCAACCCAGCAAATTTGTACCATCTTTGACAACATAAATAGTAGAAGATGTGAAATCACCTTTGTACTCAAGCTCACCTTTAAACTTTCCTAATACCTCCACCCTTTTTCCCCCGTAAGCAAACATTTTAATAAAGGACTGAGACAAAAGAACTCTCCCTAGATTGTCTAAATCTTTAACATTGACTATGGAGAAAGGAGAACCTGAGTCTGCCAGAAATTTGGTACAAATACCATTCACATTAATAGAACAAGTCGGGGACTTCCTCCTACGAGACCCATCCATAGAAGCTATTTCAACAACACCATCCGCATCCATGGGAGAAGCAGACAACATTAACAACTCATGATACTCATCATCATCATCAACAACATACTGCCGTTCATCAATACTCTTCACCATGTGTGAAGACCCCTTTTGTACACCTGTGGCTTTGCACATACGTGCTAGATTACCTTTTTTCCCACATTTGAAGCAAGATTGATTAGCAGCAAAGTTTGAAGTTTCCCAAATGGGATCTACTCCCACATCGATAACAAGATAAGCCTTGAGTATCATTCCTGGGCTTGTTGGTAACAAATGAAGAAAAACGAGGAGAATTAGTATTGGATGTCCTCCGCTCAGAAGTCTTTATGGCCGCTTTAGTGGTGACAGCATTGATTTCAGAAGACTCCGCTGAAATCACAGCAGTCGATGCAGGAGTTGACGCTGGAGTACTCATTTCCTTCATGCAAAACTGGGAATGCTCAACTGATTTGGCCAAGGTCAATGCAGTTTCTAAGTCAGGATCATCAGAAGATAAAGGTTTTTCACGCACCTTCTTGTCACAAGTGCGTTCAATTAGCTGATCCCTAATAATTTCATCCCTAAATTCCCTGTAGTTGCAATTAACTGCCAAAATCCTCAAGGCTGCAACGAAATCGTCAATAGACTCTCCGGGCATTTGCGCACGTTGCAAAAACTTATGACGTTCCAATAAAATGTTTTGTTTGGGATTAAATCTTTTGTCCAGAGTTTTGATAAGTGAAGCATATTCATCAATTACTTGTGCATCACCGTCATCTGCTGAAACAGATATTCTCACTTCTTCAAGCGGTAAGGTTTCAAGAATGGACCTTCCTTCAGGCCCCAAATTGTATACTAATAACGCCTTCTTCTTTTTAGAGGTGAAAGTATCACCATCAATGGCTTCAATGTAGGCCTCAAACGTGGTTTTCCACTGCTTCCAGGGCATAGGAGGAGGACCAGAAGACTGCAAAAAGGGAGGTGGCGAGGCTACCTTTTCCATTTGCGTGGGTGAGTTGCTGCCACAAAACTCCAAGAAGAAAATCCAAAATTAACAATATTTCCTAGAAAATGTCACTCAAAGTGCTTGTATTCCTCTTTTTTTAAAAAATTTTTTTAGTGTATGTACTCACAGAATTCCACGATGAAAACACTGTGTCCATGCCATGTTATGAATATAAGCGCATCATAATCTGTTCAGAGTAGCAGAAGAACGCACGTCACAATGCAGAATAATGCGCGTCAAAATCCGCTCAAAACTGCAGTGACAGCAAACGTCACAATGCGCTCCCAACACAGAGCAAGAGCAGAACGAGAATGACAGCGCGCAGTAGAACATGAATGACGTGCAGAGATCGTGCGTTGGCTCGAGAGGAGCAGAGCTCGCGCTAGGCACTAGAAATTGTTACACGGCAGAACTTTCGAAAAAGGAATAAAATCTTTTATAAAACTCACGGCACCCAATGAATCACACCAGCGAGAATGCGTGAACGTTGTGCCGCTTCTGTAATTCCTTAATCATCTGATCAGATTGTCACAAAACTCCGACTTGACGGTTGCTTCGTCCTTTAAATCAGACGAAAAGCAACTCTAAGGAGAGACGTAGCACTGGACTCCCGTCGCCAGTGAAAGGAAGAGACGTACGCCGTCTTGAAGTAGATCTCCTTTTAATCACGTCCAGTGTCCAGCTCTCCCGGCAGCAACTGCCGTCCCGGGAATTCTATAATAACATTTAACAACAGAAGGGCACGAGTTCTACATAGCTTGTGAAGAAAGCTCGTGGCTATTAAAGAGACAGCATAATAACATGTAGGTAGCATCCCAACACTTCAGCTCTTTGGTACTCCAAATGCAAAGCCAATGCAAAATAGGCCTTAAATGCACGTGGCTATAAGAGGATTCAGACCAAGAAGTAATCTTAGGGGATAGAGTGGAGTACCTAACCCCAGGTTCAATGATGGTCTACTAACGTTATTCTCCTCAACTCTTAAATTTGCCACATTAGAGTAAACCCATACTTCTGTGCCATGAAGTGCAGCACTCATGTGTTGTGCTTTGCAGATTTATTATATATTTAAAAAAATGGTTCTCATGGATAATGTAAGAATACTTAACAATATATAAGTGCAATGGCAAATTGAACTGAAAATAGGACCTTTAAGGAGAAACGTTATACAGAATGCAATAAAGATTATATCTTTGCTAGTAATGTTTTTATAACTTTTTGTATTTAGTGCATCTAATTTGCTATGTGTTGTCTCCAAAATTGTATTTCCATAATCAATGGTGATGCATAATTGTTTCTATTGTAGTATGCTAATCCTATGTGTCTCCATTGCATCTTTCCTTATCCCTTCCACTGATTTCAAAATCGTTTTATCTTCCACTGGCTCTAGTTTTCATTGTAATTTTCTTCCTGCATTAGGGGCATTCTTCTGTTACTATCACAGTCCTGGGCACAATTATCCATGCTCATCTCTCTCTAGCACTGTCTTGTCACGCCCTGTTGAGACGTTGCCCAGTGCACGTCTCACCATGTCATATATTTCCAACTGAGAGTGCATATCGAACTATCCAGCATCTTCTTCATGAGCCGGACTTCGGCGGCCTCTTACATCTCATTTTAACACAGATTGTTGTGTCCATATGCTCCCAGCATTTACAGCGTCTCATCTCCAGTTGCAGCCGCAACATATTCACTGCCGGACCGAGGCCCCCATAACCAAGGTAAGTGCAGCTCCAACCATATCCTGGTCCTTTCTCCCCCTTCATTCAATGACCCTAATGTTTGCCTACCTTCCTCTCACAGCGGCCCACGTTTTTCAACCAGACCCAGTTCTGCGTGTCTTCATTTTATCAAAACCATTCTGTCTTTAGCGTGCTCCATCATGACACGCTGCCACACTTAGCCTATTGCCAGATTGGGCCACCCCTTGCTAGGGTAAGTTCAATTGCATCCTTTTTGAGGCGGATTATCCCCCTGGTTTTTCCATAATATTAATTCATTCAATTTCTCCTTTTTTCAAGCGCAAGGCTGGGTCCTACAAGAATAATCCCTCCCTTATCACTCATTTATTGTGCACGTTACCAACTCTGGCACAATATTGCTATTGATTCTTCTTCTATTGATTCATCAGGTACTCTTCCAACTGTTCTATTGCAACAAAACTCAGATTTTCCATTGTCCAACGGTGAGTCAGGTTTTCATTGTTAACAGCCCTATATTTTGTTCTGCAGAATGATCACTATCCTATTAGTAACACAAATAGAGAAAACCTTTGTATAAGTGTGATAGAGCGAATTTCCTAATTTTTCAAATTAAATGCATTTAATTGAAAAGTGCAAAATCTTATGCTGAGTAACACATATATAATACATATTTTTTGTAGTAGTTAATTATATTTAGGCATTGAAAGCACAAATAAAGTATCAAAAAGTACTGACTTAAAATATCCTGCCAACTGATTCTACATGAAACATTGACTTATGCTTTAGGGTTAAAAATTTGCATTATACTGTTGTCTTGCACAAGATGTTTTCTCTTCCACTGCAGATGATGTAACTTTCCAGAAGCTTTCTGTTAGCTAGTGAATAGGCATATGTTGTGTGTCAGTCAACTGATAGTGAGGTTCTCACTGGGAGAACAGGAGATTTCAGGAAACGTAACTCGTGGAACGAACTGCCTGAACAACAAGATATGAATGATGTATCGCTTCAAGGATTTGATTCTGTAGTCTGTTGTAAAGATGTAAGAAACTAGGGAGTTTTTGTACTCCCAGAGTTTGATGAGAACTGATTGGGTGGTATCTGGACAAAATTTAGAGTTTTAATATCAGGAGACAGAAATATCAGGAAAAAAAATATTGTGATACAAACATATTGTGATCCAGAAATATTGTTGTCAAGAATATTGTTTTCTTAGGTAAGGTATATTGTTTTTAAGAATATCGTTGTTTTCAATATTTTGGGCCTGATTACGACATTGCTTGAATGTGGAACCGACCAAACCCAGGTCGGTAGTTCTGACACCACAATTAGGATGCGACCACACATGGTATGGTCACAAACCATTCATTTCTCAATGGAAGTTTTTGCGCATCCCTCACAGTGCCTGCCACATGGTGCAGGGCCACTAGTCGAGGGCCGGGGAGAAGGGGCCCCTACTAGGGGCCCCCAAATACATTTTCCACCAGCAGTTCCATGTTAAGGACGACATGGAACTGCTGTTGGGAAGTCCAATCATAATCCCGACGGCAGAAACACCGTCTGTTAGGGATTATGAGGCCCTTCTGACTGGCTGACGGCTCCACGAGTCCGTTAGAACTGTGTTGGTTTCCCCAGCTTTTTTAAACTCCGACCACCGTCATTGTATTATGGTGGTCGAAGTCTAAACCTACGATTTTGGTCGGAAAGCCTCAGACCAGAGGTCAGAAGCTTTCCGATTGACATCATAATAAGGCCCATAGTTGTTAAAAATATTGTTTTGGGATTATTTTCATATCTTTAAGTGCATATATTAATTAAATGTGTTAATATTGTTTGCATACTTGCAATTCTAAGTTATTTATATTTTTTTATGTAATTGCCAGTAATAATGTATAGTGTTGGAGCAGATTGTTGGGTCTGTGGGGGTATTGGGTGAGAAGTTCTTAATTAAATATTTTTTTATGTAAGTGTGTGATTGATATTATTTTGTACATTATGTCATATTGATTTATTTTAGTTTTATTTTAGGTGTGGGTTGCTTAGTTTGTAGGGGTATATGGTTGGATGTTAATTATGTAACAATGAAATATAATTAGTGATTACTTTTTCTTAATATTTCGACTGATTACTAATTATGTATATTGTGTAAGAAATATATATTTTATTTATAATTTAAATGTGGGCTGCTGGGTTTGTAGAGTTATAGGGTAGAAAGTTTATTACATAATAATTAATTACCAATTAATTATTAATTGATTATTCTATTAATTATGTAGTAGTGATTGGTAGGTATTTATTAAATATTAAATATTATTGTCTGCAATTGATTATAAATGGTTTATTTATTTTGTAAGAGTTTTAGATTTTTGTAAATAAATTATTGGGGTTATTCAAGGCAAGAATAACTTTATTTCAGTTCAAAGAACCATACAAGCTTCACAGTATAACTATTTTTTACAAATCATAAAACTTCAGCAGAGAAAAATCAAAAACAACATGTTACCCCCTTATAAAAGACAGAAAGATTAACAATGTAATTCCCCAGCAATCTTATGCAAATTTCACTCATATTGCTTTCTAATCACAATAGAGCCCCTTACAAAGTTAGCTACCGCGTTGCAGATGTCAGTAGAGGTCAATGAGTACAAATAGTTAAAACCATCACTATATGAACATGGACGAACGTTCCTCAATAATGTAAGCAGAAATCAAGTTCTCATTGACTTATATAAAGTGAAAAATAATAGAAAGTGCATCGTGCTTTGCCTAGAAGAATTATCACACGGGCAAGCTTGTCCGTCCATCCTCCTCGACAAGGGAACACAAACAAAAAGTGCACAGTGCATTGCCAAAACCTGGTAAGGTAAAATCTGATCTGGGAATTTGTGGAAAAAGTTAGATAAAATTGTGGAGGGGCAGAAAGCAAGTGAAAAACTCCTGAATATTCTCGGTGATGACAATTGTGCATGTCGCCCATATTATAGAATGCCTGTTTGATAAAGGCCTTATTATTTGGAAGAATTCTTTGAGGGTATTAAAATAAGTATCCTAGACATATCTCTAGGAACCTGTCTCTCATGAAGTGAAGCCAGGTGATATGTACAGCATTATGCATATTAAGGCAATCCTTAATAACATCTCTTGAGAACTCTAAGTTCTCTGAGAGCCAGATCTTAGCCCATAATACAATGGGGCACAGCAAATACAGTCCTCTATAAACTCTTGGCCCAGTTCAACATGACAGAGTGATGTGGGGGCACTTTTTGGTACCATCAGTAATCTTTTGATAAATGTATTCTCTGATAGTTGGAGCTGTTGGCTTCTGTTAAACCCCCAAACCCTGGCCCCACATGTTGCGATAGGAATGCATTTAACTCTATAAAAAGTTATTAATTCTTTCACTGGTTTTTGCCCCAGCTAACAAGTGAACCGATATAACACCTCCACAGCCCTGCTTGTCTGCTGTGCTCTAATCGTCAAGAGAGGTTCCCACTTCATCTGATTATTAAATAATTTGCCCAGGTACGGAAAATTACTAACTTTTTCTATCTCCTTTCCCTGGACAATGAAAGCTTTTGTTTGTGTGGTCTTTGGGCCACATACCATAATATATGATTTAGAAAAATGAACTTTTAAATCAAGATATGTCATCAAATAAGGGGAAATGCATCAATAGATTTCTGCAAACTCATAGCTGTCCTTGCCAATAACACTGTATCATCTGCGTATGAAATCAGGGCAACACCTTTATTACCAATTTTGGGGAAATCAAGGTCCCGTTTTAATAAAAAGGCCTCCAGCCCATTTGTATAAATTAAAAATAAATATGAGGCTAAAATATATCCTTGGTGAACCCTCTTAGTAGAGATAATTGGGTGTGTTTTTACCCATATAAAGTATTCATATTGAGCCTACGGTAAATGGATACTAGTGCTTTTTCAACACCTATGTCTTCCATCATGACCCACAATTTGTCCTGAATGACCGTATCAAAAGCACTGGATAAGTCAATGAAGGCTAAATGCATAGAGCTCCCTTTGAATCTCACGTGCTTACTGACAATTAGGGAAAAATTGAGACATTGTTCAGTTGTGCCTAGACCCTTTCTAAAACCATATTGTGTGCTCGACAAGACCCCTTTAATAGATGCTCACTCTTCTGAACGTGCAAGAAAGTCCCTGCCCAATACTTTTTCTGTTGCATCGATCAATGACATGGGTCTGTAACACACCACGTCACTTCTGTAACCCTTTTTAAAAACAGGAACTACAATCGCCTCTTTCCATGACTGAGGCAGTGGATCACTAATGGCTGCTTTAAAAATATGCATTAGTAATGGTGCCCACAAGTTAAGGTTTCTCTTAAAAAGATCAAGGGGCACCCATCTGGGCCTGGGGCTTTTAAACAGATGCCCTGTGCAAGAGCCACCTGTACCTCTTGAACAGTGATGGAAAAACTGAGCTGTGAGGCTTCGGTTAAGTCATTGGGTATTTCCCGTAGTTCCTTCACTATCATCCTTTGTGAGGGGTTACAAATTCATGGAAAATGGGCGTCCCACGCTTCACCCAGGATCAATGAGTCTATCTGTCTCACACCTTTGGTGAACATTGGGTGATTAATTATTTCCCCAAACTTTTTAGAATCTTTAAAGGAACCTGCTCTTTCCAAATTCTCCCATGTCTCCTTCCTCAGTTCCATCTTCCTGCATTCGATCACCTTTTTATATTTGCTCCTCATAATTTTTATTAGCTCTACATCACAAGGAGTGGCATGTTGAACAGTTTTTAGTTCTTTATGAGCTTTGGAGTATTCAGTGTTAAACCAATGTGCCCTTGGGGTTTGCTTGTGAGAAATGTTCTTAACCAACCTCTGGGTAATGTCGGTACAGAGCACCTGAAAATCCGTTACTCTTTCAACCAGCTTAGAATCTAGCTTTAGGCACCCATTTCTGAGATTATAATTTCTTAGGATAATATCTTGTTCAAATGTTCATGGGTCTACCTGATACCATTTCAATCTGATCCTTTATTAGGTTTATATTTAATTGGAGGGTCATGGGTGGGTCCCATCTTAGCCTTTATGAGAGGCTATGAGTGGATAATGGTCGCTATAACATTTGGGTATGACATTAAAATCCTGAACAAGGAAAGTATAATTCTTTGCCATTAACATAAAGTCAATAGAACTGTCCCTACCACCTCCAATATAATTTGGATGCTGCATGAAGGGACTGTGGGTACTATTATTTAAGAAAATTAAGTCATGTACTACCAAGAGCTTCCCCCAGGGATGCGTGATTAAAATGAGCCAAGGACTGGCCCTCACTATCTTCAAACCCACACACGCATTAACAGCCTGATTCATCAAAGACCCGTTTTGCAAGTCTTTAATAGCGATTCATAAGGAATCGCTATTAAGGACTTGCAAAACGGGATTCATGTAGAAATTGCATAAAGAAATGCGATTCCTACACATTCCTTATTTGCGATTGGCAAATTGCTAATCGCAAATAAATAATAACTCCCCATGCATTCCTATGGGCCTACAGGCCCATAGGAATGAATGGGGAGTTATTCCTTATTTGTGATTAGCAATTAGCTAATCGCAAATAAGGATGCGATTTCAAGGGTGCAGGGGTGTCCACAGGACACCCTGTAGCACCCCTGAAATGTAATCTACATTGGTGTTGCGCACACACATGTCCAAAGGACATGTGTGAGTGTAACATGCAACTTAGAAAAATGCATTTAAATGCATTTTTCTACGTTTTCGCTATTTACCACGAGGTTTGACCTCGTGGTAAATAGCGGCCCTAAATAGCGAATTCGCAATTTTAAAATGTTTCATGAATAGCATTTCAGGAATCTCTAATAGAGATTCCTTAAATGCTAATCCTCGCAATTTAGCGAATTCTTTATTAGCGATTTTTGCATTTGGGATGATGAATCCCAAATGCAAAAATTGCACTCGCAAAGGGCCAGATTCTCAGAATCTGGCCCTTTTGCGAGCGCATTTCGCTTGATGAATCAGGCTGTAAGTGCTATATTTACAGATCGTGCTATTAAAATATCCGACCCATAAAATACATAATGGCTGCCACTTAGAGGAGATTTGAGTGATTTCCATTTGCAGGGACTCTATTACTTGACAGTTGCTTTTGTCAAAGATATTATAATGCAAGTTCATCAATAGTTTATTGACCTTGGCCAAACCAGAGATCACTAATAATTGATACCAGGGAGATGAGCGAATGCATTTGGCTTTTGCAAAAGCATATTTTACAGCAATAAGCACTGCAATACCAACCTGGGAAGCCCTTCGTTCTACTTGTCTTCCGGGAAGGGCGAACCCTGCTGTCAATCTATGTTGGTTAGGCCACAGAGTGCTTCAAAACAGTTTGTCTGAATATTAGGCTGTAAGCGCAAAAAGTTGGAGTGTTTAGGCTGAGTTTGGTCTTGTCTCTGTTGAAAGCTAGGTCCAATATGGGGGTGATAGAAGAAATCAAGAGGATATGGCCTTATAGAACCATGCTCTCTCATCACTTCCTTAAGGCTCATCAACACAAAAAACACACACCTAGGGTACTTAAACTTTAAGACCACACAGTCTCCCGCCACCGATTTCAGCATGCGGCCTAACCAGCCAACCCAATGCGCCATGATGATATTGTCAATTAACTTAATCTACATCTTGTTTTTCTAATGCACCAGCGGGCGGATTTATTTATAAGACTTTGACCATCTTCATGTTGGTGCAATGATAATTGGGAAACTTCAGTTAATATCAACGTATAAGAGGTGCTATCTGGGGGTAAATTAAGCAAATTTTGTGCCTCTTCACTTCACCAATTCCTCCTGTCTCCCCTAAACAGTGGAAGAAAGCCTCCCAAAGTAGAGTGGCCAGCTGGCGAGATAAGCAGATGGAAACTGCAGTAGGTGTACCTGCCTTCTCTTTCAGCTCCAGCCAACCCCTCAAAGAGGATGGGATGGGGGCTGCTGCAGGTTTCTCCGCATATGTTTGGTCTAGCAGCTGCAGAAAATGCGCCTACTTCCTTCTTAACTGCTAGCAGCCCAGAGAATTCAACCCCATCTCCAGCTTCGGTTCCACAGACGACGATTGTGGTGACCGATAAAAACTTAGCGACCCTGCCCATACAAAAAGTTAAAACATTTGAATTGTTTACTAATGGTGGGTCCAAACCTCCCTGTGAGAAGGTTGGAATGGGGGTATTGCCACTGATTAAAACTATACCAGTGATCCCGAATTTAACATCTGAGAGGGATGTTACTAGCAATGGGCAGGAGAAATGGGTTGGTACTTCATCAACAGTTGCGAGAGCTGTAGTTGAATCTACTTTTGGGCCTTTCTTAGATCTAAACACTGTTGCTAGCCCAATAGTGACAGTTGCTTCTGAACTTAATTTTCACTCACAAGTACCGCCGTTTAAAACCCCTGGTGGGCACAGAAGCTCTTGCCAGAAGCTTTGAAAAAATTGCTGGTTACAATTCTTGTGAAGATTTGTGGGCTAAAGGTCCAGCAAGCTTTGGATATGGATATGGAACTAATAAAGCAAAGGCTTACTATAATGGAGTAGACTTTATTGGTACTGCCAAAGCAACTGCAGGTAGCAGAACAAAACATTTCGGATATTGTGGATAAATTGGCACTTCTGCAATCCTGAACAACATCTGAACTGGCCAAGATCACAGAACTGGAGTCGAAATTAGAATCAATGGAGAATTATGCAAGGCGTTCCACTCTTTGTTTTACCGAAATTCCGAAAGGGAGTGAATCCCAGGGTCAAATTCAATCAGTTCCCCAGCTTATTAATATGCTGATTAGAGATCATATTCTACCGTCTGCTCCAGAAGATTTGACAATAATGCGGGCTCATAGAGTTCCTTTTCATCAAACACCTCAAACAATTCTGGTTAATTTCTCCAATTTCCAAATCTAGGAACAGGTCCTTACTAGATGATTCAGCAGAAAACATTTCTAGTCTTGCAAAATGCCTCTTTGAAGATTTTCTCCAATCTGTCCGTGACTTCAGCTAGGCAGAGAAAACTGTTTCAACTGCATGCCTCTGAATTCATATTGATAGGGGCACAAGCCTCCTTGGTTCTATCGATAAAACTGAACGTGCTTCTGAAAGGACAATTTAAGATCTTCAATGTTCTTTCAGAAGCGCAGGACTTCCTAAAATCAATTCAAATTTAGCGATTTAAAAGTGGCATTAATTTCAGCTCTCTTTTTCTTTTCTGTTTCTTCTGTGTCTTTTTCTTATTTCTCTTCTTTTGGATGGCGGTAGGGTGGTGGTGGTGGGGACCCGGTTCTGGTAGTTCAACATGTAATTCCATAGCACCCCCTAGTTAGGGTTTCTGCGTGGCGTGTTGTTAGGAGGACTCCTGCCACATGGGGGTGTAGGGTGGGTAGGGTGGATGTTGGGTTGGGGTAGCAGAGAAAAAATGAGTGGATCAAAGGTTTTGGGTTGGATACACAGGTGTGCTTTTTCATATTTATTTTCGATATCTCATGTGCTTTGGGTGCAATGAAAGTATTTATTTATTTTTTCTTGATGGATAGTTTAAAAATAACTTTTTGCAATGTAAATGGATTGTTAAATGCAAGAAAAGCAAATGCAAAGCTTATTTGGTTGCTTTACTTGTCCCCACAAGTGTTGTTCCTCCAGGAAACTCATCTTAGGTCTAATACTCCTGGATTGATTCTTCCTAAGCGGTACAATCAAGCATACTTTGCCTCTGCAAACTTGTCAGTGAGTGGGGTGGCTATTACATTTTCTAATAATTGGAATTGTCAAATACTAAAAGTTAGTTGTGATGTTCAAGGCTATTGGATTTATGTACAAATCAAGCTCAGCGGCGAAGTGTTTGATCTGTTGAATTATTACAGCCCTACATTCAAAGACATTTCGGCTTTACTTCAAATTGATGACCTTTTGGCTCTTTCTGAGGGTTCTATAATATGGAGCGAGACTTTAATGTTATGCAGGATATTCATTTAGATACTTCTAGTCCAGCTAAGAAGCAACTGAAATCCAAATCAACCAAACTGATTAATATGATAAAAAGAGACTTTGCCTTGCTTGATCCATGGCGTCAAAGCCATCCAAACCCGAGACTGACATTATCTCCAATGCTTTTTCCGGCCACTCAGCTATTTCTATTAGAATCCATGTGAAGGCAATACGTTCTCAAAATAGCAAGCAATGGTATTTTCATGAATCTCTTTTGAAAGATGGGGAGTGGATTGCGGCAACCAATTGTGAGAGCAGCGCTACCAAGACGGAAATCCATCACTCTTCGAGACTATGTGGGCCTACCATCAATCAAAGGCCATCACAAATGCGGAACATGCATTTGTTGTAATTTAACAATGGAGGGTGAGCTGTTTAAGTTCAATGGAATTAATTAGAAACATGAAAAGTTCACGAACTGCAAATCAAAATTCGTGATGTATGGAATTTTATGTCCTTGCCAAAAATTATATATTGGCAAAACTAATCAAGAGATCCGTCATCGGATACCGCAACATAAATCCAGAATCAGGGGAAATGTTCAAAGAGCTCCACTATTCAACCATTGTCATAGTCATATGCATGCCGAAAAAGATCTGAGATGGACGATCATTTCAAAAATTTAACATGATGTAAGAGGAGGTGATATGGATGCAAAACTAACCCAAAGAGAAGCAACATTAATAATCAAGTTTAATACAGCCGTTGATGGGCTAAATGAATGATCTTAAATTTACCATCTAACAGCAGAACTACCTGAACAGTCAATAGCGCCAACGTACAAGATGCAAGGTAAAGTCTGTCATATGAAGATATCCAGAAGTACTTTTTGAACATCTGTTACAAAGTTCCCAAGTTAAGACTCCATGTACTTTAAACTATTTAGCTTAACGCTGTGCAACAAATTATATACCAGGAATACATTTTGTTTGCCATTTTGTCCTGTGCAAAATATCGAGAGCCATATGGCCAAAAAACTGATAGCCTTGACACTAATGTTTAATATCAAATGCTATTTACTCTTTTTAAGTAAACACCGTTGAGTGTTCTGCAATTTTGACAAAGCTGATGATATACTAGCTCAAGTTCGAAATCGACATGGCCACCACAAGACAATTCACTGCCACCTGCATCGGAGAATTAAAAATTTGAAGGCTGCACTTTAATGTATCTTTTGAGGACTTTTATAGAATCCTTCTAAGTAGATAAACCAGTGTTTTCAATTTAAAACGTTGACAACTACATCTCCCATAAATCTTGCACAACGGACGTAGCCACAAAATGCAGCTCAAGAGATCGCGAGGCCGCGCATTGACCTAATGCCGAGAGAGATGTTCCGGTGTTTCAAGGAAATTTCCGAGTGAGCGCCACTCCCGCGAAGGAATCGAAGGTAAGCGATGCTTCCTAAAAGAAAATTCTTCTTGCCCTAGCTTTAAACTCCAAAGAGTGCCTCGTATGGATATACTAGCAAGTTCGTCCACTTTCGATGCCATAGAACTCGAGCCAATTGAGTGATTGTTAAGCTAAACAGACATGAGACGTCAGCCATACTACTTGTCAATAACAATCTACCAACAGTGTTTTTAGAGGACTTACATGGATCTTTGTTGTTTTTTCAGCTTCCTGAGCCATTAAATGAATCTGAGTCATAAAGCACAACATCGACCCAATTATCAAAAGAACACCTACAGGTACGCTTGTGCTTCGCACCAGTTATACAGAGATCCATTCAACTGGAAGGATATTCTGATACTAAATATGATTACATCATTGTTGCAGAAAAGATTACACTACAGGAGTCTTTTGACATGAAACCTTCAATATAAAACATCATACAGAGAGCCATTTAGGCTTTTTTGACAAATTTAAGGTAAGAAGTGACATACTGCAGAGTGTGCTTGAGACAATGGAGTTATTATAGAAAGTGTCGATAGTAAGATGGGAATATTTTTATGTCTTTCAGAATCTGTTGTGTCCTGAGGAGAATCACCACAAAGAATGGGATTCGAAACACGTAGACCACGATATTAGGACTAGGCCAATTACAAAAATGAATGTTGTTTAAAATCTGAAATGGTTTTGTGAACAACTGATGGCCTTGTTCTCTTGAGTTATTGTTGTTGTTGTTAAAAAGTAAGAAAAAATTGAGACCTTGTCAGAGAAATCAATCTGTTCAGGTCCCCCAGGGTGGGATGTTTTTCCTTTCTTTTTTGTCTTTTGTTTATGTGTTTGAAGGATGTGAGGATGTAATAGGGTATGGATGTGGAAATGAGTATAAATGATAAGTGAACCAGACACAGTATGGGTGATATGTGGGAGTCTGCGAATGAATGAGAGAGTGTTAAGTTTATTTTCATTTCTTTTCAAGTGGGTGTCCAAGGGTAATTTTGAGGAGTGGATGGAGTTTTGTAAAATAATGTAATATCTTTTACTTGAAAAAAACAGATGAAAATTGATATAAATAAAGTTTGTTGATTTGGTCAAACTAAAAAGTAGTTTTTGAGGGCAGTTGTTTGATTCATTGCTTTTCATAAGGTTCATGAAACAAAAGGTGCAGTATTGGCAGTCTCACATTGTTAATTTTTATAACGGCATAGCCTTGCTGCTAATAAGCCAAACCCTGTGTTGTTAATTCCAATTATAAAAGAATGGCCTATTTATCAAGATGGCTAACTTACTATATGCCTCAAAGATTGAATACGATTTTTCTGATCTCCACTGAGTTTTGTTTTAGATGTTTGAAATCAGAGATAGGTAATGGAATCATATTGTTTTCTACTGCTTCAGCTTACATCTATTCTGGTTCTATGATTTTCACAGAATTAACCAATCCTTAGCATTAACATAATCATATTATCCCTACGATCAAACTAGCTCTTTTTGGGTGTTCAAAAGAGGTTCAGCATTTGTCAAAATATTAACAATACTGTTGCTCTATCGCTATGGCAGTGGCCAGGTCCCTCATTTTACAAAATTGGAAGTCTGATAAGTCACCGTTGCTTCAGGAATGGCAAGCGGAGATGGCCAAGACATATATATGGGAAGAATCATATGCCAAACGGATTGGGTCTCTTCGTAATTTTGTAGCAATCTGGTCAGAGTTTGTCAACAATGTAGGTTCAAATTGTCATGGATATTTATACTCTGATAGCATTATAAACCTAGCACATTATGGAAGCAGTAGGTGAAATGAAGGAGATGTAACTCCTCTGAATAAAGGGCACCCTACTACTGTTTTAAAAAAAATATGATGCTGCTATGGAGTTTCTGAAAAATGTTTATCGATTTCATGTATGTTGCAGAGTCAGGTGTTTCTGCTGGGTTTTTTTTACGCTTGATCTGGCATTGCTAGCACTTTATGCCTAGTGCACTAGAACTTTACTGATGTATTTTTCACTCAATGTTGCTGCTATTCTTATACTTCCCAGATATTTTTAGTTTCCACTTTCAACACTTTTCGCAGTATGACTTTAGCACTTAATAGTTGTATTCTATTCTCGATACTGCAACATTAAGCACTTTAGGCCTCTGGCACTAGTTTTTTATCAATGTATTCATGTATCAATTATCTGACTGGACCTAAGATTACTTAGTACTTTATCAACATTGCACTAAGATTTTATTCTAATATGTAGGATTTGATTGTCTTATTGGAAAAAAAATGTAAAAGAAAAGAAAAAAAAACTTGTTACTCTGTTTTAAATTGTGATTTGTGCTTCAATCATGATTTGCCAACTGCCTGTATTTATATGATGAGTATGACCCCACAAAGTTTTCCTTTCTCATTTTTGAAACCAGATATTAAAGGCTCTACAATGTTTAAATTCCTACTTCTCAATTCAAGAATTTGTAAATTTTGCAAAAAGCCCCATGCTCATTCAAGATATCAATTATATAACTAATATACATTACTGAAACCACTAAGGAAGCTGCAGCCAACGTCCAGGAGCTGCAGATGGGATTTGACCAGCTGTTATGTGTCCTGGGCTTCTGCTGCTCCCTTTGGCATGATATAGGAGAAATTAACACTGTGCATCCCTTTTGAGCGGTAGGGACAGCAAATGATACAACCCCTTATACTTGTTAAGGCAGGAGGCCTAAAGCTTCCTATGCCCTTGCCATTGGCTATGATGGGGCTATTACTAATACAAGCTCACCCTTGGCAAAGACAAGGTCCTTAAATTCTCTAACACTCGCCATCAATGGCAACGATGGTAATTTCACCCAAAATTATTGATCATGTTGTAGATTTGCTCAGAAATTGCATCATCTATGATATCACTATGCAAATATTCATAGTGTATGTTGTGGAACATGTGACCATCAAGAAAACAAAATAAATCATTTAAGCCCTTGGCCGCGGCGGTAATTCCGATGCAGCGCTGGGGGGGGGCGAGGGGGGCCACGTGGCACCGACATGCTGGTGACGGAACCACTCCGTCACCAGCCACGGGTGGGCTGTGCTAATGACGGAGTGGTTCCATCACGGCCCCACCTGCCTAATAGAACGCGCTGTGCAGATGCGAAATCAACACTGCGCAGGCGCAGCGGCCGGGTCGTGACGAACCACTCTGTCATTAGCACAGCCCACCCGTGGCTGGTGACGGAGTGGTTCCATCACCAGCAAAGAAGGGGTTAAAACAATGCTGTTTACTTCGAAAAAACAATGTACACTGACAATCTGCATAGTTGAGATTTGTAAAATGGGGTCAAATGCCAGTGTCTGGTTGAAGGACATACTATTTGCATACATACAAATGAAAAGGGCTTAATTTGAGCAAGTGCTTGCCATTGTGGCCCACCAGCACTCACTATTGGGGACTAGCACTTATTTTTCTTCTCCAGATATTGACCAATGTTAGACCAGTCAGGCTTAGGGTGATCTTCCCCCAACCTTTTTCCTTTCTCCTCCATTTATTTCGACCTCATTTTTGCTGGCCTTAGGACGCTGAGAACTTTACCACTGATAAACAGTACTAAAGTGCTAATCCTCTCTCCTCATGGTAGCATTGCCTTATACCCAATTGACATATTTAAAATACATATAAGTCTCAGAGACATAACAGTCTTCCAACAACCCTGCATCTGCACCTAGACACTGTCATCTGTAAGTCAATCCTGCCAAGTGGTGCCACCCAAATACTGTATCCTTTGAAGTGGGCTTAAGGTGCATTACTAGCCTCTGGGATGTATGACGTTATAACGCATACTATTACTCCGCAGACCATTACAACGCGACTTTTACTCCGCATACCGTTACAACGCATAGCGCCTTGGGGCGCTGGATAGTGGTAAGTATAATTTACTATTCTAACTCCAGTCCCCGTGGACCCTAGGGAAGGTGTTGGATAGTAAATTATACTTATTCCCTATCCTAGAGCGCCCCCCAGCGCAATGCGTTGTAATGGTATGCGGAGTAATGGTCGCGTTGTAATGGTAGTGCGGAGTAAAAGATCCGTTGTAACGGGTGTATACCCTAGCCTCTGTGGATCCAGCAAAACTGACACATCTCGTCTGCTGTATGGCACAAACCTTAGCAGAACTGGGTTATTTCCACTATTGCATGGATTGGACCCCTTTGCCAAATCCCACATCGCATAGCAGCTCCTTGGAACCACTGCATCACCCAGACTGCATGACACATCTTCGGTGCAGGCCCTCACATCTCTCATCGACAGCAGCCTTGACAATGACGCAAGACTCTGCATCGCAGCTGGTCGAACCGATGCATTGTCTTGACTGGGTGCCGCATGGTAAACTGACAAAATATCAACACTCAAAATATCTCATTCAAAAATATTGTGATCAAAATATCGATGTCAAAAATAATATAAAATTAATAAATATGAAATATATTCAAGAATAAAATGTATTATTTTTTGGGGGGATTTAATATACATTTGAGCAAATACAACAAATAAACGTAATTTAAAAAGTTTTTACTGAAAGAATCATAGGTTTTAGGGACGATATAGTTAGAAATTAGCATTTAAAAAATCTTAGAAATTCACTGAAAAACCACAGGTTTCAGGGACGTTATAGTTAGTAGGACATTTCCCTCATACAATACCAGAGTAAATCAGACGTTATAGTTAGTTTAGCTAACTGTAACTCACGCCCCACAATCCACTGCTGATGATGTCACATAATACATCATTTATGACATGTTCAGTGACATCACTGATGACATCATAAATAATATCACTGATGACATCAGCCAGTGACTGTGTTTCTGTAAAATTTAAATATATATTATATATATGTCAAGGTTTACTGAAGAATGAGTGGGTGTATAAGTGTCTGAATGGATGATTTAGTAGGTACGTGACTGACTCTATAAGTGAGTGATCAAACGTGTCTTACTGAATGCATAGGTTAGTGACTAAACTGTGTGAATGTCTGTATCAGTCTGTCGTTGGTATGTAAGGGGCTGCATGGGTTGGTGAGTAGCTACATGAGTCTCTATATGGGTTATTGATTGGTTGTCTGAGTATCTGTATGGGTGCCTGAGTGTCCGTGTTCTCTGTTTGCACTCTAATGCATTTTCCCTTTTTCCAAACAAACAAAGATTACGATTAATTCCCATTACCCATGAAAATATAAACTTTTCAAAATAATGTGAAGAGAAACATCAATTGATGCAAAAATATATTGTTTATGAAACTGGTGTCGCAGTTAATGGACCAACTATGAACAAAGGACTATGTTTTGTTCTCCAGTATAAATACGTTTTTTACACTTCACGCAAAATAATTTGTATCCTTTTAGTTTGAAACATTGTTCCAATACCTATATGCAGATCCTTCTCAAGAATATTTGCTTTGTGCTGCATGTCCTGAAGATGTGTGGATTGTTGCTGCTTGTTATTTTTTACCTTTTCAATCTCCTTTATTTCTTTTTTTTTCTCAAATGAAAAAAGAAATTCCATGCAACGAATCCTGCACAACCTTTTCAGGCAGATACACTTGTCTCTCCAACAATATTGACTTATTCCAGATAGTCACTGTTGAGACCCACTGGTGGTTCTGTAGATGTCCCAGACTCCTCAGGTACAGACAACTGCTGATGTTTATTTATTTATTAATTTATTTGTTTCTATGGCGCTAGAATCGACCCCCAGAGGGGTATCTCTGCGCTTAAGCAGACTATGAGAAGAGGCAGAGGTTCCTGGCAGGCTTAAAAACTACCGAACAAGAAGGTTTTAAGCAGTTTCATGAATCTTATATGTTCTGAGCACTGTCTAAGACAAAGGGGGAGCTCGTTCCAGAGAAGCGGGTCAGAATAGGAGAGAGCCTTCACTCCTAATCTTGCCCTTCTTATACTGGGTACTTCCAGAAGATGTTTGTCGCTGGAGCGGAGAGGTCGCAAGGGTGCATAGGGTATACATTTCTCCACAAGATAGGAAGGGCCCAGGTTCTGGAGTGCTTTATGGATGACGCAACACATTTTTAACTTGATCCGTTGGAGGATGGGAAGCCAATGGAGCTTTACAAGCAGGGGATGGGAAGGTGTCCTGGGTGGCGCATTCTGGACCAGCTGTGCAGCTGTATTTTGGACACATGTAGTCTGCTGAGTAAGGTGTCATTGGCCGAAATCAGCGGACCATTACAGTAGTCCAGGCGGCTTAGCACCAGGGCCTGAATCAGAGTTTTATGGCTAGAGTCAGGAAGTAGCGGGAATACTTGACAGAGTAGGCATATTACATGGAAGCAAGTTCCAGCTGTCTGAGAAACATGCTCTTTCAGGCTAAGGGCTTGATCTAAGCAGATGCCCAGATTTTTAACTACATGTTTAGGGATCGGATTGGGACCCAAATCCAATGGCCTCCAAGCAGGAGTCCATAAGAGAGGGGCCTCTCCAAAGAGCATTACCTCAGTTTTTCCCACTTTGCATTGTAAAAAATTATTTACCATCCATTGTGATATAGCTCTCATTCCATCAGAGAAGGCCAACTGGACCGAAGCCGTAAGTTTGTTAAATGGGAAAAGGAGCTGCGTATCGTCGGCATATGACATGGGAATAGCCCATATGCCCTTAGGAGATTGACCAAGGGAGCAACATATATGTTGAAAAATGTTGACTTCAGGTAGGAGCCCTGAGGTACTACCTTGGTCAATTCCATAGGGGCCGAGCGATATGAGCCAAGATTAACACTCTGTGAGCGACCAGACAGAAAGCTCCTCATTCATGATAAAGCTGATTCTCTCAGCCCCCAGCTCTTCTAATCTTCTGAGCAAGACACTATGACAAACTGTGTCGAATGCGGCAGATAGGTCCAACAGCACCAGAATCATAGAATGGCCTTTATCTAGGGACATTCTGATGTTATCTGTAACTGAAAGTAGTGCAGATTCGGTGCTGTATTTGTTCCTGAAACCAGACTGGGAATGATCTAAACATCCAGTCAGTTCGACAAAGTTAGAGAGATGGGTGTTATAATGTTTCTCCATTAGCTTGCTCAGGAATGGAAGAAGTGAGATGGGGCGGAGGTTGGACAATTCCGTCCATTTAATGTTAGAGTTCTTACGGATAGGTCTGACCTGAGCAATCTTCCACTCCTGCTGAACTAGGCCTTCTGTGATGGAGAGATTAATAAGGGATTGTACCACAGGGGCAAGCTGTTTGGTCAGAGATGGAATAACTTTGGCAGGAATGTGATCGGAGGGGGAACCAGATTTTATCTGATGCATCAGTGTTTTAACCTCCGCCACAGTGATGATAGGGAAAATATTGAGTAACGTGAGGTTGGATATATACAGGGACATAGCGTTTTTCTGCAGATTATCTGCTGCCATGGTTTTACCATATATAAGCTCTATCTTATGAGTGAAATATAGGGAAATATCATCGCACCGCTGCTGGGAGCGGGTCTTAAGGCTTTCACATGCCTTCGGATTGATGAAGGACTGAAAAATTTGATATAGGGTTTTTGAGGAATTCCCAGCCTGTTTTAACTGCGATGATATATGCATTTTGCGTGTAGATTGTATGTTTTTGTGATAGCTAGTCAAGGAAAGGTAATGTTGGTTTCTATCCCTCTCATTATGTGAGGCACGCCAAACTCTTTCTAGCTTTCTACAAAGTTGTTTTTGAGTTTGCAGATTATCCGTAAACCAAGCTACCTGAGGGCGATTGGGACGACTCATGCAGGATTTCGTAGGTGCAATATGGTCAATAGCCTTAACAATGGACAAATTGTACTTAGATAAGGCCTCCTCAATATTGTCAGATGCATCAAACTGGGGTTTTATAAAAACATTTTGAAAATTCTCCGCTGAGACCTTCTGCCACTGTCTGCGCGAATAAGGTGTGGCCGGGTTCGAATTTGTGGGTTCTGCAAGATCCTGAATATAAAATTCAATAACAGAGTGATCTGTCCAATTGACTTGAGTGGGAGGTTCGCATTTCATTTTAGAAGAGTGTGGGAGTATAATGTCCAAGATGTAGCCAGCCACATGTGTTGGCGCTTCGATGTGCTGGGTTAGGCCAAATAGAGCTAAATCAGCCAGGAGTGTCTGAGCATCTAAATTGTCCTCCTTTTCACTATGGACATTGAAATTTCCTAGTAATAGAAAGTAATAGCCTGTGTTCATATGAGGGGCTAGTAGTTCAATCAATTGCAGGGAAAAATTTGCTACGGGTCCTTTTGGGCCGATAGATTAGAGCCCCTTTCCAGCTAGAGTGTGCGGGAGCATCTATCCTGAAGACTAACACTTCCATAACGGCATCACTATGTTGATCTAGGACCTAGATGTTAATTCTGTTTTTAATAAACAAAAATACCACCCCCGATTTTAGTAGGCCTATCCTGTCTGATCATTTTGTATCCTTCTGGAATACCCAAAGTGATGGCCGGCATCGAGTGGGGTTTAAGTCAGGTTTCAGTAAAATAAAACAGCTCCAGCTGAGCTGAAGACACTAAGTCCCATTCCTCCGTGGAGTGTTTGGGCAGGGAGCGAATGTTGCATAACAGGTTCTTCCACCCTCTCTGTAAAATGTCCCCCGGGAGAATGGTGGATCTACCCGGGAGGATAGAGGGAGCATGAAACCGGCATGTTCGGAATGAGAACGGGCCTTCTATACATGGCAGGCACTCTGGTTGGAAGACAAGGGGTGCCTTGGTCTGAAGATTAAATAATTCTTGTCTAGTGAAGCCTAATTGCATGGGGAGACTATGCTTTATGGTAAAATGTCGAGAATCTCTGGCGACGTCCTGGCGCGGACGGTCGCAGACGGGCTTGCCTTTGGTGCGCCACCGGTGCGTGCGCTGCACGCTCCGCTTTGCAGGGTCATTTATGTTGGAGTCAGGCTGAGCACTTGACCACTGACCAACCAGAAGTGAAATCTTCCCTCCACTCAAACAGGATTAGAACACGCAGTGGACCGGGGAAGAGAGCTGGAGGTGGGGCTTGGCAGAAAGCAGCAAAAGTTAGTGATTCCTGGTGTTTTTAAAACTACGATGCAGAGTACAGTGCAGAGAACTAAAAGAAATAGTACTTTTTTTAAAAACAAATCCAACAGCCTAATTAGCTCATCAACTAGCGCAGGGCAGAGAATAGCATTCACAGCACACTACCTCATGCGCGCTCCGCTTTGCAGGGTAATTTATGTTAGAGTCAGGCTGAGCACTAGACCGCCGACCAACCGGAAGTGACTGCTTCCCTCCACTCAAACGGGATTAGGACCCGCGGTGGACCGGGGAAGAGAGACGGAGGTAGGGCTAGGCAGAAAACAACAAAAGTGAGTGATTCCTGGTGTTTTTAAAACCACGCAGCAGAGTACAGTGCACAGAACTAAAAGAAATAGTACTTTTTAAAAAACAAATGCAACAGTGTAATAAGCATCATCAACTAGCGCAGGGCAGAGAATAGCATTCACAGCACACTACCTGTCTGTTCATGTTATTCTTCAAATCAAATTGTGGGTAAAGGTTGATATTCTTCAAACAATGAGGAAGTGGTGAACATTTTACAAAGATAGTCCTTTTCAAGGTTTTTTATGGTGGAAGGCCATTTATTTAATTAACTGGATATTCACTTTTTCAAAATACCTTTTAAATGTTCTGCTGTCTGTGACTTTTGTCAAGGTTATCGGGGTGAGGTTTGCACAGGTATGCTGCACATAAAGACAACTGACAGGTTTTATTCAACTTGCAGACTGCGTATTAGTGATATTATTCTATGCCAAAAGCTGTGGATGAAACTCGGGGTCAGATTTACTAAGAAGTGAGGCACGGCAACACAGCTAATGTTGCTGCACTGCATAAAAGGGGAGAGCAGAAAAGCACCATATCTATTAGGATTTAGCACTATTCTCCTCTCTCCAAGCACTGGGGCACTTTTGGCAGCTATACTTCAATGTAGGCGCCCTTGGGCATACTGCAAGGATATCTGCGTTCTTTAAAGCATAGGTTTTGTACTGGAGGGGACCCTCCTAGTGCAAAAACTCTGCTTTAAGGCATTTCCTGTTTTGAATGTTAGCTGTACAATGCAGCACACATGCAAAGTAGGAAAGATTGTGTGAAATTAAACCCTTTCTCCTCATTGCCCCTGCCTCAAGGAGTTAATGTATTTTTTGTGCAAATACTTGTCTACAATATTTTGTAGATAGTAGTTTGTGTCAGAGCGCATAGGGAGTTGCATCATAATGCCTATGCATTACCCATGGTATGCACTCTTCATGCAAAGACTGAAAACTTAAAGGCAGACCTACTTAACAATCTAATATTCCATACCGACCCACACTTGAACCCCTCACTGACCACATCAGGGATCCTGATTACTGCTATGCAAAGCTCGACCTCAAAAACAACGCCTCCTGGACCGCCTCCAACCTCTACAGCAAAGAAACTATCTTAAAAACACTCACAGCTCTGAATCCCTCCAATCACTTCACAAACCCTCTCCCAGCAACCCACTTAAAAGCCTTCACTCCACTGCTAGTGCCCCTTTGGACTACAATTATAAATACCTCTCCTTTGCAACGAACCATCCCAGATATCCTCAAAGCTGTTCAGGTATCACCCATCTTAAAGAAACCATTGGCGGGCAAGTCAGACCTGAATAGCTATTGCCCAATTTCCAACATCTCGACCCTGGCCAAACTGCTAGAAAGATGTATCCACACGCAGCTCAGTAACCACATAGACCACTTCAACCTGCTTGATCAATTCCAATCAGGATTTCGATCAGGGCACAGTACTGAATCAGCCATGGCCCACGTAATAGATGACGCATTACAAATATTGGATCAAAACAAAGCCTGTTTGCTAACCCTGCTTGATTTATCCTCAGCCTTCGATACAAACACCACAATTTATTAGCCCTCTTGAAACACAGCGTGGGTCTACCAGGTACGGTGTTAAACTGGTACACTTCCTTCCTCCAAAACAGAGTACAACGACTCAAAATCAACCAATCTCTATCTCACCCCTTCCCTGTCACTTTGGGAGTACCCCAGGGATTCTCTCTCTCCCTGACACGCTTCAATCTGTTTATGGAACCACTCACTGAGCTTCTCAACTCCTCAAAATATCCAATATCACATGAACGCCGACAACTCACAACTCTACATTAAGGACCACTCACTTGAAGACCCCAAGGGCCCGATGTAGGTAATCCTCATTTACCGACTCTAAACTACCGAATTTTACCGATTCGGTATTCTAGATTCAGTAAATGAGATGTAGCTAAAAATTCGGTATTTTTTACCGAATCGGTAGGATTCGGTAATTACCGAATCGGTATTTACCGATTCGGTAATTGCCATTGATTCCTATACTGATTTGTCTAGGGGAACAGGGTGTCACTTTGACACCCTGTTGCACCCCTGATTTTGTCTTGTGTGCCATGTGGCACACATACATGCCCTAAGGGCATGTATGTGTGTCACATGGCACAGGTGCATGTACACAGGAATTCGTTATTTACCATGCAATAGTATTACATGGTAAATAACGAATCGGTGATGGCCTGTGGCATGGTTTGAAGAGCCATCTACATCTGGATTTACCGATTCGGTAAATTTGCTGATTCGGTATTTTACAGAATCGGTAAATTTACCGAATCGGTAAATATACCGATTCTGTAAATATAAGGCCCCCTACATGTCCAACACCAAATACCGGTCGGTAACGGCCGAAATCGGCCGTTACCGACCGGTATTTGTTGTCCTACATCTGGCCCCAAGTCCCTGAATTCAACACTCCACAAAACACAGACCTAACTGGCAAATAACCATTTAAAACTAAACACCCTAAAAACTGAATTTCTCATAATCGCTCCCCCAACCGAACAACCATCATCCGTAAGTGGATGATGCACCTAACAGCACTCGATGGTCAACCTCTCATCATTGATTCTGCTAAATCACTAGGAATAACCCTGGACAAAAGCTAAATATGCAGAAGCACATCAGCGCTGCAACTAAAGGAGCAAATTTCCAGATCAACACCCTGAGAAAACTGACACCCTTCGTACCCGCAAATGACATTAAACAGGCAGTTCAAACTCTAGTAATTCCCAGAGTGAACTATGGGAGTGTTGCTCTCTGTGGCCTGCCCAGATCAACAACCGTCCCTCTAAGAGCCTCAATCAATACAGCTGCTAGACTCATCACAGGCACCAAAAGAAACTGCCACATTTCCCTGACCTGCGTGCCATCAACTGACTACCTTTTGAGTCCAGAATCTATTTGAAAATCGCCTGTATGACACATAAGGCATTGCATCACAAAACCCCGAGATACCTAGCGGAGAAACTAGTACTATCGGGTGGTAACAGATCTACTAGGAACTTTAACAATCTGTTACTTAAACCACAATGTTTCTTCAAGAAGAAAACCTACAACCGTACCTTCTCAGGAATGGCTCCCAGGATTTGGAACGCCTTGCCCCCAGAAACGAGACTTAACTCGTCCGCAGCTTTTTTTAAAAAAGAAGTGAAATCGATTCTCTTGGCCAAATCCATCTGAACCTTTTTTATATAGTCTTGAAAATATATGCTAGTCTCTAATTGTTACCTCAACTGTATTCACATAATTCACTGTATTTATATGTATATGTCAATATATTTGCCCTGTAAAGTGATCTGATACCCGCAAGGGTTATGTTAACGCTATACAAAACTGCCAAAATAAAAAATGAAAAAAAAGTCTTGCAAGGCAGCTCATTGCACAACGTTGAGTTACTTTAGGATACTATCCAAATTATATCCAGATTTGTGCTGGGTATTAAGTCTCACCTTATCTCTTTGCATAGAGTTTGCATTACAAAAGTAACACAAACCGTACGCAAAGTGTTAGTTATTCTGGAACTTTACATTTAAGCTCACTAATGTTTACACAGAAAAAAACAGCCCTCAACTTTAACAGCAACTGTAGAGTTGTGACAACTCAGAGTTTTTTTTTAACATATGTGAAAATAATGTATTGTTTTTAGTACTGCAGACTCCTCCCGTAAGTCAGCAGGTTGTCAAATAGATGTTGAAACATTCCCAATTAAAAATAAATGCAATGAATGCCAGCCAAACTTCAAAAAAATCAAAAGATAAAAGAAACCTATTTGGACCACGCTGCTTGAACTCACCCTTGTATGAAGGAAATCTGTCCAACAGTTGTTGCTATAACATGGGGGTCAGCACTTTTGATCCCTCCCTAAGACTTTTCACATTCTTGATAGATTTTCATACATATCTACAGGAGTGATGCAATGTACATGAAACTAACTTAAAGAATGGTTTAGTCATCAAATGCAATGCTCATGATATCACCCATAATGTGACATCATAGATGACATATGATTTCAAAGTGACATGACATTTGGCATTTCCAATAACATATTCAATATGACAGCTATGGATATAGTCTTATTTCTTTGAGTCTATCTGTTTATTTAATGGTGCTATACTTTGTCGTGTAAGTATTCACTAATATAAATTGTGTGAGTACATAAGCATTGCATTGAGAGTATGAATTATGGTTTGCATTACTGTTGTGTGAGTTATGGATTATGAAGCTATTCATGACTCAGGACTTTTCCAATGAATTCAGTTTTAATCAACAACCAAAACTGTATTTTAAGAGAGATTTTTAGAGTGAATATCAAAGGCGTTCCAGACATTTGTTAGATTTTAAGTGTAAATGAAACCGTAACTTTATATTATCTTTATTTTTCGGGGAATGTTTCAGGTTTTTTACATATACACTGCAAACCTCTTTGTTGAGCCCAAGCGACCTGCACATGGCCAAATGTTGTACACAGTGGGGGATCAGTGTAGGGTCTGGCCTTCACCAAACGCACACAGCATTTACCCACATGTGGCATTGTCGGCCAGGCCCTGTGCCCAACCACTATGCCTGCTGAACTCTCTTACAGCCAAGCATACAATAAATTGTCTGCAGTACCTGCCTTTCAGTCGGATCCTGTGCTCATCTCCCATACTTGCCTTATCCATACTGTTCAGAGCCATTGGCCAACAGTAGTGAGTGTAGGCCACATAGCAAGGACTTTGGTCAGGTCCTGTGCACAACACCTCTACATGCCCAACACCCTCTCTGCATGTGCCCATTGGCAATGAACAACTAAAGTGTGCTACTTCCATTTTTGGGGGGACTTTTTCCCATTGGCTGAGACCCCCAGGAAGATCAGCAGAATCCAAGAAGTGTCGAGGACAGACAAATCTGGAACAAAATGCACTTTTCAAAATAATTTTTAATGCGAGGGTGATATATTTGGGACCCCTACTTGGGCCTGTGGTTTCAGGGTATTGTCAATATGTCCCCTTTTGCCCTGTATTTCAATATATTTCCCAGTGTAGCGCTTGGGTTGGTACACATAGTTGGGTAATGCTTGCCACAACAACAAATGTTCAGAGCTCCTGATCTGCAAATCCAGAATATATAATTGAATAAAGAACACTGGGGTATATTACCAAGCAATAGCGATAATTATCGCTATTGCTTGGTTAGAGACAAAATTTTACCGCTAAGCTGCGGCAATTTTTATCGCAGATAAACCTTGGTATTACCAAGGTTTATCGCAAATGCGATAAAAAACGGCCGCAATGCATGAATATCGCTGAAAAGTCCGCGATATTCATGCATTACCGAGCTAATGCTCTTAGCCATGTTATCCACCTCCCATTGGATAACATGGCTAAGAACTGCTCAGGACAGGTGTTAGCTTTTGGAGATATTCGCGCTTAGCGCGAATATCTCCAAAAGTTGGTAATAGGAGATAGCAATGTTAGCGACTGTTTTCAGTTGCTAACATCTTGGCACGCCCACTTTGCATATCATTAGTGATAAATATCACTGACATGCAAAGTGGGGCCCAAGATGGTCGCTATCTCCTACTAGCTGTCGCTAACTGGTGTTAGCGACAGCTAGGTAATAGGGAGATAATTTTATCTCCGCTTTCTTGGCTTTTAAAGCCAAAAAAGCGGAGATAAACCCCCTTGATAATATGCCCCTCTTTTCGTTATCCCATACTTACATTTGTATACTTCTACTCACATATAGAGATAGCTAAATAGATTTATAGATAGATAGATAGATAGATAGATAGATAGATAGATAGATAGATAGATAGATAGATAGATAGATAGATAGATAGACAGATAGATAGATAGAGAGATAGAGAGATAGAGAGATAGAGAGATAGATATGCACTTTTTCCTGAAGATCTTATTCCTGGAGCCAGGGAATGAGAATCAGCAGTATACGACTGTTCAAAAACAGTACAAATTTGGAAAACCTACCTCATTCTTGTGAGAATAGCAACTATTTATTTTAAACTTGTAAACGTGGTAATCCCCAGAAATCATAAGAAATCTATACGTGTTAAATATGTGGGTATATTTAACTTGTGACTGAAAAGGAGAAATTGTCTTTCAAAGACTGATGACAACACTTCCAGACAGTTCACAAATGTACATAGTCACCTATTTAAAATCATATGTTCAAATGGATCAGGTCCTCAGACTCGCCTGAAATAGGTTGCCACGCTTTCTCAGAAGTAGCCAGCTTTTCTAGTCCATTTTTCTTCGTTTGTACAGTAAGTGATCCATTTTGAAACTTTGAATGAAGGAGCCAGAGACCCTCTGAGTAACAGAAAAGCGCATGTCTCAAAAGAGATTTTTTGTTTTACTGTCAAAATAACTCAAGGTAAATGACTTTTCCTTTCAAATCTTCTGGGCCACGTCTAGCAGCCCCAAAAAAATAGAAGACAAAAGCTTTAGACAAAAAACAGGCATGAATAGAGATTACACATTATTCTGTCAAAGTAAAATATATTTGCATTAAAACATACACATCTTTTTTACTACCTAGAGTTATTCATTTGATCATGAAATGTTTCTTTGAAGTGAAATAAATGTTGAGTACTTTAAATATAAAAAGCAAAGCATACTTAAGAAACATTTTCAGACAGCAAAACATTTCGACATGAAAAGAAAAACAGAAATTAAGTTACATTTTAGGTTTATGCTTAATTCCATTTTTTGTTTATTTCTCTATTAGTTCTTCGAGGTATTTAAAACGCAAGCATTAAAAGTGCAGGGCAATTTGCAAATGAATGCAGTCGCAGTTGAGAAAATATAACTCATAGCTGAATGTGGGTTATTCAGACAAATGGGCGCTTTGTTGGCAGAGGGGAAGTAAAGTTCTGTGTTAATTTATTACAAACTGCAGCATTTCATCCTTGATGCCCAGGCAACAATGTTTTTCTTTATTTCATGTAATTTATAAGTGCTTCACATAGCACTTAATTGTCACGTCCAAGGCTTTCCCTTACCATGGGACCATCGTGCATATGTATTTACTGTGGGAATTTGTTTTTAATAAAACAGTTGCTGGGCATTTTTATTCCTTCCCTTTGTTACATTAAAACATTCTCTGCATAAGTAATGCATTTTTCCCAATTGAAAGGCAACCGAATACAGGCGGCACTTTATCTGCTTGCAGAAAATACTGAGTGGTTAAGTGGAGTCTAATAAAGCAGGGTGGTTTCATTGCCACTGTTGTGCGCCCTCAGCTTTCTTTAAACAGGATGGACCCAGAGAGAATTGGTAGGATTTGTTTTTAGCATCTACTAAGTAAATAGTCACAAATAATTAATCAAAAAATACACTGCTTATAATTAGGAGTGTTTTCCTACATATCCATCGCCCATTGTTTTGCATTTAGAGTGTACTACAATTTACAGTTTAAAGGATAGTGATTGCCACCCTTATGATTATTATTGTGTTCAGTATTTCATATTTTCATTATTTTTAATGTTACGTATAACTTTCATTACTAATACAGTTGTTGTTGCATTTCCTATTAGTTTATTTGTAAATATTATTACGGGTAATAGTTACAGCCTCGTGAAACTCATGTTAATGTGTCATGTCATAACTTACTTTCCTATTTATAGGAGGTGATGGTATCGGGTATGAACAATAATAATACAATTGCACTTTTCACAGATCTTCGACGACAAAAAATAAATCCGTTATATGACTGTTATTTCTTTAAAAGGGAACGCACCTTTAATATCCGGATGATTAAAGGCAGAAAAAGGACCTGACTTAAAGGAGAGAAGGTGAAGAATGTCATCGACAAAAATATTGACCAGCCCGATATTTTAACCAGAGCATCTTCTACCAGACTATTGTGAAGATAAGTATAGATGAGAATAGGTTTAGTACTTTTAAACCCAGAAAGATGTCACTTGAATAGTTAGCCACAATATTCTGACAGGTCAATATTTTATTTTTTGTCTTTGATATTCTAACATAAACTAATTTTTCTGAAAGACACAGACTTTTTTTTCTTAACTAAGCAGTAGTGGCTGCTACCGGATAAGGGTGGCGAAGCGGGCTAATTCATAAATAAAAAAACACTTACCTCCCCCCATTCGTCCTCGTCCTTCTTCCTCTGCAGTCCGGCCGGCATCAGGAAGCACCTGGCACACAGGTTCTCCAGAGCCAATGACAATGCTGCAATGCAGCGTTGTGATTGGTCTGAGTGCTGTGGATAGGTGCTGAGACTCGAACAGCGAGCCTGTACATGCTCCTCACCAGGCTGTGTAATGCATCCTGACAGGAACATGCAACCTGCGCATGAACTGTTTGGTTGGCCCAAGAGGTCCGGCCAAACAGTTCATGGGCACTTTGGGAGTGCAAACCACTCCTCCCCTGCTCTGGACAGCCCCACCCCGCCCCATACTGCACACAGGCCACTGACTGCATACAATAGGAAAAATAAAATGACAATAACGATAAGTTATTGTCATTTTATTTCTCCTTTTTGTGCAGTGCGGCAACGCTGCTCTGCCTTAACGGAGGAGCTCTTACTGTAACTAAGTAGATGTCAATGGTCCTAGGCAGGAGTTATCAGCCATCACAGGACAGTTAAATAGGTTATACTACTCTGGAAGGATCTCTTGAAATAGTGCTAAAATTAGTCCTAGTTCACAACGGTAACAGATATTCCGTCTGCTGAAATATAAATCCCATTATATCCTATGGGATTACTTTTCTGCAGACGGGATATCCATCTTTGTTGTGATGGAGTAACCCGTCCGCGAAGATCTAAATCAGGCCCCTAGTCCTTCTACTTCCCTTCAGCCTCATGATAAAATTGAATGCCCATAACTTCCCCAAAAGGTGTCAAGAGGTCCAACCAGGGGGTACATCTTGGCCCAACTTGGAACCAGACCATATGGAATGTGCTGTATGTAGGAAACTACTCCCATCACACCAGAATTCCTTCCAAGAATACATGGGTCACTGAGAGCATATTCTCAGAGACAGAGGTTCATTCATCCTTGGGGCACCCTACACTTATCTTAGGTCAGTGGAATAATGTTGTTTAAGGACCGTAACCATTTGAGACCAGAAATTGACTATTTCATCAATAAATGTGTTGAAAATTCTATCAAGAGTGGAATTTATTAGCACTTTCTGGAAAGTAGCTATCCATTGAAAATCTGAGATGCCCCTATTGTTGATTTTATACAATTTCTGTCAGGATAAAATATTGGGAATCTAGACAAGTTGCATTAAAATGTAACCCATTGTACAACTCTGTATTTCTCCACTCCTTCGAATAAAAAATGTTTTTTGGTTTCATGGAGATCAAAACTGCGAAAACAGAAGTTGTGTTTTATTGTCAAAAAGTGACTGCCAGAAGGTATTCGCATGAGAAAGCGATGCACTCAGGCATAGTTGCATTACACATCTCATTAGACACTGAGGGAAGAGAGCACTCCAGAATAGAATTTCCACCCATGCGCACAACAGCAAGGAACGTTTCCGCATCATCAAAGAGTTCGCCCAAACCCAACAGCGAGACTACGGACATCCCACCCTCACAGGACCTCTGCGACAGACTTAGCAACTTCTTCCACGTCAAAATCAAGACCATCTATGACAACTTTGACGACAACAACCTCAACGTGGATCCCTCTCCCTTGGTTCCCAAACACAAGCAGCCGACACTGGATAGCTGGACTGTCCTCAGCGTTGAAGACACCCTAAAGAGTATGGAGACCAACCACTCCGGGGCCCCACAGACCCCTGCCCCCACCATATCTACCACAGTGCCGCAGACATCATGGCCCCCAATCTTGAACAAATCATTAACCGCTCCATCAAGACCACCTCCTTCCCCGATGACTGAAAACACGCCGAAATCAACCCTCTCCTGAAAAAACACTCGGCAGACCCCACCGACCCCAAACAATTCAGACAGATCTCCTAACTCCCGCACCCGGTGAAAGTCTTAGAAAAAGCTGTCAACAACCAACTCGCCGCCTTCATAGAAGATGGCAAAATCCTTGACTCCTCCCAATCAGGCTTCAGGAAGAACGATAGCACCGAAACCGCCATACTTCCTGCGACAGGCGACATCCTCTTCCTCCTCTACAGATTAGAGACTGTGGCCCTCATCCTTTGATACAGTCTCTCACCGCACCCAAGCCCGTAGACTCCACAAAGCCGGAATCCGGAACAAGGCCCTTGACTGGATTGACTCCTTCCTCTCTGGCAGAAGACAATGGGTCAGACTCCCTCCTTTCCTCTGGGAACCCATTTCCGACAACCTGGAGAGTCCCCCAAGGCTCCTCCAACAGCCCGACCCTGTTCAACGTCTACATGGCCCACTCGCCTCCATCGTCAGTCCTCACAAACTCAACATTTTATCGTATGCAGATGACACCCAACTCATCCTCACCCTGTCCAACAAACCCAACCTCCCCAAACATAATTTTCAAGACGGTATGGAAGCAGTCGCCAGATGGATGAAGAACAGCTGCCTACAACTCAACACAGACAAAATGGAGGTGCTCATCATGGTGCCACACACCGATGCCTGGACCAACACCTGGTGGACCCCTGCCCTTGGGAAAGCTCCCTCTCCCATGAACACAGGCAAATCATCACCCACACCCTAATCAATAGCAGACTAGACTACGGCAACACACTCTACACCGGGATCAACAAGAACCTCACCTACAAACTACAGAACATCCAGAATGCAGCAGCCGGACTAGTACTCAACTTCCCACACCCTTGCTACATCAACCAACACCTACAGACTAGTCTACACTGGCTCCCCATCGAGAAGAGAATCACCTTCAAGCTTCTCACCCACGCCCACAAAGCCCTCCACAACACCGGACCCAACCTACATGAACCACTGCCTCATGTTCCACAAACCAAAAAGATCCCTCAGGTTGGCCAACTTCTCCCTTGCGATGTTGCCACGCATAGAGAAGACCAGAGCAGGAGGACGCTTATTCTCCCTCCTCGCTGCGAAGGCATGGAACTCCCTCCCACTCCACCTTCGGGGGACTCCATCACTCCCCAAGTTTCTGAACAACCTCAAGACCTGGCTCTTTGACAGACCTCTGTAATCTTCCGGAAGCTGTGCCCCCATCCTCCCCCTCAGCACCTTGAGACCTCTTCGGGTGAGTAGCTGTGCTCTACAAACCCCTGATTGATGAAAAGGAGTCATTTCTTAAAATCCAAGTTGGACAGATTTAAATTGTCCCATCACATTCTATATTCACTAATGATCATCAAGTGTCAGTGATATATACAACAATTGAAAATGAAACAGAACATCTGGAACTGAAACAAAGTGACTAACAAATAATAACGCCCTACAATCTCAATCCCTTTTAACGAGACATATATCCTCAATGACTGCTGATCATAGTAAGTCAGAGATTAGTGTTGATGTCTAATCAGCTCAGACAGAAGGTGAAACCAGGACAACAGAAACTTTCTTGTCAATAATTAAAATGCAGCATTCTTTAGATTTTGATGACTGCCTCCATGTCGTTCACCATTTGTGCAACCACCACAAGCACATTCCAAAGTATGTGACATATTCGATATTCTTGATGCATTTTATTTAATTATTTAATATTTGAGCAATGGTCAACCAAAGAATAATGTTCAGATTAAACAAAACCCAATACTCAATTTAGCCAAAGGAAAACAATTAAATAAAGGCAAATCACATGAGATAAAGGGTGTACAGCACGAGATCCAGTTAAGGATGAACAAAGGTTACTAGGAAGAATTAGGAAGGCAGAAAGCAGATTTACAGCAAGAATGAGAGATTCGTTTGATAACTAGCAGTGCAAGAGAATCAGTGAAGACTTTTATCAATTCATTAAAATCAATATCCTAAGAATAGACATGTGATTTATAATTTAAAAAAAATAATTCAGCTATGTGGTTTTAATTGGTGACTGTATTTAAGACACCTAACACTTGCTTGGGCTCTGTCACAAGCGGATAAAGTCTTTTAATGAGAATACACCAAATTACTCTCAGTATACTGGACATCCACATATAGCACTAGAATCATATTCATATGGGTTTACATTGGTCAGTATTAGGAGATGCAAATGGTAACAATTTGTGGTCTGTTGCCAGGTAATGTGAGACCATATCAGGGAGTTTCAGAGGTATGGGCTCATTTATTACAACAAGTCACGTCTTTCCTCAGGTCTGCTTGACCAAGCACTGATGCTTAGAGTCCTGTTCTTGGCTTTGATTTATTCCTTAATGAAATAACCCTTTTTGTAGAATGTGTGTTTTGCTCTTCTCTGCCTCTACTTTGGGAAGTTGGGAATGATCCCCTCCAATCAAAATTTGGAATAAATATTTTCTCCGCAATTTTCAAGCTTCCTTTCACAAATGCTGACGTTTCTCATGAATCTATGACATAATATCGACAGACAGAATATCTACATACAAAATTATCGACACAAAAATATCGACATCAAAAATATTGGAGTTATATCTTCATAAAGGTAAGTACAAAAATATCGGAGAAAAAATATCGTAGTACAAAAATATCGAAATTAAAAATATTGTTTTTTTAAATGTATTAATAATAATGTTAACATAATTTTAAAATACATATAATTTTACAAATATTAAATAAAAACATTAAAACATATTTAAAAAATAATAACTAATACATATACATTTAAAAAAAAAAACTCCACATATAAATTAATATATATACTTACTCCACATATTGCAACAGTAGGAAAAGCATTGGATAGCGTAGGGGTAAAAATTACTATTCCCACTCCAGAGAGTGCAACAGTAGGGAAAGCGTTAAATAGCGTAGGGGTAAAAAGTTACTATTCCCACTCCAGAGGGTGCAACAGTAGGGAAAACATTGGATAGCATAGGGGTAAAAATGACTATTCCCACTCCAGAGGGTGCAACAGTAGGGAAAGCGTTGGATAGCGTGGGGGTAAAAAAATTACTATTCCCACTCCAGAGAGTGCAACAGTAGGGAAAGCGTTGGATAGCGTAGGGGTCAAAAGTTACTATTCCCACTCCAGAGGGTGCAACAGTAGGGAAAGCGTTGGATAGCGTAGGGGTAAAAATTACTATTCCCACTCCAGAGGGTGCAACAGTAGGTAAAGCGTTGGATAGCGTAGGGGTAAAAATTACTATTCCCACTCCAGAGGGTGCAACAGTAGGGAAAGCGTTGGATAGCGTAGGGGTGAAAATTACTATTCCCACTCCAGAGGGTGCAACAGTAGGGAAAGCGTTGGATAGCGTAGGGGTAAAAATTACTATTCCTACTCCAGAGGGTGCCACAGTAGGGAAAGCGTTGGATAGCCTAGGGGTAAAAATTACTATTCCCACTCCAGAGGGTGCAACAGTAGGGAAAGCGCCGGATAGCTTAGGGGTAAAAATTACTATTCCCACTCCACCACTCCAGAGAGTGCAACAGTAGGGAAAGCGTTGGATAGCGTAGGGGTAAAAATTACTATTCCCACTCCAAAGGGTGCAACAGTAGGGAAAGCGTTGGATAGCGTAGGGTAAAAAATTACTATTCCCACTCCAGAGGGTGCAACAGTAGGGAAAGCGTTGGATAGCGTAGGGGTAAAAATTACTAATCCCACTCCAGAGGGTGCAACAGTAGGGAAAGCGTTGGATAGCATGGGGGTAAAAATGACTTCCCACACTACTACCCCTTTAACACAGAACACACTACACATACAAAAAACACAATTAATATAAATATCAATTAATCAATTTATAACAATTAATATTATTACATTGATGTAATTATAAATGAACTAAGTAACACATATTAATTACCAATTAATTAACAATACATACCAATAAATAAATACAATCTCTTTAATTAATTAAATGCAATTATGTCACATCCTATTCCCCTATAAACACACAACCCACTACATTTAAATAAATCGCATCATTTAATCACTTAATAATAATTAATTACCAATTAATTATTAATTAGCAATAACAAAAAAATTAAATATATTAGCACATTAACTCTAATTAATTTAATTAACTAATTAATAATAATTAATTACCAATTAATTATCAAATAACAATAACAACAATTTTAATATATTAGCACATTAACTCTAATTAATTCAATTAACTAATTAATAATAATTAATTACCAATTTATTATTAATTAACAATAACAAAAAATAGTAAATACCACTACATTAACTCTAATTATTTCAATTAACTAATTAATAATCAATTAATTATTAATTAAAAATATTTTTAAAAATATTAATTAATTAATTATTATTATATTACTTCCCACCTTATTCCCCTATAAACCCACAACCCGCTCTGATACTAAAACGCAAAATGTAAACAAAATTACTAATTTCCAAACATACATTAAAAAACATATTTAACAAACATATAAACAACATAATAAAATAAATAACACTAAACAAAATTTCGATATTAGTAACATACATACCTTAAAAACGATATTCTGTCTATCGATATTTTGCACATCGATATTCTATACCATCGAAATTAAAACATCGATATTATTGTATGTAGATATTTTAATTTAGATATTTTGTCTCTCTACCGTTTCTCATGTTACTCCTTCCATTTCTGCTTTTCATTACTTATTCACATCCCTACAGAAACTTTCCAGTAGAGCAAATGGCAAGCCATGGGCATCTCAACCTGAAATGTTGGGGTCTGCTCTGTAGGCATCTTTTGCTTGGTGAAATTATTGGCTACCAAATGGGTGGGTATGTGCAAAGCATTTATGATGAAGGTCAGAAGATGTAAGTAACCCAACTGAGCTTGTGGGAATGGGATGTGTAATGCCCGCTGTTCAACTATCTGTTGCATCAGTGTGGCTGTGCCCCCCGAAAATGTGCTAGATGGGGTGTAGGAACTGTTCATCATTGTGAATGGGAGTTAGCATATTGGCAATATCAGCCAAGTTTATCACCTGTTGGTTTATATTGCTCATGTAAGATACTAATCTTGAGCTTGTCTTTTTGCAAGTACAAGCCATCCACTAACCTATATGGTACTTTTGTTGATCCTGTTTAAACAATGTTGATCCACCCCTTCCTAGTTCTCACGTCGCAAACGTGTGAGTAGGAGAACAGGAGAGGTAGAAAGGTAGAAAGAACATGCTACTTGTACAAGTTGGTTCACACCCATTTTGTTGCTATCCATACATAGTCTGATTACATCCTATTGGCTAGATCTAATGGATTTGGCAGAAGAGTACTACTTTAGAACAGGCAGTAGGTTAAATAGCAAGCATTTTCTTCAGAAAGAATCAGTCTACATTTACACTATTGACTTTGGAATTCCATATCAGGGTATATCCCGGCCTCTCTGTAAAGCACAGTGTACAGGAATAGTTGTCTACAAAGATTTGACTGTGCTGCAAATGTAATATAACAGGCTTAAGACAGGCCTGGGAAAGCTACTACTGCAATAAAATGATCAAATCATTATACAGAAATATTCTCCTATACTAGTACACTCTTTGTGAAAGAGTCTTGAATTCCCCTTTCTTTTCTACATTACATTATGCATTGTGACATAAACTAAGAATACTGAAGTTTTAAAAATAGTTTAAGCCAAATGACACATCCATGGCACCTAGGAAACTGCCAACCAGCTTGAAACTAGGCGAGTCAAATCAAATCAAAAAGTCTTTATTTCGATTTTTTTCAATCATGAAAGACAATACCTTAAACATTTTCAAATATTTGACACTTTAAAGGAAAAATAAAAAACATCATTAGTAGCTAGTAGAATCCACAATTCATCTCTTCACTCTCCATTAACAATTATTATTGGCCTGCTACCACAATAAAATCCATACATTACAATCAATAAATAAGTTATGTTAAAAAAGAGACATTGATATTGTGAAAAAAAAAGACATTTTCAAAAATTAATCACCAGGAACATTACTCACTAGATACATTTTACAGTTTCAAGTATTGTTAGATCAAAATTACTGTAGGCTCATTTTACGGGCCCGAATTATCCACATCCAGTGAAGAAATTTAGCTATGGCTATAACTACGGCTTGTGAGTTGTCAGTACGCAGAATCCTGACTGCCTCACAACCCGTTTCGAGACCTAACTGGAGACAAATAGGTTTTAGCCAGGATCTCCTAGGAACCTTATATTCAGGACAGGCAAAGAGCACATGCCCAATGACTTCCCGCTGATCAGGACAAAAGGGACAGGCCGATCCCTGTCCCCCTCGCCATTTTGCGGTGAATGCATTTAATGGTAATGTCCCCACCCTAAACTGATGGTATTTCTTCCTGTCCCCTGGGATGGTAATCCAATCCCAATATGCCTCAAAGGCCGGTGAATCCTTAAGTTCTAGGAAATGAATATATGATTATACCACGCTTACAACTACCACGCATGGCTTTACCACGCGAATTTTACATCGCAAGTGGCTTTACCACGCTGGTATTTACAACAAAGGACTATACCACGCGTAAAAAACGTCTTACCTGCACGTCTTTCACCAGCAGCCCTTACTTCCATCCACCCTGGAAACAAATGTCAAAACACGTCTACCAAAATAAAAAAAGGACTGCTATTATGACGTACACGGCACGTCTTTGGGGGAGGCTTTTTCCTTATACATCAAAAATAATGTGCGTTTTTTTTATTTATGTAAACTGCTTGTTATTTTTGGGGGGGAGACCCCCCCAGCCCCCCCCCCGAGCCCCCCGAGCCCCCCCACCCCCCCCAAGCCCACGCAGAACGACTGGAAGGAATACCACGTCTCTCCCCAACCCACGCAGAACGTACTTGCGTGGTAAAGACGGTCGTGGAAGGCACCCGCGTTGAAAAAACGTTTACGTGGTAAGTGTAGCGTGGTAAACGTTATGCGTGGTGATGCCTTCGGAGTAAATGATGTTTCCCCTAGGAAATCTGCCGCAAGAGATGGTTCGGTACAGCGGCCAAATCTCTTTGCCTCAAGCATACTCCAGTACAGGTCTCGAAATGTTTTTCTTGGTGGAAAGGGATTTCCTACTGGGTCATCCCACAATGGAGATAACCCCATAGCCTTGTAAATAGCCTTTACCTCCCTCAACCATACTATTTTATGGGCCTTATCAAGGTCTCTTACCTCGAGGAAGGCCCGTGCATACTGGGAGAGTTCTGGAGTGACCCATAATCTCCTCCAGTAGGCAGCCGATCTATATCTGGCCATATCCTCGAGGCTATGGGACCCTAGGTCGTAATGGAGAGGGATTAGTGAAGTGGAGGCCGGTAGGCCTGTAATGTTACGCAAAAATGTATTTTTCGCTCCCGTCAGCCTTTTCAAATTACTAAGCCCCCACAGTTCCGCCCCGTAGAGAACTGATGCTCCTGCTTTGGCATCATGAATCTTAAGAACCGGGGTAATTGGCCTAGTGTGAGATAAGTAAAATTCTTTAGTGAGAGCTCCTGTCAATTGTGCGTGTTTTGTGACCAGCTGGTTAGTGTGCTGTTTCCAATCTAATTTTGATGATAGGGTTATGCCCAAGTAATTAAATACTTGGGTCTGCTCCAGTTGAACCCCATCCATAACCACCCTCCCTCTGACGAGTTTGTTTTTATGTAGGATCATGAACTTTGTCTTTGATGTATTAATGACAAGACCATGGTCTTTGCAAAAAACTTCAAAAACTCCAACAGCGTTTTGGAGACCCTGCTGTGTCCTCGAAATTAATAGCGTATCGTCAGCAAACATCAACAGGGGGATCGGCTTGCCATCCAACTTAGGGGCATCAGTTGGTTGACGTTCGAAATAGCCGATCACCCTGTTGATGTATAGTGAGAAGAGTATAGGGGCAAGTACACACCCTTGGCGAACCCCTCTGGCAATTGGGAATTTATCTGTTACACTTCCCTGCTGGTTCCAGCGGACCCGGGCATAATTGCTTTCATGCAGTCTGATTAAAAGTGACAAAATATCAAGTGGGATGCCCTGCTCATGTAGGGCTGCCCACAACTTAGTGCGGGGCACCAAGTCAAACGCTGATTTAGGATCAACGAAGACTGCAAAAAGCATACCCCCCCCCCCAGTAGCACTACACGCCAATATATTAAAACAAATCTAAAAACTTGGTCAATGGTACTGGTATGACTACGAAACCCTGCCTGTAGGGGCGACAGAATATCCTTTTCCTCTATCCAGCCCTGAATATGCTGCAGTAAGATCCTTGCCACAACCTTTTGTATGCAAGCGATCAAGCTAATTGGCCTGTAGTTTCCTGGGTCCGAGCACTCCCCCTTTTTAAAAATAGGAATGATCTCGGCACCCTTCCAGGACTCAGGTATTGGTGAGCCCATCGTAATGCCATTAGCTAACAGATGAATATAGGAGGCCCAAAGGTCCTTATCATGCATGAAAAGGTCTGCTGGGACGGAGTCCAGGCCTGGTGCCCTAGCTTTAGGGATATTGTCCAAAATTTTGATGGTATCAGCTTTAGTAAAGGATAGGTGGTTTGTGCCCTCAATTGCTTTTAAAAGAGCCTCGCTCTCATCTCCCACCTCGTCCACAGCGGCAAACTGGGACGCAAAATGAGAGACCCAAGCATTTGGTGGAACATAGTTGGTTGGATCACCCCTTTTAATCCCCCTACCCCATTTGACCATATCCCAAAATGAGCACATAGATCTTTCTTTACTGGCACTCAGGAGCTCCCTCCAGTATTCGTTGTCCCAGTCACTTTTTGCCTTAAGTTGTGTTTTTTTGTACGTGACTCGGGCAATCTTGATCTTAACTATATCTTTGGTCTTTACTGCATCCGATAGGGCCCTGTATGCAACCCTACAGGATTTTCCATACCATTGATCCTCCTTCCTCGCTGGCCTACTCTGTTTTTTTGTCACCTTTTTGACGAAAAAGGATCTTAATTGAGTGAAAAAAGTATCGTGAATCCGACTAGCATTTGACACCATTGCCTCTGCAGTGGAATTGTTCCTTAGATCAACTATAGCCTGAACGGTTAAGTCCCTCATGGCAGCTACACCCTCTTCATTCATAACACAGTTTGCCCATCTGATTCGTCTGTGGTTATTTAAGAGGGCTATTTCCACACAATCACCGGGGCCCTCGCATTTTAGTAAATCAAATACCCTAAATGTAAGGACTAATGGATTGTGATCACTCTCTACCCGTTCTTCTATCCGCATATCATCCATAGTGGACCAGTTTTCCTTATTCGTCAGGATGTAATCTATGCGACTATGAGATATACCGTTGTTAAAGGTAGAGGCACCCTGTTTATCGGAACCCATTCTTCCATTAGTGGCACGTAGACCATGCTCCACACAAAGGACTTTGAGTTGCAGTGCTGCCTCTGACCATTTTTTGATAGGTGGTATTGTCAGCTGAGGGATCTTCAAAATAAAATCCTCTTCAACTGTAAGATCCATATCATAGTTATCTAGGGGTTCAAAACAGCAGTTAAAATCTCCTGCCACAATAATATTACATTTTGAGAGATATCGCTCAAGGAGACTATCTAACTGATCGACTGATTCAGTAGGTTTTCCACCTGAGAGCCCCCTTGAATAAATATTAAAAACAAGGAGGTCCTTAAAGTCTAAGCTTTTAAGTTTAATTAACAGAATATCTGGGCTGTTTGTGACCAACTGGGTAACAGAATAACTACTGTCCTGCTTAACCCATGTCAACAAGCCTCCCTTAGGTCTTCCCCGTAAGCTAGGGATGGCAGAGGTATAGAAATTTAGATATCCTTGCTTATGTTCCGGTGTTACCTGCCATGTTTCCTGGAGGAGGATTATATCCTCATTATCCAGAAAGGCTAGCCAGTCCAAAGATTTTACCTTACTTCTAAACCCCGCCACATTCCATGACACCATAGTTGATAAGGTAAGGGTACTCGTATGGACAGCTCTATTGTGAGGGTCAGGACTACCCCTAGCTTCATTGGGTGGTATACCCCCGCATAGATTAGTAACCAATACCTCCTGATTGAAATCGTTGTTATTTTGAACAATATTAACTAGCATACGATCATGTGGTTGGTTTAGGCCATTAGTCCCTTCCCGATCAACTGAGGTATTACATTTGCCCATTATGTTGGACCGGGGCAAGTGAATGTCACTAGTAAGGGCAGCGCTATGAGCTAAAATGTCGTCCGTTCCACAGGCCAGAGGTAATTTAAAACATGCCGTGTTACGGTCCCCCTGGAGTCAGTCGCAATCATTTAGGCCTGACAGAATACAAAACCTATTTCCAAGGCTAATCCCCCATTCGTTAGATGGAGCACCCGCTCCCCACCTATTCATCGTGGTGTCCCACCTTGGCCCTGGAGTCTTAGGATACGTCACATTTTTCCGCTCACCGCAAAATAACTTTAAGGTGAGGGGAACAATAGCGCCACTCCTGCGTTGGGGGGGGAGTATATTTGGCAAAACATTAGGGAGCACAGCCAAATGGGAAAAGTTCACCACTACGCAATCTCCTTTGAACTTTTTCGGTCTATTCCCTATCCAGGGTGCTCTTCTGGCCGACACAATCTCCCCTGCCAACTGCTGTTTCCCTCCAGGGGCCATCTGCATGTTGCCTGACAGCCAGTGCAGCGCCTTACTAGAAAGAGATGTTGGGGATTGTGATTGCCCAGGTGCCAGTGGTGGAACGTTTGCCAATACCAACACCAGAGGTGAGGCTTCTACCATAAATTGAGGAGAGTCTGTTTCATGACAAAATACTGGTTGAACAGTGGATGTAGGCAAGACCTCCTCTCTTACTGCAGTGTGAATGTCTACATTAGCTGGTGCCTGACCGGGTGGGATAGTTGATGTCGTACTCCTCTCTACCTCTACCACAGTCAGACCATTCTCCCCAGGTGTACCTGTTAAATTTGAGACCAGAGTTGCTATATTAACAACCTCCCCATTTACCTTATTCTGGATCCCACCAAGTTTTTTCACCTCAGCAGTGAGCTTATCAATTTTGGCCACCATTGGTTTTATAATAGCTTTGATTTTACACTCAATCATATCTGCTATCCTAAGAAATAGCTCATCATCCATAATGTGCTTTGCGCTGGCCTCCCCAGCATCCGTATTCTTATCCTTAGTTTTCCGAGGAGGAGTAGCCCTTTTCTTCCTTAACCCTGAACGTAACCCACCACGCTTGGGTAGGGTCTTTTTACATTTTCTATCTGTCCTAGTTTCCTGTTCTTCAGAGGAAAGATCATCTTCTATGACCTGAACATGTATCTCGGGATCAGAATCATCATCACTGTCATAATTTGCTTCAGGGTCAATTTCTAGGTCGACCGCTGGGAGTGAGCTTTTATCATACTTGCCACTGGCATGTAGATCAGTCTCAAGAGCATCACTACCAGCAGCCTGTAGGGATGTATCAACCATGAAGGAAGGTTGGGATGGACTTGGAGGAGGGATAACTGGCGATTGACTTAGTCCTAATGAATGTCGCCTTTCGCTGTTAATTTTGGTTACCACTTGGACCATGTAATTATCCATCGTGTTGGACGTGGTTGGAGCTAATTTTTTAGGCATGCTACATAGTTACAAGATAGCGCTCACAGAAATATGGAAAGTATTTAGCCCTCAAATAAACAGTACTTGACTGGGGGGGAAACAACAACAACAGTCCTCTTATGAGATTTGGTACAAGATAGCAAAATAGTCTTACTGCATGAAGATGCCTCGAACTTAATTATGGCAGAGTGGTCGGCACAGTCCAGTCGCGGCCAGTCTCGGACTGTCTAAGACTGTCCGCCCTTTGTCCGGGCTTCGTCCCGGCCTTCGTCCCGCTCACGCATCCCGCTCACGCGTGATTGGGGTGTTTCTTATACAGGGGGCAGGTTTGAAGGGGAGGAGTCACGGGAAGAGGCGGCAGGTGTGCGGGCTGTTGTAATGCACAGCCTGATGGGCCTCGCAGTCCCGGTCTCCCAGCGATGTCCAGGAAAGCAAAGGCGGCAGTCTCCTCCTTGCCGAAGACACAGGCAGCACAAACAGCAGCAGAGTTCAAAAACCGACTACGAGCGGCTCCCGCGGAGCGGGGGCCGCGAGTCGTGTTTTAAGGGCCGGTGATCAGGGACAGTAGAGGGGAGGAGTCACGGGAAGAGGCGGCAGGTGTGCGGGCTGTTGTAACGCACAGCCTGATGGGCCTCGCAGTCCCGGTCTCCCAACGTTGTCCAGGAAAGCAAAGGCGGCAGTCTCCTCCTTGCCGAAGACACAGGCAGCACAAACAGCAGCAGAGTTAAAAAACCGACTACGAGCGGCACCCCTAGGCGAGTCTTGATTACTGCACCAGAAGGATAAGTTCATGGCGCTGTTACAGTAATACAAGTCTCCAGTTGGCACACTAGCCCTCATTGCAGACTTTAAGTGCAAATATGCACAAACAAACTAACTGAAGCCCTAGCTTACTAACTAACTAATCCTACTTAGACCTTTATCTTGCTGCAAGTACCAAAGAAATAATTGTGAACTGGAACTGGAATCCTGGAACTAATGAGTCATTACACTTCAGCACTTGCAAGTAAAATGAAACACCGAGGAATGTAGGTGAAGTAAGGGACTCATTTGGCTTGGAGTCTGAAGAGCTGGAGCCCAAAAAGATACTGAGATACAAGTCTCCAGTTGGCACACTAGCCCTCATTGCAGTCTTCAAGTGCAAATAGGCACAAACAAACAAACTGAAGCCCTAGCTTACTAACTAACTAATCCTACTTAGACCTTTATCTTGCTGCAAGTACCAAAGAAAGAATTGTGAACTGGAACTGGAACCCTGGAACTAATGAGTCATTACACTTCAGCACTTGCAAGCAAAATGAAACACTATAGGAATGTAGGTGAAGTAAGGGACTCATTTGGCTTGGAGTCTGAAGAGCTGGAGCCCAAAGATATACTGAGCCCTCCTGTTTAAATATTTCACAGGCATGCAGAGAGATCTAGACAGAATCACTCCTGAGAGCTGACCCATACCCTCAGCTGGAGCCAGAGGAAGTTTCACAGGCAAAGAGAGCATTCCAGACCACAGTGTCTCTAAACTCATTCACATCGAAGGATCGACATAGACACAGTACAACACAATTGTCATTGCCATATATATTAAAATGGGCATCCTTGTGTCTGTGTGTTGTTTTATTGTCAAATGTAAATACGCCATAAAACACCCTAAGGTTCTAGCAGGACATTTCCTAGTTCAGCACAGCCAAAATGCCTCCTTTTACATTTGCATCTGCTTTGATATTAAGAAAACAATTGAAGTCTTTGCAGAAGGTTAGCAAATCCTTCCAACCAACACCTTCAAGCATTCGTTGTGAACCTCATCACCTTCCAAAAGTAACTGAGAGATAGCTTGTCATCCAGAATATTTAAAATGTATTTAATTAAGCATTGAATCCATTGAATAAGTAGGTTGAACTTTATTTGTATGCAAGGCGTTGTGCCCAATTTTCTAAATACATGTCATCATGCAACATCTGTCTACCCCTCCTTATTTTTGGAAACCAAGGGACAGATGTACAAAACACTGGTCACAAAATGCTGGATGCAAGCTGTGACTAGTTTTTTTGTGACCTGTGTGGAATGTTTTTAACAGACTTCTGTACTACTAGTTCAGTTCACAAAATTTTGAACCATAGTGAGTAGCCTACCTTATCGATATTCATGAAGTAGGTCATACATTGTGATTCACAATTGGTGGCCAGCACAGGGACAGTGGCCTATTGGTGGTCAGTAAATGACCATGTCTATGATCACTTTTTTAATGGTTTTATTAAATGCAGAATGTTTTTCCTTAAATGATATGAAATGCATAAAAAACATTTTTAAGCTTTTAAAAATTCTGTTTGAAAGTAGACAGTTATCCTGTGGATCAAAAACTACTCCCCAAAACTTTTTTACATTCACAAAGGAGAATAGGTCCCTTGAATCGTTTACCACTTCATGTTGGAGACCCGTAAAAGAAAAGTTTTTTGCATCCAGTGTTTTTATTCCAAAACATAGATACATAACATAAAGATTGCTTTCTGGAAGAAACACCCTAAAACCACCCCTTCCAAAAGCAATTGTTTACACTTTCTAAACTTAGCTTGTGACTCAGTAACCTATCATTAAATCGTAGAATGAATGTAGTACATTCCAAAGAGCCATTTGGCAGTCTCAAACCATTTGACTTAGCAATGTTCAGAGTATGTGACAGTTTGTTAGATTTGTGGGTCTCTGGTTGGCACAGGTAAGTACTTGTGACAAGCAGGGACCCTCTCCTCCAGTCAGGGCAAGGGACTTACACTTTAAAATAACCCCTGCTCACCCCCTAGTTTGCGTGGCGCAAGCAGACAAGGCTAATCCTCAGAGCGTTATTGGTTAAGCATTTATGACCATATACAGTAACTCAAGAATACACCACAAATGGACACCAGTCTAGTTTCTATATCAAAAATAGGTTTCTTTATATATTTCTTGAGCAGGCTTAATACAAGACCCAGATAACTTTTAGCAATAGGCCACAATACATTTCAGGCAAAGCATTCTTTAAAAGTGCGTAGTTATCTTGTTTGTGTGCGTTGCGCACTCTTGTCCGACTCTCAGCGTTACAATAATGTCACAAAAAGCATTAATCCCACGTTGCGGACTCCTGGGTCCGTGGCGTACACTCAGTAGCATGTGTTGTATCGCTAGTACCTTTTGTGGGGCGGAGTCTGGGTCGTAGGCGGTGTCCGGCCCGTGCGGGCACCCACAAGATGCTGGCGGCTCCTCACGAGGCGGGCCCCGGCTCTGGCGGCGTCTCCGGGTGAGGCGGAGAGCGGGGGGGCCTCAAGGAGCCGGCGGGCGATGCGGATTACCAGGCGCGGTCACGGCATACGAGCCATACCTTCGGGTCATGGACTGCTGGGGAAAGGCGGGCGGCCCCGCACGAAGCAGCCGGTACGAATCGTACTGGCCAGCTCTCTCTGTGCGGCGCGGCCCCTGGGAATCCAAGTGCGACATGGAGGGCACGTTCGCTTAGGGCGTACGGATTGTCCCGCACTCAGAGAGGCATTCCGGTCAGCTTCCACCGGTGGGAGGGGCAGCGATGCGAGCAGTGCGGCTCGTAGGGGCAAACTAAGGCAGAGTGCGGGCGGCCAAGCGGGACATATTGTATTGTATTGTATTGTATGTTGTTCTTATATAGCGCAACTGTCACCCTGCGGGTATCCTGGCGCTTTGGAAGAGAAAACTAGTCAGATGGAATTAACAGATTAGAAAGCTGGATGATAGACGCCGGGAGGGCTAGGAGCGGCTCGAAGCTTGAGCGGGCTCACACGATGCGGGGGCGGCCAGGCACCAGCGTCACGACAAGGAGGGGGGTGAGGCGCACTGGGGATCGTAGCTTTCTGCGATAAGGAAGGCCAAAGGTCAGCAGCAGACAGCGGAGGCAGGAGGAGTCCTATAATCCTGGGACTCCGTTCAAGGGACAAGCTCACCCACAATCCCTTGGAGATTAGTTTGAAGCACAAGTTCTGCCAAGTCTTTTCAAGTCTTTTACTCTCCTTTCTCAGCAAGGCACCCACTGCAGGCCAGTCCCCCAGGTCAGGGACAGTACTCCTCCTTCAGCTTCTCCAGGTCCTTCTAGTCGGGCAGAGGTTCTTCGTGGTTCAAGCAGGATCTGATTTCTTAGAAGCAGGGTTCCTACTTTTATTCAGCAAATCTTTTGTTCTTGCAGGCCAGGGGGCCTGAGCCTAGTTTCACCCAGTCCTGGAGCACTTTGTTTTGGAGACTCTGGCTTGTCTTTTCAGTGTGCAGGGCAGAGACATCAGACGCTCCACAGGAGGTGGAGCCAGCATTGTGGTGGCAGAGCACAGCCCTATTCGGAGTCAAGGGGCACTCCTCCCACCCATCTTGGTGTAATCTCTCTATTCACTACCTGGCAGCCCAGACTGTCTCCTGGAATCACCCAGCCCTGTCACACACAGAAACCAGACAGCTGATACACATCCTAGCAGAGGCGGGCTGAAATGGTTAGGCAAGCAAAAACCGGCTTTCTAACAGTGGTATCTGCAAACACAGGATATTAAAATAAACTTTACTAAAAGATGTATTTTATTATTCTGAGTTCAGGCATACTAAACTTGACTTTCTACCATGTTCCCTGAGTCTGTTAGGAATGTATGATGTAACAATTCCACCAGCCCATTCTGGTCTATGAGAACAGGTAGTCTTGCAATAGTGAAAAACGAAATTGGATGTAATTCACTATTAGGACATGCCACACACATCAGGCTTGTCCTACCTTATGCTTACAATGCACCCTGCCCTTGGGCCCACCATAGGGGTGACTAATATGAAGTTAAGGGAAGGTTTGGGGACTGGCAAGTAGGTGCACTTGAGCAGTCAGCATGACAGTACCAGACTGCACACAGGTTCTGAAATGGCAGACCTTAGACACATTTTACCAGGCCACTTCTGTGGGTGGCAAAACCAGTGCTGCAAGCCCACCAGCAGCATTTGTATTTACAAGCCCTGGCGCTCCTGGTGCACTTTACTGGGGTCTGACAGTAAACCAAATGAGCCAATCATGGAATCCAATCCATATATACATTAATTTACAGTAGGGAGAGCATATGCACTTTAGCACTGGTCAGCAGTGGTAAAGTGCCCAGAGTCATTAAACCAACAAAAACAGGTCAGAGAGAATATTGGAGGAAGGCAAAAAGTTCAGGGATGACCCTGCTGAGAGGGCCAAGTCCAACACAACCCCCTTCCAGCCAAAACGTAGGGTAGACCAATCACTACTGTGATGGGCTTCCCTGCTTAGAGCGATAGAACATGGACCTGGCCCGCAACAGCAGGGGCATATTCCAGTTCTACGCCAATCTGAACCCATTTCAAATCCTCTTTCCATACTCTTAGGGTCCACCAAGCCAATCCATGGGGAACCCTTCTCTTCCTCTGTGGACACCACCTGTGCAGCATCTAACCTTAACTTGCTCACAGGTGTGTCCCAACAGACAGACATCAAGTCACAGTGGCCACTGACAGTAGTCAGGGATGAGACCCAGGCCTTATACCTCTCAGGGCTCTCAAACCTCTGTGGCGTTAGAGAGCTGGGGGCAGTAGCCCCAGGTGCTTGGCACCCTTTATCCACTTGGCACAGGTAAGTTGTGATAAGCAGGGACCCTCTCCTCCAGTCAGGGCAAGGGACTTACTCTTTAAAATAACCCCTGCTCACCCTCTAGGTTGCGTGGCGCAAGCAGACAAGGTTAATCCTCAGAGCGTTATTGGTTAAGCATTTATGACCATATACAGTAACTCAAGAATACACCACAAATGGACACCAGTCTAGTTTTTATATCAAAAATAGGTTTCTTTATATATTTCTTAAGCAGACTTAATTCAAGACCCAGATAACGTTTAGCAATAGGCCACAATACTTTTCAGGCAAAGCGTTCTTTAAAAGTGCGTAGTTCTCTTGTTTGTGCATGTTGCGCACTCTTGTCCGACTCTCAGCGTTACAATAATGTAACAAAAAGCATTAATCCCATGTTGTGGACTCCTGGGTCCGTGGCGTACACTCTGTAGCACGCATTGTAGCGCTAGTACCTTTTGTGAGGCGGAGTCTGGGTCGTAGGCGGTGTTGGGCCCGTGCGGGCACCCACAAGATGCTGGCGGCTCCTCACGAGGCGGGCCCCGGCTCTGGCGGTGTCTCAGGGTGAGGCGGAGAGCAGGGGGGCCTCACGGAGCGGGCGGGCGATGCGGATTACCAGGCGCGGTCACGGTGTACGAGCCGTACCTTCGGGTTGTGGACTGCTGGGGAAAGGCGGGCAGCGCGGCACGAGGCAGCCGGTACGAATCGTACTGGCTGTCTCTCTCTCTGTGCGGCACGGCCCCTGGCAATCCAAGTGTGACGTGAGAGGGTGCGTACGCTTCGGGCGAACGGATCGTCCCGCACTCAGAGAGGCACTCCAGTCAGCTTCCAGTGGTTGGGGGGGCAGCGATGCGAGTAGTGCGACTCGTAGGGGCAAAGTAAGGCAGAGTGCGGGTGACCCAGCAGGACGTGCAAGTAGCGTCTCGAAGCTTGAGCGTGCTCACGCGAAGCGGGGGCGGCCAGGCACCAGCGTCACGACGAGGAGGGGGCGAGGTGCACTGGGGATCGCAGCTTCCAGCGATAAGGAAGGCCAAAGGTCAGCAGCAGGCAGCGAAGGCAGGAGGAGTCCAATAATCCTGGGACTCCGTTCAAGGGGCAAGCTCACCCACAAGCCCTCGGAGATCAGTTTGAAGCACAAGTTCTGCAAAGTCTTTTTAAGTCTTTTCCTCTCCTTTCTCAGCAAGGCACCCACTTCAGGCCAGTCCCGTAGGTCAGGGACAGTACTCCTCCTTCAGCTTCTCCAGGTCCTTCTAGTCGGGCAGAGGTTCTTTGTGGTTCAAGCAGGATCTGATTTCTTAGGAGCAGGGCTCCTACATTTATACAGCAAATCTTTTGTTCTTGCAGGCCAGGGGGCCTGAGCCTAGTTTCACCCAGTTCTGGAGCACTTTGTTTTGGAGACTCTGGCTTGTCTTTTCAGTGTGCAGGGCAGAGATATCAGACGCTCCACAGGAGATGGAGCCAGCATTGTGGTGGCAGAGCACAGCCCTATTCAGAGTCAAGGGGCACTCCTCCCACCCATCCTGGTGTAATCTCTCTATTCACCACCTGGCAGCCCAGACTGTCTCCTGGAATCACCCAGCCCTGTCACACACAGAAACCAGACAGCTGATACACATCCTAGCAGAGGTAGGCTAAAATGGTTAGGCAAGCAAAAACTGTGGTATCTGCAAACACAGGATATTAAAATAAACTTTACTAAAAGATGTATTTTAATATTCTGAGTTCAGGCATACTAAACTTGACTTTCTACCATGTTCCCTGAGTCTGTTAGGAATGTATGATGTAACAATTCCAGCAGTCCATTCTGGTCTATGAGAACAGGTAGCCTTGCAATAGTGAAAAACTAAATTGGCTCTAATTCACTATTAGGACATGCCACACACATCAGGACTTGTCCTACCTTATGCTTACAATGCACCCTGCCCTTGGGCCTACCATAGGGGTGACTAATATGAAGTTAAGGGAAAGTTTGGGGACTGGCAAGTAGGTGCACTTGCGCAGTCAGCATGACAGTACCAGACTGCACGCAGGTTCTGCAATGGCAGACCTTAGACACATTTTACCAGGCCACTTCTGTGGGTGGCACAACCAGTGCTGGAAGCCCACCAGCAGCATTTGTATTTACAAGCCCTAGCGCTCCTGGTGCACTTAACTGGGGTCTGACAGTAAACCAAATGAGCCAATCATGGAATCCAATCAATATATACATTACTTTACAGTAAGGAGATTCTCAGTTAATGTCGCCACTCTTTGGAACTCACTTTCATTTGCCCTACGTTCGGAGCCTTGTCTCCTACGTTTTCGAAAACACTTGAAAACCTTCCTCTTTTGCTAAACTTTCCTGTATCTGTTCCTTTCTGTATTGTTACTCTGTTTGGCGAAGCGCTGGGATGCTCCTGGGTAACCATGCGCTGTACAAAACCGAATAATAATAATAATAATATGCACTTTAGCACTGGTCAGCAGTGGTAAAGTGCCCAGAGTCATTAAACCAACTAAAACAGGTCAGAGAGAATATTGGAGGAAGGCAAAAAGTTCCGGGATGACCCTGCTGAGAGGGCCAAGTCCAACACAGTTAAATAGCTTTTTACATCTGACTTAGACTACAGGATTTAAGCTACAGTTTTTCCAAGATACAGGTTTTCCAATCTATCCCAACTGCTGTATTTTAAAATCCTGAGTAATTTTCTGGAGAGTCTTCCTGGTTAGTTTTGAGTCTTCCTGGTTTGTGTCCCGACTCTCTTCCACTCCCCGAACGGTTTCTTGAAGTTGTTCATGCCAGCAATGAAGATTATGTAGAAAGAAATCACAAGCAGTGCAAGCCTCCATGGATGAGTGCCAGGTATGGATGGAAGGGATGACAACATGATGGTTAACCAGAAGTGCACAGGGTGTATGCTAAGATCCTAGAGTACCAGAATGTGAAGCATCAGCAGAGGAAAGAGCACACATGTCAATAGAAAACTGTATGAAAACTCTAGAAAAACTGAAATTGTCTCGGAACACTTGTAGCTATTTTCATTAGGTGTACTAAATCAGAGAAACATAACAAAATGTCATAATCTTCTTCTTCGATAACTTTATTTCGACCTCAACGGGCCATAAAAGTGCAAATTAGGATACATACAATAATACATTAATATTCATTATTAAGTAGCACGAAAGTTAACACTAAAAGACGCATTCATATATGTACACACCTATTTACAAGGATAAAACCATCATAGCTGTCATAATCAGCATTGCTTGTCTTTAGAATCAAACACCAGGATGCAGGCAAAGCAGGCTCTAAGTGCAGAGACAGCTAGATTTCTGCTCACTGTCTAATCTAACCCCCTTTCCCACACACATAGAAACTTGTGATTTCGGGATTCTGAAAGGGTGTTTAATCACGTAAGAAATTCTATCAACTTTATAAATATTTCTTCTCAGAATCACAGCTATCTTACACTAATGTATAAAAAATAATAATTGAACTGTTGTTTAAAATGGCTGTTTTTCTCATACCATGTTGCAAACAAGCAAAGATGTATTCACTTGTTTGTTTCTTTCACAGTGATTTAACTAACAACTATGTAATGATGACAATATTAAAAATATAGGGGTCAATGTAAAAAGGTAAACTTACACATGAGGAAATTTCCACTCGTACGTTTACTCTTACATTTTTTAAATACTTGACAACTTTTGCCTTGTTCAGCTGTCGTGGAGTTTATCATCACTTTTTTACATATATCTCTCTAAACTACAGAGCGGTGCCCCATAATCCTGAGCTGTAGCCAAGTGAGGAGAAGCACGTTCCTCTTACACTCAAGGTGAGCCAGAGGTTATCCCATCATATGGAGATGGGCAGAGTTAAACCAACATTATTGAGCTATTACCGTGAGAATGGCCATATGTAGGATAACTTAATTAATGAAAGTATTGTTATCTCTACTTCTTTGTTTGTCTATGTTGTGTCATTGTCTTGTTGTCTCCTGTATCTGGATACTTCGCCACTACACAGGAGGACTGAAGGGACTGGCCAGGTGATATTTTTATCATTTACTCTGTTCTTTCATTATTTTTTCAAGCAGTAGCAAAGTTAAACTTGGTCCTGATGAAGCAGTAGATACCTGAGTGGATCTTAATATCTGCAGAAACATGTTGACCGGAAACAACAAGTCATTAGATATTTGTTAAACTTACTGACTCTTTGCACATTGGTTTTATCCATTGGAAATGGACGGCAATTGAATAACGTGTCGTTTGCGTTCATTCTCCAATTTTAAAAGAGCACTTTTCTTTTCACTTAACACTTTTTCATGCACTGCTTTCAGTTACCAATACATACCAGCTGTTAACCTTATGAGTCCCAACACACACTAGGTTAGTCATTTCACTACTTGATCTTGGTGAAGTGGCAACAACATGGACTCTCCACTCTGTGAAGTGACCCAGATAATGGAAAGGGCGGTACAGTTTGAGTAACTGATGGACATTTTTCACATTGTGAAACATCCTGTTGTATGCCTTGGTAGTACATAAATGGCACACAATGAGCTAGTCAGGACACGCATAGACAACTTAGATACATCTCCTTTTTGCAGACCCACAGTTATTTTTTTGTAGTCTACAACTTTTGCCTATCACCATTTATGAATGTAAAGCTACTCAAAAGTATAGATTATACAGCCCCACCCTCTGAAACTGGAGGGGAATTCAGTAAAAGAGCTAATTTACTTTAAAGTTACTAATAGTAGTGGCCATATGACTGTATTTGATGCTCTCCTCACTTGGGAGAGACCTATGCAATTGGGGCGGAGAGCTCACTGTGGTAAAGTATAGGGAAAAGTGTGAAAGTTTATTAAAAGTGAAAAGAAAATAATTGAAATATTTTTATGTTATATGTAAATGTTAATTTATTTTTCATATTAATTCAGAATACAAATGTTAAAAATGCTACAGCACTATTAACTTAATTTTGAAATAAATATTTAACTAAAATGTATTAAATTAAATTCAAATGATGTTACCAACATGTATTTAAAAGAAATCCACGTAAAGCACATTGTTTATATTTATCTTTTATGTACAATTATATAGTAAAAGTTATGTAGGCAATGAATTTTAATAAGTTTAGATATTTTTCAAATTATCTTTACATTTATTTATTTGTAAATAAAAAGGCAAGCAAAATACTTTAAAAGTAAAATAATGTTCATTTATAATTTATATTTAATTTTTAACCTTAAGATACATATACATTAGATTTTTAAACATTAAATAAATTAATTTATTTTACCATTATTTCCCTGGGGCTCTATTTTAAGTCTGCACCTCAAATTCCTATGGGAGAGAGTTGCAATCCCAGTGGTTGGCCATGTGTAGTCCTGGGCTTAATCCAGTTCTGACCTGGAGTGCACTTACTGCTGTTTCGGGTCCTTTTCAGCTGTAGTCATTTTAAAAGTGCTATTTGTTCCCCAAAAATGTTTTGGGAGTGGGTCAATGTCCCCCCGTAAAACCATTCCTAGCTCTCCAGTAGCCTCTCCTTACTCCAGCCAAACATCCCTCCTTTAGTTGTAAGTATTGTCCCGATTCCTCCACCCACTCCCACATAAAACATATACATATGAGTGTAGAAATCACAGCAGTCGACATGGTGCTCTCCACATGTAAACATCAATAGTGGCAGAGACATAGACCTCCATATGTAGATTAATAATTACCATTTTGTAGTATGTCACTAGTACTAATATAGTATCACTAAACATACAATAAAATGCAAGTCTGTGAATAGGTCTCATAGTTACTTACTAGTTATGTTTTTCTGCTTCCTTTTCTCAATATTGCAAACGTTTTGGAGTGATGACTGCTTTCAAATCAACCAAAATATCAGCTGTTGTTACTGGCAACTAGCAACTAGTGATACTGATACATTTTCAGAAATGCCTCTGCCTTAATGTTGAAACACACATCTGGCAGTTGAATTCACAGTTCACACAACAATAGGCATTAATGAGAATCTATTGTATATTCCTTAGAGGCTAGTGGGTGTCCATTTTTTGCTACTTCTCAATGAAAAGGATGATGGATATCAGATTAGTGGAAAGAGTATAATGGATGACGCTAAACCATTCAAAAGAGTGTCAACTAGTGTCATTATCTGATAACATCCAGCAAAGAGCTTCTTTATGCCGTCAACATCACATGTAACTTGGAACGTGTCTAATTCATGTCTTCTTATCTGTTAACAATGAGGACAAAACATTAGAACATGTTTCAAGTCTTTGAAAAGATTTGGCTTTACTGTGAAAACCCTCTCAATGAAAGGATTCTTTTTGTTTAGTTTATGTTTCTACAATTAGGTACATGTTGCAGATGATGCCTATTCTAATATTTTTCTACATGTTTAATCTCATGGAATATGCTAATAATTACTGCTCAATTCAGTTCCCCAACTTAATTATTCATAGCTGTTTTTAAGGTTTTCTTTAAAACGCTGTGTGATTTGCTATTTATGGGTCTGACTATTTTAGTCTTTTATATAGCAGGAACGAGACGTCATCGGAGTATTTTACATAGAAACATTTACAATGCAATACATTTACAATACATAAGCACCAAGATTCATTACACAACAATATTACAAGAATATATGACATTACAACGCACACAATTACAACGCATGCTTTCACAACTTAGTTTTTACCATTACATCACCTGATTTTAAAACGCATATCATCACAACGCATTTTTATAAACTACCATTACAACTCATTCCATTATAATGCATACCAATACAACACATAACACTTTTAGGGCAATTGTAGGGTAAGTGTTGGATCGTGTAGGGGTAAAAATGACTATTCCCACTCCAGTGTGTGCAACAGTAGGGTAAGTGTTGGATAGTGTAGGGGTACAAATTACTATTCCTACTCCAGTGAGTGCAACAGTAGGGAAAATGTTGGATAGTGTAGGGGTAGAAAATACTATACCCATTTACCCCAAAACCCATACCCACCCCAAAACTAAAAAATCTCCATTACTTACATTCTAATGCGTTGTAATGGTATGCATCGTAATGGCATGTGTTGTAGTGACATGCATTGTAAAGGCAGTTGTGTTGTAACAGTTGTGTTGTAAAAAAAGCAGTGTGATGTAATGACTGTGTTGTTTTGAATGTTTCCCATATTACAATGACAGTTGGTCCAAATTAGGTAAAATAACTACTACTTCATAGGCATTTCGAGCATATCACAATAAGACTGAAAAACTTTAGGAAGCAGATGTCCATACATACAGTCTACTCCTTCACTAACACTCCAAAAGAGCTGCATGGGTTATTGTGGTGATCACAAAACAGAGGAGGCCAAGAGAGTGCCATCCTTTGGTCTACAGATTACTATCCATTGGTGTATGGTGGTGAACAGTCTGCCCTGCATTGATAATGCCCATCTCAAAAGGACACTTAGACTGAAGCAGGGTATGCTGCAATATGTCTTACGAGTCCAACACCACATATCCTGCTTTGGAAAAGGGAACTTCTGTGGCTGAGAGCTAGATTTCAGGAGGCAATCACAGAGTGATCAGAGAGTAATCATATTTATTTAAATGCTTATAAAGCGCCAGAATCGAACCCAAGGGTTATCTCCGCGCTATGGCCGCAAGCACAGGTGACAAAATAGCAACAGTACCGGTGAGCTGATGATGCGTAGTGAGGAGGTGAAGGCTTATATAGCAGTGAACAGATTGGTCTTTAGTGCTTTCCTAAATGTAAGGTGGTGGGAGATCTGTCTAAGGCTAAGGGGCAGATTGTTCCACAGAATTGGCCCCACTGAGGAGAGGGCGCGGCCACCTTGTCTGGTCTTTTTAATAAAAGGAGAATTAAGCAGGAGCTGGTTGCTGGACCGTAGATCACGTTCCGGTCTGTAAGGATGGAATAGTTGGGCTAGGTAGCTGGGGCCACTTCCAAAAAGACATTTGTGGACAGTACAACAGATCTTGAATTTGATCCGTTGGCGTACCGGGAGCCAGTGAAGTTCTCTCAACAGGGGTCCAGAAGGAGTTCTAGGGGGGGCGTTCAGAATCAATCTGGCCGCCGTGTTCTGGACCACCTGCAGCCTATTGATGGCATCCTCATTGGCTAGTATCAGGAGCCCGTTGCAATAGTCAAGACGACTTATTACAAGGGTCTGTACCAGTGTCTTCCCATAATGTTTGGAACAGGTACAGATGGAGTGCAATAAGCTTAACAAGGACTCTTGCAGCTACTAACATGCAGCAATACTAGAAACAGGTATCTTGTTTTTGGAGCAGCATCATAACCTTTATATTTTTGTTAGGCCCATCTGGACTATCTAGATGATGGACAATGGGCTGGTACTGTACACATCAATGAATGTTGGCTTTACTTGGTAATACTTGAGTTTACATTTTGGATCTCAGTCTTCAAGTGGGGCGAGTTCCAAGGGTGAGGCCGGCAAAAGTCCCTCGAAAGTGTATATCTCCTTGTTGAGCTACTAGCTTAATTTGTCGGTGCTGGTGAGAAATGTTTTGAGCCAGACAAAGCTGGATTCTGTAGTCACTGAGGATTTTATCTTCTGACTTAGTGGTTCATTTATAGTTTGTCAAATAGGGTCAAAAACTCAATGGAGTATCCTGTGAGGGCCATTAGTTAAGTTTTTTCAGTAGCAAGCCCCAACTTTGAGGTTTCACAGAAACCTAGTATAATGGTCCACTGAGGGTGTGAGAGGAGCCGTAGCTAGTTGTCCGAGTACTCTGGATGTGAGAAATTAGTAAATTCCACTTTCTCCATTTCCTAGACGTTGTTGCAGCTCTTAGTCCATTAGGATAGGCTTTCAGGCATCAAGACTTTCACTAGCCAGGGGAGGGTCCATTTTTATGTGGTTAGCTGGAGTTCTCCTGTGGTTGTCAGGAGTACTTTTTGTGTCCATGTAGCAGGTAAGAAGAGGCCTATGACTTGACACTTGGAGAGCTGTTTGCGCCCCTGTGTGACAGCAAATATGAGGAGTCTTTGGTCTTTTTTCCAGCAGACAGCCAGATTTTTCTTTCATTCAGATGGTGTCTTCCTGGATCAGTAGTCTTAATACATCTGAGCATAGATACAGCTGTCTCTGTGCAGGTATGCAAATCTACAATTTCAGAAAGAATCCATTCACAAACATACATGTGCAAAGAGTGGTGTGGCTTCAATACTTCTTTGCACATGCAAATCTTCAGTGTGCATCCATGCTTCTGTGTCTATGAGAGTATATCTACAAGTGTGACTTTTCAGAATGCAATCTAATCTAGATGCTGTACGAAATTAGATTATTGGTTGAGAGGGGCAGAAGCCACACTCAGGCAACAACCAAAATATCATCAGGGTGAACCACAAATGTCATTGAATTGATCTGGTAGCTTAGCACAAAATCAGTCAAGCTCAATTTAGAGTCAATATGTGAAGACCTTTTATGCAGTAATGTCCTAAACCAATTTAGAAAAACATTGAGTAAATCTTAATAAATAAAATGATACCAGAACAAATCTGTAGAACCGAAAAAAATATAATTTTAAAGGTTTTAGTGAAAGTAGTGCTTAGAGGCACAAAGCATACTCATGGCCATCTGGTCGCGCTGTACTGGGGAAAGCCACAAGTTCAGGACAACCGCGATGGACTGCGTGGTGGATTCAGGGACCAGGTGAGTCCCACGGAAAAGTTACCTTCTCAGACCAGTGCAAAAGGGTTCCCTTTCATGTTGGAGGAGGCCAGGAGGACAAGGCTGACCATTGAAGATGGTTGTTGCTCTACTGCAAAGAGCAGGTTAGGCATGGCAGACGGTCATTGCTGTGGTGCAAGAGCCAGTCAGCCTTTGTCAAGTGTTGTTGCTGTAGCTTAGCATTGGTGGTCATTGGCAGCTGTTGATGCTGTAGCGTGAAGTGCCTGTTTCGCATTGCTGGTCTCCCCAGATAGTCATTGTCAGCATGAACGGCTGATTTCAATGGAGCTTTCTGTTGGCAATCTGTGTGAGTGGCAGAGTCTCAGTGCAAACAAGACATGTTTTGTGGGTAGCCAAATGCAGGGTTTTCTCCCTTTCCTGCAGGAGAAGTTTTCACTGATGCAAGCAAGGGTCTAGGACCTGGGTGGGGAACCTGTGGGGAATCACGACTCACTCCAGAGGAGCCAGCAGCAGGGCAGAGGCAGGTCCAATTGAGGTCTAGGCAAGTTCAGTTGCAGCAGGTCAGCTGGGCAATTGTGGGAGGCTTCTGAAGCTTGTTGTGTCCCTGTAGCTCATACAGCAGGTCAGCCAAATCAACTTTGGAGTCACTCTGAATAGCCTGGGATGAAGGCCAGCAGGTCCAATCTTCCTTCTCAGACAACAAGGCTGTCCTTCAAGTAGCACAGCAGTCATCTGCAGCAATGAATCCCTTCTTCTGTAACTTGCACAGGTCCAGGAGAGTTCTAATGAGCCATTCTGGAAGTCTAATGGTCGTATATGGTGCCAACCTTCGTGTGGTGGGACTCTCTGTCCTACCCCCACATATGGTTCTGGAAAGTTATTCCTTGTGAAGTCTCCAAACTGTCTGGGGTGACAAAAGGCAGGGCTGGCCTGGTGTTAGGTTCCCTTCCCAGGCATCGTGCCAGGATGGCTCACCCTGTCCACGTCGACAAGAAAGTGCCAAGTTTCTAAAAGTAACTAACAACACCAAAAGTGCTGATACTGATACCAATTAATGTGTACATTCTTACACCAGGATCACACAATTAAATTGTCATGAACTCATCAATATTTAATTATTCTGACTTTTTTTATGTCTATTATTCAACAATATGAAGTAGATATTTTGTCAAAATATACATACAAATTTTTCATTCACATTTTTTCAATACACAGGCTCAACATAATTTGTACATAAATTGGACAAACCACATATACAATGCAGTGGGTAGCCAAAATATCGAAATTAAAATATCGATATACAATAATATCGATGTTTTCATTTCGATGGTACAAAATATTGATGTCAATAATTTCGATGGACAGAATATCGACCTTAAGGTAAGTAATATCAATGTTTTTAATTTCGAAGTTAGTAATATCGATATCAAATATATCGATGTTACTAATATCGATATTTGTATTATTTTCATGGATTTTGTTATTAATGTTATATGTATATTTTAATTTTGTGTTTTAGTAACAAAGCCGGTTGTGGGTTTATAGGGGATTAGGGTGGGAAGTCAGTTAATTATAGGAAATTAATTATTCCGTTTCATTAATTATAAATACATTTAATTAATGTTATTGTTTAAGTTCTGTAGCGGGTTGTGGGTTTATAGGGGAATAGGATGGGAAGTAATTAAATGTAACTAATTAACAATTTATTTGTATTAATTGGTATTGATAATTATATGACTGTTAATTAGTTATTATTTGGAAATTATGTTATATTAATTGGAAATGAATTTTTAATAATTGGTGATACATTTTTAATAATTGCCGATTAATGTGCAATAATTGGTATTTAATTTTTTGGTATACACATTATTTAATTGTTAATATTTGTTAATTAGTCATTATTTTTCATAATTAATGTTCTTCCTATCATGTTTTTTAATATATTTTTTAATTGTTAATTAATATAAATTATTTTTATTTATTGGTATTTATTATTAATTTATTGTTAAATAATTATTTATTGGTGATTGTGTTTTTAATTATTTTTGGGTATTTTTAAATAGTTTATAGTTATTTCATTTTTCATTTCATTTTATTTCATATGTCTTTATTTCGAATATTTTGTCATAAAAGACGTTACCATAATAAAATACATCATATTAAAAAGGGAACACACATCAATTAAAAAAAACATTAAAGTAAGTTATGTATGCACTCATAGCCTTACATATTAACATATTAAAATATAAAATGAGATTGGTAATCCTTAAAAAGCGAACAAAACGTGGCTGCATGAAACCTATCAATTGCTTTCTGTTTAGCCCTAATAATCCACACCCATCCTAAAAATTTCGCTACAACGATTACAATGAGTTCACTCGTCTCTGTCTTAATGATCCTTAAAGCTTCCAACCCGACCCTGGGACCCATGTTGCGGCAAATGGGTTTAAGCCATTTTGCCTGAGGGGCTGCATACGCCGGGTATTCGAAAAATATGTGGCCAACAGACTCCTTACGAACAGGGCACCAGCGACAGAATTCAGCCTCCTGTCCCTTCCATTTTTTAGTAAACGTTCTAATTGGGAGAGAGCCAACCCTCAGCTGATGGTGGAGTTTCCTATAGCTAGGCTTAGTGATCGTGCCCCAGTAGTCTTCTAGAGATGGATCGATTTTATGCTTCAGAAACAAACCGGACAGAGAAGCAGCTGATATTTGTCCAATGTGTTTCCGGCGGACAGCTGACCAGTATAGACTTTTAAATACTTTTTTAGATGGAAAGCAGTTATTAACGGGGTCAGTCCACAAATTGCTCAACCCCATGGTTTCTAAGAGGAGTCTGACTTGTTTAAACCAAGAAATGTTACCCGAACCCATTATAGATCTAACGTCCAAAATTGATTTTGCAAAGAGAGCCAATTCGGGAGTGGTCCAGATCCTCCTCCATAAGGCCACTGGCTTAAAACTAGCAATGTCATCTATAGAGTGACAGCCCAAATCCATTAATAGCGGCTTCATGGGACTAGAACAGGGAAGGCCTGTTAAATTCCGTAGAAATTTGTTCTGGACTTGGACCAATGGGGAAAGGTCCGCAAAACCCCAGAGGTCCGCTCCGTACAGGATCGCTGAACCTATCCTGGAGTTATAGATTTTCAGAGCTGGACCTATCCTTTTGGTCTGCGACGATCTCTGTTCTTTAACCAGACTCCCTGAGAGCTGGGCAAACTTGAGAGATGAGGTATAAATCTGGGGTTTCCAACTCATTTTACTCTCTAGAACAATCCCCAGATAGGTCATGACATTAGTCTGTTCTAGCTTAGTGTTGTTCATCATGACATGACTAACCACAGGTCTACTTTTTGTAAGGATCATGAATGTAGTTTTGGTTACGTTAACCTGCAAATCATGATCAAGGCAGAATTCCTCAAATTTGTTCAACGCCGCCTGCAGGCCCATCTGTGTCTGCGATAATATAAGGGTGTCATCCGCAAACATGAGTAGCGGAAACTTCGTGCCACCCAGAGAGGGGGCATCTGTCGGAAAGGCTGAGTAATATTGCACAACCCTGTTTATGAATAGCAGAAACAGGGTTGGCGCTAAAACGCACCCTTGCCTGACACCACGGGACACCGGAAATCTATTGGTAACCTGCCCTTGCTTACCCCAGCGGACTTGTGCAAGATTCGCCTCATGTAAATTAATTACAACATTCAGAAGCTCCTGTGGCACCCCCATGTTTCTTAAGACCCCCCACAGTTTGCCCCTGGGTACGAGGCCATATGCGGACTTAAGGTCAACAAAGGTGGCATAGATAGTACCACCACCCAAACTGACTACTTTCCAGTAAATCAGTAGGAACCTAAGGACCTGCTTGATGGTACTTATGCAAGATCTGAACCCAGCCTGCAAGGGCGATAATACATCCTCAAGCTCTATCCAGCTCTGGATTCTGGCCAGGACCAACCTTGCAACAATTTTTTGTAAGGAGTCGATCAGACTGATCGGTCGATAATTCCCCGGAATGGAGCGGTCCCCCTTCTTGTGATTGGGCAAGATCTTGGCTCCTCGCCAAGAGTCCGGGATACTAGCCCCCTTGGCAATTGCATTTCCCAAAAATACGATGTAGGGGATCCAATTAGTTGGATCGTACTTAAAGAGGTCTGCTGGGATGCAATCCATTCCCGGGGCCTTTCCGCAGGGAATCTTTTTCAGAGCAGCCTCGATTTCTCTGCAGTCAAATGTTATGGCTTTTATATTAGGCATAGGACCAAGGTCAAAGGGGAGGCGATCGCTATTCAAGTCCAGCCCAGAGAACTGTGACTCAAAATGCTCCACCCAAACCTCAATAGGGAACATGGTTTGTAGGAACCTGAGACTGGTGAGTATTTCCCCATTTTACTATATGCCAGAACTTAGTTAAGTTTTTCTGCTTGCTGGCAACGAGTAGTTCAAACCAGTGTTGAGTGTCCCAATCTTGTTTTGCCCGGTTCCGGACTTTACGATAGTTCAGCCTCGCCCTCCTGGTATCGGGCATAATTTTAGACCTGATTGCTAGCGCTAATATACCATAGGAGACCCGACACGATTTATTGTACCTCGATTTACTCATGGGTTGGTCGGTTGGTTTTTGGGGCTTGCCGGTTTTTGAAAAATGGGCTTTAAGATCATTAAAAAGATCTTGATGTAGTTTGGTTATAATTAATTCATTAATATTTTTTAATATTTTCATTATTTTTGAGTATGTTGTTTTTAACTTCTACACTATCCAACACTTTCCCTACTGTTGCACTCACTGGAGTTGGAATATTAGTTTTTACCCCATACGCTATCCAAACCTTTCCCTACTGTTGCTCTCTCTGGAGTTGGAATAGTAATTTTCACCCCTACGCTATCCAACACTTTCCCTACTGTTGCACTCTCTGGAGTAGGAATAGTAATTTTTACCCATACGCTATCCAACACTTTCCCTACTGTTGCACTCTCTGGAGTTGGAATAGTAATTTTTCCCCCTACGCTATCTAACACTTTCCCTACTGTTACACTCTCTGGAGTTGGAATATTTATTTTTACCCCTACGCTATCCAACATTCTCCTTACTTTTTTAAATCTGTTTTACATTTTTATTTATTTTTTATTTCTATTATCATTTTATGTATATAGATGTATTTGTAATTTATAATATTTTTAATTATTTATGTTATTCAAATAATTATTAAAAGTTATTAGTACGTATATATTAGGTATTATACGTATACGTCTAATTAATGTTTTATTAAATAATGTATATTAATTATTAATTTTAAATATTATAAAATATGTTTCACTATGTTTATGACATGTATAAGTATTATTTAATTTATTTTACATATTTTTTTAATAAAAAAACAATATTTTTTAATTACGAGATTTTTGACATTCAATATTTTTTTTCTCTATATTTTTGATCTTACCTTGTTGGAGATAGGATGTCGATATTGTTGACATCGATATTTTTGTTGCGATATTTTGGTATGTTGATATTTTTTGTATCGACATTTCGTCAGACATTCATACAATACCACTAACAAATACAACAAAAATAAATATTCAAACACATTATCAAGCTCTGTTGCTGTTGCAGTATGACCTTTCAAAAAACTTTCCCCTGTGACTAGCAATGTAATATAATGATATAATGAGCTCCTTGACAACAATAGTAAATCAAAACAATTAATTCAGAGCACAGTGGTGCTACATTTGTACAACACGTGTGTGGTCACAAAACAACAGTCAACGCATTTCAAACCTAAATAAATATCTTTTCGGGTTCTCCTCAGGTCTCAGAACACAAATGAGCTGTAAAACAATAATACAATTTTTTAGAGCAACACTTACTTTCAGCATGCCATTTTCCGACACAGGTTTATACCTCACGCAAAGCTGAATGTTTGCACGCATTGTTTAGGAGACCTTATATACAATGATGGAAGATGCCTACATCAAATGAATGCATACCCACCGACTCTATCAGAGAGGGATAGCCTTTTAACTTCTTTATCTTCTTTATCCACTACAGATACCACGAGACAAACCTTGATCGCATGTATGTAATTAACGCATGCTTTATTAGTTGCAGTGTTCTTCACTTTTATTTATTATGTTTATAGCACCACATTAGGGTTCATTTAGGAGTGGCAAACACAGGGCTGGTCCCTGTGTGGTCCTGAGGAAGAGCTTGGGAGACGCTCGAAACTTGTTGGCACATATCCAGAATCACTAGCCCATTATAGTTAGGATCCCTGGTATTACCCTGTTTTTAGATATACCAATCTAGGAGCAACAATAAATTATTCTCGCCCACTATGAAGGTATTTTTATTCACGTAATCCACTGCACTACACTTCTGCACTACACATAGTCTTCCATTAAGTGCTCCTACGTAATTTCGCAAGTCGCAGCACGCCTCAGTCCGTAGAGGGCTGCGATGGCCCCAATTATGAAGCATGTCATTGTGGGGAAACCCTGGTGAGTGAGGGGACTCAAGAAAGAAATGTTCTTTCCTGTAGTCTTTTCCTATCAAGTTTGATTAGGCTAGCCAATCCATACCCATTTGCTAGATCCTTTACCCATTAATTTGGGATGTTTTGCAGTTTATGAATGGAGGGCGGATCTAGCTTTTAAAACCCTCTTACCTCCCCCCTGTTTTGCCTTTAGTCTAGCTCACATGACAGAGTTTTTTTGCATGTTATTTACCATGTTCTCCATAGCAGAGGTTTTAGATGTTATCAGTAGTGTGGCTTTGGTACTGGAACATATGGAATGTGCCACCTTAATAGCCAACATTATATTTTGCCTAGGCTGGCTGTTTCGCAATGTTGTTGCTCAGCTCCTCACATCCTGTCAACTCCCATTCAACTCTTGGCATCCCCCCTGCTGCTTTACCTAATATAGATGCTTGAATGTAGCTCTAAACAAAACAAATGTAATTTACCAAACAATTACCTGAAAACAAAATAATGACCAGAAAACAAAAAGATTTTCATTTAAACAAAACAATGCCTAAAAGCCTCTAAACATAACACAAACACTGAAATAAAATTAAGTCTGATAAAAGAACACAGAAACATGTGTCCAAAATGATCTTTGGAAAAACAAATAGAGCCTTATAAAATAAAAATCATCGACATTATACAGTGTAATAAATTGCCTTAAAATGAAACAAAACTTTAGCTCGAAGACAAAAAAGAGAATTTTACTATAAGGGATCTATATCTTGCAAAGACATCATCATTTTTACAAACTGTATCCTAGCACATGACTATTCACTGGTTCTGTAGAGAAAAGAATAACCTGTTAGTGTTGTACATTTCATCGAGACCAGAGAGAAAGAAAGAGTTGTGGTCCACATTGCCCATATCCGCAAGTAGGTAGGTACATGTATTGTTTAAAGTTATTAAAAACCGTCACAATATGACAAGCAAGGTAGAATGGTGCAACATTGTAAAAACGACAGATAAAAAGTCTAACAAGCGATTTCCATAAAGTGCAATAAGGCAGTGTAGAATAATAACGCATTGTATGAAAACGAGTAAAATGTCAAGAGGCTGGGTAGAATAAAGCAACATTAAAAAAACAACAAGTAAAAACTCAAACAAGTGACTCGAAAAAAGACCAGATCCTCCAAAGTGCCAGTGCCTCAATTGTGAATAAATGAAAAGCAATTTTAAAAGACAAAAGGAAGATCTTGAGCTTTCCCACATTTAAACACCATTAATAGTTGAGAATTTGATGTTTCGAGGGCCAAGTGTTTGTGAGTTTCTTCAAGAAATTTCACACCCCTGGCTGCTAGTTGTGGGGTCAGACCACTCAGGAAAGAAGAAACAGCAGTGTTGCAGTCCCTTATGCCGAGACTGTGAAACAGCGGTTTTAGCCAGAAATCTCTCTTTTTTTTTAAACTGGGCAGACACATATCATGTGTACTAAAGTTTTCTTCGGGAAGTTACATAGCCAACATTGTTGATCAATGGACGCAGTTAGTCTTCCAAATTTGTAGGCCTTTAAAGAGATGAGCCCAAATCACAGACTCATTAACTCTCTCTTGATTGATATTTTCATGTGGGAGGCTGGATACGCAGCTCTCCCTGGATATTGATATAGAGGGTCACATAGATTGGCGTGAGCCTACAGGGACAGTCCTAACTATCTGTGATTGGTTCCTTGCCAATTTTAGCGACAATTTTGCTAATAGATTTGCAACCAGAGTTAGGAAGTGGAAATAATCAGCATCGCCAAGGCTTTCATTGTATCCCTGAAGTAATGTTCCCAAGGTGGAGATTCATGTAGAATGCTTCGAAGGATTCTTTCCTTTAATGACCCTGGGTCTGCCGCTCTCAGCATTCCATGGTGGAGAAGTGTGGCTCACTGGTTAGAGGAGGCAGACCTGGAAGCAGAGGTCAGCCCGGGACCAGGGTTCAATTCCCGGCTCGGCCGGGTCTTGAGTCCTAAAATGTCCATGGACTCGACAATTCTCGCTCCGGTGCCTACTCGATTCACGGGTTCACACTCTGCGACTCTGGGCAATAGCTTGCTTAATCTCCACAATGGCCCCTCGCGGCGGGATGCCTGGCTTTCACCTTGCGGATACCCTGCCGGGGTTATCTCACAGGGGAATACCAGGACGGGTTCCCTAAGCAAGCGCTTAGAAACCGCTCGGTGATTTGCGCTATATAAATTCCTGTACATTTACATTTACATTTACATTTACATAGTATCCCAGGACTCTTGCTTTATCTGTTTACCAAGCCCAAATTCAAGCAAAACTGTGATGACGTGGTCGCTTTAGGAAGCATAGAAAGTGGTCTGTAACATCTCAATTGGTCACTGTCCAGCCAAACAGAATCATTGTAATTAAAAATCAAGATTCCATACGCTAGAGTGGCATGAATTTGGCATTAATTACATTACATAGGCCTGTGAAATCAGAACCATTTAATGACAAGGTTAACCTCTTAAAATTCATTATCATTGACAATGCAGGCTTTTTAAGATGCTCTAATTGTGTAGCATGTGAGCCACAGGAGTTAAAATAGATTATTTTAAGCTGTTTACTTGTTCAACCACTACCTCCTTTATCCTAAAATTAAATTTAGCAGGCCGCTTGTTTCTCAGTCCACAGGCCACTATTTTCGTTTTGCTGTAGTTGATTTCAAGCTTATTTTCTACAAAGTAACCTGCAAGGGCCACCAATGAATGCTGAAGTCCTACTGCTGTATGGTTTAAAAGTAAAGCGTCATCCATATACTGTAGACAAAGTATGTGATACCTAGCCAACTTTGGTAGGACTGCATGTGCTGCCTCTAGTGCTTAATTAATGTCAGCCAGGTAGAGTCTAAACAGAAATGGTGGCAAAATACAGCCTTGTTTCACTCCTGTGGAGGTCTTCGATTTTATGAGTAGTGACTCTATCAGGTGATATTCTTACTTTTACCCATGTGTCCGTGTATAGGCTTATGTTAGCGCCCAAGAGACCTTCCGGTATGCCCCACGTTGACAATTTTTTCCATAGTCTCCCTCTGTCCATTCTATCAAAGGCAGTTTTAAAATTAATAGAGGTCATGTATAAAGGTGTACAGTTAACGGAATTCACAGTTTTGATAGGCGCAGAAAGAATCATCAAATTATCTTCAGTTCCATGTCTGCGACTGAAGCAGGTTTTTGGTGATTGGAATAAAAGCCTTGGCGCTGCACTATTCTTCCAGTTCAATGTTTAAAATATTTACAAAACATTTGCCATCCACATCCAGACGGGCAATAAGCCGGTAGTTGGCCGGATTCTTACATGGGGCCTTTTTATAGATTGGGGTCAGAATGGCGGCTCTCCGACTATCCAGGACTGTATTATTCATTAAGCAATTTTTGAAGAGCAGCTCAAGAAGGTTGGCCAAAGCTGCAGCAGCATCTATAAAAATCATTGTGGGGATGCAATTCGGGCCAGGGGCTCCCACAGTTGTAAAAGAGACAAAAGTGTACTTGATTGATATAGTAGCTTTGGCTGTGTTTGGACTAGTTTTTTATATGCGGAGACAGAACTATCAGAAAATAAATATTGTGATACAAACATATTGTGATGCAGAAATATGGTTGCCAAGAATATCGACTTTTTCAGGTAAGTAATATCGTTGTTTTGAATACTGTTGTTCATATTGTTTTTAATAATATAGTTGGGAAAAATATAATTCTTTAATTGTCTTAATGTGTTTTAGTTCCTATATTTATTCTATGAGTCATTATTGTTTGCATAATTGTTAATGCATTTTTTAAATATAGTCTGTAATTTTACGTGATTTGTAATTGTGTTCTCACTTGCTAAATAGTAATTTATAGTGTCACAATTAATTGCTAGGTTTGTAGGGGTATAAGGACGGAAGTTAAATAAGAAATAACTAATTAAAAATTAATTATAAAATGTTCATTAAATATTTAATTGATTATGTATTATGTATATTGTGTAATAACTCAATATATTAGTTATACTTTAGGTGTGACCTGTAGGTTTGTAGGGATACATGGTTGGATAATAACAAATAATTAATTAACAATTATTAACTTTTTATTAGATTATTTATTTAATTAATTTTATTAATTAATTATGTACATTATGTAATATTGATTTATTTTAGTTTTATTTTATTTGTATGTTGCAAGTTTGTAGGGGTATAAGGGTGTAGGGGGATGTTAATTAAGTAATAATTATTTAACAAATAATTATTAATTGTTAGTGAATTAGTTAATTGAAGAATAATTATGTACATTTTGTTATATTTATTTATTTTAGTTATTTTTTTAGTGTGGGCTGCTAGGTTTGTGATGGTATTACATTGTTTAATAATTATAAAAATAGTTTTTTATCTTTAATATATATATCATTATGGGGTTAATTAATATTGTTCAATTTAAGATTTGATATTTGGTCTAAAATATTAGGGTTATTCAAATACGTAATGTGTTTAAAGTGACGTACTTTCCTAACTGTTGCACAGACAAGAGTGGGAATAGTAAATGTAACCCCTCCAAAGTCCAACACTTTCCCTACTTTGCACAGACTGGAGTGGAAATTGTTAATTTAACCACACCAAAGTCCAGCGCTTTTCCCACTGCTGCACAGACTCGATTGGGATCTGAAGTCCAATGCTTTCCCTACTGTTTTACAGACTAGAGTAGGTAGTTTACATTTATCCCTTCTGAAATCCAACACTTTCCCCACTGTTACACAAACTGGAGTGGGATTAGTACATTTAATTGCTCTGAAGTCCAACGCTTTCCCTACTGTGGCAAAGATTGGAATGAAATAGTAAATCTTACCACCTCTGTAGTCCAAATATAATTTTATATATATGCACAACACGAATTTCCGAAATGCGGAAAAAATCACGGACGCCTTGGGTCGTTGCAGTTAGATATCTTTATTGACTGCATAAGCAACGCGTTTCAGCTTTCGCCTTGATCACACTAAGGGTCAGGTGAGGTAGCACACACATTTAAACAGTGCTGGTAAACATAGGAAACAGACTGTGACTGCACTCATAGTGAAAATAACGTAACATTGCCATAAGAAGTGGCGGCCATCTTATCACTATAATTGTTACAATACCAATTCATCAGTAACATAAGATATTAAGTCCAATCCCCAAGAGATAAATTTAGCCAGAAACACAATTAATGTATCCCGTAAAAAGTACTCTATTCGCAACTCCAAGTTTACAATATTGTACCCCCTATATTTATAACAGCTGATGACTCGACAATGTGAGCCTGTACATACAAACTCGCTTGGCTGTAGACTTGAAAAAATACACAATAAACCATATTAAAATGCAAGCGCGTATACGCACCTAACCCATATTCTTTTATAATGGATATCAAAATAATCCAGGTAAGATAACAGTAAATGTTGACTACGTCTAAACAGTCAGCAAGTAGGTCTCCCAATAAGCGTTAGTACAGTAGTGCTGCCAATAAACAGAAACGTGCTGATACAGAAAGTGAATTTATTGCCAAACAATAATCGTAGAGCTGAAAAGTTCAACACACAATCCTGCCCAAATGAGCATACAGTTCCATCAGTGATTGCAGTGGCCTCAATACAAACATGTGCCCAATACCTAAAAATGTGAAGAAATAACAAAGTTTAAAATACAGAATAGAAAAAGTATAAATATATATATATATATTTATATATATATATATATATAGAGAGAGAGAGAGTTAGTTAGTAAATTAGTATAATTAGTATATAACAAAACCTGAAATTTAATATAATATTATAATGTAAAATATGTATTTTTAATAATAGTGTTACATTACAGATATGTACATATATATGTGTATGTGTGTTTATATAAGTACATATTTATATATATTATCACATTTTTAACATACATTATATTAATGTTATATATTAAAATATGTAAGTTTTACTTTTCAATATGTGGTACTTACTATAAATATAGGGACACAATATTTCTGTAATACATATTTTTAACACTATAGTTTTGTATCACAATATTTTTGTTTTTGATATTGTGACAGTGATCCATTTGGGCCTCTAGGTGTGGGGCACTGGTTAAAAGCCAGGCAAAATATATCAAAACGATGCGTATTAGCTGATATTCTGTTGTGTTACAGCAGTGGTGGTACCCTGGGATAAGTCAGAGGTGGGGTCAGGGAAATTGTAAGAAAATGTGATTAACATTCAATCGGTCCACACTTAGTCATAATAATCAAACATATTTAATTGCAATTGGCACACTTTTCCGCAAATCTATAAGACAACTGTATCGGTCAGATGAAGGTCCTGCTCAAAATATGACAAATTATACAAATGTAATTTTCACAAACATATGAAACAGAAGAGATATGTTTGTCCAAATGATTTCCCCTAAATAGAGAAAAAGACTATAATATACAATTTTTGTTATTTTATAAACTTGTGTATGGCTACACTGGAAAATTTGTAGTGTATGCTTAGATACACCTGCTCCCATATGAAAGGCGAGGAGTCACTTCAGTGCAGTGTCACTGCTGTAAAACTGGCCATAACTTCAGTAACTACATAGACTCATAATTTTGCGGACTGGTTAGAGGAACAGTATTTTGTTCTTTTATGCAGATTTGTCGAGTGCACTGCCACCAGATAGGGTATCCTGGAGCTGAACAGGTGTGAGTCTAGCCAAACCTAGAACCTAATGAAACTACTCAATGAGCCAGGTCTTCAGCTTCTTGGGGAGTTCAGGAAGTGAGCAGGATGCTCCTATGTGTAGCAGCAGCTCATTTCAGACTTTAGGAGCAATGTAGGAGAAGGCTCAACCGTTGTTTCTGATTTTCCATATATATGGGATGTGTGCAAGTTGAAGTCTGCATGAGCGGAGGTGTCTGAAAGGTTTGTGAAAGAAGATGAGCTGAGCCTGTGTTACGTAGTGCCTTAAATGTGTGGGTGAGGAGCTCTAATTGTGCTCATTTGTGTATGGGAACCAGTGGTGCTCCTCCAGATGTGGTGTGATGTGAGTGCGGTGTTAGAAGTTTAGGAGTGGTAAAAGTTCTCTAATCACTTCTAGAAGAAAGAGGGTGCTAGGGATAGGTAAGAAAGCATTGTAGCTTGTTAGCAAAGTCTTGCATAGATCACCATTATTTTGCTGTTCTTAGTTTGCAGAGGTTGCCACTTTAGCTACTTTTAGCTGCTGGCAAAATGTTAAACTGTGAGCTTACAATATTTTCTCATTCGCACAATATGCCACTGAATATGGATGTGTAATGTTCTTGTGAGTCATCTTTAAAACCATTTTTCTTGAGGCTTCAAAAGTGGCGGGATGTTGGCAGTCATATTTTTTTTTAAATAGCTTAAGTTGTGTGAAAGGCCTGATTTTCACATACAGATCCATAGGCAGACAACGTTTCAACAGTGTGCTCCCTACCACATTGTAAAGAAAAAACTTAGTAGGGAACAATTAGCTACACCCCAGCAGTCAGCATCCACCGCAGCTCAAATGAAGTATCCCATATAGAAAAATATATTGTGCTTTCATGAAACATGAAGCAGCGTAGAATATGTGAAAGAAAAGGCAATACTGAAACAGTGCTTCAGAGAGAGAGAGAGAGAGAGAGAGAGGGGGGGGGAGTGGGGATAGCAACCATCTGTACAGAAAACTGTTAGTGAGAAAATGAGGGATGAGAAATGAAATAAGCTCTTGAAAAACAGTCAAACATTGTGAGAACTCTTAAAAAGACATCGAATTCACCAATATCTAGAGTTAGGAATCCAAGAAGGTAAGGCAAATCTTGAAGAGAAATTGGAATATCCTCAGCACAAATACAACACCAATCCCAAATAAAATGCCCAAGCCTTCAATAACCTAAAGGAGAGCTGAATCAGTAATGGATTTACTAGCAAGGAACCACTATGATCGCTAGAAACCTCAAACATGGCTTGCATGGACAGAGTATGGTTATCTACAATGCAAAACCTATAAAAACAACACAGAATATAAACTATTCCATATGGAAATATAGACAATCACATGAACAAATGTTTGAACAATAACAAACATATGTATCATACTTTTTAAAATGTTCCTGCTCGAAGATTTGTGTGGAGCACCACCTTGGCGAAAACAAGAGTTTTATACAAGAGACAAGCTGCCATTAATTTGGATCAAACCTACCCAGTGCGTAATATTTTGATGACACACATGAGGGGAAAATGAAAGCCACAACAAATTATTCCACACACATAATAGACAGGAATATCAGGGGAGGAAACAGGGAAAGAGAACTTAGATTACAGGACTCTTTATCTATTATGATGTTGGCGAAAAAGCAACCACAGCAACATATCACATCAAAAAGAGGCTATGAGCTTATAAAAAGTCTGAAATCTTGCTAAAGCATAAGAAAACAAGCAAAAAGGATAATGACATAACATGTTAAGAAAATGACGAGAAAAAGTCATATAATGAAAATATCCCTCCAAGAGAAGAAATATCTCTTCCCCATATCTTGATAGTCCATGGATGGATATTGTATATTCTAGAAACACTTGTTGCACTACGTTCCAAATAAAATAATATCAAGTGCAATAGCATGAGAGACATTGTGTAAAATTCTGAGTGCACTCTCTTCTCCTCCATTTTTTGTCTTTTAAAATGTTTTTCTCTTTCAATGCAATATATTTTACCATTATACACATCTTTTTATCAGACTTTACACCTGGTGAATTTTGCACATTCTGCTAACAAGAATAGACCCACAATGGTAATGAAGTCTAAAATGTGTCACAATAAATACATAAAGAGGATTCTGCAAGTGAGGATGTAGACTGTCTGATATAACACAGAAGTAGTCCTCTGGGGCAGTATGACAAATATGGTAAATTGCACATAATGGACACTTGGACCAACTTTAAAAATAGCATAGGCAAAGCCACAACAAGTAGAATATTCCCACATCGGGAGGATTAAAATTGAGGTGCCACTCAGCAATTCAACTGACAGGTGTCTTTACCAAAAGTGATTCTCAAGTCCAGTTAGACAAGTCATGAAAAGTGATTAATGTCTGCTCCCCACATCCAGCACCAAACACAATACCTTTAACGCTAAATATTTTTTCATTTCGTTTTCACTTGGTATCGTAGATATGACAGAAGGGTGTGAATGTTACATTACTCACTATTGGGGTTATAAAAATGGAGTACAAATAGTTGGAAAATTAGTTTTCCTGACAAATGAGGCAAGTTGAAAAAATGCTTTTAAATGTATGTTGTGTGCCTGCTTGTGGAGGTTCATGTATTAGTGAATGTGTATGTATACATAAACAGAGGGTGTGTGTTATTTGTGTGAATATGTGTGTGTGAGCAAAAGCTAAGTACAAAGGGCATGTGATGTCCATTCTGCTACCCCTGGCATTTTGGTGAATTGACGTTCATGTCCACAGGGTATTTTGTAAAGTAAATATATTGTTTTGGTGAAGAAAATCAAAGTTTTAAAATAGGCTGCGATCTTTGATTGGCACCATCACAGTAACAGAAAGATTGGGAGAAGTTGAGAACGTCCCAAAACTATGCTTACTACAATTTAAGGTTTATTCACGTCTCAGATAAAGGGAAAGGCTGGCAATCTTGAACATTATATATTGACTAGTTCTGAATTCACTAGTCTTGCTCACTGCAACAAGTGTGATTACAATTCCATTATTCACTATTAGTCTAAAAAGATTGACCAAAAACAATGAGAGCTGGGCCCCAACCAATGTCCATAAGGACAAGCTGCCCCTTTCTTCCTGCCACTGATTTCAGCACTTTTGACGCTAGGGGTCACAAAGGCAGTGCCAAGGGTTGCAAGGGGAACACCAGGGGTCGCAAGATTGATTCCTGGTGACCTCTAAATGATGTGCATGCCTGAGAAGGAAGGCAGGGGGACACAAAATGTCATGAGTCAAACATTTGTATTCTGTTTTTAAGACAAGTAACGAAGTAAAGCTGAGAGGCTGATTTAGAGTTCAGCAGATGGGTTACTTCGTAACAAACTTGACGAATATTTCGTCGGCTGAACCAATCAATCAATCAGGGAATTGTGAAGTGTGCTACTCTCCCGTAAGGGTCTCAAAGCACTGGGGGCGCTGTGGGGTGCTCTCAAGTGCATTATATCCTATGGCACTTCTAATCAGGCAGATGTTATATGTCACTAACAGAGTAATCCATCTGCCGAACTCTAAAACAGCCCCCCAATTACTAAATCACAGTTTAGAGAGATGAAAACTTAATGAAAAAAATGTGAAAACATTACATTTTCATATTTATTTTTGGTCTAATTAAAATCACCATTAGTTCACGGCCATAACTCACTTGATAGCAAAAATCTGGGTAGGAAGAAGATAATGCAGCAAGGGATATCAGTATTGGTTTGTACAGTTTGCATTGTGCTTTTGTGAGAGAAAAGTAGTCCCTGTCCGCCATTACATTATGAAGCTTCCCAGACACAAATACTACACCCAGCACTCCCATGATTACTGCACATTGTCAGCAGGTACTACAAGAAATCTACATCTAGTACAACAGAAGTGGCCACAGCAAAACTAGCTACATCAAGAATGAGAACAGCTGCCATAACAGCTGTGATAGAAGAAGTGACTACAGTTGTTTCCTGGACAAGGACAACAACAGCAACAACAGCTCCCAGAACAGCATGGCAAAAGCAGCAACCACTGGTATAACTATGGTAGCGACTACAAGGCAATCCATATCTTGCACTATTGCAGTGACAACAGTAGCAGCTGCCAGCAGGGCAGGGACAACAACAGTTATCATGGTTGTATCCAAGGCAGTGGCAGCAACATCAAAACCAGTTACCACAACATCAGAAACCGCAGCTGTGCAATATCTACTACTCCAGAAAGAACACAGCCACAACACACTACAGCGGCCACCACAGTAGAAAGAACGTACACTTTACAAGTGAAACGAGAACAGCCAGCAAGCACAGCATAGAACTACAGCAGGCACCAACTAGCATTGCAGCATGTAACACAGCAGAAATTATAGCTGTAACCTCAGTAGGAACCACAGAAGGAACTACACCTTCTAACACAGCAGGGACAGTGGCAGAAACCAAAACTGTCACACTTGCAATTACCACAGCTGCCACTACTGCAGAACACAGCGGTGACTGCAGCTGCCACAATGCCAGATACAATTAAAGCAACAAAGGCTGTTCGCCAGACAGCAACAGAACTTAAGACAATAGAGACCATTGCATACACAACAGCAACAATAACAGTTCCAAAATATGTGGACCACAGCAGCAGCAACAGCTGCCACCACATCTGGGAGAACAACTGCTGAGAAAATCAGTCTCTGGCCAGTCGATAGGTTTGGATTAAGCACAGCTATGTGCAAAAGTGTACAGAATAGCTGTGCCTTCTCATTGGTCAATCTGCCTCTTTCAGTACCTCCTAGGCATTTTTACTCCTCAAACGTATGTTGCCATGTAGCAGGGTACATAATGGCACCGCACAATCAGTCTGATGCATTTGCGCATGCATGTGGTTTCACTTGTTGGCACATTAAAGTCAGGCTTTCCCAATGCGTTTTCAATATTAGCATTCTAGCAATATAAATGTAAAAAAATATTGAAAGGTTGTGAGCTAAATGGTGATAGGTAATCAGCAAAGAAAATCTGGTAAGAACTATGAATTTAAACATACTTACAATAAAATGTATTTAAAAATATTGATAGCATGTTTGATGTCATACACGTGGAAAAACAATTTTTGCGTTGCCTCTTAAACAGTATTATTTGCATACCCTTGTTGACCAATGATATCCTTGAAAAAGATTTGTTTTTTTTTTTAAATCCAGGTTTCGATAGAATTTAGTTTTTTTGTCTATGTCCTTAATTAAGGTATTCTTTGTAAACATGCAGCTTACTAAAAAGTGATTTTTAAAAAAAATCATATCTTTATATGCCAAAAACTTTATAGGTATATATGCTTATTCATCAAGCCTCGTCGCCTTTGTTTTACTGAAAAATAAACTTTTGTGAACAACATACAAACACAGGAGTTTCTTCAGCGTCCATCTGCACTTTTCTCGACCGGTTAAAAAGGAACACAAAAATTAGCCAACTGGTAAAAAGTAAATGAAGAAAAATTAGCCAAGGAGGACTGGGCATTAGCCACGCTCCGCTTCATCCCTTTCTGCTGACATCTGAGGCACATTCTTCTCTCCTCCCTTCTCGCTTTCAGGTTCACAGTTGGCCTAAAGAGAGGAGTCGGTGGACAAACGCCTTCCTCTTTGCCAGGGTGCGTATGAAATATGGAAGCCCAACAATTGTCTGAGTTCAGTGCATTGGAATAACATTGTTTAAATTATGGATAGTTTTGAATAGTGTCACTTTTTCTCTCTGCAGATGGCTGTTCACACAAGAAGCCCGGCCTGCATAATTGTATCACTAATAAGCAGTAAGGCAATTAGTTGTGTAAGTGTGCTATAATCATGCTAACAGAAGAGATGACGAAGAGACAAAAAGGCGGGGGGGACAAAAAATGTCTTTTCTCAATTCATCAACTGACAGCCATAATTAGATATGTATAATTGAAAATTCCGCAGTAGGGGGGCTCGCTCGCACAAATGAATTTTCTTTCCTCTCCTTATACATTTTTTCCTCCCGTTGCCTGAACATCGCCCCATCCCTCCCAGAAGAAAGGAAAAAAACATTTGTCATTCCAGGGGAGTGAACACTGTATGAACCGCAAGCTGCTCATTGGCAGCAATGATGTCAGAATCCACATTTTTGGCAAATCAATATGAAAAAAGACAATTGCATACAAATGGCCTTGTTATTTCTTTTCTGCCTTTCCTCCTTCATGGGAGCCAAAACTCAGCCAGCTATATCAGCTTTGAGAACGTGAAATGAAATGTAAAACTCCAGCAGACAATGTCACTTCATGCCCATCGAAATGAAGAGTATTTTGAGCGGGCAAGAGCGGCATAGAGTTATAAAAGAGAATTACATCATCGGTATTATGGGAAAAAAAAGGGGATTTCTTTTGACCAAAGCCTGATTATCAAAGGCTATAATTAAATTTGGGGTAAACATGCTCAAGTGCTTATGAGTTGGTAGAAACTATGAACAGAAAAGCTTTGGGCTGAATTAATCAGCCTACAAGTTTCATTATTCTGCAGCTTCTCTTTTTAAACTGTAAGCTTAAAACCACAGACCCCACTTTATCACCAAATCCTGCAGAAATTTAATTGGACAATCCTCAACTGTGAATTATATTCTTTTTTTTTCAACGGGGGACTTGTTAATTAAATATCCTTTACATCTCTGCTGCTTTGTAGTATACTTTCGAAGCAAATAAGTTCATATTTTTCGTTGCTTTAATTGTGCCTCTTGTCAAAATTTAGCTAGTATTCAGGTAAGAATGGGCTTTCTCTTTGCAAGGTTGAATCTGCTTAATTATTTTCTTCTAAAGAATATTCAGTTCACAAACGTTTAAGCTAGATATAAAACATCCAAATGTCATACAATGACAAACTTTGTCTGCACACGATATGTGGTACAATGTGTGCACCTTGGACAGAATCAAGTTCATCATTTCCGGGGAGGGGCAACTGGCTTCTTCCACCTGCCATGTCAATCAGTGTGGCACATATGAGGGTATGCATGATGACATCATAAAATATAGCTTATATGAAAAAAAGTATTTCTTTATTGAGTACAAAAGCTTATGCAATTCCCATTCCCATGTTGTACTCTTGAACTACAATCACAGGGGTAGACTGAATGTATCCACGTTACTTTTTTAATGCATTGCAAGTCAGTATGGGAAGAACAAGGTAAGGTACAGTTCAACATATGCAATGCACGGGGAATGATACAGTATAAGTTCCAGCACAATATTTATTTACTTTTTTATTTATGAATTCATTTGTAGATTGCAATATGTAGCTCGCTAGCATCCAACCACTGGCATTGCTAATAAGCACACACAGTGCAGAAGGAGACACGATCTTAGACAAATGAAAAAGAAACACCATTAAAAAAAGCTAAACAGGAAACAAGTCATAAAACAATTGAACCACTACACCACCAACATATTGTTTTTGTCTTTTCTTTTGAAAGGTCTGATAAGAAGGGGTGCCACCAAGCTCCAATGCAAAGTCGTTCCAGAGTTTAGTCCACTGGGTTCCTAAAATGAACATCCCCCATATCTGCTTTGTGCAAATGCAGAATGGAAAGCTATGCAAGGAACCCTGATCCAAAGAGTCACCCTGCACAAGTGAAATCAAAGGAGACAAGAGTTTGAGGCTCTCATGATAGCAGGCCCAAATGAACAGAGCAAAGGACATTGAAACAGCTCTGCTTTTGAAAATTAGGCAATGCAGTATGTGGGAGACTTCAGTTATATGATTACATTTCTGAAGACCGGCCAAAAAGGCATACTGACTGTTGTGGATCCTCAGTGGCTTGGCTATTTACATGAGGCACAGGGTCAAGGCTGATTTGCATATGGCCATGTCTGAACTGGGTTGGTGTGGTGAGCAAAGAAACTATTAATTTAGGCCCAGATCTCTGTACTGGGGTGAATGCATGACATTGTTCTGCATTCTGTCCATCAATTGTTGTTTTTGCATTTGGCTATTTACAAGTCATGGAGGATGAGATAACATTCCACAGTGCAGCCAAGACAACATGATTGAACTGATGGTCCCTGCCTTTCTAGCGGAGGATTTTCTCCAGGGTTTTTAGTGCTACAAAGGAGGAAGTCCATATTTCTTTCGATTTGAGTATTGAAGGAGAGGACCTGATCAAACCAAATCCAAGCAAGATTTTTTGCCATTGCCACTGGGCTTGGAGAGCCCTGAAGGAAGACAGCCGAAGACCACCTGGTCAAACTATATGATGGTCAATGAAGATTCAATTTTAATTTTTATCTCAATTGTGCTCCCAAATGTTGCTTTCCATTGAGGCTTGAACATACGTCATTCAGTTCCTGAAGGGCAATGGGTTAGTTGATAGAAGGGAGTTGATCTTAAACAGGAACTGCAACTTATCTGCACATGACACCATGTGATAACCAAAGCTGTTGATCAGCTCTCTCGAAGGCTGAACATTGATGTTAAAAAATATCAGGGTGAGCGAGGAACTTCATGGCACTCCGCAAGACAAAGTCCATTTCCTTGAATGCCAGGGGAAAATAGGCAGGGCTTATGTACACCCTTGCAGAAAGGAGACCAGACAGATTGAAGATGATTCGATCTTTTTAGGAGATTAATTAAGAAGGAATGTTTGACCCTATTGGCACACATACTTTCAATATCGTTTATCCCCCACACCTCTCACAAAAAGCCTCCAAACGCTTCAAGCACAACTTCTAAAAACTACACCCTGAAACCCTCTTCGCTGACCCCTATTTTTCTCTACACAACGGTCACATTACCACTGACATCATCTTCCACACCAAACGCAGAGCTCAATGGCGCAAAGCATCCCTTACACTACTCTCGATTTTTTCCAATAGAAAATCTCCACATGGTCTAACAATCACTATTGCACCATCACAGTTCTTCCAAGCTACAGCAACAAATACAATCTACAATAACGGCACTATCCTCATGCAACCCACAAATCATAATCTAAATTTACTAGAGAAGATCTTCCCCATCATTAAAAATCATGTATTCAATCCCCTTACTTCAACCCAACCCTCCCCCTCTATCCAACATACCCCTTTTGCCAACACATCTGTCGCCACCTCATCATCCTCCTTTATCACCCCCGTCCACCCTCATCCCCACTCTCCTCAGCCTTCAGATACCTATGCCCCTACCTCCTAGATCACCCTCTCCTCCAACACACCCCACCCCTTCGCTATCTACCAGCCTACATCCTCACCCTCTCATCTCACCCAACCCCTTACGCCTCATGCACCAGCACATACAAATGCACCCCACCTCCAACATACAGATCCTATGCGCGCATACGCGTCCGCTTCCCCCTATCCCATCACGAACACGCTCCCCCTCCAGCCCTCATACCGCTCCCAGCTACTCCCACTACTCCTATCCACCAACAACCTACCATATCCCATATGTTTTCCCTACCAACAGTCCCCCCAATCACATATACACCACCACCCATTACTCTACACATGCCCATCCAGGTTACAGCACAACCCCATGCATCCATATCTCATTCACATACCCCGCTCATATCCGCCCCATATACCACGATGGATGAGCCATCACACACATCTATCCCACGCACAATAGCCCGAGATACCAGTTTAGATTTGATCATGTCTGCACTCCTTCAAATCAAAGATGAACTCCACACTATCAAAAAGATGATTATTAGACAACCAATGCACATTAGACCTGCAAACACGTCTAGATCATGTTACCCCCCAACTCACCCTCCACAGACCACCAAACATAATCGTCTCTTCTGGAACTTCATTCCATCCCCCAATCTCCCTTCCCGCCCAATTTGTAGCACCAACCCATTCTCAGAGAATGATATCCGCTCCCTCCTCCTCTCCTACAACCCCCCTCTCATCACCCCCATCGCTGCAACTCACACGGCCATCCGGACTATTACCCCCAACCCACCCAGAGCCGCCTCCCATAGCAATAGAGGAATCATTGACCATAATCTTAGAAGAATCAAACTCACACTAGATCCCACCCCTTCCCTCATCACACCCCGTCTTAAATGCACCCTCCTGAACTGTAGATCGTCCGCCAAACACGCAGTAGATGTCGCCGACCTCATCAACTCTCAGGAGCTTGACTTGCTTGTGCTAACAGAGACGTGGCTAACCGAATCCTCCGCACCCCTCTTAGACATTCTGGTACCCCCAAACTTCGACATCATCAGACTTGACAGAAGTGACAAAACTGGGGGAGGAATAGCATGCATACAGAGGAGCACCATCTCAGTAAATAGAGCCTTATCCCCCACATTCTCCTCTTCTGAATACATGTGCATTGACATCACCAGCAATGATACACCAGTATGCTCCCTACATATCATATATCATCCACCTTGTGATAACCTAAGCTTCACTGAACACTTCATGGACATGGTCACATCGACCACCGGACGTCAAATCACTCAAATTTTCCTAGGAGACTTCAATCTCCATTAGAACGACACCAATGATTCATGGGTTAACCGTCTCAAAAACTTCATCGGCGCGCGTGACCTCACCCAAATCTGCAACAGCCCCACACACAACAAAGGCGCAACCTTGGACTTAATAATCTCCAAAAGCAACTCCATTCAGCTTGACTCAATCCTTCCCTGTGATTGGTCAGACCACCACATCATCACTTTCTTCATCAACGAAACCGTGAAACTCAACGCAGCCCAATCCACTAAACCAAAGATTTGGAAAAGAGACCTGAAAAAACTCAAACCCAACTCGTTGCCCATCCACTCTCATAACTTACTACAGCCTCCGGAGGCCCTCTCCTCGGTTCAGGACCTCACCTACCACTAACTTAATTCAATGTCTACGGTTATCGATGAGGTTGCTCCTTTGCAACTAAAGAGAGTTTCATCAAAAAACTCTAAACCCTGGTTCAACGACCTGCTGAACAATGAGAGACGTGCGCTTAGAACTATGGAACGCATTTGGAGATCAGTCCCATCTTCCAAGCACCTTAAAATGCTAAGGAATAAGAGAAAGGATTATTACAGAAAGATTAAACGCACCAAAGCCGACTTTTTCGCTCAACAATTCAGATCAAGCCAGAAATCGTCGGCAAAAACTTTTTGACTTAATCAAATCACAATCTAAGGAGGAACATAAACAACTACAAGTTACCTCGTGCACCCAACCCACGTGCAACAAATTCTCTGATTTCTTTAATCTAAAAAACGAAAATATCAAGAGAGATCTTCTCAATGACCTTACAGGCTTACAGTCTCACCCTCACAGCAAAATCCCTCCCTCACCTCCAACTCTGCTACATCAAGCATCCCCAAAGACTGAACTAAAAAATGACGCAGCCTGATCCTCCTTCCATACCTGCACTGAAGAAGCATTAGGCAAGATTCTTAGCACTCTCAAGCCGGCCAATCATACCACCTATCCTCTCCCCGCTAACGCAGTTAAAGATCTAACCCCTCTGATCCTACCACTCTGGACAAGGATCATCAACAGTTCTCTGCATCAAGGCAGCTTCCCTGACATCCTCAAAATTGGTCAAGTGCCACCCATCCTAAAAAAACCCACAGCTGACCCGATGGACCTTAACAAATATCGCCCTATTTCTAACAGCCCTTCTCTAGCCAAACTCTTGGAAAATGTGTACTCCAACAACTGACTAAACACAATGACCACTTCGACCTCCTTGACAATCACCAAACTGGCCTTAGAGCAGGGCATAGCACCGAATCAGCCTTGAAGCACATTATCGACGACGCCTTACAAATACTCGATCGGAATGGATCATGCATACTCATCTTATTAGACCTCTCCTCAGCCTTCGATACGGTCAAACACTAAAACCTGATTGACCTCCTGAATCGCAGAATGGGCCTCTCAGGCTCAGTACTTAATTGGTTTACCTCCTTTCTTCAAAACCGGACCCAAAAATTCAAGGTCAATAACTCCTTATCCAAACCTGTACCAGTAACTCTGGGAGTACCACAAGGGTCCGCATTATCCCCTACACTTTTCAATCTATTTATGGAACCTCTTACTGTCTTGTTGCAAGCATCCAACGTCCAATTTCACATGTACGCAGACGATACACAACTTTACCTGAAGATTCATACTCCAGATGACATCAAACTACTTAACAAAACGCTGCTGAACACCCAATCATGGCTAGGTGAGAACCATCTCAAGCTTAACGCACTCAAAACGGAATTCCTACTTATTGCTCCACCCTCCAAAATACCCCTTCTCCAGGATTGGTTCAAACACCTCACGGCATTTAACGTTCAACCAACAATCATTGACTCAGCAAAATCACTGGGTATAACCCTTGATTGCAACCTCAACATGCATAAACATATTACCAACGCAACAAAGGGAGCAAACTTCCAGATTAATATTCTACGGAAGCTTAAACCCTTCCTACCAAAAAACGCCTTCAAGACAGCAGTGCAAGCTCTAGTGATTCTCAGGATCAAGTACGGAAGTGTCTCTCTTTGTGGACTCCCCAAAGCTACTACAGCACCACTCAGAGCCACCATCAACACTGCAGCTAGACTCATCACGGGCTCACAAAAAAGGGCCCACATCTCCCCGGACTTAAAAGCCTTGAATTGGCTACCATGGGAAGCCAGAATTCAACAAAAAATAGCTTGCATGACTCACAAAGCCATTCACCACAAGACACCTAGTTAACTATCTCGGGGGGTAAGAGATCCACAAGGAGTGCAGAAAACTTATTACTGAAGCCACACAGATTTAATAAGTCTAAAACGTATAGACGCTCCTTCTCAGGGATGGCTCCTAGGATCTGGAACGCACTACCCCCAGAAACCAGACTTATTACATCTACTTCATTGTTCAAAAAGGATGTAAAGGCGATTCTCATGAAAAAATTCACATGATCATCACCTATAGATACCATGACTTTTATGGGTGCAAAACTGACAACCCTCTTGCACTGATGCTCTCTCGGCCCACAGTATTTACACTTATATTGGTTTCGACTTGTTGTGTACCTGGATTTATAATTTTTCCTCATTGCCTGTAAAGCCCTCTGATACATGCAAGGGTCTGGTTCGCGCTCTATAAAACCTTCTAAATAAAATAAATTAAATTAAATTAAAAGCTGTGGATGGGTCCAACACCAAGGGACCAGCCGGTGTGTCAAAACCTCTAGTTTGACAGATACCGTTTTTGGCAGTAACCAAGTTAACCTCAGTGATGTGTTGTGTCTTTAATTCACGTTGAGTTCAGGCAAGGAGATCATATGATTCAAGGATTGGTGCAAACCATGTAGCTAGAATTTGCTCTATGATTTTGGAGAAAGATGGGAACAGAGTTATAAGTATGAAGTTTCTAAGATCCTTGGGTTTCAAAATGCACTAACCTTGCAATAAGGATCGAACAGGAGCAAGTTGAGCTTCCCTACTTCATTGAACCCATATCCAGCCGCACCCATTACCTCACATGTTTACAGTAGACTGAGAAAGTGGAATGGGGCAAGTGAGACAATAGCACACTGGACATCATCAGACTTTCTGATTGCACAGCTGTGCCTTTTGAGATGGCTATAGTGTTGAGCCTGGAAGTTAACTAATGATATCGAATACGGTTTGCCTGCTGACACTCGGTATTTGCCACTCATTATACTGAAATGAAAATCAATATTTCTTATGAGCTGTACTGCTATTAGAGTTGGTACACAACTGTTATCTCATCTCTGAGTTATTAAATGTTGTGCACTGATAACAGCTACTTTAATTAAGTTGCTAAATGTAATAGGAAAATCCTTCATTAATATATTATAATTCACCTTTACCCTTGATAATCCTACACTTGCATTTATTGATATCTTTATACTATAATTATCTAATTACAATAATCCCCCTGCCAGTTTAACATATGACTTACAACTAACACATTGTAATAATTAATGAGTTCTCTGTGGAAATGAACAAAGGTTAAATAAAGTCTGCAATCCTACGGATGTCTCCTCTTGAAAAATAAACAAAATGTATGATAGGGGGAATATTTATATAGCTTTCACGCAGAGGAGCGCTGCATAAAAGGGAAAGGGCAGGAATGCACCGTATTTAACATAATAGAATGCATTCCTGTACTTTTTTTGCACTGGTGTCCTTTTGCTTGCCTAGTGCCAACTCAGGCACCTTTACGCCGGAGTTCAAGGGTGCCTGCATTTTAGGTCGGATTGTTTTTGAGCAGGAAGGGACACCTTCCTGCACAAAAACAATCTCAGAGGCCTTTTCCTCTTCCTGTGTGGGCCACAGAATGCAGCACACCTATAAAGAGGAAACAATGAGGAGAAATAAACGTATTTCTCCTTGTTACACCGCCCCTGGAAGGTGTAGCATTTTGGTAAATCTGCAAATGCTCCAAAATCCATGGGTGAGTCACACATGGAACACCTCCCTGGGCCCGAGTAACATAACACAGAGATTTGCGCTGCTTTGTGTCACTCTGGATTTATCGAGTCATGCAAAGCCGCGCAAGGTGGACTTGCATGACTTGATAAATGCAACTCTCAACTCAGGAATTTGGGCCCCCTTGTGTGGCATTAATGTGACACAAAACCTTCATAAATGTGGCCCTAGATTTGTAATCATAATGGATGACTTGTAGTGAAAATAAACAAAGAGTAAAATAGAGTTTGAAATTCCAATGTATAAACTTATAAGTGGACATTCATGCCTCCTTTATCCCTGAAACAGTGGGTGACGATATCTAAAAGAAAATTTACAAGTGCAAAGTTGCATCTTGTAATGTATCATTTGCAGTTGGAAATCTCCCCCACTGAGGTGGAGATCTTCCGATGGGAATGTATTGCACTGGTAACTTTATTGAAGTTATTTGTCTTTTAAACAAAAACAAAGAAAAAAAATGTATGGGAAAAACTTTAAATAACTATAATTAAAAGAGCTAATAAAATAAAATATTGAAACATTGAAACTGCAATAGGTCTCGCAATAGAAGAGTTTAACATTTTTCGTTTTGCAAATGGATGAGTGGCGTTGCGTGGATGAGTGGCGTTGCGTGGATGAGTGGCGTTGCGTGGATGAGTGGCGTTGTTTGTGTGAGTGGCGTTGTTTGTGTGAGTGGCGTTGAGTGGCGTTGCGTGGTTGAGTGGCGTTGCGTGGGTGAGTGGCGTTGCGTGGGTGAGTGGCGTTGCGTGTGTGAGTGGCGTTGCGTGTGTGAGTGGCGTTGTGTGTGTGAGTGGCGTTGTGTGTGTGAGTGGCTTTGCGTGGTTGAGTGTCTCGTCTTCATAAACGTTGGACAGAGTAGCGGATTGCCTCGTTGACAAAGGCCACATAAATTAGACAAACGGAAATCCAGGTAAGCACACACTGACACGGGAACTGAACAGAAAAAGACAAGCATGCACATGCATTAAAGGACATACACACAAGCCTATGAAAACACATACAATGCTAAACTAAAGCACTAGTTAGTCAGATGAGACGTTATGCAAACCTTCTTTACACAGTAATCCCGCACCAAAATTAAATAGCAGGGCTAGATTTTCCTAGAGGTTAGAGAAGCTATGTGGCCTTTAATTGAGATAGATGGCCGCGTATGACAACTCCATGTTTGTTCTGGAGTGGTTTATTGTCCCAGGAGAGCCGCAGAGTCTCATGTGAAGCAGAGGCTTGAGGAGTGTCCGCATTTTGGCAGCCCCTTTATAACAAGCATGAGATGGGACCCGAAAACACTGGAATGAGAAGGGGCTGAAAGGAGCTAGTGACAGAGTTCAACTGGAGGAGAGGTGGGCAAAAACAATGAAAAGGTGGACAAGGGAGGAGAGAAGGAAAGGTGACAGAGAACTGCTGGAGGAGCAAAGAGGAGAAAAGAAATGCGACACGGCGGGCAGGGGAGGGGGCGGAGCGGGTAAAAAAAAAAACAAGACGGAGGGAAAGGCAGATAATGGGAGGGGGAGCAGACGGTTGGCAGTGTCCTCGGCTCTGAAGTAAGTGTTTCTTAGCACATGTGTTTGCAGGGATGCCTATCATCAGGAGAAAGGGGTCGGAGGAGGCGAGGATCGGCCGTAAGCATGTGTGCTTTCTGAAAAACAAAAATGTTAAGGGACGGCTGGGGGGGAGGGGTAAGGATAAGCTGAAAACACAAGCTGCAATCACTTGTGTTTTCAGCCGATCCACGTTTAGTTTGCAAAGCAACTAACGAGGATCAGCTGAAAAAACAAGCACTTGCAAACTAAAGTAGGATCAGGTAAGTTAAGTGAAATATAAGGGTGGCAAATAAATGTTTGGATTTTTGTAACGTGGTAATAATTCAGCCCAAAACGGCTGCAAGGCTGAAAGATGAAGCGGAGGCACTTATGTGAAGTGCTTGTAAGCCTGTGAAGTGAACAAACAGCGCAACGAGTGTTAGGTGGGAGATAAAAAACAAAACAAAGTGAGGCTGCAGGCATGAAGGTTTGAGACCCGGCATAGGCTCAACAACCTGGGAGTGTGGGCAAATCATTCGGTCAGCACGGAGCATGATGGCTTTATTGAGGGAGGCCCCCTGCGGCAGGGTAAAACCCCCGCTGGTGGCATATCACTCGCATGTTAGCTTTATTGAAGGAGCCCCCCCGCTGCATGGCAAAACCACCCGCTGCTGTGACCGCATGCATACGCAACGCAGTGTAGGCGGAGGAAAAAAGCAACACGAGGTCTGGTGTTGAAAAAGCGAAAGAGCCATAGGCGACATGGTAAAAAATACAAGCAACATGAGGTCTGGTGTGGGGAAAAGAAAAAGCGCCATAACACACTGATACAATGCCTGGTGTTGGAAAAGCGGAAGCGCCGTAACACACTGATATAATGTGCGGTGTTGGAAAAGCAAAAGCGTTGTAAGATGTAGTAGCACACACGCAAAATGAAACCCCGCAATTTGCCAAACTGTAAGCAGCTGTAAAAGCGAAAGCGCTGTAAGACGGAGGGAAAGGCAGATAAGGGGAGGGGGAGGAGAAATGCGACACGGCGGGCAGGGGAGGGGGCGGAGCGGGGAGAGGGTGTGAAAACAGCAGGGGCCTGGAGTGCGGCTGAGGGAACTGATGTGCACGCGCTTTTAAGCTCAATGCACATACGCATTGAGCTTAAAAGTCACGGGCACTGCAAGGAATCGCCACGATTCCTTGCAAGTTAGTTAAAGAGTGGTTAAGCCCCAATAGTCTCGCAAGCTCGATGCGCATGCGCATCGACAGGCGAGACCTAAAAATGTATGGGAAAAACTTTAAATAACTATAATTAAAAGAGCTAATAAAATAAAATATTACAGCGCATTAACTCATTAAATTAAGTTTGTATTAAATAAGTAAATATTAATATAAATATATGTGTGTGTTTATATATATCTTACCAACTGGCGGTCTTCAGTAGGTAGATATAGTTAGGACATACTTTCCAAGGGGAGGGCATTTTTTGTTTTGCTAATAACTTTGGCATCGTTTGACGAATCTTCAGAAAATTGTCATAGCTACTTTGCCAGTCATTTCAGCTGGTGTCTAGCAACTTTCGGGGTGGGTGTCCCAAGACACGTTTTCCTCATGCAATTTCCCATAGGGATTTTAGACATGACTACAGCCCAAAACACTGAATGCAATTACACCAAATTTGGCAGAAAGCTAAATGTTGGTCCAGGAAGTGTTCTTTTTGTAATTTGGTGTAAATCTGTTGAGAAGTTTTGCAGTCATAAAAGTAAAAAGATTTATGTATATTTAGAGATGCAAATCGATCCTTGGATCCACCGCGGCGGATCGCTGATCCTGTCACGACCCACTTGCTTTTTTTTGTCATTATGAACACTGTCAGGCCTGGCAGGAGATTATAGAGACTTTTTATGTCATTAAACTAGTCTTGAGGGTAACCGGACCATCGAGACTACATGTCTCATGAACTAATGAGAGAGACGGGAGGAGACGCACGCACCTCAACATGAGGTCAAATCCACCAGTAATAACATGGCAGCCACCGAGGATGCAGCCGCTAATGAAAGTTTCCAGTGCACGAGAAATTTGAGCTGGTCTGGTAAGAGTGCTCTGGCACCACATTTGTGTTATTTGTTCCTGTTCAGTTGGGTTTCACTTGTGACACGGCCGGTGAGTCACATGGTCGGTTTCAGAAGCTCTCTCGTAGCAACGTTCTGCTGCGGGACTCCCGGGGAGACTCCGGTTGGTGAGGCCTGAGTGTGGATGGCCTCTTGCAGTGAGTCTCTAAGTAAACTTTGCCTCCCTTTCCAAAATTCACCGGCAGATCATTCTGCTTAAGCCGGCATTAGGATGGGAAGTCCTTTGGCTTTCCAGCGCTGCCTCTCTCTGCGTGCTTTGTGAATCAATGCTGCATAACACAAAGGCCTCAAAACGCTCATGTTTAGATGATTATTATTTGTCCAGGAACCAGAAGGTATCTTGTTACAGCCTCCTTGCTATTCATTTACAGGTCTCCCTCCCTGCTGTTCCCTTCCTTTCCTTCCCTCTCCTGACCCCTTCAACCGTCTAACCTATCATAGAATTCAGACTTTGGGGTTGTCAGGAGGTAGACCATTTTGAGCCTCGATCTGATCCTAAGGATAACCAACCCCTGACAGATCCACACTTTAACAGCAATGCTGTCATTGGCTGGCCACATCCTGAGAGGAAAGTTGCGATTGCCACTTTGTGCATTGGGACTTGGTTCTCTGGGAGTGAAAATAAAATTTCAAAGTGATAGAAGGGGTCCAGGTAGATGTATCCTGACTCCATTGGACCTCCATGGGCAAGAAATTGTCCCAAAATATTTTTTTTAGCATGCAAGGGTCCATGGATCCCTCATGGTACTCAGTTCGAACCCGTGTGTGCTCCATGGTGGATAAGCAGATCCAGACTTCAATTCTGAAAAAAACATATACACCCAGTCACAGACTCAAACACCTACTCACACACTCAATTACATTTCCACACTCACTTCCACACCCACACAACCATTCACACACCCATACAGCCACTCACACCCATTCACAGACACACTCACACAACCACTTCCACACCCACATACAGAACTACAAAACTACTCACACACTTACTCATTGAGCCATACAGAGGCTCACACACACACACACCCATTCACAAATCCACTGGGACAGTCACACAACCACTCCTACTCACACATCCATACAGCAACTCACACACTCACAGACCCACAATGCCACTCACACATGCACTCACACACCCACTCACATACCCATACGGTCACTCACACACACTCACAGACCTACACACTCACTCACACACTCACAAACCCACTTACATACCCACACAACCACTCACACACCCATACAGCCACTCAAACACCCACTCACGGACCCATAAAATCACACACATGGCCACTTAAACATGCATTCAAATATCTACTCACATACTCACACACCCACATACTCACCCACACAACCACTCACCCTTCCGTTCACACACCCAATTAGCCACTTACACACCCACTCATAGACCCACAAAACCACTCACACACCTACTCACAGACCCACACAACCACATGGACTCACAAACCCACGCTCACATATACACTCACATACCCATAGAGTCACTTGCAGAGCTACAAAACCACTCACATACCTACCTAGAGAGCAACACACTCACTTAGACACACACCCATTCAAACAACCACTCACACACCTACTTACACACCCACACAATCACTCTCATGCCCATACAATCACTCAAACACCAACTCAGAAACCCACAAAACTACTCACACACCCATTCAGAGACCCACATAGCCACTCACACACACCCACTCACACACTTACACACCTACTTTCACACCCACACAACCACTCACACACCCACTCACAGACCCATAAAATGACTCATACACCCACTCACAGACCCACACAGATACTCACACACCCACATCCAGTCACATACCCATACAGCCACTCACACACTGACTCACAGAACCACAAAACCACTCACACACCACATAGACATTAATATACCCACTCACACTCCCATACAGCCACTCTCACACCCACACAGCCACTAAAACACCCACTCACACACCCATCTACCATATAGCCACTCACACACCCACACAGTCACTCACACACCCATACACAGGCAATGATATATTTATAGTAATTGCAATAGCAAATGTCTGTATTAAATGTGTTCGTGTTTTAGCATTGAATGTGTTATTTTGATTGAGAATGGATGTGCAGATGCATGGAATGAATAAAAAAAATAAAGACCTGGGCCAGATGTACAACCATAGTAAATTGCTACTTGCAATTTGCGCTCGATTGTAAGTTGTAAATTGCGAGTCGCAATTTACTATGTACAACAGGGTAAAAAACAATGATTGCAATTCCCAATGGGGTTGCAAAATGCGAGGCTCATAAAAATTAATAAGGCACTCACAATTTGTGACCCCATTGGGAAAGGCTGGCCCTCCCAGGGAGGGTGGCCTGCTGGGCTCTGTAGACCACCATGTCTAGCACTGCTTTTAAATAAAGCAGTTTAAAAAAAAATGCCACACGTTTTCCTTAAATGAAAATGGCATGCATTTAAAAAATAAAAACAAAACGTTTTTGTTTCATTTTTTAAGGGCAGGCTGTGGTCCCTGGGACCACTGCCTGTCCTTAAAAATATTTCCACATGCATTTCCAAAGGGAAAGGGGTCCCCTGGGAATCCCTTCCCATTAGCTATTGCATTACCACCTACTTTAAATTAAAGTCGCAAACCATTCTTACATGGCGTTGGGGTCACTATTAGGAAGGGGACACCCCTTCCTAATAGCAACTCACAATTCCTAAGTAGCGAGTCACAATAAAATTTCGACTCACCATTTTGGAAGTGTACATGGCCTTGTGAATTTTTGCTTGCGCAAACGGGTCTCAAACCTGTTTGCGCAAGCAATTTAGGGTCGTACATCTGGCCTTTGGTGCATTGCATGTATAGAAAGACAACATCTTAACTTACTTTAATTTTTTTATTGGAAAATTGAACTTAGAGGTCAAATTATAGTTCAATTTATATTTATGAAAAGTTGAAATTCAGTTAAAAAAAAAAACGTTTCAGGGAGGATATAGTAAGGAAATAGTATTAAAAACCATGGAAATTCACAAAAAAATTCAAAGGTTACCGGGATGTTATAGTTAGGGTCAGAACCATTGAAATTCAGCAGTTATATTGTTACCTGAGCAAACTATAACTTACACCCCCGTCAATGCACTGATGTCATCCCAAATGACATCAATGATGTCATCACCCAGCTCAGTAAAATTCCATATACAGCTTTTTTTTTTTAAACACCTACACTTACTGGAAGATGTTATCAGTGATGATATTTGAGATTTCATCATTGATGTTATCAGTGATGTCACTAACCATGTTATCAGTGATGTGATATGTGAGGTCATAAATAATGTAAAGTGGGGTGTAAGTTATAGATTGCTGAGGTAAATATAACTACTGAATCTCTATGATTTTGTTTGTGTTAAATCCCAGCCTAACTTTAAACGTCCCTATAACTTTTATTTTTTTCTGAAAATATATATAATAAAAATGGATAGCAGTTCCCTTGTGAAATGGTCAGTGCCGATGATTTCCCTTAGACCCTATTCATATATATATATATATATATATATATATATATATATATATATATATATATATATATATATATATATATATATATACATATATATATACACATAGGGTCTAAGGGAAATCATCGGCACTGACCATTTCCACAAAATCAGTTGGCTGTGTGATACTAAAAGTCTCTTGACCAGAATGGGCCTCATGTACTAATGGGATACCCCATTTAGCTACCAGTTTCCCCCAAAAGATTAAATCAAGGATAGATACTGGCTACTGATGGAATAGGATGCAATTAGAAGTCATGATTGTACTTCTTTAACAGGGAGGTTTTTACATATAAAATCATGGCTGTGCTTTGAGTACTATTGGGATTCCATTACAAAACCCTTTTATTGGAAATTGTATTTTCAATCTAGAGTAGGTAGTTTACACTAAAGTGTTTCACTGCCAAATGGATCACCTTCGGTGATAATACATGCACCACTTTCATTGATCTAGTAGAAACATACTTGCATGTGTTGTTTGTTTGCCCCACCTTTTCTGGCCCTCGTAAAGCATGGTTGGTGAAGACTTGTAGGAACATGGGTTCTAGATCTTGCAGTGTCGCATTGAGAATTCTCCGCACCAATCCTTCATACAGTTATGTAATTCCAGTGGCAACGTTTTTAAGGTGGATGCGGCATATATGATCTCAAATAACATCTGTAGAAAAGTTCATCCGGATCCCTCTATTTACTGTGTAAGCGTACCCAGTTTTAATAATAAAGCGTGGTCTTTATCATGCTTTCAAATGTCTCAGGCTTCAAATGATGAACATATTACTGTTGTTTTTATTACTTGACTTCTTTAACCTATTATGTACGGGGATGAATCGATTCATGTCTTGCCTTTTTGCACATATTTATATCTAGAATTTAAATGTTGTGCTGTTTTAACTGTGTTTTTTATGCTTAATCATTTTATGACATGATTTGTCGAATAAAGCTTTCTTTGAATCGACTTGATAGAACCCTTTACAACATTACCGGCACCCCAGATCTGCTCACCCCAGAGTTTATATGCATAGGAATAGCAGACTACCATCCACGATGAGCTAGAAAGTGGCAAAGCCTTTCCTTATTTTTGCAGGAAAGTCTTTGTTGTTACAAAACATATTAAAGCCGGAGGGAACAGTAATGTCGAGGTGTCGGTTAGAGGTATCCATCAGCCAAGTCGCAGATACGAAAAGCAGATCCAACACATAATCATTTAGCAGCAAGGAGAGTTTCCAGTGATTTTTGTTTAAAAAAAGGAATGATGTTAGATGACTGCCCTTAAAAAGATGAGAAGGCTTGGAATGGTTGGCCATAATTCTAAGTCAACTCTTCATAGAGTAAGAGTGTTGATCTAGGTATCAGCTCATGGGAACTCTGGTTAGAGGGATTCCAGGAGTCATATCTACCCACTAGCTGATGTCAGCCATAAATGTGGAATCTTAAGGTACCCATGTCAGAACACTCCTGAGTCTGAGGAAGATTAGAAGAGGACTGAACCTGCTGTCTGTGACTTGAGAAGATCCCTGAAGGACTTTACCTGTTCCTCTTGTACAAAGGACAAAGCAGGAGACACCAAGCGGCATAAGGCTGACCTCCTGTTAAAGTTACAGGACACAACAAGACTTCAAGAGGCCTATTCCTCCAAATGCCAACCTGACCAATGGTACATGGATTGGGATCTGCTGTATGGTCCCAGTCTGACATCCTGTGAGTCTCTAAGTGATCTCCCTGGTGTCCTTGGGAGCTGGGGCTTCAGATGTGTACTCCTGTGGTGGATTGTGACTTAAATAACTACAGTCAGAAGGTACAATATTTGACACAGACTAATCTGGTTTGTGTATCCTACCTGTATTCCTTAGTGGTCATTGTCAAATTGCACCATGTTGCAGGTCTAACATGACAATTGAATATATTAGGCACTTTATGGTAATTGGAGCTATTCCTCCTTAAATATATAAAAAAATCACAATTACAACTCCTTTTATTGGATTCATGCAATTTAGGTGTGATTTTGCTGATTAGATTTTAATCTATTTTTCTAAATCAGTTTGGGAATTTAATTGCTTTGCATTTTGACTTTATTACTGTTAGACCTAAAATCTCTGGCGTTGTATTCCCCCAAACATTTTGCCTTTAGTCCTGTTTTGCTGAATTTGTCTCTGCTGGCTTCAGGACTCTGTGCACTTTACAACTGCAAACCAGTGCTAGAGTGTTTGTTCTCTCTCCTCCAAACATGGTAAAAGTGGCCTAAACCTAATTTGCACATTTAATTTCTTGTAAGTTTCTTGTAAATGGTATTACCTGTACCCATAGCCTGTAAATTAAAGGCTACCAGTGAGCCTGCAGGATTTATTGTGCCATCGACTAAAGTAGCGCTTTAAAAACATGTCTCAGGCCTGCCACTGCAGCCTATAGTGTAGTTTTAAACTGCCATTTCGACCTGGCAAAATAAACTTTTTGCTATGCCTAAACCATGCTTATTAATACTGATAAGTCGCACCTAAGGAAGGCCCTAAAGGCTCATAGGACAGAGTTTTCTGTATTTAATAAGTAGGACATGCGCATTTACATTTTACATGTAAAACTATTAAGATGATTTTTTACTGTTGCAAAGTCGATCTCTTGGTGCTTTCTGCCAGTGCCCTGAGTCACAAGACTGTGAATGGCTCTGCCAGACAGTAACAGAAAAGGGGCTTAGCTGTGAACAGGATGGACCATGCTAGCAGGATGACTAGGGAGGGACTGCACTCTGCCCCACTTACATTTCAAAGGGCTTAGCCTCCTGCACACACACCTGCCTATTGTCAACTCTAGACACTTTGGGTCCTTGGCAGGGGAAGGGGCAAAGTGTCTAAAACTGGATTTGGGGTTAAGACATTTATTCCCCCACACACAAAGCCTGGCATCATGTACAAATAATGGACCTCCAGAGCCACTCATCAGAACACTCCTGAACCAGAGGAATTTACAGAAGGAAAGAAAGAAAGAAAGAACAAATGCGAACAAAAGAGGAAGACAAGAAATAAATAAACAAGGAAAGCTAGAGGAAAGAAAGAAAGAAAGAAAGAAAGAAAGAAAGAAAGAAAGAAAGAAAGAAAGAAAGAAAGAAAGAAAGAAAGAAAGAAAGAAAGAAAGAAAGAAGAATACCAGACAGGGTTGCAAATATATAACACACTTGTGAGCTTATATTCAGAGTTCAAGTGAACTGCTTGTATGGTGTGAACAAGCAGGAGTCAGAAAAACAAAGGCCACTTCAAAGGAATTTATAACAGTATTGGCAGGAGATCGTTGCTGATAAAGCTGACATGTGGCATATGCTATCATGTGGTAGAAGGTGTCCTGCTATTATTTCAGGCTCTGCAGACAAAGGGAACACTCAAGTAATAATAAAGTAAAAATAAAAACATTGGCACTGAAGGGAACTACCTTGTATGTGGATGTGCTCCTTGTGAAAGTTATAAATACAGTCACTCAGACCCACTGCCCCATTACATTTGCTGTAGTGGTTGAAAACAAAATGTGAATGACACAAGAACAGACTAATGAATGGAGAGCGATTGATGAAATGCCCTCTATATAAGTATACTATAGATATGTTTAATTAAAATCAAAAGGACTTGGCTAATGCCAGACCTAAATAGGCTTCATTTGTTTTGTGTTACTTGTTCGTATTCAATGTAAGTAGCTGTAATAAAGCGGACGGCACTGTTTGTACCACAACACATTTCCCCTGTACTGTTTAAACTACTGATATTTGATGGTTAGCTTGTTCACATATTAGTTTGTTCACTTATTGAAAGACTAACATTTGGTTTACTTGCCTATTTACTTAAAATGTGTTATTGAATGTGATGTGCTTATTTGTTATCAGTTTATAAACAGTGATTAAACCCTAGGGATATTCAGAGGCTGAGTCATTCAGATGAGGACAGTGAGGAGAAAGAAATGCAATGCATTCTCACTTTACATGTGTGTCATGGTTAGCATACATGGTCCTGCTCTTGCTTAAAAGAAAAAACACACATCGACAAATGCACATTTTGAATGTGGTCATTTCTATCTTCAGCATGTTCCAGTTGGGGATTAGGGTAAAGCTCAGGGCCCGACTGAGAGCTAAAGGTAGCCACGCTTCGCCAAAGAATCCCCCACACTGAGCAGTGAGCAGCCACGGCCGGTGGTAGGTGTAACTGCAGGGCGGTGACGTAGGGAGGGGGAGGGGCAGGGTGGGGGGTTGTAATGTATGGATTACGGACTTTCACAGGTAAGTAAACATATAAATTAATAAAACGAATTTCGTTGCGATGCAGTGCACGCAACAAAATTTGTTTTATTTATTTATATGTTTACTTACCTGTTAAAGTCCGTAATCCATACATTACAACCCCGCAACCCTGCCGCTCCCCCTCCCTACATCACTGCCCTGCAGTTACACCTACCACTGGCCGTGGCTGCTAGTGAGCCTTATCACTAAAAGAGGAATCTTCCCTCCCCTAAAGAAACGTTTTGAAAACAATAATGGGGGAAATGGTGTATTTTACTAAACATCTTTCTTTTATATGTAAATGTCAGAATTTTGACAGTAGGTCTTTTAACCTGCTTGGCTGCTCCATGTGCATGTTTTAGGGTATGCCGTGGTATCCTTTAAAAGAAATTGTCAACATTTTGAGATAAGAGGAACTGGGTAGCAGCCATTTTTTGGGCCACAAAGATTTTTCAAAGCATCCATAACTACTGCATTTCTAATGTTTCATGACTCTCTTCTGTGAGTGGGAGGATACACTTGTCTTAAGGATGTATCTCAGAACACTGATTTGCCTGTGGATTACCTAATTATGTCCTCAACATCAAGTAGGACCTTGATAGGCATTTCTGAATAGCCAAATATTACATGTGCCTTGATGCCTTTCCCCTCTTTATTTAGTACAACCATCTCTAAAAGGCACTTTACCTTTCTTTTATGTAAAATAGTTTTATTTATCATCATCAAAGCTTTATTTAGATATATATAATATTATTATTTATATTTGAGAGATACAATCAATATACAAATGTGATAAGTAGCATTTTGAGAAGTAAAGAAATACACACTCTGTCAATGTGTTTACTGTATTGAAAAATCTAAAGTGACTTTGGTCTTAGCATCGTCTTCTATATAAAATAAAGAAAACACATTGTCGTATTGGACAAGTACATTTCTTCTCCACGTCTGCCCTCTTACTACTACCATATTTGAGGATCTTCTCTCTGCCTCTGCCCTAGGAGAGCCAGGTGCATTACCACAGAGGCATAGTAGCCATGTCACTTCATTATTGTGGTTCTGCATGCTAATGCAAACTTTTAAATTATAGAATGTGACAAATTCCCTATAACCTGTACAATTCACTGTCCTACCCAGCTGTTAGACTCATTCAAGTTGAGGTAGTACATACAAAATAAAACATACTTCACAGAAGTCAACATCTAAGTCACTGCAGTCACTCCTCATGTCTATCTAGCACCTGAAAGATAAAGATATGGTTGTCTCCAGTTCCAATGAGCTCCTGGAATGAAAAAAAGGAGTGTCAGAGGAAACAAACAGATTTAGTACCCTGGTCTACCCATTCCCAGTTGCTCAAGACTAGCACATTGTGTCAAATGTTTAATAGTTGAAGCATCTCTATCTTCTATACTTTGTTGGGAGGACAACCATAACACTTTAAATGTAATGTTGAAAAGGAACACTATAGTAAACTATATGGGATTTATGTAGACAATTTGTATCATCGGTGAGAGATCCAGTTTTCTTTGAATGCTAATTTTCCACAGGAATGTCAGACTACATGAATGTTTAGATTGATATGTATGGAGGTACATGTGCCAAAGTGAGTAAGTAAAAACTAGGTACATGAAGTACATTATCTTACTTCTACTTAACCTTTTAACTGTTCTCCTTTTTCTCTAGCTTTTTACTTTGGATTTATTTTAATCTAGGCAATGTAATGGCATTTGATGACTGTGGTTGTTCAGCTAATTGTATTAAGTATTTGAGGTATTATAATATCAATTGGAGATTCAGGCAGAGCGTACGGTTGCAAAGCAGTATGCGATGATTGTTACCTGGCCTGCAAGGAGCTACTGAGTAAGGGAGTTTGGTTATAGCAGCATCAGTAATTAGATGTGAGGTCTGAATGGTAATGGGGCTAAAGGGATGAAAAAGCTGCTCAGATTTGAATGCCTCTGTGACCTTAGATATACTTCTCGGTACACTGCAGAATCATTTTTGACTGCCAATCTGCATGGTTATAAGCATCCAATTCAACATAGCACTCTCAAATTGATGTTCCTTTGTTGACATAGCCATACCAAGGGAGAATGTTCAAGAATTTGTGTTTATAAATGAAGTTTTCCTTGACATCATAATCCTAGTCTCTGGCATATTAGTTTCTACTTAAGTCATGAATTGATCTCGGGCCCGTATCGGCTCTAACTTCATCATTGAGTGCCCAGTACAAACATGGGATTAAGAGTTTACCATCACATGCTAGCAACAGAATATTATAATGCATGGGTCACAGCACTGGTGTTTATTAATGTTGTTGATGTTGCTGATGTTTTGTACTGAAATCTTTTGGGGTATTTTGGGTAAGAAAGGGTGTGATGGCGAACCTAGTAACAGATCAGCGAAAACCGCATCAAGAGCAGAAGGAGTCATGACAGCGACTGGCTCTATCATGACAGCAGGGACTACTGGCAAGACCAAAACAGTCACTGAGAGATGAACCAGAGCAGTGGCAACAGCATCAACCACAATTGTGTTTGTAATTACTATATCTACTATCACAGCATAAGCCACAATGGCAACAACAGCTGTCAGGAGCGCAGCTGTCAATTAGATGGACAAAAACAGCAACCAGGATTGAATGGACCAACACTGCAGCCACTGCAGCTACCACACCTGAGATCAGTGCAATGGCAACAGCAATCATCATGGCATGAACCACAGCAGCAACAATTGTCAGAAGATCTGGGATGACATATGCAGCAACTGCTCTGACCAAAGCCAAGACATATCAGTGACCACAGCTGCCTTGATGACATGCAAAACAACAGCAGCAAGAACTTCCAGCTAGAGTGGATCAATAGTACTGACCACAGTCAATATTAGCAGGGACAACAGCAACTACAACACACATTGTACTGCAGGCAGGATGGAAAACAACCACAACAACTGCCCACATTTTATGGTCAAAATCAGTCATCACAATTGTAACCAGTGAGAAAATCAAGCAGCGTTGGACAAAGCAAGTAGGTTTAGATTTAATATATCAACACATGCAAACATCTACATCTTCTAATGCACACAGACTACTTGCACTGTCTCTATTCAATCTGTTTCTGTGCATTCTATATATGTGCCTGTTGCTGTATTCTCCCCACCCCAACCTTGGCTTGCTACATTGGACCAGGACCTCAATCTTAGTGAATAAACAAACGGTAGCTCCACAAGCTTGGGGAAGAAAATGACACATACGAGGCCCAGAAAAGCATTTGTTTGTGCATATTTTTGCATGTGTTAGGACACTAGACCCAGAACTATTGGATTTGCCAATGCTTGTTTTTGCTTTCATTTTTGCTTATGGCATTTGCGTGATATCCTGGGTTTTGGACCTGCCGAAACTGACAGGCAAGCCTAAAGACATTCCAAATGATTATAAAAAGGCACACTTTGATTTATTTTACAGTAATTCGTATAACTGTCTGTGAGACATGTGCGTTTACAGTGACATTGACAAATCACATATTTAAAAATATACTCAGAACCTCCGTGACTGCACTGTATATAAGGTGAGGTGTTGCTATTTTTGTCAGTTCTAATTTGGCCCAAAGTGCGATTTGGCACTAGATTTTTGGGGCAGATTTATGAATCTCTCATGCAGAGCAGTAGAGCAACCTAAATTGCTGCACTGCTTTTCATGACCCAGAGAGAACAAGTGAACACCATATCTACAAAATATGGCACTGATCTTCTCTATTCACATGTTGAATCTCAATATGTCTGCCCCTTACCATACACGCACACATTTGCACAATAGTGCAAAGATGCCTGCATGAGTCTAGAATAGGTTTTGTACATGAAAGGTACCCTTCCAGTACAAAATACTATGTTTACACGTACATTTTTTCGTGGCACAAAAGTTCTGTCTACAAATGTTAGCAGGAAAGTTTTTTGTCAAAAGCCAAGGGTGGTTGTACAGAAATGCCTAAGCACCACCCATGGGGTGGCCCCTTGATACAAAGTAACACAAAGCAGCACCTTGCGCTATCTGTTGGGCAACTTTCCAGTGTTTTGGGATGGAATGTAAATCTCAAATCAATGCTTTGTGCTGATTATGTCACTTTTGTTGACTTTCCAGCATTGCAAAGTGCTGATAAATCTAGTCCTTCATAGTCTAAGGGGTGCCATTTTATGCAAGACAGCTAGCCAGACAGCACTGAATGAAAATACAGTAGAACATGCTTACAAATTTGTTGCACGGCAAATAGGTGTGTTTCGCTGATAACAAAATACCACTGCCGGGAAGTTTCTGTTAACTCCCCTCCATCTCCCCCCTCCCTGGCTGCATTAATGTTTCTTTGCTCTATGACAATATCCAAAATGACATTTTAAAGGCTCCTTGGCTGCACTTCCACTTTACACAATGACTCATTCGAGTCTTTGTGTTAGTCAGTAATGACATGGCAGCTTTAAATCATGAAAAAGGTTGCGTTTGACCAAACCAGAAAGGATGAACTTCTGGGAAATTCCTTTCAGTGGATTTTGAATGAAGCTCGGAATACTTGGGTGAATCCATTATGCTCCCTTTTCTTTCTTCTTTTTTTGCTGCCCCCTTCAAAATTACTCATAGTTTGTTTGAGGGGAGGAAGTCAGCAGTAAATTCTTTGCGCCCTCTTTTGTTAGTACAGTAACAAAAAAGACGACTCAGTGGGTGAGAAATTGTTTGTCAATGAGTCTATATGTATTAAGTTGACCCAAATGAGGAAGCCCACATTATGATTTTATGAAAAAAGTACGGATTCTTGTGACTGTGCACATTCTCACTTGTTTATATGTGGAGTTGCCAAGCACAGTTGCAGTGAACTGGGAAAAAATACAAAGCGTATTTCAGTGTTCTATTGTCTTGATTGGAGTCACCACTGCCTCCAAAAAATCAGATGATTTAGTATTAGCTTGTGTAACTTACTTGGTTCTATTGCTCTGACACCTTTGGGTAAAGTTTGCGCTATATAAAACTGCATTGAATAAATAAATCCATAAATAAATTACGATCCAGTTCTAAATGAGCCCTTATATCTTTAGCCTGGATTTACTAAAACTTTGTGTTGGTTTTGCATCCCAAAATTTAGGCAAACAGGCACAAATTTTCGAACTAGGAGTTACCTTCTAGGGCAAACCTTGTGTAATAAATGTGGAGCTGTTCTGCTCTTTCCCTTTTCTCTCTTTCTCTTTGCAGTGCCTTCGGTTGCTGCACTGAGTTGGATGAACAATTAGTAAATTTATTTCTAGGCCTGGCATCACTCTCTGTACCCGAGTGTCTCACAAAGCATGGGCATTATTAGAATATTGACATAATATCACGTTTGTGGCATGTTAAGCTCACAGGATATCACCAAGCATCACATGTATGGAAACCCAGAGTGCTACTCTAGCAAATAGAGACTCCCAGCCTCATTTATGGCATTTTGGAGCAGGGCAGTGCAGCAAGGCAACTTGCTGAGCTGCTCTACAACAAAGTCAAACGGCAGGAATGCACCGCATTTAAGCAATACACTGAATTCCTGTCCTTTCTGCCTGGCCTGGCACAGTTTCGTCAGACTAGTGGCATCAAAGGCACCCTTGCACCAAGCAATCCAAAGAGGATTTTTCTCTTTCTATCTGAGCTGCAGAATGCAACATACATAGAAAGAGGAAGAACAAGGAGAAATTACGTTATTTCTCTTCGATAAGCCCCACAACAGGAGGTGTACATATTTGGTGCTGTCCCAGGTTTACATGTTTTTGTAAATCTAGGGCAGCATCAAATTCCATGGGTGTTGTTTGGGAAAATCCACCACAACCAGGGCTGGACTGGGAATGCAAACTGGCCCTGGCAATTGAGTCGGACCGGCCGGATGGAGGGTGCACGTGGAAAACACTGCAACTGCTTTTGTTACAGGGGGCCTATTTTGTAGCTATGCTGCAAAGCCGGCCCCTGATAACAAAACACCCCACCAGGGGTCCAGAACAGGCCCCCACCCTGGCGGTCCAATGGGGAAACACCCGGTGCCCGCTACGGGCCCTGACCGCAATTCCCGTGGAATGCCTCCCAGGCAAAGAGTAAGCAGACACATCAATTTGCTCTGCATGAACTAACTCATGATTAATGAAGCCCCTCAAAGCCATGCAGGGTAGCTTTGGTTGGCTTCATAAATCTTTATGAGAGCACCCTGTCACACATGTACCACTTTACTTGGTGCAAAAGTGACAGTGGGATCTCATAAATAAGACCCTTAGATTGCAACACAGGCGCACACTGTATTTCTTAGCACCTGCACTGCACATCACCATGCATAGATGTAATGTTCTCAACCAACAGTCTGTGAAGTTGAGAACAGGGAAACTGCTGTATGGGGTCAGTATAGGTTTTCACTGGTGCCCAGACAGCTTCACTCAGGGTTTCTGTGGGGCCATCCTTACCCAGCCCAAAAGTTGTAACCCTCAAGTGGTGCACAACAAATATACCTTGGTGAGCTACTTAATGTGACCTGTTAAAAGGGGTAATAAGTCTCAGAACATGGTTTGTAATTGCAAAGTGGATGCCCTCATTTGCAAAACATTGTCAGTATGTTCTGTCCATTCATAATGGCAGTATATTTCTCAGAACAAATCTAAAAGAGTATGGATAGAGTTCTTTTGATGGTTCAAGATGTGACTTTCCATACATTACCAAAGACTGGAAGCTCATTCAGATTAATTGTGACTATCACAGTGCAACCAATCACATTCAACAATGGTCCATTGCATCTTCACAACCACCAGAACTCATTGTACTGAACTCCATATGTAAATCCGGCAAGCCCAGAAATGCAATACTGTTGGCTATCCCAGTATTTACCAAGATTGACTCACCACAAAAAACAACACACAAACAGGCAGACAGACAGACACACACACTCAAAACACACACAGACCTCTGTCCTTCAGTGAATCGGTATGTTGTGTGACCTAGAAGATACTAAGCAATTGGCAGTCTGCAGTGGTAATCCCCAGGGCCAGAGATTGGTACTGCAGCCATTAGAGGTAGGTTTTTGAAGCCCCCTATGCCATTCTCTCCAGCTCCTCAGGAGGCAGTTGCAACATGCACAGCAGGGACAGAGAAAGAAAGAATGGCAGGGAAGCATGTCTGGTTTGAACATATTAGGTCTCACCAACCAGACAGTGCACGCTGTATAGATGTAAAAAATCTTATTTGAACCTACAGTGTTCCTAGAATCTCCCCATGCATACCATTGGTTGGATTTATTGTCACTCCCACTTGCTTGCTTCTTATTATATGGCTTTCCTTCCTCTTTTAGTGTTTGTCCCTTCCATGGAGCATAGATTCTTCCATGTTCTTTTGATTGGCTGACTTGTATCCTTCCACTGCTCATACTTAGATAACTACTTTTTTCTTTTAATTCAACACTCCATGACAGTTCATGCATTTGTTAGATATCTACCTCTTGTGCTGCTTCCCCCTCAAATATCCACCACCCCCACAGTGATGCTCTCCACCCCTCTGAGTTTGTCTGAAAAATCCCAGCGACAAAGCTATATTTACTGGGCTATGGCTCAAGAGTAGAATTTAAGGGTTGCTTTTTTTCTTTATTTCCAGCTTTCCACATATTGCATAAAAGCACAGGTTTTGACAGGCAAATACCTTTAATAGCGCTGGTGAAAGGCCACTCTTCTGCACTCACTCAGCTGGCCTATGAGGCAAAAGGTAAAATTAGCATTACACTAGTCCTCCAGGCACATATATTTGCTCCTTCACAAGAACAAATGTCTGAACCCTGTAGAGAGTAAATTAGCAAGCAGTTACAAAGCCAACAGCTCTGCACTTGCATTAGATAGGTGAGACCTATTGGCTTTGCCAATACTTGTTACTGGGGTAGTTTTGATTCCTACTCCTGCCTTGGTAACCTGAACCTTGGAAAAACTCTCACTCAGGCAATAGGCACTAATGGCCAGATGTACGAGCAGTCCGTTTTGCGAATCGCACATTACAATTTTTTGCGACTTCCAAAATGGAATGTACATTTAGCCTTTCCCAATAGGGTCGCATATGACCTGCCTCATCAGTATTCATGAGGCAGGTTTGCAATTTGCGAACCATTGGTACGGGCCAGAACTCACATTGATGGTGGTGTGCTAGTGTCAGCAGACCACCATGTCTCTGACTGCTTTTTAAATAAAGCATTTTTTTTAAATGCAGCCCGTTTTCCTTAGTTGGAAATAGGATGCATTTAAAAAAAGAAAAATGAAACCTTTCTGTTTCATTTTCTAAGAGTAGGCAGTCGTCCGTTGGATTGCTGCCTGCTCTTAAAAATATTTTCACTGCCAACACAAAGGGAAGGGGCTTTCCGGAGGGACCTCTTCCCATTTGTGACTGGCTTACCACCTACTTGAAGTAGGTGACATCTGCAATTGTTCATACCAGTGCGACTTGCTATTAGGGTAGGACTTCCTTGGCATGTCCCTTCCTAATAATGACTAGCAAACCCTATTTTACGAGTCGGTAATAGATTACTGACTCTCAAAATAGGGTTTGCACGTACCACAACCCATTTTAGTGGTCGCAAACTGGCAGATTTTCTTTTTGCGATCGCTAGAGAGAGTCGTACATCTGGCCCTATGTCCTACCAAAATTTTAATGCATCATATACTCACGTCAACAATGGACAATTAAAACGATGCAGACTCTTCTGCCTCATTATATTAAATACCGTTTTATGGGGGAAATACAGAGCTTTTGTAAACGTGAAGTCTTCATTTTTCTCAAATAATATGCCTAAACACTGAAAGATTCTTTTTTTTTGTGCAGGCTTTTAGAGGTCTATTAACTACTAAACAGTGGCTTTTGGACATTTTAAAAGAGCAGAAAATAATTATTTTAAAAGGCAAGTATAGAAAACTTACAATTGGATATTGTTTCCAATGTGCTTGAGCGCGGGGCGTTCAACAGTGCTAAATATGTCTCTCTCACTATTTATAGAGAACGTGTTCATTACGTTAAAGTTCCTTAACCGAAATGTAAGTGAAAATGCCTTCACAAAATAATTGAGGCCTGTGCAAGAATAACCGTGGATGTGTTTTTTTAACCTTCTTTAAAGAAGCTGCTTTGTCCTTTAGTTAGTCATCACAAAACAGAATGAGAGACAAGTCACCAGGACATATTGCCATGTACTTATTAACTTTCTAAGTGATGAGTAGGCGCCAGTGCAATGATAACTCCTACCATCAGAGTCAGTTTCTTTAATAAGGCTTTGCAGCTATCAACTCCCTGAGCAGTGGAGATTTTGTGGGAGCTTTGTTATCTTAACATTGGAGGCACATGCCTGACGGAAAATAGATGTTATTTCAATAAGTACATAACTTTTGACCGAAGCTTTAGCTTCACTTTAATATCCGAGAGACATGAAAAAATATGTGATTTTTAATGAACACATCACTGCTGACCGAAGCCTTTAGCACATTAATATACAGGGGGAGGCAATCTTTATTAAACAAATTTGTCATTAATTATCTGTTTACTGCTGGTATTTGCTAATATATAAGGGTAACAACGTGCTTCAAAGTTATGTTACTTGTGAGCTAAAGTGTAATAAAATACAGATATTACACTTCTTCAGGGTGAATTTTCACATTTTAGTGACATTTTTCAAGAGAAACGGCAATTTTGTTCTTGCAGGTAACATTACTTCACTCATTAAACGTTCTTTCTATTTTGCTACTTTTCTGTGATAATATAAAGGTGTTGAGATGTAACCTCACAGCATCATTTCACAATTTCAAAGCATAGGTACGAGCACAGTGCAAAGCAGTATGACTATCTTCAAGGGCAGGTATAGTCTAGGCAGGTTACAAATGAATAGTGGGAGGCAAGAACAGGAGCCATTAGGGTTGAGGACATGTCGCCTCCAGATATGTTCCTTTGCATGTCTCAGAATTAAATGTTTTTAACCCCTTCAATGCGGATGACAAAGCCAGCTCGTCATGGGCGTTACCTGCGCTACGCGGATGACGAGCTGGCTTTGTCACAAACCGCGCGATTTTTAAATTTCAGCGCACAGCGGGAAAACCCGCTAGCGCGGTAGTGGTTAAAATCTATTACACCTCATTTAGATTGCCCAGAAAATGAGTTTAACGTGAAGCAAGACCCATAACATTATACCCGCCCTCCATAGGGAATCCAATGTCCAGTGCTTAATTTTGAACAAAATACTTGCAGGGGCCCAAAGTTTTTCTCAGAAACCCATGACCGGTGCTGCCAAATGTTGGGGTTACCAAATACCAACTCCTGCTCCCTTATTTAACTCTTTCAGTTTCCTTTTCATCCCTGCTTTCCCCCATGGTCACTGTTTTCCTGCATTGTCTTTCTCTCTTCCATTCTGCCTTTTTTGCTCAAGTTCTGGTTTAAATTCTGATGGTGAAAAAGAACTCCTGGTTCCCAAAAATGAGTGCCATTGGGCTCTATCTACAACCACCTGCTACCATCGGCTGCCAGTCACACACATATATTTGCTGCACAACAGGCATGTATAATATCAAAAAGCCTCTCAATGAAATATAAAAAAAGTGATAGCTACCTGAATTATTCTCAGCCACTCATAATTGCTCGGGTCATACCCAGTCCATTGCTATTTTGCACAACATGTCACCTGAGTTTGGACTCAGTCAGATGCAAATCAGCACTGCCCCTGCTTTAATGGGAACAGTCGAGTCGAAACTGCCAGCCCAAGGTCTCCCTGAACTGGAACACAAGCAAACCAGGACCTGTTTTGCCCTTATTAGGGCTCCCAGTATAGCTTGGCTCAGTGGCAGAATGCCCATGGGACCCATATCCAGGCATACCCATCATACTTAGGGCATCAAAGACAATGTGATGTTCGTAATGATTTAATTAATCTCGGCCACTGGCAATTGTTTGTGCCACATCCCAGTCCTTCATGTTTTGCTAGCTATGCCACCTCACTTTGGACCAAGCCAAATGCAAATCAGTCTTGACCTTGCTCCAATGGAACAGCTCAGTCTACCACCATTCACCGATGTCTTCCAAAAACCAAAACGTAAACCATTACTTTTAATCAACATCTTTTTTTATAAAGAACATGGGTTGCTTTAAAAACAAAATGATTCCTGTTTGGCAATGTAAATGCAAAAATGGAGGAATACAGTTCATTTCCAGTCTCTATCACACAATGGTAGCCAGTCCTAGAGGGCCTCAAATAGCTACCTGTTCAATTGATACTTATTAGGCAGGTCGTTCTGAGCCCACTGCAAATGAGCAGTTTGTAATTTGACCTATTAAAACCTGGGTCACATTACAAATAAATAATACAGGTAGCAAAAAGTCAATGCACAAGCAGCTCCTCTGAAGTCAACCATAATTCAAATACATTGTGATCTCTTGTCCTGGAATATTGCTTGAACAAGAGGTAAACTAGACATCACACACTGTTATGGTGGAAGGGTTATCTATCTGGTTTGGTAACCTGCCCTATTATAAAATACCAATTGTGAGTCACGAAAAATTACCTTGTGCAACTTATGGCAGAATGTCTCAGGTGTGTAGTTCTTCCATATCATCACCTGTAATTTCCTTTATCATGTTCAGGTTAGAATTCAACAAGGCCTCACAAATTTTCTTTAAGCACAGAGTGGAGAAAGAGGATCTCAGAAATGACGGAAGCTAGAGACATTTTTTATGTCTGCCCTGGATGATATATTTAATTATATTTTTACTTAATTGTGTAGAAACTTTATAGGGCCTCATTATGATGTCAGGCAGAAAGTCATCCAACAGCTTGTTGGAGGCTTTCTGCCTGAAATCAGAGGTTTCCGTCCGACCACCGGGTTACAATACTGACGGTCGAAGGGAATCCAAGGGGACAATTCCACTCCGCTTCCGATGGGCTCACAGAGCCCGTTGGGGCAGTGATTGGAAATGTCATTCTCAAATGAGAGCAGAGCCAGCCTCGGCTCTGCTGTCAGGATGACAATTTTGCTTTCCACCTTACCTTTCATGGCGGCCCACCCACCATGAAAAGGCAGGAGGAAAGTGGCTTTGGGAGCCCCTTGCAGGGTGCACTTCCTCCCGGCCCTCTGCTGTGGTACCCCTTTAAACATCCCTGCACCTTGTGGCAGGCACCGCATGGTGCCTGCCACATTGTGCTGGGATATTTAAACTCTGCATATTTTCCATTGCGGATTGTGCTGCAAGCAGCAGCACAAGCCACAATGGAAAAAGTACAAGATCCGACTACCAACATGGCGGACAGATCATAATCTAGGAAGCGGGACCTCCGACTTCTTGTCGGGCGGTCCAGCTACGGCTACAATGTGGTCAGATGTGTGTTTGACTGGCATCGTAATCGCCGCCCTAGAGATTTGCAAAAAATAAATTGAGGTCTGCAAATGTGCTCTTTTCATATATAATGCAGGGGAACCAATGTCAGTCAGCATTTCAGAATTCCCTCTGAAAATCCTATGAAATTGTAAGGTGCTGATAGAATTACTGTTAACTGTCCACATTATTCCTGCTGGTCTATAAACGATCATTCCGAGGTGATCATGTTAGCTTCTTGAAAGATACCCTAGATGATTGTGAGGCCCGGTATACACCCGTTACAACGCATCTTTTACTCCGCACTACCATTACAACGCGACTTTTACTCCGCATACCATTACAACGCATTGCGCTGGGGGGCGCTATAGGATAGGGAATAAGTATAATTTACTATCCAACACCTTCCCTAGGGTCCACGGGGACTGGAGTTAGAATAGTAAATTATACTTACCACTATCCAGCACCCCAAAGTGCTATGCGTTGTAATGGTATGCGTTGTAAAAGTCGCGTTGTAACGGTATGCGGAGTAAAAGTATGCGGAGTAACATGGTACATCCGTGAGGCCCACATGGATCCCAATAAAACAAACTGAAATTTAGCTTCCTGACACATATATAGAGATAGCTTAAAAAAGCGTAATCTTAGTAAGGATAGAAAGTTTGATGGCAATAACACTGGCGATAATAGTTAGGAGTTATCCAGAAGATTGTGTAAAGCTTCTTTTATTGTTTTGTTGACATTAAATCATATTAGCCAGAACTAAGGAGAAGAATGATTGTATTGTCACTCCTAAAGCGCATGGAAAGTACTAGTCATATTGAGGTATTTCATTATATTATTACATATGTATTTTGATTTATTGAGATTCTGGTGTGTATCACAAAGTATTGTGAAATGGGGTTAATTGAGTGTCGGAGGATTTCAGAGACAATATCAAAACAATGCAATCTTCCTCTATAATGCTGCCTTCTAATGCCATCACTGACATATTAAGGAAGAAGAGTAGATAACACGAGCCTAATTCTTGTGCAATTTAAAGTTTGCAATAAAGTCTCCCTGGATATGTAAGTGAAATTACATTTTTCATAATGAAAGATTTACTTACACCCCATAATTCTTTTGTCTTGATTATTTTTTCTATTACTTTTTTTTACTTGGACATTTATATTAGGGAAATAAAGTTCCTACTATTCCTTTGTTTCCGTCTTGATAATGGCCTTGTAATGGATCAATTAGAGGTGAAAAATTGAGGCATACAAATTGACAAGTGTACTTACCTATAATATTTCTGACTACTTGACAATTGTGATATTTGGTTCTACCCATGAAGATTATATAATTATCTTCTTTGTGTGTGAGCAATGAACACCTGGATGTTTCACTATTATTCACATTTTTGCAAAAAAAGATGATTTTAATCTTGTTAAATAAGAAATGTTTGTACTGCTGCTTTTCATTTGTTCTTCTAAAACAAACCCAGATATGTAACTCCTAAATGAACATTTAGCTCATAACAGTTATTTATTAAGCACTTAAAATACTAAATGTACATGACTGTTCTGTAGCCATTCACATGATGCGAACAAAATGCTAAGAAAATAGAATACATTAGTTAAAAAGCTTGATGGTTTAACTGTAATGCCTTAGGCCCACCAATATGCACGCGCTAAACAAAGTGCCAATGATGCCCACAATATAGTCAGAATGACAACCATTATGCTATGTGTGGCTGTTATTGGTCCATTCATGCCAAATAGTTGCCAAGAAGGACCACCATTATGCCAGGCAAAAACAATTCTACTTGAGATGATCCATTTGGTCCATGGAGATCAACAGGTACCTCTGGAAGTCGAACATTTTAGCATTATTTCCAGGGAAACAAACTGCCTGTAACAGACACTTACAAACAACAGAACACGAGTTTCCGTGCACAAATGCACACAAAAACACACACACAAGAATACATGTATTCACACACATATCCCATCATGAAAAGTGTCTACCACCACACCTGTTGCCCTGAGCTTTTGCACTTTAACGGCACAATTCCTCTACACTGCCATATTGAAGATGATCCACTCTACAAGGCATTCTTTTACACACATGTGCTTGCACAGTCTGGTTGACTGCATGGGGCCTCAAATCTATTCAGACACCAGGCATTTTTGATTCTTTGGTTGAAACACACATGAGTCTCACTGAGTATGTGTCTTGCCATGTATTGTTGTTGGTTGCCTGACATGCAGAGTATACATGCAGAGTATTTGGAGGAGAACAGCAATGCCTCCTACATGATCATAAGGTGATGCTGTTCATGTCTAGCCCCTCTAAATGAGGTAATGGGCTTTACCACACATGTAGTTTTTTTATTTATGTTTATTTGCTATTTTGAGAACCCAAGTCAGGCACTGAGGGACACATGTACTAAAAGGTTTATGGTCTCAGACATACTGAATCAAAGTTTGTGACCACAAAAACATTTTCCAAATGTGCTAAACTCATTTTAGGAGTCAGTAAAGATTTAGAAATAGATAAGGTATCACTATTTGGAAGTGGTGTCTTGTAGGCATTCCTTCAATGTTGAGATTCATATCCCTATGTATCAGGGCTTTAGGACCGAATTATGGGTCATAAACCATTAAAAAGTTGCTGGTCCTCTAAGTTGGTGTGGTAACTCCTTCGCAAAATGGAAGGGGTCCCTGTGTCATTTCGCAGGAGACTCTTCTATATGAACACAGGAAGGTGAGTCAACCTAAACCACACCAGCCATGTGAATTTTGTAATGCGGTTCGGGAGTAGAAACTCTAAAAGAAACTTTAAAATAAGAAAACTTTTTTTTTAAAGCATCCTGCTTCTTTATTTGGAGACAATCACAGACATTCCGGTTATGGCCACCAATCAGAGTGTGTCCCAATTTGCAACCTACCTGATAACTACTAATAAGGTCGGTCGGATTGCAACACTCTCCAATTCAGAATTTAGGGAATCAACCAAATGGTACAAAGGTCGGTTGGAAAAAACCTTACTGGTTGCAAAAACTCTGCTCAGAAATTGTGACCATTTTGTCCTTCCAATAAAATAGTACATCTGGCCCTGAGTTCCCAAGTATTAGTATGTTCGCAAAACCTTTGCCTGCTTAGTACTATTTTCAGATCCTGGGTGATAATCACCTGAATGTTAACCTGTTGCAAGGTATTATAAAAATATATTTTTTTGCCAGCTTGTGCTTTAGTTGGTTCAAGCATCTATTCAGTGTGGGTGACCAGGATCCTATTGAGGGCTCCCTTTTTGTGGTTTGGGCCTTGTTGAGGATAAAGGAGGTATCAGACGTCTTTGAGGAGACACATAATTAAACAACTCTCCTTAACTTACGCTAACCAGCTTTTAAGTATCCATGGAATGGGGGTAATTTTTGATAACCACGATCTCCCCTGATGGGCAAGCAAATGAGCGCAAGAGTGAAGCTGAATTTGTTAGTGTTGCATGACCATGGGTACATTGTGGCAAGAGTAACATACCATGTGGTTGTAGGATGGAAACTGTTAAAACATTGCCTAGCTTTCTGGTTGGCTGTACAGGGTATGCCTAATCAAAGAAGCAGAAGAGTCACTTTCTTCTTTCGAAATACGAGGCATGCATTTAACAAAATGTATTGCACTTTTATTGGCCACCCAATATGATAATGTTAAATAGACAGCAGCAGGTTATATCAGCAGTGCACTAAACACCAATGTAAGATTCCAGTGGGTTTGTTTAAAGCAAGGACTTCAAATTCATATTTTAGATTTGTATCTTTCTATGTGGTTCTATGTAGACCAGGTGATAGGGAGAGGGCATGGAGGTTTTGTATGCAGAACTATTTAAATCTGTTTTAAAATGTTCTGATGTTTAGTCAATGTTAAAAGATCGCTCCTTAATACTAAATGATGTCGATTTTTGTGTAATGAAGAATGTCGAACACATTATTATCTCTTTCTAATACATTTTGCTCAATACACAAATGTACAAATACCTGTTTCCTTCAATTTCAGTTGTATTGGACCGCGTGTTTTTATATTCCTCTATTTATGCAAATGCAGAAGCAGAATTTTTCATAATTGTAAGCAGACCTATTTGGGAGTTGCGCTCTATCGGCCACATGCATCATCGTTACATTTTGCGATTTCTTAATTGCGAAAATTAAGGAATCGCAATTAAGAAATCGCAAAATGCTATGCATTAAGAAATCACAATTTTTTTTGCGATTTCTTAATTTTCCTTAATTGTGATTCACAATTTGCGAAACGCAATTAAGGAATCCCTTCCCATTGATTCCTATGGGCCTAGAGGCCCATAGGAAAGAATGGGAAGCCATTCTCATTTTGCGATTCGCAATTAAGGAATCGCAAAATGAGAATGCTATTTCATGGGTGCAGGGGGGGTCCAAAGGACCCCCCTCTGCACCCCTGAAATTAAAATTTAAAAACATTTTTCACACACACATGCCCCAAGGGCATGTGTGTGTGTAAAATGAAACTTTCAAAAATGCACTTTTGTGCATTTTTGAAAGTTTTCACAAATTACCATGAAGTTCAACTTCATGGTAATTTACCACTTCCTATTTGCAAATTCACAAAAAAAAATGTTAATGCATTGCATTTAAGAAATCACAAATTGCGATTTCTTAAATGCAATCGCAATTTAAGAAATCGCAACATAATTGCGATTCCTTAAATTGCGAAAAAATGAAAAAAAAAATGCATCCCAAAAAAGGAAATTGCATTCACAAACGGCCGAATTTTGCGATTTGCAGCATTTGCGAATGCAATTTACCTTGATGCATGTGGGCATAAGTGAATATACATGAAATTGTTGTGGCACTGGGCCATTGTTTCATTATTACTGACACCTGCTTGCACTATGATAGCCATTTACATATATTTTACATGAAAACAGACAGTTCCTTCTATAATATTTACGGCTGAGGGCAGAGGACACTGTCCCTCGTCTCTCCTGGAACTCATCTCATTTCAATAAAACAGATTCTGTCGTCAGACTTTCGCATACACAGCTTGAAATACTTTAACATCGACATAATGCTTTCGTACTACTTTTTCTGTATACAACGTTCTTTTAAATGCTTTTTTACGTTTCATGGTTCAAGGGAAGTTAATGGAAGGCTGTCCTATAAAGTCAATCTATAAAATAAAATATTTTTATCACACAACTGTATTGTATTTTATTTCACATAACAAAAACAACATCCCCAGCTAGAGTTAAACAGATCTCTTGACCAGTTGTTTAAATCTTCTCAATTAAAACATTAAGGCTGATGGGGTCCTTAAAAAATTGGCAGTCTGCCCCCCAACCAGTGATGTGCTGCCGAGACACCAGCCGCAGGCAGATCGCCAAATTTTGTTTTCCTTGCCACATTAGTTGGTAATTAGGTTTGGACTGGAGACAGTTCCACAGCCTTTGTTCACAATACCTAATAAATAATAATACATAGAAGTTCTTTGGCTAAGCTTCTTCCGATATTGCTCCCTTGAAGCGCACTTCACATTCTGAACCAGGTGACTGCATGCATAAAGAGAGTGGGATAATGGGTCAGCTTGGCTTCCATTGCTTTGTGTGATGGGTCAGTCAGATTTTGGATCAGGCCACAGGATGTCCACTGTGGGCATAATTTATCAAAGGCTTACATTGCCCTTGCGTTACACAAGGTGACACAAGAGCAATGCAAGCCTTTAAGTGAGATTTACTATGACACGCAGAGCCAACTTTCATGGCATAGTAATTCTGGAGTAACACAAGGCAGCGCAAGTCGCTGCCTTGCCTTTACTCTGCTCTGGTAAAGAGTTCCATGTGTGGAGCGTGGGTGTCCTCCCGTATTCACCCATGGTTTTGGGCGCATTCTCAGATTTACTAACACTAGAAAACCCGGGAATGTGTCAAAATGGTAAACCTTCACAGGAGAGGTGTAACAAGGAGAAATATGTTTATTTTTCCCTTCTTTTTTCTCTTTCTACATGTGCTGCATTCTGCAGCATACATAGAAACAGCAAAAAGCCTCAGAGGATTGCTTTTGTGTAGGAAGGTGTCCCTTCCAGCACGAAAACAATCTGGCTGCAATGCAGGCACCCCATGGTGCAAGGGTGCCTACATCGGCGCTAGGCATCCACATGTGTGTCAGTGCCAAGGGAGAGCAGGAAGCACCATATCTCAGTAGATATGGTGCCCTCTTCATTTCACACATTGCAGCACAGCAAGTTGTCCTGCTGTGTTGCGTTGTGGCAAATATTAGTAAACGTGACCCTTTTTTGTTGTTTCCGGCACTAGGAGAGATTGTATTTTGGCCCATTATGTCAGATTCCACGTGAGGAAGTGGAAATTGCAGAGGCCAAAAGAGTCCATCTCCATTCTCAACTAACATGTAGTGCACACTCTGACTCCAAGGAGGAGTTATATGTGACACAATCAATGAGAGTGGAGATAGTCCCTCAAACCAGGTGACTGCAGAGGTGAACACATAAAGAAATAAGTAACATAGAAACCAAGGGCTTAAGCTCAAGGTGTGATGTCTGGCTTAATACTATGAGGTAGTTTACATTTTTGACATAAATTTACCACATGACAATATAGAAATCTATCTTAATGTAAACTTAAGAAATGTGTGTCAATATAATGGTTAAGGAAAATCTGCTTTTATTATACCTGTGAAAAGAGAAAACTGCTGCTTTTTTCTGCAGAAAGTTCATATTTCTGTCATTTTTTCACTGCTAGGCATCAATATTTTCATTGTTATTTCCTTTCCCTTTAATAAAAGAAGTGGCTTTTTGTAAATTCTAATTTTAACACTATAATCGAACTGTAAAGCCTATTATCTTTGTGAAATGTAATGTTTGCTGCAAAATGTATTTCTTTTCTTCCTCACCATATGACTTAATCGTATTTTAGATAGTAACCTCTGTACCATGCTTCTAAAGAACAAGCTTATAGATTTGAGTGTAATGATCTAATCAGTACAGGCTTGTTATTAATGTTTAATTTCATAGCGTAGCCCATTGTTCCACAATGGGACACTGAACAGCTAACAGAGTAGGCATGCAAAGGTCCTCATGAGAACCTTCCTAGATGTATCTTCTTGTAATACGCTCTAGCAACATTCAAATAACAACATGTCAACATGGACATTTGCAGTGGGAATCAGAGAAGACAACGGACCATTAGAAGATCTTTTCCTACTGGCTAGAGATGATTCAACAGGTGCACAGTCTAAATATCGAGTTTTTTATATCGACCTACAGAAATATCGAGTTTTTAATATCGAAGGTACAGAATATCGAGGTCAAGAATATCGTTGGACAGAATATCGACCCTAAGGTAAGTAATATCGATTTTTTTAATATCGCTGTAAGTAATATCGAAGTCAATAATATCGATATCAAATATAACGATGTTACTAATCTCGATGTTACTAATATCGATTTTTTTATTTTTGTCATGTATTTTATTATGTATTTAATATGTATGTGTTATTTGTTTTTTGTTAAGTATTTTACTTGTTTTAAATTTTATGTGTACTATTTTTATATATTAAAAATGTTATTTTTAAGTAAATGTTATGTTTTAGTACCGGAGCGGGTTGTGGGTTTATAGGGGAATAGGGTGGGAAGTAATTTAATAATAGTAAATTAATTATACATTTTTAGGAGTTATTAATTAATTTTAATTAATTTTTGCATGTAAGTTCTGTAGCGGGTAGTGGGTTTATAGGGGAATTGGGTGGGAAGTATTTTAATTGTAATTAAATAATGATTTATTTTTAATTATTGGTATTCATAACTAAAATATTTTCAATTAATTAATAATTGGCAATTACATTTTTTAATTGTTAATTAACTTTTTTAATTGGTAATTAATGTTTGTAATTGATAATTAATTTTGTTCATTGGTAATTAATGTTTGTAATTGGTAATTAATGTTTGTAATTGGTAATTAATTTTTTTAATTGGTAATTAGTTTTAATTTGAAATTATTATTTGTATTTGGAAATTATTTTTTAATAATTGTTAATTGATGTTTTATAAAAAGTATATTTTGGTATAAAAATCATTTTTTGTTAAATTCTTTTAAATTGATAATCAATTTTTATTCATTTTAATCTTTTATTTTTTAATATTTATTAGTTTGTAACTAATATTTATTAATTAATATTTATTGATATTTATTGTTAATTTATCGTTAATTAATTATTCAATTGTAATTATGTTTTTTATCATTATTTATGGGTATTTGTAAATGATGTTGAGTTGTTTGAAAATTAAATTTTTATTTATTTGAAATGCAAAAATTATTTATAATTATGTTATATTTAATTTCTATGCTATCCGATGCTTTCCCTACTGTTGCACTCACTGGTGTGGGAATAGTAAATTTTACCCACCCGTTATCCAAAGTTTCCCTACTGTTGCACTCACTGGAGTGGTAATAGTAATTTTTACCCCTGCGCTTTCCAACGCTTTCCCTACTGTTTCACTCTCTGGAATTGGAATAGTAATTTTACCCCTACGCTATCCAGCGCTTTCCCTACTGTTGCACTCACTGGAGAGGGAATAGTAATTTTTACCCACCCACTATCCAACGCTTTCCCTACTGTTGCATTCACTGGAGTGGGAATAGTAATTATTACCCCCACGCTATCCAACGCTTTCCCTACTGTTTCACTCTCTAGAGTTGGAATAGTAATTTTTACCCATCTGCTATCCAATGCTTTCCCTACTGTTGCACTCCCTGGAGTGGGAATATTAATTTTTACACACCCGCTATCCAACACTTTCCCTACTGTTGCACTCTCTAGAGTGGAAATAGTAATTTTTACCCTTATGCTAGCCAACGCTTTCTCTACTGTTGCACTGTCTGGAGTGGGAATAGTAATTTATACCCCCACGCTAGCCAACGTTTTCCCTACTGTTGCACTCTCTGGAGTGGGAATAGTATTTTTTACCCTTACGCTATCCAACGCTTTCCCTACTGTTGCACTCTCTGGAGTTGGAATAGTAATTTTTACCCTTACGCTATCCAACGTTTTTCCTATTGTTGCACTCTCTGGAGTGGGAAAAGTAATTTTTACCCCTATGCTATTTAATCTACTGTTGAATTTTTTGGAGTGGGAACAGTAATTTTATGTTCTACGCTATCCAATGTTTTCATTACTGTAGTTTTCTTTGGACTTTAAATAAATAGTAGTTTTATTCATTTATGTATTTAATATTTTTTGTATTTTTTTAGATAATGTATTTAATTAACTTTAAAAATATTGAAATATATTTAATGTTATTAATTTATTAAATATAATTATTTATTTTTATTTATGTTTTATTTTATGTGTGTAGATGTGTTTGTAATTTATAGTATTTTTAAATAAGTTATAAGTAATTAAAATAATTATTAAAAATTATTATTTAGTAAGTATATATTATATATCGTATGTATATTTTTAGTTAAAGTTTTATTATTAAATATGTATTATTTACTAATTTTAAACATTATTAAATATGTTTAAATATGTTTATTTTATTATTTACTTTTTTGTTTTACAGAAAAAAGCTATATTTTTACTTACGATATTTTTAACATCGATATTTTTTTTCTCGATATTTTTGTACTTACAATGTTATAGATAGGGTGTGATATTTTTGTCTTCGATATTCCAGCATCGATATTTGTGTAAGTCGATATTCTGTCCATCGATATTGTTTCAGTGATCTGATCCAACATTCAGATTGCAACATGTTTTGTATTTTTCAATATGTACCAAATGGGGGTGCGCAGCTCAAAAAAGTCCAATAGGCCAGAGTGAATAGGAAAGTAACTTATTTTTTTGAAATTGTTTCTAATAAAAATAATTAATTTCAGACAATCCAGCCAACACATTTCATTCCCATATAGGGAACTTCCTCAGGGCAAATGAAATATCAGATGTAAAAGTACACGGAAAAAGGTGTATCTGCAATAGTTGATAGAGCTCGTTGTTGAAAAACGGTGGCCCATCACAGAGTACAATATACTCCTATGTGATCCTATTTAGTATAGAAAAGAAATTCCAATCAGATTCTCGAGAAAAGAACGGGATACGAGCATAATAATTTGATCCCACCGGTAGAAGTTAATGACCAGGAGGTAGCTGTCGTGATCACCCGGGGAACTTCAGGGTTGGGAGGCGTAACAAGTCGATATGGCGAAGATGAGCCACAGGTGTGAGAAAGTGGCTCTATATGTACTGGACCAAAGTAAGGTACAGTGAGTATAGAGGCCACCAACCCCAGAGGTATAACAGATGTTAAAGTCAGGGCTGACCCTACTCTCAAAAGTGATAGCTTGGTCGAGCAGTAAGGCAGTACCAGAGGACAGTGTAAAGCATTTGTTGTACATCCTCAGTCAGCAAAAGGTTTCACAAACTCAAGGACGGAACTCCAGGCCAATCGTTTTCTATATTAAAAGATATAGTTGTTTTATTTTTAGAACCAAGAGGTATCAAAATATACTTTTCTCAGTGAGGAGTAATCTCAGGTTATTGCTTTGCAGAAAGGCAATGACTTTGTAAATAGAATAGGTACAGGGTTTGCAATAGGCAACCCAGTTCTGCACACAATTTAGCATTGAGCTCAATGGTTTTTTCTACACAATTACAGTTGATTACTTTGTAGATCACTTTTGTAAGTCCAAGACTGGATCCTAGATTCAGTCCCGGGGTCTAAGCTGGAAACAGTTTAGTAAAAACGTTTTGGTTATTGCGATGATTTTTAAGGAATAAAAAGGTATCTGACAATGTTATCCAATGGGAGAAAATTCAGGTTGCATGTAAAGTACGTTCTCGTTACTTTTGCCATCCAGTACTGGGCTCCTAGGTCCAGCACCGGTGTCTCGATTTACGACAAGTGTGTAATTACGTTTCAGTAGTATGTGCGAATTTTAAAGAATATTTCAAGTTTTCAAAAGTAGACAAGAAATTTCATAGAAAAGCAGACAATGGATTCCTATGGAGAAAATACAGGTTAATGGTAAACCCGTTTTGGATTACTTTTGTGGTTCAATCCTGGACTACAAGGTACAGTACTGGCATCACTCTTGATTACAGGTGATTACTTCGAGATTTGTTACTCGGCTGATTTTATAGGAATATTTTAAGTTTTCAAAACTTCACACAGAATATTTTTCGAGTCAAACCAGTCAATGTTATCCAATGACAGGTAAGTGAGTTACCGGTTTCCAGGTGAGTACTCGGCTGGTGAGGTTAAGGTTCTGGGCATAGAGTCAGGGGCCCCTCAGGGTCAGGTAGGTACAGTTAGTTCACACTCAGCGGCACAGGGGCAGCCGGGTGCAGAGGTAGTTAGGCCCAATGTTAGCCAATGAGGGGCAGGCGGCCTTTGGTTGATGGCTGCTGGCTAGCAGGCCATGCGGCTGTGGTAGCTAGGCTCCTGGTCACTTGCTCAGGGCAAATGGTGAAGTCGGATAGGGCAAAGGTTGCACTGCCAGAAGCACTCGGGCGGCTGGGTGCAGGGTGCTTTTGAGCCGTCGGGCGCTCAATGTTATTCAAAGGGAAAGGTAAAAAGGGAACAAAGGCAGCAGACTCGGGGACGGTGATTCTTCAGGTGTGACCACCACTTCAAGAGGTAAGTTGGGATCCTAAAGAAGAGGTAGGTACCTCAAAGGGAGGCACAGGGAACCGCAGGGCGCCGGGTGCAGGGGTGTATTTGGGTTTCAGAAATCTAACCCTCGGCTGGTCGCGGTTGGAGGGGTCCTTGTTTCTGAGGCTGCAGGCGTCGTCTGGTTCATTGAGGAGGGTCTATGGGCACTGGACTTCGGGTCCCAGTTGTCAGGGGGACATCCTCATGGTCTTGGATCACTTGGGCAGGGGTCAGGCTCGACGAGTGCAGAGTGAGCAGGTCTTCAGCTTGCTGAAGCAGAGCCTCTGCTCATGGGAGTCCCAGTCTTTAAGAGGGTCAAGGCAGGCAGGTCCTCCGGGTGTCCTAAGGTTGCTGTCTGCAGGAGTCACCAGGATCAAGCAGGAGCAGGTTCCAGGATCGTCAGACCGGTAGGGTTGGGGCCAAGACAGTGGGTGTTGTCCTGTTGTGAGCAGCTTCACAGCGGGTCTTCTTCTTCTTGATCTTCTTTCTTCTTTTCTTATCAGGATCTGAGGAAGGAAGGTTCAGGGAGCCCCTAAATACTGGATACAGGTAAAGCAAGGGCAGGGACCAATAGGTCCGTCCTGGGGTGGGTACACCCCCTAGCCTGCTCCTCTCCAGTGGGAGGGGGGCAGGAACCTAGCTGTGATTGCGCCGGCTCACCATCTTCAAGATGGCCGAAGCCCGGGGTCGTGCTTCACCTCGCCTCCCCCCCTGAGGGGTGTGGTTGGCACAGGCTGGCACACCCCCTTCCTGACGCAGGGTTTCCCACCAGTCTTTCTGCCAGAGTCGGGGTCAGAACTGGTGGGGGACAGTTGCTGGGTACAGCAAGTGGTCTGGAGAAGATCACAGAGGCGGCATGCCTTTGAAGCTTCCCCCTGCCCATCCTGGGGGAGGAGATCTAGCACCTCGCCCCCGAATGAGCATTGTTGCCGGCCCAGGAGAGCGGGGGGCTCTCCACCCAGGGGTCCAGCAACATGTCTGCTGTGTGGCAGCCTAGGCAGCTTCTCAGCCCAGACTTGGATTGTAGGTTAGGTTTCAGGGGGCATCTCTAAGATGCCCTCTGGTGCATTTTACATTAAACCTCACACTGGCATCAGTGCAGGTTTAATGTGCTGAGCAGTTTGATACCAAACTTCTCAGTCTTCAGTGAAGCCATCATGGTGCTGTGGAGTTCGTAATGATGACCTCCCAGCACCATATACTCTTAAATGGCAGCACTGCAGTTACAGTGCCCAGGAATGGCCCTGGGTACTGTAGGGGCACAGGGCGCATGCACCTATGCCCACACCACTGGCATAAGGCACCCAGCTAGAGGGGTGACTGCTGTATGGCAGGGCAGTGGGGTTTGTGGGCATGGTACACAAGGATGTGTGCCATGTCGACTCTCTGTTTAGTTCTGTACTTAGACACTCAACCTGCAAAGGCAGTGTGTGTGTGTCAGGGTACAGGGCCCCTAAGGGTGGCACAATAAGTGAAGCAGCACTTAGGGGTCTTCTCTGGTCACCATGCCCTGAGTACTTAGGGTACCATTTACCAGAGGCTGATAGGTGGAAAGAGATGCCAAATGGGTTTTGTTTCAACACAGCTTTAGGAACACAGTCCCTGGGTACCTGGTTGGCAGGAGCCCTGGGCACACTCAGTCAAAGGACATCTGCAGTTCAGCAAAAAGTGGGGGCATACCAATGCAAGAAAGATGGCACTTTCTCAAAACAGGTCAATTGGAAAGCGTCTCTTACAGTTTCATCTAATTATCATTGAGTTGTCCCAAAAAGGTCATTCTTCTTATAGCCAAGTGTATTGCATCATGACCCAACAGTATAATAACTAGAAATGCAGAGTTACTCCACGTCCAGAAATATATCGTCTGTCTTCCTCCAATCCAATATGTTGGGTCATGGTGCAATACACTTGGCTCTAAGAAGATTCACCTTTTTGGGACAACTCAATGATAATTAGATGAAACGGTAAGAGGCACTTTCCAATTGACCAGTGGCTCATCTTTGCCATATCGACACAATCAATGAGAGTGGAGATAGTCCCTCAAACCAGGTGACTGCAGAGGTGAACACATAAAGAAATAAGTAACATAGAAACCAAGGGCTTAAGCTCAAGGTGTGATGTCTGGCTTAATACTATGAGGTAGTTTACATTTTTGACATAAATTTACCACATGACAATATAGAAATCTATCTTAATGTAAACTTAGGAAATGTGTGTCAATATAATGGTTAAGGAAAATCTGCTTTTATTATACCTGTGAAAAGAGAAAAATGCTGCTTTTTTCTGCAGAAAGTTCATATTTCTGTCCTTTTTTCACTGCTAGGCATCAATATTTTCATTGTTATTTCCTTTCCCTTTAATAAAAGAAGTGGCTTTTTGTAAATTCTAATTTTAACACTATAATCGAACTGTAGAGCCTATTATCTTTGTGAAATGTAATGTTTGCTGCAAAATGTATTTCTTTTCTTCCTCACCATATGACTTAATCGTATTTTAGATAGTAACCTCTGTACCATGCTTATAAAGAACAAGCTTATAGATTTGAGTGTAATGATCTAATCAGTACAGGCTTGTTATTAATGTTTAATTTCATAGCGTAGCCCATTGTTCCACAATGGGACACTGAACAGCTAACAGAGTAGGCATGCAAAGGTCCTCATGAGAACCTTCCTAGATGTATCTTCTTGTAATACGCTCTAGCAACATTCAAATAACAACATGTCAACATGGACATTTGCAGTGGGAATCAGAGAAGACAACGGACCATTAGAAGATCTTTTCCTACTGGCTAGAGATGATTCAACAGGTGCACAGTCTAAATATCGAGTTTTTTATATCGACCTACAGAAATATCGAGTTTTTAATATCGAAGGTACAGAATATCGAGGTCAAGAATATCGTTGGACAGAATATCGACCCTAAGGTAAGTAATATCGATTTTTTTAATATCGCTGTAAGTAATATCGAAGTCAATAATATCGATATCAAATATAACGATGTTACTAATCTCGATGTTACTAATATCGATTTTTTTATTTTTGTCATGTATTTTATTATGTATTTAATATGTATGTGTTATTTGTTTTTTAAGTATTTTACTTGTTTTAAATTTTATGTGTACTATTTTTATATATTAAAAATGTTATTTTTAAGTAAATGTTATGTTTTAGTACCGGAGCGGGTTGTGGGTTTATAGGGGAATAGGGTGGGAAGTAATTTAATAATAGTAAATTAATTATACATTTTTAGGAGTTATTAATTAATTTTAATTAATTTTTGCATGTAAGTTCTGTAGCGGGTAGTGGGTTTATAGGGGAATTGGGTGGGAAGTATTTTAATTGTAATTAAATAATGATTTATTTTTAATTATTGGTATTCATAACTAAAATATTTGCAATTAATTAATAATTGGCAATTACATTTTTTAATTGTTATTTAACTTTTTTAATTGGTAATTAATGTTTGTAATTGATAATTAATTTTGTTCATTGGTAATTAATGTTTGTAATTGGTAATTAATGTTTGTAATTGGTAATTAATTTTTTTAATTGGTAATTAGTTTTAATTTGAAATTATTATTTGTATTTGGAAATTATTTTTTAATAATTGTTAATTGATGTTTTATAAAAAGTATATTTTGGTATAAAAATAATTTTTTGTTAAATTCTTTTAAATTGATAATCAATTTTTATTCATTTTAATCTTTTATTTTTTAATATTTATTAGTTTGTAACTAATATTTATTAATTAATATTTATTGATATTTATTGTTAATTTATCGTTAATTAATTATTCAATTGTAATTATGTTTTTTATCATTATTTATGGGTATTTGTAAATGATGTTGAGTTGTTTGAAAATTAAATTTTTATTTATTTGAAATGCAAAAATTATTTATAATTATGTTATATTTAATTTCTATGCTATCCGATGCTTTCCCTACTGTTGCACTCACTGGTGTGGGAATAGTAAATTTTACCCACCCGTTATCCAAAGTTTCCCTACTGTTGCACTCACTGGAGTGGTAATAGTAATTTTTACCCCTGCGCTTTCCAACGCTTTCCCTACTGTTTCACTCTCTGGAATTGGAATAGTAATTTTACCCCTACGCTATCCAGCGCTTTCCCTACTGTTGCACTCACTGGAGAGGGAATAGTCATTTTTACCCACCCAATATCCAACGCTTTCCCTACTGTTGCATTCACTGGAGTGGGAATAGTAATTATTACGCCCACGCTATCCAACGCTTTCCCTACTGTTTCACTCTCTAGAGTTGGAATAGTAATTTTTACCCATCTGCTATCCAATGCTTTCCCTACTGTTGCACTCCCTGGAGTGGGAATATTAATTTTTACACACCCGCTATCCAACACTTTCCCTACTGTTGCACTCTCTAGAGTGGAAATAGTAATTTTTACCCTTATGCTAGCCAAAGCTTTCTCTACTGTTGCACTGTCTGGAGTGGGAATAGTAATTTATACCCCCACGCTAGCCAACGTTTTCCCTACTGTTGCACTCTCTGGAGTGGGAATAGTATTTTTTACCCTTACGCTATCCAACGCTTTCCCTACTGTTGCACTCTCTGGAGTTGGAATAGTAATTTTTACCCTTACGCTATCCAACGTTTTTCCTATTGTTGCACTCTCTGGAGTGGGAAAAGTAATTTTTACCCCTATGCTATTTAATCTACTGTTGAATTTTTTGGAGTGGGAACAGTAATTTTATGTTCTACGCTATCCAATGTTTTCATTACTGTAGTTTTCTTTGGACTTTAAATAAATAGTAGTTTTATTCATTTATGTATTTAATATTTTTTGTATTTTTTTAGATAATGTATTTAATTAACTTTAAAAATATTGAAATATATTTAATGTTATTAATTTATTAAATATAATTATTTATTTTTATTTATGTTTTATTTTATGTGTGTAGATGTGTTTGTAATTTATAGTATTTTTAAATAAGTTATAAGTAATTAAAATAATTATTAAAAATTATTATTTAGTAAGTATATATTATATATCGTATGTATATTTTTAGTTAAAGTTTTATTATTAAATATGTATTATTTACTAATTTTAAACATTATTAAATATGTTTAAATATGTTTATTTTATTATTTACTTTTTTGTTTTACAGAAAATAGCTATATTTTTACTTACGATATTTTTAACATCGATATTTTTTTTCTCGATATTTTTGTACTTACAATGTTATAGATAGGGTGTGATATTTTTGTCTTCGATATTCCAGCATCGATATTTGTGTAAGTCGATATTCTGTCCATCGATATTGTTTCAGTGATCTGATCCAACATTCAGATTGCAACATGTTTTGTATTTTTCAATATGGTCAATTGGAAAGTGCCTCTTACCGTTTCATCTAATTATCATTGAGTTGTCCCAAAAAGGTGAATCTTCTTAGAGCCAAGTGTATTGCACCATGACCCAACATATTGGATTGGAGGAAGACAGACGATATATTTCTGGACGTGGAGTAACTCTGCATTTCTAGTTATTATACTGTTGGGTCATGATGCAATACACTTGGCTATAAGAAGAATGACCTTTTTGGGACAACTCAATGATAATTAGATGAAACTGTAAGAGACGCTTTCCAATTAACCTGTTTTGAGAAAGTGCCATCTTTCTTGCATTGGTATGCCTCCACTTTTTGCTGAACTGCAGATGTCCTTTGACTGAGTGTGCCCAGGGCTCCTGCCAACCAGGTACCCAGGGACTGTGTTCCTAAAGCTGTGTTGAAACAAAACCCAATTGGCATCTCTTTCCACCTATCAGCCTCTGGTAAATGGTACCCTAAGTACTCAGGGCATGGTGACCAGAGAAGACCCCTAAGTGCTGCTTCACTTATTGTGCCACCCTTAGGGGCCCTGTACCCTGACACCCACACACTGCCTTTGCAGGTTGAGTGTCTAAGTACAGAACTAAACAGAGAGTCGACATGGCACACATCCTTGTGTACCATGCCCACAAACCCCACTGCCCTGCCATACAGCAGTCACCCCTCTAGCTGGGTGCCTTATGCCAGTGGTGTGGGCATAGGTGCATGCGCCCTGTGCCCCTACAGTACCCAGGGCCATTCCTGGGCACTGTAACTGCAGTGCTGCCATTTAAGAGTATATGGTGCTGGGAGGTCATCATTACGAACTCCACAGCACCATGATGGCTTCACTGAAGACTGAGAAGTTTGGTATCAAACTGCTCAGCACATTAAACCTGCACTGATGCCAGTGTGAGGTTTAATGTAAAATGCACCAGAGGGCATCTTAGAGATGCCCCCTGAAACCTAACCTACAATCCAAGTCTGGGCTGAGAAGCTGCCTAGGCTGCCACACAGCAGACATGTTGCTGGACCCCTGGGTGGAGAGCCCCCCGCTCTCCTGGGCCAGCAACAATGCTCATTCGGGGGCGAGGTGCTAGATCTCCTCCCCCAGGATGGGCAGGGGGAAGCTTCAAAGGCATGCCGCCTCTGTGATCTTCTCCAGACCACTTGCTGTACCCAGCAACTGTCCCCCACCAGTTCTGACCCCGACTCTGGCAGAAAGACTGGTGGGAAACCCTGCGTCAGGAAGGGGGTGTGCCAGCCTGTGCCAACCACACCCCTCAGGGGGGGAGGCGAGGTGAAGCACGACCCCGGGCTTCGGCCATCTTGAAGATGGGGAGCCGGCGCAATCACAGCTAGGTTCCTGCCCCCCTCCCACTGGAGAGGAGCAGGCTAGGGGGTGTACCCACCCCAGGACGGACCTATTGGTCCCTGCCCTTGCCTTACCTGTATCCAGTATTTAGGGGCTCCCTGAACCTTCCTTCCTCAGATCCTGATAAGAAAAGAAGAAAGAAGATCAAGAAGAAGAAGACCCGCTGTGAAGCTGCTCACAACAGGACAACACCCACTGTCTTGGCCCCAACCCTACCGGTCTGACGATCCTGGAACCTGCTCCTGCTTGATCCTGGTGACTCCTGCAGACAGGAACCTTAGGACACCCGGAGGACCTGCCTGCCTTGACCCTCTTAAAGACTGGGACTCCCATGAGCAGAGGCTCTGCTTCAGCAAGCTGAAGACCTGCTCACTCTGCACTCGTCGAGCCTGACCCCTGCCCAAGTGATCCAAGACCATGAGGATGTCCCCCTGACAACTGGGACCCGAAGTCCAGTGCCCATAGACCCTCCTCAATGAACCAGACGACGCCTGCAGCCTCAGAAACAAGGACCCCTCCAACCGCGACCAGCCGAGGGTTAGATTTCTGAAACCCAAATACACCCCTGCACCCGGCGCCCTGCGGCTCCCTGTGCCTCCCTTTGAGGTACCTACCTCTTCTTTAGGATCCCAACTTACCTCTTGAAGTGGTGGTCGCACCTGAAGAATCACCGTCCCCGAGTCTGCTGCCTTTGTTCCCTTTTTACCTTTCCCTTTGAATAACATTGAGCGCCCGACGGCTCAAAAGCACCCTGCACCCAGCCGCCCGAGTGCTTCTGGCAGTGCAACCTTTGCCCTATCCGACTTCACCATTTGCCCTGAGCAAGTGACCAGGAGCCTAGCTACCACAGCCGCATGTCCTGCTAGCCAGCAGCCATCAACCAAAGGCCGCCTGCCCCTCATTGGCTAACATTGGGCCTAACTACCTCTGCACCCGGCTGCCCCTGTGCCGCTGAGTGTGAACTAACTGTACCTACCTGACCCTGAGGGGCCCCTGACTCTATGCCCAGAACCTTAACCTCACCAGCCGAGTACTCACCTGGAAACCGGTAACTCACTTACCTGTCATTGGATAACATTGACTGGTTTGACTCGAAAAATATTCTGTGTGAAGTTTTGAAAACTTAAAATATTCCTATAAAATCAGCCGAGTAACAAATCTCGAAGTAATCACCTGTAATCAAGAGTGATGCCAGTACTGTACCTTGTAGTCCAGGATTGAACCACAAAAGTAATCCAAAACGGGTTTACCATTAACCTGTATTTTCTCCATAGGAATCCATTGTCTGCTTTTCTATGAAATTTCTTGTCTACTTTTAAAAACTTGAAATATTCTTTAAAATTCGCACATACTACTGAAACGTAATTACACACTTGTCGTAAATCGAGACACCGGTGCTGGACCTAGGAGCCCAGTACTGGATGGCAAAAGTAACGAGAACGTACTTTACATGCAACCTGAATTTTCTCCCATTGGATAACATTGTCAGATACCTTTTTATTCCTTAAAAATCATCGCAATAACCAAAACGTTTTTACTAAACTGTTTCCAGCTTAGACCCCGGGACTGAATCTAGGATCCAGTCTTGGACTTACAAAAGTGATCTACAAAGTAATCAACTGTAATTGTGTAGAAAAAACCATTGAGCTCAATGCTAAATTGTGTGTAGAACTGGGTTGCCTATTGCAAACCCTGTACCTATTCTATTTACAAAGTCATTGCCTTTCTGCAAAGCAATAACCTGAGATTACTCCTCACTGAGAAAAGTATATTTTGATACCTCTTGGTTCTAAAAATAAAACAACTATATCTTTTAATATAAAAAACGATTGGCCTGGAGTTCCGTCCTTGAGTTTGTGAAACCTTTTGCTGACTGAGGATGTACAACAAATGCTTTACACTGTCCTCTGGTACTGCCTTACTGCTCGACCAAGCTATCACTTTTGAGAGTAGGGTCAGCCCTGACTTTAACATCTGTTATACCTCTGGGGTTGGTGGCCTCTATACTCACTGTACCTTACTTTGGTCCAGTACATATAGAGCCACTTTCTCACACCTGTGGCTCATCTTCGCCATATCGACTTGTTACGCCTCCCAACCCTGAAGTGCCCTGGGTGATCACGACAGCTACCTCCTGGTCATTAACTTCTACCGGTGGGATCTAATTATTATGCTCGTATCCCGTTCTTTTCTCGAGAATCTGATTGGAATTTCTCTTCTATTCTAAACAGGATCACATAGGCGTATATTGTTCTCTGTGAAGGGCTACAGTTTTTTAACAACAAGCTCTATCAACTATTGCAGATATACCTTTTGCAGTGTACTTTTACTCATGATATTTCATTAGCCCTGAGGAAGATCCCTTTATGGGAATGAAATGTGTTGGCTGGATTGTCTGAAAATAATTATTTTTATTAGAAACATTTTCAAATAAAGAAGTTAATTTTCTATTCACACTGGCCTATTGGACTTTTTTGAGCTGCGCACCCCCATTTGGATCATGATTCTTTGATCTGTAGAACAGCGACGCACATAGACCCTCCCGCCACACAGAGGGGGCCCGCAGCGGGTCCTAGAACCCAGCTTCCGCCAGCCTTTCCATAGAAAGGCTGGCTGACACCAGCATTGTAATCTAGCGGACGGTGCCTGCTAGGCACTGCCGCCATTTCACACATGCTGACCATTCCGCCAGGCACTTGTGAAAATTGCCGTGGCAGAAGTATGGAGGGCGGTCTTTGTGACCGCTGCAGTCAGTAAGCAATTCCCCCCGCCATCCTAATGTGGCAGGGGAAATGGGAGCCAGATGGCAGAGGAACAGCCACCACCGGGCCGGCAGTGGCGGTCCCTCCACTATCGTAAGGAACCCCTTAGAGTCCTCTTAAGTGTATTTCGTGCTAAGAAAACCAGCGCTAAATGTCTGTCGTAAGTTGGGGGGAAATCCAACCACAAGAGCACATTTAGTGAACGACTGCTCACTAATAGTGCTACATGCAGAATTACTCTTCTTGCATAATTCTCAAATAATTAATATTAACAACTATATATTAAATCATTGAACACAACAAATTACTTTCCACCCTTTACTCCTATAAACACCACAAAACCCATTTAAAAAGAATTACACAAGAGCAAAGTGTTGGATAGTGGAGGGGCAAAAATTACTATTCCCACTCCAAAGAGTGCAACAGTAGAGAAAGTGTTGGATAGGAGAGGGGTAAAAATAACTATTCACACTCCACTAAATGCAACAGTAAGATAAGTGTTGGATAGCAGAGGGGTAAATTATTTTATTCCCACTCTGCTGAGTGCAACAGTAGGGAAAATGTTGTATAGCAAAGGTGTTAAAATTACTATTCCCACTCAAATGAGTGCAACAGTAGGGAAAGTGTTGGAAAGTGGAGGGGTAAAAATTACTATTCCAACTCCAGTGAGTGCAACAGTAGGGAAAGTGTTGGATAGTGGAGGGGTAAAAATTACTATTTCCACTCCAGTGGGTGCAACAGTAGGGAAAGTGCTGGATTTCGGAGAGGTAAAATGACTATTTCCACTCTAGTGAGTGCAACATTAGGGAAAGTGCTGGATAGTGTAAAGACAAAAATTACTATTCACACTCAAACAGTTCTAACAAAAAAAATATAAAAAATTTAAAACATCATAGAAATAAATACACATTATTTAAAAACTAAAAAATCAAACATATTAAATACATAAAAAGAAAACATATTATAATATTAATTACGTATAACAAAAACATACAAATATTATATAAAATAAAATAATAAATAAATTAAAAATAAAAAAGTAAACTAGAAAATATTGACAAACAAAAAAAATAATAGATACATGTATTTATTTTATTTCCTACCTTATAAAACCACATCAAAAACAAAACACTTCAACATTTTAAATTACATTTATTTCCATAATTACTAATCAATTTAAAAAATATTATTAATTAACAAAACAATAGACATTAATTGACCACACACACATTAACACTTTGGGGCCCATTAGGATGGCGGGTGGATTGCCACCGCCGGCATGGGGGGGCAATCTGTCCGCAACCCCAACCATATTAGCATGGCTGGGGGGTCCGCCCCGGTCACAAGGCGACCGGGGCAGAAAAGGTTTAATATGGTGGCGGTGTCTAATAGACACCGCCAGCCATATTAGGATGGGCCTCTGCAGTTGCGGAAAGGCATGCGATCATGCAGGCCCCCGGAGTGAAGGAGAGGTGCGGGGTGCACACGGGGGGTACCTGTGGTAACCCCCATCATTTGCATACACAAAGCAGCAGGCACCGCGCGGTGCCTGCCGCTTTGTGTATGCAAATGCATATTTGCATTTTTAGCATTGTGGCGGGCGGTGCTGAGAGCACCACCCGCCACAATGTTAAAAATGCAGTATGCGCCCGCCACAGTGGCGGGCGCATCCTATACCCCCCATGGGACCCCCGCCCTTATGGCGGGCCGTCCCATTATCCGATAGGCCCCTTTATTTCCACAATATACACCTAAATTATACTATAAAATAATAGAACACAATTACAAGTTATTTTTAAATTAGAACTATTATTATTAACAATTAATAATAAAGTAATTAAAATGTATGTAATACCCACCATTTACCCCTTTAAAGTACAAACAACACACAAAAAAATAAACAATTACCCAAAATAAATATCAAATAATTAATATTAACAACTATATATTAAATCATTGAACATAAATTACTTTCCACCCTTTACTCCTATAAACACCACAAAACACATTTAAAAAGAATTACACAATTACCATTATAAAATTGTGATCAAATAAATGAATAGCAATTACAAAAAATGTATAATAAATGAACTACTTAAAACCCTTTACCCCTATAAACCGCAAAACACACACCTAAAATATTTACAAAAATGCCATAATTAACTACCAATTAAAAGGAATTAACAACCAATTATTAATTCATCAATTAAAAATAAATTACTACCCGTCCTTTACATCTATAAACACCAAAACACACACCTAAAATGACTATAATTAAGTAGCAAATAAAATGAATCAACAGCCAAGTATTAATTAATTAATAATGAGTTACTTCACACATTTTAAACTAAAACATCTCAATTAAGAAATAAAAAGTAATCAATTAATTTAATATATATAAATTACTTTAGACCCTATTCCCCCTATATACCCACAACCCACAATAGAACTAAAATGCAAAATAAAAAAAAAATAATAATAACTAATAAACATATACCAAATATATTAAAATATACAAACAATTCTTATATAAAAACATACATCATATACATATATAATATATACCAAAATACATAACATTAATTTAAAAAATGATATTTTTACCAGCTATATTTTGCAAACGATGTTAAACACTTCGATATTTTTAAAATCGATATTACTTACCTTGAGTTGATATTCTTTAACACGAAATTCTCGCTGTCGATATTTCTGAACCACAATATTTATCACTCGATATTTGTACAACTCAATATTTTTTGCTTGATATTCTGTCTGCACACCCAGTCTTTAAGAGGGTCAAGGCAGGCAGGTCCTCCGGGTGTCCTAAGGTTGCTGTCTGCAGGAGTCACCGGGATCAAGCAGGAGCAGGTTCCAGGATCGTCAGACCGGTAGGGTTGGGGCCAAGACAGTGGGTGTTGTCCTGTTGTGAGCAGCTTCACAGCGGGTCATCTTCTTCTTGATCTTCTTTCTTCTTTTCTTATCAGGATCTGAGGAAGGAAGGTTCAGGGAGCCCCTAAATACTGAATACAGGTAAGGCAAGGGCAGGGACCAATAGGTCCGTCCTGGGGTGGGTACGCCCCCTAGCCTGCTCCTCTCCAGTGGGAGGGGGGCAGGAACCTAGCTGTGATTGGGCAGGGCTCCCCATCTTCAAGATGGCCGAAGCCCGGGGTCGTGCTTCACCTCGCCTCCCCCCCTGAGGGGTGTGGTTGGCACAGGCGGGCACACCCCCTTCCTGACGCAGGGTTTCCCACCAGTCTTTTTGCCAGAGTCGGGGTCAGAACTGGTGGGGGACAGTTGCTGGGTACAGCAAGTGGTCTGGAGAAGATCACAGAGGCGGCATGCCTTTGAAGCTTCCCCCTGTCCATCCTGGGGGAGGAGATCTAGCACCTCGCCCCCGAATGAGCATTGTTGCCGGCCCAGGAGAGCGGGAGCTCTCCACCCAGGGGTCCAGCAACATGCCTGCTGTGAGGCAGCCTAGGCAGCCTCTCAGCCCAGACTTGGATTGTAGGTTAGGTTTCAGGGGGCATCTCTAAGATGCCCTCTGGTGCATTTTACATTAAACCTCACACTGGCATCAGTGCAGGTTTAATGTGCTGAGCAGTTTGATAACACACTTCTCAGTCTTCAGTGAAGCCATCATGGTGCTGTGCAGTTCGTAATGATGACCTCCCAGCACCATATACTCTTAAATGGCAGCACTGCAGTTACAGTGCCCAGGAATGGCCCTGGGTACTGTAGGGACACAGGGCGCATGCACCTATGCCCACACCACTGGCATAAGGCACCCAGCTAGAGGGGTGACTGCTGTATGGCAGGGCAGTGGGGTTTGTGGGCATGGTACACAAGGATGTGTGCCATGTCGACTCTCTGTTTAGTTCTGTACTTAGACACTCAACCTGCAAAGGCAGTGTGTGAGTGTCAGGGTACAGGGCCCCTAAGGGTGGCACAATAAGTGAAGCAGCACTTAGGGGTCTTCTCTGGTCACCATGCCCTGAGTACTTAGGGTACCATTTACCAGAGGCTGATAGGTGGAAAGAGATGCCAATTGGGTTTTGTTTCAACACAGCTTTAGGAACACAGTCCCTGGGTACCTGGTTGGCAGGAGCCCTGGGCACACTCAGTCAAAGGACATCTGCAGTTCAGCAAAAAGTGGGGGCATACCAATGCAAGAAAGATGGCACTTTCTCAAAACAGGTCAATTGGAAAGCGTCTCTTACAGTTTCATCTAATTATCATTGAGTTGTCCCAAAAAGGTCATTCTTCTTATAGCCAAGTGTATTGCATCATGACCCAACAGTATAATAACTAGAAATGCAGAGTTACTCCACGTCCAGAAATATATCGTCTGTCTTCCTCCAATCCAATATGTTGGGTCATGGTGCAATACACTTGGCTCTAAGAAGATTCACCTTTTTGGGACAACTCAATGATAATTAGATGAAACGGTAAGAGGCACTTTCCAATTGACCAGAGGCTCATCTTTGCCATATCGACTCGTTACACCTCCCACTTCTACCGGTGGGATCAAGTTATTATGGTCAGATCCCATTCTTTTCTTGAGAATCTGATTGAGATTTCTCTTCTATTCTAAACAGGATCACATAGGAGTATATTGTTCTCTGTGAAGGGCTACAGTTTTTTAACAACAAGCTCTATCAACTATTGCAGATATACCTTTTGCAGTGTACTTTTACTCATGATATTTCATTAGCCCTGAGGAAGATCCCTTTATGGGAATGAAATGTGTTGGCTGGATTGTCTGAAAATAATTATTTTTATTAGAAACATTTTCAAATAAAGAAGTTAATTTTCTATTCACACTGGCCTATTGGACTTTTTTGAGCTGCGCACCCCCATTTGGATCATGATTCTTTGATCTGGAGAACAGCGACGCACATAGACCCTCCCGCCACACAGAGGGGGCCCGCAGCGGGACCTAGAACCCAGCTTCCGCTAGCCTTTCCATAGAAAGGCTAGCTGACACCAGCATTGTAATCTAGCGGATGGTGCCTGCTAGGCACTGCCGCCATTTCACACATGCTGACCATTCCGCCAGGCACTTGTGAAAATTGCTGTGGCAGAAGTATGGAGGGCGGTCTTTGTGACCGCTGCAGTCAGTAAGCAATTCCCCCCGCCATCCTAATGTGGCAGGGGAAATAGGAGCCAGATGGCAGAGGAACAGCCACCACCGGGCCGGCAGTGGCGGTCCCTCCACTATCGTAAGGAACCCCTTAGAGTCCTCTTAAGTGTATTTCGTGTTAAGAAAACCAGCGCTAAATGTCTGTAGTAAGTTGGGGGGAAATCCAACCACAAGAGCACATTTAGTGAACGACTGCTCACTAATAGTGCTACATGCAGAATTACTCTTCTTGCATAATTGTCAAATAATTAATATTAACAACTATATATTAAATCATTGAACACAACAAATTACTTTCCACCCTTTACTCCTATAAACACCACAAAACCCATTTAAAAAGAATTACACAAGAGCAAAGTGTTGGATAGTGGAGGGGCAAAAATTACTATTCCCACTCCAAAGAGTGCAACAGTAGAGAAAGTGCTGGATAGCAGAGGGGTAAAAATAACTATTCACACTCCACTAAATGCAACAGTAAGATAAGTGTTGGATAGCAGAGGGATAAATTATTTTATTCCTACTCTGCTGAGTGCAACAGTAGGGAAAATGTTGTATAGCAAAGGTGTTAAAATTACTATTCCCACTCAAATGAGTGCAACAGTAGGGAAAGTGTTGGAAAGTGGAGGGGTAAAAATTACTATTCCAACTCCAGTGAGTGCAACAGTAGGGAAAGTGTTGGATAGTGGAGGGGTAAAAATTACTATTTCCACTCCAGTGGGTGCAACAGTAGGGAAAGTGCTGGATTTCGGAGAGGTAAAATGACTATTTCCACTCTAGTGAGTGCAACATTAGGGAAAGTGTTGGATAGTGTAAAGACAAAAATTACTATTCACACTCAAACAGTTCTAACAAAAAAAATATAAAAAATTTAAAACATCATAGAAATAAATACACATTATTTAAAAACTAAAAAATCAAACATATTAAATACATAAAAAGAAAACATATAATATTAATTACGTATAACAAAAACATACAAATATTATATAAAATAAAATAATAAATAAATAAAAAATAAAAAAGTAAACTAGAAAATATTGACAAACAAAAAAAATAATAGATACATGTATTTATTTTATTTCCTACCTTATAAAACCACATCAAAAACAAAACACTTCAACATTTTAAATTACATTTATTTCCATAATTACTAATCAATTTAAAAAATATTATTAATTAACAAAACAATAGACATTAATTGACCACACACACATTAACACTTTGGGGCCCATTAGGATGGCGGGTGGATTGCCACCGCCGGCCTGGGGGGGCAATCTGTCTGCAATCCCAACCATATTAGCATGGCTGGGGGGTCCGCCCCGGTCACAAGGCGACCGGGGCAGAAAAGGTTTAATATGGTGGCGGTGTCTAATAGACACCGCCAGCCATATTAGGATGGGCCTCTACAGTTGCGGAAAGGCATGCGATCATGCAGGCCCCCGGAGTGAAGGAGAGGTGCAGGGTGCACACGGGGGGTACCTGTGGTAACCCCCATCATTTGCATACACAAAGCAGCAGGCACCGCGCGGTGCCTGCCGCTTTGTGTATGCAAATGCATATTTGCATTTTTAGCATTGTGGCGGGCGGTGCTGAGAGCACCACCCGCCACAATGTTAAAATTGCAGTATGCGCCCGCCACAGTGGCGGGCGCATCCTAATACCCCCCATGGGACCCCCGCCCTTATGGCGGGCCGTCCCATTATCCGATAGGCCCCTTTATTTCCACAATATACACCTAAATTATACCATAAAATAATAGAACACAATTACAAGTTATTTTTAAATTAGAACTATTATTATTAACAATTAATAATAAAGTAATTAAAATGTATGTAATACCCACCATTTACCCCTTTAAAGTACAAACAACACACAAAAAAATAAACAATTACCCAAAATAAATATCAAATAATTAATATTAACAACTATATATTAAATCATTGAACATAAATTACTTTCCACCCTTTACTCCTATAAACACCACAAAACATATTTAAAAAGAATTACACAATTACCATTATAAAATTGTGATCAAATAAATGAATAGCAATTACAATAAATGTATAATAAATGAACTATTTAAAACCCTTTACCCCTATAAACCGCAAAACACACACCTAAAATATTTACAAAAATGCCATAATTAACTACCAATTAATTATTTAAAAGGAATTAACAACCAATTATTAATTAATCAATTAAAAATAAATTACTACCCGTCCTTTACATCTATAAACACCAAAACACACACCTAAAATGACTATAATTAAGTAGCAAATAAAATGAATCAACAGCCAAGTATTAATTAATTAATAATGAGTTACTTTACACATTGTAAACTAAAACATCTCAATTAAGAAATAAAAAGTAATCAATTAATTTAATATATATAAATTACTTTGTACCCTATTCCCCCTATATACCCACAACCCACAATAGAACTAAAATGCAAAATTAAAAAATAATAATAATAACTAATAAAAATATACCAACTATATTAAAATATACAAACAATTCTTATATAAAAACATACATCATATACATATATAATATATACCAAAATACATAACATTAATTTAAAAAATGATATTTTTACCAGCTATATTTTGCAAACGATGTTAAACACTTCGATATTTTTAAAATCGATATTACTTACCTTGAGTTGATATTCTTTAACACGAAATTCTCGCTGTCGATATTTCTGAACCACAATATTTATCACTCGATATTTGTACAACTAAATATTTTTTGCTTAATATTCTGTCTGCACACCCAATCATTCATTATTTCCCATCTTGTTTCTGACCTTTTTTTTTTTTATTTTTTTTTTATTGAGATGGATTAGAATACACAAAGAAAAAGAAACATACGTACATACATTTAGGTTATCAGCTGGATAACAGAGAGAAACATACACAGAGGGTTTAAAAGGTCCATTACAATCTACACACTTACTTCTTATTTTTTTATATTTACACACATTCAAATATTGGTAAAGTACCTCAGATCTTACAAAAGGCGATATCAGACCCTAATCTAAAACGGATTTTACAACCGGCGTGGATTCAACAATTTATCCTCTTGTTTCCCTCCATTTATTAAGGGGTGCCCAAATTTTTTTCCCAAATTCTTTTTTTTTTTGTCCCTTAAAATTATATAAACAATCCTCAATATTATGGATCCCAAGCAGTCTAGTTAACCATATCTGGAATGAGGGTACTATTGGATCTTTCCAGGCTGCCGCTATTAAAATTCTTAATACTGCAACACACAAAAATACAAAAGCTTCCGCTTCCTCTGTAATTTTAAGATTTTCATCCCTGCCAATTAAAACAATCGTTGGGGATAGAGTAATGTGACCCTCTAGCAGCCCCGATAAAAACTTCTCCATTTCAGTTAAAACAGGTTTCAGATTTAGACAGGAATAAAACATATGAATTAAATCTGCTGGGCCTTGATCACATCTTGGACATCTGTCCGTATCCCTTTTACCCCATTTAAACAGTTTCGCGGGTGTGTAGTATAAATTAAAGATCATCTTATAATGTTGAGCTTTTAAATTAGTTGCTCTTAGAATTTTCTTATTCAGCGCCAGTGCATAGTCCACATCAACATTTGGGTCCCCAATTTTACGAGCCCAAGCATTTTCCACATGTACAACATCCTCTTCCATGGCCTGTAATAGAAAACCATATCCTATTTTAATCTTCCTACCCCCATTCCTTATATACTGAACAATCGGGTTAACCTCCTGAATAGAGATCCTGGGTCTTATGGCTTTCACTGATTGTTCTAACTGGTTATACAACATCCAGTGGTTCGCTGAGACACCGTATCTTTGTTGTAAGGTCTCAAATCCCAACATCTCTTCCTTATTCATAACATCCCCCAAATACCGAATACCCAGCCTTTTCCAGAGAGCACTATTTCTATTCTGTCCCAGATGTATGAATGGGGTTGGATCCCACAGGTCTGTAATTCCATTAATCTTAGGGATTTTAAGAAATTTCAACATTAACTTCCAAACCCCCCATGCACCCAGCATCACCTTACTTTTGCTCCTCTTGAAAAATTGAACACTTACTTCCCGGGTTAAAATTCCGTTAGCTTTTTCACCTACTACTAATTCATGGATTGTAGGGACCCTAGGGGAATCATCAGAGATATTGAAGCATAGTAGGTGTTTCATATGTAACAGTAAACATACCCAGTGATATAGCCTTAGATTGGGAGCTGCTAGCCCTCCTCTCTCTATTGGTAGTGACAATTTAGCTAATGACCTTCTTACTTTCCCATATTGCCAGAGAAACTGTGAGAAAACTGATTCCATTTTTTTCATCGGGGATTCATCGATTAACAAGGGGATACCACGAAATAAATACAACAGTTTCGGGAACATTTTCATTTTGAGTACATTAACACGTCCAATCAGGGAGAGATGTAAAACGTCGATCCTCCTTAGATCTTTCTCCATCACCGCTAATACTGGCACATAATTTTCCTGAGTTATTTTACCCACGTCAGCATTAATTTTGACTCCTAGATAAATTGCAGCGTCAACATATCTTTGATCTCTTTTCGGAATATTCTTTGTACAAATTATTATAGTTTTATCAGTATTAAGTTTGTATCCTGAATATATCCCAAATTGCTGAGCCAGGATATTTAATTCTTGTATTGCTGTATCCGGCTTATTTGTGACAATTGCCAAATCATCGGCATACGCTAATATCTTAGTAGTGTGACCGTGAGATATAATAGGGGAAATTTTCTCTGACGCCACAATTTTCCTAATCAGAGGATCTATATATAATGCAAATAAAATGGGTGAACACGGGCAACCCTGACGTGTACCCCTTTTAATCGTTATCTCTTCTGATTGAAGCCCCATAGTGGTAATTCTGGCCACCGGGTTCATATACATAGCCTTAATACCTTTCCTGCAGTTTTCTCCGAAGCCCCTTTTCTCCAGCACCTCCCACATAAAGTTCCACACAACCCGGTCAAACGCCTTCTCGGCATCCAATAAAATCATAGCCATGTCACTCCCTACAGCCGTAACAGCGTCAAATAATGTAATAGCCCTGGCTGTATGTTCGGTGGTACCTCGCCCTGGGACAAACCCATGCTGCCAGGGTGACACAAGTTGGCCTATAATCCCTCCTAATCTTTTAGCCCAGACTTTTGAGTATAATTTCGCGTCTGTATTTATTAAAGATATCGGTCTATATGAACCGGGATTATCCTCTGGCTTCCCCTTTTTGTGAAATACCACAATATTGGTCTGCTTCCACGTATCAGGGATAACACCTGAGCATATGACTCCGTTAAAAAGATCCTCAAGTATTGGGAGAATTTCTTCACTCAGAGCCCTATAAACCTCAATTGGAATCCCATCTGGGCCTGCTGCTTTACCCAATGCCAATTCACTTAAAGCCTTCATTATCTCCTCACTTGTTATACTCACTTCCAATCGATCCCTATCTTCCTCCCCCACCCTAGCTGTTATAGGGAATTGGTCTTGTATATGAGGTACCACCCCCGGCTCCTGATCATACAGTTTTTGATAAAACTCTTGAAACACCTGTACTATAGATTTTGGATCGTTATAATCTCTCCCATTAAATTTCATCTTACTAATTTTATTTCTATTCAAATCCTGCCTTATGCGCAATGCTAATGCTCTCCCAGCCTGCTCCCCTGTCTCATAGCGCCTAGCTCTTTGAGTCTGGTATTCGCAAATCTCCTGTTGGGTAATTATTTTTAAGAGGTCCCCCTTAATCCTGGCCATATTTCTTGTGGTCTCTCTACTGTCTTTACCAGTTATTATTTCCTGAATATGGTATCTCTCTATTTCTGCCAGATCTGCTGTGAGTTTATCTATTTTGGTTTTATCCTCTTTCCTAATTCTCGATGAACAGCTGATCGTCTCCCCCCTTAATGCGGCTTTAAACGACTCCCAAACTCCATTTCTGGAGGCACTATATCTATTGCAATCAAAGAATTCCTTTGCCCATCTTTTCATATGCTTTAAGAACCTTTCGTCATTTAATAACTTTCTATCAAATGTCCATCTGGATATTTTCCTTAGTACCCTGGGGACTTTATAAGAGAGTATCAGAGGGTTATGATCAGAAATTATTCTAGGTAATTTCTGAATATTTACCTTACCTATCTCCCCTAGTGTAATAAAAAAATAATCCAACTTGGAATACTTTTGTGCTGGATGAGAGAAGTACGTGTAACCACAATCACCTGGCATCTTTTCCCCCCCATACATCTAACAGGCCATGGGATTGTATCATGGAACTTATCGCTGTATTAACTTTTCGTTTGCGGCCTGTAAAACTAGTCCCCTTTTGCCAGTCCACAGAGATATTCATGTCCCCACATACTATCATTGGGGCTGTCCAGTTGGCCAATTCCTCTTCTAGTTTGTTGAACATCATAGGATCATCCTCATTTGGACCATATATTACGCATAGTGTAAACCCCATACTCATTTCTGCTAATACCCATCTACCTGAGCCATCCGTTTTTATGCGTTTCGCGCCACCCAGGTGGTTCTTAGCTAAAATAGCCACTCCTCTTATCATTGATGTCTGGGTGGAACACCCAATCAAGGTAAACCCATACAATTCCAAGACCTTCCTTTTATTCCAGGGGATATGGGTTTCCTGAACACATACTATATCAATGTTATTCGATCTAACCAGATGGCTCAATCTCTGCCGCTTCTTCCAGTCATTTAACCCCCCTGCATTAATACTACAAATTCTAAGGTCTGGCATATTTTGCGAGTTTACCTTTCCCACAATAACTCATATCCAGATACCTGATATCAACCTGAAAACTATTCTTTTCCATCTCATACTTTTTCATTATTTTCGCCCCCCCATCCATCCCACCCCCCACCCACTCCTCCCTCTGCACTCTCGCCCTCCCCCTCCTGGGCTCCAGCACCCTCACCCCCCCCGCTAGTCTAGAGGCGCTCAGACCGCTGGTCTGTGCACGTGATGGTTGCAGCTTAGTGTGAGGAGAAGTGGTCATGCTTCAACCATTTACCTTTTATATAAATCTCTCATCTTTTTTATAATTTTTTTTTTTCCTTTTGTTTCCCTTTTTTTTTTTCCCCCTAAACTCCCTCAGTGAAAACACCTCGCCCAAAAATTGTACACTCCCCTTAAAGATATTTCAGTAACTCCATTTACAATTTACAAGTACATTTTGTACATTTTGGCACTCCCGATACTCCATCTATGACTGCAGAAACTCTTTAGCTTTAATCTCTGAGGAGAAATAAAACGTTTTTCCATCCTGAATTACTTTCAGCTGGGCGGGGTTGATCAAATATGCCTGCATGCCCTTGTCCTGAAAAGGTTTGATCAATTGCCGCAGCCTCCAACGCCTCTCAACTGTAATATGGCAGAAGTCTGGACGGACAAAAAAGGTATATTCATCTACTATCCTTTTCTTGTCAGGCCTTGCCCTTTCAGAGATTGCTTGTCTTAAATTGAAATTACCCAAAAAGATTAATATCGCCCTGGGCTTATCTCCCTCTTTAGCCTTTTTATAAATTTTGGATGGAGTACGATGCGCTCTCTGAATCTCCCTATCGAAATCCCAGTCTTTCAGCTCTTTGAAGGCGGACACAAAAAGTTTAACGATAAATGCTTTCATGTCTGTCCCCTCGGCCCCCTCCGGAATACCCAGAACACGCAGGTTATTTTGCCTCGATCTGTTCTCTAACGACTCCAGTTTCCATTGGATGTCAGTAAGGTGTTTTGCTTGAGTGTCAACTTTATCAACTGCTGCTGCCGCATCAGCTTCTGTAGATACCACTCTATCTTCCAAGTTGGTCACTCGTTCCCCCAGGTTCACACAGGCCTTAGTCAGCTTTCTCACCACCCCTTGCATTTTTCTAACGGCCGCCTGCGATTTCCGACTTTCTTGCCGTGATTCTTCTCTATGAGCCAGTATCTCCTGGTGAATGATCTCCAGGAGTGACATTTGTGCTGAATCTCCTTCCGGGCTATCTACTGAGGCATTCACTTGGGATATTTCTTTTTTTTGGTTAGATACTTTCGCTCTCACCACCATTTTTACTGCTGTATTTGGGGGGCTGTTTTCCTCGGTTTCTAAATCGCTACCAGTCTCTATATCACTGGTTTCTTGCCCCAAACTATCCTCCCCTTCATCAGACCATTCACCGCCTTCAGATACCGAGAAAAATGCCTCACTCGGTGTCTCTTTTTTGCTACCACTACTCCGCCCTGTGTCGTCTTCCAAGATCTTTTCTAAGCCTTGGTGTAGTAAATTACTATCCCCCAACCGAACTGCTGCTGGGGTCTCCGATTGTTGTTCTTCACCTTCCACCGTTATTACTGAATTCAGTTGATCAACAATCCCATCCACTATAGTGTCAGGAGATGCCTCATCATTCGCAGCAGCAGGGGCAGCCTGTAAATTATCTTCCTTTTGATCTTTTGAATCTTTGGTCTTATTCAACTTTTGGAAAATATCCGATATTGGGATAGTACCCAAATTATCCAGGTTTCCCTTACTGGCAGCCTGCTGTGCTGTTTTTTTTACTTGAGGGGAGCCTTGCTTTTTCCCCCTACCGCCATCACTGTCCAATGCCTCCGCTAGCGCCGCTGCTGCCTTCCTCCTAGCCGCCGCCTTAGTGCTGGCGCTTGACTTGGGAGCCATGATTGCCCTCCGCCTTTCCTCTGGCCCAAATGCCTCCTTACCGGCTGAAAAGTTACCGTTCTCGGCAATCTCTGTCTCCGTCTCCGTCTCAGTCAGCAGAGCTCCGACGTCCTCCAGAGTGTAGCTTGTCCGCTCCTTCCTGCCACACGGGAGGTTGGAAACCGCCTTCACTTGTTTCTCGGCGTAGAGCTTCCTTCTGCGCCGAATTCGCCGTTTCTGAGCCAAGCACCGTGATGCTCCCACGCTGAATACCAGCTCTGCGAACTCCGCAGCCTCCGCTTGTGATCGGATGACAACTCCGCCTCTGAGCCGCCGTGTCAGCTGGGCAATCTCCAGAAGCAGCCGCTGCAGCGGCTGACAACACGTCAGTTTCATCCAGCCGCGTTCGCTTGGATATGATTTCTTTTTCACCCGTTCTCCTCTGTCTTACGTTGTAGGAGACTCGTATTATACTTTTACTTCATTTCGCCATATTTACACAATTACAAGTTATTTTTAAATTAGAACTATTATTATTAACAATTAATAATAAAGTAATTAAAATGTATGTAATACCCACCATTTACCCCTTTAAAGTACAAACAACACACAAAAAAATAAACAATTACCCAAAATAAATATCAAATAATTAATATTAACAACTATATATTAAATCATTGAACATAAATTACTTTCCACCCTTTACTCCTATAAACACCACAAAACATATTTAAAAAGAATTACACAATTACCATTATAAAATTGTGATCAAATAAATGAATAGCAATTACAATAAATGTATAATAAATGAACTATTTAAAACCCTTTACCCCTATAAACCGCAAAACACACACCTAAAATATTTACAAAAATGCCATAATTAACTACCAATTAATTATTTAAAAGGAATTAACAACCAATTATTAATTAATCAATTAAAAATAAATTACTACCCGTCCTTTACATCTATAAACACCAAAACACACACCTAAAATGACTATAATTAAGTAGCAAATAAAATGAATCAACAGCCAAGTATTAATTAATTAATAATGAGTTACTTTACACATTGTAAACTAAAACATCTCAATTAAGAAATAAAAAGTAATCAATTAATTTAATATATATAAATTACTTTGTACCCTATTCCCCCTATATTCCCACAACCCACAATAGAACTAAAATGCAAAATTAAAAAATAATAATAATAACTAATAAAAATATACCAACTATATTAAAATATACAAACAATTCTTATATAAAAACATACATCATATACATATATAATATATACCAAAATACATAACATTAATTAAAAAAATGATATTTTTACCAGCTATATTTTGCAAACGATGTTAAACACTTCGATATTTTTAAAAGCGATATTACTTACCTTGAGTTGATATTCTTTAACACGAAATTCTCGCTGTCGATATTTCTGAACCACAATATTTATCACTCGATATTTGTACAACTAAATATTTTTTGCTTAATATTCTGTCTGCACACCCAATCATTCATTATTTCCCATCTTGTTTCTGACCTGTGAAAGGAATGGTATTCGCAGTGTCTGACATCAGAAAGGAACTCCTCATCGCACTCAGAGAAGGCCACAAGCAACTCCTTGATCGCTCTTCAGCCTATGTTAATAACGACATATTGGTGTCCAGGTTAGGAAAGTAGTTTGGAATCAAATAATAAAACCATTCAACCATCTGGGGGCATAATCATCAAGTGTTAATGGGTCTTTACCAATCCTCTTCTTGTAGACCTTATTGTGGTGTTCCTTGAACTTCCACTCTCTTCTGGTTCCTGTTTAATAACTCCATGCAACACCTTCCTCAACTACTATGGAAACACAGAATTCCATTGCAGATGTATGCTGATGTTCCACAAATCTATATCTACCTGTGAGATAATTGGGAGGGGATCAATAAAATCACCAATCTCCTAGAACAAACACAAAACTGTATAAGAGAAAGCGTCCTTTGCCTAATTAGAACTAAAGGGAAGTTCCTATTTTTAGGAGGAAAAGACACCACTGTTCTCTCATATCAGTGTCTCACCACTTTCAGTCATGATCTCCTAACCACTCAGAAATGCAATAAACTGAGTTCATTTTACAACTCTTAGTCACCTCTGATTACAATACTGTGGTAAAAGGGAGCCAATGCACAACTCCTTTCCTGCTAGCCTCTCACTGAATTCAACCTGCAAGATATATCATGTTGGGAGATATAGACTGCAAGTATGTGATCTACACCATCATGTCAAAGAATTTGACAGTCAAGCTCCATAGACTAAAAAATTAAACTTACACGATGTTCCACCACTCCTGAGGCGGAAGCCGGGAGCATGAGAGTCTGCCTGCTATGTGTGTTTATGCTATGTGCTTTTAATACATCCACTGTGACTCGTATTTTGCTTTGTTTTGTTGTTTTTAAACCTGCGCCGCATTTTCTGTGTTATTTCTTGTCGCCTGAGGCGGAAAGCAGGGTGACGATTAGGCATCTCTCTCTGCGCATCTTTCCACAACTGTTAAGCCTACCTTCTGACCTCCTAACTTGCACAGCTCCTGCTACCCCACTCCCACTCAGCCGATTAGGAGCTGTAGTGTATTCTGGGAGCAGGAGGCTGTTCACATCCTCAGCGGCCATCTTGGGGGAGGCAGGCTAGCTGGTCTGTAGACGAGACTTGCTGCCTCTCGCCTGTGACGCTATAAATTTAGGTACCCTCGGCTCTGCGCAGCGGACACGCCTAAGGAGCGCCAAAGGAAAGCCCATCTGCGCCCGTCAGCGTCCTGGAGGCGGATGGGTGTGGTCGGTTGGGAGGACTAGCCGATATTCTTGAGGGTAAGATGTTCAAATACACTTCGCCGATTAGGAGCTGTAGTGTATTCTGGGAGCAGGAGGCTGTTTACATCCTCAGCGGCCATCTCGGGGGGAGGCAGGCTCGCTGGTCTGTAGACGAGACTTGCTGCCTCTTGCCTGTGACACTATAAATTTGCGTCCGTGCGTTGATCTTGTTAGACCTAGCACCCTCCCACCATTCCTGAGGCGGAAGCCGGGAGCGTGAGAGTCTGCCTGCTATGTGCGTTTATGCTATGTGCTTTTAATACATTCACTGGGACTCATATTTTGCTTTGTTTTGTTGTTTTTAAACCTGCGCGGCATTTCCTGTGTTATTTCTTGTCACCTGAGGCGGAAAGCCGGCTGACGATTAGGCATCTCTCTCTGCGCATCTTTCCGCAACTATTAAGCCTACCTTCCGACCTCCTAACTTGCACAGCTCCTGCTGCCCCACTCCCACTCAGCCGATTAAGAGCTGTAGTGTATTCTGGGAGCAGGAGGCTGTTTACATCCTCAGCGGCCATCTGGGGGGAGGCAGGCTCGCTGGTCTGTAGACGAGACTTGCTGCCTCTCACCTGTGACGCTATAAATTTGCGTCCGTGCGTTGCTCTTGTTTGACCTAGCACCCTCCCACCACTCCTGAGGCGGAAGCCGGGAGCGTGAGAGTCTGCCTGCTATGTGTGTTTATGCTATGTGCTTTTAATACATTCACTGGGACTCGTATTTTGCTTTGTTTTATTGTTTTTAAACCTGTGCCGCATTTCCTGTGCTATTTCTTGTCGCCTGAGGCGGAAAGACGGGTGACAATTAGGCATCTCTCTCTGCGCATCTTTCCGCAACTGTTAAGCCTACCTTCTGACCTCCTAACTTGCACAGCTCCTGCTACCCCACTCCCACTCAGCCGATTAGGAGCTGTAGTGTATTCTGGGAGCAGGAGGCTGTTCACATCCTCAGCGGCCATCTTGGGGGAGGCAGGCTAGCTGGTCTGTAGACGAGACTTGCTGCCTCTCGCCTGTGACGCTATAAATTTAGGTACCCTCGGCTCCGCGCAGCGGACACGCCTAAGGAGCGCCAAAGGAAAGCCCGTCTGCGCCCGTCAGCGTCCTGGAGGCGGATGGGTGTGGTCGGGTGGGAGGACTAGCCGATATTCTTGAGGGTAAGATGTTCAAATACACTTCGCCGGAGCTCACTTTGCTGAGGAGAAATGTTAATGATTGCGGTTCTGTATTCCCCAATAGAACCAACCGCAGCTGCTGTTGCTCCAGTTGCAGTTGGACTCCGGGCAAGGGCTCTATTAAGAATGCCTTACCAGCATCTGGATACTTTTCTACTTCAGGATTTGACACCGAGAATAGCCCTAATACTATTTCTTGTTCACTCCTCAACACTAGGTCTCTCAGCAAACATGCTTTAGACCTTCTTGACTTACTGTCCGAGTCTAAACCTGCCTGTCTCTTTTTAACTGAGACGTGGCTAGGGGAGCTTTCGGGTCTAGACATTGCTAATGCACTTCCCCCTAATTATGTCCTGCTTAGGAAGGACCGGGTCAATGGTAAGGGCGGTGGTGTAGCAATGGCGGTGGACAAGCGCTATGCCTGTTCCATAGTCCCCACAGATGACATACATGGGGTGGAGGCTCTGGGTTTCTGTCTATCACTGTCTCCTCACCAATCTTGCGCTGGGTTACTGGTCTATAGGCCCCCGGACCCAACTGGCCCATTTTACGAGGAGCTCATTACTGTTATTTCATCCTTGTGTTTGAAGTTCAATCACTGTTTGCTGTTGGGTGATTTTAACATCCACATGGATTTGGCCGATGCTGCAGACACGACTAAGATTATGGACACTACCAACCCATTAGGACTTACTCCTTATCTATTCACTCCTACCCACATTAAAGGCCATACTCTAGATCAAATTTTTTCCACCATCCCTATCACAGTAGCCACTCCTGCACCAGTACTTTGGTCAGACCACTATCTGGTAAATTTTGAGATTGCGCGTATAGACAGATCAGCTACTAGCGGTCTAGGATGTCTAACATTGCGCGCCTTTCACCGCGTATCCTCCGATATGCTAGCACAAGCCTTGATAAACTATCCCTGTTCGCTTTCAGGCGATCTTGAGGCCAACTTGGACCTCCTGCAGACCTGGCTTATGCAGCGCCTGGATGAACTAGCTCCTCTCCATGTTGCTCGCAAAACTTCCTCTCGTACATCGGCTCCTTGGTTCACACCACCTCTCAATGAGAGTCGGAGGCGTTGTAAAAAAGCGGAGAGAGCGTGGCGTGTCAACTATGATGGACTACTAAAAGGAATTTATAAGGAGTGCATTAAGACTTATCACAGAGATAGCTTTCTAGAGAAACAGTCTTATTTCGCGAGGAGAATAGAAGACCCCACTAATACCAACAAGGAAATCTTTGCGATAGTAAGGAAATATACTTCCCCTCTTTCTACAACATCCGAGTGCTCCCACTCTGAACTGTGGGTTGCTCAACTAGCAGATTTCTTTGCCAGCAAAATTAAGAGCATTCAGGCATCTTTTTTGCTGGCAGATGTGGCAGCAGCGGCCAATGTTACTCTCCTTTCATCTCTCTCTGTCTCTGAAGGGCCCATCCTCTCTAACTTTCCTATCCTCTCCCTTCCGGCCTCTTTGGATCTTCTAACAAAATTGAAGTCGGGCTCCCCATTGGATCCTTGCCCGGCCAAACTTTTGGCCAAAATAGCGCATGTCATGAATCCCTTAATCAACCCAGTGCTTAATCTATCACTCAGCACGGGAGTGGTTCCTCAGGCCTGGAAGCAGGCCCTTATCCTCCCTCTCTTAAAAAAGACTAATTTGGACCACAATTCACACTCTAACTACAGCTCCCTGTTCTGAAGTCCCAGGAACAAAAGGACTTCACCCCCAGCTTCCCTGAACTCTGATGAGAGAGTTCTGTCCTTCCTAGAGTGCTTGATCCAGTTGTGGGGCCTCTGGAAGTGTACCTGTGCTGGGAAGCTTGAAACTAAGCTTGAGAGACTTTTGCAATTGAAAAGTTATCGCATGGCTCGCTGCGGAGCGCATCCCCGACAGTGCGAGGAAATTCCCGTCGGTACGAAGGCCTAGATCGTCGCAGCGCCTGTTGCCGCTGCCAGAGTCGTCGCATCCTTCGTTTGTGGGACGCACCAGACCGGTACAGGAAAGTCTAACATCGCTGCGAGTGTCGTCGCAGAGCCTGTCGTCGCTGGGTGAGATTGCCGCACCGCTTGCTTGCGGACCGCATCATGTCGCTGCGAGTGTCATCGCAGAAACCATCGCATCGAGGAGCTGCGAGAGAGAAGATCACCGCTGGTCCGCGCCTCGTTGCCCGGAGATCATCGCAACTCCAAAGATTGTCGCATCGTGCCTTTTGCAAGAACAAACTTCCTACGGAACCTCCGCACCGGAATACATACAAGTGGCCTTCCTCCTCATACAGACCGGATTCATCGAAACACGCCCGCTGCTGCAGCGGGGCTGTCGCAAACACCTCCCCAGGGTCTCAGGAGCAACGCATCGCTTGTTTTCCACCGCACCAGCTTCTGCTTTTGGAACTTGGTCGCATCTAAAAGGTACTGTGAGCTAACGTGACGCAACTGTGAACTTTTCACGCAACTGTGGATTATGTTATCGCAACCTACAGAATTTTTATCGCATCCTTAAGAACTCTTTTGAAACCATATTCTTGAACTGTGTATGTTGGATTTTTGTCGTTTTGGTCTTGTGTAGTTTAGATTAAATACCTTTATTTTTCTAAACTGTTGTGGAGTCAGTTTGTGGTGTTTTCACTGTGTTACTGTGAGTGTTGGTACAAATACTTTACACATTGCCTCTGGTTAGCCTAGACTGCTCGTGCCAAGCTACCTAGAGGGTGAGCAGGGGTTATCTCAGAGGGTTTCCTCCTTACCCTGACTAGAAGCAAGGGTCCCTATTTGGACAGTGGTACCTACCCCTGCCAACTAGAGACCCCCATTTCTAACACCCAGTACATCTAAAACCTATTTTATAAGGACCCTCCTTATAAGTACCTACCCCCCCACCCCCGGAACACCTAGGGGAGACACTGGGGGTATTTGATATTTCGAAATATTGCAGTTAATCAATTGTGTAAGTGCCCAACCACCAACCTCGAGTTTGGGGTACAATTTACATTTAAAAGCAGTACTGCAACACAGCTGTTTTTAAAATGACCTCAAGCTCTCAGCAGTGCATATATGCAAGTGCAGAAAGGACTGCTGGCCTGTAAACTGCCATGCCCTATTTTATTCTAGGGAATTAAAGGTAGTTTTAAACCCCCTGCCCTATTATGTACTAGGGACTTATAGGGTAAGGCATGTCAATCATAGAGGTACCCTAACCCATAGTGTACTCTAATGTGTGTGTTTTCTCTGTGATTTCAGCATAGCACTGGCCCTGGGCCTGGTTAAGCAGAGCCCAGGGACAGTCAGAGTAAGTTACCACCAGTACCAGTCAGCAGAAAATAGGGATACCCAGGGCACAGGATGACTTTGCAGCACACCCGCCCGAAACGAAAAGTAATGGGTTATTAACCTATACTGTGGCAGTACCCATCATCTAAGTGGAAAAACCTGGAAAGTCTATCCGCATTGGCATGGGCAAACCCAGGTCTGTGTTCCACTGTAAAGTCAATTCCCTGTAAGGAAATGGACCATTTCAATAGCTTGGGATTCTCCACTGTCATCTGCATGAGACATCAGAGAGACGCTTGCTCGGTTTGAACATGAAAGTGAGTCCCAAACACATATGGGCTCTGCATTTTCAGGGACTAAATCACAGCAAAAGCCTCTCTCTCAATGGCACTCCACTGCTGCTCTCTGGTAAGACGTAATCTGCTAATGAAAGCAACTGGCTGTTCATGGCCTTCCTCATTCCCCTGTGATAACATTGCCCAATCCCGTGTTCTGAAGCACCTATCTGAACACACATTTCTTTGTGTAGTCAGGGGCCAGTAACACTGGTGATGAACACATTTCAGAGTGTCAAAAGTCTTCTGCCACTCTGTGGTCTAATCCACTTTCTTTGGCCTCTTCTTAGAAGTCAATTCTGTCAAGGGATCCACAATGGTCCCATAATTTTGTACAAACCTTCTATCATACCGAGTCAGTCCAAGGAATGCCCTGACCTGAGTCTAGGCAACAGGAGCTCTCCAATTCAAAATAGTTTTAAATCTTGGCCTAGAGAGGCTGTACATGGCCTCCACCTGCAAGGTGGCCCAGGTATACAACAAAAATCTGCCCTATTTGGCACTTACTTGACTTAATAGTCAGGCCTGCCGCTCGAGCTTCCCTCATGTGGCTTAAATAATCCCCCCTGGTAGAACTATATACAGGTATATCATCCAGATAACTTGCATTTAAATGCTCCAACCCAGACACAGACAAGATCCGGTTAACTAACCTCTGGAAGGTGGCAGGTGCATTCTTGAAACCAAAGGGCATCACCTTGAACTGATAATGCCCCTCTGGTGTGGAGAATGCTGACCTCTCCTTTGCTCCATTTGTCAGAGCAATCTGCCAGTAGCCTGAAGTCAAGTCAAATGTACTCAGGTATTTAGCAGCCCCTAACCTGTCAATGGGCTCATCAGCTCTAGGTATAGGTGTAGCATCAGTCTTTGTGATGGCAATAAATCCTCTGCAGTCCACACAGAACCTGAACTCCTTCGGTCCCTCCAGGGGATTTGGTTTGGGCACCAGCAGCACTGGGCTGACCCATGGACAATCAGAAGGCTCAATTATCCCCAACTCCAGTATTTTAGCTACCTCAGTCTTGCTACTGGCTCTGACATTGTCTAACAACCTGTACAGTTTATGTTTGACAGGTGGGCTGTCACCAGTGTCAATGTGGTGCACACACCACTCACTAATGCATGGGGTCAAAGAGAACAGGCCAGCAAACTGCTCCAGCAGATGCTTGCCGCTCTGCGCTGCTGGTCTGGCAATGTGGGAGAGAGTACCACTCCCTCCACTGACCCATCTTGCACATTGTTGGAGAGGAGGTCGTGCACTGGTTCAGTCTCATCATCAAGTCCCTCATCTGTGACCAGTAACATGGTCCTATCTGCCCTGTCATACAGGTCCCTATGAGAGTTCCTGGTGGTGCCAAGGTCGACCAGGTAGTTAACCTCACCCTTCTTTTCAATGACTGGACAGGGCCCAATCCACTTGTCATAGAGGGCCCTTGAAGCCACAGGCTCCAACACCCACACCATTTGTCCTGGAGTATACTCCGGCATAGTAGACTTCTGGTCATACCAGTGCTTCATGAGCTCCTGGCTGGCCTCCAGTTTCCTGCCTGCCTTGTACATGTACTCGGCCATTTAAGATTCTAGGCCTTACACATAGACCAGCACATTGTCCTTTGCTTATTTGAGAGGCTTCTCCAAAGATTCTCTCAGTAGGCACACTGGCCCTCTCACAGGGTGCGAAATCAAAGGGAGAATGGATCACTTGTACCTGTATTACCAGGGTCAGGTGTGTTGGCCAACTTAAAAACCCTCATTCGCGTACAGGAGTGGTAGAGCAATATATCTTGATTATCCGCTTCTCTTGGAACATGAAAGCATCTTTATTGGGTCTTTTTGACAATTTGCTTTTCTCCACCTGGAGGTAGACCAACTGGTGATAGCAGTAGTGTTCAGTGATAGTTGAAATATAGTGAATTAAAATTGCTTCCCATTCCTTCCTAAAAAAACGTTATTCGGTAGGAGAGGAGGCAAGGTTAAAAAGTAGGACAGTGCGCTTATAGAAATGTTCTATAGCACCTCTTCGTCCATGTGAAAGGTCAACATGTTTCAGTCTTTTGCTCACTCAGAAGGGTCGGGGGCTTTCTTCAGGACCTATGTAAATGAGAGATGGCTAATTTTATGCACTCTGTAAGGGCAGGTAAGTACCTCACCCTTCTTCTTATTCGTGACAGGTCAATAGTACCTATAACATATTAGTCCTGAACTTGGGCCTCCTCTGTTGACCGCTCAGGTGACCGCTCACAGTGCCCTGTCACTGGAGTGAGCACAAGTTGAGTAACCTGCAACTTCAGGTAACAGAGCCCACCGGTCACTAGAGGTAGCCCGAGTTCAGAACTAAAAAGTTATAGGTACTATTGGCCTGTCACGAATAAGAAGAAGGGTGAGTTACATACCTGCCTAGTGTTATGAGTTAGGTTCAAGCTTTTGGGGCACGTCGATTTATGAAGGAAGGGAATCTTCCACAGAGCTTGCGCTGACACCGTCTGGTTCATGAAAAGCCAGTGTTTTTCGGATTTGGTCCTGGACCATTCCAGTAGGGCCATAAGCTGTGTTGCCTGATAGTAGCTGTGCAGGTTCGGTATTCCCAGACCTACCACCTAAGGGGGTATATAACTTAGATATTTGCTCAATTGGGCCATTTATCCAATCACACAAAGTGGTTGATCTCTTTTTGGTGAGTATGCAGCACCCCGTGGAGGGGGGCTCTACCGGAAGCACCTGAAAGAGAAACAATATTGCCGGCAATATGGCCTTTTCAGGGCTGCAATATGGGCGGGCCTTGAGAGACTATACTGCCTCCAGGGATGCTGGTACGATCTGATCCTATGGAGTAAGTTCTTATAAGTAAGAGACACCGTATTCTGGGTTTTAGCAATGGGATGGACCCCCAAATAGGGGATCAACGCTGATGCTCATTGTACTGGGTAAGAACATTGCAACGTAGTGGTCTGAAGAGATAGATTTAGAGCTTGAGATTTTTGTACATTCACTTTAAAGCCTGCTGCCTGGGCACATTCTACCAGCTCAGTAAGAAAGGCCTGCGAAAAAAACAAGGGTTCCTCTAAGGTAGCAATAACGTCATACGCATAGAGACGTATCTCCCCCGAAGTGAATACCAGTTATGAGGGAATTATCCCAAACTCTTTGGGCCACAGGCTTCATTGAACTCAAACAAGCGGCCAGAATCCCCATAAAAAGTTTAAGGTCGACATTCAGAAGGGATATTAGTCTGTATGATGTGCAGTGCCATTTATCTTTACCTGGTTTTGTAAGGACAACAATTACGGCTAGTAACATCGAAGAGGGAATCACAGGGAGGTCACTAATTGCACTGCTCAATCTAGTAAGAATAGGGGCCATGGTCGGCCAAAACGTTTTATTAAAAAATGCGGAGAACACATCAGGACCTGGGGATTTAAGTAGTTCCCAACAGGCGATGACGGAGAAGACCTCCTCAATGTGGATAGGGCGGTCTAAGTTGGCAGCCTAATCTGGTGATAGTTTGAAAGTAGAAGCGCCTTGGAGATATTGGGAAGAAGCCTCGATGGGCAGCTGTTGAGCTGTGTGGAGGTCTTTATAAAAAGTTGACTAATGCCTCTTCTATATGGGGGTCATCTTTGCACGGTCTGAACCCCCAATAATAATATATTTGTTTAAATCACTGTGAAAGATTAGAGTGTTCCACTAACGTAGTTTCAGAAACCCACTACAAATAAGTTGCAATCGCCATGTGACAAAAATGCACATAACAGTGGAGAAAATGCAGATGAAAATCCCAAAATACACAAAAAAGCCCACGAAAATATACAAAAAACACACACACACCTAGAAAAAAATTGCAAAAGTGACATAGTTAAGGTTGAACAACATTTGAAAAGTCTGGTTCAATCAGGCTGCACAAAATCTGTAGTATTACTGCAGTGCTAAAGACAATCATCATTGACTGAGCTGGGAGATATGGCTAAAGCTGCCCAGCCATTGGCTTTGCCAATGCTGGCTATTAGAGAAGCATTTGTAATATTTTTCACTAAAAACAGCCATCTAGGAATCTACCCACATGCAGAGATGGCCATCTTGGAATGGGTGTTGTGGCACTTTACATCATACATTCAAAAATAATGAACATGCTTAAAGACACATGTTCGTGAAGGCGCATGCAAAGGGCAGGCATGCAAAGGATTCTTTTTCTTAAAGTCCCAAAAAAACATTCAGAGCTGGTCGGTTATTTGTGCAGACCCAAGTGCACTTATTTGTATGCGCGAGTGGCCATTTTAGAAAGTTTTTTTTTTAAACTGAATAATTAAGTATGCACGTTTATCTCGAGACACATGAGTTGCCCAGTAGCAGTGTGCTTGCAGCTGCCAGGTCTGCGAAAAGAACATTAAAAAAGAAATATAAAAAAGCAGTAATAACCCTATTATTGATCAGTACCTTAAAGTGGACTATTTTCTGTGTGAATTCTTATATTGTGCTATTGCAGAATGCTCTACGTCATGCAGAAGGGGGCCAGTTGCAGAAGAAGGCTCAGCCATTGCCTCGTGCTTTATGCTGTGCTGCTCGGAAGCAAAATGTGAAAGATGCTGCAACAAAGCAACGGATGAAGAGAGCTGATTAAAATGCCCCTTATGTTTATAGGTATATATATATATATATATATGTATTTGTTAAGAATATTTTGGAAAAACAACTTGCCTTGGCAGTTGGCAAGCACGAGACCTAAAAAGCTTCCATGGTAACCCTGTTAATTGGAGACTATGCGAGAAGTCTACTACTAGTATAAGTGAAAAGGTTTTACTTGCAACACTGTGTACGTAGCTTCGCTTTATTAATCATAATAATATCCTCTTATATATAAAATGTCTTGGCATGCATACCTGTAACAACTTTAACAAACTAAAAAATATGTGCGTGGCATCCTCAGGAGCACTACTGACAGAAAAGAGCCTCCGGTACGAATTTTAAAAGATTATTCCACTCCATGTTGTAAACATCTGCTGTCATGTTGTGTTTTATCAAGTTGTTTTTCATCCTCACTTCGGTACATAAAACAACACAGTGCAGTGAAATGAGAACCGACATACGTGAAATGGCGTTCTGTAGAAAATTAAAGGAGATGGTTGAATGTTTACTGTTTCCAGACATCAGGTGCTTCCTCTCAGCATAAGAACGATGAAACCAGAAAACTGATAACGAATGCCCCGGGGCGGATAGCGCATATTTGTTTAATAACTACGCAGTTTGTTGGTAAATCATTTGCTGTGAATCTCTCTGTTCATTTGCATTGTAACGAGAGTAGGAAATGGAGGAAACATTACCGTGTTAACGAGTAATAACGCGGCGCCTTCGTAGCCAGATGTTATATTTTGAAACCGCTCCAGGCTAGGCGCTTTTTCCTGGTATGATCAAGCTACTAACAAGAAAAAAGCATCATTTTGGGAAGTGTGGCTAGAATGCAATGTCTACAGCGGGGTAATTTAGACCAACTTTCCTTACCTCAGCGGATTGTTTTTATTTCCAAACTTGACCATGTCGGAAAATCTTTCATCATACCAAATGCGTCCCTACAACTTTTTTAGACACTGAGTAAGATGCACAAAATCAAATCCACATCGAAACCTCAGTGAAATTTCCTTTAAAAAGTTTGAAAATGATTTTGATCTTCTTTATATGCCTGCCTTCTAACATTATAAAACATGTCAATGAAAAGAAAAGAAAGTGTGAAAGGGCTCCATCAAGTTCTGGTTTTAGATGTGTGTAAAAGGGATTTAACCTCACATCATACTTTATTTTTAATTAGGTTATAATTGATATGTCTTGTGCTGCTTAGCAGGTACCACTGGAATGACCCACTATCATGCATTTGCCATAAAATCCACGAGGCACAACACAGCGACCTAGGCCCACATTTATGAAAAATTCACACTGAAGTCGCTGCACTGCATAGAGTGAAAGGGAAAGAGCAGAACAGCGCCATACTGGGAACTGAAACCAGCGCTGGGAACCAGCACTTCCGCTGCCACTTTTGTTATAGGCGGCCGATATTGCAGCACTGCTGAAAACCTTGACACCTTTAACAAAACTGATCCCCAGGGGTCTAAAACCGGCCCCCAGCCTTCCGGCCCACCGGGGAAAATCCCAATGCCCACTATAGACAGTCTGGCCCTGGCGCCATATCTCCTAAACCCAGTTTTCCCATCTACTGGCACTGACACACTTTAGGCTATCATGCACCAACTCACACATGCTTGCGCCATAGTACAAGGCTGTTCATCTCTATAAATAGTTTTTGTACTTGAAAGAGGGCCCTTCCAGTACAAAAAAAATCCTTTAACACGCTTTGTATGCATTCTGACCAATCAGTGGTGTGATGGATTTAAAAACTATTGCCACCTTAAGTTAATAACGGACTACAGTACATTAATTGTGTAAATAAAATAAAGATAATTTACATAATTGCCAATATTTGATTAAAGTAAAGATCCATTTGAAACAAAGTAAATAGAAAAGGAGCACTCTTGAAGTGATGCTTATCTGATACCTGATTCATATTTCTACTATGTCTTGCCCTAGTTTAATCAAACTAGTATTCTGAAGGCACAGTGGGGATCATTTAGGGTAAACAAAGTAGAATCCACTCAGGGGGTTGTAGTGGTCCCTAAAGTGATGGGGAACACACAGTGTTGTTTAAATGCCCCTCACACACCAACAGGCCCCTTGGTGTCATGCTTCATCATCGGGGCCTTCGCATCCCTCTACGGGATGCGGCGTGCTACGACTAACGACTACGTAGGAGCACTAAGTAGTGAACTATGTGAGGGTGTGTGTATAAGATGTGAGTGAGGTGAGGTGAGAAAACCGTGAATAAAAAATACCTGGCACTTAGGGAAAAAAATAAATTTATTAAGTCCTTGGCTGGTATTAATAAAAGGTGCAGAGTCTGGTTGAAAATATACATTCGAGGGTATATCAACCATTAAAGTGTCAACATGTTTCGGAGCGCTAGGCTCCTTCTTCAGGACGAGGATATGCACTTTATCCTCACCTTACTCACATGTAATGTGAAAGTGTTTGAAAATTTAAAAAAAATAATGTGTAATGTTCCTAACAATGTTTTTAATTAGGTATGTTAGTTGCGCCCAATTGGCGTTTTGAAAAAACCTGTAGAAAAAAGAACATAGTAAATATACTGGTCAGATAGTCCAGGAACATAATAAACATGATAGTCGGATGTCCGGGAACTGAGGAAGGAAATTCTTTCCTAATCAAATAAGGGTAAGTGACAGAACAAAAAAATGGAGTTCTGGAACCCTGTGAAAAAAAAGAGACTAAAACGAACATAAAAAGCAAGAAAACACATACATAGACATACATATTGAATGTAACATCCCTAGTGTGGAAGGGAGATCGTGGTAAAATAGAAGGCTTACTTATTTCAAAGAAGATGTCTGGTTTATTAGTTGGGACGTACCCTAAACCTTTGTTAAGTACCTTCTGTTGTACCTCGGTGAGGGGCCAGGGGGTTATGTTAATAACTAGGTCCCCCTCTTGCTCGTAGTTGCCTGGTTCGCTGAGACAACAGATCCCAGAGTCCTAACAAGGAGTATGACAGCGAACCAGGCAACTACCAGCAAGAGGGGGACCTAATTATTAACATAACCCCCTGGCCCCTCACCGAGGTGCAGCAGAAGGTACTTAACAAAGGTTTAGGCTACGTCCCAACTAATAAACCAGACATCTTCTTTGAAATAAGTAAGCCTTCTATTTTACCACGATCTCCCTTCCACACTAGGGATGTTACATTCAATATGTATGTCTATGTATGTGTTTTCTTGCTTTTTATGTTCGTTTTAGTCTCTTTTTTTTCACAGGGTTCCAGAACTCCATTTTTTTGTTCTGTCACTTACCCTTATTTGATTAGGAAAGAATTTCCTTCCTCAGTTCCCGGACATCCGACTATCATGTTTATTATGTTCCTGGACTATCTGACCAGTATATTTACTATGTTCTTTTTTCTACAGGTTTTTTCAAAACGCCAATTGGGCGCAACTAACATACCTAATTAAAAACATTGTTAGGAACATTACACATTATTTTTTTTAAATTTTCAAACACTTTCACATTACATGTGAGTAAGGTGAGGATAAAGTGCATATCCTCGTCCTGAAGAAGGTACCTAGCGCTCCGAAACATGTTGACACTTTAATGGTTGATATACCCTCGAATGTATATTTTCAACCAGACTCTGCACCTTTTATTAATACCAGCCAAGGACTTAATAAATTAATTTTTTTCCTAAGTGCCAGGTATTTTGTATTCACGGTTTTCTCACCTCATCTCACTCACATCTTATACACACACCCTCACATAGTTCACTACTTAGTGCTCCTACGTAGTCGTTAGTCGTAGCACGCCGCATCCCGTAGAGGGATGCGAAGGCCCCGATGATGAAGCATGACACCAAGGGGCCTGTTGGTGTGTGAGGGGCATTTAAACAACACTGTGTGTTCCCCATCACTTTAGGGACCACTACAACCCCCTGAGTGGATTCTACTTTGTTTATTCATAATGCCTAGGGAGACTGAATCCACTTCTCTCTCTCTCCCCCCTCTTGTTATATTTAAGATCATTTAGGGTAAGCAGTGCTGGAGAACCCTGTCTCTATTTCCCCCAACCCTTAGCTTCACCTGCATGTTTAGAGTTGTGAGAACTCTTTGGTTTCTGAGAAAATCGTGTCAGCTGGAAATCCTAGGGCATCCAGCTAACGAAGGTCAGAAGGCTCACCCTATTTACCAAGGGCCTTCGAAAGTTATTCTTTTCTGTCTGCAACCACTGAGCACGGATGGGGTTTAGGGAATGAAACAACAGAAATATCACCACCCCACAATGCATAATCTCGATGCATGTCATGGAAAGTTCTTTATTATTTCCCCCAAACCCTCACTTTAAGAGTTTGTTTCTGAGAGACATTGCCGATTGTGCCTCCATGATATGATGGTGAGCCCTGAAGTCATTTTTAGGTGTAGCGTTAGGCAAGAACTTTTGATTTTACAAAAATGTATGTATGGTATACTTACTTGAAGGGGCTGTCGGCACAGCCTTTACATTCATTGGTTTGTTTTTAAGTAATTCATATTTTTCATCCATCCATTACAGCATACAGAATGGAGGGATAGGTCAGCCCTCTTCAGTCATTGGTTGTTTTCATTGTGAGGGATGCCATTCTACCCTGTCACAAGGAACAAATCCAAACACAAGATAGTGCCTTTAAGCTTCCTGGACTGCTAGGGCAATGTGTGCTTTTTTGGTGGGCCCTAAAATTAATTTTGCTTTTAGCCATTGTTTTATTGATTATGGCTTGGCAGCTTCCCCTACAAAATGTTTTGCAAAAACCATTACAAAGAAAAAATAAATATTGACAAAGCCAAAAGGCTGTCGGCTAACATCAGACAAGTTGGCATTGTCAATGGTTGTTTGCAGAATGTGGCCCGCCTATTTTGGCAGGAGCACTTTTAGGTAAAATAACCTGCTGGAGCAGATGGCAAGACAAAATACGACAGGTAGGAGGAATGCCTTTGGGTTGGTGGAGGTAGAGATATTGCCACCTCGGTACTTTGGCATCCTGTCCTCCAAAGCCTGTTTAATTCCTCTAGTGACATGAACTATCTCGAGCAACAGGCAAGACACAATAAAGCCATGTAGAACAGTCAGCTTTGCCTTTCCTATTTGAACTTCAGTCATCACCCAAGGCAACCTTTTTTATCAGAACACGGACTACTTCAGTAGCACCGTAAGAAAATTGGACATATCATTGACATAACAAAAAATAATCTGAGTTTTCACATGGGATTTTTGTTTTGGTGGAAAATTAATATTGGTTTCGCCAAGTATTTTTGATTTTTCCACTGGCAAAGGTTTTTGAAGTACCCAATCTTCATCTTCGCAAAGTTTCCTGATTTTACTTCACTGGAACACATTTCAAGTTTTTTATGCACAGCAATGATTTTCTTGCTATTGCAACCCAGTTAAGCCAGACATGGCCCGAAGACTATGATTCATCCTGTTTGTATTTCTGGACTATTTATATGTCAAATGCATATGGTAAACAAGAACATATTCTGCATAATTAGCTAGACAAGTGAACCTTTACATGCATATCTCCCGAAGTAAAACAATCTGTAAGCCACGCAAAGGGGCAACCGTTTGTCCGGGACTATGTCGGGAAAACAGTCCGGGACTTGGGCAAAGACTGGGAACTGGGTAAAAAACGTACATAGAAAGAGGAGTACAGTGCTGCCCAGGATCACACAGGGAGTCACAGGAGAAAAAATGATTCAAAGGGAAAACCTGTACAAGTAAACATGATGGCTAAGACTCAAAGTATGGGCAATCAACAGTAAATTTACCATTCAGAATAACTACACCCAGTATGGACATGCAGACATATATACATACATATACACACACAACAACATTATCAATGAAGGGAATGTGGGGTAAAGCACCCAGGAGCTTCACATGGTTAGACTGAAGCTCGGTAAGTTCCTCACCCACAATTATAGTTACAGATACTGACTGCCAATACCTACATATAGGATATGCAGGCAAAGGCAGGGTCTGTGGAGCTGATACCTATGGTAATGTTATAAATGTAACTCAAAAACAAAACTTACAGTGAACAAGAAACACCACCTAGGTTGTCGGCTGTGCCCATGGATCCTGGCAATCAAACAGGAACATGCAAGGCTGTAACAGCAAGGGCGTAGTTCTAAATACTTTTTTTTTTTTTTTTTTTTTTTTTTTAACAACAAGGGGTGGTGATGGACAGAGTCTCTGAATTAAGCAGAGTACTCTCACCCAGTCAAGAGATCAGGGCTAGATCCAACACCGTTTTTTAGCTCATTGCACCATCCCAGTTTCAGAACCTGGCTGTATGCAAATTAGTCTGTCCCTGGCCCAGTGCATCATGGGAACAGGGCAGACCAGACTACAACAGCCAATTCTTACACTGGGAAGGAAACAAGCTTCCGGGGACCGGTTTCTGCCATTTCAGGCGTCTTCGGCCCGGCTTGCTTGAATCCTGATGGTGCAATGAGCAAGGGACTCACATCTGAGTATACCCTTCCACGCTTAGGGTGGACAAAATTATTTACAACAAGGGGTGGTGATGGACAGAGTCTCTGAATTAAGCAGAGTACTCTCACCCAGTCAAGAGATCAGGGCTAGATCCAACACCGTTTTTTAGCTCATTGCACCATCCCAGTTTCAGAACCTGGCTGTATGCAAATTAGTCTGTCCCTGGCCCAGTGCATCATGGGAACAGGGCAGACCAGACTACAACAGCCAATTCTTACACTGAGTGAGATAAATAACGGTGATGGATCAAGCCCTGATCTTTGGACTGGGTAAGAGTGGTCTGCTTAATTCAGACACTCTGTTCATCACCACCCCCTTTTCTGTATCGTTTTTGGCCACTATAGGTGTGGCAGGGTATACTCAGACATGAGTCCCTTTCTCACTGCTCCATCAGGATTCAAGCAAGCCGGGCCGAAGAGGCTGAAATGCCAGAAACCGGTCCCCGGTAGCTTGTCTCCTTTCTGGTGAAGAATTGGCTTGGTAGTTTGGTCTGCCCTGTTCCCATGATGCACTGGGCCAGGGACAGACTAATTTGCATATAGCCAGGTTCTGAGCTGGGATGGGGCAGTGAGATAAATAACGGTGATGGATCAAGCCCTGATCTTTGGACTGGGTAAGAGTGGTCTGCTTAATTCAGACACTCTGTTCATCACCACCCCCTTTTCTGTATAGTTTTTGGCCACTATAGGTGTGGCAGGGTATACTCAGACATGAGTCCCTTTCTCACTGCTCCATCAGGATTCAAGCAAGCCGGGCCGAAGAGGCTGAAATGCCAGAAACCGGTCCCCGGTAGCTTGTCTCCTTTCTGGTGAAGAATTGGCTTGGTAGTTTGGTCTGCCCTGTTCCCATGATGCACTGGGCCAGGGACAGACTAATTTGCATATAGCCAGGTTCTGAGCTGGGATGGGGCAGTGAGATAAATAACGGTGATGGATCAAGCCCTGATCTTTGGACTGGGTAAGAGTGGTCTGCTTAATTCAGACACTCTGTTCATCACCACCCCCTTTTCTGTATCGTTTTTGGCCACTATAGGTGTGGCAGGGTATACTCAGACATGAGTCCCTTTCTCACTGCTCCATCAGGATTCAAGCAAGCCGGGCCGAAGAGGCTGAAATGCCAGAAACCGGTCCCCGGTAGCTTGTCTCCTTTCTGGTGAAGAATTGGCTTGGTAGTTTGGTCTGCCCTGTTCCCATGATGCACTGGGCCAGGGACAGACTAATTTGCATATAGCCAGGTTCTGAGCTGGGATGGGGCAGTGAGATAAATAACGGTGATGGATCAAGCCCTGATCTTTGGACTGGGTAAGAGTGGTCTGCTTAATTCAGACACTCTGTTCATCACCACCCCCTTTTCTGTATCGTTTTTGGCCACTATAGGTGTGGCAGGGTATACTCAGACATGAGTCCCTTTCTCACTGCTCCATCAGGATTCAAGCAAGCCGGGCCGAAGAGGCTGAAATGCCAGAAACCGGTCCCCGGTAGCTTGTCTCCTTTCTGGTGAAGAATTGGCTTGGTAGTTTGGTCTGCCCTGTTCCCATGATGCACTGGGCCAGGGACAGACTAATTTGCATATAGCCAGGTTCTGAGCTGGGATGGGGCAGTGAGATAAATAACGGTGATGGATCAAGCCCTGATCTTTGGACTGGGTAAGAGTGGTCTGCTTAATTCAGACACTCTGTTCATCACCACCCCCTTTTCTGTATCGTTTTTGGCCACTATAGGTGTGGCAGGGTATACTCAGACATGAGTCCCTTTCTCACTGCTCCATCAGGATTCAAGCAAGCCGGGCCGAAGAGGCTGAAATGCCAGAAACCGGTCCCCGGTAGCTTGTCTCCATTCTGGTGAAGAATTGGCTTGGTAGTTTGGTCTGCCCTGTTCCCATGATGCACTGGGCCAGGGACAGACTAATTTGCATATAGCCAGGTTCTGAGCTGGGATGGGGCAGTGAGATAAATAACGGTGATGGATCAAGCCCTGATCTTTGGACTGGGTAAGAGTGGTCTGCTTAATTCAGACACTCTGTTCATCACCACCCCCTTTTCTGTATCGTTTTTGGCCACTATAGGTGTGGCAGGGTATACTCAGACATGAGTCCCTTTCTCACTGCTCCATCAGGATTCAAGCAAGCCGGGCCGAAGAGGCTGAAATGCCAGAAACCGGTCCCCGGTAGCTTGTCTCCTTTCTGGTGAAGAATTGGCTTGGTAGTTTGGTCTGCCCTGTTCCCATGATGCACTGGGCCAGGGACAGACTAATTTGCATATAGCCAGGTTCTGAGCTGGGATGGGGCAGTGAGATAAATAACGGTGATGGATCAAGCCCTGATCTTTGGACTGGGTAAGAGTGGTATGCTTAATTCAGACACTCTGTTCATCACCACCCCCTTTTCTGTATCGTTTTTGGCCACTATAGGTGTGGCAGGGTATACTCAGACATGAGTCCCTTTCTCACTGCTCCATCAGGATTCAAGCAAGCCGGGCCGAAGAGGCTGAAATGCCAGAAACCGGTCCCCGGTAGCTTGTCTCCTTTCTGGTGAAGAATTGGCTTGGTAGTTTGGTCTGCCCTGTTCCCATGATGCACTGGGCCAGGGACAGACTAATTTGCATATAGCCAGGTTCTGAGCTGGGATGGGGCAGTGAGATAAATAACGGTGATGGATCAAGCCCTGATCTTTGGACTGGGTAAGAGTGGTCTGCTTAATTCAGACACTCTGTTCATCACCACCCCCTTTTCTGTATCGTAGTTCTAAATACAGCACAATAGATAAGGAGCTAGCAAGGAGGAGTGCTTAACAGGAAAGGAAGGAAATCACAAAGCTAACTTGACAGAAAGCAAGTAAGAAACATACAAGGTAACAGAAGCAAGTCAGCAGGTATAGAAAGACAGTAAAAAAGGAAATAGAACCAAGGTAATGGGAAGAAAGGCAGGGACTGGAAATGGATATACAAAAGGGGAGGCTACAAGGGTATACTAGAATAGTATTGAATCAGGAGACAAGAAAACACTGTAGCACTGTGCTGGATAGAAACAAGAATTGAGCAAAAGCTCAAGAGCCAAGAGCCAAGATAGCACTGCAGGCAGTGCTAGTTCAGGAACAGGAAATTACTATAGCTCATGAGTCAATGTAGCACTGCAGGAAGTGCTAGTACAAGGAAACAGGAAAAAGCTACAGCTCAGGAAAAGGAGTCAAGAGAGCACTGCAAGCAGTGCAAATCAGAAACAAGAAATAGCTGAAGCTCAGGAACAGGAATAAAGAATAATCATAGCTCAGACAACACTGGAAACAAGGATAGCAAAAGCTCAGGAAGCACTGGAAACAAGGGCCAGTCTCACCGATACAAAGCTACAATGACCAACACTGGACTGAAGGGAGCTTGTGCATTAAATCGCTCACAGGAATCACATGCATCATGTGTGAATAGGCAAGCAGCAGTCAGCCGCAGATGAGCTGAATTCCTCCATCCATCCTTGGCCTGCAGGGGTGGAGACGAAGCAGTGAGCAGGGAATTCTAGTTAATGGAGTGTCAAACATTAGCTGGCTGGTTTCAAGCATGAGCAGGCTGGCTTTTACAAAACCTGGCATGGATTGGGAATGGATGTCAATTCCCAAATAGTGACCAAATGGATGGAAGTCAGGATATGCATGCAGGGGAGTATCTTGAAGCTTATTAGAACACAGGAAAGTCACACTATGCACCCCTCTTGTGGTGGGCATGAGATCGCAGGGAGTGAATCGTGACAACGTTGACATATGCATTTGTTGAGGCTATGAAACAAAATTCTTTGCACACCCCGATATTATGAAGCACCGAAAAACTAACAGGCATTTTGTCGTGAGGAGTGTTTGAACTTTTATGTTCTCTTAGTTTAACATTTTTTATGAGTATTCAGGTCTGCAAAGATGTGGGGTAGTGAAAAGCTCTTTAGGGCAGAGTTAAGAAGTGGTGCAAAATCCTTAACCTTGTGTTGGTACCCAAGGCTGACTTTAAATTCCAGCATTACTGTGGGTTACCGTTGGTCCCAGTTCCTAATGTGTCTGCATTGTTGTGTTTAACATCAATCTGCACACTCGGAATTTATGATGCAGCTCTTTAAGCACTGAAGAATATCAGATAATTCAGGGCGTACAGATTACACTTGGAGGACCTTCCCCTCATGAAGAGGGGGAAGCGCCATTGATAGCCCCAGACCTGGGACCTTCAGTTTTAAGCCTTGAAGTGCCTAGGACCAAGTGTCTATCACTGACACCTCGTCAAAGCATGGGGTAGGGTCAGTAACTCTCACTGACCCCATCCCGCACTGTGACAATGTAAGAACTGCCAATAAGAGGAAGCTTTGAAAAAAGAAAGAGTTTGCCTACAAGGGATTTAATTAATCTGATATTTATAGAGATATTATCTCAAAGATGTTTATCACTTTTACACCCTTAGTAGTGGTAAACAATAGATTTAATCAAATACAATAAATGTAATATTAAGGAAAAAGTGACACACAGGGCAAGAATCTACTTCAAAATATACATATATTTAATATATCAGCAATAAATTAATCAGGGAGTAAATAGTATTGAATCAGGAGACAAGAAAACACTGTAGCACTGAAGTCTGTGCTGGATAGAAACAAGAATTGAGCAAAAGCTCAAGAGCCAAGAGCCAAGATAGCACTGCAGGCAGTGCTAGTTAAGGAACAGGAAATTACTATAGCTCATGAGTCAATGTAGCACTGCAGGAAGTGCTAGTTCAAGGAAACAGGAAAAAGCTACAGCTCAGGAAAAGGAGTCAAGAGAGCACTGCAAGCAGTGCAAATCAGAAACAAGAAATAGCTGAAGCTCAGGAACAGGAATAAAGAATAATCATAGCTCAGACAACACTGGAAACAAGGATAGCAAAAGCTCAGGAAGCACTGGAAACAAGGGCCAGTCTCACCGGTACAAAGCTACAATGAGCAACACTGGACTGAAGGGAGCTGGGGCTTTAAATCGCTCACAGGAATCACATGCATCATGTGTGAGTAGGCAAGCAGCAGTCAGCCACAGATGAGCTGAATTCCTCCATCCATCCTTGGCCTGCAGGGGTGGAGACGAAGCAGTGAGCAGGGAATTCTAGTTAATGGAGTGTCAAACATTAGCTGGCTGGTTTCAAGCATGAGCAGGCTGGCTTTTAAAAAACCTGGCATGGATTGGGAATGGATGTCAATTCCCAAATAGTGACCAAATGGATGGAAGTCAGGATATGCATGCAGGGGAGTATCTTGAAGCTTATTAGAACACAGGAAAGTCACACTATGCACCTCTCTTGTGGTGGGCATGAGATCACAGGGAGTGAATCGTGATAACGTTGACATATGCATTTGTTGAGGCTATGAAACAAAATTCTTTGCACACCCCGATATTATGAAGCACCGAAAAACTAACAGGCATTTTGTCGTGAGGAGTGTTTGAACTTTTATGTTCTCTTAGTTTAACATTTTTTATGAGTATTCAGGTCTGCAAAGATGTGGGGTAGTGAAAAGCTCTTTAGGGCAGAGTTAAGAAGTGGTGCAAAATCCTTAACCTTGTGTTGGTACCCAAGGCTGACTTTAAATTCCAGCATTACTGTGGGTTACCGTTGGTCCCAGTTCCTAATGTGTCTGCATTGTTGTGTTTAACATCAATCTGCACACTCGGAATTTATGATGCAGCTCTTTAAGCACTGAAGAATATCAGATAATTCAGGGCGTACAGATTGCACTTGGAGGACCTTCCCCTCATGAAGAGGGGGAAGCGCCATTGATAGCCCCAGACCTGGGACCTTCAGTTTTAAGCCTTGAAGTGCCTAGGACCAAGTGTCTATCACTGACACCTCGTCAAAGCATGGGGTAGGGTCAGTAACTCTCACTGACCCCATCCCGCACTGTGACAAGGTAAGAACTGCCAATAAGAGGAAGCTTTGAAAAAAGAAAGAGTTTGCCTACAAGGGATTTAATTAATCTGATATTTATAGAGATATTATCTCAAAGATGTTTATCACGGTTACACCCTTAGTAGTGGTAAACAATAGATTTAATCAAATACAATAAATGTAATATTAAGGAAAAAGTGACACACAGGGCAAGAATCTACTTCAAAATATACATATATTTAATATATCAGCAATAAATTAATCAGGGAGTAAATAGTATTGAATCAGGAGACAAGAAAACACTGTAGCACTGGAGTCTGTGCTGGATAGAAACAAGAATTGAGCAAAAGCTCAAGAGCCAAGAGCCAAGATAGCACTGCAGGCAGTGCTAGTTAAGGAACAGGAAATTACTATAGCTCATGAGTCAATGTAGCACTGCAGGAAGTGCTAGTTCAAGGAAACAGGAAAAAGCTACAGCTCAGGAAAAGGAGTCAAGAGAGCACTGCAAGCAGTGCAAATCAGAAACAAGAAATAGCTGAAGCTCAGGAACAGGAATAAAGAATAATCATAGCTCAGACAACACTGGAAACAAGGATAGCAAAAGCTCAGGAAGCACTGGAAACAAGGGCCAGTCTCACCGGTACAAAGCTACAATGAGCAACACTGGACTGAAGGGAGCTGGGGCTTTAAATCGCTCACAGGAATCACATGCATCATGTGTGAGTAGGCAAGCAGCAGTCAGCCACAGATGAGCTGAATTCCTCCATCCATCCTTGGCCTGCAGGGGTGGAGACGAAGCAGTGAGCAGGGAATTCTAGTTAATGGAGTGTCAAACATTTGCTGGCTTGTTTCAAGCATGAGCAGGCTGGCTTTTACAAAACCTGGCATGGATTGGGAATGGATGTCAATACCCAAATAGTGACCAAATGGATGGAAGTCAGGATATGCATGCAGGGAGGTATCTGGAAGCTTATTAGAACACAGGAAAGTCACACTATGCACCTCTCTTGTGGTGGGCATGAGATCGCAGAGAGTGAATCGTGACAACGTTGACATATGCATTTATTGAGGCTATGAAACAAAATTCTTTGCACACCCCGATATTATGAAGCACCGAAGAACTAACAGGCATTATGTCATGAGGAGTGTTTAAACTTTTATGTTCTCTTATTTTAACATTTGTTATGAGTATTCAGGTCTGCAAAGATGTGGGGTAGTGAAAAGCTCTTTAGGGAAGAGTTAAAAAGGGGTGCAAAATCCTTAACCTTGTGTTAGTACCCAAGACTGACTTTAAATTCCAGCATTACTGTGGGTTACCGTTCCTCCCAGTTCCTAATGTGTCTTCATTGTTGTGTTTAACATCAATCTGCACACTCGGAATTTATGATGCAGCTCTTTAAGCACTGAAGAATATCAGATAATTCAGGGCGTACGGATTACACTTGGAGGACCTTCCCCTCATGAAGAGGGGGAAGCGCCATTGATAGCACCAGACCTGGGACCTTCAGTTTTAAGCCTTGAAGTGACTAGGACCCGGTGTCTATCACTGACACCTCGTCAAAGCATGGGGTAGGGTCAGTAACTCTCACTGACCCCATTCCGCACTGTGACAAGGTAGGAACTGCCGATAAGAGGAAGCTTTGAAAAAAGAAAGAGTTTGCCTACAAGGGATTTAATTAATCTGATATTTATAGAGATATTATCTCAAAGATGTTTATCACGGTTACACCCTTAGTATTGGTGAACAATAGATTTAATCAAATACAATAAATGTAATATTAAGGAAAAAGTGACACACAGGGCAAGAATATACTTCAAAATATACATATATTTAATATATCAGCAATAAATTAATCAGGGAGTAAATAAGGATTAGAAGCAACCATACATAGTTTGCAAGGTAACAACTACTAGCCTATACAACAACTATGTTAACATCTTTTCATCAATTCAAAACAGCAAATGTATGGAGAAAAAGATGCCGTAGTCGACGTTTCAGTCTGTGATGGCAATAAGACCGTCAGACCATCTTCAGGACAGAAGTTTGATGATAATCCAAAATAATTTCTTAATGGACTCTTTGGCAAAACTTGTTTTAATCAGGATATATTTTTTCTGGATTACAGCATGCAACTCTCACAGTAAAAGCCGAACACGATGTTCAATACATTTCACACCATCGCGTATCAATGATGCCAACAGCAACCGAAAAGGCCCTCTCAAATAACAGCGGTAAACCTTGAGTTCTGAGGGCTTGTCTAATCGTCCAAGCTGGCCGTTTGAAAAATCAATTAACAATGGCTCTAATGTCGTGATACTCGCGTACGGGCTCCCTCCAAGTCGGAAATGCAGCACTCTGATTTGGAGGGAGCCCGTACGCGAGTGAAAGGGTGCCTACATTAGAGACAACATTGTTTTGTGCACGACATGTTAGTGCCCAAAAACAATCATTAGTGGTATTTTCATCTTTTTATGTGTGGTACAGAATGCAGCACATGTGGAAAAGATATTTCTCCTCATTACCCCTCAATGGGAAAGGTGTAGCATTTTGATGCATTCCCTGGTTTACTAGCTTTAGTAAATATGGGAATGCGCCAAAATCCATGGATGGATGCATACCCATGTTCCACGCATGGAACGCACATGCTCCACCCATGGAACGCCTATCAAGTTCAAAAGTAATGTAAACAGCACAAGCAGCTGCATTGTGTTGCATTTTTTGACAAAGGCATGCCAGGTGACGCAAATCTCTTCGCGTGGCTTCGTGAATATTAGTGAAACCGTTGTATTGTTCTTGCAACACCTTGAGAGACGCAAGCACAATGCAAAATACTTCCCAGGACTGGAAACAAAAGTGCTCATATGCCGTGCCTGCCATTACTTTGTTCTGCTTAACACTCTTTACATCTGTGGAGTGGAAGGATCAGCTCATTTAGAACGACACACCCCTAACTTTATTTAATGCTCATTCCCTGATTGCAAGCATTAATAATAATAATGAAACGTATAAAGTGTATGGCTACCTCACGATGAGGTATTAGGGCATTGTATATAGAACTTCATTGAATTTATCTCAGGTACATGAAATGTACCAGATAACAAATTGCATGCACATAAGCAAATGTGTTAAAAATGCATCTCTCAACCAGGAAAATAGACGTATGACTACCCTCACCCTGGCCAGATATCAAATGTGTATGAGCACTGGGAAAGGCACAAGTGGTTTTAATAGCTCTTCCTGCACTGATAGACAACCTGTTTTTCATTTAGGCGGACCTTGGCTCTGTTTTGCCATGTGGCCTTTACAGCAACCCCTTAACTGAACCACAATGTGGTCTGCATCCAGAACTAGCAATACCTTCATGAATGTGGTTCAGAGGGAATGAACCCATCCATGACATATGATGATTTAAAGAATATTTATTGTGAAAAGAAAAGTCACATACAGCTGAACCCTATGATACAACAACATCAACTGACTTCCCTCAAGCTTCACATTCCACTTGGAACTCTCATGCACATTCTACCCTTGAAAGCAATCTTAACATGAGAATACAACACATCTCCCCCATAAAAATAACTTGTTTGTTTCCTATACAAGAACATTTTTTTTAATGTAAATACATATGGTGCAAGGAGATATTTAGAAATAAACACAGTTCAAGATAATGATGATGCAATGCAGTGCAATGCAGATAATCAACTACCTCACACAGTCTTTGAGCCATGTTGGGCTCACTCTTTTGATTTCTGGGTAAATTCTGTCAGTCTCGCCGATAGAAGAATTTTCATTATCATCATTTTGTCTGGATTCTTTTTTTCTGTACTGCAATAAACCATGTTTCACTTCTCACCACCCTCAAGAATGACAATGCTGCCAGAACTCCCTCTATTTTCCTGGCTTTTGAAAACTTTGAATCTCCCTTCCATACCATAGTTCCCAACTTCACACGCACATACTGTCCCTTCATAATTTGATGGGAATTCCTTTCAATTTGCTAGTAAATCTTTGGCAATAATCAGACTGCTTCCCCCTCACTCTTCAAGCAACTTCTCCTGCATTGTAGCCCTTGTTCTTTCCATCTCTCACCCATACAGGACAATCCATTGTTTCAGGCTTCCTCCCTCTAAGGAGCATGAAGGGGGATTCACCTGTTGCCGAATGTGGTGTGGACCTGTAATTCCATAACGTGGCTCCTCAAGTCATCCTTCCATTTTAATCCATTCTAAGTGTCCAACTTTAAATACACTCCTAGCACTCTACTAAATCTCTCAACTTAACAGTTTCCCCTGGGATGATATAATGCAGTTTTGTGATGATGTATCTTGTGAGATTTCAGGAACTCAGTCTTTTTTTTCAAAACAAGTTGTGGACGGTTGTCTGTGATGATTAGCTGTGGAATAGCTCCTCTTGCAAACACTTCCCCACAAAATCCAATCACTAAATCAGATTTTACCTCATTGACAATCCGGACTTCCGTCCACCTAGAAAATAGTCAACCATGACTGTAGCAAACTTGCCTCTCATGTCACATTTAGCATAGGGACCACCCACATCCAATACAAGCTTTCTCCATGCACCTTCTGTACATTTTATAGGCACAATAGGTGACACCTTGACCACAAAAGATTTGTCACTATTCATGCACACATCACAATCGCTCACATTTCTTTCTATGGCCATGTCCATTCCTTGCCACCAGAAATCCATGAGTGCCTTGCGCTACATGGCGATCATGGCCCTCATGCAACAATGTAATCAGTCTTTTTCGACTAGAATCATGAGCCACTGATTCCTCACCTCTATGCAATATGTTGTGCGCTACTGACAATTCTGCTCATACTAGCTTTTACTTCTCATGCAATGTATTATCTTTCCATTCCCTCTTTCAAACACTGCATACATTGCTCCTTACCTTGTTCAATTAAAGATCGGCATTGAAAGCACTTTTCCAATCATTTTCAGATATACCTCCTTCCAACAGCAATCCCACTGTAAACACCATTGATTCATCAACATCCTGCTCCTCTGTGTATTCATCAGTAAATGGTGTAATTGGTATACGTGAAAGGCAATCTGCCTTATCATTTCTTTAACCAGAGACATATCTCATCCGTAAGGATATTTTTGGGAGCTTGAGCAGCCCTTTTGATATTCAAGGAGTTGCTCTTCCTCCTCCTTTTGTCATTAAAACATTCACAAGGGGTTTGTGGTCTGTTCTTAATTCAAATTCTGATCCCTGTAAATAAGGTCTATAATGTTAAATCCTCCCCCACCAACAAGCTAAAGCCTCTTTTCCAATCACAACATAGCTCTCCTCAGCTCCCCTTAAGGTTCTTGAGGCAAACACAACAACCCTTTCTTTCCCTTGATGTAATTGTTTGAGTAGTGCACCCAGGCCATACACACTTGCATCAGTACTGAGTACAGTTTTGTACTCTGATTGTACAACCTCAATATAGGAGATTTCACTATGACTGCACAAAAGGATTTCTCACACTCATCAGACCAGAAAAATGTCTTCCCTTTTTTGAGATGCAACCTCATCACTCTAGTTATATCGGCAAAATGATTAATGAACTTTGCATAGATATCAGCCAGCCCGAGAAACAATTTGAGTTGGTATTTGTTGAATAGCTTCCAATAATTTGAGCTTGGGCTTGGTACCCTGCACCCCAATCACATGGCCCAAGTACTCAACCTCTGGCACCCAAAACATGCATTTATCAATTCCCATTGTTAGCCCTGACTCCTGCAGTTTTCTCAAGCCTTGCTCTAAAACACATTCATAATCTTGCTTGTTCTTCCCATATTTCATAATTTTATCCTGAAACACGGTTATATGATTTATCCCTTCCAGAATTTTCTGTGTGACCCTTTGAAAAACTGCAGAAGCAGAGGCGAAACCAAATAGCAAGGTTTCTTTCCATTTTTAGTCCGCATGTCCCTGCTCATCTCTCGATGAGCTTCGCTTTGTATCTGTTTTTTAACGTAGCAGGTGATAGTTTTTAATGCAGCTGGTGAAAATTTTGCTGAACGAAAACAAGCATTTGACGATTATTCTCTATTGAATTTTTATTGGTGAGGAGGGGGCAGCTCCTATTGGGAGCCCTTGGGGATCACTGTTTATTGAATTTGTTAGTGGCCAGGTGGAGGGAGCAGTTCCTATAAGGAGTTTTATTAAGGGCAGCCATTTTTACTCTGCTTGGACATAGAGTGGCACCATTTTAGGTCAAGTGTGCACTGTCGTCCTTAAAATCAGAGGCTCTGCGCGGATGCAATTGGTCTCTTTCCATTTTTAATCTTCATGTCCCTGCTCACTCCCGACTAAGCTTCGCTTTTTATCTGTATTTTAACATAGCTGGTGATACTTTTTAATGCAGCTGGTGAGTTTTGCTGAGCGCGATCAAGCATTTGGGGATTACTGTCTATTGAATTTGTTGGTGACTGGGAGGAGGGTGCAGTTCCTATCGGGAGCAGTTGGGAATCACTGTTTATTGAATTTGTTGGTGGCCGGGAGGAGGGGGCTGCTCCTATCAGGAGTTTGAATAAGCGCGGCCATTTATACTCTGCATGGACATAAAGCAGCGCCATTTTGGGTCAAGTGCACGCACTTGTCCTTATGCTAAAAATCAGAGGCGCTGCGCGAACACACAGCAGGCGTGCAGTGGACACGCATCTGACATGCCTAAGGTGCACCTAATTCCTATTAATATCACCCCCAAAAAGCTCCTCATATGTGAAGAAATGGACCAAACTGATCACAGCCCTAAATTGCCCCACTGTCCTTGTTGACTCGACCAAATCACTAGGAATCATGCTGGATAAGAACCTAGACATGCAAGCCCACATCAAATCAATGGCGAAAAGTGCCAGTTTTCACCTGAACTACCTTAAAAAATTGAAACCAATTATTACTATGTCAGACCTCAAATTGGCAGTTCAGTACTTAGTCATCTCAAGGATTGAATTCAGCTGTACGACATTAACAGGACTACCTAAGATCTCCACAGCACCATTAAAAGCCTGTCTCAATGCGGCTGCAAGACTCATTACAGGTTCAAGAAAATATCACCACATTTCCCCACACTTGAAGATGTTAAACTGGCTACCAGATGAAGCCAAAATTCAGCTTAAACTGTCATGTATTACCCACAAAGGGCTCCACTACAAAACGCCAATGTACCTAGCCCAGAAAATGGAGTTATCTGGTGGAGGCAGACCATCCCAGAGTGCCATGAAACCTCCCATCTTTCTGCCTCCAGAATCTGGAACTTACTCCCTCCAAACATTAGAATACTTCCAAACATGCCAACCTTCAAGAGGGAAGCGGATATCTTCCTAATGAGCAATTTCCTACCATAAACAACCACTGATCATCACCTGCATCGTGGTCAGTTGCTGGGTGTTGCCTAGTCCTTCTCAGGTATGAATGCATCCTACTCAAGAAGGATCATAGAGGCACCATAATAGTCCACACCACTGACTTAGGAGTTAGTGCCAATTAGATCTGGTAGAGGAGTTTGCCTCAACAGGACAATAATGTATTTAAGGGTAAACTTTCTAGATCACTACGAATGCTGTACATTACTACACTTAATTGTTCCTACTGTTGTTATTGTCGTACCCAGGTATGAAAGGTATGCATTGGAACTGTGTGTTTGTTACTACTTCTATATCTGCTGTATCCTTATCGATTTACGACATGTAACTGTAAAGCGCTGTGATACCCATGGGTCATATTTGGGTTATACAAAACTCGGAATAAAATAAAATAAACATAAAATAAGGCAAGCCCATCTGTGACCATCAGCATCCCCGATGCGACCGGTGCTGGCCACACTTACGGTTCATGCAGTGACATGGAGCAAAGGCTAAGTATTATGAGGAAACGCTTCACCAATTAGTTAAGGAGCTGCACTGTAGGGGTGATGATATGGAACAGGGGAAGGAGAATGTATTTAAATATGCACGTTGTAATTCGGCCCCTCCACACAAAGCCAAGGGCTCTCCATTGGCATCTGCCAGCAGCGAGGTCAGACTCGGTAAGGACAAGCAAGGGGTAACTTTAGGGCTCTCCTGCTTAACATGAGTCCCTGCAGAAGTATGAAATAGAGTTTTTTGACCTTATCCGGGATGTTCAACCTGACTTTATGTTTCTAACAGAAACTTGGCTAACAGAGTTCTCCAACCCTATGCTTGCTATGGTGATTCCACCTGGGTATAAGATTCTAAGGAGAGACCACCGCGTTTGGAAATGGAGAGGTGTCTCTTGGCATGTTCTACCCAAACGTCAACAGTAAGGGGGGTAGTGATTTTGGGGAAATCCTTTCTGGGGAAGGCAAAACGGGCTAAATCTGACGCACTTGGTAGATGGGCTCTGGTTGAATTGGAGTGTGGTCTTACTGTCTGCGGCATATATGGCTCAAATCAGGATGACCCAGAGGTCTTTGAAATTTTGGAAGAAGAACTGTCATCTTGGCCGATTCCCATACTGGTCTGTGGTGATTTTAATATCTCCACGGATCTCTTTGAGGGGAGTTCATATGCTGGCAGAAAACCAAGGGTATTCATGGCTCTCCGCTCTATGATGTTGTCGCATGGTTTATTGGATGTTTGGGGGGCAAAGGAGCCTAGAGATCCAGGCTATACATACTTCTCTTGTCCCCACCAGAGATATAGTAAACTGGACTATTTTTTAATATCCTCTACAGAAATTAGTAAGATCAGTATTAGGAAACTTCCAAAGGTCCTCTCGGTTCACAACCCGTTGGCAATTATATACAAAGGTATGGGGCTAGCTAGGAACTGTAGGGCCTGGACATTCAATCGAAAGCTCCTGGCTGATGCACAGTTTGTCGAACATATGAAAAAATGGGCCCGCGAATTCTTTGATGCCAATCGATATAGTGCATCAAGGAACTGTGTGTGGGATTCATTTAAAGCAGTGTTAAGGGGGGAGGTTATTAGTTATTCTGCTCAGTCCAGGAAAAACAAACAAGCCACCAGGCTCAAGCTTTTGGGAGATCGAGGTAAGGCAGAAGAACAACACTGTCAAGATATAACCCAAGATAGGGAAGGTAGAGAGAGCCAAACCAACATCTGCCTTATTAAAGCAGAGTTCCAAAAATACTTTGCAGAAAAGGCGGCAGCAGAATATTGGACATACAAGGGGAGGGTGTACGAAACTGGGGAGCAGGCTGGTAAGGAAGTAGCGCTAAGGATCAGGCAAGATTATACTAAGAGTATAATAACAAGCATTCGCGAGAATGGACGTGATGTGGTGGAACCCCAGGGCATCCTCTCAGTCTTTGCTAATTTCTATGAATCCTTGTACAAGGAGGAAATGGGTGGGACATGCATAACCGGCGGGTATCCGGATAACGGGCCTAAACTGGGATCAGTAGAGAGAGAAAACTTGGAGCTGGATATAACGGGAGATGAGATCCGCGAGGCACTATCTGACCTGGCTGCCGGCAAGGCTGCTGGGCCAGATGGCATTCCTCTCGAGATGTATAAATGCCTCACGGGAGAGTTGGGCCCAATACTGGTGGATCTATTCAATGGCATCATGGGTACGGGTAAGATCCCCGAAACATGGAAAGATACCAATATCATAGTCTTCCATAAAAAAGGAAAGCTGAGGGAAAACCCAGGGTCATATAGACCTATATCTCTGATTAATTCTGACAATAAGCTGTATGCCAAGATCCTGGCTATGCGGTTGGGGAGGGTTATTGGTGGACTCGTCTCCCCCTGGCAGCATGGGTTTATCCCTGGTCGAGGAACGGCGGACCATGTTAGAAGAGCAATCTCGCTGTTCGAGGCCTATGCTGCTGGAGGGAGAGGAGTTGCCATGATCCTCCTTGACGCAGAAAAAGCGTTCGACCGCGTCAGGTGCCTTTACCTTTGGAATTTATTGATGGAGAGAGGGTTTGGCCCAAAAATCAGGACGGCCATTAAAGCCATGTATTGTGACCAAATGGCTCGAATACAGCTGATGGGCCAAAGTTCGGACAGGATTGGGATAAGCAGGGGCACCCGTCAGGGCTGTCCCTGCTCACCCATCCTATTTGCCCTGTATATCGACCCGCTGGTTAGGCAGATCCTTGAGAATGGGGGAATACAGCCGGCAATAACTAATGGATTTACGAGCAAAATATTGGCATATGCCGATGACCTGGCAGTTATTACACCAAAGCCAGCTGAGGCTATGCAGATACTGGTAGAGATCGCTAGCGAGTTCGGTATGCATTCGGGTTATCGCCTGAATGAGTCAAAGACCCAGGTAATCTGTTCTAAGGAGATTGTGAAAATCGATCAAAGATATGTCGATTCTGCCATTTATCTCGGGGTAATAATTAATGCTGAGATTGGCTCTATTATACAAGATAATTACCTCCCGCTTCTTAAAAAAATCGAATCGGATTTAAAGCGGATGGACTCATTGCATCTAACACTCATTGGGAGAGCTAACGTGTTAAAGATGACCTACCTAAACTCCTCTATCTGTTTAGATGTATACCATATTTAATTGAGGAAGGGATGCTAAAAAAGATCGAGTCTATCTTTAACAGTTTTTTATGGCAGTATGGTAAAACCAGGAGGGCACTAAAATTTATGACGCTACCTCAGGAACGTGGAGGTTTGGCAATTCCAAATATCATATTCTACCACTGGGCTGGTTTGTTAACTCATATGTCTATATTATTCGAGCCAGCATCCAGAGGGAGATATACATATGATCCTACCTCAGACCTATACGTTTTGCCATCAATCTATGAACTGCTGATGGGAAAGGAGGCCGTGGGGGTTCTGTTGAGAAAAACCAGCCGCAGATTTTTTTTAAAATCCCGATATAAGGCGGCATTAAGCGCCTGGGATTTGTGGAAAAATCTGCAGAAACTGTGCCATATCTCTAAGATAAGTCTATATACCCCACTATGGAACTCAGGGTATATACCTAATTTGAGTGTGGATGGGGCTTGGAAGTGTTGGGAGCAGCTGGGTATTCGGATGGTGGGTGACGTGATGTTGAATGGAAGCACTGCCAGCTTCAACTGGTTACAAGAGAAGTACGGTCTCCCCAACGACCAAATCTTTATGTACCTCCAGGTTTCACAAACACTTAAATCGGCTATCTCTGATATCCTGTCCGAGTCATATTGCCCTGTGCTGGGGTATCTGTTAAGAGGAGGAGATAGGATTAGTAATATATATCAAGCTCTTATTGAAAAATCCCCTGATGATCTTGAGAAACATGAGGCTGCCTGGGCAGTTAGACTCCAAAATCCAGATACTGATCTCGATAGGGCCTTGAGTTTGGATAAGCAGGTACTTCGATCCTCAAACCTGAAGGTTCAGCATTTTAAAACACTTTTTAACCTGTATTACACACCATCTAAGCTACATGATTGGGGCATGAGGATTGACAGGAGACCTACTACATATGTTCTTTTACTGCGAGCAGCTTAGTTTGATTAAAACTGAGATAGAGAAATTTTTAGAGGGGCTGCTAGGCTTAAAGATCTGCCTATCCCCGACAATAATGATTCTTGGGAGCGATAGCAAAACGGTCCTCCTGAATAAAGAAACAGAGGCTTTTATCTTTTTAGCTGCTGCCGTTTTACGTATCCTACTCTCAGCCGCTTGGAAGGACCCAAATGCCCCAACCTTCCAAATGTGGCTGAGCAGGCTTCTTGGTATTCACAACATCGAATCTACTCTATATCTTTATAAGGGTAAGAAAAAGCGTGATTTTGGGAATAAGATATGGGACCCCTTTAAAAATTGGAGAGAGGGGGGGCAGTTTTAATCAACTGATGATGAGTCCCCTATAGGTATATTTATTCTTATATTTAAACATCTATTTATGTATTTATGAAATGTCTGGTTATACCTCTGATGCTTTAACGCTTATTGAAAATTATGATGAAATAATGGAATTTTCCTTATTAAGCTGTATCTGTTTTTTTTTTTATCCATGAATTTTCAATAAAAAAAAAAAAAGGGAAATGGAGAGGTGTGGCCATAATTTTTAGGCAAGAGTACAACTAAATAGCTATTTTATGGGCACCTTACATGGTGCCGAATGTTTAGGTGTTTGCTGTTTGTTATACCCACATCAGTCCCTGGTGGCTGCCCTAATATATAGAGCACAAGGATTCTCAGAGGCCTTTCTGAAATCTCTCAACGAGACAATTGCATCACAGGCCCTTAAATATAGTCACTTCCTAATTCTGGGTGATTTAAATCTTCAGATGGATAATCCTATGGAGTCTAAGGTCATCGTGCTGACTGAGACTCTTTCAGCTCTTAACCTGGTCCCATTTGTGTCCCACCCTACACATACGGCGGGACACACTTTAGATCGAGTGCTTTTGAACCTAAAACTGAAAGTTGACCCACCTCTCCCTCTGGTTTGGTTGGACCACTGTCTAATCAGCTTTAGATGGCCACTCTCTCTGAGAATGGGTCATAAATATGCAAACAGGGTGGGAGTTAGGCACAGAGCTTTCCACAGAAGATCCCTGGGTGAGGCAGTGTTTTAATGAGTTAGACCTGTTAATAATACACTCCTCCACTAAATCTAGGCTTTCTGCCCCCTGGTTTAATGAATTCTTAAAATCTAAGAATAGAGTCTGTAAGGATCTGGAAAGGAAGTGGTGGAAACATTATTGTTTGGAGGAAAAACTGGAGTATAAGCAGGCCTTGAGGCCTATTGTACCATAGGCAAGTCAGCAAAAAAAGCTATCTGGAAGTCAAAATTGAAACATCCAACAATAAAGGAAAGGAGACTTTTAAAATTGCAAAGGCCTTCTCCAACCCGTCGTCCATTAATACAGACCTCCCCCTTCAAATGAATATGCCCCCAACAAGGGTATGGTGAAAAGCAAAGAGCAGCTCCACACTCCGGCCCCAGTACTGCCACTCCTCTGCAAGTACGGGACGCGATACGAGCTTGAGAGGAGGCTAGCACTGCGAGAATGGGAAAAGCCGAGAGCGTTTCTCTCGGAGCTCGCACGGCTCCCCAGGCGGCGACACATGCACGCTCGCTGAGCGTTATCAGGGGGGTGCAACTTCACTCTCCTCTCCTCGCTACTTGGGCCTCTGATGCGACTTCGTTGATCTTGGGCAGTTGAACTCAAGCCCCCCCTGATGGTGATGGTTCGAGGTCCGTCCTTAGCAAAGGCAGGCTTGGACCGGCGGCGCAGCTCCTCTGGGGATGCCGGTCCGGGCCAATAGCACTGACGAAGGTCTCAGGCTGCAACAGGGCACACACACACAGCGTCGCTGAGACTCACTTGAGCTCCGGGTGTGCACGGTCACAAGGCAATCCTCCTGAAGGTCTCAGGCTGCACGAAGCACACACACCTGGCGTCACTGAGACTCACTTGAGTTCCGGCTGCGCAGGATCACAGGGCAATCCTCACAAAGGTCTCAGGCTGCACAAAGCACATGCACCCGGCGTCGCTGAGACTCACTTGAGTTCTGGGTGCACACGATCACAGGGCAATCCTCATGAAGCTCTCAGGCTGCACAAAGCACATGCACACAGTGTCGCTGAGACTCACTTGGATTCCAGGTGCACACAATCACAGGATAATCCTCATGAAGGTCTCAGGCTTCACAAGGCACACGCACAAAGCGTCGCTGAGACACACTTGGGTTCTGGGTGCACAGGATCACAGCGCAATCCTCATGAAGGTCTCAGGCTGCACAAAGCACACGCACATAGCATCGCTGAGACTCACTTGGATTCCTGGTGCACACGATCACAGGACAATCCTCACGAAGATCACACGCTGCACAAATCACAAGCACACAGCGTCACTGAGACTTACTTGGACTCCAGGTGCCCACGATCACAGGGCAATTCTTGCATTTCTTGCATACGCACACAGCATCTCTGAGACCCACCTGGAAACTTTTGTGTTCCTGAGTTTGAACAACAGGGAGCTAGCTCTCCTCGGGCCCTTGGGGATAAGTTACTTCAGGACACAGCACGTCCTTTCAAACAGGGGGACACAGCACACAGCAAAGTCCATTTAGTCTCTCCTTGGTTAAATCCGCAAACTGCAGGCCAGCTCCAGAACACACAGCAAGGGTCAGTCCTTTCCTTCAGTCTCTTCAGCTGTATCTTCCTTGGCAAAGGTTCCTCTTGAGCATGAAGTAGTTTCTATACTTTTCATTCTTGATCAGTTCCATTCCAACGTTCAAGGGTCTCAGCTCTCATAATTACACCCCTAAATGTCTTTGAAGTCTTTTTGTTCAGGGGGCACTGACCTCTGTCCAAACCAGTTCTGGTTTTCTCCCTGCCAGTGACACCTTCTTCCTTTGATAGTGGGGGTCTAGATCCTCAATCACTCAGCAGGAGATGGAGCCATTGATTTATGGCAGCAGCCCAGGCCTCTTCACCTCCAGGAGCTACTCCTTCCCCTACAGGCAGAGACACACAGAAATGTTAGAACACAAAAAAACAGCCACTTCTAAAAGAGTGGTTTCTAAATACATAATGCAAGAACCGCCTTCCCAAAAAGATGTGTCATTAAAGTGTGAGTTCAGTTACACTAAACTTCACCTCTCCATCTTAAGCCTATGAGAAGATTGGCTGGAAACATATTACACAGCCTTCCCCATTCTGTCCTGTGGGCACGATGGCTTTGCAACAGTGAAAAACGAAATGGAGAGTATTTCACAGTCAGGACATGGTACACACCTTAGTGCAAGTCCTACCTTTTACATACACAGCACCCTGCCCAGTGGGGTACCTTGGACCTGCCATGGAGGTGCCTGATGTGCATAAAAAGGGAAAGGTAATGCCTGGCAAGTGGGTGCACTTGTCAGGACATCATAGCAGTTTAACAAAGTGTACGCAGGGACTGCAGTGCCAGGCTTGTGTTTTCTGTTTAGGGCTACTTGTGTGGGTGCCACAGTTAGTGCTGCAGGCCCACTATTAGCATTTGCATTACCAGCACTGGTACACATAGTGCACTTCACCAGCGACTTTACAAGTAAGGCAAACATACCAATCATGGACAACCAATTACCATTACACTTTCCACAGGGAGTACTTGCAAAGTGCCCAAAGCATCTAAGTTGGCAACACGATGTCAGGAAAAAGGTCTAGGGGGAAGGAAAAAGGTTTAGGGAACTTTAACCAAAAAGGGCCAAGTCCAACAAAGATGTTGTCTATCAGTTTTGTTTTGTTGGTAGCAGACAGATGACATCGGAATTGTGTTTGGAGCGGGGAGATTTGAATTGTCATTTGGTTTTGTTGTGAGGTGTGGTTTGTTGATGGTAAAGGGGAGAGTTTTATGGTCAGACTTTTCAGCCAGGTTCTTTGGGAGGTCACTGAATTGTAATATAAAACAAGGTGATAAAATGCACACCATTTTATTCATTTATTTTACTTTGTTTTAAGCTGATTTAACTCTCGCATGCAGATTGGGCCTGCATGCTCTGCCCCTACGACACGCATGTATCAAATCGTCAAGACTGGAACATAGTTGCGCCCCTATGCCAGGCGCACGGGGTAATTCGTAAATGTTCACAAAGATACCAAAGGCTTGTCCATTTTTAACAGTTTCATTCCATTTAATCCAGTGTTTTTTCATTTGTTGCTTATTCCATTCACATGTAAGGTTATATGTTTTCCAATGTCTTCTAGTGCAACAGATATGCCTATCCAGGCCTTCATTTAAGGCACACGGTAAGACATTGTTCCTCCTTGACAGTTTTATTGTCTACCCAATGAATTTCGCGCTCACATAGCCCTTTTTCAGGGATAACTATAAAGTTAAGAAATTGCCATTCGTTTTTTGTTCAGGCCAATATACGTCAAAATCTGTTTTACACTCATTACGCTATGTGTAAACTCTCCCAAAGCGTGCCCCACTGATATATTCTGCATCCGTGGTCACATACACCACTGCTCAGTGTTCAGCTCATGAGATCGCATCCATTATGTTTACAATCACCTGCTACACCACCCTAAAAACGAACTCAAATGACAGACAGGACTGCAACCGAAATGAACTACGCTTTCTTGTGTACCTGCATCCTCCATTTCAAATTACATATACTCCAACTGCTTTCCACACATTCTATGGGAAAGTGCTCCATTTACATCTACTACGTGACCCCACCCTTTATAGCTCATGCAATGTGACCACACCCTACTCTTACCCTACTCTTACAGCTACTGAATTGTAAGCCATGTTTCAGGATGGTGTTGAGGAAGGGCCCATTAATGTGTAAAGTGCTTTGGACAGGACATTTAACTTACGACTGGCACATATGTCCATGAATTCTCTGACAGGTGGTTCGGAGGCAGCAAGAAGTGACTGCCTCTCAGAAAATGGTGTTTGGAGATGAACAAGAGTACTGAGATAAGGAAATGCTGGAGGGAAGAGTAGTGAAAACGTGATGAAAACACAATTGAAGGAGTGTTTATGTGGCCCATATAAACAGTAGCAAAATAGTGTTTTATATTTAGCATTCAAAGGTAAATGTGGGGAGTCAAATTGTTTTACCGGTGTAGTTGGGGGAGCAAAAATCTACTTGGGGAGTATGCCTCCACCATTTCCAGTGTTTTGATGGGGGAGAGACAGCAGTCCTACCATGTGCTTAACTTCTAGACCAGAGACATCCATGAACCATGATCATTAAAGCTATCTGTTATGGTTAAAGGACATCAATGGCATTTTTGATTACATTGCCCTTCTTTCCAATTTGCGTCCTATTTCTCTTTTGCCTGCTCTCTCTAAGATTCTTGAGAGACACATTAATGGACACGTATCCAAATTTATTGAGACTTATGGGCGGCTCCACCCTACCCAATCCGGCTTCAGGACCGGTTATTCTACAGAGTCTACTCTGCTAAGAGTTACAGAAGCATTCCGTCATACCATCGATGAGGGAAAGACCATGGCCTTAGTGCTACTTGACCTCAGCGCGGCCTTTGATACAGTCTCTCATACTGTACTCATAAAGGCTCTCCAATGCTCAGGTGTCAGGTGGACCGCCTTGAGCTGGCTGAGCTCGTTCCTCCCGGACCGCACCCTGCAGGTCTTTTCATCTACCTCCAAATCCAAATCTCATCTATTGCCCTTTTGAGTCCCCCAGGGCTCAATTCTCAGCCCTCTGCTGTTCAATATTTATATCAGACCACTGGCAGCTCTAGTGGAGGAATCAGGGTTGTCGCTTTTTTCATACGCTGATGACACCTAGATCCTCTTCTCTCTGTCAGCCAACAAACAATCGGAACCCTCGGCACTTAGATCCGGCCTCAGTAAAGTTATGGTTTGGATGAACGCCAACTTTTTGAAACTCAATGGCAACAAAATGGAGGTTTTGATCCTTGGCAAGGATCGCGGTCTCTGGGGCCCCCAACATTGCCCTCCAGAAATGGGTACACTACCTCAGCCTGCCACTCAGGTGCGCAATCATGGCTTTATTATAGATGACTCTCTTTCCATGCGGCAGCAAGCCACCAAGGTTGCTGCTACCTGTTTTGCCTTTTTGAAATGGTTAAAGAAGATTGTGCGGATGCTTCCTTTTCATACCCAGCGTACCGTGGTTCAGGCCCTGGTCACTTCCAGGCTGGACTACGGGAATATCCTTTATCTGGGTGTCACCAAAGAAATAACACGTAAACTGAAGCGAGTACAAAACTCTGCCGCGATATTACTCTGCCGAGTTCCCAAAACTGTTTCAACGTCCAGGTTATTGTTCGATCTCCACTGGCCTTCAGTGGAAAATCGAATCAAGTTCAAGGCCCTCACATACGTGTTTCGCATTAAGCATACTAAGGCCCCGACTATGTACAACAGCTGGCTGTTCCCTACGTCCCCTCCCGCACTCTCAGATCCTCTACTCAAGAGAGTCCCAAGAGTCAGACTGTCTCGTATGGGAGGGCGTTCTTTCTCTCACCTTGGCCCCAGCTGTGGAATGTGCTTCCACTGCCCCTCTGCCTACACTCTGACCTTCTGTCTTTCCGCAGCTCCCTTAAAACGTGGCTTTTCTGCCAATAGTCCCATCCTTCCTTTGTTGTTCTCTGTCGGAGCGGGGAACCCTTTGGGGTAGTTGAACGCTATTATATAAATTTGCATTAGTAATGACATATGTTGCAAGCCGGCTCTGGCCAATTAACACTTAAATCTCGTTCTCCAGTCTCAGTTCAGCAAATGTACAATAATATCTCTAGCAGACATCAACGCATTTTCTGTAAGTTTGTTCTCCCCCATGACATTTTATGGCCTTGGGTTAACGTTTGGCAGTGAAACCTTATCTGGGTGTTTCATTCCCTCAGTAGGAACTAGTGTCCATGCCTATATAACCATATCACCAAAGCCTGTATATTGGTAAGCAAGTGCCTATGCACATAGGTCCAGCGAACATGGGCTGAATGTCTTCCACTGGAGGGAAAGTGGATACTTAGCATTCTGATTCCCTTAAAGGGCAGGAGTGAAAGGCAACCTAGGACCTCCACAACATCCACAGAATGTTATCACTCCTTGATGACCCTTTCCCTATTCCAAATAAATCTTAGGATAAACATACTCACAACCTGTTACTCTACCCATGACTGGCAGGATGTTTACCTACATACTCCAACCTTCTACAGTGCTTCTTTGCCATATAGCTAGGTTTGTATTCTCTTAAAGGATACCGTGTCATCATCATCACCATCATCATAATCATCATCAATCATCATCATCATCACAACTAAAATCCCCCAATTCTGGATGCATATTTTGGTATTTGCATTCAGTGCCCCTCTCTGTGATATGGGAGACTGCAGGCATGGACCGAGGATGAGCTGACTACTTAATGACTGATGGCTGCGCATTTCTGGCACATTTTCTCAAAGTGCCTGTCGGTACCTACACAGGGACACAATATATACGAGCCGAAACACGTTAATGGCGACGGGAGAATAAACACACTTTGAAAGCACCTACTTGGGTCCGTGTCGGTACTGTGGAGCGATCTTCAACATGCAGCGGTGAAAACGCAATATATATATATATATTTATATATATATATATATATATTGCGTTTTCACCGCTGCATATAGTATACCCACAACCTCACATGACACATCGCGGAAACCAGTGAAGGATTTAAAACGGACACTGCCAAACGAGGCTCATCTGTGGGCTTATGAATTCTCAAAGGACAGTATGAATAAACTACGTCTCCCATAATGCTCCACTGTGCCATGTGACCTCCATCCAGGGGGGTGTGGAAATATGCATTTAACAGGAAGTGGGAGGCGTGCACGTAATTGTTCCATCCAGCCTCTGAGGAAGAAGGAAACTCCTTCGAAACGCGTCAGGCGATGAAGAGTGGAGCAACTGAAACCTGTATTGCGAGGCAGTAGACGTTTGTACCTGATTAAAGCCTTACAAAGGAACACTGGTTTTGGGTGCTGCTTTGTGCGAGGGAAAACTTTGGAGCGTTGATATTAGGCGGTGGTCCCGCCGCCAAAGCTTGCACCACCCCATAACGGAGGCCGTGGGTTTTGAATATAAATGAACCACATCGCGGAAACCAGTGAAGGATTTAAAACGGACACTGCCAAACGAGGCTCATCTGTGGGCTTATGAATTCTCAAAGGACAGTATGAATAAACTAGGTCTCCCATAATGCTCCACTGTGCCATGTGACCTCCCATCCAGGGGGGTGTGGAAATATGCATTTAACAGGAAGTGGGAGGCGTGCACGTAATTGTTCCATCCAGCCTCTGAGGAAGAAGGAAACTCCTTCGAAACGCGTCAGGCGATGAAGAGTGGAGCAACTGAAACCTGTATCGCGAGGCAGTAGACGTTTGTACCTGATTAAAGCCTTACAAAGGAACACTAGTTTTGGGTGCTGCTTTTTGCGAGCGCAAACTTTGGAGCGTTGATATTAGGCGGTGGTCCCGCCGCCAAAGCTTGCACCACCCCATAACGGAGGCCGTGGGTTTTGAATATAAATGAACCACATCGCGGAAACCAGTGAAGGATTTAAAACGGACACTGCCAAACGAGGCTCATCTGTGGGCTTATGAATTCTCAAAGGACAGTATGAATAAACTACGTCTCCCATAATGCTCCACTGTGCCATGTGACCTCCCATCCAGGGGGGTGTGGAAATATGCATTTACCAGGAAGTGGGAGGCGTGCACGTAATTGTTTCATCCAGCCTCTGAGGAAGAAGGAAACTCCTTCGAAACGCGTCAGGCAATGAAGAGTGGAGCAACTGAAACCTGTATCGCGAGGCAGTAGACGTTTGTACCTGATTAAAGCCTTACAAAGCAACACTGGTTTTGGGTGCTGCTTTTTGCGAGGGCAAACTTTGGAGCGTTGATATATATGTATATATATATATATATATATATATATATATATATATATATATATATATATATATATATATATTACCTACTGGCGGTCGCCAGTAGGTATATATAGTTAGGATTTTTTCCCTATGGGATTTTTGAAAATTCTATGTCTAATAACTTTGGCGTTTGAGGACAGAATTGGCTGAAATTTTCAGGAAAATGGCACATTTTGTTTCTGAGCAGCCCCTGGAAATTTGGGGGGGGTTCGTCCAGGGGGGGTCGAGAAAAAAGGGGGGTCCCAAAACGTGTTTTTAACATTGAGTTTTCCATAGGGCGGTTGGCCTCACTTTTAGCCCGAACGGCTGAATGGATTTGCACGAAACTTGGCAAAATTGTAGGGACTGGTAGCCCGATGTGCCTTTTGTAGGTCTCAATATATGTGCTCCAGTGGATTTTGAGAAATTAACGTTTAAAAAAAGATATATATCTGTAAGCGCGCTCTGGGCAGCGCTCCGGTCCGCGGACCTTAAGCGTAACGGAACTTCGCGTAGCGAAGCTGATTGGCTCTCCGGTGTCTGTCAACATTCTAAACAGTCCGGAGCGGCCGCCATCTTGTCTCTCGGTAGGATTGAGAGACAAGAGGAGGCCAAAACAAAGGGGGAAATGACCATAAGGGGGCATAGTAGATCCTCCCTGACCCCCTAGGTTTAATGTGGAGGCTTTAAAAGGGCCCCGCGGGGCAAAAAAACCAAAATTTTTTTTTTTTTTTTTTGCGTGGGTAGCGCCCGGTACGCGCACCGGGAAGCGGTCCGAGGAGCGTACTATGAGGAGAAAAGAAAGACAGGGTAAAAACATTTTGGCAATTTTGTTATAAATGGAAGGTAGTTCTGAAAAGAACTGTTTTTTTATTCTTTTTCTTTTTTTTCTTTTTTTTATGAATTTTCTGAACAATTTTTTTATTTTTTTTTTGATTTTTGAAAACTATTTTGTGTTTTTTTGGGGTTTTGTAAGGGGGAAATAACAAAAAAGCAGGGTTAGAACATGTCTCAACAGGAGCAAAAAAAAATAAAAAGGATTCATTGTTTTCTCATTTTGTAGCATTTATGATTTTCTCCAGCTCGGTTAATCAAAGTAATACTCTTCTCTCCATAAGCAATAGTTCCTCCACAATATATACAAACTATTTTGTAGTGTGCAAAAGGAGCTTGAATGTTGGGGATTATTTCTCGGCCTTCTGGTCCGGCGAATGAGCTTTGTCCCCTGTTAGTGCTGGGGATGACATCTGGGGGGTTGGCAGCAAGATCCCTTACTTGTGCTTGGGAAAGATTATTAGGATGCCATCGCTCCATGTGGCGAATCATTGTATGATTGCCAAAGCTGTATTTCTTGTTGGGGTTGCCACGAGAAAGTATATTTTTGCAAATCAAACAAGACACCTGGGGTGCATTGACCTTCTTTTGTCCAGGTGGAATTTTAAAGAATTGCCATATGTAGTGCTCTTTAATATGGCTCTGCCTTGGTGTTTCTGGCAGGAACTGCCTTACTTGCTCTTCCTCCTCCTCCTCCTCTTCGTCCTCATTATCTTCCTCTCTACCAAAGTCCAGTGTTGGTGGTGGTCCTTTTGGTGGTGGTGGTGGTGGTGGTTGCTGAGAAGCACCAGCTGCAGCTATTACAGAAGCCATTGTGAAAAATAGGTCTTGCTCTCTGGAAATAGAAAGTAAGAATGAGGTAAAAAGAAGGAGGGGTTTTCATCATTTGAGAAAAAAAAATAGTTCTAAACCAATGAAAAGTGTTATTTTTAGGTCACATGACCAAGCCTAACAACATTATGAAACCAAAAGTGAAATGAACCAATGAAAAGTGTTATTAACAAGTCACATGACCTCTCACGCTTATGTTACGCGCTGCGGAACGCGCCCCGGATAGCTTCCGGGTCGCTGCGCTTCGCGCCTTGGTCCGCGCCTCGGAGCACTTCCGGGTGCGCTAACGTGGTACGTCATAAGACGCATTACGCGGTAACGCGATACGTCGCGCTTTCGCGACGCGCCGCGGATCGCTTCCGGGGAGCTGCGTTTCGCGCCTCGGTCCGCGCCCCGGAGCACTTCCGGGTGCGCTAACGCGGCGCGTCATAAGACGCATTACACGACAACGTGATACGTCACGCTTCCGCGACGCGTCACGATAATGATTTCTAACGTGGCAGTTGCGCAAACGGACCGTTTACCGGTTCGCGGACCGGGTCGCGGCATCAAATTGAGCTAACGGGAAGCTTCCCGGTTCGCGGACCGGGAGCGAAACAAAAAAAATATTTAAAAAAAATTATTAATAAACATATAAAATATATTTTGGGATTTAAAGAAGAATACATTTTACAGCTATAGATATTAGCTTTTAAAAAACCAATGAAATTCACTGAAAAAACCATAGGTTATAGACCATATATAGTTAGGAATTAGCATTTACAAGACCTTGAAAATTCCCTGAAAAAACCATAGGTTATACACCATATATAGTTAGGAATTAGCATTTAAAAAACCTTATTTTACTCACACAAAACCATTGAAATTCCATATATAGTTAGTTGTACTAACTATATATCGCGCACCCGCAATCCACTGCTGATCATGTCACATATTACATCATTCATGACATGGTCAGTGACATCACTGATGACATCACTGATGACATCTCAAATGACATCACTGATGACATCACTGATGACATCTCAAATGACATCACTGATGACATCACTGATGACAACATCCAGTGACTGTATTTTTCTGTAAAGTTAAAATATGTCTTGAGTGGATGTATAAGTGTCTGGATGAAGGATTTAGTAGGTGCATGACTGACTGTAAACTGCTGCATGTGTTGATCAGTAGCTATATGAGTAACTATATGGGTTATTGATTGGTTGCCCAAGTATTTGTATGGGCGACTGAGTGTGTGTGTGGGTGGCTGGGAGGTGTATGACTCTCTGCATAGATGTATGGGTTCAAAAGTGCATGTGGAAACAGCTGTATGGGCGGTTGACTGTGTGCATGACTGTATTGGTGAGTGAATAGATATCTCAGTGCTACATGTTAAAGTAAGTACATATGTAAAATACAGTACATATGAGAGTTGACATATATAAATAACTGTGCATAAGAGCCAGTGAAAGTGTGAGTGGCTGTATGGATCATTGTGAACTTGTATCCAGGATTGTATAAGTGAGTAAATATGTTTTAGTATATGTTTGAATAAGTAAGGTGTGTTTAACTGTATAGTTAAGGAAATGGAGGTGTGATTGATTGTTTGCATGACTGACTAGGTGTGTGTGTAACTTCATGGATGAGTGACAATCTGCGAGTCTGTGTTTACACTGAGTGTATCTAAGGTTATATTAGAGTCTGAAGAGGTTCATCGTATTATCACATGAATGATGTCATCAGTGATGTGATCAGTAATGTCAAATGAGATGTCATCAGTGATGTCATCAGTGATGTCATTTGAGATGTCATCAGTGATGTCATCAGTGATGTCATTTGAGATGTCATCAGTGATGTCATCAGTGATGTCATTTGAGATGTCATCAGTGATGTCATCAGTGATGTAACTGACCATGTCATGAATGATGTAATATGTGACATGATCAGCAGTGGATTGCGGGTGCGCGATATATAGTTAGTACAACTAACTATATATGGAATTTCAATGGTTTTGTGTGAGTAAAATAAGGTTTTTTAAATGCTAATTCCTAACTATATATGGTGTATAACCTATGGTTTTTTCAGTGAATATATATATATATATATCTGTATACTAATATAATAAAGAGAGAGCCCAAACCGGTAATCTCAGGAACCGCAGCAGTAATCACAACACCCAATACAGCCTTGGAAAGGGCAGTTGCAGGAGAAGGACATAGGCTATGCAGATGCCCACCATATACATTTAAAAGGTAAAAGAACCGTGCCAGCAAAGTTGCACACACTGCATCACCAAATGCGATGCAGTGTGTGCAACGAAATTCGTTTTATTTATTTTTATGTTTACTTACCTTTTAAAGTCCGTAATCCATACATTACTACCCCCACCCTGCCCCTCCCCCTCCCCACGTCACCGCCCGGCTGGTACTCCCACTACCGGCCACGGCTGTTGTAAACTAAAGATCATCAAATCCCAATTCTGTCAATCAAACAGTGACTGTGAATTGGACCTAGGAAGGAAAGGCGTGTTCTGCCTACACCAATCACATTGTATCAGCTGTTTACTTATTGTAGGCACTTTACTGCAGGAGCATTATTGCTGTGCCATGGTTTCTAGTCAGTGTCAGTTTGATTTTATTGTTATGTATGGCTCTCATAGAAAGCCTCTATCCTTTACACCAGATTCTAAATCTGGTAACTCTCTGCTATGATGCAACAGTTGATAACCAAACTCGTTACCTATCTTCAATTCTATATATGTTTTCCTTTATTGAGTCTATCTAGACGTATATTAGGAGTTCCCTTTATTGAATAATCCACACTTTTTGAAATACTAACTCTACTTGGCATATAGCATATACAATATGTGTACTTTCATTGCGTTACACTCATACAAATTACAGAGTACTTTCCCTCATTAGACACCATAAGTACAGCCGTGCATGATTTATGCATCTTATCCCATGCACTCAAATTTCAACTTCCTTCAAAAATCTGCTTATGAATTTCATTTATTGTGTGGCCTGAGATAGGTCAAAAGGTTTTGGTGCATTAAAAGAATTTGAGAAATAATCACCGGGTAGGCCCGCTAAATCAATCATAATTAATGCACTTGGTTAGTTCTGTCATGAGATTGCTGCTAGAGGGCAAAATAAAAGGCCCTTTTCTAATAGAATTTGAAAAGAGATCAAATCTGTCATTTCATCTAATAATTGGGCAAATGAGGAAAGATAAAGGGCAGAGTTCAGCCTGTGACCTTATGTAAACTCAATAATACATTATTCATTTTTGGAATGTATACGATGCTGTAAAGTGCGAGAATTCGAATCCTCTCATTAGGAGTCAGCAAAATGTGTCCTGCTTATCATAAAACGTGCACATAGGCAGTAAATCATGTTTTTGTTTTAAAAGTCAATGTAGATCGGTCCCACTTTTTGTTTCTCTCTCACCTCTCTTAGCAGCCTAGTTTTCAAAGTGGAATGTAACTAATGACCTTGCCTTTTATGATTGTTGGAATATATTTAATATTGTCAAATGCTCCCGAAATTAAATCTGTATGCAAATCAATTAGTTTTCTTCCAGGTGATCTGCACATTATTTGAGGGCCTTATTTAAAGTTTGACGGATGGTTTCTCTGTCACAAACGTGACAGATATCCTGTCCCCCTTTTACAGGCGACATAGGATATAATTCACTCTTAATAAGGCGCACAGGATATCCGTCACTTTGAGACGGAGATGGAGTAACCCGTCCACCAAACCCTAAGCCAGACCCTAAGATACTAATATATTTGCAAACAAAAGTGTGCTGTTACTTTCTTTGATGTGCAGCCTCACAACTTTTATAATTGAAAATTCGCTATAAGGGAAGCTAACAACCAACGTTTCCCTTTCAGCTACTGGCAAGCAATAATTATTTTCTATAATTGGGCGATAAAAAAGTTATGACGTGTAAGAGTAACATAATTTATTTAATTTAATGTATTTATTGTATAGGTTTTTACTTAGCGCTAGCTAGACCCGAGGGTATCAGAGTGCTTTACATGATCGAAGAACACAGTATAATCAGGTTGCTTACCCTAAGATGTGAGACATTAGATTTTTAGAAACACAAAAACTAAACAGAGAAAATCGTTAGGCAATGAGGATGGATTACCGTATGAGGCAATAAGAACAGTGCATGATTAAGGGAGAGAAACACCTAATAAACAGCAGAAACAAACATACAACTGACTATAACAGAGGGCCGAGACCTGCAAAGAGAGATAATTAACAAAGTTCAGTATGCTTAAGTGTTAAAGTATTTGTTGAGGAAGAGGAGTTTCAGGTCTCTTTTGCAGCAAGAGAAGGAGGTATCGCATCGTAGTTTTCTAGGTAAAGAGTTCCATATGCAGGGTGCGTTTCCAGAGAAAGAGCAAGTCTGGGTTGATTTCCCTTTTCGTTTGGGAGGTACGAGAAGAAGTGAGTTGGAACTTCTCAAAGTTCTGGTTTTTCCAGCTTTCCTTAGCTTGTTGTCTAAATAGTCGGGGGTATGTGAGTGAAGGGCTTTGTGGGTGATGCAGGCAGTCTTGAAAGTACATCTTCCTTCGATGGGAAGCCAATTGAGAACCTTGAAGGCTAGTGTGATGTGTTCAAACCATTTAACACCTGTTATGAGCCGGGCTGCCATGTTTAGAACTGATCTAAGGGGAGCGAGGTGAGTTTTCGGCGTCCCTGTGAGGATGGCATTTCATAATGTAGTTTGTAGAGGACGAGAGATTGGACCACTATCTTGAAATCATCAGAAGGAATGAATGGTTTAATTTTCTAGAGTTGTGTAAGTGTGTAAAGTGTCACTTTAATGATTATCCTCGCAGTTTCAGTGCAATTATTGAATTCAGTTACTTTAAGGAAAAGCACACATTGTGATCTTATGGACATATTTTTATATAATTTTTTTAAGTTCCCTTTGTCAAGTAATAGGGAAATTTCTCAATTCATAAGTTCTTAGAGTAATGGTGAAAGGGGTGTGTTCCATACTTACAATTTATTGATGTTTACCTATGCATTTATAGAGTATTTATAGAATACAAACCTAGCTATATGGCAATGAAGCACTGTAGAAGGTTGGAGTACAGAATGTGTAACCTCGGGGAGGGGACAGAAGCAGATTGCACTGGTGAAATACAGTGGTCTCAGTGTTGAGACACCCTCACCCATGGCGTTACATGTTTATGTGAGTTGCTTCAATTGATGCTTCAATATTTAGTTTTAGTCTCGCACAAGGTGCTCATTTTGTCATGACTGGTTTGAGAGGTAGCTCTAAGCTTAGTAGGAAAAGGCCAGGCCTCTAGGGCCTCTGGCGTGATATTGTATTCCCATTATCAAATCAGGGGGTTGTATGACGTTACAACGCACACATATACAACGAATGCATTTACAATGCATTTTTTACATCGCAACATCCTTTACATTGCATGATTTTGGATCACTGAAATAATATCGAGGGACAGAATATCGACCATCAAAAATATCGTTGACAAAATATCGACAGTCAAAATATCGAGTTTCTATCTATAAACAGGTAAGTACAAAAATATCGAGTTAAAAATATTGTTTACAAAAATATAGTTTAAAAAATATCGTATTTACTAAAAACAGTGTTAAATTAAATTAATATTAATAATTAATTACTAAAATATACTTAAAATTACCTGAATTAACTTATAATAATTAAATAATTAATGAAAGTTAAATAAATATTTTTTTATTTCATATTTATTAAAACATATATATATAGTAACAAAATATAATAAAATAATACCCAAAAACTGAAAACTGACCCTGAACCCTAAAAATACCCCTTTACCCAAAAACCCAAAACTGACCCTGAACCCTAAAAATACCCCTTTACCCAAAAACTGAAACTGACCCTAAACCCTAAAAATACCCCTTTACCCAAAAACTGAAAACTGACCCTGAACCCTAAAAATACCCCTTTACCCAAAAACTGAAAACTGACCCTGAACCCTAAAAATACCCCTTTACCCAAAAACCCAAAACTGACCCTGAACCCTAAAAATACCCCTTTACCCAAAAACCCAATACTGACCCTGAACCCTAAAAATAAAAACGAATTTTTTTACTATCTATATTATATAGTTACATATTTTCACTTTCTATATTATTTACAGTCGATATTACTTCACTTACCTTAAAAACGATATTTTGGCTGTCTATATTCTGTCCTGTCGATATTTTGTCCAAACGATATTTTTGACTCGATATTCTGTCCAAACGATATTTTGGAGTCTATATTATGTCTGTGCACCCATGATTTTACATCGCAATTCACTACAACGCATTTTTAGAAACTACCTTTACAACGCATTCCAATACATCGAATTATACATTTACAACGCATACCATTACAACGCATACCATCACATCGCATTTAAGGTAAGTGTTGGATAGTGTAGGGGTAATAATTACTATTCTAAATTCAGTGAATACAACAGTAGGGTAAGTGTTGGATAGTGTAGGGGTAAAAATTACTATTCTAACTCCAGTGCGTGCATCCGTAGTGTAAGTCATGGATAGTGTAAGGGTACTATGCGTTGCAATGTCTTGCGATGTAATGCCTGCGTTGTAGTGACATGCATTGTAATGGTATGCGTTGTAGTGACATGCGATGTAATGCCTGCGTTGTAATGGCATGCGATGTAAAGGATGTTGCGATGTAATAACTGTGTTGTAATAGTAGTGCGATGTAAAAGTTGCATTGTAAAGGTTGTTTCCCAAATCAGGGATGCTCATTTTGCTCACCAACTGGTTTGCGAATGGGAAGACAATTTGTGATGCGGCCTGAGAGCCACTAGGTCATAATGTAAATTTTCCATTTGTTGGCTGTCGCAAAATGACTTTCCTAATGAATATTAATTAGAGAGGTCATGTGAGGATCTGGGTATACTATATGATTTGGCTTTGGGGGCTTATCGTGGAGTACACTCACAGATACCATCCTGGGTCCAGTTAGTGTTGTTTACTTCCCCTTAACTCATCCCAGGGTAGCTGCTGCTGTAAGCAGTAATACTTGGCAAATTAACTTAGTGTAAAGCATTGAACAGCAGCAAACAACAGAATAAGAAAATCACACACCAATAAAGGGATGCGACAAAACTTTATGAAAATAGAGCATATTTTTATGGAGTTTTAGAAACCTTGATCATCAAAATCCACCGGAGGCTTCCAGAGATACAGATTTGAAAAACTTTTATCATTTTTAAATGCAACAGAAAACAAGCATTAGTCAACAAAAGATTGAAAGAGTTAACACAAGTACTCCAGCCAGGGTTAGTCAACAAAATCCAGCAGGGAAAAGGTTTAGGGGGTCAGAAACGGTACTTTGGACAGTTGCCTGGCTAACAGAGCATTTTAGAAGCAAGTTCCCAAACTTTACAGAAAGGCCGCCATAGACATCAAAGGAGTGGTCCTGATGTTGAGGGATGCAGGCAAAGATGCTCAAAACGATGCTCCGGTTGTGATGCTGTTAATGGGGGTGTCTCTCTGGTGGTTCCTTGGGCCAAGGGTGATATGGGGTGACTTTGACAATGGAGATCAGGGTTCCTTGAGGTCCTCTACATTGCAATAGTAAAACAACCAATGCTGCACTACTGGTCTCGCTGCACCATGTTTGGAGGAAAACCATTTGGTCGGGGCTAGTGTCCCCTAAATGTGATGTATTGGGACTCTGATAGCACTCCCGAGTCTGGTAGACATGGGTGCAAGTTTTGGCTATCTCAGAATTGTCTCCTGTTGTATCCAGCAATTGGTAGCAGAAAAACGTCTGCGGTGGCCACCACCTTGTCTGTTTGGGCTCTTTCAACTCTTGTAACCCTGGAGCTGGTTCCAAAGTATCAGGAGCCATGGTGTCACTGCAGAGGGTGATGGCAGGAATTTACGTTTTCCCCATGTAAGGAGCTGCAGGCACAGTCCCAGTCACACTGGGCTAAAAGTGCAGCAGGTGCTGTCCTCTCGAAGGTGTAGCCTTTCTTTGAGTAGTTCAAAGGCAGCATGGCAGTCCTTCATCTGTCCTTTCTTCTTCTCGAGTGTGAACTGAGTGGCTAGGAGCCAGGGGTGCCATATTTAACCCAGGAAAGAGCTCAGAGCGTACCACACAGTCACTAGCCAAGGGCTACTGTGTCCTCTTCTACCTAGTGATGAATTTTCTATATTGTGCAGCATCTGGCTATCTCAGAGTGCTCCATTCTTGCCCATTTCAAGATGGCTTGACCCTTCCTTGGTTGTCAGGAGCAGGGTGCCCCCCCAGAGGTGTTGCTCTCAGTGGGCTACACACCCATAGGAACACCAGTTTGGGCCCAGGTTTCCCTTCCTTGGCTTGGTCTCCTAATTGTCTGCAGGAACAAAAGGCATCCTGTTCAGGGGTATTGTCGCAGTTGGGCCTTCAAATGCGGTTCCCCTTTGAAGCTCACCTTGTGGTCTAACACCCTGAGATGCCATCCTGGGAGAGGAAGTGAAACCTTACTCTGCCACAACTGCTTTTGTTCCTGGGTGTCATTCACATGTTTCTCGCCAAGCAGTCAAGAACATCTATGGACCAGGGCCGTTGTGAGGCACTGGACTAGCTGGAGTGCAGCGTGGCACCCTTCTAAAAGTTGCTTAACTTTAATAGTGACTTTAAATATGGCCTGGGCATCAGGTCGGATGTATTGCCACAATAAATTTGATATCTTACTCAACCTTGTTAAGTAGACCCATTGAGAAGTTAGCCAGGATGGGATGCCAGCCGGTAACCCTGTGTTAGCCAATCGTGCTACTAACCTTTCCACAGCAAAAAAATTAATTTGGCAATGTTGCTGCTGAGACATATTGAAAATCAAATGTCCTACTTAATTACATACAGCTTCCTGCCCTAGGGCCCAATAGACCTTCCTTAGGGGTAACTTATATATATCTTTAAGGGAATTGCTGGCTGTGCCATTAGGTGTAATATCAAAGACGAACTAGCAGTGTAAAACATTGCCCTTTCAGTCTGCATTGGCAAACTGGGGTCCATATTGTCTCTGTGACAAAAACAGTGGTCTGGGTGACCACTCTGGCTTACATGCCCAGGGTACCATCTACTAGGGACTTATAAGTAAGTCAGTACTTGCCAATTGAGTGTGTCCAATGTAACATAACTTTGTATAGGGTTAGAACACTGGCACTGAGGTTTGGATATCTAGCCTCAGTGCACTCTGAGAGTAAAAAAACACAGCAACATCATTCAAAATTGTGAGTGTGAACATGCAAAAAGTGGCATTTCCTTACATGTCACAATTTGTGACAATGTGATTTCCAGAAAATGTAAAGGTGGAAGCCTGCAACCCCTGGACCCCGCGAACGCCACGACACCTGAATCCACTATGACGCCAGCACCCTCCACGCACTCAAATCAAATCAAATCAAAGAGGCTTTATTCGATTTTAACTTTAAAATCATAAAAGCATACAGACAAAAAAATCATTGCATTTTAAAGTAAACCACATATTGGCTTTAAATTACGCAGTTAAAGGATTAAAAAAAAGACTTTAGCCCTCCCTTTAAGTATAACAAGCTTTGGTAATATGCTTTGCACAGCCTTTAGGGAACATTAGAAGTAACAGTGTTCTAAAAGATTTAGTAATTACAATACATAAAACTGTTGTACGACGGTTTGAGACAATTAAAAGCCACTGGAAAACTACTACCATTACTTAAATGGGTTCCTCTACCCACTGGGTTGTTGTCAATGCCCAGAGGTCTGGGGGAAAGCATGTAAGACGTATTAGGGTAGAAGTCATGCAGGTTCCAGGTAGAAATAAGTCCATCGCCTTTTTGAGATAGCCATGTCTGCATATATGGCACAATGTGTCTGCTCCTAAAACGTATCAGGATCAGATCGCCCAAGATGTCTTTTTTGAGGGGTCCAAGCCAGCCCACCCTCCTGACGCTTATTATTCGACCATCAAGGTGGTAGGGCAGAGGTCTGTTTTTGGATAGCCAGAACTTGACCTTATTCATAAGGTCATGTTGTCTCTCAGCTTTACCTTGTGTTAGTTCAGGGACTCCCGAGAGAACAGTTACAAAAGGCGCTGCTTCTGGAGGTAAGTGTATATGGGTGGTGCGCACATGTTTGGGGGGAATGTGACGCGCTGTTATCGGTTTCGGGGGGGGGGTTCGGAACAATTGGCATCAAGGAGGTGGGGGTTGGTAATTGAGTAAGCACCGCTTCATGAGATGTAGTCAATTTGGGCAGGTTTGAAGAAGCGGTTGTCGGCGGGCAGTGAGGTGTTGCAACATGAGTTGAGGATTTCAGGTGAGATTTAATTGAGTTCTCCAACCCCGTCAGCCTCTCCCCCAACGTAGTGATTTTGTCAATCAGGGGGTGTATTAGGGATTTGACCAGATGTTCGATCATAGGCAAAAGAGCCTGATGGGAGGATGATGATAAGTCTTCCAAGTTATCAACAGGTGGCGGGATAAAGGCAGAATTAATTACAGGTGGTATAGAACTTAAAGATGGTTTATCTAGTTTTTGTGTTTTAGAAAAAGTCCCATTTTCTTCGTCCCCATCGTGCTTCCTTTTGGCAGATGTAACCCTGGGAGATATTGCGCTATAGATGTTGGTTTTATGGGTTTCAGGGAAGGATTTCAGCTCCCTTGGACATAGTGATAAGCTGCTGCATTTTAACATGGGGGAAGGTTCTGCGGAAACGTACTTTGCCTTACACAGACTATTTAAGTCATCCAACCAGGAAAGGCTAGATGGTGGATGTGCAATAAAATCATCCCTGGGACACCCAACCGTGGATTGACGAGGTGCGTTTTTACCCACGTCTCTGAACAGGGGGAACAGTTGGCTAGTTGTGATAAGGGGGGTTTTGTCGAACATATCCCCAGTTTGGGGCTTAGGCATAGTTAGGGAATTTACAAGTGAGGAATTTACCTCCAATATTGGTGCCAAACAAACAGGGGGGGTGGCCCGTCGCGTCCTTCTCTGTCCGCTGATGGCTGTAGAGGGCCCGCCCTTTGCCCGGGCTTAGTCCCCGGCGGCTTCCGCGACGCTGGGGCCGTCTGTGGTTTTATGGACGCCTCCTGGCGCTCCGCCGTCACTTCCGGTTCTGGGGCAGCTGGGATATGTAGTCTCCCTCCGCAAAGCGGCCGCGTTGGACTCTGCAGTGGCGGCGGGAGGGAGACAGGACGAAGAGCAGCAGCCCTCCTGCTATGCCAATGCAGATTAAAGCAGGTAAAAGTGACCCCCTTGTCAGCAGCGGCCCCCGCTCCACCGGGGCCGCCTGTGGTTTTATGGACGCCTCCTGGCGCTCTGCCGTCACTTCCGGTTCTGGGGCATCTGGGATATGGAGTCTCCCTCCGCTCAGCGGCCGCGTTGGACTCTGCAGCGGCGGCGGGAGGGAGACAGGACGAAGAGCAGCAGCCCTGCTGCTATGCCAATGCAGATTAAAGCAGGTAAAAGTGACCCCCGTGTCAGCAGCGGCTCCACGCACTCAATGCCAGCCGAAACCACACCTGCCTCCAGGCCGCCCTAAAACTGACCCACTGACCCTTCTAATGCCACACCTGCAGCTTCGCCTGCGACCGAACCACCAAACCTCCAAGGACTGGACCCAACCACCTCCGCTGCATACTCCTAAACACCCGCTCCGCACGCAAACACGCCGTCGAGCTCTGGGATCTGCTCGACACCTCCGCCCCAGACGTGACCTTCCTGACCGAGACCTGGTGGAAAGACTCCTCGGCGCCCAACATCACCATAGCCATCTCAGGCGGCTACAAGATCACCTGCAGGGATCGCGCCAACGGAATCGGAGGAGGAATAGCCATCGTCCACAAGTCCACTCTCAAGGTTGCCACCCACTCAGACGACACCCTCAACACCGCCGAACACCTGCACTTTCGGATCCACACCACCCTCAGAGGAACACTCATCTACAGACCCCCCCGGACTCGGGCTCAGTTCAGCGAATCCATCGCTGACCTCGCCAGCACCCAAGCACTCGCCTCCACGGACTACATCCTCCTCGGAGACCTGAACTTCCACCTTGAGAACAACAATGACGCCAACTCCGCCACCCTGGTCGACAACCTCGCCAACCTCGGCCTCAGACAGCTCATCACCGCACCCACCCACGCCGCGGGCCACACGCTGGATCCCGTCTTCTACACAGGCTCCCGCGTCGCCTTTGACCACACCACCGAACTCCACTGGACCGACCACCGCTGCATCCATTTCACCTTCAAGAAACCAACTACGCACCACCGCATCCAACAGCTGCCTCACCGCTGCTGGAACAAAGTCACCGAAGACCAGCTGATCACCTCCCTCGCCAAGAACCCACCCACCGACCACACCAACCCAGATGCCGCAGCCTGAAACCTCAGACAGTGGATCGATGACTGCGCCAACACCCTCGCCCCGCTAAAGAAACCCTCCAGCAGCCACGCCAACAAGAGACCCACCTGGTTCACAGACGAGCTCCAGACCTCTAAACGCCCATGCCGGAAACCGGAGACATCATGGCTCCACGAACGCACACCCGACAACCACGCATCCCACAAGGACGCCACCCGCAGACACCACCACCTCATCAGATTAGCCAAGAGATCTTCCTTCAAAGACCCCTTGGATAACAACGCACACATAAGCAAAGAGCTCTTCAGCATTGTAAAGGAACTCTCCAACTCCAGTGCCAACTCCAACGACATCCCGCCCTCACAAGAACTGTGCGACTCATTTTCCATCTTCTTCCACCGCAAGATCGCTGACCACGACAGCTTCAACATCACGACCGCCCGACTACGCCAGACTCCACCTCCCCTGTAAACACCCTTAGCACCAACCGCCTGACCTCCTGGTCCAACATCAACGGCAACGAGACATGCAAGGTCATGAACTTCATCCACTCAGGAGCTCCGTCTGACCCGTGCCCACACCACTTATTCAACAAAGCAGATGCAGCTATCGCACCCCAACTATGGAAGGTCTTCAACATCTCCTTAGAAACAGCAACAATCCCCGAAAGCTGGAAGCACGCTGAAATCAACGCCCTCCTCAAGAAGCCCAAAGCGGACCTCAAGAACTTCCGGCCCATCTCCCTGCTCCCAGTCCCGGCAAAGGTCATCAAGAAAATCGTCAACATGCAACTGGCCCGCCACCTGGAAGACTACATCTTGGACCCGTACCAGTCCGGATTCAGACGAAATCACAGCACCGAGACAGCCTTCAGCGTCTTCCTCCCACCCTTCCGATCCGAAGCCACTGACATCATCTGCGGCCTCCCCCAGGGCTCATCCCTCAGCCCAACGCTGTTCAATGTCTACATGGCCCCCCTCGCACAAGTGGCTCGCCATCACAACCTCAACATCATCTCCTACGCTGACGACACCCAGCTCATCCTCTCCCTCACCAAGGACCCACACACCACCAAAACCAACCTCTACGAGGGAATGAAGGCCGTCGCCGACTGGATGAGGAGCAGCCGTCTGAAGCTGAACTCGGACAAGACGGAGGTCCTCATCCTCGGACCCACCCCCTTAGCCTGGGACGACTCCTGGTGGCCGACCACACTGGGAACAGCACCAACACCCACTGACCATGCACGCAATCTAGGATTCATCCTCGACTCCTCCCTCTCCATGTCTAAGCAGGTCAACACCGTCTCCTCCTGCTACAGCACCCTCCGCATGCTCTGTAGGATCTACAAGTGGATCCCGACCGAAAAAAGAAGAACGGTGACACAGGCCCTCGTCAGCAGCAGACTGGACAATGGCAAAGCACTCTATGCAGGAATCCAAGCCAAACACCCACGACGACTACAACGCATCCAAAACGCCTCCGCCGACTGATCGTCAACGTCCCCCACCGCAGCCACATCACCCCCCACCTAAGAGACCTACACTGGCTCCCAGTCGACAAGAGGATCACCTTCAAGCTCCTCACCCACGCACACAAAGCACTCCACAACGCCGGACCAGCCTACCTGAACAGCAGACTCAGCTTCCACACCCCCACCCGCCAGCTCCGCTCCGCCAGCCTCGCCCTCGCTGCTGTCCCCCGCATCCAACGAACGACCTCCGGCGGCAGATCCTTCTCCTACCACGCCGCCAAGACCTGGAACACCCTCCCTACCCACATACGGCAGACCACCTACTCGCCTTCAGAAGACTCCTCAAGACCTGGCTCTTCGAGCAGTAGCAGCACCCCCCTCTCCCCTCAGGGCCTTGGGACCCTCACGGGTAAGTAGCGCTCTTTACAAGTACTCTGATTGATTGATTGATTGATTGATTGTAAGGGACGGCAGAACTCATTACCCACATTTGTATTGTCAAGCAATGAACATTATTTTAACTGTAAAACCCCTTTGTGCATGTTGTGTTTGACAGTTGCAAAGCACGTATTGGCAACAGTGGGCTCGAATTGCAAGCTGCATTTTGGGTTATTTATATTACTTCTCAATAGTATCATTTACTGACTACAAAATAAAGTTAACAAATATCTGGCCAGACATCTCTGCTTCTACCTCTTCTGTCTTTTCTGTATGGAGATCTCTGCCATGTCTTTCGATGTACATATTTTGGTAAATGCAGGAGTGGCAGGAAAATGGAGAAGAATTTTTCAAAATGGGTGGGGTTTAGGAAAATTGAAGGGCCGTTTTAGGGGTGAGATGCTAATACATAACGCACCCAGATAGGAATAAGTCAGTTGCTATTCGCAAAATGCATTCTAGTTCTACTCCTGCTCTAATAGATATGAAACAGTCTCAAATCTAGCCCAGCCAAGCCTTGGAAGAAGCCAAGCACCACACAGTGCCAATCACTGGTACCACACCACACTCTCAAAGAAATAAAAAGTGGCAGCAACAAATACAATGCCAAAAATAAGAAAATAAAAGGGTGATTTTTATGGCTTTATATGTTTTACATGTCTCCTATGTAAAACGTTTTGCCTTTGCTTAATGTATTGTAATGTTTTAAACTTGCATATTACTTTTAAAAACATATTTCAACAAGACTCCGAAAACATGGGAGACACTTACTCCATCAGCAATGTGCAGGTGATACTCGTTACATCACCAACCAATCAAATGCAGGCTAACCACATAAAAAATAAAGTCACACACCAAACATTGTTTTTGATTTCACTGTGTCAGTGAATACCTTTATAAGTTTGCACCTCATTTAGAAGACCAGTGATTTGAGGACGAGAGATTTACAGCCAAAATATCATCATCTTTGGCAGTCATTGCCAGATACTGCTTTTCCCCTGAATTGATCCTTCGCATGGTTGCACTTGATGCATCAACCTAATTCACCTAAAGTCTGCTCACTAACTACCCCTGCCAATGTGAAAATATTGTTTCCCTGCATTTCATGGCCAATGAGTCTTTCAAGAGGGTCACCTCTGCGTATGTATGTATCTCAAAAGCAAGTCAATCTCGATTTCTCCCATGTGGCACTTTTGCATCCTCGTCATGGGGATCTCCTTTTCTGCAACAGACACCACTGACACTATATCAATGTGAAAGCTGTCTGCAGTGCCATAGGCTGCTTACTGATGTCTAAAATGTATTTCTAGGAAGCACATGACAGCTTCAATTTCCGTCCATCACTTTCTGCATGTCGGTTCTTTGCTGGGGATTTTGGTGATATGTGGCTCATAGGTAAGTCAAAACATCTTACACTGGGCTGCAAGTGCATGTGGAGGATGACATTACAAACATACTCACTTATTACAACATTACCCTAAGACTGACTACTCGCATGTATAGATGATGTAGTACACTGATTACAGAACTGTGTATTTAGAAATATCACATGTCTTTGTTGCAGGTAATGTTGGGTGTTCTCTCTCTCCATCTCCTTGCACCATTCTGACATCCAACCACATAGCCTAAACAGAGGTACAATAGAGAACCCATACCCACCGTTGCCATCAATGAATGCACTTTTGTTATCTTCAAGTCACCCTTTATTTATCTCCACAGTTTGTGAGTGCTGCTGCATTCTCCAGAAGTTATGGGCTAGATAGCAGTAATGTGTTGAGTGATGAGCAACATCGCAATGTGAGCAGGGGTACATATAGACATCACAACTGAACTACTGCTTTAGGAGGTTGAAGGGGTGTGAAACAAAATGGAAGTCAGGTTCTGAGTATGTTTGATCAACTATTTGCAACGTTTTTCACCCTAGATGATAGCTTGGTTGCTGCATTATTTTGGAGGGATAGTGTTATGATGAAGGTGAATGGCGGACTATTACACTATCCAAATACACCGCCCTGAAACAATGCAGATGTGCTACAATAATGTCTCAATCAAACACACTACGCTCAATGTATTAACTGACTTACACTTCATCTTCACACTCATTTTGACACATTTACAAATTTTCACGAATGTAAAATCATTTACATTGTTTTTAATAGTATACATCTATCTATAGAGTCAGAGATAGTTGATTAACCCTTAAACATGTTTTCACATATTGCAAATTATATCACTTTAAAATGCAACCTCCTCCCTTATTTTTATGGATACTTCTGTCTGCCATGGGATGACCCTGAATCACACCATTGCACAGGAGGGTCCTCATAACAGCATGACCAACTTTCCTTAATCAGCTGACAACGTTTGGGCAGCAGAAGGATGGTAAGTGAAACAAATGTCTGGTAATTTAAGTGCATATATATTTTAAAAGTGTTATCAAGTCATGTCTCCAGTTCAATGTTTCCTTTACCATGTTCCTGCTGTAAGATATGTTGTCCTGTTAAACAAGAGGAGTAAATGATTGTTTTTTGTTTCCTTGTTCTTTGTATATAAAATCATTTATATGTGAAAAGTAATATTATATAAGCACAATGGAATAATACTCAGACCATAATATATTGGAAGCGTATGCCATCAGTTATACAGTTTGAATATGCAAGGCTAGCATGGTGTAACTTTAACTCGCTTTACCCCATGTAATGGTTTTCTATTTGAAACAGTAATAACTTTTTAAAACAATATTTGTTGGTCTAATATTTGTTTTATATTTATAACTTTCGTATATACGAACAAAACTGAAAAGGTAATTCTTGCATGCCTAGGGGACTGTTGCGGAAGTAGTATTCTTTGCCATGAGAGAAACCTATGTTTGTGTCTCAGTGCCAAGAAAGATTTCCTCTGTCGACCACTTGGTTGAAACCTTTTTTTAAATCATTGTTGATTATTTTACTTTGCAATGGACATAACTTAACCATCTGGCGAAAAGAAGGTTTAGCTTATATATTACCATGCAAAGGGTAGTAAAAGTCTTCATAATGTCAGTCATCTTCATGGTAATTATTGTGCATTTCTTTTTAAGGTATTTTAAGGCATGTGAAATAGTGGACAAATGCACTCATCATTTGTTTGTTTAGCTTTCATTACTTTACAGCAGACAGAGTTGTCCAAGCAACATCAGAGCTTAATCATGGGAAAAAGAGCTATACAATCCTTGGCTGCAAGATGTGCATGTCAACTTTGACGCACAAGCAAGAGGAGCAAATAAGCTCCAACAGGTAAAGTGCATCAGCCTGGATGCCCGCTGTGTAGGTGGAAGATCTGAACACCACCATCCAGGTGGAGATAAAAAATTAGTCTTCTCCTGACCAAGAATAAGACATATCAGTGGTGTCCAAAAAACAATCCCTGTCAACATCTGGGCCTGCACCCACCCCTTCCTTAATTTCTTCTCCACCAAGTGCCCACCTGAAACAACTGTAGCTGAGAGCCATATTTGTCCCAGATACTCTGAGGCCTCATGTTTTGGCCAACCCTTCCCCTTTATATGTTAGAATGACTGCTATCAAGAAGGTCATGAGGCCCATAGTAGATGGCTGAGTAAAGTTCTCCATGGATATGTAGGAGTTAATATGTGAAGCAAGGGCACTCTGATACTTGCTACATGATCAACACAGCAATCTATGTTCCTCTGACCTTTGTAGGCATTACATTGCATCTATTGACACAACCCACCATGCCTGCAGTTATCATGACTCCCAATTTATCTATTTGAATTATGTTCTCCACTACCCCTGTGTATCACCTTTCTCAGGGGAGTCCGGCCCAGCCATGGCCAGTCATATGTCTACCTCTGAGGAGGAAATTATACTTGTGGTGGTGAAAAGAGAACCTCAGGATGGTGGGGGTGTGCGGTATTCTGTATCTCAATCTTCAGGTAGAATCAATAAATAACCCCCACCACCACCAGCTTGTATGGACTTTAGCTTGTTGACAAGGAGAATTAAGGAGCAATCATCCATATAGCAATACATCATGAAGGAGTTTCAGTTCAGTCAATAAAGAGAATTTGTGTAAGTTAAACTGTTTTATTTTACCAAATCGTTTAGTCTTTCATCTGTTTATTCATTAGGTATTAATCTTTAGATTTCAGCATCAAAAGTTACTATAAACCAGAAAGCGATATTTGATTATAAAAAAGCATATTCTTTAGAATCACAGTTAATATAGTAATAATACAGCAAGCATGTTCCATAAAGGACACTCTCTAATCTAAATAAGCTGAAATAATGAGTGAAAAAGGTATAAACTCATAAACCCAATGAAGAGTTCTGATGAGAGAATCAATGTGCAAGCATAATGTCTTTGCATAATGATCAGGGAAATATTCTCAGCTCAAAGATATCAGCAGACAATTCAGTAAAATCTAAGTAAGGTAGCCTCTTATAAAGAAAATGCATAAGAAACTCAAAGACGAGTCTCCAGTCAGAGAGTCAAGGAAGGAATACTACTCTCCTCTAGGAACAGACACTAAAAAAACACATACATTCTATGTTGCAGCATTATTTTCTTTCTTCTTCTGAGTCCTCCAATAGAATTTCAATAAGCTCCTGGGAATAGGCAAACTCCTCATTTTCTCATACAGAATTTCAGACATTAAACCTTGAAAAGTTACATCGTTGATGTTTTGTGGTTCAGACAGTTCTTCCCATGAATCATTCTTCCAGTCACCTCCTCTTCTCACTGTTAGAACTCACTATCTGTTGTCTAATAACAAATTCCTATTCACTATCCAACAGAAGGCTTCTGGAAAAGTACAGCATTTGAAACAAAGAGAAAAACATTGTGCACAAACAACTATTCAATGTGAAAAACAGGTCAACAACATTTAAGTATTATTACCCACTACAATTGTTGCTTTTTAGCATATGTTTTACTTACATATAAGTGTTGCACATTATCAATGAAACATTTTGTTCAGGAATAACATTTGCATCAACAACGGTCAGCAACTAGGCCACCAAATCAGAAACTTTCTTCTGATATCCCATCTAGTTTCAGGGAGTGACTTTATTGTTAATATGGATATTTACTTTATCTTAAGTATTTCTCTATATTTTAGGACTTTTACCTCTGATTTTAGATTTCTTAGGTTGGACAGTCATTTTCATTAACCCCAGGCCGAGTACTCTGCTCCACCAGTGGAATTTGCGGAGTTTTACCAACTCCGCGTTCTGCGTTGTGGCAAAACTCATACTCTGGTGGAGCAGAGTACGCCTGCAGACGGCAGAAGAAAAGGTGTTTTTTTTATTGTTTTAAAACTTTTGTGGGCCTGGGACAGAGTGGAGCGGAGCGTAGTTCCACAAAGCTTTTTTTTTAAACTCCGTGGAACTACGTGGAGCACCACTCTGCATACTCCGTCCAGGTTTAATTTTCATATTGTTTAATTTTTATACCCTTTTTTAAAAACTTGGTCACTGACATTTCCCGACATGTATTTATGATTTATCACCCCCTCCAAGTTTAACTTTCCCCTCTAAATGAAGTCACAATTTTATTACATTTGTCCCAATCCAAAAAACTGTCTACATTATTTTTTGTGAGATTTGAAAAATCTATATTTATTTTATATATTTTTGCATACCACTTACAGGTATGTGGAATAAATGGCCCTTAATATCATGATCTAGACTATTGATTTCCAGACTATTGAGGATCACAACCCACTTTTTAGTACAACAAACTTTCTCGACACATTCAGCTTTAATGCTCAAGAGACTGGCATTTTTTTTACGTAACTAAAGCTTTGCGTGGTAGCGCATTGTCAATTACAGGTAGCACATCTCCCATTGAAATGGTCACTACATTTACAGCACAGACATACAGTTTTACTAAACAAAACTATATTGCACATAAATGATGTGTAGAAAATTTGTTTCAGTGAATATTTGTTGTTTGTGCAGCACAAAGTTAAGTTTCTTGATTTGTTATGATCCTATTAAAATCTTTATTTCCATCACACTTCAGAATTCCCTAAAAATGTGCTTTATTTTTGCTTTCTGCTCTGCTGAATGTACAGTTCATTTACCAATATTTACATTTTGTTGTGTGTTATGAAAAGGTCTACTAAAATAATATTTTCCTAGAGGATTTAGTTCCACTACACTTATTCCTTATGCTGGCTAAACAATGATACAATACTATTAGCGCAACATTCATGTATGGTGATGCCACCTCATAAACTTTGTATCCACATTCATTAAAATTTGAAGATCTACGGAAGTGCAAGAATCCTCCTAACTATATAGGTCCTAGACACATAATCCATGAGATATCAATCATCACATTTCAATTTTGAATGAAGGACTCCTACACCACGCGGTGTTATTGGTGTTGTTAGAGAAGACGCATTGTTGACGTTTCAGTCTCATAAGGCACATTAGGTTTGCAAGACGATCCTCAGGACCCAGTATTATGAAGCCTATTGGTAATGCCAAATAGGGATCCCATTGCTAATATTACAATGATTCCTTTGATGCCCTCTCACCCAAATCCTCCTAAGCCTTTGAAGCCATTCCTCCTGTACATTTACCTCTTAAACAATATTGCATGAGAGAGCCTCTTCTCTCTCCAAGACTGTCACTTCTATCAGGAGTCTTCCCACCTCTCACTTCACAATCCACTAAGGACATCCCCTCCCTGTCAGAATATAGATTGTCAAGTCAAAAAAACAACTTCCGTTAGGGTCTCTTTATTCAACCATTCATATCCTTTTACCTTATCTTCCAATTTGCAAGCTAAATCATACATTCATCACCAGTTTTGTTAGAGTTCAAATGCCACACTTATGTAATATACTAGCAGCCCGTCCCGACCTTGTCCGGGAGCTTTCAGGCTTCCCCCTACCCCCGCCTGCCCCGACATTGCCCAGCAGCCCATGCCTCAGCCCGCCCCGTCCCCCGCCTGCCGCCTGGCCCGACCCTCGCGTGGCCTGAGTCAATCCCTGTCCCCGTCCCCCGCCTTCCCCGACCCCCGCCTGCCCCGACATTGCCTTTTGTCCGTTCCCCGCCTGCAGCCCGTGCCCCCGCCCGCCACGTCCCCCGCCTGCCGCCTGGCCCGACCCTCGCGTGGCCTAAGTCAATCCCCGTCCCCGTCCCCCGCCTTCCCCGACCCCCGCCTGCCCCGACATTGCCTTTTGGCCGTTCCCCGCCTGGCCCGACACCCGCCTGCTTACCTTTTCCGCCTCTCCTGAGTTACAGCTCCTCGCCGCTCTGCTCCTCCCCCGCGCCATGTCCGCCTCTCCGTTTTGCTCTTGACATGACCGCTCCTCCCCCGCGCCATGGCCAGAGCTCCTCTAACGCCGCTCTGACGCCGCTCCTCGACGTGAGCACGCACGTCGCGGCCGGCGCTACTTTGGGGGGACTACTTTTTTTAAATATTATTTTTTTAAATAAGGTTTATTTTTCAACTTTATATAGCCTATAACCATCTACACTCCCTGACGATTTCTACGGTGTATCGGGTGTGTAGATTAGCGCAGTGGTTCTGGAGTTTACCCGCCTCAAAGCTTGAAACTTTCTCCTTTATTATAGTAGTATAGATTAAAATATTATTGTGGCTTATTGAAAAATCATCAAATCTCATTCGAACCACATTTCATATAGATATCACCAATAATTAAGAGCTTCTAGTCTCTTTTTAAAAACAAAAACATTGTCATTATATACTAAAATAAATTCCTGTATTAAAAACCAATAAAATGTAGATCTTCCAAGTCCTAGTTAACATTCAAAAACACTTTATCACATACAAAATCAACACTATGCAGAGGGCACAAACAAAAGCAAAGAGGGAGAATATACTTGACAATGAGTGTCTCTTATTGACGCATTAATCTTCTTATTGCTCTCTATACAGGGTATCATTAAACATATAAAATCCACTGTGCTCTTTGCAGCCCATCAGATTTAATGTAATAGGTGCACCAACGTGTTTAGGTGGGTCCCAATGATTATAACCACCTTCTTCAGGATCAGTTAATGTCTCCCATAATGCACAAATTACAATTTGGCTGTATGTTCCAATATTATAATCAAATTCTTCATGTGTCAGTATGATATTCTTTACTCTCAATTTTTTAAAGATCTTTTAACCTCTTCGGTGCACGTGACGAGACCAGCTCGTCATGAGTCACGGTGGAGCTGCACTCATGACGAGCTGGTCTCGTCATAATGGCGCAGCCCCACCCACAGGCGATTAATTCCTGGTCTGTGTGGGTGAATTAATCAGTGGACGGGGTCGTGACGAGACCAGCTCGTCATGAGCACAGCTCCACCGTGACTCATGACGAGTTGGCCTCGTCACAAGCACCGCAGCGCCACGCTCACCCCCCCCCCGCACCGTGGGGGAATTACCCCCACAGGGAAGGGTTAAACCTCTTTATTCTGAGGCATAAAACTTTTTGGTTTACAATGAGCTGGATCCCGTCAGGATTCCTAATAAAACCAGGGTCACTGCATCCTCCGGTTACTCTTTCCATAATAAAAATCCATAACTTGCTGGATTCTTACAAGTAAGTTATTTTCTCTTTTTGTATGTGCTTTTTTTCATTAGTGGTGCAGGACGCATTTAGTTTTTGGATTGAACTAGAGGATGAAGTGACCACCGGAAGGGAAAATTAGAATTTAAGAGGGGAGATCATGAGGCCTACCTTGCTTGACTGGACGACACCGGCAGATCCCTTATGGCGGTACCAGATAATGAGGTGGTCTGGGCTGCCCTCATCACTCTGTGCCTGGCAGGTAGGGCAGGTCAAGCACACCAAGCTTGGGTCCTAATGTACGTCTGACGTGTCTGCTTCAGGTGGAATCGCTGTGGCATTAGCGGCTTGGTGCAGGTGCATGGAGCACTCTTCAAGAGGGAGTAAGCAAGGGGCAGGAAAAAAGTGCCTTCCAGCATGTCTGCCATCTGGAATTTTGTTTGAAGGTGGGGGAGTGGGTCGACTAACGTGGCAACTACATGGTCACATGCCCTGGTGGGGGGACTGAAGAAGGCCCTGGAACTTCCAGGGGGAGATGTGTCTGTAGGTCTTTCAGCAGGGCTTCCCCTGGAAATGTGAAAACTCAGGTCACTGGGCCCTTGGGCACTGTGTTGAAGAAGAGCAAGTGGGCCACACCTGGGCCCCGGAAGGAGGGGCTGATGGGTAGGGGCTGCCATTCCACACAAAGAGCAGAAGACAACTTTACCAGTTGGGGGTGGGGGCCCCCTACCCCCAGGGACACCCAGGCAAGCAAATGGTAGGAGGTAGATTTAAAGGCGCGCATTCAAGAACATCACCTCCTCATCCAAAAGACAGAAGAACACTGGGCTCAGATGTGTGAGGGTTAGGGAGAGGGTGGCTTCCCCGCCCCTGTTGCTGTGGAGTCTCAGACCGTGGATAGCTTGGTGGGGCTCAAGAGATGGGGGGCCACAGTACAAAAGGATGGTGGGTGTGGGTCCCCAAGGACCTGAAACATGATTTAGTTAGGACGGGAGCCAATACAGCTCTGGGGCCTGGTGGTAAAAGGGACCCCCCCGGTTGAGGCATCCTGGTGGGGGAGAGAGACGCAAGACTGGTTGCGGAGGCTGGGAGAAAAGTGGTGATACCAGCAGGGCACATGAAGGTCCCAGGACATTGGTCTGAAGCAGCAGGGGGGTTTGCAGTGGCCTGCTCTGCATCGAGGGATCGGTCACAAGGAGTTGCAATGGATGATCATTCATTTCAGCATGGCATGTCGATGCAATGCCAGAAACGAGTGGTGCAGGAGCATGTGTGTGAAGAGCCTTTCGGTGATGCAGAGCTCATTCTTGACTATGGGGATGACAGTGACGAATGGGAGGAAGGAGAGTTGCATGATGAGGATTGTTAACTAGTTGGGAGGCATGGGAGGACAGAGAGCACACCCAGAGTAGTTTGTGTTCTGCAGGTGTCAAGTGCGGACAAGGGGAGTGCCCATCCTACCGGACACTGGAGCAGCAGAGCATGACACAAAGAAAGGCTGTGGGCAGTGAAGTGTAATTGTGATTGCCAGGTAAATGTGATTGGTGGGTGGCATGGGACTTTGGGGATGCTGGGCCTAAGGGTAAGCCTTGCAGGTCGGTAAGAATGGGGGATGGTATGGTGGAGGACTCAGAGTCCGCGCTGACAGTGGCGTTGCCAAGGCTGCTCAGGAAGGTAAAGACTAGCAAGCCGGTGCTAGGTACCAGGGTCCAAACAGATGGTACGGTGGGGCCAGAAGGGAAGGAAGAGACAGTGGAAGATATACATAAGAATGGGGTTCCTTATATGGAATTAGCTATGCTCTTGTGGTCCCATTTTGTCAGAAAAAACTAAGAATGGGATTTGGAAGCACAAATATGTTGATGTTTTCAAACTCCTACATAGGGAGATTCAGGCTAGGGAGGGATCCAAAGAGAAGAGCGAGAGTTGATCAGGAGACCAAGGGTGCCTATAAAAATGGAAAATTGGACCGAAGCCTTTTTGATTTATGCTAGCATATATTTCAAGCATCTTTTGGATAGGGCTATTGCATTGCTGAAATACATAGACATTATTTGCAAGGTGCAGATGCACTTTGAGGGCTATACTTGACTGAGCTATGACAAGTAATATAGGGCCAGGATCAGTCTCAATCTGGATAAACCATGGAGGGAGGTGGATTCAGAGCTTTGGATGCAGTGGATGTCGTTCACTCAATCCTCGACTTCAACACATACAACCAGTGGCCTGCCAGTGACGTACCACTCCTTTCACCCCGTCCCACTCCAAAGGTAGTGGGATACATGCAGAAGCCAACTGAACCCACCACTGCGGCATGCTGGAACTTTAACAAGGGGTTTTACTCCCGGCACCCCTGTAAGTTTAAGCATGATTGTTCCAGGTGCGGAGGACGCTATACCATCACGCAATGTTTTACTCTGGACAGCCCGGTAGAGCAGTGGAAGGCCTCCAGAGGCTGGAGGCAGTCTGGAGATAAGGGCCTCTACCCCAGTTAAAATGGAGGCCTTGGTACCTTGGCTCTCTGTTTATCCTGACAGGGTGGCGGCTCTGCATTTGAGGTGGAGTTTCACTGAAGGGTTTAGGGTGGGTTACCAGGGTCAGAGGAAGACAGCAAGGAAACTTCCTCAGGTGGTAGCAGCAAAGCTGGACAAGGAGGTGGCGGAGGGTAGGATCGCAGGTCCACTCTTTGAGTGCCCTTTGGCAGATTTGATTATTTACTAATTGGGAGTGATGCCCAAGAAAGAGCCGAGGGAGTTCAGAATGGTTCACCACCTATCTTGGCCAGAGGACAGGTCTGTCAATGATTTGCTTGCTGAAGAACATACCAGGGTGCAGTATGTATCTGTAGATGATGCCATCCATCTGGCGCAGAGGTGTGGCCGGGGAACCAAAATAGCAAAGTGTGAAGCCAAGTCCACTTTTCATTTGCTGCCCATTTATCCTGCGGATTTCTCTTTGCTTGGAATGCAATTAGGGGGTGCCATATATGTGGATAAAGTGCTGTTGATGTGTTGTGCCATTTCCTGTGCCTTGCTTGAACTCTTCAGTACTTTTTGCACTGAGTGTTCAGCAGAAGCCGTGGGCCTCGTGGGATGTCTCATTACCTTGACGATTTCTTGTTTGTTGGAACGCGACCATCATTGGAATGTGTCTGGGCTTCGCACCATATTGATGCATTAGCGCAGCATTTTAGGGTGCCTCTGGCTCCAGAGAAAACATAGACCTAGCATTGTTCTGACGCTTCTGGGCCTTGAGCTAGACTCTGTGCAATGGGTGGCTTGTCTGCCGAAGGAGAAAGTGGATGAGATACTGGTTTTTCTATTGCATGTGATTGGGGAACAGAAGATTGAGTTGAGGGAAGTGTGAAATTGTTGGGATTCCTGAACTTGCGTGCGGGTTGGTGGGAGCAGGGAGGACTTTTTGCAGGCATCTCATCATGGCAGTACTGCTGCACCACAGGGTGCGAATCTCTGAGGGGGTACAAGTGGACCTGTGCATTTGGCAGACTTTTCTGGAGGTATTCAAAGGTGTGTCCTTGAACATTTTGGAGGAGACTATGGCATGACAGGTTCAGATATTCTCAAATTCTCAGGGTTTTGGTCTGTTCTCGGAGATGGTGTTCCGAGAAGTGGCTGTCACATTGATTGAGTCAAGGATGAACCATTGCCTTTTTGGAGTTTTTCCCACCATTGGTAGCCCTGGCAGTTTGGTGACAGGAGATGAGGAACACAACGGTTCTTTTTCATGGGTGGATCTGGTGAATAGGCAAAGATCAAGAGACTTGAGGGTATTATTTCTGTTGAGGAGGTTCATGCTGGTCTGCTTGCGGCTTAAATTTGTGTTCAGGGCGAAACATGTGCTCGGGACAGCAATAATATAGCTCATTCCTTGTCTCGTTTGCAGTGGCATCTTTTGCGCTGTTTGGTGCCAAGAGTGGAGGAGTTCAAGGCAGCATTATCGGCAGACATCTGGACCTGGGGGGAGCAAGAGTTGTTGGACTTGTCGAGAAGTCGTTGGCAGAATCCACCAGGAGAAGTTACAGGCTGGCATAGTGAGAATTTGGGGAGTTTTCGGGCTGTCCTTTTGAGTAGATGCGCCGTGGGCGACAAGACACTTAGCAGAGAGCTCTGAATTTTATTCTATTTTGCATTGATAAAGGGTTGTCGCTTACGACTATTGCGGGTAAGTTGGCCGGCATTTTGTTCTATGGTAAACTGTATTTGGTTTTTGACTCTGCCAAAGATGAGATGTAGGGAAAGATCTTAAAAGGGCAGGGCAGGGAGCAGGGTGTGGGGAGGGTGGCATTGCAGGAAGCTATTACATTCGAGTTGTTTCAGGCTTTGTTGGTAGTTCTGCCTCTGTATTGTTACGATCCGTTTGAGGTTGCGATTTTTCGACTTTATGAGTTGGAATTTTTGGGGCATTTCGGGTTTCTGAACATTTGGGTACTGCTTGTGCAGGAGGGGTGTTGTATGAGGAGATGCGGTTGGACCAAGGGAGACTGGGTATATGGCTTAGGAGGTCTAGGGCGGATCAGGCAGGAAGGGGGAGTTGGATGTGGCTGTGTCTGTGTGAGGGTGGCGAAAGAGAGTTCTGCACTGTGCGGGAATGGCACGTTTTCCTCTTGTTGCCTGGGAGATGCTTATCATGTGTTTTTTGTCATGAAGAAGGTAGCACGGTCAATGCTTCTGGCAGTGTTGCACATGGCTTTGCTCAGGCTGGGTGGCAGCCTTACATTTGGTGCTAAACTTCCGGGATCATTACCTCCATTGGATTGTTAAAATAGAGAACCTCATCCAATACCTAATTAGGGGACAGGAGAAGCTAGAGTGGGCGTTCGAGTGACAAATGACGTCTGCGCAAGCCAACCGAGACCTATTTAAAGCCGCAATGACACAACAGGTGGCGTACATTCCAAAGGCCGCGGAAAAGCAAGTACAATTAAGTACACTGGTACATGCACCTCAAGGTGCCCAAGCAGGATACCCGAATGTTGCTCTTCAGAAGTATATTCCCGTGGAGGATCCAGATGCATTTTTGTGGAACTTTGAAAGAGCAGCAAGAGCTTGTGGATGGCCTGAAGGTGAGTGGCCATTTTGCCAAGCCCCCTTTTTATCAGGCACAGCCCAAGCAGCATATCAGGTTGCGAATTCCACTGGCAATACCTCCTATAAAGAGATTAAGGAAATAATATTAGACCACCTTGGCATGGATTCAGAAGTGTATAGAGTAACATTTTGGAAAGAAAGTGGCTCTCCAGGGGATAATCCAAAAACCCTATTTTTCAAATTGAAAGCTGCAGCAGACAAATGGCTTAGACCACAAGAGAACAGCAAAAAAGAGATAAAGCACTTCATTTATCTAGAGCAGTATTTGGAAGCCCTCCCCTACGCTAACAAACATTGGCTGATGCAAGAACCTCATCTGACAGTTGAAAAGGCCATGAACATGCCAACCACTTTTGCTCGATCTCAGCCAAAATCCCTTTTCGGAGAACCAGAAAGACAATTATGTTCCTCTTCAATACACGGGAAAGGAGAAAAAAAACAACCCAAGACCCATACCAAGCTGCCCAAAGGCCGACTACCTAAGACTGAGTTCCTACCCTCTAACGGACCACGTTTTGATTGTGGAGAGTGGAGACACATAGCTAGACTCTGTCCCTGAAGAAAAGCATGGAGGAACCAATGGACATTAGCTGTTTGCCCCAATCACTTCTACACATGAAGGAGCTAGGGTCCTGCTTCTATGTAAGTCTTTTTGTCAAAGGGGAAGAGGTCTCTGCCTTGCAAATACATCCTAACATCAATATACCCATACGCTGCGTTCAAGGTGACATTAAAATATATCCCCTCGTGAGTATTACAGTCCAAACATTAAAAGAGCCACCGATGCAGGTGAAAGTAGGATTGATGGGTTCCTTTACCTTTAATTCAATCCGTGATAAGGTTAAGGAAGGTAGGGTTATCTGTTCCTAGGATTATCTTCTCAGTAAGAGTATCTGTCTTACTGAGAAGATAATCGTAGGAACAGATAAGCCTACCTTCCTTAACCCCTTCGCCGCAGCGCAAATTCTGCTGCGGTGCGTGAGGGAAGGGGGTGGCGTAGCGGTGCAGTGCTCATGACAGCTCCCGGCTGTCATAAATCATGGTGGGCGTGTGCTCATGACAGCCGGGAGCCGTCCTACTCCGCCCACTAATTAATTGGCCCATACAGGGGGGGGGAATTAACACCGCGTAGGAGGAGCGGCAACGTTCGGACGGCTCCCGGCCGTCATGAGCACACGCCTACCGTGACTCATGACGGCCAGGAGCCATCATGAGCACCGAAAAGGTTATCCTTATCACGGATGGAATCAAAGGTCAAGGGACCCATCAAATCCCCACCCCAAACATACTTACGCAAGCTCCATGGGCTTCTGACAGAAATTTCCGGTATGCTCAGGCTGAGGATCCTACCCTTGGGATGGCCTGGCAACAAGCAAAAAACCCTTATATCCCTCTGCAACTTGTTACCCCAACTTCTTCATCAAAAAATATTTATTATATCCAGTGAGAAAACAAGATGACCCTCCTCAGTTAGTGGTACTCCAACCATTCCGCGAACAAGTACTTTTTCTCTCACATCCACCTCCTTGCCGGACATATCCGCACCTGAAAGCCACTCAAACAGTTTTAAGGCACTTTTATTGGCCTAGTATCTTTTCCAATTTAACCAAATATTACCAGGAGTGTGAGGTCTGCCAGAAGAAAACCCCCTAAAGACCTCCTTCTGTACCCCTACAGTCCTTTCCAAAAATAAGGAAACTGTTTGAGAGAGTGCATATGGATCTTTAGGTCCCCTCCATAGGTCCAAAAAAGGGAATCTATAAGCGTTGATAGTAGTAGATTACACAACAAGGTACCCAGAAGCATTTCCATTAAGAGCTCATACTTCCACTAACATAAGTGATAAGTTACTGGATCTCTTTTTCAGAGTTGGATTTCCCTGAGAAATCCTAATGGACTAGGGGACTCCTTTTGTGTCCCGTCTTATGGGACAAATTTGTAAAACCCTCAATATCGCTCACATAAAGACTTCGATGTACCATCCACAAACAGACGGTCTGTGTGAGACATATAACGCCACACTTAAACTAACACTCAAGAAAATGCTGGCTACAGAAGTCATAGAAGTCATCAGAAGTCAAGTACAAAGCAGCCTTTGGAGTTTCTCCCTTTGAGATTCTCTATGGGAGACAACCACAGACTTTACTAGAGATGGCAAAGGAGGCCTGGGAACAAGCGAAACCCGAAGATACTCAAACTCTCCGAGATTATACCCAGGGATTAAGAACCTGTCTACGTAAACTAACATACTTTATTCATGCTAACCTCGAGAAGGCCCACATACAACAACAATCTTTCTATAAACAGACACCTAGAAATCCACGATTGGGTGTTAGTGCTTCTGCCCCCTTCCATAAAAAAACCACCCAGAATGGAAGGGCCCTTATGAGGCTGTTGAAAAGATCGGCCTTACAAAATATAAAGTACAAGTCTCTCCGCGAAAAACACAAATCTATCACATTAACCCATTAAAATAATGGTTAGGATCACCTCCTAAAAACAGCAACCTTTTACTTCCAGATTCTGTTCCTTCTTCCCCTAATCAACTGGTTATCAATGAAGCCTTAACCTAAACCCATAAAGAATCCCTTCAAGAAGTCCTAACCACATTTGCGCCCATCTTCTGTGATCTCCCGGTAGAACAACCCTGTGGAACACTCCATAATCACTCCTCCAGGGAGGGTGGTCAAACCACGCCCTTACCAAATCCCAGCTGCTAGATGAGGTGTTATAACTATAGAGATAGAAAATATGCTATATAAGAATGGGAGTTATAAAACCATCACAGAGTAACTGGTCATCTCCCATTGTCATTGTTCCAAAACCCCATTGCTCGATTCTTTTTTGCATTGACTTTAGGGCAGTCAATGCCATCTCAAAATTCGACTCATAACCACTCCCAAGAATAGATGAGCTAATTGAAAAACTTGGGGTGGCTCCATATATTTCTACCCCTGACCTCACTAAAGGGTATTGGCAGGTGCCCTTATGGGCCGAGGACCAAGAGAAAAACGATTTCAGCACCCCCACTGGCCTTTTTGAGTTCACGGTACTACCTTTTGGCTTACATGGAGCCTTTGCTACATTTCAAAGACTCATTTATAAAGTGCTCCATGATCATCAGTCCTACTCATCAGCTAATCTAGACGATATTGTGATATTTATTTCCAATTGGGAACAACATCTTCTACACTGCCGATACATCTTTCAACAAAGTTCGATACCTGCAATATCTCCTGGGAAATGAAGTTATTGCACCCAACAAGAAAAGGTCAAGGCCATCCTAGCCACCCCCTTCCCGACTACTGAGAGAGATATTCAAGCCTTTTTAGGTTTACTAGGGTATTACCATAGATTTATAGCCCAATACAGACCCTTTGACAGATCTTTTAAAAAAAGATGTAAAAACGAAAGTCGTATTAAACCCCACTACTGCCTGGAAGGATAACTCACCTGGACCAGGTCTCCCAGGTAAAAACCATGGCTTTGTCTACCTTTCACGGGGGATTACATGAGATGTTCAGCCCCCAGGAGCCCAGACTCATCTTCAGTGCAAAGCCACTCTGCCTTGGGATCTGCCTGGGCCTTCACGTTGGATCCCAAATCTGTTCCACACCCTGGACAAGGGCCCTCCCCAGTCTGCAGCCACCATATCCTGGGTAGGGACTGTAACCCCAGTCCATCGGCTAAGGGTGCCCTGAGTCAGTACTTTCCAGCTACCTGGCGCTCAAGCCATTGGAGCTAAGGAGAGTTAAACCTCCATCCAATCACCCTTTTCCCTTAGGGCTGTCTGGAAAGCCATTTTTCCCTGACTTTTAAGCCCCCATGAAGTAGGGGGCTAACAGAACACAAGCGTGGAAAAAGTCAGAGTTACCTGAGCCAGCTGGCCCACCAGTCACCTGGTTGTCCAGCCCAGCGAACAGATGGCTTGGGCCAACCTGATGACCAGGTGACATCTGGCAACAAAGCCACCATTCAAGAGGCTTTTTTCTTGAGCCCCTGACCGGCGTCATGCATATAGGTGACTCCTCTGGTGTCCGCACAAGTTATCTGGTCTCCTTGCAGACTTGGTAGGCATTGTGTTCCCATCCCTGCACCTGGTGACGCCGGGCAGGAGTCGGAATCCCTCATCCCAGACTGTAAACGGGCCCGCATCCCATCCCTTCCATTAGCCTGGTGGCAGAGGGACCCTAGATAAGGGACATGGGCTCCCACAGACAGAGACAAAAGCTTATCTCAGAGGATGACTATCAGCAGACTGCAGCAAGGTAGCTGTTTTCTTCAAGTATCCCGCTTGCATGTCTTGTTGTCACAACTTGGTTTTCATTAGGCCTGGGTGCAGTTTGCAGAGCGGAACTCCGTGAAGTGACTAAAAAAACTCTGCTGTGTTAGGCAGTGTTGTGCAAGTGGTAGAGTTTGTTATGTCCCATCATAAACAAGGATTTTTAGCACTAGGTGTATGTACTGCACTGAAAAGTCAGTACAAACTGCACCACACATAGTGCAAGAGGGCACTGCTTCCTTCTGCCGCTCACGTGGATTTTGATTTGCAGCGTGTTGCCATTTTAGGGCAGGTTGCAGGGCATTAGGCCATATTTTGGGGGTGGTCAGTCACATTTGAGCATATGCACTGGTGATTGATGGCGGTGCACGGGATGCAACGAGCAAGGGAAGGATCTTCAAGGGAGGATGTTTGGAGGGTAAGTAAAGGAGAGATTGGTAATATGGAATGAAGTCAGTGAGTCAAAGAGGGGCTAGAGAAGAAAATCATATGGTATTACTGGAGGAGTGGAAGTGGTGAGTTGTGAATGGTGCGGGGAGAATGGTGCGGGGAGAATGGAACTATTTGGGTTATGTCAAGATTCATTTTTTTTTATTATTGTTAATGTTAATAAAGTTCATCAGTACTTTAGCACCTTTGTGCTAATAAATATCCTTTTATGCTAACAAATCCAAGGCCAATTAGGGAAAATAAAATCATATCTTTATATATAATTTAGAAACCAAGAACTTCATTCAACAGTTAATAAAAGATTTAACCAAATGCAGTTCAAGACACAAATACTGACAGGTTTGAAGCACAGGAGTCAATACTGTCAGGCAGACACAGTCATGGTCAAGGGGAAGTAAATTTTGCATTGGGTTAGATAGCGGAGTACCGCCAACACATTTACCGTTGCGGTCAAAAGAAGCAACACTTTGCCACTGAGTTTTGGGGGACAATGGTCGCTCAGAGTTCCGGGACAGTGCTACTCCAGGGAAGTCAGAGTTTTTGAAGTACCAGGGCTCGGGCATAGCAGGCTGTTTTGGGTTACTAGGATTGGAGGTGGCAGAGGTATTGGGATGCTGAATGGGTTTTTCACTGGTGGCGTTCAGCTACAGGTGTGGTGAGGGCAGTCCATTGCAGTCGGGCGGTTGTGCCCAAGTTGCTGCTTTCACACAGTCAGTGCTACCAGAAAGCTGGTACAGGCTCACAGGAGTGGTGCTGTTTCCAGCGCCGGTCGCAGGTTCTGTGAAGATCCCTTAGGCTGGTGGATGCATTAAAGGGGGTTGGTTACCGGACTGGTGAACGAAAGGCCTTGGCTGCTGCAGCTTTTGGGTGACAAAGTGAATTGTGTCAACACAATCTGTGCCGGTCTGCACCTTGTGGCGCTCTTTTAATGGCAGTGTGCCAGGGAGTAGTATCACTAGTCCAAAGGGAGATCTCAGGAAATTGGCGAAGGCTGTCAGGGCTGACCACAATTGTTGAGTCTTTTTGAGCAGGGGCCTGACATCTGCGAGTTTCCAGGCGTCTGGAACGGTGTCCCATATTTAATGTTAGTGCTAAAGTAAAGTGGATCTGTCCACATGGAAACATGTTTTTGATATGGAAACAATGGAGGGTAAATCACAGTGTGAAATGTAGGGGAGTAGTAATATTCCAAGAAAACTACAACCTTGGTAGATGTCTGATGAACTGCAAAATCCATGCATATCGTAGGCAAAAGTCTACAATGATAGCTTTGTTAATTCTGCCCTGGTTGGGCCCATATTTCTTCGGCAAATGGCTATGGAGTACCATGTTTAGGAGTTGTTTCTGAAAAAGCTCCTATTCCCTCTTAAGGCTACTTATGAATTGTGTGTGAGGTGTTTGAGTGGATTCAGAGATCATAACCTTGGTTTCATTGTTTGGTGTTATGTTTGGTTTCAGTACTAGTGTCACAGTCTTGATGCTATTGTACAGATTGCCCTTACGCCTATCTGCTATCTAGCATCTCACTCAGCAATCTGCTAGACTACTGAATTCCATAATCATTTAAAGCCAGATGGGATACTTGAGTGACTGACCTGAATTTACTAGGGCAAAGATGTATTCACCTTTTAACGCAAGCAGAAATAATTTTGTACCAGTATATGTACACCTGCAGTAATATGCAATGCCAGAGTGTGTGAAATATAGCTTTTGCATGTGAATAACCTGCCCCATCACCCTTTTCTTGTGCAACAGTCATTAAGCAAATTCTTCGTTGTTATAATAATAATCACACATACAACTGAAACTAAAATGACAGATATATGAAAATACTCCCATAATGTAATATTAGAGTAGCATCACTGAAGATTTCTTGCTGACAAACGCGTATTGTTTTTTTACCCAAAGTCAAGTAGACATAGAACCATGTTTTCTAAGGTGCGAAACTCCATTTGAAGGTCAGTCTTACTTTGATCATAATCAATGCGTCCATTAATTATGACCCAAACTTTGAAATGTTTTTTATCCCCGAAAAAAAACATTCATCTTTGTTAGACCGACGTAATCCTTAAGTACAACTATGTGGTGTAAAGCACACGTTGAAGCAATATAGTGAAAATAGAAAGTTGAAATTGCAATTTTCCTATTAGCATCACCAGAGAATCTGGATTTCATTAAAGACACGGAGGCTAACATTATGCATTATCTTTTAATACAGTCACAAGCAGCCGCACTACATCATAAACAAAATAGTTCTAGAATGGAGTGAACAGAGGGTATTAAAGGCATGAGCAAGAAACAGACTGCCTCTTTTAAATGAGAAGAAACAACGAAAGTTTCAAAAGGGTGAGTTCCAACTTGTTCATGGGAATGTAGAATCCAAGAGTCCAGAGGGAAGACACAAAGTGAGGAGGACTCAAGGATGATGAGAAGAATCCATTAAAAGGAATTATCTGAAAAGGAGGAAAATGTTAAAGATTTGAAAAATCAGAGTATCAAACAAAGCAGTTAAAGCAGTATAATAAAAGGTACAGAATAAAACAATTGAAAGAATTGTTTATACCATAATAAACTAAGCAAGAATTAGTCCATCCATGGGAGGGACAGGTGGCATAATTTTAGCCTCCGTGTCTTTAATGAAATCCAGAATCCAGATTCTCTGGTCATGCTAATAGGAGAATCGCAATTTCATTACAAGACCGGAGGCTACATTATGCATGTTGGTAGCCCTGAACGACAACATCAGACATGTGCTCAATTGGTTTACAATAATGATGAGCAAATGTGGAAGCATTTGACCAATCGGCAGCTTTGAGGATATCATCCAACTTACCACCAGACCAGAAAGATTTCCTGGCCATAGCACCTCTAAGAGAGTGGGCTTGGAACTTAGATAAGTCAACGCCAGCAAGGCTCATAGCGGATTTGACCCATCTGGCTATGGACGTAGCAGTAATTGGTTTAAAGGGTTTAACAAATGAAATAAGGAGTTGGTTAGCACCCTGAGGGTGAAGGTCTTTCATTCTAGAATCATATTCTTTCATACAGTCTACAACACAGAGTTTTTGCACAAATCAAAGTGAGGGTAAAAAATCAAGCCTGACATAGTTTTGGTTCTTCTAAGGATTTGAAACTTAACACCATACATATCATATGATCTATTAGAAATATCAAGACATTTGATATCAGAAACTCTACGGCATGAAATTAAACATAAGATATTTTAATGGAAAGACATTTCCTATTAAGTAAAGCATTATCAGGCCAAGAAGAAAAAGGTCTAAAATAGCCTTAACATCCCACAAAGATTGGTATGTAGGTCTAGGAGGTCCCCTTAGTCTAATACTTTTCAAGACTCTACAAACAATAACATTTTTACCTATTGTTTCACTATTGATAAGGGAGTTGCTAGCAGAGATAGCTGACCTATAACAATCGATCTATAGGAAAGGTCCTTGTCGAATTGTTCAATAAGAAAATTAACTATGCGTATGATAGGAGCACCAACTAAACCATTTTCTCCAAATGTTATTGTACCTATAGTGTGTTCCTGGTGTGCATGATTCTCAGAGAAGAGTGGCAGCTGATGACGAAAGGCCAGACAGTTCGTAAGATTGCCTGACACTTTCCAGGCAAGAAGGTTCAAATTCCCTGAAAGAATTAGATGGTGATCTTCTCAGTCTGCGTTTGTACCCAGACCCCTGACCACTGGAATTAGGAAGGGAATGTTGCATGCCAATTCCAGGGTGGTCGGGAACCATGCCTGAGATGACCAAAAGGGAGTTATCAGGATTAAAGCACATTGGTCCAGTCTCACCTTCTGCAGGACTCTTTGAATCATCGCAAAGGGAGGGAACACGTAACCCTGAAGGTCTGACTAGCATTGGAGAAAGGCTTTCACTGCAAGAGCGCCCTGGTCCGGCATCCAGCTGAAGTATTTCTGTAACCGAAAAGTTAATCTGCTCGCAAATAAATCAAAATCCAGAGGACCCCAAATCCGATTCAGAGCGTTGAAAACCATCACGTCGAGTTTCCAATTGCTGAAGTCTAAGGGGAATCTTGAGTTCCAATCTGCGGAAATATTTGATTTTCCTGGAAGGTATGCCGCTTTTAGAGAGATTTTGTGCTCTAAGCATAGCATCAAGAGCCTCTTGGCTAAGTCGGAGAGGTCTGCTGATCTGATCCCGCGTAGGCGGTTGATATAGGATACTGCGGAGATGTTGTCCATCTTGAGGATAACAGATCTGCTTTGAAGCAAGTGTTTGAAGCTCATTAGGGCGTATAAGCCTGCCGTAAGTTCTAAGAAGTTTATATGATGGGAGGTCTCCGCAAGAGACCATACACCATCATTGTTTTGGTTGAGGAGGTGAGCACCCCAACCATGAAGGCTTGCGTCTGATTCCAGAACAAATTTCGGTGTCGAACCAAAGATTGCTTTGCCCTTCCAGGCATCCAAATTCTCCAGCCACTATGAGAGCTCTGACCTGGCTTCCTGATCTAAGGATACAAGATCTCCGTACCACAGGCCAGACCTGAGAGCTTTCCCTTTTATTCTCTGAAGAACTCTGAAGAACTCGGTAGTTGAAAGGCCCCGGAAAGATAGCTTGAATGGAACAAGAGAAGTCTGGCTAGCTCTCGTAGGGTCAGAGAATCTTGTTTCAGAACAGACCTGATCTCTTTGCGGATTTTGGCAATTTTCTTGGTTGGAAGACGGAGAAGGCATCTTGAGGTGTCTACAGTAAAACCGAGGAACTCCAAGGATCTGGAGGGGCTAAAGATAGATTTTTACCGGTTTATAATGAAACCAAGACTCTCTATGAGGTCCATGGAAGTTTTGAGGTCTTCTAGGATCTGTGAATGCAGTTGGGACATAATGAGAATGTCGTCCAGATATATAATTAAGTGGATACCCCTTTCCTCTCAAAAGAGAGGTGATATTTCTCATAATGTTGGTGAAACACCAAGGGGCAGATGAAAGGCTGAAAGGGAGAGCCTGAAATTGGAAAAGGCAATTGTTCCTCTAGAAGGAGGTCCCTCAGGAGGTGAATGTTCTCCATTTTGAAGTACCTATAAACTAGCTATTTCTTTACTTCTCGAAGGTTTATGACGGGTCTCCAACCTTTTTCCTTTTTTTGAACAAGAAAAAGAGTGCTTACAAACCTCTTTAGAGACCACAAGACTCCTAAAATTGCACCCTACTGAAGCATGGAAGCGATTTCCTCTTGTACAATTTTTTGTTGGTCCTCTGAAAGAATCGGAGGTTTGGGGGTATACGTTTGAGAAGGGATTTTGAGAAAATCTATTTTGAAACTTCGAACGGTTTCCAGAACCCAGGGGCCTTGAGTTAAAGATTCCCATACATGGTAAAAGTACTGGAGTCTGCCCCTTACCTTTGGAGGGAAAGAAGAAGGAGGAAGAGGAAGACTTACTTTGAGAATTGGAGTTGATGGGAGTTCCACAGGATCTGAAACCTCTGCTCCGTGAGCTTCTTACTCTTTGAGGATAGAATTGAGTGTTGGATGGGTAGAAGCCTCTTCCAGAGCCTCTGAATGTTGAGAAGGACCTTTGGCTGCTATAGTCGGAAGAAAGGCCCCTGCTTCCAGCCCGTCCAAAAAGGTTGGGATTAAAAACGCGTCTCATATTGGCCTGGGCCTTGTCAAGGGCTGTGAAGGTGGAGGCATATTTCCCAATTGATTTAATCATGTCCTCACCAAAGAGGAGGCCTCTGGGGGTTTGAGAGGGCTCTTTTTCAGCCATGTCACCCAATTTGGGATTAATTGTGGTGAAGATGTCTCTCCTCCTCTCGATGTTAAGACTGGCATTGCCGAGGAGGACAAGAGCTCTTTGGCTCCAACCTTTGATGAGGTTGGTGTCAAGAGGTGAGTCAGAGATATGACACTCTTCAGCCATATCTAAAATCCTGGTGTGGGGCCCCAGGATATCGAGGAGGCGGTCCTGGCAGCCCTGAAGGGATCTCTCTAGACCTTTTCTTGGGTCTCTGCCCAGTTTAAATAGAAATGTAACTAAGTCAGGGTCAAGGTGGGGGGTCTGGCAGACATTATCTTGTATCGAGGGTCTAGGGCACTCGGATCTAAGGGTAGTCTGAGTCTCTCTTTCGAGTGAATTCCTGAGCCATCTTTTAATAAATTGGGCAACATGGTCTTCGGGAGACCATTTTGAGCTATTGGGGTGGGAGAAGTTGAGTTGAAAAAACATTTCCTGGCCCAAAGGTTTGAGAATAGCATTCTTAGAGGAGGAGGGGGAGTCAAGGTCAAGTTGGTTGTTGAAATCAAGGTCCTTATCATCTAAATCGAGGACAAATTCATCATAGGTGTTCTGCAAGCTCTCCTCCTCCTCAGAATCAGTGTCTGCGTTGTTCTGAGCACTATTGTAGTTTGTGCCGCTAGGGACAACAATCAAAGTTGTGCCACCAGGGACACCCATCAAAGTTGTGCTGTGAGGGACACCAGTAATATTCGAGGTGTAAGAACCTCCCAGAATGTCTGAGGTTCTAAGACCTCCCAAGTCGGTTGAGGTGCTAGGACCTCCCGTAGTGCTCCTTGAAAGAGGCTCAGAGTGTTTAGATTTTTTAGCCCTCTTGCCTTGGGTAACGTGAAGATCACAAGTAACGGGGTCATCAGGAATCTCGTTGTGATCAAAGGCAAGGTGTCTTTTTGACGACATCACTTCTTAAAGAGTGTCTAGCATGCAAGACCTCCTTTCCGTTTGAAAAAAGTTCTTAAAAGACTCATTGGCATAATTGGGGGAGCTAGCTGTGGCATCATCTGAGTCAATATAAGACATACTTGTTATTTAAAGGGATATTGTAGAAGTCAAAGTTTTTATTTTTTTAGGGATGAAACAGTTAAAGAATTGGGCAACACTGTATATATAGGAATGTTCTCCCTTTTTAAAAAATGTTTATGCAAGGGTAAAGTTGTATAATAAAATTGGGCAAAACGCGATAGGAAAGAGAGTCTCTGTTAATCTTGGGCAGCAGCTGATGAGTGCAATGTAACTGACAAGGTCGCTCGAGCCCAGCCCCTGCCGGAGATGTTAATTAGAGGAGCGGACGTAGGCAACAGGGGCATGGAGTGCCACCGTTCCTAAGGAGCGCTTGCGATGTCTGAGAGAGCACACATGAAATGCATTGAAAATGGACGAAAAACGTGAGGGGAGGCAGCGGGAACAAATCCGGAAAAGAAACAAAGGGCCGGAGACGGGGAAGGCGTGTTCAGTGAACGCGCAAAGCTGTGGAGATATGAGTGCGGGCCCGCCCGAGGCAGAAGGAGAACACTTCGGTGAGGGGGGGAGGGGGGTTAGAAGCTTGATGACCGTTTATTGGAAATCAAGGGGGAGGAGGGTTGGGAAAGAAATCCGAGTTCCAGAAGGAAAATATAAGCTGTGTTAGCTATAAATTAAGGTAAAAGAGTACAATAGAGATAAACTGTAAGTTCTGGTAATACAGTCTAGTAGTTTATAGAGTAAGATTAGAATATTTTAAAATTAGAGAGGGCGTGGCTACGCGGGCGAAGATGGTGGACGCAGCTTGTTAGAGCTCCCACCGGCCCGTTCTTTATCCGATTAATTATCCTGGCTTCCGGACCCGTTTAGTCACCCACACCGCCGGTGAGAGTTGCGGAGGGCAGTAGGTGTCATCCGGTGTGCCCTTCGGTGCTCCCGGATCGTTGGCAGAGCCGAAAGCAGCGGCAGCAGTCTGCGGCCTTGTCCCCGAGGGAAAGCCAGGACCTCGAGTTTGGCGCTCCCCGGCCGGGGGGTCTTCGCACCGGCCAGCTGACACCCGCTTCCTCGGGGCTGGCGGGGCTCTCCTAACTGGCGGAACGAGGAGCTGCTGGACGGACCCTCCAGCTGTGGTGGGTGCTTCGATCTGGCGTCAGGAGGCAGCTGGAGAGCGACGCGGCCTACATCGGGGCCGAGAGACCGGGGCCTCGATTTTCGGGGTCTCCAACAACGACAGCAGAGGCAGTGCGGAGGCGGCGAGGCCGGCTGGAGCAGCAGCAGGGGCGATCCTGAGAAGACCGGTGGGGGTGCCTGGCTGGACAATATCCTGGTTGGGCCTGAGAGCCGCCGGTGAGTGCCCGAGACAGCTGGTTGACGGAGCGGGGGGGCTCCCCGATTGACTACAGGTGGTGGTTTGCGGTGTGGACGGGAGTGGCATCACGGGACCCCCCGCTGGTGTCTGGAGTACCGGTGGGGTACGGCGGAGCAGAGACTGGGCCCAGCCGGTGCACTGCAGTGCACACGTTCTCTCCAGACGATCTAGTGGAGCACGGGTGACGATAAGGAGAAAGCCCCCTCCTCCCCCCTGGCCCTTTATTCCCCCCCTGGTGGCGGACAGTGCTTGAGGACTTGTGGGCCAGGTGTCCATCCTGCGGTGAGTGCGTGCCTGTGGTCCGGGGTGCTGAGGTGGGCCCAGAGGCTGGTCGCAACTGCTCGGACATTTGTCGGACCTTGGGGTGCTGTGGCCATGACCAGAGGAGGGGGCGGCAGCGGATCCGCTAAGCAAGGGACCCTGGATAAATTTACCGGAACGAGTGGGGCATCGGGTGCCTCGGGCGGGGGCCATGGCTCGGGCCCTGACAACGCGGCTCTGATGGCGGCAATCACCCAGTCCAGAGACATGCTGGACGCCAAGATCGGGGCGGTTGGCGCGGTTGTGACCCTCCTGCGTCAGGATTTGAGGAACGCCGTGGTGCACATTACTGAAGCCGAATCCTGAATATCGGAGGTGGAAAACGACGTCGTGACCCTGAAGCGAAAAATGGCGGCGATGGAAAACGTTCAGCGAGGCCTTGCGCTCCGCGTGGAGGACGCGGAAGGGCGGGCGCGCAGAAACAACCTTCGTTTCGTGGGCTTCCCGGAAGGCTGCGAGAAGGGCAACATGGAACAATTCTTGTCCCAATGGCTGGAGTCCTGGCTTCCCCCTGAGGTGCTGTCACGATGCTTCGTGATTGAGCGGGCACATAGGGCCCTGACGCAGAAACCGCCGGCGGGGGAGCAGCCCAGACCAGTGATCGCAAGGATCCTAAACTTCCACGACAGGGACACTATCCTACGGGAAGCACGGTCCAAAGACTCGCCTTTATTTGAAAATAAGAAGATAATGATCTTCCCGGATTATACCAGGATTGTGCAACAACAGCGCCACTCGTTTATCGCAGCCAAGGCAAAGCTGCGAGGCCTGAAGATCCAGTACTCTCTTCTTTATCGGGCCCGCCTGCGGGTAATATTCCAGTCACGGACTCACTTCTTTGACACTCCAGAGGATGTCTTTAAGTGGACGGATGAGACAGTAAGGGTCCGGCCGCACGACCAGCCGGGACTGAACCCGGGCCACTCGAGGGGCCCGACGCCGGAGCGTGAGGATCCCGTCGTCAAAGGCAGAAGAAATAGACGGTCATGGTCACGTAAACGCTCCCCTTCACGGGGTGGGAGGTGGGAAGGCGGTCCTGCAGACTCAGACCACTCTGGCAAGGACGGTGGTACCTCAGGGGACTGACTCAACATATGCTGATTACAAACTCCCGCTGGGAGTAGGGCTTTCCTAGGTCTGTTTGGACAGCTGCTTGCTACCAGAACTGTGTTGTTGCTGTTTGCTAGATATCCTAACAGTTGTGTGGCGGTGTGGGGGGCAGGGGGGGTTCGGTTAGCCCTTATATAGGGGCTTTGCCTCCTACTTAAGTGGGAGATGTTGGGGAGGGGAGTCGATTGGTTGGGTGGGTAGTTGGGACAGTTGGGGAAGAGACTTATGGGGATCCATTGGAGTGGGTGGCCGCTGACCCCCCGTTGGGGGTTGGGGCGCGCCTGCGCCGCGACATGTACTTCAATGTTGTTGAGGTATGGGGGAGGGGGGTGGTTGGGATGCGAGATGTTGAGTTGGGGTTGGGTCTGGGGGCTGGGGGAGGGGGGATGCACAATGTTTGGGTCCACAGGGGTAACTTGTTCACGCACGATGGTTCGCCAGGTTCGATTCTTGTCATTTGAGCAGGTGTTCTCTTCTATGCCCGGGCAGCTGCGCCCAGATGCTTTTCATGGCGGCTAGAGGTCGTACTTTGGAGCCCTCTAGGGCTGCGTTGAAAGTTGTAAGTTGGAATGTGAGGGGCATGCTCGACAAAATCAAGCGTGGGGCTGTGCTACGTCAGGGGAAGCGGGAAAAAGCAGACGTCGTTTTACTACAGGAAACCCATCTGCTAGGTACGAAGACGCTGAGTCTGCAACGTTATGGGTATCACCAGGTGTTTCACGCAGGGTTTGTCCGGGGGTCCCAGGGGGTGGCGATCTTGGTCCATCGTAGGGTTGCTTATACCCATTCCTCGCAATGGATTGACGCCCAAGGGAGGTATGTCATCATTAAGGGAATGATCGGTGAGGAACAAGTGGTGTTTGGTAGTGTGTATGCTCCCCCCCATTGCAATGGTCTCTAGTGGAGAAGCTGTTTATGGTCTGGGCTGAGGTGCCGGATGTATTGTCGGTGATTGGCGGAGACTGGAATGATGTAATGGATGGCTCTGTGGATCGCTTTAGGCCTGATGGCGGACCGCTGGCGGCTGCACCTACGAAACTGAGTGATATGGTCGGTGGTATGGGATGGATGGATGCCTGGCGCTGCCAACACCCGCACAGTAGAGAATTCACATACGTGTCGGCTGTACATCGCTCATTCTCGCGGCTAGATTATCTGTTTGTCCCGCGCGCCGTCATGGGAAGGGTGGCATCGACCGTTTTTTTGCCCAGGGGGCTTTCGGACCACTCCCCGATTACGGTTGACATCCTTCTAGACAGGCGGCGCCAGCCGTTTCGATGGCGCCTATCCACCTGGCATTTACAACGGGAGGATTATCAATCTCACATGCGTGAAGCTATAGCTCACTACTGGGAGGAAAATGAGGGTCCCGACATGGATGCGGTGACCCTGTGGGAAGCTATGAAGCCAACGCTCAGAGGTGTGGACATAGCCTGGTGCACGAGGGCCCGTAGAACTCGGAAGGAAGACTTGGAGAAGGCGGAGGATCGCGTCCGCACTCTCGAGGCGCGGTCTACGGAGACGGGGCGGAGGAGGATACGCCACGGCTCCTGCAGGCGCAGAATGATGCTGCCTCTTTGTTACTTGAGGAGTCGCGCAATACATGGCTAGCCACGCAGAGTAGGATATACCAGTGGGGGGATAAATCCAGCTCTATGCTGTACAGGCTATGCCAGGGGGCGCTCCAGGCGCACACAATGCCTGTACTGATGGATGACGCTGGGACCCCTATCACTGACCCTGGGGCCGTGGCTGGCAGTTTCGCGCGTTACTATGAGGCGCAGTACGCCCCCAGGGATTCCCTGCTGGCGGCGGAGGTAGACAAATTTCTGGCGGATCTCCCGCCGCGGGGGGTCTCCGATGAGGAGTGGGTGGATCTGGAGCTCCCTCTGTCCGCGGAAGAACTGGATAGGGCATTGGGCGAGCTGAATGCCGGAAAGGCCCCTGGGCCGAGCGGTTTCCCGTGCGAGTTTGTAAGGAAATACCACCCCCAGTTAGGGCCCGCTTCAAGAAGGCGTTGGACGCGGCAAGGGAGCGAGGTCGGATGCCGCAGGACTGGAGACATGCAGAGATAGTGGTGTTTTGTAAGCCGGGGAGGCCGCCGGATAGACACGACTCTTATCGCCCTATCTCTCTTCTGAATATAGAGGCGAAGATCCTGGCGAAGGCACTGGCCAATCGTCTCCTGCCTCTCATTACCACTCTGGTCCACCCAGACCAGGCTGGTTTTATGCCCCACAGGGCCACTAGGCACAACATTAGGCGGGCCCAAGTTGCTCTGGAAATGATGAACGCCACTGGTTCCCAGGGGGCGCTCCTCTTAGCCGACATAGATAGGGCCTTTGATTCCCTGAGCTGGTCGTACCTGCAAGCGCTCCTGCCTCGCTTGAATCTTGGACCTCACTTCCTTTCGTATGTGCGACTACTATATACGGATCTGACGGCGTCTGTGCGGGTGGCAGGCGCAATTTCCGACGCATTCGCCATCGGAAGGGGCACCCGGCAGGGCTGTCCGCTCTCGCCGTACTTATTTGCTCTCGCAATGGAACCCCTTGCGGCTTGGGTGAGAATCGATGCGCAAATGAGAGGCTTCGAGTGGGAAGCGGGACCGTCGGACCGCATCGCGTTATACGCAGATGATGTCCTGTTTTTTCTTACGGACCTCGACAGATCGGGCCCCAGGGTCCTGGAGATCATGAGAGTGTTTGGCGAGGTGTCAGGGCTCCATCTCAATGTGAGGAAGTCTGTTCTATGGACCCTGGGCGGAGGGATGGCTCCCGGTGCCTGGGCCTCGGCTCTCCAGATAGCGACGGGAGGCCTTAAATACCTAGGGGTGTTCCTGACCGACATCCCTGGGGTATCATGGGAGCGTAATGTTGTTCCGGTCTGGGACCGAGTCCGATCGGATATGAAGACGTGGTCCCGTATGCCCTTGAATCTCTATGGCCGCTCGGCCATCTTTAAGATGGTCGCCCTCCCACGCTTACTTTATCAACTACAGAACCACCCATATCCTGTTTCGCCACAGTGGTTCCGCCAGGTCAATTCGGTCCTGGGCCGCTTCCTCTGGGCTGGAGGTGCGGTGCGCGTGGCCCTGCGCACCTGCTTCTTGTCCACGTACTGCGGTGGCCTGGCGTCGTCGGACATTCTATCCTACTATCAGGCATCCCATCTCCTGATACTTAATGAATGGTGGTATGGGGATCAAGGCGACCCGACATACGCCTTGGAGAGGTACTTAATGGAACCCGACACCCTACACACGCTCCTCTACTCAGCCGGGAAAAGGAAGAAGCTTCCGGTAGTTACGCAGACTGTCTTTCAGGTCTGGCGTCGAGCGCTTGGTCGTATGGGGTGGTGGAATAAGCTGACGGGGGAGACCCCGCTGTGGCAGAATGGCCGCCTGCCGGCCTTGTCGACCCTATCAGGGTTTCGAGGTTGGGACCTGATAGGCATCTCGGCGTTGGGACATGTTATGAAGGGCACGACCCTGAAGTCCTTCCAGGAACTGAGAGATGAATTTGAGATGCCGAGCACCCAGTTCTTCCGATATCTGCAGTTCCGTCATGCTATCTCCCCCGCGTTGGAGGGGTTGGACTCCCTCCCGGAATTTAGTCCTATAGAAGCTAAACTGTTCATGGGTGAATTGACGGAGAAGAAGATTTCGAGCATATACCAGTCCCTTGTCACGCACTGTGCATCCTCCTTAGATGGCCTGCGGTCTAAATGGGAGAGTGATGTTGGTGAGATTGATGAGGACGGGTGGAGGGAGGCTCTTGCGGCCCCGAGGGAGGCGGCTGTCGCTGTGCGGCTGCGTTTTATCCAATTTAAATACTTACACAGAGCGTATTACACGAGAGAGAGGCTGTGGCGGGCTGGATTGATTGCCTCCCCTGACTGTTTGAGATGTGGAAGGGAGATGGGCACGTTTCTGCACACAGTATGGTCCTGTGGGGTCCTTGCCCGCTATTGGAAGCGTGTTTGGGACTGCTTGGATGAGGTTCTGGGCTGGCAGCTTCCGCGCACGGCGCAGCTGGGCCTTCTACATGTCTTGGAGCAGGTGGGCGGCAACGTCTATAAGCGGCACCTCTTGCTTTTGGGCCTTACAGTTGCTAAGCGGGATGTGGCCCGCGCCTGGAAGGATCCGGGGGCGCCCCCGATTGGAGTCTGGAAACGGGGCTTGGACTATTGTATGGGACTGGAACGCCCCGTCTTTGAGGCCCGGGGCTGCCCCAGATAACATTATAAAATATGGAAGAGGTGGGCAGAATATAGGGGACTGTGGCTGGAGCCACCACTGCAGCAGGACTCATTGGTGGACCAACAGCCATGTGTACCGGGGCGGGAGTGAGAGTGAACACATGCTTCTGTACAGCTCATGTTTTCTTCGTTACTGGTGACCATCGTGAACGGGACAGGGGTGGGAACCGGGTGGGGGGTTGTTGGGGTGTTGGAGGGAGGGATCCGGGAGGTTAAAAGCCATACATCCTATGTAGGTTAACTGCAGATTGCGGCTATTATGATTCTTGGTTCTGTGCTTACAACCTCTCCAGTGTCTGGAGCGCTGTGAATGTTTTCACAATCCATATTTGAAAATGTCAATAAAATCTGGTTTTGAAAAAAAAAAAAAATTAGAGAGAAAAAGCAGTAGATACAATATGATTGATGAAAATGTAAGGAACTTATCTGCTTGAGAGCCGCATTTTGAAGAGGCAGTCTGTTTCTTGCTCATGCCTTTTATACCATCTGTTCACTACATTCTAGAACTATTTTGTTTATGCTGTAGTGAGGCTGCTTGGGACAGCATTAAAAGATAATGCATAATGTAGCCTCCGGTCTTGTTATGAGATCATCTCTAATAAATACATTATGGCAATCAGTTTACCAATATATTTCTATTTCCTCATATGTCACGGTTCTTGCACTCATAGCCTTTTTTATTGTCTCGTAGGTGCATACATGTATGTGAGGCAGAATGCAATGGAAGGAAAATTGTTTTTAATGGCTACATTAATGTGAAAAATCATGTAAGGACACATGTTTTCATACAGAATGTATATCATCCTCAGTAAAGCTTTCCATTTGATTTTCACATCAGGTTTACTATCCGCGAGTTTATTGCATGTGCTCCACATATTTTTGGTACTTTTTCAACACAGCTGTAGATTACAATGGACTGGAGGTGCATCTAAAGTGTACCATCTAGCATGGAGGGGGTCGCTGTGCTCACTCCATTAAATCATTTGATAAGGTATGGGCATATAGGCCATCATAGAAGTGACACTGGTGCTGGCTCCTCCATCACTGGGAACCCACACTTACCATTGCTGTGTGCTTTGTATGTATGAGCCTGCTATGTAGGGAGTAGTACTGTTCATGCCTCTGTGAATGGTGTCCTCCAGGTTGACAGATCGAATTGCTTCCAGTGCACATAACAGCCTTACAGGAGCAGCCCTACAGGGTCTGTGCGGCAGACACCCTGGTAAAAAGCTTCTTCATCTATATGCTTATTGCACATATACATACCAGGTAGTACATGAGAGCCATCGGTACCATGTGCAGTGTTGCGCTCTGTTCCATCAAGCAGCATCATTCGTGTACAAGAGTTGTCTGGATGGAATGTTTCATTCTAATACAGCTCCATATATGTTGTTCTTCTGCTCTCGTCTACTTTCCCTAGTTAGGAATGCATTTCAAAATACCCTTAATATTGCGTTCCAATCAGTGGCGGTTTCTGTGCACGGGCGTCGGGGCTTCACCCCCCTTACATTCAGGCATGACATGAAGCAATCAAGCAAGCATTAGCAATGGTTAAAATACGCTTTTGTTTAACTCAAAACAAAAATTTCCATGTAAGTTTGAGTTTCTAAAATGGGGGCACTAGCTGCCCTACTCACGGACATTAGCATTGTTGCTGTGTTCCACATCAATGCGGACATGTGACCGCAGGCGGGTTTTTGCCGGGCTGAAAATCTCTCAGCCCTGAGGCCTGTGAGGACATCAGCTCAGCAAAGACCTAGCATTAAGGCCCAGTCTCCACCCCCTGATGATGTGGAGGTAGAGTTGGCCCCGGGCATTTTAAAAACAAGCCCTGTTTCGCCAAGCCTCCACATCAATCAGGGAGTGGAGAGCATTGTCACCCCTCCCTCCCCTAACTCATTACAGGGTGTGGGAGGGGCTACACCCTGTGACAATTTGGAAAAGGTGTGGCAGACTGGAAGACCAGAAATCGAGTTTGCGCAGACACGACTAGTATGTCTGAGACTGCTCCTTACACGTGTGTATTCATTGTGAAGTTGAACGCCATTGGAGGAGAATACAAGAGAGTAGAAATGCGCGGTAATTTACTAGTAGCCTAGCCTGTCTCATCTAATGATATTAGCCACTTTGCTCAAGACAGTGGGCCTTATAACAACTCACAAGTGCACATTGCTCGTGCATTCGCATAGACACGGCCCTTCCTCCCTATCGCTCGCTCACTCTTGCACTTACATGTTAATGCGGAGGCAACCTATCTAAGATGTCGCCACAGGACTGAGGTCACAGCAGCCCCCATATGCTGCCCTTTCAGGGAGTATACAACAAGAAATTGCCTAAACCACACTTACTGAAAGTAAAGACGACTTTTGGGGTCAGAGGACTATTTATTGCGACCAGACCCTGGCATCATTATTTCATGCCACTTTTTTATAATTTTTCTTTACATTTCTACTACACATTAAATAGCAAAAAGACAAAACACACTGTACACTCTGATATTTACACTATTGTTCATACTACATAGCATGTAAACTTACAAATTAACATTAATCATCCTACACAGAATCGTTACAACTACACAACATTACATACAAAGAAATCAATGGATGAGCAAACTCAATAGAACGAGGAATATAAGCCAACAAATGGCAAATGTTTGAAAAAATTATGTAGGCTAACTGATCCTAGTGTCTTTTTCAAGCCAACACTCTATTCCTCCAGAAGTGCCGACGCGTTTCGAGGCCAGGCATTAAGTTCCTGGACTCTCATCAGGGCCTTTTCTTTTGTGTCTGTAAGATGTAAAGAAAACATACGTTTTGTTTACATACTTCAGTATACTTCTCCATAGCGTAGTTGCACTCAAGAACCATTTAAAATGGCACTACATACCAGACTCGAATTCGAGGGGAAGAAGGCTCGTAGGTCTTGTGGGGTAATAAGCGGTTGTGCTTTAAGCATCACCTGTCACTGGTGTCCCTTCAATGTGTTTATCAAGCAATCTAATTCAAACAAGAAAAGTTGGAAGGGCGTTGGAAAACTCCGGGCAACGTGAATTTAATAGCTCAAGTGTGTAGTGCTGGGGCAATACTTGGACATACCTTACTCGTTGTGGTGGTTTGCCCAAGGTGTGGTAAAGGCAGGCGTCATGGTTTAAGCCGCTGTATCATCTAATCAGATGAAATTAAAAAACATTGTGTCACTTGTGCAAAACGGTGTACCACGCATTAAGTGAACATTAGCCCAGCAAATGCCTACCTGACTCTGGTGTCCGTGTATCTCATACTACTGTTCTTGGGACGCCTTCGTTCCTAGTTAACGAAGAAACAAGCTTTTAGAAGTGAGTCTGCCTACGCATAGCATATTTTGTGTGCAGATGAGCTAAAACGTTAGTTTTACCTTCACTCCACGAGCGTGATCCGAAACGCCACTTCGATCTCAATGTGAGTGACAAGCGGACATTTTGGCTCGTTAATTACTAAGTTGCGGCCAGGTGCATTGTGGAACTTGTGGTTTCCACCCGGCGCACAGAGTTTTGGGTGGCATGTCTGGGCTACACTAGCGGCTCCCGTCAACGCGTATATTCTATTGTATACGCGTGTGCGTCGGGTGGCCTAAAGGCGGTGCACCCATGTGTTAAAAGCGGGTCGCAGCCTTGTAACGTGGTTGAGGCGTATTTAAGCCTGTGTGCCCTCCAGGCATAAGTACTCGTGTTTTAACATGTGGAGCGCTATTTGGCTGTAAATCAACAAGGGGAGTTTTAATTGTATTAAACTACAAGGAAAAAACGGATGTTTCAGTGATCAAGGGATGTCGAGCATGAATGACTGTGCTGCTTCAGTGTCTCAATAAAGTTGTATCTGCACTACGTAACACATCCTCGGCCCTAAAATTATTGGAATTAGGGAGACATATAAACCAAGCCAGATACATCACTGTTGGACACCAAGTCACCCCTCAGGCAAAGAGGCTGCTACAATCGCGCTACCTCAGACAAATTATTTAGCCCATTCTGGGTGCTATTAAACTTCAAAATCAGATAAGCCTCTTTTTGTAAGAGGGTTCGTTCAACATCAAGGCATCGTTTCGCCAACTTGACTGTAAACAAGACCGTCCATTTAAAGTCATGTTCATGGTGTCCCTTCTCTAGAAAATGCTCCACCATAGGCGCTGTCATGAATCTTTTTTTAATACGGGAACGATGTTGGCTGATTCGGTGGTTCACCTGTTGGCATGTCTTGCCAATGTAGATCTTGGGGCACGGGCACAGTATTGCATAGACCACATTTTTGGTCCTGCAATTCGAGAAATCTGAGTGTTGCCATTTTACTCCTGCATGACGGAATTCCTTACCCTCAATGGTATTTGGGCAAGCAACACAATTACCACATTTGTGGTGGCCCTCGATGAGTTTGAGGTTCCATTGAGGGAGCAAGTCGCTTTTAGGTTTTGGGATTACAATATCAGCTCTTATTAGTTGTTGCCCAATGCTCTGGTGTTTCTTGTAGGCGAATATGGGTTTCGGAAAAGGGCAGTCTAAACCCTCCAAAAGATGCCAGTTCCTCAACACGGCCTGTCTCATTTTATGTGTATCTGGACAGAATGTTGTCACGCACACTAGCTTCTCGAGTGGTGTACGTTTTTTAACTTGAAGGAGGCACTCCCGAGGCGTGTATCTCGCTCTTTTGAAGGAGTGTTTTAGCAATTTTCTTGGATACCCTCTTTGTTTCATGTCAGAGCAAAAGGTTTGGGCATGTTCATCGTAGTCGCAAACATCGGAGCAATTTCTCCTAATTCTAAGCAGTTGCCCATAGGGCAGATTAGCCTTCAAATTTCGAGGATGTGCGCTTTTAGGGTGTAGGATGGTATTCTTGTCAGTTGGCTTTTTATAAAGAGATATCTTTAATTGCCCTTGATCACATGTAAGCTCAACATCGAGGAATGTCATTCTACTCGTGCTTGACTCAATGGAGAATTGAATGTCTCTGTGCCTTGCGTTCAACCAGTCATAAAACGCCATCAGCTCGGTCTGGCTCCCCTGCCACAGGAGCCAGACGTCATCGATGTAGCGATACCACTGCTTGATGTGTTGCTTGTAAGGGTTGTTGATGTGAATGAATTTCTCCTCATACTGTTCCATGAAGAGGACTGCCATCTCTGGGGCATAAGGACATCCCATGGCAGTCCCCTTTACTTGCATGAAGAATTCACCATTAAAGTTGAAGTAATTCTTTTTCAAGGCTATTTCAGCTAGTTGGAGGATAAAAGATGTAGGGACCCTATGGGGTCTTTCTCTTTCATCTAAATAAATTTGCATCACCTCTAAAGCTTCCTCCTGTGGGATCTGGGTATAGAGGGAAGTCACATCCATTGTGGCCCCATTATTTGCGACTGGGGATGAAATTCAGTCCCTTCGACTTTCAACAAAAAGTCGGTAGTGTCCCTAAGATAGGACTTAACTTCACTCAAAAACGGCTTCAAGAAAAAATCGACATATTTGGCGATTGGTTCCAGGCACGAGTCGCACCCCAACACGATCGGGCGACCTGGGGGTTCTTTGAGGTCCTTATGGATCTTCGGAAGAAGATACAGGACGGTAATCCTTGGAAATTTCTTCACTAGGTAGTCATATTCTTTACTCCCTAGGAATCCACCCTCTTTGCCAAGTTCTAATATTTGAGCAATCTGACCTTGAATTTCCTTTGTTGGATCTTCGGGGAGTGAACGGTAACAAGTTGTATTTTTAACTTATTTTTCTCCTTCAGGTATATACATGGGGCGGGGCCATATCACTACTGCCCCGCCCTTGTCTGCTTGTTTTATTACAATCGAGGGATCTTCGTTGATGGATTTTATTGTGGCTCATTGTTTTTGGCCCATGTTTTGTTGTGTATAGCTCTTGCTCTTCTCAAATTTGTTAATTGCACATAGCAACACCTGTTCAAAAGCCAATACCTGCTTAGGGAAATTGTTGAACGGAACAAAGGTGGATTTGTTCCTATGCCCTGTTGGTTCCATATTTTCAAAAGTTGGTGAATTCGCAAAGAACGCCTTGAGCCTGACCTTTCAGCAAAATTCAATGGGTTGTAGTTTAAGCTTTGTATAGTCAGTTTTATTGCAGGGAACAAATTTGAGACCGAGATTCAACACTGCCTCTTCCTCAACAGATAAAATTCTTGTGGATAAGTTAACGACCGTACTTGGACCACCTAAGATTTGTAGTGGTTGCTCCGCGTTCTCATATCCCATGGTACTTTGTACCTGGGTTTGGGTTGCTTGCCCTGCTCTAAAAAAGACACACCCTTCTTTTTATTTCTATTGTCAGATCCTGATGATTCGGATGAAGATGTACTCGAGAAGGTTGTAAACCTGTTCCTTGATCTTCCCTGGTAATTTGACAGTGCCTGCCGAGATTCAGGCTGTGAATAATAGTCGTCCCTCAAAAAGGGATAGACCTGCTCAATTTTAAATACCTTGGTGTCCCTTTCGTATTTATTGCTCTTATCCGTAATTGTATTGTCTTTGAAACCTGAATATCTTTCTCGATCTTTTCAAGGAGTGACTTGGCATCAATGACCACCTGGCTGCCCTATATGGCCTTTGTGAGCTCCTCTATTTCTTCCTCTTCCTTACGGCACAACCGTTGTGCAGTTTCGATCATGTGGACCATAAGGTCCCGACTGCACTTTGTATTAATAAAACTAAAACCCTTTCTATATTCCAAATGCTCTGTGAAAATCACAGGAACATTTTTTACCTGAAGCCCCCAAGGGATGGTGCCTCCCTTAAGGTGCTTCAAGAGAAAATGCCCGTGAAGTTCGGTACGTACGTGTTTCTTATGCAATCTGATCAGTTTATCAGATTCATTTTTCTGCTTAGCGCTGGTGCTGAGTACAACTGTGGAGAATGGAGATGAAGCTATCAGACTCTGGATGTGACTTTCACTAAATGACAGAGTGTCCTTTTCTGCCATAATTTACAGGGACAAATTGTTCCTTTTGATTAAATCAGTCTCTATCAAGAACAATGGGGGAAAGACTTCCCTGTCCTATAATCTCTCGCGGATGAAAACCCTCCCTTAAGTGTGAACCCCAAGGAGTTAGGTCCTTTAGGACTTAGTGAAGGCTGGACCCTTTTTGAAGTATACAACAAGAAATTGCCTAAACCACACTTACTGAAAGTAAAGACGACTTTTGGGGTCAGAGGACTATTTATTATGACCTGACCCTGGCATCATTATTTCATGCCACTTTTTTATAATTTTTCTTTACATTTCTACTACACATTAAATAGCAAAGACAAAACACACTGTACACTCTGATATTTACACTATTGTTCATACTACATAGCATGTAAAGTTACAAACTAACATAAATCATCCTACACAGAATCGTTACAACAACACAACATTACAGTAAAAGAAGTCAATGGATGAGAAAACTCAATAGAATGAGGAATATAAGCCAACAAATGGCAAATACTTGAAAATAATATGTAGGCTACCTGATTCTAGTGTCTCTTTCAAGCTAACACTCTATTCCTCCAGATGTGCCGACGCGTTTCGAGGCCAGGCATCTAGTTCCTGGACTCTCATCAGGGCCTTTTCTTTTGTGTCTGTAAGATGTAAAGAAAACGTACGTATTTGTAGTGGTTGCTCCGCGTTCTCATATCCCATGGTACTTTGTACCTGGGTTTGGGTTGCTTGCCCTGCTCTAAAAAAGACACGCCCGTCTTTTTATTTCTATTGTCAGATCCTGATGATTCGGATGAAGATGTACTCGAGAAGGTTGTAAACCTGTTCCTTGATCTTCCCTTTTAATTTGACAGTGCCTGCCGAGATTCTGGCTGTGAATATTAGTCGTCCCTCAAAAAAGGATAGACCTGCTCAATTTTAAATGCCTTGATGTCCCTTTCGCATTTATTGCTCTTATCCGTAATTGTATTGTCTTTGAAAACCTGAATATCTTTCTCGATCTTTTCAAGGAGTGACTTGGCATCAGTGACCCCCTGGCTGCCCTGTATGGCCTTTGTGAGCTCCTCTATTTCTTCCTCTTCCTTACGGCACAGCCGTTGTGCAGTTTCGATCATGTGGACCATAAGGTCCCGACTGCACTTTGATTTAATAAAACTAAAACCCTTTCTATATTCCAAATCTTCCATGAAAATCACGGGAACATTCTTTTACCTGAAGCCCCCTAGGGATGGTGCCTCCCTTAAGGTGCATCAAGAGAAAATCCCCTCGAATTCGAGTCTGGTATGTAGCGCCATTTTAAATGGTTCTTGAGTGCAACTACACTATGGAGAAGTATACTGAAGTATGTAAACAAAACGTACGTTTTCTTTACATCTTACAGACACAACAGACAAGGCCCTGATGAGAGTCCAGGAACTTGATGCCTGGCCTCGAAACGCGTCAGCACATCTGGAGGAATAGAGTATTGGCTTGAAAGAGACACTAGCATCAGTTAGCCTACATAATTTTTTCAAACATTTGCCATTTGTTGGTTTATATTCCTCGTTCTATTGAGTTTGCTCATCCATTGATTTCTTTGTATGTAATGTTGTGTTGTTGTAACGATTCTGTGAAGGATGATTTATGTTAGTTTGTAACTTTACATGTTATGTAGTATGAACAATAGTGTAAATACAGTGTGTTTTGTCTCTTTGCTATTTAATGTGTAGTAGAAATGTAAAGAAAAATTATAAAAAAGTGGCATGAAATAATGATGCCAGGGTCTGGTCATAATAAATAGTCCTCTGACCCCAAAAGTCGTCTTTACTTTCAGTAAGTGTGGTTTAGGCAATTTCTTGTTGTATACTTCAAGAAGGGTCCAGCCTTCACCACGTCCTAAAGGACCTAACTCCTTGGGGTTCGCCCTTTCAGGGAGGGCTGTATTAAAACACCTCACCTCACCATGAGTCATTAGTGCCCCCGCAGGAATTGCCCAAATGGGGCCTGTCACGATTGATTAGGCAGAGGCGTGCAACCTGTTCACAGCTGCACAGAAGGACATAAGATTTATTCATATGTGCGCACACTGACAGCCCAGTTCAGGCCTGGCAGGGAAGCACCTGTGGACGAAGGGCAAGATGTCTCAGTAAAAATACAAACCGCACAAACAAGTACAAAACACCAGCGCAAAATGCGGGAGTCCAATCAGCGCTAAAGTGCCAAATAGAAAGCGAGCCATTCCTCACTCTGGTCAGCATTCCAGACAGAGAATAACTGTTCTCTGCGTTTTGTTTGCTTTGTCTTAGATTAGAATTCATTCTGCACCTGATCAAGTCAGGGCGCCTCGTACAACTCTGCATCAGCGATGCCTAGGACGGAGGCCTTGGAGGACAGCAGAAAGAGATGACTTAATTGTGTTTTCGCTAGTGTTCACACCGTCTGACATAAGAATGATTTAGTGCATCCCTGGCAGCTTGTGAGCAAGACCCTGTATGTGAAGGAGTCAGCAGGCAGTTTACAAGGTAGGGAACTGCAATCATGCAATAGGCAGTCGCAGAGTGTTTGCTAAGTGCTTTGTGGAGTGCATGTGCGTCCAAGCTGCACGGGCTGATGGATTTGCTATGGACCCCGTCCTGTACTGTCGAACTCCCTCTGGTGCCAGACTATTAATTACAGGCCCCGAGGCCCCGAATGCACTTTTTGTAGTTTTGGGACCGGGCTCATCTCAAGCACCCTTCGCCACAGTAGGCACCAACACAGGTCCCGATCCGTTCTTGGCCTCCCCTTTGGACACGTCTCATGCAGGCCTAGGAGTTCGGTAGGCAGCAAACTCCAGCAGGCTGGACCATTTGCACCAGGGCCGACTGCCCTTCACAGACCACAGAGGCCCCCTTGTAGCAGTGTCCACTACTACAATGGATTCAGTGGAGACAAGTACTCCCATTATGAGTAATGTAGTAACTCCAACTCGGCTTCTGTTGAAGGTTTGGCTGCAACAAGAAATATTCTGTAGACTCATAGGAGTTTTGCTTCATTAAACAAAGCTACCTTTACCTATTTGTAACCATTGCAGGACCTTACGACCTTGATTCAACCAGAGTCTATGTATTTTCTGTCTTTAAACTCTGTATACCCTTGTACAACGGAGCCGTGACCTTAGAGTCTCGATCCATGTGTTCTGTCACACTGAGTTGAGATGTTTGTATATTTTATTGCCTTGAGACTAGAATCATTATAGATTCTCTGGTCCAGACCCCAAGATGACAGCATTATGTGGCTCTTCGCTCGCTTGGGGTTCTTCTTTAGTGCGTGTCAGTGAGCACTGAAAGCATATGATTCTTTGTGGCCCACATTTTATGTGAATTTAGTTCCATGAGTTCTCGATTACAGGGCCCTCACTGCGCCGTAGGTGAGTGGTGTGATTGTGTATGTCTTGCATGTTCCCACCCAACATTGTTGTCATTTATGCTCTCACCCTCTCCCTTAGTTAAATATGCTGCATGTATAGAACTATTGCCATGGTCATTTACAAACAGTGCTGTAAATGAAACACATTGCTTTGCATTTTCAAAGTGTCCCAAATGTAAAATACATAGTCAGGTCAATTACCTTATTTCCCTGTATGACTTGTGAACCAGGCATTATCATGGCTATTTCCAAATGTAATTGCTCGGTATTTAAGAGATTATTGTGGTGTCATAATGCTCCTCATCCAGGGTGCAGTACGCACTCACTCATGTGTGGCACAAGGCAGGAACGATAAGCAATCTGATTTAGGACTCAAAAGGTTACAGTGACTTGGCCACCTGGTTTAAGTGCGCAGGTGAAGAGCGAACAGGTGGACAGTGGCATATTACGACGACTAACCTCTCGAAACAAATGCTGTAACACCTCTCCCTCCGCCCAGTCCCAGTCCCAGCCGCACCACTCACAGACCTCACCAGCCGCCACTGGTTCCAATATCCTTCCCCTGGAAGCTTCAGTTTGGAGACATCAGGCTTTAAATTGAGCCCTAGCTTCTTGTTCAGCCCATGCTTTATATCGGAGAGGTACTCAGCACACTGCGCTACATCAGTAGAACATAGAGAAATGGTCTAATCTATGTTCTAAGTGTGTGACACTTGATGGAGCGAGATAGAAAGCAGAAATCTGTTTAAACTCGTGAAGTCACATTTCCATAACAGTAATAATAATACTAATGATTTGTGATGTGTTTTGCTAACACAACCTAGATTAAACTTTACACATGGGGTTGGTAACACGTGTGCTCATAAACGTGCATAATTGTTGCATCTTTTGTTCGTGAAAAAATAATAAATTAATTTGTCGTTTTCGTTTTGTCATTACTAAACTGCAGCAGATTTAAAAGAAGCATGTGCTTATTTTGCTTTCCTTGTCTATGTGATGTCATTTCTACTATTCTAGGTGCACATAAGGTTTTAATGGATTCATGAAGACTGGTAGATATAAGATGCTGCTTATTTGTTGCTTTGTGCTAGGTAACATTAGACTAATTGGGTGGGTTAATCAATTAGTAATCGAAGGGTGGAAACAGAATAAATAATATTTCTTACATTAATAGTTTTCTTGTGTTTGTTTTATACTAGAAAAATAAGTTGCCTACTTTTGGGCCTAGTTTGCTCGAGTTTGCTAAACGATGAATTTAATTCTGCAAGGAGCACGAGATGTCTCTGTGAAAGAAAAGTTTCCGTCAAAATTGCATTCACTCAACAAAGATGATGTGTTGTCATTATTCTGTCGGACGTGGCCAAGGTCAGAAACTGGTAGAAAAGAACTCTTGCTAACTTGGCATCCACGGAAGTGAAATGGAGTCAGTGAGAACTCTTGTTAAAATTGTTGCAAATCAAGGAAGCTTTGGAACACGTACAAGAAAGACAATGGTCCCAAAGAATATGAACGAATGGAAGTTTTGAAATGTAGGTGACATGTCACTTGTCACTCTCCGACCAATAAGACATCGTCGTTTGCAGAAAATTTTCCTTTACTTAGATTAGCTAGCATAGAAAGGTATAAAAAGTCCATGCCCTGGGGATGGGCTGGCTGCTGCTTTCTGACTTTCCGATGAGGGTGTCGTGCTGCTGGACTTTGCGTGGAGCACGTAAGAATCCTCAAAGAACTTTACTATTTCATTTATTTAGCTTAGCTAGGGACTTAGGATTTTAGAAATGCTAAACTTATAATTTCTTGCTTAGACCGTATTTTTCTTATGTCACTTTTCAAACATGCTTGCTATAATTCTAATACAATTGCATTTATGAAACTATATTTTGAATTATCTACAATTAGTTAATAAAAATCTTACTTTTGAAACAAGCTGGTCTTGGTTATTCAGAAGAGTAGGTTACTATTAGCTAGATGCCATCGCCATGGTGGTCATTTTAATAGTTAGGTTTGTTCAAATGACGTCAACATTTACCGCGGTTGTATATAGTTTGTATATAATTTGTGAATAAGGTGTATATAGATTTAATTTGATCACCCGATTCAGTAGGTCAAAATATGTCATGATTAATTAATGGGTCCATGAGTTAGAGAAATATTTTAGGTAGTAGGTTGTAGAGTTGGATAGCATTGCTTATGGCATATTTCCTATAGGCCGCTGGATCAATTCTTCTGGTAGCAGAAATTGATGGTTGCTAAGGGTAACCAAGGTGTTGCTAGGGGTAACCAAGGTATTATTGATATGTTATGGTATAGAAATAGGATCGATGTTTAACACATGTTGAGTTCGTTCTCGTGCTATATGTGAGTTGTACCGGTACAGATTGTGTGATGAGAAGGTAGTCACGCAAGACATCAGATCTGTTTGTGATATCGCCGTGTATCACAAGTGATATCGCCGTGTATCACGTGTTGTCGCCGTGCAACACAGTGTTGTGGTCGTGCAACACAGTTTTAGGGCTAGGTGTGAATCTTGTATAGTGAGGATTATCTAAGAAATTAGAGCAGCATGAGAATAGGGACAAAGCGCCTGTTGTAAAACTCACTGTGATAAGAGTATTGGTTATATTCGAGCTTGAGTGAAGGGTAGGGTAACGTCGGTACATGATTATCTATAAACGGGTGAATGTCCTGTAGGGGTACATCTTTTATATCTATAAACAGGTGAGAGTCCTGTACGGATAACGTCGTTATTTTACTAACGGTGCATGATTTCTATAAACAGGTGAGAGTCCTGTACGGATTTCATGTGTGATTGAAGTTAGGGATTTTTCCGTGTGAAAGTGCGAGTTTGTTTTGTAATTTATGTTCGAATAGAACTTTTGAACAGTCACTTGGTTGTGCGTTCGGAGGGAAATGAGTTCATAATTACTTGTTTGAAGGGCAGAGTAAAAAGATTACTCTACTGGCGAATGAAAATTATTCTATGAGAATAGGGCCGACTATTCCGAGTTGTGAATACTTGAATGTATGCAAACTATCCTATTTAGGGAAACAGACAGATGAGTCCTTATTGTCATTGTTAAAAATTAATTTACACCGAGAAAGTGTTCTCAAAATGGCGTTGTGAAAAGATTTTGTGAAGGAGGTGTAAGCGCTAGGAGTGAGAAGTGAGAAACCGCAGCTGCTGTGTACGTCACAGAGCCACGCTGGGATTGGGTGACATACGTCACAAGCAGTGCTCTGATTGGTTCTTGAGTCTCTGACGAACTGTAAGCTGATTGGTTCTTCAGAAAATCTTCATTTTTATTGGTTGAGTAAAAAAGTGACGTAGCTCAACTCTCATTGGCTTGTTGGTGTGTTTCGCGCACGGATTGGTTGTTTAGCGGAACATCCCGGAAATATTTTACGAACAATTTTGTTAATTGAATTTAACTCTTAAAAATGAGTTATCATTTTAAACACGTTGAGAAAAAGCCAACGTTGTTTCAGAAACTTAAAATTTTTATTTCGCCTGACAAGAAAATTGAAACGCGAGGTGGTAAATTACTTCATAAGTACAAAACACCTGCAGCGTATATGGAAGGTGAATATGGTTATCATACTGTTTTGTGGTTTGATGCTTGGAAACACTACACAAAGGATGATGGTGTTTTGACCTGGCCTGATGATGGTTCGTTTAATGTAAAGGTTTTAAGAAATTTGCAAGAGAAAATGAATGCTCTTAATCCAAAACCGAGACCAACTCAATTTGAGGCTTTAGTTGAATGGGAGGATGAGATGTACCAATTACAAAGAGAAGCGAGTGGAATTAAAAGACCTCCTAAACCTCCAAGTTATAGAAGAGAAACACATGAAGACAGAATGCGAATGTGGAGACAGGGAAGCATGAGTGAGGAACTTTATTTAATCAGGGAAATGGTTTTAGGTTCTCCTGAGGGAAAAAGAACTGAAAAGAGAAATAATGCCCCTGTCGAAAGCAAATCTGAAGATGCAGTTTTAGAAGAAATTTATACTTCGGATAAAAGGAATCAGCCTTTGAGACCCCCTAGATCTTGGTCTACTCCGATGGTTTCTACAGAAACTACACCGAGTGCACCTCCAATTAATGAAGCTCCTAAATTGTACCGAAATAATTGTGAAATTGTTGAGACCCCAAGAAGACCAGAAATTGAGATAAATGCAAATGTTCGTAATGAAGGTAGACATTCTTCATTAATTCCAAGATCAAGAGAAGCTCCAAAAAATTATGTGAGAGAAGTCAGAAATGTGGAGGCTGTAGATTCTTCTGAGTATCTACGATCCAAAGAAGAATTAATTCGACAAATAACTAAAAGCATGGAAGCTGTGACAGTTCCAGTAACTATTGGTCCTGTTCAGCCTGTTTTTGAGCAAAGAGAAATTAACAAGACAGGGTTGACTGTTCCTTTAAATGCAGAAATTCAAAAGGTTGCTGAAAAATTTTACTCAGATTTATCTGAAATAAACTCTTCAAGATCGAGAATGCCTGATATGACTTTTAATGAGGATTTATCTCCAAAAACACCGATGGGTGCAGAATCTGATGCTGAGAGTCCTGAAGTCAGAGTGACAAAACCTAAACTTGATGTTGCAAAATTAAAAGCAAATATTGAGGAATTAATAATCGGTACAATTGGTCCTGACAGTTTAAATTATTATCGAGATGATGAACTACTGTTCATTTGCAAGAGTATTCAATGGAAAACAAAAAACAAATATGATCAGTTAGATGAACTGGCAGCTGAACTTGAGATTGATTTGAGCAGGCAAAAGAATTTTGCAAAACATTACAGATTAGACTTTTCAGAAAGCGACATTGAGAGTTTGAACTCAATGGGAAGAATAATTCACATAAAGGATTTGATTGTTTACATTAAAAAACTGGGAGAACTGAGCAAGTGGAGAGTGAAATGGACGAAAAAGAAGGAAGATGAGAAAGTGGAAAAATTGTCAAAACAATTTCCAATGAGAGAGATTGCAGGTGGAGGATATGTTCATGTCCCATGGTCAAGACAGGACATACTGCTGTTCACAAATGATTTTCCAAGACTGAGGGAGAAGCCAGTCGAGTGATATAGGCAGGTGGACAGGTTCATCAAAGTCTCAAAAGTTCTGTGGATTGATCTGGATGGATTTTTTGACATTGTTGTCCCATCAGATCTTTGGACAGAATGCAAAATAGCCATAAGTTGGCCGAAAATAGAACCTGATCGAAATAAGGAAACAGGTGCCCCAATTCCTCTTGTTATTGAGTTTTATGAAAAAGTGATTTACTGGTTGAAAAACAAAATTCCACCAAAGGAAGTTGATTGGGTAAAAATTGAAAGAACAAACCAGGAAACAAAAGAATCAGTCTATTCATTCTAGGAAAGGTTACTGTTGATTTTTAAACAATACAGTGGCTATGAAAAACTAGACGAGAAAGATATGAGTCATTTCGTCTACAGATTTGTTTATGGTTTGAAACCAGAAATTGCAGACATGATCAGAAACAGTATTGTCGGATGGCAAGCACTTTCTGTTGATGAAATTTTGAGAAAGGCGAAGTACTGCAGTGATGAGTTAGAAGTGAAACAAAAGAAGCTCAAGGAGAAAGCCATGTGGGCTCAGGTAAAAGTGGCTGAGCATCAGATTGCTAGTCTTGGTAATAAAAACACACATTTTGTTCAGACTACAAATTCGAATCAAGGGCAAGGAAAGTTTAAAGGTAATAATTTAGTGAGAAAAATTAACCCAAGGATTGAAGAGATGAAACAAAAATTACCTCGTTTTAATTGTGGCGAGCTTGGACACTGGAGAGACGAGTGTAAGAAACCACCTAGAAATTTAAAAAGTCCATTGTTAAATCCACAGATGCAGAATGAGGTTGACCTGCAGCAACAGCTACAGTTGCAACAGAATTTAAACGAATTAAGTCTTCAGCGACAGTTGCAGCAACAGGTGAATCAGCAACAGGTGAATCAGGTGAATAACCGTCAGAATCAATTGCCACAGCCACCGTTTCCGAATTGTGGGGGAACTCAGAGATATAATTCAGGTGTGGGATTTCAAGGAGATGATCAGGTAATAAAACCGCAAAGGCAAAGGGTGCAAAATGCAGCACAACAGTTTTTGTTAACAGAAGGGCAAGAGAGTGATTCTGATGATTATTACTGACGGTGCCCGAGAGAGGAGGAAGAGTGTGTTTTTGGAGCCACTCTTGAGGTTGACCAGTCTGGTCCATTTGTAAATGGGAAAGTTAATGATGTAGACATCACTTTTCTAGTGGACACTGGTGCTACCCGTTCTACTGTTAGATCAGTGGAAATTGAAAACCTACCTCTCTCTGGGGATACCATCCAAGTTGTCGGAGTAAGCAATCAACAAATCAGGACTGATTTGACTGATCCAGTACCAGTTGAAATTGGAAATTTCAAAGACAAACACAGATTTGTGGTTTGTAACAGTAGTCCAGTGAATCTATTGGGCAGAGATATATTGTGTAAAATGAATTGCAGAATATATTGTTCTCCTGAAGGAGTTGAATTACAAACTATGGAGGAAGATGGCTTGTACAGGTTGACAATGATGTTAATGGAAACGAAACAGAGGAAACAAAATTGTTTCCTGCATTTGAAAAAGAAAATCTGCCAGAAGAGCTCAAGGAAACAGTGAAATCTGAAATTTGGGATTTGACTGGGAATGAGATGGGTCTGATGAAACATGTCGATCCAGTCAAAATTACACTGAAGCAGGGAATAGAATTTCCTAATATTCCTCAATACAAGATGAAAGCAGAGACAATTGAGGGAGTCATACCTGTGATTGAAAAATTCATTAAACAAGGTGTTTTAAAAGAAATTGAGAGTAGCCCTTGTAATTCACGGATCATGGGAATTAAAAAGTCGAATGGAACGTACAGGATAGTTCAGGATTTGAGAAAGGTTAATCAGATTGTTGTTCCATGTTGCCCTGTGGTTCCAAATCCAGCAGTGATCTTGTATCAGATTCCACATGATGCTGAATGGTACACTGTCATTGATCTTTGCAATGCATTCTTTCCTGTTCCTCTACATCCAGAGAGTCAGGAAATTTTTGCTTTCAGATTCCAGAGTAGGACCCTCGCATGGTGTAGAATCCCTCAAGGGTATACAGAGAGTCCTTCAATCTTTAATGAGTTGTTAAAGAGATCTTTGGAAAATTTAGATTTACCTGGCAGGTCTACGTTGGTGCAGTATATCGACGATTTGTTGATAGCTGCTAAAACGAGAGAAAATTGTGTGACAGACACAATAACACTTTTGAATCATCTTGCAGATGAGGGACATAAAGTGTCTCCAGCAAAATTACAGTTTTGCAAACAAGAAGTGAAATATCTTGGTCATAGAATTGCAAAGGGAAAAAGACAGGTGACAGTTGAGAGAATAAAAATGATTCAAGCAATGCAACCACCAAGAACACAGAGACAAGTTCGAATGTTTTTGGGAATGGTTGGCTACTGTCGACAGTGGATAAGTGGATTTTCGGTAATTGCGAAACCACTGCAGAGATTGACAAGGTCTGATGTAAAAGATCCAATTATTCTCAATGAGGCTGAAATGGAATCTTTTGAGAACCTGAAAAAGAGCTTATGTCAAGCTCCTGCTTTGGGCATGCCGAATTATGAGAAAGATTTTGAACTGTATTGTAGTGAGAGAGAAGGATGTGCATTGTCTGTGTTAATTCAGAGACATGGGAATCTAAAGAAGCCCATTGCATACTTCTCTGCAGTTCTTGATCCCATTGCAAAAGCATTACCAGGTTGTTTGAAAGCAGTTGCAGCTACAAGTGTCAGTCTTGAGCAGAGCGAAGGAATCATAATGGGATTTCCTGTGAACGTTTTTGTGCCTCATTCGGTTGAAATACTACTGACAAGAGGTAAAACTCAACATTTAACAAGCAGCAGATTGACAAAGTATGAGAAAATTATACTAGGAGCAGATAATGTTTCCATTTCAAGATGTTTGAATCTGAATCCTTCTACATTACTGCCTGATTCTGAAATTGTTGATGAAAATGAAGTGGAACATGAGTGTTTGGATGTCATGGAATTTTGCACCAAACCAAGGCAGAACATTAAAGATGTACCTTTGCCTGAATCAGATGTTGTCTACTTTGTGGATGGCTCCTGTCTGAGGACAGAGGGAGGTGTTTTGAAAGCATCATACTCAGTCTGTACAGTTGCAGATGTCAAAGAAGCATCATGTCTTGAAGGAATTCGTTCAGCACAGGTGGCTGAATTGATTGCTTTGATTCGTGCTTGTGAAATATCAAAGGATATAAGAGTTACCATCATTACTGATAGTCAGTATGGGTACGGGTTGTGCATGATTATGGACAGCTCTGGTCTCAGAGAGGCTATTTGACCTCAGCAGGGTCACCAATTAAAAATGCAGTTTTCATCAAAAGATTAATTGAAGCCATACAGTTGCCGAAAGAGATCGCAATTGTAAAATGTGCTGCACACACAAAAGGAGTGGATTATATCTCAAAAGGCAATGCCTATGCAGATGAGACAGCAAAGTACTGCACAAGAAAATGTTGTGCATACAATCGGGAAAAGAGTAAAGAAACTGATTCAAATTCATTAATGCTAACAACAGTTGTAGAAACATTGCAGGAGATCAGGGATTTACAAAATGAAGCAGATGATGAGGAAAAAGATCTATGGCTACGAGCAGATTGTAGACCACGTGATGAGGATGGAGTATGGGTCTATAAAGATGGCAGAGTAGTCTTACCAAATTGTTTGATTGCTGATATGGCCAGATTGTATCATGGCCCAGCTCACCTTGGAAGAGATTCTATGATCAGACTTTTCCGAGAGACTTGGTTCAACACAAAATTTAGAACCATTGCAGAGTCTTTTTGTCAAAGGTGTTTGTCATGCCAACAAATGAACCCAAACAGAAAATCAGTTGTAGGTACAGGAGTAATTGGTCGAGAGGGTGGTCCCTTTACCAGATTGCAGATGGATTTCATTGAAATGCCCCTACACAATTGTTTGAAATATGTTCTTGTGATTGTTTGTTTGTTTTCAAGATGGGTGAAAGCATTTCCTACACGACATTGTGATTCAATCACAGTGGCAAAATTGCTACTCAGATAAATCATCCCAAGGTACGGTTTTCCAGTCACTATTGAGAGTGATGGAGGAAGCCATTTTGATGACAAACTGATGAAGCTGATATGTGAGGCATTAAGCATTGAGCAGAAAATACACTGTGCATACAGACCAGAGGCATCTCGGGTGGTTGAGCAGATTAATGGGACAATTAAAAACAGGATTGGAAAAATGTGTCTGGAAACAGGTGTAAAGTGGACCGATGCTCTTCCACTTGTTTTAATGTCATTGAGAAGTACACCTGATAAAAAGACAGGTTTAAGTCCTCATGAAATACTGATGGGAAGAGTCATGAGGCAGGCTTTTGTACCTGCAGGCAAATTGTTGAGCATAAATGACAGTGCTATTTTGGATTACTGTAAAAGGTTATCTGATATAGTGACTTCTGTGTCTAATCAGGTGGGAACTGAAGCACAATCAAATGAGAAAGTTCTGACACATGATTTGAGACCTGGTGATTGGGTCAGAACAAAAGTACATCGGAGGAGAAATTGTTTGGCTCCTAGGTGGCAGAAGCCTAGACAAATAATTCTGGTCACTACAAACGCAGTGAAATGCAGAGGATTGAAAATGTGGATACATCCTAGTCATACCATTCCAGTGCCTACTCCTGAGAGTTCTGATGTAGAAAGTGATACTACAGAAGATTCTGATTCAGAAGTAGAAGGTGAAACAAATCCAGAGACTGAAGATCGACAAGGAGGTCGACATCTGGAACCTGTGCCTGTGAATGAAGAATTGACAAGAAAAAGCTCTGAAATAATTGAAATAGATTCCAGAGAAGAAGAGAATCTATCAGAAGGAAAAACGACTGAGGATTCAGTCAAGAAGATTAATGGAGTGAATTCCATTGAAGACAGAGAGGCTGAGCCAAAAGAAATTTCTGACCAGGAGAGTATCGAAAAGCAGAAGTTAAGCTCTGAAGTAAGGAACGGAAGTCCAGAATCTGGGAAGTTGGAGGTAATTGAAGAGGAGGAGGAAGACGAATTACCGAGTACCAGTGATGGAAGACAAAGTATAGTTCCTGAAGGAGTGAAATTGCCGAATAGAGAAGTTCCTGAGTCAATAATTGAAGTTTCAGACTGTGATACTGGAGAAAGTGATGTGGATGGTGAAAATAGGAGTCCAAAGAAAAGGTCTTGGAAGTCTGAAACGAAAGCTTCAGAACCAAAGAGAAAATTCGTGAGAAAGACAGATTTCTGGCCTGGTGGAAGATTGAGAGTCAGGTTGATCAAAAAGCCGAAGGAGCAGGTGGAAGAAATCAGTAGTCAAAAGGATTCTGAAGAAGAAGTTGGAGTTGGAAGAAAAATCGAAGTAGTAACAAGGATTCGGAAAGTCGCTCACCTCCTTTCACCTGAAGCCTTGCTGCAAGTACTGATAGCCCTGGTGCTGTCCAGGCTGGACTTCTCAAATTCCATCTACTACGGTCTCCCTAAAACTTTATTGTCAAGGTTGCAGATCGTCCAAAATCAAGCAGCTCGGCTGATCTTTAAAACCCCTAAATGGCAGTCTGCTCAACTTCTTCTACGTCACCTTCACTGGCTTCCAGTGAGCGAAAGAATCACCTTCAAGGTTCACTGTCTGGTGTTTAAGGCTCTCACTGGTCCTGCCCCCGCGTTCCTCAAGTCTCTCATCACTCCTTACTGTCCCCCTCGCACCTTGAGATCCACTCATCTTTCGCTCCTTGTCATTCCTCGTTTTAAACTCTCGAGATCGGGCGGCCGCAGTTTTTCCTGTCTAGCCCCCAAGCTATGGAACTCTCTCCCTCTCGCACTTAAGTCATCTTGTTCCCTTCTTTCTTTCAGGAAATCCCTAAAAACTTTACTTTTTCCCCACTAAATTTCCCTCCCTCCCTGATCTTCCCCTCTTCTCCAGTCCAATCAGCGCCAGGAAACCTTTTGTGACAGTGCGCTCTAGAAATCTGTTATAACATAACATAACATAACAAAAGGAAAAAGGATTATAAGGCCAAATCAGAAATATAAATCACCTGAGTGGACTTATCTAGTAATTCCACCTGTCATTGACATTTATGATAGTAGTCAAGAGGAAGAAGACATTGAAGAAATTAGTGACAATGATTGAAGTACAGAATTTTTAATTGGATTTTTGGGTTTTTAGTTTTTGGCAAAAGGCTGAAGAAATCTTGTTAGGTGACACAAGGTCGAAGAAAAGTTGTTTAGTTGAAGAAGATTTACTTGTGACATAAGGTCGAAGAAATACTGTTAGGGTTTTGAAAAAAAATATATATATTTTAAAAGGGGGGTGTAAATAATAAATCTTTTATTACATTTTTAAAATAGTTTTAATTTTTTCTTTTTAAGGCAAGACTAACCAAAGATGCCTTACGTTATGGAACAGAGTACTTCAAGATGTTCCATTTTTAAGAGATGCTGTAAGATGACTCTGGTGTGTCTGCTCATTCTAATTCTGCTCTGGTTAGTTTTAGCTGTTATCATTCCATTTGAGATTAACAAAGATTTTCATAAAGTCAACATGACAAGCAAAGCTTCAGTTAGTCAAAACAAACATAGTGCAACTGCCAAAGTTATTGATCATCAACCTAACATTCATCAGGACAAATCTATCAGTGATTTTTCAAGCAATACATTCACAAAGCTTTTGAGTGAATATGTAAAGGTAATGGATGCAAAAGACTGCTACGTTTGTGTTAAATTACCTGCTTCTGTTTCCGAGGGAGTGACATACAATATGCTTCCTCTTACATATGGTGTGACATGCAGTGTGTTAGCTAGCTTGTTCTATCAGACTGGACGCTTAGAATACTATTATTCAGATTTTGACGAGATTTTTGCCAATTTAAAAATTGAGGGTGCTTTGAATAAGCATAAGAGAGCAAAACAGATGAGGGAATTTTCCTTGTTACTAATGAACTTACCTATGAGTATGCTTACAAGAACAATTTAACCTGCAAACTAAGTGCTGAGGGAAAGAAGTTTTTGAACCTGGTTGAAGAGAGGAGAGCAATTTACAAGAGAAATGAGATAGTCAAGCAGACTAAATCCAGGTTCTGGCAGAAAGAGGATGAGAAGCTTAATGGCAAAATGCTTGATAATGTTGCAATTCACATAGACAAACCAATTAGTGGTAAGCTTTGCATTAGGAGAGATAATACACTTTTTGATAACTACTTTGTGGGTGCAAGTAATTGTGAAGATACATATTGGATCATGGGAGGTTGGGGATTCAAAGGTGGAAAAGATCCAATTTTTCCTGGGATTTATTTTGTTTGTGGTGACAAGGCTTACTACAACCTTCCTGACCATTGGTATGGAACTTGTTATGTTGGGATTGTTTTTCCTAAAATGTTCCATGTTGACAGAGATTCGGAAGGATTGTTCAAAATTCACAATTATGTAAATAGGGCTAAAAGAGAAACTTTTACAGACGTTTTGGGAGATATTTTTCAAGCAGTGATACCTATTGTAGGTATAACCCTGAATGCAGGGAGAATCAGAAAATTGTCCACAATTGTTGACAGGTTGTCAACAGATACAGCTGATGGTTTCCAATTAGTGAATGTTGAGGTCATTGCATTCAGATCCATGGTGATTCAAGATCGCCTTGCTTTAGACATACTCCTGGCAAAAGAGGGAGGAGTCTGTGGCATTTTACATGTGCAACATTGTTGCACATATATCCCTGATGAAAGTAAGAACATTGAGATGTACATTAAGAACATCACAGAGATGCATTCAGAGATAATTCCATTAGAAGAAGAAGATTTTACAGAAAGACTTTCAAAAAGATTCCAATCGATCAAAAATTGGTTCCAAGATATTGGAAGTTCAGTTCTTGGCAAGATTTTGGCACCTTTGATTGTGATTATATTCATTTTCATTTTGACAAAAATTGGTTGTTTGTTGCATAAGAGAAAGAGACAAATGAAGGAAAAGAGAAGAATTTATAAACTCAAAAAAGAAGAGGAGAGGGAGATTGAGTTGCAGGAATTGCACAGAGCTCGTTATGATAATTGCAAGGATTTTGCAGAAACAGATTTTTAGAAATACTGACACAAATGAATTTGAATCATTTTCCGGAAAGTTTAAAATTTCCAAATTTTGGGTGGTGGTGTGGTGATTTGTTAATCACCAGATGAGGGAGTTGATGGAGCGAGATAGAAAGCAGAAATCTGTTTAAACTCGTGAAGTCACATTTCCATAACAGTAATAATAATACTAATGATTTGTGATGTGTTTTGCTAACACAACCTAGATTAAACTTTACACATGGGGTTGGTAACACGTGTGCTCATAAACGTGCATAATTGTTGCATCTTTTGTTCGTGAAAAAATAATAAATTAATTTGTCGTTTTCGTTTTGTCATTACTAAACTGCAGCAGATTTAAAAGAAGCATGTGCTTATTTTGCTTTCCTTGTCTATGTGATGTCATTTCTACTATTCTAGGTGCACATAAGGTTTTAATGGATTCATGAAGACTGGTAGATATAAAATGCTGCTTATTTGTTGCTTTGTGCTAGGTAACATTAGACTAATTGGGTGGGTTAATCAATTAGTAATCGAAGGGTGGAAACAGAATAAATAATATTTCTTACATTAATACTTTTCTTGTGTTTGTTTTATACTAGAAAAATAAGTTGCCTACTTTTGGGCCTAGTTTGCTCGAGTTTGCTAAACGATGAATTTAATTCTGCAAGGAGCACGAGATGTCTCTGTGAAAGAAAAGTTTCCGTCAAAATTGCATTCACTCAACAAAGATGATGTGTTGTCATTATTCTGTCGGACGTGGCCAAGGTCAGAAACTGGTAGAAAAGAACACTTGCTAACTTGGCATCCGCGGAAGTGAAATGGAGTCAGTGAGAACTCTTGTTAAAATTGTTGCAAATCAAGGAAGCTTTGGAACACGTACAAGAAAGATAATGGTCCCAAAGAATATGACCGAATGGAAGTTTTGAAATGTAGGTGACATGTCACTTGTCACTCTCCGACCAATGAAACATCGTCGTTTGCAGAAAATTTTCCTTTACTTAGATTAGCTAGCATAGAAAGGTATAAAAAGTCCATGCCCTGGGGATGGGCTGGCTGCTGCTTTCTGACTTTCCGATGAGGGTGTCGTGCTGCTGGACTTTGCGTGGAGCACGTAAGAATCCTCAAAGAACTTTACTATTTCATTTATTTAGCTTAGCTAGGGACTTAGGATTTTAGAAATGCTAAACTTATAATTTCTTGCTTAGACCGTATTTTTCTTATGTCACTTTTCAAACATGCTTGCTATAATTCTAATAAAATTGCATTTATGAAACTATATTTTGAATTATCTACAATTAGTTAATAAAAATCTTACTTTTGAAACAAGCTGGTCTTGGTTATTCAGAAGCGTAGGTTACTATTAGCTAGATGCCCTCGCCATGGTGGTCATTTAAATAGTTAGGTTTGTTCAAATGACGTCAACATTTACCGCGGTTGTATATAGTTTGTATATAATTTGTGAATAAGGTGTATATAGATTTAATTTGATCACCCGATTCAGTAGGTCAAAATATGTCATGATTAATTAATGGGTCCATGAGTTAGAGAAATATTTTAGGTAGTAGGTTGTAGAGTTGGATAGCATTGCGTATGGCATATTTCCTATAGGCCGCTGGATCACACTTCTACCTCTTCCTGGTAATCGATTAACACTCTTCTCTTCCTGTCTTAAATGTTTTTGTCAATTTCAAAGAATGCAAAGAAAACGAGTCCCCCCTTGTAGCCAAGAGCTCTGGCTGTAGGCCTAGCTGAGCTGAACATGTGAGTTTTTTTTATTTGTCTATTTCCTGTGTATGGTTCCTGAATTATGTAGAGTGTACTTGCTCCAAGTGTAATCACCTCATCCAGTGGGGCTCCTAGGTGTCATCAACACTTGAACACAGATACAGGTCATTGATGTCTCCAAAGAGCCTGCACCATTTACCACCATTGACAATGATTTTCACTTTCCCTGTGACACCAAGTAGCACTTTTGAAGAAGTTTGTGTGGTCACTAGCACTGGAAATCTCTGGTTCCAGATTTCCAAACAGCCTTGTTCAAACCATCTCACATCCTCAGTTTTCAAGGCCAAAGTACATCTTGTTGGATTAAGACCCCTGTGACATTTTCTGTAAGATGTATGTTAGGTACAGATGTCTAAGAATACTTAAAGAATGGTCTCAAATCAGCTGAATTGTATTTGAACTCCCTTTGAAGATGCAGAGACAGGAGGAGTCCAACACACAAAGGTATATTAGTTGAAACAACGCTATTTTGCTTTTGATATTATAACTTTGGTCATCCTTTGTGATATGCTAAGATTTTCACACACCAAGATTAGTCTTTTGGAACTATTAAATCCTGAGCCACAGGTTAACATAGATCATATCCTGCAATGTTTAATACTTATATCATCTTCACGTTAAAGAGCTACGTGCCCCTAGGATGTCAATCAATCAATCAATCAGTAATTTGTTAAGCGCACTACATACCTGCGAGGGTCTCAAGGCGCTGGGGGGGAGGTGGGGGCCGCTACTGATCGAACAGCCAGGTTTTAGTATCCTCCTGAAGGTCAGCAGGTCTTGGGTCTGTCGTAGGCGAGTGTGTTCCATGTCTTGGCGGCGAGGTGGGAGAAGGATCTCCCGCCGGTGGGTGTAGCTGTAGTGGGAGCGTAGCTGGCGGTTGGGGGTGTAGAAGGACAGACGTCTGTTGAAGTAGGCTGGCCCGGTCTTGTGGAGTGCCTTGTGTGCGTGGATGAGGAGCTTGAAGGATATCCTCTTGTTGACGGGAAGGGAGTGTAGGTTTCTCAGGTGGGGGTTGATGTGGCGGTGTCGTGGTACATCGAGGATCAGTCGCGCCGAGGCGTTTTGGATGCGTAGTAGTCGATTAATGAGCTTGGTCGGGGGTCCCGCGTAGAAGGCGTTTCCGTAGTCGAGTCTACTGCTGACGAGGGCCTGGATGACTGTCTTTCTTGTATCTGTCGGGATCCATCTGTAGATCTTACGTAGCATGCGGAGGTTGTTGAAGCAGAAGGAGGCGAAGACATAGACTTGCTTGGTCAATGAGAGCTTTGAGTCGAGGATGATTCCCAGGTCGCGTGTGTGTGGTCAGTGGGGGTTGGGGCTGCCCCCAGTGCCGTTGGCCACCAGGAGTTGTTCCAGGCTGATGGGTTGGAGCCGAGGATGAGGACCTCCATCTTGTCCGCGTTCAGCTTCAGACGGCTGATCTTCATCCAGTCAGCGACTGCCTTCATTCCTTCATGGAGGTTGGCTTTGGGGGTGATGGGGTCCTTGGTGAGGGAGAGGATCAGTTGAGTGTCGTCGGCATAGGAGATTATGTTGAGGTCGTGCTGTCGGGCGACGTGTGCGAGTGGGGCCATGTAAAAATGTTGAACAGTGTCGGACTGAGGGAGGATCCTTGGGGTACGCCGCAGATGATCTCGGAGGCTTCAGAATGGAATGGGGGAGGTGAACGCTCTGGGTTCTGCCGGAGAGGAAGGAGGTGGTCCATTCCAGAGCCCTGTGGTGTGGAGGCATGTGCGTAGTGTGAGGTGGCAGACGGTGTTTAAGGCAGTGGAGAGGTCTAGGAGGATGAGTGCTGCAGTCTCCCCGTTGTCTAGCAGGGTCCTGATGTCGTCGGTGGCGGCGATGAGGGCGGTCTCGGTGCTGTGGTTGCTGAGGAACCCTGACTGGGAAGGTTCCAGGATTTTGTTCTCTTCGAGGTATCGGGTTAGCTGTCTGTTAATGATTTTCTCGATGACGTTGGCCGGGAAGGGGAGCAGAGCGATGGGTCGGAGGTTTTTGAGGTCTCTTGGGCCTGCCTTCAGTTTTGTGAGTAGGGCATTGATCTCGGCATGTTTCCAGCTCTCTGGGAAGGTCGCGGTCTCAAGGTAGAGATTGATGACGTTGCGTAGGGGGTGCGATGGAACTGCTTGCTTTGTTGAAGAGACATGTGCGGGAATCGGTCTGACGAAGAGCCAGAGTGGATTGTGCTCATGGTCTTGATGGTGTCATCGACGCTCATGCTGGTCCAGGCTAGCAAGGGGATGTGGTTGATGGTGTGCGGAGGGTCTGTTGTGTTGCTGTCTGTTGGGGCTGTCTGGGTGTTCAAACTGACGTGGATGTCTGCTATCTTGTGGTGGAAGAAGGTGGCGAGGGAGTCGCACAGGGCTTGAGACTGCGGGATGTCGTTGGTGTTGGAGCTGGGGTTGGAGAGTTCCTTCACGATGTTGAAGAGCTCCTTGCTGTCATGTGCGTTGTTGTCGAGGCGGTCATTGAAGGAGGTCTTCTTGGCAGCCCTGATGAGGTGGTGGTGGTTGCGGACGGCGTCCTTGTGTGCTGCGTGGCTGTCCGGAGTTTGTTCACTGTGCCAATTTCTTCTCTAGTTTACGGCCGCCTTGCTTGGAATCTAGGAGTTCTGGGGTGAAGCAGCTGGCCCTCTTGCTGGTGTCTCTGTGGGGGGGGTTCTTCAGCGGGGCGAGGGTGTTGGCTCAGTCCTCGATCCAGTGTCTGAGGTTGTGGACAGTGTCTTCGGTGTTGGAGGGTTCAGTGGGTAGGCTGAGAGCGAGGTTTGCATGTAGTTGGTCTTCGGTGATTTTGCTCCAGCGGCAATGGGGGATCTGTGGTGGGTTTCTGGAAGGTGAAGTGGATGCAGCGGTGATCGGTCCAGAGGAGTTCGGTGGTGTGGCTGACGGAGACATGCAGGCTTGAGGAGAAGACGGGGTCGAGCATGTGGCCGGCAGAGTGGGTGGGCGTTGTAACGAGTTGCCTCAGTCCGAGGTTGGCGAGGTTGGCGATCAGGGTGGTGGAGTTGCTGTCATTGTTGTTCTCAAGGTGAAAGTTCAGGGCTCCGAGGAGGATGTAGTTGGTGGAGGTCAGGGCGTGCGTGCTGATGAAGTCGGCGATGGAGTCGCTGAACTGGGGGCGGGGTACGGGGGATCGAAAGATGAGGGTGCCTCTGAGGGTGGAGTTGGGGTCAGTGTGGATCTGGAAATGCATGTGTTTGACGGTGCTGAGCACGTCGTTGGTGCTAGTCGAGACCCTGATGCTGTTCTTGTGGACAATGGCAATTCCTCCTCCAACTCCGTTGGTGCAGTCTCTGCGGGTGATCTTGTAGCCGTCTGGGAGGGTTATGGCGATGTCGGGTGCAGAGGAGTTGTTCAACCAGGTCTCTGTCAGGAAGGTGGTGTCCGGGGAGGTTGTGTTGAGCAGGTCCCAGAGCTCGACGGCGTGTTTGCGTGCAGAGCGGGTGTTCAATAGTATGCATCGGAGATGGTTGAGGTCTTTCTTGGCGGGTGGTTTGTCGGCTCTGTGGCTGGTGTAGCTGCAGGTGAAAGGACCGTGTGTGTATTTCGGAGCGGCCTTGAAGCAGTTGTGGGTCCGTCCGGGGTGGAGAGTGTGCAGAGTGCTGGCGTCGTAGTGGCGGCGGTCTTCGTGGCGGGTGCGGGGGCCAGAGGTTCTGGCACTGGGCACGGTCCAGGTGCAGACGAGTGCAGACGGGCTTGCCACGCACCAGCGGCGCGACTGCGCAGCAGCCGGCATGTATGGGGAGGTAGGAGTGAGGAGCAGCTGGGAGGCAGGGCAGCGAATGGGCAGTCAGGGGGCTCAGCCACAGGGGACGCAGCGGCGTGGGCAGTGAGTGGTGACGAAGGAAACAGAAGGCAAAAGGGCACAACAATTGAGGGGGAAACGAGTGGCACAGAAGGCAGAAAAACAACAGCAGTCACAGATACAGCAATGAAAATGCATATCTCAGCCCCTAAATAAATTAAGACCATTGGGGCAGATTTATGTTAACTGGCGCATCCCCAGGGATGCGCCAGTTAATGTGCGCCACAGTGCGCCACTGCTCCGCCACCCATGGTGCTCCGCATTTACAATGCGGCGCACCATGGTGCAAGGCAGTGAAGATGCGTGACTCATCTCTCGGCGCACGGGCGGCGCATTGCAGGAGTCATGTCGCAAGTGCGACATGACTCCTACAATGCACAGGGGCCACCTCTTCAATGTATGGTGCGTCACCCTTACGCCTGCTTCAAGCAGGCGTAAGGAATTGACGTAGAAAGTGACTGAGTGAAATCTCATAGATTTCACTCAGCCACTTTTAGGAGGCGTTCCTGCGCAGGAACGCCCCCCCTGCGCAGGAATGCCTCCTTATGGCGCAGGGGTTTCCAACGTGATGCATCTCCTAGATGCGTCACGTTGTAAATAGGGAGCATTGTTTGCGCCGCCGTTGCGTCACATTACGTGACGCAATTGCAGAGCAAGGAGGCGCAAGAGCCTCATAAATCTGCCCCTTTTTGTTTTGTGTGCTCGATTTAATATCCATACATTTTTTACTTTAAATATGGCATCTTTGCTTTCAAAAGTACTTCTCAGAATAGGCAATGAACATGTGTGTTACACTGTGTATGAGGATATTAGCTCCAAAGTTGTGCCACCTCATGTAAGCCTTGATTGCTCACCCAAGCTACCATTGGAGACTTATCTACAGAAACAGTGGCTTCCCTTACAATTTTCAGTGCAATAATGCTCAAAGCACTGAAACACGAGCGGAAGGGTATTTCCCTGTAGCTAATACATTCAACAAGGCCTGGAGAATAGGCCTTTTCTTTAGAAATGAACCAATTTATATGAATGTGCAGGCAGCCGTGGATGCGTTCATACTTGCAATATACTTCTTATGATTCAAACAGCGAACAGATATATTTTGTTTTAAATGTGGTCTGTATGACAATAATGTGATTAAATGTAGTGAAACTAATTCACACAGAACTAGACAAACAGTCGCAAACATGCACAGCTGCATTCACAAATGATCTAAAATACCTTACTGCAGATGTTTTTTTTCCCTTTTGTACATCACACCTGTTTCTTGCTTCTGTCCTTCAGAGATAAGCTTTGGCAGCGGTAATTATAATAGGATTTGATGTGGTTTTTGAGGTCTAGAAGTTACAGTTACTGTTTTATGGAGGGAGTGATGGTGGAAGGAGCGTGTAATGATGGCCCAATGTATTATGAACATCTGCGGAGAAAGGCCATAACAGGCTTTTTGTTGATAGTAGAAAAAAATCAATATGACTGCATTCAATTCGAAGCCGTCAAGGACACAAGTCTTTAATTTATCAGCTCCGAGCATTCAACGTAGTTTTATAAAAATGTCACCGATGAGAGAAAAGACATCACGGTATATAACGTCGACACGAAATAAAATTGTTTAAGGTCTTAACACTGTGCCACCTTAACACTTTTCACGTTTACCATTTTTTGCTAGGAGGAAACCTATCTTTTCTTAATCATCTATTCGCCTCGCTTTTTTTCTCGTGTTCACTTCTTATTTTCTTAGTTCTTTCCACATACAAACGCTCAGCTACTAGTTCCTTTATGAATTTGAAATAGCCGGGATGTTCATGATAAATTAAAAAACATGTCGGTAATACGATATCTTCGAAATTGTAAGACGTAACCTTAGGTACTGGGGTCCTCAGACTCTGCCAGTAGAGGAGTGGGGGCTGACTATTTTTTCAGTGCAAGGCATAGTGCTCATCTTAATTTTTAACTTTGATGTAATGTTTTTTTTTTGTACTAGGCAGATTTGCTGAGCTTCTTGCCACTGAGTACAAAACATCCTCTAAAAGCCACGAAACGTAACAGAAAAAAAGAAACTTTACAGGATTTACTGACTAAAAAGTCAGGATATATATATATATATATAGTTGCTTTCAGTGTGTGGTTTTGCTCTTCGCCAATGTTGTCTTTTTTATTTTGTCAAGGCCACAGAAGCTTCCCCAACAACATAGTTTTATGAACATTAGGACAAAACAAACAAGCGTTGACGAAACAAAAAAGGCTGGCAGCCAATACTAGACCTAGCCAATGCTTGTTTTTTTAAACATCGCCAGATTAGTTTCAGAACAGAAGGGCATATTATCAAGGGGGTTTATCTCCGCTTTTTTGGCTTTAAAAGCCAAGAAAGCGTAAATAAAATGATCTCCCTATTACCTAGCTGTCGCTAACACCAGTTAGCGACAGCTAGTAGGAGATAGCGACCATCTTGGGCCCCTCTTTGCATTTCAGTGATATTTATCACTAATGACATGCAAAGTGGGCGTGCCAAGATGTTAGCGACTGGAAACAGTCGCTATCATCGCTATCTCCTATTACCAACTTTTGGAGATATTCGCGCTAAGCGCGAATATCTCCAAAAGCTAACACCTGCCCCTGAGCAGTTCTTAGCCATGTTATCCAATGGTAGGTGGATAACATGGCTAAGAGCATTAGCTCGGTAATGCATGAATATCGCTGACTCTTCAGCGAAATTCATGCATTTCGGCCGCTTTTTATCGCTTAGGAGATATACCTTGATAATAGCAAGGTTCCTAAGCGATAAAAATCGCCGCAGCTCGGCGATAAAAATATCGCCGCTAAACCAACATAGCGATAATTATCGCTAGTTGTTGGTAATATGCCCCAGAGTTTGTTAGGTAGTATGTTTGATAGTTTGGATGTCACTATGGACCCAGACCGATCTCTGTAAATCACTCATCTAGGTTTGTGCTCCAAAAGTAGGAACGGACTGGAAGAGCATAGTGCTAAATTGTGGAAATACCAGATGAACTTGGAGGCCAAAAGTTCAACGGTCTTATCGTATGTTGCCTTATGCACAATGGTTATCATTTGAAGGCCACTCAAAACTAAGAGATCTCAGTACAAAAAAAATACAAGTGAAATGTGCTCACTTCATCCCAAACAGCAATCAGGCATGCATTCTGGACTTGTTGCAAAGAGTGAAATGCCAGTAAGAGTTTGAATAGTCAAATCTAGATTAGGTTAAAACATTTACTAATCCAAAATGTTGTATGTTTCAATGAGTGGGAAGATTCTTTCAAGAATTCACAATTGCACAAAGCAGATGTTTATCACTTTGATCACCTGTGAGTCCTTTTTAGACTGTGACACATATAAACCCCCAAGATAGGAACCAACTTTAGCAGGGACAATGGGCAGATATATCAACACAGACTAGGCAATATTGCTGCAAAATAAAATATCTGTTTTCATTGGTTTCAGTTTTGCTTTCATAGGATTAAGTTTCAGAAATTTGGAGGATGGTTATTCAATTTCCATGAACCTGTGGATAAAAATCCCAGAATGAGGGAATGAGATATCCCAAAAATAGGCTGGGTGTTTCCAAGGTATATTATATAAAATGAGATCCATGCCTGGTGAAGTAATCTAGTAAGCGACTGCTTGTACACATTTAACAGGAATGGTATTGACCCTTACAGCTCATTCCTCTTGCTTCTGTGGAGCTGGATGGAAGATTATCTGCTTGCTGCCTTCTATCTATGAATGATGTAATCCAGTTCAAGATTGTGTCAGTAAACCACACTTTGATCAATTCTGTGATCAAAATTATGTATTAATTGGTGGTATTAAAGACAAATTATAGGCCACATGAACTACCGCTTCATTTTGCAAGTTCCTAATTACGACTTTTTGTGACTCATAATTAAAACAAAATGCGATGTACCAATGTGCCCTTGGGACCACTGCCTGCTCTAAAATAAGTTTCTGCAACCATTCACAGAGAGGAAGGGGTCTCCTGGGGACTCCTTCCTGTTTACTACTTGCTTAACACCTACTTGAAGTAGGCAGTAAACTGCAATACATTCATGTATCCCCCTGCGACTCACTATTAGGAAGGGCCACCCTTGACACGCCCCTTCCTAATTCTGACTCACAAACCCTATTTTCTGAATCTGTAAAAGGTTAGTGACTCACAACATAGGGTTACTACATGTCAAAAAGCTATTTAATCAATCAGGTAAATTGTAAGTGTGCTATTTACCCGTGAGGGTCTCAGGCGCTGGGGGAGGGGCGGGGTGGGTCTGCAGCTCCGTTCAGTCGAAAAGCCAGGTCTTGAGTGCCTTCCTGAAAGCGCTCAGAGAGGGGGCGCGTCTGATTTCGATAGGGCACTTGTTCCAGGTCTTGGCTGCTATGTAGGAAAAGGCCCTTCCCCCTGTTCTGGCTTTGTGAACTGGATATTTATCTTGGGTACGTGTAAGGACATTCTCTTGTTGAAGTATTGGGGTCCAGTGTTGTGGAGGCATTTGTAGGCATCGGTGCACATCTTGAAAGTGACTTTCTTCTTGACAGGGAGCCAGTGGAGTTTGCGTAGGTGCTGGGTGATGTGCATGTGTCGGGGGATGCCAAGGATGAGTTTGGCTGCGGTGTTTTGTATGGTCTGGAGTTTGTGGAGCAGTGATTTGTTGATTCTGGCATAGAGGGCATTTCCGCAGTCCAGTCTTCTGGTTATGAGTGCGTGGGTAATGGTTTTCCTTGATTCAGGGGGGATCCATTTGAAGGTCTTTGGGAGGATGCGGAGTGTGTTGAAACAGCTAGAGGTGACGGTGTTTATCTGTTGGGTCATGGAGAGGGAGGAGTCGAGTATGATGCTGAGGTTTGGAGTGTGGTCAGTGGGGTAAGGGGGCTGCAGAGGGCCGTGAGCCACCAGGTGTTGTCCCATGTGGAGGGGGAGGGTCCGAGGCAGAGGACCTCTTTCTTCTCTGAGTTGAGCTTCAGGAAGCTGCTGCTCATCCAGGATAAGACATCCTCCATTCCTTCTTGGAAGTTGAGTCTGGTGGTGTCCTTGGTGAAGGAGAGGTTAAGCTGGGTGTCGTCTGCGTAGGATACTATGCTGAGTCTGAGGTGTCTGACGATGGAGGAGAGGGGTCCTTGTAGATGTTGAAGAGCGTGAGGCTGAGAGACAATCCTTTGGGAACTCCGCAGTTGGTTTTCGTGGGTTCGAAGAGGAAGGGTGGAAGTCTGATTCTTTGGGTTCTACCGGAGAGGAAGGAGCAGATCCAGTCTAGGGCGCTTCCCTGTATGCCTGTATCGTGGAGTCTGGCGGTAAGTGTGCGGTCGGAGACAGTGTTGAATGCTGCAGAGAGGTCGAGCAGGATCAGGGCTGCGGTGTGTCTTTGGTCGAGTAGGGTACAGATGTCATCTGTGATGGCAAGTAAAGCGGTCTCGGTGCTGTGGTTGCTGCGGGAAACCGGTTTGGGATGGGTCGAGGATGGAGTTTTCTTCAATCAATTTTGTTAGCTGGGCATTGACGATCTTCTTAGTGACTTTGGCCATGAAGGGGAGGCGGGAGATGGGTCGGTAGTTTTTGAGGTCCGTGGGGTCTGCTGTGGGCTTCTGAGGAAAAGTGTTTTTCTGATCGGCATCATTTGTAGCAGGACGCCATTGTTTTATTCATTATCATATTTGCGGATTTTTTTTGTGTTCGCAAGGATTTCTGCCAGTTCGCGAGGATTTTGTACCAGTTCGCAAACGCGAACTTACTTTTCGGGTAGCAACGGTCGCGAACATGTTGTTTCTACATCTGGTTCATCACAGCACCCTCTGTTTCACCACTGCCACCCTCTGTTTCACCACTGCCACCCTCTGGCTCACCCATGCCACCCTCTGGCTCACCCATGCCACCCTCTAGTTCATCACTGTAGATTATGGGTGGAAAAGCACACCTGCCCTGCCTCAACTGACATAAATGAATTAGGGGCTGATTAATGTGTTACTGAATTTGAACTTCCTGGCTGGAACCTGCTTCCTTATCTGTAATTGCTTTCTCTGAGCCTGCTGTGAGGGTCAGAGCAGGGTCATAGAATAGTTGCAAGTAGGCAACTGAACTCTGGAGGGGCCCCTCAGGAAGCACTACAGGGAATGATTACTAATGATGAGTTTGAACTTTTGCACCTGCTGAGTGCTTCCAGGTCAAGATCCAAATCAAAGTGACCAGCACATGAAGAAAGCACTGAGAGGAGCCTGCTGGACAGGAACAGGAAGTTGGAGACTGTGGGGCACTTCCTTCCTCACACCCCCCCCCAAAATGGACTCCTTGCAAAAAAAAAAGTGCAGGCAAATGTCAACCTGAGGAGTTATTCTAATAAAAATCATAATTTTCAAGGTTTATGCTGCCTGCTGGTGGATTTCTTGTGCGAAATTGCAAATTTTGCAATCTCGCAATTGCCAGATTGTCGCTGCCCGCCGCATCTACGTTTTCGCGAGTGTTTACTCCCGCGAAATTGTATAGTATTCTAGTTGGCAAGTGTGACCAAGCAAAAAAATCCGCTTCGCACGGATTTACGAATTTTCGGTAAGTTCGCAAGAGTTCGCGGATTGCGAATTTACCGAAAATCCGCAAAATCCGCGAGCGGAACGGATTTTACGCCCATGCTTAATCATGGCCCTTCTGCATAATGTTTTCCTCATTCTGGGTAAAATATACAAAAAAAAGTAACACGGAATTACAGTGGCCACTTTATGGCTCCTTTAATTCCCAAGTTCTCGCCAACTTAGAGGAACAATTAATGAAAAGAAAAACGCGCCTGTCTATGTTTGAATCTGTCCGATTTTGGAGGAAAGAGATAGAGCAGAGAGCTAGAAAACAGAAGGCTCAGGAAAGAAATCTTCACTTCTTTCGCAGGGGTCTGATTTCTGCGCGTTTCCAGTCATTGGGGAAGGTGCCCATCTTGAAGGTGGTGTTGATGGTGCGTCGTAGTTCTGGGGCGATGGCGGTGGCAGCTCTGTGGTAGATGTGTGGTGGTCAGGGGTCTGTGGGGGCCCGCAAGTTGATGCTCTTCATGGTTGAAGTGGAGTCTTCGGTGGTGTTTGGGGTCCAGGAGGAGCTGGTGGGCTGGCTAGTCTTGCTGGAGAGGGTGATGGTTTCGCTGTTGGGTGTCTGGTTGTTGAAATGGTTGTAGAGGTCCTTGATTTTCAGGTGAAGTAGGGTTCGAGCTTGTGGCAGAGATCCTGGGAGGGGGTGATGTCTGTGGTTTTGTTGGGGGGTCTGGTGAATTCCTGGATGACGTTGAAGAGTTCTTTGGAGTTGCTGGAGTTGGTGAGGATCTTGTTTTGGAAGAAGGTCTTTTTGGTTGTTCTGATGCATTGGTGGTATACTGTCATTATGTTCTTGTATGTGCAGCAGTCTTCTTGTGTTTTGCTGTTTTTCCAATTTCTCTTGAGACATCTGCAGGTGCGTCTGGATACTTGGAGGTCTGCGGTGAACCAGGTGGCTTTTCCTGGGGCACAGTCTGTTGGGGTTGCATAGGGGTGTGAGCTTGTCTGAGCAGTTGGAGATCCATCCTTGGAGTTCTTCAGCTGCTCTGTTGGGGTCGGTCAAGATGGTGGGGGGCATGGGTGAGGGTGGAGTTGAGCTTCTCCTCTATGATTTGGCTCCAGTTCGTTCGTGGGGATAGCAGTGCTGGTTTGGAGGCAGTGGAATTGTTGACGTGGTGATCCATCCAGGGGGCGTTGCGTGGTGTGGCGGAAGTGGATGCTATAGGCTACTGCGAATATCGGGACGAGGGTATGTCCTGCCTTGTGGGTGGGTGTGGTGATGAGCTGTTTCAGGCCCAGGTTGGTTAGGTTGTCCAGGAGGGTGGTGGAGTTGGAGTAGCTGAGGTTGTTGAGGTGGAAGTTCAGGTCTCCGATGAGTATATAGTCAATGGAGGTGATGGCGTGTGGTGCAATGAGGTCTGCGATGGTCGCGGTGAACGGGGCACATCTGTAAGCGAGGGTGCCACGCAGAATGGTTCTATGGCTGGTGTGGAGGTCTTCGTTGGTGGAGATGGAGTCAGTGGTGGAGCTGGAGAGTCGGAGGGAGATCTTGTGTGCTGAAGGATTCAAATTAATTCTAACGGGTCACACTTACCAATAACCCATATATCATTTAGATAATTAATAATTCAGTCGGCAATGGAGAAGGTTAAATCGTTTATTCTTCAAAGTCAAAAACCCTGACAGGGGAGCCCCGGTCTACACAACCATCAAGGTGCGCAGAGGAGACTGCCAGCATATTCAAAGTACAGAGCATATATACGTTTCACACATTTAAGATGGCACCTTACAAGGAAAAACACAGTTTGTCAGTGGGCCAAAAGGAATACCCATATAAGGCACAATTGATTGCTAGTATTCTGAGCCTGGACTATTCCGGGGGCAGGTCAGCCCGGCGCCTCCTAGTCTATCTTGAACAGGGGAGGACAAGAACAGGCTTTGTGAGAATGTACGCATCCCGCAAGGAAAGCAGGTGCGACCTTGAGTTTCCCTTGAGCTACCAGTAGTCAGACATTGTATGCAGTTTGGCTGACGTCTAAGTTTCGGGTAGAAGGCATGATCACGTGATTTCAAGGAAACAGCCATGGTGCATAGAGAAACGAAACAAAATGCTTTCTGTCGTGCCGATAGCACTGTTACAGAAAGAGTTTCTACAGTGAACTGAATACATGTACCTTATTCTATTTACAAGTATACACGTACAAGGAATATATGTTGGATATATTAGGCCAATATATAGTTTATTATAAATTCGATCCCTACAGTGCGATAGGTAGTCCTCCACCAGGGTGCTTAGGGCGGTCCTTCCTCTGGATCTTGTATCTGGGGGGATGGCGATGGCGGTGGCGATGTCAAGGGCAGATGAAGAGTTGGTCCAGGTTTCCGTGAACACAGCAGCGTCTGGTGAGATGGTGTAGAGGAGGTTCCAGATCTCAATGGCATGTGTGTGCAGGGAGTGCACATTGAGGATGATACACTTGAGGGCTTTGGAGGTGTTGGCATTCTGTGTTGGGGTGGTGGCCGTGAGAGTGCTGATGGTGTTAAAGGTCTGGAGGCAGTGGTGGCAGGAGAACTGACCATGGGTGGTGTTTGGCGCTGACAGTGGCAGAAGTTGTTCCTCCCAGGGTTCAGTGCGAGAAAGGTAACTGAGTCATAGCAGTGGTTGGTTGTAGATCCAGGGTCACTGGCCCTGGTCGGGGTCGGGTCGCAGATGGGCGCAGGCAGGATTACTTTAGGCGCACCAGTGGCGCGGCAGCGCAGCGGCCACCATTAAATAGGATTGAAGGGCTGGAAGCTCAGCTTGGAGGCAGGAGCGTGAGAGGCAGGGGGGACGGGCACGGGGGAGCAATGTGGGATGACAGTGGCAGTCACAGGTGTGGACAGTACTTACACCTACCTAAAATACCAGCACAGGAACAAGAAATGAAATAACACCTAAATGGGGCAGGAGGCTGCAGGCAAGCTCGAACCCTGTCAGATCACTGTCAGTGGTGAAGTCACAACGGTGGAGCTGCTGGGGGAGACAGCAGGACTCTGACGGGAGTCAGAGGTCCTGTTTGCTCTTCCCAGCAGCTGCTGTCATTAAATCGGGGAGTTGGGCGGAAAGCTCAGCTGGGAGGCGGGAATGTAAGAGGTAGGGGGGTCCACGAGGGAGCAGCGGCAAGATACCAGAAATGTCACAGTTGTGGACAATACTTACACCTACCTAAAATAACAGCACAGGAACAAAAAATGCAATAACTCCTAAATAAAAGCAGCACGGGAAGGGATGAAAAAGACAAGCACAGCAGGAGGCTGCAGGCTGGCGTAAACCCTGTTGGATCACTGTCAGTGGCTAAGGCACAACGGTGGAGCTGCAGGGGGAGGCTCAATTCTCCGTTTGCAACCGCTAAAACCTTTGATACATGTGACCCCACCTCTCCTCTAAGACCAGTGTTCAAAAAACACCTACAGCAACAAGTCATGTAGCTCAGACAGCAGATATAGCTTTGTGTTGTGGTCTAGCAAGACAACTGCTTGAAAATTGTCCAGTAGATCATATTCCATTGCAGATATTTTAAACCAACTAATAGCAGGCTTTTCTAGGAGTAAACGTTCTCATGCTAAGAGGGAAATTGGGTAAATATTGATCAAATATTCAGAGCTTAAACTGGACTTTCTGAGCAAAATGTTTACCCCTGACATCAACTTGGTTCTAGGAAATACATGGTTGCCTTCATACATCCTCATGGAGTGGAGATGATGGCCATGTGGCCAGAACTCACAGACTTTGTGAAAGCATTGGGGGTATAAATATGCAGCATGAGAGGAGGCAGATGAAGTAGAGATTTTTCATACACTGGGTGGCAAAGATACTTCCAGGGAGAGGACCTGAAGGGCATTAACCAGCACTCATATGTAAACGTATTACTACAATCCAGTCAGGTATGCTGCACAGCTATTAATATCCCAAACCTATTTTTGAGGAAGGTATATCTTTAATTGTCGGAATACAATGCCATTAATATATCTTGCACGTTTATCCTGAGACACTGTGCTCATTGGATACTTGTATTTCACATGAATAGGCCTCAAATATGGTCATCCTTATCATATCATATTTTACGTTGTAGGTCTTGTGTTGCCAGCCCCTCCACAATCTGCCACCAACTAGTTTGATCCTCCATTGACTGTGCCAACACATGGCCTTTCTCAAACAGTAGGAGGATGGCAGAGCCTGGTAAGTCTACCTCTGTACCAGTTTTGAATTGTCTAAGTATGCTTCCCTCTGCATAAGTGAGAGATAAAGATAATGTGCTTATATACTACACTAATAAACTCATAGTCTGCAAATCACACTAACAGGTCTAATGGGTGAACTGATAGAACTGATGTCTTTTTCCTTATGTCACAAATTGCAGCCTTCTATTTTGCCACTTTATCGGTACATATACTTATATATCATCTCTCACCCACTCAATCCACCCTTGTAAGCATTGTAGCTATTCATATCATACTTTCCCATATATATTATAATTTTTGTTGAGATAACTCAATTCTGAAGGTGTTACTCCCTGAACATCTGCAGTGATATAAATGCCCTTTGCATTAACACTATGTCCCACCCAAAAGACAATATTAGGGAACTGCCTGCAAGCATGAATCCAGCCCTCTGTCATCTGTCATTCAGACAAATCTGTGATCATATTACATATACTAATAGATGCCTACATTTGTAACTTTGTGCCCCCTGCTTCCCTTCTAATAATTGTTGGTCCATTAATCTTTGTCTCTATTTAAAAAGAATATGCCATATCCCTCAATTACATTTTCCAGCATTGATAATTGTTATCGGTAGCAGAGTTCTCAGAGACCCTGTAAGAATTCTAAACATTTTCAATGTTCTTTTTTTCAGCGGTACAAACAGCTGTACTTACCCTGCACCTGTATGTCATCTCGTGTGTGCCTAGCTGTAAAAGTGGGTGTATTAGCGTAATATTATTGATTGTATTTAAAAATATGGCTCATCAACCATTTACACTTAGATCATGTCATCGAATGGGTGCTGGGAATATCTATTTATGTGTCCTTATTGACTGCCCAAAGAAAAAGAGACTACTCTTAGTACCAATGGTGCCACCCTCCACTTATTATACATGTGAAAATGTGACAAGAGTCTAATTACAATGGTCACAGTTTGGAGAAAAAATTTACAAAGGCAACATGTTTTCTTTTTCAATATTGGTGGTTTGTGATATGAAGATGAAACTGATACTGAGGTTGATAATCAAGGCACCAATACTATTCTGAGCCAGGGTTGAGAAGCAACCAGGAATAAGTCTTCCATGTGGGGAAATACAATAAGGAATACTGTGGTAAAAAAAGAGGGACACACAATGCATAAAAGGGAGCCATAAAAGTGATGGAAAATAGGGAATGGAATCATTTCAATCCTTATATATAGAGCGTAGGTAAGAAGTGTTATTACAGAAACAAATAATTGCCACTATCTTGAACTGGGAATCTCTGACAAAAATCACTAGAAAAGGGGCCATCTTGGATTGTAACTAATTTAGAACAAGCCAAACTGTCTTCTTTGGGAACATTGAGATTTCTTGAAAAGTCACCTGTAGGTAATAGAACCTTCTGTTTAACATCTTTCTTGATCTCCATGTTTCAGTGGTTTAACAGCTGATTCTTTGGTTCAATGCTCTGCTGACTGTGAGGGAGAAATATTCTTATCATTTGTCAAAAGCAGGGACCCAATATTGACTATCTTGCCTTCAGCATCTGCAATTCCCTCTACAGGGGTACCAGTAAGTCCTGGGTTGGGAAACAACAGTGATTACAACTGTTTGGGGAATAAAATGTTTGAATCAGTGTTTCCATGAAAAACCTCACTTATCTCCCAATGTTTCACATGGGGAATTTCAAAATCCATGCGAGAAACACTACTATTTCTAATTCCAATGAGTTTGGTATATCCTAGTATGGCCCCTTAGGAATGAGCTTTTCCAACAAGCAATGACAGAGAATGGTGAATGGTGACTTATTAGCCCTCTCTTTATATATTATTGTTGGACTTGGCCCTTTTTGCAGGGTCATCCCTGAACGTTTTGCCTTCCTCCTCTATTTTTTTTTCTGAAATGTTGTTGGCTGTTTTATGACTCTGGGCACTTTACCACTGCTGAGCAGTGCTAAAGTGCATATGCTCTCCCTATTGTAAATTGATGTATGGATTAGTGATTCCATGATTGGCTTGGTTGGTTTACCTGTCAGACCCTCGTACAGTGCACTGAGTGTGCCCAGGGCTTGTAAATCCAAATGTTGCTGGTGGGCTTACAGCACTGGTTGTGCCACCCACAGAAGCAGCCTTGTAAAATGTGTCTAAGGTCTGCCATTGCAGAGCCTGCATGCAGTCTGGTACTGTCATGCTGACTGGGCAAGTGCACCCACTTGCCAGTCCCTAACCCTTCCCTTTTCTACATATCAGACAGCCCTATGGTAGGCCCAAGGGCAGGGTGCATTGTAAGTATAAGGTAGGACATGCCCTGGTGTGTGTGGCATGTCCTAATAGTGAATTGCAGCCATTTTCGTTTTCCAATATTGCAAGGCTACCTGTTCTCCATAGGCCAGAATGGGCAGTTAGATTATTACATTCTTATAATCTTAACTGACTCAGAGAACATGGTGGAAATTCAGGTTCAGTATGCCTGGACTCAGAATGATAAAATGCATCTTTTAGTGAAGTTGGTTTTAACATTTTGTGATTGAAAATACCACTTTTAGAAAGTAGGTATTTTCCTGCCTATCCTTTCAAGCCTACCTCTGCTAGGTTGTGTATTCCTTGTCTAGAGTTTGTGAGTGACAGGGCTGGGGGATTCCAAGAGACAGGATGAGTCAGCCCAGTGGTGAGTAGAGAGATCTGTATCTAGATGGGAGGGAGGAGTTGCACCTGAACCTTGAATAGGACTGTGCCTGCCTTCCACAATGTTGGCTCCACCTCCTGGGGTGTGGCTGATGTCTCTGCCCTGCACACTGAAAGAAGAGAAGGAATCCTGTCAACAAAGTGCTCCAGGGCTGTGCTTGCCTTCCACGATGCTGGTTCCACCTCCTGTGGGGCGTCTCATGTTTCTGCCCTGCACTGTGAAAGGAAAGAAGAAGTCTGGTAAACAGAGTGCTCCAAAACTGGTTTGGACTAGGCAAAGGCCCCTCTCCCCTCAGAGAACAAAGGATTTTGGGGCATAAATATTGGGACCCTGATCCCATGAAATTAGATCACTTTCGGACAACTAGAAGAAACCTTTGCTGAGGAGAGGAAACTGAAGAAACTAAGGAGAGACTATCCCTAAGCTGAAGTGCTGCTTGGGGGATTGGCCGGCAGTGGTTCCCTGACTGCCAAAGAAAGGAGAAAGAATTTTGTGTGCTTTATTTTCAACTTGTGAAGGATTGCCAAGGGCTTGGAAGAGAGCTTGCCTCCTGACCGAAGTCTCAGGATCAGTAGACTTCACCAGCCTTTGTTGATTGCTGCTGGAAACGCTGTTTCAGTGGCTACAGAGGCAGGGAGCTGTGACCGACTCTCACGACCGGCTTGGTGTCCTGTAGGCACCGCATCGAACAACGCCCGCATCTTGCAACGTAAGCTCTGAGCTCAACGACTCCGTCCTGACGCAGTCACCGAGCCGTTGTCTGCACCATAACCTGTGGACACCGCGACGTGCAATGCCTCGCTACACCGACTCGTACTGGTCTGACCGACACGGTCACTGTTGCTGACTTTGAGTCCTGTGAACGCATTGGAGTTTGCACACTTCGCGACGCACCGCCCGACTCATACCTCTGTCCAGGCTGATCGACGCCAGCTCCTGAACTCCGGCTCTGTCGCTGGAAGCACCGCAAAGTACACCTTGGACCCACCGACTCTGTCAACAGGCCGCTGCCTGCACCGCATCGAGGGACAACTCGTCCTACAACGCTATCTTTTATGCACCGTGACAAACGCCTCAAGTAAAGGTACGCTGACTGAGTCTGTCGACATTTGAGTGGGCCCGGACCGACGCGGTCCGCTGGATTTATTAGACTCCCTGTTATCTTAGTAACGCTGTAGCCAGACAGAGCTACCGACTCGCACAGAACTTTGATTTAAGCATTTTTTAACAAGAACTCTTGATTTCTACTAGTATTGTGGAATATTTTTGTTGTTTATGGTCTTGTGGTAACTCCATATAAAAGATACTTATTTTATATATAAATCTGGTAGAAAGTAAAGTACTTGGTGGTGGTGTGATTGGTGATGGGATGCCAGAGTATCAACACCAAGGCTGAGGGTTGAAAACACTGCTTCTTGCCCTTTAGTATAGGTAAGGCACAGGGTTGCAAAACTTCAAACCGCTCAGGCTAAATTTATTTCTGGGAAAGATAGACTGACAGCCATCACAGAGTGTCGGCACTGTCTGGACTGAGATAGGCATGCCCAGAGAATATTCTGTGTAGGGCCTTCCGAGAATGAAATACAATCATGTTTTTGATTAACACAAATTTTCCAGCGAAGCAGCACAACATCCCAGTTTGCATTGCTGCATTGCACAAGAGAGTAAACTCAGCAAAGAGCCACATTTACAAAGATTGGCCTGCTGCCGGTGTCATCTCCTGTGCTGCCACTAAACAAGCATGCCTTGCATTATTCAGGTCTCTCACCAGGGAGCAGAGATGTGTCGGCTCTCTAGGATAGGATTTGTAGAAATTGCTATGCCTATGCAAACCATTCAGTATCTCAAGCCCTGGATATGTGCTGTTCACTGCAGCACACATGAAGTGCATCTTTTCTGCTTCTTTGCGCCTGATAAAGTGGGAGGTACTTTTTGATAAAAAGACCATTCTGTCTCCCTTAATAAATAGGACTTTGTATCAAAACCTAAATGTCATAGTAATGCGCCTTGACGCAAAGCAAAGTAGCCCAAAGCAGTTTTTGCACTAAGATACGGGTATCTTATCAGGGCAAAGTATCGTCTGCCCTGTATAGTAGATACCATGCTCGGCGTTGCATTGCTTTGCGTCACTTTGAACCTGCACACAAGTTTTAGCATATTTGGGCCTCTTTCTTTTAAAAGAAAAAAAGTATGCTAGGAGCATCTACCAGCCTTCTAACAGATGTCGGACATGTAAAAATATAAGTATCAGAAATTAAAAAGCCACAAACTGTAGCAGAGGAGCAAGTAAGCTGTTCCATCTAAGATAAGACTGCATTAAAGTTGTGGCCTTTGTGTTAGGGCCAGTAAGGAAATGGGCAGACTAAAAGGCTGTAAAGGTCCTTACCTGTCTTCAGAGCCTATGCAACTATTACAATAATATTACGACTTTCAGTTAACGACTGTTAAAAGAAAACCCTAATGGCATCTGGAGGAGGACCACTAGTGTCATGAAATATAGGGGCATATTATCAAGACTGGCAATAAAATTATTGCTGCTTTAGCGGCAGAAAACTGCAGCTAAAACGGAGATAATGGGCTTGATAATATGCTCTATGGAATTCCTATCGATTCCCATTTTAGATGTGAAGGACATCTAACATGGGCTTCAATTGGAATTCCATAGAGCATATTATCAAGCCCATTATCTCCGTTCTAGCGGCAGTTTTCTGTCGCTAAAGCGGCGATAATTTTATCGCCTGTCTTGATAAATTGTCCCATAGTTTTGTTTTAGGCACAGACATTTTGTGGAGAGAGCATCAGTGGAAGTTGGACTATGTTGTAGAGCAGATGAGGACAATCTTGCAAAGCTGGTGTTTTTGTATCACCCAGAGCGCATGATTAGTTCTGTAGGTCAGTCCATTCACTATACCTGGAATATCTAATGCATTGTATTGTAAATGCATTTGCATAGCGCTTACTACCCCCGGCGATGCGTCAAAGTGCTTTTTTCGGCGAGTGGCACTCTACTCCAGTACCCATAGAGGATTAGTGTTGAATTAGTGTATTGAAACATGCAAGTAAATTTTAAGAGGTAGATAGGTTAGACAATGTGTACGTTTTTCAAGTTACGATCGAGATGCATAATATTGAAGTAATAATGGAATAGGATTTTTAGCAGGTCTTTAATTTTAAAGTAATGCTTCCTACTCACTTTAGTTGCTTTCTCAGCCGAACTTTTGTGTGGCTAATAAAGAGTTAATGTTTATAGAACTTATACGTGGACTATTTATTATACGTCGCCACTGAGAGTGATTATGAATGTAATATGGCAAAGGAATAGTAGTCCACAGTAGGAGTTTCTCGTGTGCCTACTGGTGGAAAGTTGACTGCCAGTAGGTAGATCATTCTTAATCCTCAGCATTAGATAACTGCATTCGTCAGTCCTAGTGTATCACTTTAGAACGAGTTTCTCAAGAATAGGAAGAATTAGAAGGGCTTCTAAAATTATAAACACGGAAATTACTGCTTTCAAAGCTGTTTGTATTTACTGAGACCATAAAGCGCGCAAATAAAACAAAACTAGGTTTGCTTAATGAGGAAGTAAAGTAGTTCCTTCTCTCAGTTACTAATCATGGGTTTAATTTTTAATGGAAAAGCATTGCTTGTACAATTAACACTCAATTTACATGTGCATCCACAGAACTGATTAATTACATACTATTGATGGCGTCTTGCTGCTTAAAATTCTCCCCAATGTCCTCTAATTGATTGAAACAGTTGGTAGGAAAAAAAACGATTTGTATTTTTGTGGTCTTTAAGATGTGATTTATATTTTTATGAAGGTTAAAAAATGAGCCCAGATCTCTTTCAGTAAATATAAATTAGTGTATGCTCACAGCTCAATATTGCTTAATTGTTTACTCTAACCTAATGTATTCAGCATGCTGGTACATTCATTAATATTTTATGATAATTAACAACGTCTTAAATGACAATTATTTAGTGCAAATTAAGGCACGATAAGAATAATCATAATTCTCATTAAATTTAATTTTAATAACTAGTAATAGGGCCGCTCAGTATATGCTCATAAACAGAGCTTAGCCTCTGTAGTGGCACCCTTTAACTGCCTTAATAATGAGGCAACACATGTAAATGTAATAGCAAGAGCTTCAATCGTACATGAAAGGTGGTCATGTACTCGCTCACACTACACAAGTCTTTGATTTACAGTGCTTCTGCATTTCGAATAGGTGTTATGCACTCTAAGAAATTCAGGTGTACATTGTTGTGTGCATGGAGCGTGGCTGTCATGAGCATGGCACTCCTGTCGCAGCTCGTGACTGTCTCGCTCCGAATAAACATGTTATGTTTTGATGGATGTATGACGTTACAACGCCTACTTTTACATCGCATGCCTTTACAACGCGGTTTTTACATCGCATACCATTACAACGCATAGCGCTTTGGGGTGCTGGATAGTGAATAGTTTAATTTACTATTCCAACTCCAGTCCCCGTGGACACTAGGGAAGGTGTTGGACAGTATATTAAACGTATTCCCTATCCTAGAGCGCTCCCCAGCGCAATGCGTTGTAATGGATTGCGTTGTAAAAGTTGCGTCGTAAAGGCACTGCGTGGTAAAAGTTGCGTTGTAAAGGATGTTTCCCTGTTTTGATATGTAGAAAGCTGGGAGATACTAGAGTTTAGCATTGAAAGGCATTCTACTGTAAACTTACGAATGAGCAAGACGTATCTGTCTCTGAATAAACTTCGTTGAAGAATTCCTTTCGCTCTGCTTCATGAATATTACTGGGGGAACATCGTTTACAATGAAACTTTTACCATGCTCTACCATTACAACGCAGGAATTACAACGAAAGTCGTTACAACGACTTTCGCTGGAGGGCGCTGTTGGATAGGGAATAGTTTAATTTTCTATCCAACACCTTCCCTACTATCCACGGGGACTGGAGTTGGAATAGAAAATTAAACAATTCCACTATCCAGCGCCCCCCAATGCAAGTCGTTGTAATGACTTGCGTTTTAATACCTGCTTTGTAAAGGCATGGGTGGTAAAAGCATGCGTTGAAACCTCATACATCCATATTACTGCAAAATACCTTTTTACCACTGGCAACGAGCGGGAACCGATTCACTGCCCATTCACTGCACATCATCGTTTTTATTTTTTTTTAAGAATTTTGCAGTTTCTGAAGAACCTTGTTTGGATTATTCAAGGCATCTACAACATTTTTTGATTTCCAAACTTTACTACTCCTGCTGTGGATCTGGTACAAGTTTGATTTTTATTCCATTTTGGTACTTTCCTAACTTTGTCACTTCCATCAGAGTTTTGTATCACACTTTTTCCGTGTGCGCCGCTTGGAAAGGGAATCTAAGCTAAGGAACCAGAGGAACTTCGGCTTGTTTTACTTGTGAGGATTTACCGAAGAGCTTGCATCATTTGGTTTGCGGGTTGTTTTCTCACCTGCTCAGGCGAGTGGAATTCTGGGAGTGCCTTCACAACCTGCAATCTTCACGTGCATTCTCCACGAATCCGGATACCAACGTAACGTAACTCTTCTCATCCCAACGCAAGACCCACGCCTCATAAGGTCAAGTTTACATGTACTTTCACCTCTAACCTTGCTTGCCACCATTTTGTGTTACCGGGACATAATTATTTACAAATCCAGCAGATGACAAGGGTGTCTGCATTTTTATTTTTTTTCTCTCTGTGATACACACTGCGTATTTTCAGAGGTACATTTATCCACTATTAATTTATTATACATCTTAAAGGAATTCTTCAGAGATACGCACACCGTTTGTCTTCAATTGTACATTTAAGCAATATACTGTAACTGCATTCTTCAGATTATTCTTTTGCGTGCTTTCAGTATTTCATCCTAATACATTGGTGACAAGCACACTTTTTTGATATTTTGTGTTTTTCCTCAAGTAATTTCATTATTATTTACACATAATTAGATTCTTATTATTTAGTTCTATTACTGATTGTTATTTCTTAGATGTGTCATATTTCTTTCTACACAACTATGTCAGGGATTCTTCCACCTCCCTCTTTCCTTACTTCTGCAGGTGAACCTCCCATGGCAAGGAAAGTTTGTGAACCTGTTTTTCTAGCTTACGTGGAAGTATTGTAGGGAGAAGACTGTGAACCTGAAAGAAAACTTTCATTATAAAAACATTGTTTAGGAGTTATTGGGGTAAAGGAATTCAAAACTTTACCTGCATTAGTCAATCCTGGCAGAATCAACGTTTATCAGTATGCTTCATCACAACTCAATTTACGATTTGGCAAAAAGAAAAATGTTGTACTGGAAAGATTAATTTTTTACTCATGTAAACAACAATTTGATGAGTACATTGAAGATTTCGTATCAGCATTTAGATCCCTGGCTGTTTCATGTGATTTTGAGCATATATCATATGAACAAGTTCTCAGAGACCAATTTTTAATGAGAACAAATAACAAAAAGGTTCAAGAAAGGTTATGGACTACCTCTGACTTTAAATTCTGCTATTGACATTGCTAAATCTATAGAACATTCTAAAACATTTGTTAAAGAGATTAGAGGCAATGACAAAGGTGATGTATTCAACATTACTAAGGAGACTAAGGAAACAGATACACAAAAGAAATCACTTTCCCAGAGAAATCATAACACCACAACATTTGGCAATAAATTTAGGGGCACAAAATATGAAAGAAGAAATTCCCAATTACTTTGCTACAGATGTGGGAGCAATGGACATTTGGCTAATTCTAAAATGTTCCTGCAATTGAAAAAATGTGTTCGAAGTGCAATAAGAAAGGTCATTTTGGGAAATTTTTTAACTTTGCTCCCAAAATAGTGAATTATATACAAAATTCAGAGGATTGTGAAAATCAATATGACAGCTATGAAACTTAAATAAACACTGTTACTAATATTTGTGGAGATGAAGGTTTCAGCAAATTTCCTTCATGTTCATCTCTGTAGATGATGTCAAACTAAGATTTTTAGTAGACTTGTGTGCATGGTACATCATTATTTCTTCAGACATTTTTTACAACAAGTGGCCTAACAGAACCCTCTTTCTTCCTGATGTGTCACCTGGTGGTTACACAGAACACAAAATTGATCTAGTAGGTTTTTTTCAGCTCATTTAACCTTCTCAGGTCATCACACATTTACTAAAATTAAAGTTGCAAAATCTAGACAGTCACTTTTAGGATGTCCACATCAAGAGCAGTTGGGCATCAGACTCGATCATAGAGATGATCCCCCTTTTTATGCTATTGATTCACATAAAACTTCTCATCAAGTAAATGCAAACTGCATTGATAAATTGATTGAAGAGAAGCAAGATGGTGTCCGCGAGAGTGGACGTGTAGGCTGACCACTCCTCGCGCCCCGGCAAGCCGTTAGAATTTGGGAGGACCCGACCGGACCAGGGAGAGGCTTGGTGCTCTGCCAGGATTGCAGTGCTGTGATCGATGGAAGCAGCAGACTGTACCAGCTTCTGAAGAACTTTTGGTACCGGGTGGAAACGGAGATAGTGGATAGCAGAGCCAGCGAGAAAATCTGCCAGCAATAGTGTGGCGGTGGTTGAGTTACGGCGCTCCACCCTAGTCTCCTAATTTCTCACACCTGTGGAGCACGGAATACGGAGCTGAGGCTTGGACGGAGCAACGAGTGAGGAGTAGTGACAAAAAAAAAACCGCCGAAGACGCCGAAAATGTTTCATCTCGGCAGTGGGTTGAAGGCGGATTATGCCCATTTCTGAAGTTTGCCGTTCTGCCGGGATCTGTTCATCATGTTCATTGTGTTGACGGCGGATAGTGGTGTTTGTGGAAAAAATCTGCCGGTAGGAGCGTGCCGACTGCGACGGCGGTGTTACGGTGCCCCATTCTGATTTCTTGGAGGGCTTGTTTTATAAGTCTGGCAACATTGTTGCAAGTGATCTGAGAAGGGTCGAGTGCACCACACGGAGAATCGTGCGGGGAGTGCTGCTGCAAGGCAAGGCAAAGGTAAAAAAACAAAAGTTTAGCAGGCAGAGCGGGATAGAGCGAGACTTTGGGGAGCATTTTTGTTATCTTACTGTCAACTGCTAACTGCTAATTGCTAAAAAGATTAAAAGACTTGAAGTTTCATTAGTTTTCAGTAGCCTTGAAACGGTGAAGACATGGCGCCTAAAGGTACAAGGGGGAGGCAGAAAGCTGCAGAAGACCAGGGGTAACATGGAGTTTCCAAAGAAGCAGCAAAAACCGCTACGGGTAAGAAAACTCAGCCTAAAACACCAGTAGAGACAGGAAAGGTGAAGGGACCACAGGCAGGTGCTAATGCTGGTTCTACTATAGGAGGTACAGACAAGAATTTGGTGATTCCATCTATCTTCACAGCAGCAGCAGCGGTGATAGGAAAGGAGAGAGCCAAGGGGGATGGTGTAAAAACCACAACTGTTGTTGTACCTGTGGAGGGCGATGGTATGGTCACCGACCTTGGCGCTATAGGAGGAAAGGGGCAGGAACAGGAGAAGGAACAGACTCAACTAGATGGGGAGTCTGGCGACTTTTACTCTATGTCTGAAGCGTCCCTGCCTTCGTCCTGTGAGGATTTAGCATCACACTATGCGTTGCAAATGAGTTTGGAAGGAGGGAGCCCAGCAAGCAGCCTATGCCAGGATGATTCTATCGACAACACAGAAGATAGCCCCTCCACCGTTCGAGACTTAAATATTGAAGCCTCAGATCACATAAGAAATGAGACAGCTATAGAGGACTCTACTGATCAGGGGCATACTGAGATTTCACTAGCACTGATTTATGAATCAATAATCTCACTGCGGGACAAGACCAGGGAAGAGAGCCATAGAGTTCAGAATATGTGTCGCAAACTTCAAAATTCGGTTCGAAGGCTTGCTAAATCGCAAGCAGACACAGCCAACAGGTTCAACGAGGCGGAGACTCGCATTTCCAGCTTGGAGGACGCAGTTGAACATCAAAAAGGAGCTACAGAGGCACTAAAAGGGTTAAAGGAGGACACTCCCTGGAAATTGGCGGACTTTGAGAATAGGGCTCGTCGCAACAACTTGAGGGTCCTTCAAGTCCCTGAAGGCAAGTAAGGCCAAGATCCACGCAAATTTATAGTTAATCTTTTTAAGGAAGCCTTCCCTGAACTTATAAAGTGGGCCTGGGACAGAGAGGTCGAAAGGGCACATCGTTTCCCATTTAATGTGAGAGGGGCTGCTGGGCAATTAATGGAGAAGGGGGGGAGAGAAACCTGGGGAGACCTAGGGCTTTGCTAATCTCTTTTAACAGCTTTTTGGCCAAGGAAGAGGTATTTAAGCTTGCAAGACCTGATCGAAAACGACCTGGCCCAGGGTTCGAGTTTTTTGTAACCCCTGACTTCTGCAAATATACGGTTGATAATAGATGGCAATTACGCCAGCTAATAACCCCACTACAGGCTAAGGGTGCTGAAGTGTTCCTTCTCAATCCTGCGAAGTTGAAGATTACCTATAAGGAGCGAACACATTTCTTTACTAATGTGGGGCAGGCTAAGGAGTTTTGGAATAAGATTACCAGTTCAACTGGATAAGTATCAAATATGTGGGCAGAAACCATGAGGAAGGGAGGGCTTGTAGTTAACAAAAGAGGTGAGAGGGTATTAGGAATGTTTATTTTTTCTCTCCCATAAGGTTGTCATTTTTTTTACATTTCGGTTTAGGTCGCTCTAATAGAGGAAGGGTGTATATTCTACCTCTCATGAATGACAGAGTGTATAAGCGTAGTCTTGCGGGGGTGTGCGGGGAATTGTCAGCCACATCCACAGGACCATAAGTTCGAACGCTTCGTTATTGGGAAGGGTGGGGGGTGGGCAAGAGGGTAGTGGGGTAGGGGGAGGGAAGAGGAGGGGGAAGGGATTGGTGGTGGGGTTAAAAGGGGCAAAAAAATCCACACGTACATTTTTAGATGGTATTGGAATCTGTAAGAAAATTAACAAACAACATGGTAGGCAAATTGACAAAAGATACTATATGGTGTCTAGAATGTTAAATGGGTCCAGTCTTGTGGAACTTACCAGCTGAGTGGTATGGCTATTAATAGAGATCTTCGAATATGTTCGCTAAATGTCTCTAGGCTGAATAACTTCAATAAACGAAGAAGAGTAGAGGCCGAACTGCGCCAGGTTGCCGCAGATATGGTTTGTTTACAAGAAACCCATCTCCCATGGAATAAACATCAAGTACTAGCTGAATTGGGATTTACTACTTTAGTTTCATCACAGCAATCCGGTATGACCCGGGGGGGTAGCCATTCTAGCAAAAAAAAAATTGGTTGTGACACGACGGAAAGCAACAGATACAACTGGAAGATGGGCTATGGTTGAATGTGGGGGACAACATGGTAATTTTACAGTATGTAATATTTATGGCTCCAATATTGATGATTCGGGGGTATTGGAACAAGTATATGAAGAGTTGGCAACATGGGCTACCCCCCTGATTATCTGTGGGGATATGAACATCAGTTTAACAAAATATGAAATTGATGGGGGAGTGAAGACTTATAGAGGTAGGAAGCTGCAGGTATGCAGGGCTCTCCTCAATTTGTTAAAGGACTATGGATTGGTGGATGTTTGGAGTGCCCTGTATCCAGCAGACCCAGGCTTTACATATTATTCCTATTCCCATCAAAAAAAGGTTAGATTGGACTATTTTTTGTGGAAGTGCCCCATCTATCTGAGGTAAAGATGTATATGTATCCTAACATTTTGTCTGATCATACACCTATTGTTTTATCAATTCGAGGGTGGGGGACTCCGGTTGCACCAAGGAAATTCACTTTTGATCGAAAACTATGCTATAACGAAGAATTTATAGTTTATATGAAGAAGTGGATAGGTGAATTCCTTAAGATTAACATGAATTTGGCTTCAGTTTATATTGTTTGGGACACATTTAAGGCTTGTTTTAGGGGAGAGGTTTTAAGTTTTGGTCTAGTTCGGCAAAGAAAGCTAAAAATAGAGATGGATAGGTTATATAAGGGATTACAATTGGCAGAAGATAATCTAACGAGAGGGATAGCTACCCAGGGAGATGTGAAAACACTAGAGGTGGAGGTCGCAAAACACAGGGCAAAAATACTGGGTGTATGGGATAATGAAAACGCTAGGAAATACTTGGCGCAACGTAAGTTCTGTCATGAGTATAGCGAAGTCATTGGACGACCTTTAGCGCTAAAATTATGTATGAAGGAGGCTAGTCGGAATATATCTGCTATGAAAGATAAAACAGGGACTTTAAGAACTGGCCCCCAAAATATTATGGCAAGTTTTCATGATTTTTATTCAGAATTGTACCAAACAGAACAAACTAATGTGGAGGAACTAGATTTGACTTTCTTAGGAACACTTGCTAAACTAGACCCATTAGTGGTTGATATATTGGAGGCCCCGGTGTCAAAGGAAGAGGTAGCTTTGGCTGTTAAAACATTGGCAATGGGCAAAGCAGCAGGGCCTGACCAACTACCAGGTGAGATATATAATATTTTTTTTGAGGAACTAAAATGTTTTATGTTAGATACATTTAGGGCTGCCCAAGGAGGAGTAGCACTGAAATCGTGGGACGAAGCCACTGTTTTTAGTAAGAAGGGAAAGGAGACTGATCTTCCGGGTTCCTATCGCCCCATATCACTTTTAAATTGCGATGGGAAGATCTATTTCAAAATCTTAGCAAATCGGATATCAAAAGTTATTACCTCATTAGTATCTGATGACCAGCATGTTTTATTCCAGGGAGAGGAACAGTAGCATATATCAATAAAGTTATTACTTTGTTTGATATAGCAGAGGTAGAGAAACGCAGCTTAGGGCTGATTCTACTCGATGCTGAAAAAGCATTTGACCTCGTAGAATGGAAATACTTATGGATGTTGATGGAGAACATGGGTTTTCCCAATAAGTTCATGACAGCAGTACAAACGTTATATGTGGCACCAATTGCTAGGATTACGGCCATGGGTATGGCTGCAGATATAGTGCAGATAACCAGAGGAACAAGGCAGGGTTGTCCCTGTTCGCCCCTCCTTTTTGCACTGTATATAAATCCCTTCATTGGTATGCTTAATAGTAGTGAGGCTATTAAACCTTTCTATGTCCGCAATATCCCCCATACTGTGTTTGCCTTTGCAGACGATATAGCAGTGACTACAGAAGACCCGGCTCTTGGAGTGGTAGAAATTGAACGTTTAGCTAAGATCTTTGGTCAACTGTCTGGCTACAAGTTAAATGCTATAAAGACACAGTTGGTGTGTTCTTTAGCAGTGAAGGTTAATGATCCTAGAGTAGTTGTGGAAGCAACATACTTGAGGGTTAAAATAAGGGCAGCTATGGAGGAGGTAGTGTCAGCTAATTGGATTTCGCTGTACAGAAATATAGCGGAATCTTTAGAGAAGTGGGGGAGGTTACATTTTACTTTAATTGGGGGAACCAATATACTAAAAATGAATATACTACCAAAGGTTCTATACCTTTTCAGATCCTTACCATTAGAAGTTTTACCGGCCCAAATTCAACAACTACAGGCTTTGTGTGCTAGATTTATATGGACTCCTGGTAAACCACGGAGAGCTATGCGGTTTATGACGTTACCAAAAGACAGAGGGGGACTGTCGGTCCCTGATTTTCTATTGTATTATTATGTCTGCTTTTTATTGATTAGAGGTGAAGAGGAAAGGAATGCAATAACAGCAAGTTCTAATATTTCTATATACTATTTGACCCTGGGAATAGCAGCAAATCGGGGTCTTTTTAGGGAGATAGAATGGAGCTATTATAAAAAAACAAAGTTCAAGACTGTAGCTGCAGCTAGTAAAGTGTGGAAGAAAGTACGCAATTTAACTAGTCTAGGAAATGTAACGTACTATACCCCAATAAAGGCGAAAAAACTGCTTCCGGCTATTTGTCTGGATAGTGTGGCGAGGACCTGGCAGGCCAAAGGGATTAAGACATTAGGGGATTCGTATGATCAAACTGGGAATTTTAAGCAGTTTTCTTCATTGACACAGGTTTATGGGATACCACAAACACAGTTTTTTAAGTTTTTGCAAATTAGAGATTATTTAGCTAAAAATCATTTAAAGCTAATATCGAATCCTTTAATGGAGGCTATAAAGGCGCATAGTAGAATTGGTGGATTATATAAAATCCTAAATTCAAGAAAGAAGGACGATCTAGAAAAACATATGTTATATTGGGTGGAAACTCTTGGGGAGAACGGAATAGATATAGCAATAGAGGAAGCAATTGGAAGAGCAAGGGAAGCTCTTATGTCAGCAAATTTGCAAGTGCAATTCTTTAAAACTGTTTTTAGGTTATATTATACACCTGCACGGATGAAAAAATGGGGTATTAAGTACGATGGTAAATGTTTTCGATGTGCTTCATCTGGTGCAGATATAGATCATATCTTTTATACTTGCGACAAACTGCTTCCCTTTATACAAGCTATGGAAAGTTTCTTGAGGGCAGGTTATATAAGTCCAGATATTTTTTGTTTGTTGCAATGACTGTAGCCCGTTTATGTATAGCCGGGGATTGGCTCTGCCCGGAACCTCCAAGATTTGAGGTGTGGAGGGCTAAGTTATAAATAATTGCAAGCTTGGAAATTAGCTTATATTCACTGAAGGGGGCAAGAAAACATAAATTGGGTCTTATGATTTGGGAGCAATTTTCTGACTTACCTGAATAATTGATGATACTATGCTGCAAATATGAAGATTGATGTATAAAGACTAATAATTGCAATAATGTGACCCAGTTGGATAGTCGGTTTAAATAATGTATGATAAATATGTAACAATCACATATGGAAAGTATGTTTTGCCAAATGTCTACCATGTCTTGGAAGTGTGGAACTAAAATAAAAAAAAAATAAAAAAAAGATAAATTGATTGAAGAATTTCCCAGTGCATTTAGCGGGAAATTAGGAAAGCACTAAGGTCTTGAGAATGTCATTAAGTTACATTATAACGCTGTACCTGTCCGTCACAAAGTAAAAACTGTACCTCTTTCGTACAGGAATAAGTTAAAGGACATGCCTAAAGAGTTGTGCACAAAAAACAGAATTGAACCCATTGAGTCATCTCCATGGGTTTCTCCCATTGTTATTTCGATTAAATCTTCAGGCAAACTCAGATATGTGTGGATTGACGCAGTTTAAATAGTGCCATCTGGGTTGATGCTCACCCCTTGCCAAATTTGCATGAGATTGTGTCAACCTTGGCCGAAGCACAAGTATTTTCCTGCATCCTGCATCGATCTAACCAGTGCGTACCACCAGGTTGTTATTGCTGAAGAATCAAAGAACTTAACTGCCTTTATCACCCCAGAAGGTCTTCTCAGGTATTGCCACATGCCTTTTGGCCTTGCCAGTGCCACTTGTGTTTTTCAGAGACTAATGAAAGATACTTTGGAGGGTTTAACTGGTGCCATTGCGTTCCAAGATGATATTCTGGTTCATGGCAAGAATAATGAGGAACATGATTACAATTTACAAAGTGTTATAGCTGCTTTGTCTGAAAAGGGTCTTACTCTTTGTCTTGATAAATACAAGATCAGTCGACAGAGGTAGAATATCTTGGGCATACTATCGGTGGAATGGGCATTAAACCCACATGTAAACATGTTGAAAGCATTATCAATGCCCCCGTTCCCTCTTCAAAAGAACAATTAGTAGCTTTTTTTGGTCTAATTGAGTTTTATGCAAAATTCATACCTAATTATTCATCCAAAGTAGATCCTTTCAGATGTCTTCACAAGAACAATGCTAAATTTATTTGTTTATATTGATTTTAAAAATCTGAAGAATTTTATAGTCAGTGCTCCATGTTTAAAACCATTTGTGTGTGGGAGAAGTTGCATCCTCATGGTAGATGCCAGCAATATTGGTTTAGATGGTAATCTACTACAGAGGGGCAATGGAGAAGAGTTGATCGTAGCATGTGACTGAAGAAGATTAAGGGACGCGGAGAAACACAATTCTGTTATAGAAAGCAAACTACTTGCTTGTGTTTGGGGTGCTGAACATTTCAGGACCTTTTTGTGGGGAACTAAATTCACTATTGAAACTGATCATAAACCTCTTGTTTTCCTGATGTCTCTAGGTAGAGGATGTCCTATGTCTGCACGCCTTGCTAGATTAGCTTCCAGGTTGCAATCTTTCCAGTACCAGATAGAATATGTACAGGGTAAGGCCAATATACACGCAGATTGCATGTCCAGATTAACTGTAGCAAGTGAGGAAGTTAGTCATGAAGATGACTGTGAAGTAGCATTCACCACACATGATATTAATTCATTGCATGGTGAACAAACTAATTTTCTTGAAGATGTTTGGCTTTTAGAAATGGAAAAATATGGTCAAAAAGCATATAGTACAAGGATGGCCTGACCAAAGAAAACTATCAGGAGATATGATGAGCTATTTCACAGTTCATGACGAATTGGCAATTGAGAATAGTTTAGTTATGAGAGGTGACAAATGTATTCCTCCTTTTTCTCTGAGAAACACCATTGTGGAAATTGCCCATGAAGGACATTTAGGCATTTCTTTCACCAGGAGACGCATTAGAGAGTTGTTTTGGCCGCGAGAGATATTAAAAGAATTTGGGAACAAATCATGATCATTGATAAGATTGCATTTTTTAATGCTGAGATACAAATTTGGGGGAACCCAGGGATGCCAAGCATATTTTCTGATGGCGCTAGCATGCAATGGATAGGGCATGGCATAAATACTTTAGGCGATCTATATGGGTCGGATGGCCTCTTGAGCTTCAGTACGTTAAAAATACTTTATAAAATTAGTGATACTATGTACTTTAAATATATACAAATTCAAGACTTTTTGATTAATAAAATGAAAATCGAGAGAATAGAACATTCGGATACTCTAAAATGTATTTATGCTAGGTATACTAAATCACTTATTAGCAAAAGTTATACTTGTTTAACCGCATGCGCCCTAGCGGTTTTCCCGCTGCGCGCTGAGGTTTTGAAAATCGCGCGTTACGTGACAAAGCCAGCTCGTCATGCGCGTAGTGCAGGTAACACCCATGACGAGCTGGCTTTGTCATGCGCGCTGAAGGGGTTAAATAGTGGCCGGGCAGGAGACTGCGCGTAAATGGCGGATAAATGGACCAACAGACTAGGAATAAATATCAACTCCAACCAGATTGCAGGGTTGCTCAGACAAATAAATCGAGTGGTCCAATCTTCAAATTTAAGGCTACAATTTTATAGGACTGTCACTCAAAATTACTATACGCCTCAAAGAAGAATTGCTAGTTGGACCTCTGGAAATGCTTCTAGTGAGCGTACTAAATGTCCAAAATGCAACATGGAAGCTGCTGGTATAGAACATATGCTTTATCAGTGCCCTGAACTTACATCATTTTGGAAAGGAATAATAGCGGCTCTTAATAGTAGGCAAATAACACTACCAACTCTCTCTGCACATTTGATATTGTTAGATATACAAGATACTAATAGTAACTGTAAAGACTTGATATCTATTGTTTTTGCCTGCGCCAGGTTGGTCATAGCGCGGACTTGGATTTCAAAGCAACCTCCTAGTGTCATGGAATGGTGGAATCTCATCCACGAAATACATACAATGGAGCTCTCATTGGCTAAGTGTAGGGGTCCTAAGGCATTGAAAGGGAGGGAAAAAATATGGGGAACGTTCATCTGATATACATGTAATCGCTTAGGGAGTCCTACACATTGGCATCACTGTTATGATTTAGATATTGGTGAATATCTGTATTGTAACCCTCTGCTTATATTTAATGGTTAATTTATGTCCAGATACTTATGAAATGATATATGTATAACAAGATATGATTTTTTTTTCTCTTTTTTTTTCTCTCTCTTTCTTGCAAAAAATAAATACATTTGGGGGGAAAAAAAAGAGTTGTTTTGGTGGCCTGGTATTGATGAATATGTTGAGCATGTCAGGCGCACGTGTACGAAGTGCTCGGACAGTGACAAGTCAGCTGTTGTTTTGCGTCCTGAGCCTCATCCTGTGGATTTTCCACCTGGTCTGTGACGAAAACTGGGTTTGGATAATATTGGTCCATTTCATGTTTTACCCAAACATGAAAGTTTTGGTATTGTTCTTATTGACTACTATTTGAAATGGCCAGAAGTCAAGATGGTTAAAGAGGTCACTTCACAAAGTGTCATAGAACTTCTTGATGATATTTTTTGTAGAGAAGGCATTCCCCAAGAAATTATCACAGACAACGGACCCTATTGTTAGTAAGGAAATGGAATTTTGTTTAAGAAGTGTGGATTAACTCATAGGAGAATGGCTGTTTTCCATCCTGAGGCCAATGGTCAAGTTGAGCGTTTTAAGCGTGTGGTGAATGAAGCTATCCAATCATCAATTAAGGGGGTCTGAACTGGCATAATGCTTTGCAATCCATGTTGCTGGCATACAGGACCTCACCAAACTCTGTCACTTTAGTTAGCCCATTTGAACTTTTAAGAGAATGCAAACCAAGTACTAAGCTAGCTCCTTGGTGGTTAAAAAAATGTAAGTGAAGATAACTTACTAGCGTAGATTCTGAATTAGTTCAGCATAGAGCTGAAGCTTACAAAAAAAATGAAACAAGGCATGGACAGAGAACTGGGTACTGTGAGTGAACAAGGAATTGTGATTGGTGATCTAATTCACATAAAAAAGGATGGTGTTGTCAAGGGTTTTCCTATTTGGTCAGTCCTAAAAAGAGTTATTGATATTTTCAGAAATGCTGTCAGGGTCGAGGGTGGGAGTGCCTGGAACTTTAACCACTTGGATGCTAAGGCATGTCCATTATTTACAGTAAATTTCCATTGAAATCAATGGAAACTCCATGACGAGTTACCCTTGTCATTAGCACCGAAGGGGTTAATAGAAATTCTTTGTTTAAAGATATTTTAAACCCACCAGAGGATTCCAGCAGCAATGTGTTTTTAGATGTTGGACACAGTAATGACCCAGTTCACGATGATTTACCCTTTTTCAACCACGAACTTCCGACCAGGAGACTGCAAGATCATCCTCCCACTGAGAGGTTCAAGGATTTTGTCATGACTTAAATTATTTTTTTATTGCTTTTTGGGGGGTTTTAAAGGGGGGAAGGTCTGTTGTGTACATGGAGCGTAGCTGTCATGAGTGTTGCAATTCTGTCACAGCACGTGACTGTCTCGCTCTGAACAAACATGTTATGTTTTGATATGTAGAAAGCTAGGAGGTACTAGAGTTTACTGTTGAAAGGCATTCTACTGGAAACTTATGAATGAGCAAGACGTATCTGTCTCTGAGTAAACTTCGTTGAAGAAATCCTTTCTCTCTGCTTCATGATTATTACTGCAAGATACTTTTCTAACATACATTATACATTTTCACAGAAAAATATTTCTGAATCTAACCTTCAGTATGCAATACAATGGCAGAAATTGCTATTGTCGTCATACCACAGGATTTAATTCACTATCATCTCAAATTTTTCACCTGTTTGAAAACCTTGGTGGGAGCTGCGGAAAGTATTACTTAATGTTTTAAAGATTATTTTTTCGAAATCATTAGAACTAATTTGTTTGGTGTGCTGAAGGGTATCTTCTTCTGTTGAACAAAACTAGGATGCTCTGCAGAAGTAAATTCTAGAAGCACAGAGCACTTGCAATAATATTTGTATTCACTTATTCTAGTTCTTTATTCCGATTTTGTACTTTTCTGACAAATAATAGTTTTATGAAACGTGGACAATTTTAAATGTTAAAAAAAATAACCATATTTGTGTTGTTTTATAGGTCAGTAAAACTAAGTGAGAGTAGGGAAAGTGATGGACACAAGGAGAGTGGGTGAATGTAGATTAAGAGCATGAGTGAAAGTGAGTAACAAGGAGAATAAAGGTGAGGACGTAAGTGTCAGTAATTTAGGGTGAAAGTGAGGGAGGTTGATTGAAAGTAAAGAAGGGTCTGAGGGAGGGTGTGTGAGAGAGGGAAGGAGTGTGACAGTGTGGAAAAAATTACCGACTTTGAATGAGTTGTGAAATTCCTCCCAGGAGCACAAAGCAGGCTAACCAGAATGGACAGAGAAGATTCATCTGAGCCCCACCCACAGCCTGGTGAACCTTTAAAGCTGGACCCTAACCCAGACTTGCTCAGAACAATAGTAGACTTGCAAAAGGATACCAGGCATACTGTACCTGTTGCGCCTGGCATCTGTGACCTGTGTAAAGAACCCAAAGCATTTTAACTTGGATCCCAGGGTGGCTCTAGGAACATGAAAAAGCTGAAGAGGACATTCTAATGAAGTTTCCCATCTGACCCAAAGCAACTGGATCTGAATTGGGCTTTACTGTTTCCCACTGCTAAACACCTTGAGAGTCTATAAGTGCTCCCCCTGAAGTCCTGGGGGACTGTGGGTGCTCTTTGTGAATCAGTTCCTTAGTGTATCTGACCCAAGCTCAAATTGTGCCTAGGTTTCAGTCTACAGTGATTATTGATTACCATTGTCACTTTGTGCTTTTTGTTTCTATTTACACATATATATTTAAAATTCATGTTTCCAGTTCTTCTATTAGATGATTGACATTTCATTGTTATTTTGATTATTACATTTTACTCTATTTTCCTATGTTAGATTGGTATTTTAATTGTGTTGTGTTTTCAACTTTTTCAACTTTTTGACTGTTGTTGCACTTTTAAATGCTTTATAAATTTGTTTAAGTAATTAGTTTAATGTTAAACAAATATATTTATTAACCTTGTTTAATTTAAAAATAAATGTACATTTAATATTTTTTTAATTAATTAAATTATTTCAAAATAATTCTAACTATTGGTTTTGTAATGTTTAATACGTATTAAATAAACATAAGCAATTTACTTTACTTTTAATAAATCTTAAAAGAAATTGGTAATTTAATTTGATATATATAAATTACACAAATAACTATTTCAAAATTAAGTTAATAGTCACTGTAGGACTTTTATGGACTAAATGTAAAATATGTTTACATCATTCGTATACAATAAGCGATATTCTAAAAAATATTTTTACTAATTTCTTTCAAGTTGATAAACATTTTTACTTTGCCTTATAAAGTAGCAAGGGGATGTTTCCGCCCTGATAGCGTTGATTTTCCTACTGACCCCCACTTCACCTAAACCAATTGCCCTGGCCAACTCCTGCTGTGCACAGTCTGCAGTGGGGGTTGGCAGCTTAAAGGTCGGTTTGTGCAGAGCCTTAACCGAGGTTGTGTGCATTGTGGGTTTGGCTACATGCAGAGTGCTGACCACAAGCACTGTCCTCCAGCAAGGCCCTTGTCCCACCTACTCAATAGTAATCCACTCTGTTGTGCAAGGCTTTTCAATACATGTAGTTAGAGCTGGTCAAAGGGCCTGGACTCTGCAGACAGCCTGTCCTCTTTGTGCTCAGCCTACTTCCATGCGCAATGGAGGTTAACCGAAGAGCCTCAATTCTGGCCATGCATGCATCCAGACCTCTGTAGGGAGCCAGCTCATATGCGCTGTCAGTGTGTGGAGGGATAACGCCTAGAGTGGGTCTGGGTGCCACTTCCCTCTCTCAGCTATACTAATTAATATATTGCAATATATGGTCTATGCAATGTAATTTTGTAAATTTTTCATATGTAATGTGTTATAATGAAAGGTATTTAACCAAAAACAGGACGGAAGTGGATGCATGGGATTCAACATGTGGAGTAAATTAAATCACACTGAAGCGTAACATGGAATTTGGCCTTTACACTGCAGTAATACATGTGTACGTGTACATGTATTAGGAATGTGACTCTAAATAATGGGTTATCACTCCACACTTATTTTCAGTGGTATGGCATAAATACATGCTTATGTTTAGGTGTTTTTTATTTATGATTCTTTTAATTACTTGAGGCTGGCGAGGCAGCTAAAGCTGTCTCTAAGTCAAACCTAAACATAGTGATACGTTTTATTAGACTGATCATATGCGGTTCATACTACTACAGCCCTTCTCATTTCTTTGCCATACTCTTCATAGACAGGGTATAAAAATTGAAATGAGTTGGTCCAAGCCTGTCCATCTATACCTCACCCTCAAAATGTGTGTCTTTTAACTCTACCAACAGCTGAGGAGGGATGCTTTAGATGAGCATGCAAGGCTGTAGAGAGCAGGGTCGGACTGGCCTATAGAGCAATCAGGCAGTGCCCGAAGGCCTGCTCTGACAGGTCAGTGTGTGGGCCTGTTTTTTGGCTGTTTCTGGGCCTGTTTTATGGTCGACTGGCCTGGTTTTATTGCTGATTTCCCTGATATTAAAACAAACACTGCAAGCAGCAAGCTCAAATTCATGCACTCGTTCATACCTTGAAAATGTATATACAGTGTGTCTTTAGACATTCAAAACTACCCAAATATGAATAACTTGGCTCTCTTTTTTAGTTATCTAATTCACTAGGGGGTGGGCACAGTTATTTTGACGCCCAGACTATTTTCTGTCCCAGTCCGACACTACGGAAGTGTTCATTTATAGAGATGAACTGTATTTACATTTTCAGAGGTGCAAGGGAACTGCGAAGACTGATGCAAGCGTACAGCCTTAAAATAGACCTCGCTTGCCACGCTATTCGCTGGCGTTTATTAGCGACTAATAAGCCTCATTTCGTACAACACAAGAATGAATAGAACTCTTCAGCCATTCACCGCGTTGCCTCTCTACTGCCTGTTGCTCCTGCAAATGTCAAATTATGCCTGTGTTTATCATGACGTGTTTTTCTCGGGAATCTTTAGCATACGTTTTCAGACACTCCCTTTGTCTGCATTTAATCTCTGAATTTCAGCCTTTGGTCGCATGACGTTCGTCGTTCTTTTGATACCGTTTGTAATAGTCTTCTTTTGTCCCCGTTTTCGAGTTCTTAATAAATTCATGTCATTTTTTTCAATAGGCGACACAAAAAAGTGGCAAGTTTTTGTGCCTTGTTTTTGGCTGTGTTTCGACAGCAGGTGCCATCGTCATAATAAGATGTCCTGTGTCCTAATTTATCACCTTCACGTTCTGTGGCGGAGAGATTCCCATTCCCTTTTATATAATGCCCACTTTGTAGTTTCTGAGTGTGCTGTTGTATTTGCACAACGCCGCTACTTGGCAAACTGTGGTGATTGTTCCCTATTCTGCTCGCTTATTCCCTGTTAGTGTTCCCTTGCTTGTTAGGTTCTCAGTCTTGATTATATTTTGTTTGACTGACTGTTTGTGGTAAGAGGTTTGGAAGTTTTAATAGTTTCTATGACTGGGAAAAGTCTCGAATTAAAAACATATATATATATATATATATATATATATATATATATATATATATATATATATATATATATATTGCTGCACACTTTTCGTATCCCGAAAAAGAAAGGCCGGCACGCTGGTATCCAATTGCAAAATTTTTAATCACCAAACCCCCCTGACCCCTTACAGACGCGTTTCGCCTTCACAGGCTTCGTCAGTGTAACATTACTGTGTGGTAAGAATCACCATTTTTATGAAAAAAAAAAAAAAAAAAAAAAAAAATTATATATATATATATATATATATATATATATATATATATATATATATATATATATATATATATATATATATATATATATATATATATATATATATATATATATATATTGCTTACAATTAGAGTCTTGAAATATGTTAAAATTGCTGCTCTCATTTTTAAGTGAACATAGAATAACTTGAACGTCCATTCACAGTGGCAGTGAAAATGCTCAAACTTCTGGACTATACATGGTGACGCCCATCACAAGGTTCACAATGAGCTATTGTGAAACCTGTTTGAACCATGCATTATATGAATGCCTTGCTTGTGAGTGGACAAAGCTGAAGAACCAACGAACAGAAAAATAAGACAAAAAAAACCCATCAAATTAATGAATCGATAAAACACAAAATTAAAAAACGCAACATGAAACAATGAGCATTTACACGCCGAAATAAATTGTTTCTGGAACTGCCTTGTTGAACATAGGATGCAATAAGACATCGCATATTATCCGTGACGTGAGTTTCCCGCCTGGTGTAGGTCAGAGTGGGGGTGGGGTGAGTCGACAGATGACTTGTTGTGGGGGGGAGGGATAGCTGACGGACGACTTGCTCACCTTTGCCAACCTCAAAAAGAGTGTTGTCAATCAATAGGATGTGACCCACAAGGACTTTCTAGCAGTGTAAGCAAGATGGCAATGGCTTTCATACAGAACTCAAAACAAACACAACGTCCCACAGGACATATTTGACAGAAATACCTATGAAAACAGCACCGCACAGGCATTCTCGAAACAGTAGGGCCAAATGTAAAACACCTCATATTAAGGCACATTTCTGACCATACCCCCAAGAAAGGGCAAGAAAGTTAGTTAAGTGGATATTAAATCATGTAACAACACCTACTACCTTGAGCTACTTACCACACATATATATATTTAGTGGGCAATGGGCAACTGTACCAACTGTGGGAATCTGTACGCAATGTAGTTGTTGCACTTGGCTCTTTTTGCAGGGTCATTCCTTAACTTTTTGCCTTCCTCCTAGCCTTTTTTCTGACATGGTGTTGGTGGTTCTAGGACTCTGGGCCCCTTAGCACTGCTGTCCAGTGTAAAGTGCGTGAGCTCTCTATGTTAAATAGGGTAAGAATTGGTCTACCCCTGTTTGGCATATTTAATTTACCTGTCAGTCTCTTGTAAAGTGGTATCTCATATACCCGGGGCTGGTAAATTAAATGCTACTGGTGTCCTTGTATTTTAGATAAAAAATTTCCACTTAGTGTCTGTTTCTTTATACTTTTCAGAACGCTTTCTGGCTCTGAGGAGAATCCCCCTTTGAGTCATAGGGATTCGAAACGCGTAGGCCTTTTTTCTTCGGTCTGCTCCTTTTGTTGTTCTTGTGCTAACTTGCTTCGCACTTGAATATTCTGTATATTATTTTCACTAAAATTGTGTTCTGAATAGCATTGACTGTGACAAAACCATTTCAGTTGGTTACTGATTGAAAATATTTGTGTAATTTCTGTTGTAATTAGAGCAGACCTGTTTGACTTCCTCTACGGGTATATAGTTCTACCATGATTGGGGGAATTATCTTTGCATTTCCTGTTTGAATGTTTGAATGTGAATGCTAGTGGGATGACTGTGATATGTGTGACTTTTGAAGTGGTGATTGAGATTGTATTTTATTGTGTCCTATTTCTTAACTTTGCGTCTGCAATTCTCAATTTATAATATACTAAGTTTCCTGTTTGGTATTTTCAAAATTGATTAAAATAAATAGCTGTTAAATAGCAACTCCCATTTTCGAATTTCTTTTCTTTTGTGGATGCCATTAGGTGTGTTAAATGATCCTATCAGTATTGGCACATCTCTTTGTTTGTTTGTTTAATAGGCTCAGCCTTACTGATTAGAGCTAGCCCCTTTTTTGTTAGTACTGGTGGGCTTCCAGCACTGATTGCTCCACCCACCAAAGTAGCCTTTGAAACCTATCTCAGGCCCCTGCCATTGCAGGGCATGTGCATGCAGTGTTACTGCCACTGTGATGTGGCACCTAAAGTATGTGCCATGTCTGTGACCCCCCCTTATACTGCATGTCAGTTACCCCTAAGGTAGGCCCTAGCTAACACTATGGGCAGGGTACATTATAGGTAAAAGGTAGGACATGTACCTTAAGTGTGTGACTTGTCCTGGTAGTGACAAACAGCCATTTTGGTTTCTCACTACTGAGAGGATGCCCTCCCATAGGAATGCATTTGGGATTCCCTGATAAGTGTTTCAGCGGTAATTCCTGATATGAGATGAGCAGCGTGGTCAAGTTTGGTATGTTTGGAATAGTAATAACAAATGCTATGCAATTGTTTAAGCATATTTATTATAAATATTTTAGAAATGCCACTTCTAGAAGTTGGCATTTCTGTGTGCTACGTGTCTGTCTGCCTGATGTGGATTGCATGTCTGGCTTTGGAGTGACAGGGGCTGGTGAGGTGTTTGTGGCTCCCGGAGGGGCAAGGTGAGTCAGCGCTAGGCTGAATAGGGAATCTACATTTGGAGTGGTGGAAGGAGTTATCCCCTGACCCTGAATAGGTCTGTGCCTACCTGGGTGAATGCTGGCTCCGCCCCCTGTGGCATGTTTGATGATGAGCCCCCACCTGACAATGGGGAAGAGGAGCCCTGTAAAGAGAGTGCTTAAAAAAAAAACAGAACCAGTTCAGACAGGTTCCCCAAGCCCTGTGCCAAGGGTAGAACAAAGGAAAATGGAGTATGTATGCTTGGGCTGTGAGCCCATGAAGAGGTGCTGTTGGGTGCTTACAGCAGCATGCGGCCGGCAGGCTGCTGGAACTAGATGAATTGCACTGGGCCTGAGGACTGCCACGAGGAACCGCCATGGGACCTAAGTAGTTGCCTGTGTGGAGGCTGGAGGGATGGCCCTCTGCCAAGGGGCCCTGCTACCTAGCCTGCCTGTGCCCTGTCTCTGGACCTCTGCTAGAGGAACTGGTGAAATGCCTGCAAAGTACCTTGCTGCTTGATGTGGAGCGCTGCCCCTAGTTAGAAGGACACTCCTCCCTTCATCTCCCAAAGTGCTTTATTTTCTACTGAAAAGCACCTGGTTATAGCTCCCCTTTGGTACTGGTGGTGAGGGCAGCACATTGGGAGCGCTGCCTGTGGCAGAGGGATCAGCATATGGCCGATCCCCTCTGGTACTAGCAAGGAGGCTGTGTGGGCACCATTTAATGCCGTGAGAGGAGCCTGAGAAGTGGGTTCCCACTGTGGAGTTCGGCTAGAACCAATGCAACATGGACTGGAAGTCAGGCGGAGGACGCCTTACCCTGGGCGGGGTTCCTGTGAGGAAGTGGAGAGCCCCGCGGTTCCATCCGCCTGGTTATTACTGACGTCCTTGAGAATGGGGCTGACTGCTAAAGAAAGGCCCCAGAATCCAGGCAGGAGCAAAGCCTGACTGTGAGCGGGGCCACTGCCCTCCCGGGTAAAGGAGCAACGGACACTGGTATTCCTGAAAACACAGGGTGAGCGCTTTTCCTACTGTTACTTGGGCAAAGAGAGGGGGCTGTGGGCTCCAGGAGAACAGCAAATAGGAAGCCAGGCATGCCTGAACCTGCTTTAGGGTGGGGTGGTGGTCTGAAGAAGAACCAGAGCCTCATAGGCTCCTAGTACAGTTGCATCGGTACGTACAGGGGGATTATCAGTGCTGAGACTCGAGCGGTCTTGGAATAGCATTACGGCACTCCTCGCAGTTAGAAGCCCATATCCCCACATTCCATTGCCTAATACACGGGCCACTGTAAATAAAAACCTTTACCACCTTATGGCGACTAGGTGCGCAGGTGCTTTTTGGTCCGACACAGCTGGCCTGATGATTGTGATGTCTCAGTGTTCGCTGCATTCCGGGAGAAGCCCCACAGGGGCCCCGGATTGATGAGGCACTGACTGGGGGTGGACTTTCGATGGAGGACCCCCGAGCCTGAGTGGAGGAAGGAATCTCCACAAAAACTACCCGACAGTCCAGGTACAAAGCGCAGAGACACTGGGACTGGCACTTGGGGGCCAGTGGGCCCTTGGTGACATGATGGCAGGTTGGGCCCGTGAGCAGTGATATTTATGCTCAGGAGCGGCTAATGAGTTGTGTGCACCTTGTTAGTGGTGTTGCGGTGCACGGGGGTTAATTCAGAGTTTTTGCCCAATGTGATGCCTAGTATGGTTTATGCCTAATATGTTCCGCATATGCTAAGTGTTGTGATATTGCCGGTAGTAACTGGTTATTTTATTAGAATGTGACTGATGCCTAATGTGTTGGTGCTAAGTACCTTACCAATAGTCACTGGTTGTGTTATATCCACTACTTGCATTCTGATGGTTCTGGCCGTGGTCCAATTGACCCAGTCATGTATATAATCCCCAGTAAATATTGCCAGTTGGCACAGTGTATATGTGTGATTATAATTGTAATTCTAATGTGTTTTGGATAATACAAAGGCTATTTTTTATATAACCTTATGTGGAGTTTCACTTGTGTTTCTCTGTGTGCCTAGTGTGTTGCTGCTTTGTGTGTGTGTTTTGCGCAAACGCTTTCCACATTGCATCTGGGATAAGCCTGACGCGTCGTACCAAGCTACCAAGGTGGTGAGCAGGGGTTATCTTGAGAGTGTAAATCCCTTGCCCTGACTAGAGTGGTGGTTTCTACCTGTCTTTGGCGCAAGCCTTAGCCAACCAGTAATACCATTTCTAACAGTAGTACTGCCAGCTGAACTGACCCACCAAAAAACCTCATTTATCGTTACAACTGGAATTTCTACCTGACAACCACACTTCTCCAGAAAACAGAATCAGACTCCTGTATGGCATTCAAACATTGGACTTCTGAAAAGCACTGCGCTGCCTTTTTAATGGTTAGACTGAGCACCATTCAAGTACCAATTAACAATAATAACAACAGTATGTGAGTTGGGAGAGCTGTACGAGGTAGCATGCTAGTGAAATGGTATGCGAGGCAAGGCAGCTCAATATGCATTCCGCAAAGCCAATGCTTGTTCCTCGTCACATAGTCACACTCTGCACTCAAAGCTGTGTTTTTCTGTTCCAGGCATCCAATAAGGCTGAGATGCTCATGCATAGCTCGTCTAAGACACTGAGAATGATAATCCAATGCATTAGAAAAAAAACAGTACAACATCAGCCACTTTAGCCAGTTGAGAATAGTGAGGAGAAGGGCTGAAGGTTTCCTTGTTTTCTGGCAAGCACAAGCAGAGATGGATAGAGTTACAAACAAGTATGACACACCAGTGTAATTTGAGACTCTGCTTTAGTATTCCACCTGTGTTTCTGTGAAAGCTTATCAGTTCCAAAGATGGATCAGGAAGAGGTCTGTGTTCATCTTGGGTTCCCATTCCATTCCTAGTAATTCCACCCTCTAGAGCTCAACCAAGGACACCAACATGTGTTGGTGCTTTAATGTGTATTATTGACGTGCTTCCAATTTTCTACTGATTATCTTATTGCAGAGAGAGGTTTTCTGTGTAATGCCTCCTTGGAGACGGAAAAATAATTAGGGTAAAAGGAAAGCAATTAAGTGACTTTAACTCTTTTACATCTCTACAATTCAATCCTGAAACCAGGTTATGAAGAGAACTTCACCGTGGGTTCTTGCAAGAAGGGAGAACAACCTCCCTGACAGCGACATTGTACATATATTAGGAGAGGGCGGGACACTTCAACAATACTAGTCGTTGATCTAGGGTGCCCCAATAGATACTGGTGGGTGGGAGAGCTCCTTAACCTTAACTTAACTTTTTGCAGATGTTTTATAGTGTGAACATAGTCCAAGGGCATTAAAGCTCTTTACATGAGAACCAAAATACATTACACGAGGTAAGTTTTTGATTTACCTGGAATCACAGGATGATGAGCTGATGCCAGTACTGAAACCTGGTTCCCCAGTCCCAAAGCCTACAACTCTAGCCATTAGATCAAATCTCCATATTACTTATACACAATGTGTCAAAAATACTCGGGATCACACACCAATACAAGAGATAAATCACAACTTTGATGGTAGTAGCCAAATTAGGCGCATTGTGACTCTGGAAAATGAACAGGAATCCTACTGTGAGGCCTAGAAACAATACCTTTTTAATAAAGCATGTTTCAAGGAAGTTATATTATCAGTTGCGCGACCAGATACCAAAATTTGAGGAGGTTTGAGACGACTTCCTATCCAAAAGAACAACAAATAAAAGAAAGAAAACACTTGAGACATACAGACGATTTGTAGAGATCTACAACCGTGGACGCTCAGAACTAGGCCTGGGTATAATCTAGTTATGGACAAGGTGAATAAGAATAGTAATTTTGTTGATCTCACTATTTCGCTTCCTTTAGTGATTGCTTCGAATTTTTGTTGAGTTCCCTTAAACTAACCATAATTGTGACAGTGTCAAGGAAGCACTGTGTTATAAGGTAAGATAATGTGTCAATCGCAGTGCAGATTGTTAATCCTATGATGTTTCACACTGTTGATAACACAATGTATTGCCATGTACAACTAATGGTTATGCATAAGGGGGGACAACCTTCTCATTACAAATTTAGACATCAAATTTCACAGTGCTGGCAAAGATGAACCACGACACCCCACACCGTATCAACCTTTCTCATTGAAAAAAAGTATTGGCAATGCCAATAGGTCTCGCCTATGGCGAGCTATTGGCTTTGGCAATCAGGGGATGGCGATGACCAGGAGGGCGGATAGGGGTGGAGTGCAGGATAGTGAAAAAATGCACAATGGATGTGTTATTGAACTTCTTTTTCCTTCTGCCTGTTGTGCGTTTGTAAAAGAAACGTGGATATTTACATTAAATTGGGATGGGCCGATGGATTTGATTTGATTGGTTTGATTTAAAAATTTATAGAGCGCACAAATGCCCTAAGGTGTCTTGGGGGGAGAAGAAAGAAACAAAGAAAAAAATAGTACCTTAATCACAGAGCCAGCTCTGTAATGACCTTTATAAATTTGAAACAATTAGTACTTGATCCGTGCTCCTGCCCAATTTGGCAGTTGATTGGCATACCTTGAATGTAACACTGATTTGAAAAGTGGCCAACATTTGCTCTTTCTTTTGCCTGTTTTCCAACACTCTGGAAATTTTTCTTTATTCTTTGTGTTCTCTTCTTTCGTGGTACAGGATTGTGCCTTGTTCTTCTTTTAATTACAAGATTTACATTGTTGAAAAATAAAACGTCCTGTCCGGATGGACAGTGACAAAATATAGTTTCCAATTATGGCCTATATTTCATCAATTTTTTGTTTTATCTAAAATGCTAAGGACCCCTGTTCTTGAATAATAACCTGCCCAATTAGAAGGCAGCAAATGAGAGTTACAACGAAGCCTACGAATAGCAAGCAATGGTCAGACTCTGGGCCCCTTATTCAGAAGCAGCAGTGCATGCACTAATACACATGTGATCATGCAGCTGAGACCTAATGAATTGACTCTCCAAGACAATGATGTGACTGTATATACAAAATCCCAAATATGGTCCAGCAACATAATACAGCAAAACTTACTGCAGTATGCTGGCACATGCTAGGAGAAAGTATAAGGTGGGGGTAATATGGAGCTCCCCATGAGGGCCAGAAAAGTACATAGGAAGGAAGTTGCTACAAATCCTTTCAGACCATTAGTTGAAGAGCTGATGCTCCACAAGCGGAACAGTCAATTAACTTTAATGCACATGAAAAACACACTGTGACAGTTGAGGTGAACTGACACCAATTCTCAATCTCCCAGCCACCTTCACCAATGTCTTTTGCAAAAAATGAGAAGTCACTATTCTATATGAATAGAAATGCAGACTTGATATGAAGGCCAGGGTTCAATTATCGTGTCCTGCAAATGAATGCATCTATTAGAATAGGAAAGAAACATAAAGATTCTGTTGGACAAATTCAAGATCACACCCTTAAAGAGGTAATGGGGGTTAATACCAGACTGTAGGGAGTAAAGAATGATAACACAGGGACAGATCAAATAAGCTCAACCTCTACATGATGCCCAGATATTTTCTGGGTACATCAAAGAAGAAAGAGAAACTGTATGCTGGTGATCGGCTCATTATAACATCTGATGCTACAGCTTTAAGGGCCATGAAACCCGTTTCAGTGTTTGAGATGTTTTTCAGTTACAAAATAAATATAGCATTTTAGAAAATTTGATATAAATCTCCACAGATATTCCCTATCAACTAGGACCCATTTTACAGATAATGGACACTGCTTACATCTGCATTCTGGCTCACCTTTATCTCAATGTGTTGGGTGCAGGCTGGGTCAGTAAACTCGATCACAATGAATGTACTGTCCTCAGGCAGCCACAAACCTGTCCCTGCCCTGAGAATATATACACATTGTATCACGAGCAAAATGAAAAGTATCCCAAGGCAAATTACAAGTCCAAAAGAAACATTACAGTCCGCATGAGTGTTATATCTTCTTCTTTAATGTTCAAAACAGCATTCTTGTGAATCCTAGCCTTCTAGCCAACACGTGTTTCATCTATTTAGCAGTATATGCATACACCACGAGGATTTGGCGTCTAGACGCCAAATCCTCATGGTCACTCACTAGAATCTGCACAATAATTGATTGCGTGACTCGACCATTCCTCAACGAGGGGATTAACAGTTTTACATTTGGAATGTTGAATTTTACGTGGATTACCATTTGAATGATTATTTTACTTCAAAACGCGCCCTTATAAACTGGTATTCAGTTGTGATACCAGCATTTCACTACATCGAGTTGCCCTGATGAAGTCTGTATGCATATACTGCTAAATAGACGAAACACGTGTTGGCTAGAAGGCTAGGATTCACAAGGATGCTGTTTTGAACATTAAAGAAGAAGATATAACACACATGTGGATTGTAATGTTTCTTTTGGACTTGTAATTTGCCTTGGGATACTTTTCATTTTGCTCGTGATACAACGTGTATATATTTGTTGATGTGGATTGTCTACATCTAATGGTGACGGTTTGATAAACGTCATCTTTATCCCTAGAAGCAGCCTTATATGTTCCATAATTACATATGACAATTGAGCGCAAGCCTATAACCTACTATCTACCATTGTTCTGCTGCCCTGGGAGTAGCACAACAGAGAAAGAATGATTAGAAGTTTGAAACCACTGGCGTTCTTCCACTGTGGAGGTGGCAATGCGGGCAGACTTTGAAAAGAGCCACAGGGATTCCTCTGAAGTCGGCTGTAGTGACTGATTGCACACACCTACTGAGGGATGTCCATGGACCCTCTGTGCCCCCTCTCAAGGTGAGCACTTAAGGAACACACTGACTTGGCATCACCATCACCACTCCTTCGCCTCTTCACGGAAATCTGTAATATAGCATGAACACAGAGGTAAAGTGGTTCCTTTGTATGGGGACAACCTCCCATGCAAATGAGAAAATAGCCCTTAAGGTAATGTTGGTGCACGTTTAGCAAAATCTCTGTTACAGAAGGCACCGTACTATCCTATCCAGCCCCTTTGTAATACCAAAGTGCCACGGAAGCAAAAAAGTGGGCACACATAGCATCTGTGCTCATAGGTACTTTTGATAGTTCAGCCCCAGGAGTTTTAGCAGCTATTAATGCATGACAACATATGCTACTTTAATACATTCTTAGGCAAATTACATAGTTTCTCAAGAGACAAGCCCTATAAGTCTCTAGAAAAAGAAGCATATTCCTTAGTCAGGGGCATGTTGCTAGCATGGTGTTCAGCAATAATAATATGCAAAATCATATTTGATTTTGTTGTTATTCACTATACATTTGTCATGTGTCATTAAGTAAACTAATTGCTCTATAACCGTGAATATTTTAAGGTCCAGCAGCTAAATATGCCATCTGTAATTTGTATGTTGGAGGGAACCAAATCAGAGTTCAGTTGAGCCTTTGATATTCTAAGGTATCATATTTTAATGGATGCACGATAAATGGATACGTTAGAGATGTTATGAATATGAAATAGATCATAAATTAAAAATGTTCTACAAACAATCTAATCCTTTGACTTGCATGTCCAGCCAATACCATCTGGTGCAACTCCTCTTGGAAAATAAAAATAAAGTGGACAGAAAAAAGAAACAAAACAGAAGTACTATCAACTGATAGTATAAAATAAAGGCATGTTTAGTTATTACCATTCTAAATACATAGCTTATTCACAAGGAAGGTCCCATAATACACAAAAACAGAAGGATTCCTAGAACATTGTAGCATTTACTAGTGATACATTCTGACAAACTAAAATCAATATATCAATCTGACATCATATAATAGCACAAAAAGCTCATAGCAAATATAACTCAAAACAAAGCGATAGTACTTCAATCAAAGAAAAAAGTGAGCAATTGAATTTATAGTTACCAGCCGCGGCCCATGGAGGGAATTCAGTGGAGCAGAGAGGCGGGGTGAGGGAGGGGCAGGGTGGGGGTTGCTAAAAACCGGAATATGGATAATTGGAGGTAAGTAAACAAATAAATAAAATGAATTTCGTAGCGCACCCAGCATCGCAAAATTCGTTTTATTCATTAAATTGTTTACTTACCTCCAATTATCCATATTCCGGTTGCGATGCTGGGTGCGCTACGAAATTCGTTGTATTTATTAAATTGTTGGTATGGGTATGGGTATGGGAGTGAGATATTTGTAGCCCATAATCACCAGGCCAAGACAGTCGTGAGACTGACTTTCAGCGTTAACGTGGAAGGAGGATCGACAGCCCGCATACAGACTATCCCGGATTTGTTCCACTTTTCGAAAAAGGCATCTGTGAAGACTTTCTCCCGAATTTGCCTCATAATGAAAACGGCCCCGATTGTGACCAGATGGGCCATCCTACCCTGACTTGAGCTTTACCCTTCATTACTCTGGTTATTGTTAGGCTGCCACTCCCCAACTCCAGCCCTGATGAAGACCCGCCTGATGCTTTAATATCGCGCATATAGGGTTGAAACGTGGACGATCTTCTGGTCCAGTTCAAGGCCCTGCTTGCAAAACATCAAAGGCAATTATAGCAACGGGCCATTGTATCGGTGCTTACCCTGGCCTCTCACAAACGTGTACATATCTTAACCACCTTGTATATTTTACGCACTCACCTAGCCACTGCTTACGCAGTGTCACTTGATCACAATTCACTTTCATTGTCACACCGTTGGCAGCCTTTTGTTGCATAATTATCTTGTATATATGTGAAACCAAAATGTTGATATTCACATAAAATATGCAAACTTAATTAAATTGTGGTTTTTGAATCCTTGTTGTGTGTTCCCCTTGAATACTTTTTGCAGTACATAACTAAATTAAATTGTGATAAAAAGAAATTTTGTGGTTATACCCGACAGAACCACTGTACTTTTTGCATAACTATACCCAGGTTCTGAGGGACACAGGGTCTCCCCATTGTCTATCAAACAAGATAGTGGTGGGAGCAACACAGGAGGGTTTATGGGCCAATGGTATGTCACCCACATAAAAGTGGAGACTCAATGTATCGTAAGTGTGATACTCTTCTGCTTCCATAGCACAATGGGAAGTATCATCCTGTTGTGACACGCCTCACTTAAACATTTAAATATTCACCTTTGGGATTCTCGGAATGAAATGTGAATCATATATTCTTGAAATACATAGAGGGTGAGAGGAACCATCAGCAGATAGAGAACACATGCACCCAAGCATTGCTTAGATGCACATGCCGATAATGGAAAGGTAAATGGAAAGGTTTACTCCCCTCTTACCAACCCACACAAAAAACCTTAGAATAGTAATCAACAAACAAACTTCTATGACTGGGCAAGTGAGTGCAGTCTTTGTCTCCTACTTCCATACACTCAAGATGCTCGAAGAACATCTTCAAATTTCTCTCCACTAACACACGCAGAACCATCACCCAAGCCCTCATCACTAGCAAGCTGGACTACGGCAGCTCACTATATGCCAGAATCAGCGCTCAAATGACTATAAGACTGCAGACCATACGAAATTCGGCAGTCAGGCTCATGCTCGATTTCCCACTCCACCCCACACTCATATGACACCACACTTTTAAGAGCTCCACTAGCTCCCAATTCACAAACAGCACTCTTCAAACTCCTCATGCATGCATACATGGCCTTACACAGGGTCGGCCCAATGTACCTCAACAGCCAAATACACGTCCACAAATCTACCAGACAACTCTGTTCAGTCAGACTCCTACTCGCACACAACCCCAATCCAGTGGCCAATACATCTCCTATCTCACTCTTAAAGTCCAGGATGACCTGCCCCTGCACACAAAGTCACCTCTTCAGTTCATAATTTCTGCAAGAAACTGAAAATCTGACTTTTCCCCTAGCCCGGGTTCGGTCCATCCAGCTCCTGCTTCAGCACCAGGATACCCTCCTGGGTGAATTGCATCATATTCAAATACACATAACATAAAATAACATAACAAACCATTAACATTTTCAGACAGAAATATACAGAGCACAACATCAGCACCATCATTATTTACAGACAAGACAGCCACAGAACAGTACTTATAAAGGGAAACATACTCCATTAGAAATTATACTGCATTTGGCTGTCAGCAAAGGAGAAACATAGTCAAGCGGCATTTAATGTGAAATGGCCCTTAATCAGACATAAAACTCGATTATTTTTTACCTAATCCCTACGTGATTTCAAGTTTTCTTTTTTCAACTGTATTACAAACATGATCGCTTAAATACATCATTGTATGATTTCCTCTAAATATGACGTCTAAAAACCTAGGTTTAGGTTTGTGGCTGAAAGCAGCTTTGGGACTAAAGATCTCTTTGTCCCTTCACTGAGAATAGACAGTAATTTAAGCAAATATTTTTTATGACATTCTTTATTCATTGTTCTGTGCTTGTTCGGGTAAGCCTTTAGATCTAAGGCTACTCTTCTGTTCGTTATTGTCCTGCTTAAATGTATAAGATGATTCTTTAGCTAGACTCTGAGTAAGCACCCAAAACATCATCTCAAATTTAGCTGTTGTATCTTCAGTTAAACAAAAATGTGTGCTAAAGTTCAGCTAAACTATTTTCTGTGAATCTCAAGAAAGCATACTTAAGGAAACCTGTCCAGGAGAATTTTTCTCAACAAACCAGTTTTCTCGAGAAACAGAATTAACCACTGTGCCACAGATACAGATTATTTTGAAAAGTCAGTCTCTTTTCTGTAGAGCTCCTAATATTTATATCTGTTTATTGAATATGCTGGAATCTAGAAATTGATTCCAAGTTTCACTGCATTTTCAACTTCACTTGAGGCACGATTTTTGCTTGCAAATGTGTTGATTAATGAATCAAACTCAATCTTCCTGTTAAAAAAATAACAGTATCATGAATTTTGGATTTAGAGAATGTGAGCATAAACTATTCAGAATAGCTGTATTTTTCTAATGATGGGGCTGATGGGTAACAGTTTGATGGTCATGTGGAGTAATGGTTCTTCAACTAGTAAGTATCTGCCTTCTTTAAAGCGAGTCAATGGTCTGGTGAGATTAGTGTAGGCAGCAGTGTAGGCAGTATGATGTTAAATTATATTGCTGATGTACTTGGGTGCCCTTACATGGATTGCTTTGGTAGGTGAAGAAGAGGAAAGAAAACTCAGGCATTTACAGAAATCCAATGGAATAATTGCTGAGCAGAGAGCATACAATCGCACTGCATTTTTAAAATCATTTTATTCCATAAGTGGAACAGAGATTTTGCCCTTAATTACAAATCTCTTGTTAAGGTGAGGCCTTTAGGTATCTAGATAAAAGTGACACCATGACATCTCAAAAGGAGTGCCCTGTTTTAGTCTGCATTCGCTGCCATTAAAGTCAGTTACGCCAGAGTTCAGCCCGTCTGCGCCCGTCCGCGTTGAGGACGGGCTGCTGGACCTGGTTTCTACACCTTTTCTATCCGGTAAGGCAACTAGGCGTTATGTTCCATCTGCGCACTTGGCTCTCAGACCTCCCGTATGCCCTTCTGGGCATTGTTTTACCCCCCTAGGGATACTACAGTCTCGCCGCTGTATGGCCTGTTCATCTTCCTTCCATCCTCTCGTCCCCTGTCCTATTAGTCCTACTCCCTCCCCCCCTATGTCCACCATTTCTCTCAGAACTGGGTTTATATTAAATGTGCGCTCGCTCATCAAACATAACCTTGCCTTCCACGACTTTGTTGATGAAAGACAGCCGGACTGGGTCTTCATTACGGAGACCTGGGCTACTGACTCCTCTGGACATGACCTTCTTTTAGCCATCCCAGAAGGCTATTCCCTACATAGGCTCGATAGACCTATACGTAGAGGTGGAGGCATTGCCATCCTTTTTAAATCCTCCTTTATATGTATGGTCAAACCTCTTTCCTCGCCTCAGGACCGTTTTGAAGCCTTATACTTTTGTATTACCTGTGCTCCATCGGTCTCTTTTATGGGGATATTGATCTACAGGCCGCCGGGTCACAGAGCTAATTTTCCCTCAGACCTACTTAGAATTCTTGAACCATATTTTGGAAAGCCCTCTCTTACCATCTTGGGCGACCTCAATTTCCATCTCGACGAGGTAGACTCTAATGATACTTTATCATTGGTCGAATCTCTCGGAGCATGTGATCTTGTTCAGCTTGTTACCAGTTCCACTCATAAGGCAGGTCACATCCTCGATGGGGTATTCTCTAATGATCTGAGACTTTCCAGTGGCTCACCTCTGCCGATGGTCTGGACCGATCATTTTGCTGTTCCTCTTCATCTAGCCTTCTCCACCTCTTACTCCACTAAGAAGGTGACTACCCCTTTTGTTCTTAGAAGAAATTTTAAAAACCTCACGGATGAGGCTCTTGCCTCTCTTGTCCCTTCCCCTGAGGCTCTTTTCCCAAAAGATGCGGATGAGGCAGCCCAAGACCTGAAGGATTCCGTCACCAATGCTGTAGAAAAACTAGCCCCAGCATCCCTGCGATATGTAGCCCGACGAAAACCATCAGCACCATGGTTTTCGGACCATCTTAGATTACTAAGACAGGGCTGCAGAAGCAGTGAGAGGAGGTGGAGGAAATCTTGGGATCCTATGGACCGGGGAAACTCATAAGTCTGCTCTACGGGAGTATAAGCAAAAAGTGATTTTGGAGAAGCAGGAATACTTTTCCAACCTTACTAGCTCACTAACTTCCTCTAGGGAGCTTTTCAACATTGCGGACTCGTTATGCTCCCTACAACTTCCAGACCCTGTAGTCAGTTCTCAACGTCTCTGCGACGACATTGCAGACTTCTTTCATAAAAAATCTTTGATATTCACACTTCACTAGAAGCACAATGTCTCGCTCTGGATGAGAATATCCCCCCTGGTATAAGCTCTCTTGAGTCACTGGATACAGCCCCTTCTTGTCTTCTTTCGGACTTTCCACCTTTGTATCTGGAACGATTGAATCTCCTACTTGACAGGATAAAATCCTCCTCTCCGCTTGATCCACTACCTCTTAAAAAGCTGAAAGAGTGTAGGAGCAGTCTTCTTCCCTCATTGTTGGAGGTGATGAATAAGGCGATTGCCCAAGGCTCTTTCCCATCGGTATGGAAGAAGGCTATTGTGAAGCCGCTTCTCAAGAAACCTTCACTTGATCCCGGCCTCCTTAAAAATTTTAGGCCCATTTCCCTGCTCCCTGCACCTGGGAAAATTCTAGAAGTACATCTGAATTGTCACTTATCTTCCTTTCTTGAGGCCTCTGAGTATCTTGACATCACCCAACATGGATTTCGAAAACATCATAGCACAGAATCTGCTCTCACCTTTGTAGTCGATAACATCCGACGCAAAGCTGATGCTGGACAAACTACTGTTCTTGTGCTATTGGATCTCACGGCCGCATTCGACACCTTGTCTCCTGCCATTTTAACATCTCGGCTTAGGGAGGCAGGTGTCACCGGGTCGGCCCTGGGCCTCCTCAACTCCTTTCTCCTTGATAGGGAACAGAGAGTGATGCTCGGAAACCACCTCTCCCCAGCTAAGTCTTTGCAATGTGGGGTGCCACAGGGGTCGGCATTAAGTCCGACCCTGTTTAACATCTACGTGGCCCCCCTTGCCAGGCTTGTAAGATCGCAGGGGATGGAGGTGGTATCATACGCCGATGACACCCAGATTATGGTGTCATTCACCCATTCCTCAGTCATAACATCTGCCTCTAGCTTCAGGTCCTGTATGCAACATGTTGCAGATTGGATGGTCATCAACTCCCTGAAGCTAAATGGCGACAAGACTGAGGTACTGGTCTTTGGGAAGGACCAAGATGTCTGGTCGAGCGATTGGTGGCCTCCCTCTCTTGGTGCCTGTCCCACTCCCTCTCAATCTGCCAGAAATCTGGGTGTGGTGTTTGACACATCACTCTCGATGTCCCTTCAGGTGAATCGGACGGTTGCAACCTGCTGGGGAGTAATCAGAACACTCAATAGAATTCGCAGCTATCTGTCCCTTCAAGCACGTAAGCAGATTGCAGTCGCCCTTGTTGGTTCCAGGTTAGATTACTGCAACTCTCTCTACATGGAGTCCAACAAGGGCCTCATACATCAGCTGCAAATCGTGCAGAATGCTGCTGCACGTTTCGTCCTAGATCTCCCTAGGGCATCTTCTGCTACTACTGCGAGGAGAGACCTCCATTGGCTGCCCATTCAGCACAGAATTTATTTTAAAATTCTTTGCATGACCTATGGAGCCCTCGAGGATGGACCGAAAGGCGCCATCAGCTCTCTGCTTACTCGTTACCATCCCACAAGGTGTCTTCGATCTTCGGGACTTTTTCAGCTTGTTGTCCCTCGTTTCAAACTCACCAGATGGGGAGCCAGGGCTTTCTCTGTCGTTGCCCCCCAGCTCTGGAACATCGTGCCCATTGAGATCAAAACTCTACCTTCCCTGGATATGTTAAAAAAGGCCTTAAAAACATGGTGCTTTTCAAGAGCCTACATAGGTTGAACTGCAGGGTTTTTGTTGTCATGAGCTGGTTTTCTGAATTAGGCGCCTTGACGCCCATTGGGCTAAGTTTGCGCACGATAAGATTCCTTCATTATTATTATTATTATTATACATGCATAAAAGCAAGCACATAATTTTAAAGAATTCACTCTGTCACTAAAAACATGCCTAACTTCATGGGCAATGAAGATCTTCCCAACATCTGGTATCAAAAACGTGATTACACTAGCCTTCATTAACAATTGTGTATGTAATGGACTGAAAACAATATTACTCACAACACTCTTAACCATAAAGCACCTGCAAAACCTGGGTTCTGGTTGTAATACAGACTGATTTCTAGTGTTCCACACCCAAACAAAATTCTAGAAAGGGTGGTGACCATATGGCATCAGAAGTATGTGGAAGAAAACAAAATTATTTATAACCTTCAATCATGGTTCACATCATCAAGAAGGCCAAAATTATATCTGGCATATATAAAGTGGACATATTCCATGTCCTGAAAGAAGGAGGTCAAATTTTATTGATCATCCTTGACCTCCATACAAACGGTCAACATTGTACATCACACCTTACTGCTAAAGAGAATCAAAGAGTAGATGAAAGTGTGGCTCACAGTATCAGTATCCATCCTCAACAATAAAGCCCAAATTTGAATGGAGACCTAGGGGTTTGTAAAGAGACAATTCAAAGCCTTTTTTGTTTTTTGCTGCCTCTTACCACCAGGATTTGCCTGGTAGTGATGGACAGTAAAAACTAACTAAATGAGTGCCCATCCAAACGAGGCAGATGGCCATAAAGCCATTTTACGTTGACCATGGTGGGTGGAAATGGAGTAGTTTCCACCATGGCTAATGTATGGTCTGGCTCCATTTAAATCAGGTGGGTGGGGCTATTATGCTGGCGGGTAGTGAAAACTGTCACTGTTGTGACGGAGTTCCCTCTCTGCCATCGTATAAATCGGGTCTAAGTCTAAAAGTAAAATTTAAATCTGGGTTGAACCTGGTCTCTGCATCTGACTTGTGCTCCATCATAGTCCACGTTAACACCTCGGCTGCGCCACCAGTTTTGCGGCAGTGCGGCACTTCCGCAAAACGGGCGGGGCCGCATCGGCCATTGGACGACGGCAGCACCAGCGAGGTAGTGCTGCCGTCGACCAATGGCCGATGGCAGCATTTAAGGGGTTAACTTGAGCCTAAGTACCAGTCAAGTTTATCCTGATGATCTTGGTTGATGCATAACGTTTTCTATTACTATTTTCACCTTTAAAAAATCATAATTTCTGCTTTTGTCATTTTGGTGTCATTTTATTTATTAAAATGTACTCTATTTTTCTAAATTATTTTGGGATTTTTCTTCTGTTGTGTTTTGACTTTATTATTGTTTTGATACTGCATAAATACTTTAAACAGTTCCTCTAAGTTAAGCCTGTCTGCTCTATGCCATAGCTACAGGAGGGTGAACTCAGGAATTAAATGATTTTAAGGGTTCACCCAGAAAAGGGTTGTGGCTAATACTTCAGGTGAGTACTTTCCCTCGCAAATATTACCCCAATATCATACTAGGTCCATCTGCCTTACACCGCCAGAATTACAGGACCCTTTGTACCTTTTCATTGAACTGTAGTCTTGGGAGTGAGGAAGGGTCTGCTTATGCTCAACTCTTGTTTTTGTTACAATATGGTAAACAATGTTTTCATTCAGATTTCAGGAAGCACACAGAGGCTGCCTGAAGTTGAACTGAGGAAGGTTATTTATAGTTGCAATTTAACTCCACATCTATCAGAATGGCAAGATGCTGTGGGGAGTAGAAAGATGCCTTCTCTGGTTTATTATCACAATCAACACAAAATACTTACCAAATGAGCATCCATAATTTTAAAATGTTAATTGCTCATATGAGCTTGAACAGATTTGTCTTCTAGGCTATGAACTATTGTCTTGAACCTCATTGTATTTTAAGCACAAACAATAGCCATGCTAACATGCAGTAAGGCGGTGTAATCGGCGCGGCCGGCACAGGTCAGAGAGGCCGGGTGGTCAGGTGGTGGGGCTGGACGTAGTGGGGGGGAAGTCAACAGACGACGGGATGGGTAAATTTTAATTAATAAATAAATAAAAACACTTACCTTGCGCTCGCCGCATCGCCAACTCAGCGATGGCGATGTGGTTAGCACAAGGTAAGTTGTTTTATTTATTTAATTAATTTAATTTTAACTATCCTATCGTCTGTTGATCCCCCCCACCCCGCACACCACCCCACTGTTCTTACCTGTGCCAGCCGCACCTGCATTTAATAAAACATGTAATGAAAAATGATGCCACTTATTGAAAAAATACTGTGCCACTGCTATGGAAAACACAGGCCAAGTGTTACCAAAAATCACACAATTGCATAAAAATCGGCTGATATCCATTTTTACTGTGAATCACTGGCTGACGTCTCCGGGCGCTCTAACACATATAATGCCATATTGTAGGCTACAGTGCAAAGGAGAGCGAACATAGGGGCATATTATCAAGAACGGGGATAAAATTATCGCCGCTTTAGCGGCAGGAAACTGCAGCTAAAGTGGCAATAATGGGCTTAAAAATATGCCCTTGTGAATTCCCATAGCAGCCCAGGTTAACACCAGAACCTGGGCTGCTATGGGAAATCACAAGAGCATATTATCAAGCCCATTATCGCCGCTTTAGCGGCAGTTTCCTGCCGCTAAAGCAGCGATAATTTTATCGCCGTTCTTGATAATATTCCCCATTGTCTTGTGCACGTTAATATTCCCCATTATCTTGTGCACGTTTTCTATTAACAACACATTTGAATCCAATTTAATATGCTCAGAACGTTGCAGAATTGCCATTTGTGTAACATATTTAGTTTTGTGGAAATTCGGCCTGCTTTGCACAGGAAAATCACACAATATTATTTTGCCCATTGCTTGTCCGTTTTCGTTTGGCAATAACAATCCTTGCAAAGCCAGGTCGAGCTATTTTAGTTGATCTTTGGAATCCCAAAGTTTTTGTCTCATTACACTGACTTTGCATGAATTATCTGGCGTTTGATACAAAAAGAAAATGACATTTATTTAGCGTTGTACTCATATCAGCTTTCTAGGCAAGAAACTGTAGTGTTTTCACCTATTTGTGCCACAAAGGCATGTTTTTGCTTCAGATCAGCGCCTAAATCAAAGCTTGGTAAATCCAAGTCTGAGTCTATACATTAGGGGCCATCTGAGCATTGAGGCCCTATTTCACCAAGGTTAGGCTCCAAGAATCATAACTCTCAGTTCAGTTTCATAAATTCTATAATCAGTGTCTGCAAGCTATAATAAAACTGAAGATCTCCTCTCATTCCAGATGGCTATCAAGGTGTGCTTATGCCTCTGAAAACCCACGACAACATTTCAAGTGTGCCAATGACCTGCTTGGTGGCCTTGCATTTGTATTTGTAGGGATATTTGTTAGTCACACAAATACTGGAGCTTCACGGCGCTATGCACTCTGGCAAAGAATAACATGAGATATCTCTGCAAGATCATTTATTTGGAGGTGCACTGGTATTTTGGGCAATGATTCACAATGGGCCTCGCAAAGAAAAATACATGATCGCAGTATGTGTAAACTCGCACCTACCCCAAAGCTAATTCAATGCTAAGTAATTCCAGCATGCTTTGACTAGTCCCAAGCACATTTCTGGCCCTCTCACACGACATAGAAATCCGAAACTCTTTCGGTAAATGTTTAACCTCCTTTGGACACTACCACATTTAAGCTGCTGTGCTAGCCTTGCCATGATCATACAGCCACCCAGGACAGCATGCACTTCACATATGGGACTCAATTGACAAAACTACCCTTTCCCACATAGTGCTCTGACTTTAAAGACAGGGCAAAGTGGCAATACTCTCAGGCCTCACGTGGCACCGGTGCTTTATCAAAATGCCATTGTCAAAGGCAATTTTCTGGACCTTTGTGCAGCTGGACCCTCCAGCCAATCTCACTTCGAGTTAGTGAAATTGAAAGGAAGAGCTTTTGCTACAGAGGCAGAACCGGGCACTGCATTTCATTCAGAAAAAAAATGAAACTGATTAACGCAATGGATACGCTGCCTGTTATCAACTCCTTAAAAAATAAAATGCAACTAACGATGAAAATTACATTATCTTGTGATGTGTTCTGCTCCATAATCATTTTCACCTAAACACATTTAATTGTCGTACCTAAACCATTGGTTGGATTCGCAGATCCTCACAGCACAGACCTATGGCTATTTTAGCGCGTACACATATAAAAATGGCATCGAATCAGAATAATCAAATCCATGTATTATTTGAGAATTAATGTCCTTACGAAATACATGGTTCACTGACCTTTTTCAAACCTAATTAAAAGGTAAGAGCAAAATGAATAATTCGGAGCAGAAATTCATCGAATCAGTTTAGCAATAGAAATATAAAGTTCATCACTAATGATATTAGGCTTACACAATGTAAAAGGTATTCAAAACAGGATTATTGTCTAAAATTCCATACTTATCCCCAGGTACCTCATGTTTCTCTGAATACATTGTATGGGGTTACAGGTAAAGAGATCAATTGTTGCCACACACCTGGAAATACAAGTTCCTGGTATTAGAATTTTTGATGTGACATTGATCCGCAAAGTACAGAGATGCGATACCTCTACTTAAATGACCTGCAGTAAAATACCTGTAGCAGACAAGCTTTTGGTACCAAACCTTTCATTATTCATTACCTGCTATCATGGAGATTGGCTCTCGAAGCTGGCTGTATTTCCTGTCATTCATTTAGACACACGGAATACAGACGGCTCGAGGTTTTTTGCACGAGTAGATTGCTCAAGGAGAGAGGCCAGACTCACATACACTAATACATTTCAGCAAGATGGGGGTTGCATGGCTTTTGTAGAAGTTATGGACTACAAAGTTAAACAAAACCTTAACATTTCAACTGGTTTTCAGTTCTAATTTATAACATAACTGCACTTTAACTGTGGTGATGTATTCGAGAGGTTTTTCTAAACAAGCGTCAAGATATTTAAAATCAACCAAACCATATGTTCTATTTAACATTTTTTTGTGAATACATGTGATTTACTGCTATTGTTGAATGTGGGAGGCACGTGACGCACGAGAAGTGATGTCTCTTGTGGCACACGGTGCCAGTCCACTCCAGCAGCAATGATACATTCCCCTGCACATGTTGTTTATGTCATGCTGTTTTTTTTATGTTCAATATTTCTATCCAAAAGAATACTGGGGGCCCTAATTTATGAGGCCCTGCATCATATTTATGCCGCCACTGCGTCACTTTTTGTGACACTGCAGCGGCGTAAATAATGCGCCACGTTGCTCCATATTTACGGAGTGATGCATCAAGGCAGATTCGTCACTTCGTAAAACCCTGCACTACATTATACCTGCGTCACCCTCGTAGAAGTGGCACATTGAAATGTATAAGATTTCACTGTGCCACTTCTAGGACACCATTGCGACAAAACCTTACGCCTGCTTCAGGGCAGGCGTAAGGGTGATGCAGGCGCTTTCACATGGGGCTTGCCCCATGTGAAAGGGCCCATTGCTGGAGTTGCGTCTGTTTTTAGACACACCCCAGCAATGCGTCACTTTTGTGCATACATATATGTCACTAATACTGACGTATCTGTCACTCCTTGCGACATGATGCATCGTACTGTAAATTTGGCACATACTTAGTGTTGCAAGGAGGGCGCACTGAGAAGTGTTGACTGGTTTTTTGCAGCACTGCAACACTTAGAGCCCAAGTTAAATCAAATCCGCAATATAGACTCAGATGATTGGGGCCTTGTGAGTATTGCCCCAGTTGTTTTCTACTGCAAACAGATTCAATAAGAATTCGGGAGACAATACACAGTGCTTTCCCAAGTCATTTCAGCTTTTGATCTGTACTCTGGTTACAATATGAGATTTGTCCTTGCAGTGCAGTAATATAATGGCGAATGTGCACGTACTTTTGCCGTCAATGGTGTAAATATAACTAAATGTTCAATTGTCATTTCTATTTGTTTGAAAAAAATGTGTTCTGCAACAGACACCCCATCCTGTGAAATGTTAAAAGCATACACGGTAGAACTGTCAAACTGTGCTATAAAGCCTCTGCTTCCCAGCGCCGCCTTCCGCCGCTTACACTTCAGTAATCATAAGAGCACGCGGTGATTTGTGAGGGTTTCCCACTTTTTAATAATGTACTATGAATTACCTCAGGCTGAACGTGTTCAATATGAATTAACATGCTTCTGCTTATACACGTTATTGTTAACAAATTTCCCTTTAAATAGAGATTGATAGGACATGTCGGAGCCGCGGGGAGAGAGCAGTATTCATCTTCAGGCAAGAGAGTATGAGTTAAAGCAATCTCATGCCAGGCTGGGGAAGCATATTTTACTGTCAGCCCTGAACATTATTTCACTTTCTATCTACTTTAATATGTATTTTTTGAAAATGATTTACATTTCAGAAGACTGAATGTAGTCAAAGGGCAAGAGTGTTAGAAAATGCTATCTGGTCTTAGAGCTTTGAAGAGCCCTGCAATAGTAATACAATGAATACTAATAGCAATGCTACTACTCCTATTACTATACTATCACTACTACTACTACTAACTCTTATTGATAATAATTGTGATAATATAATAGAAGTAATACAAACAGCACTACTACTCCTTACTAGTAATGATAATAAGTACACAAATGTTAAGTATGACATTCACAAAACATAAATGGTATTCTACCTCAGGCACATATGCAGTCACTGAAACAATAGAGTGATTCTAGCTGCATGTACAATGGGAAGAAGGCTCTTTCCCATTTAGTGGCCTCACATTATGTTTTGGGGCCATGATCGGGTCGTCTGGTACTAAGGTCGCTTGAAAGCCGAGAGTGAGCCAGAGAAGTGACGGTCTCTCTTTATAAGCGAGAGGCAAAGAAAAGAGGGATGAACCTAAAGGACCGTGGTCAAAATGAAAATCTGAACGAACATTTGATTGTTCGGGGGAAATTGTTGCTTATATGACCATTTTGAAAGATCACATGATTGGTCCCTGGTGGAGAATTCAAGAGACTGGAGACATTTCAGGCTGAGTAGTTTTCATGCTTCATAACATGACATGTGGTTTATATCTAAAGTCTAATGTTTAGAAAACATCAGTGCTATGCAAATTGTGTTCTTCCCTGCTCAAGACCTTCCTTCAAGACTCCATACATAGAGATGTGCAAAAGCTATTACATGTATGGCCTGGTTAGTAGATTCACAATTATCTCGGGGACTTGTTGTCATGGCAACAGGAACATTAGTCTAAAAAGGCTTTATTTCGATAAAAGGTATCTTAAAAGGAACATTAGTCATACATTGTTTTTGTGCTATCCAATTTCCTCTTCAGTTCGCCATCTTATTTAGAGTGTTGGGAAAGGTGTTTCTTCTGACAGCAGAACAGCTGCTGACCCTAAAATCTAAGAAACCTTGGGACAAATCTTCCAGAACTCGGCAGCAGACTACTCTTCAACCTCCCACACAGAACTCACATGTTACTACAACTCAGGGAACTACACTGGCTTCCAATACACAAACACATTCAGTTCAAACTCCTCATACACAAGTTCAAGGGACTCCACAACTCAGGACCCGCCTACTTGAACAGTTGCATCTCCTTCCACCAAAAATCCAGATACATCTGCTCTTCAGAAATCCTACTCATCAACATCCCACACACACACACAGAACCAGATTAGCAGGACTAGCGTTCCGTTACATCTCTTCCAAAGCATGGAATTACCTCCCTCTCCACATCAGAGCCTCCTCCTCTTTTCCTGAGTCCCACAAGAAGCTGAAGACCTAGATTTCCAATTAACCAGTCTACCATAGGTAAGGCTAGGCATACACACCTGCTCAATGGCAGGATACTCTCATGGGTGATTGTGCATTTTACAAATACACACAACATAACATACCATAACTTGTATTAAAACATGGGAATGTTGGGAGCTCCATTGAAAACAATGGAGTGCTCCAGGCTTATAATGGCTGGTATAAGCCTGGATCTCCAACATTCCAATGTTTCTTTGTTCACAGCTCAGGCTGTGAACAAAGGCTTCAGGGAGGCTGAGGGGATTCCAATCCCCTCACGCTCCCATGAAGCTTTGTTCTTTTTTGTTAGAACATTCTGTCCTCTAGTGACAGAATGTTCTAATAGCCTTACAGCCCTTCGTAGATGGGCTATACCGCTATTAAAGTCCCTCTCCCTTGTTAAAGGTCCTCGCCTTCTGCTCGGGGCCTTTAACACTGGAGAGGGCCTTTAATAGCCGGTATAGCCCTCTACGGCGGGCTATAAGGATATAGTATGCCTAATGCTGGTGGAAATTGTGTTGTAGGAGCACCATGTCAGGAAAACTTCTTCTCAAAAAGCCATTCCTATCTTCATTTATCCATGCTATTTTAATAGAAAATGGTTACAATATCTCGTGTTTTACAGGTAGTTTAAATAATTTAGGTTGGTAATATGTTATGAACCAGCTTCATTTTCAGGCCAGGTATAGAAATTAAGCTGATTGCAAGATAGATGTTTTGTTTCAAAATCTTTGATAGGTATACATTAGGCTCAGTGGAGCATTACTCTCTCACCACATGCTGTTTTAGCAATTTAGTATTTCATTCTAGCTGCTTCTGGGGGTTCCTCTGCAATGCATGAGGACCTATTTTACATCATTCACTCCTAAACATGGTGACATTGGTATTTTCAAGATTGGCATATTTAGTTTATTTATAATTCCCTTGTAAAGTGGTATACCATATACCCAGGGCCTGTAATCTAAGTGCTTCAAGTGGGTCTACTGCACTGATTGTGCCACTCTCACAAGTAGCCTTTCAAAGCTGTCTCAGGCCTGCCATTCCAAGGCCTGTGTGTGCAGTTCACTGCCACTTCAACGTAGAATTTTAAAACACTTGTCAAGACTTAACTCACTTTCTATTACACATAAGTCACCCCTCAGGTTAGCCCTAGGTAGCTCTATAGGTAGGGTGCTCTGTAAATAAAAGGCAGGACATGTACTTTTAAGTTCTTTATGTCCTGGTAGTGAAAAACCGGATTCAACCCAGCCTGGCTGATATGGGGTGATACCCCAAAGGCAAAAACCTGCCCGCAATGTTTTTCTGGTCCATGGTGGACCTGGCTTGGCAGTTTGTGCTGGGCTGTTTCCATGAGGAGCAGGGTCAAGACTGATTTGCATATGCCAGGTACCAAACTGAGGTGGCATGGTGAGCAAAAGAATGATGGATTTAATTCAGCTCTCTTGACTGGGGGTGAATGATTGATTTGTTCCGCATTCCGCCCATCATTTGTTTGCACATCATTTTTCTCCCTAAGTGGGATGGTATGCCCAGGCATGGGTCCCTTGCTTGCTGATCCATTCGATTCAAGCTAGCCTGGCTGATGAGGGGTGATACCCTGAAACTGGTCCCAGGATGCTTGATACCAGTTCAGGGAGGACCTGGCTTGGCAGTTCGGGCTGGACTGCTCCCATTAGGAGAAGGGTCAAGTCTGATTTAAATATGGCTGGATCCAAAATGGGGTTGCATGGTGAGCAAAACAGTGACAGACAACCCAGATCATTTAACTGAGCGTGAATGCTTATCATCTGTCCGTTTTGCATTTCTCGCCATGAGTGGGAAGGGTATGCCCAGACCTGGATCCTCTGCTCACTATGCCACCGGATTCAAGCTAGTCTAGCTGATGAGGGGTGATACCCAGAAACCGATATCAGGATGCTTGTTTCCTGTCCTGTGAGCACCTTACCTGGCAGTTTGGGCTGGACAGTTCGCATGAGGTGCAGGGACAAGACTGATTTGCATATGGCTGGGTCCAAACTAGGGTGGCATGGTGAGCAAATGAATGATGAATTGAACCTAGATCTCTTGACTGGTTTGATTTGTTCGGCATTCCATACATAATTTGTTTGTGAGGCATTTATTGCCCTAAGTGGAATGGGTATGCCCAGATGTGGGTCCCTTGCTTGCTGTGCCACTGGATTCAAGCTAGATACGAAGAGATACCCTGAAACCATTCCTAGGGTGCTTGGTCCGGTTCAGGGAGGACCTGGCTTGGCAGTTTGGGTGGGACAGTTTCCATGAGGAGCAGGATCAAGACTGATTTGCATATGGCCGGGTCCAAACTGAGGTGGCATGGTGAGCAAAAGAAACATGGATATAACCCAGATTTTTTGACTGGGGTGAATGTTTGAGTGTTCAGCATTTCATCCATCATTTGTTTGCGTAGCACTTTTAGAATGTGGACATATCTCTGCTCTTAGAAGAAACCACCGCAATGGATCGCACACTGCTAGCCCCTCCTCCGGATCTTAACTTAGCTCTGTGTGCCTGCAGCTTGTCTCCAATATACATCTTGGTTGGGTGACAGCTACTCTTTGTGAATTCCATCTAGACTGCCACAAACACAACTGCCACAAACACAGAAAGGGTGCTTATGACAGAGAACTCATCTGCATTCATTTGCATTCGGAAATCCTTCCTGGGCAGCAAGAAGGAGCTGACACTTACATCTGAATAGGCTTTGTCATGTCCCACACAACGTACTGACTACCCCCCACAGATAGACTGGCAGACACGGCTGGGATGAAAGGGGACCTGTGCACTTTAAAGAGCTGCTTTGAAGTCACACCCCACTTCAAAGCGACATTTGGGCAAAAGTGCTGGGGCTCTGACCCTACCAAGAGAGTACACTAGTGGACCTATGAAGAACTCTGCCAGGAGTAAGGACTTCTGTGCTACAATCATTGCCACTCTGCTTGACTGACTGTTCTAAGGAAGTGCTTCATTGCTTTGCTGAGCTGCCCTGCTGGCTGCTGGTCTCTGCCCTGCTGAAGATAAGGACTGAACCCATCTCACTTGAACCCAGAGTGACTCTAAGGGCTTGCTGGCTTGCCTCCTGTTTTCTGAAGTCTCAGGGCCATAAAAGACTTCTTGCAACTCTGCAGGTGCTACAGCACTCTGCTATCTGTGAGTTCTACCCTTGCCTGAGTTTCCCCTCATGTCCTGGCCTTAGAAGTGGGTTCTGCAGCTATTTTTCTACAAAACCGGTTCATCATAACCACTGCGCCGATTGAAACCGAGACAGTGTCCTTTGATGCCGAGGTAGTGCCGATCCAAAGACATACCTGCACAGCTCAATGATGCAGTGCTGATCTGAGGTCCTGACTGAGAGGTTTGACTCCGACCCAGTGCCGATCTGCGGTCCAGACTGCAAGACTGGACTTTGACACATCTACCTGACTGCTTGAATTGGAACTGACACATCATACTCTCTACGACAACGCTTTGCTCCATCCAAGGTACTTTTTCAGCGGGATATGTTTGAGTCCTGAAGCTGGCCTGACCTCCATTGAGGTTGGCCTGGACTTTGGATTTACCCCTGTCTAGCGTGACCTTTTAGCGCTAATGTCTTCTAAGCACTATTTTTGGTTTATTTTTTGAAAAATCCAGTTCTACATATTGGACTTTTCTGTCGTTTTGGTCGTGTTTTACTCAAATAAATATAATCCATTGTTCTAAACATGTGTGGAGTTTTTTTGTGGTGATATCATTGTGTTACTGTGCATGTGTGTTCTAGGGATTTAGTTTGTTGACCCAAGGTGGGAGGGACAAACGGCTTACACTTTAGTTAGAGGACCTGGGATGCTACACTGCAATGAAGGCTATCCTAGACAGCAAGTTTGGACTGACCCCTGAGCGGCATAGGCTCAGATTCAGAGGCCAGCCACAGATCAAATCACAAAAGAATGGATTTCTTAGATTATGCCAGGAAGGCACTGAAGGGCTGGGTGATGGGAAGCAAAGTTGATGATTATTCAGGGCTGCACAACATCATTTTAAAGGAGCACTTGCTTGATATTTCTTTTCTAGAGCTGCACCAACACCTGTTTGATAGCAAGTTAACTGACCCCAGGAAACATGCCACGGAGGCTGACATATCGGTCAGCACCAGAATGTCCAAAAGGCATCTGGGGGACTCCTAAAATGGTGAATAGAGTTTCTATCAGAAGAAGGGGGAGATAAAAAGATAGTGTTCTCCAAAGGCCCCCAAAACAACTCAGAGGGGAAAGGGTCTGGTTCTCATACCCAATCTGGCCACCGGAAGAAAAACTACCCTGACAAAAGTCAGCAGCCCAAGACTCCCAAGTGCTATGAGTTCTTTGAGTATGGACACTATTCAGGGTATCTCAAGTGACCAAAAAAGAACACCACTTCCCACTGGAGGAAAGACCCCGGGGGTGGCTAGTGTAGTACAGGGGAAGGAGTTCATTCCAGTTAATGGTGCGAGTTTAGGGGGTTACCTTAGTGTCCCTTGATTGCAGTGAGATGGTTCCTAAGATCGATATGCCCTCAAATACTACTAAGTATAGGCAATGGGTCACCATCAATGGGCAAGGTGTTGAAGGTCTGAGGTATACAGGTTCCCACAAGACTATGGTAAGGAGTCAGCCAGTGTCTGCAGAGCAGGTAAATCTAAATGCATTCCACAAAGTTGTGGTGGCTTACAACAGAGAGGGTCACTTTCCAGTGTTCCTTGTTCCTTTTGAGTTGGGGGGGGGGGTGTACAGGTCTTCTGTTGTGAGCCCTGCCTTGCCTGTGGACTGTTTGTTGGGCAATGACCTTGAGCACACTATCTGCAAGGAGGTGGATCTCAAAGCTCATGTAGGAATAGCAGGGTTACCTGCTTGGATCTGTACAATGACAAGGTCCATGGCTGCCCAGGATGGGAGTCAAAAAGGGATGAAGCCTGGAACAATTGCCCAGCCAGCTTCTAAAATTGGGAAAGGCAGAAGGGATGGTAAACCAGCCCCTGAGTGTCTTCCTAGTGTGGTGGATGGGGCACCTGCAGTGGCCAGCCCAGTGCCCACTTAGGAGGGCACTCCTTTCCTTGGTGACCTCCCTACACTTGCTGGATGATATGTAGAATGAGGACCCACCAAGGAGGAGTTCTGTAGGGCACGCCCTCTGCTTGTCCAACCCTTGATGGTTTGAGGAAACAGACTAAAGCCCAAGCAGCAGGTGATGTCTCTGGGAGTAGTCACTTTTACTGGGAGGACAGTCTCCTTTACAGTGAGCCTTAGGCTCCTATGCATGGGATAAGAAGGGCTCTGGTTGTCCCCCAACTCTATAGGGCCTTCTACCTGGAGGTGGCTCATGAGCTTCCCCTGACAGGACACCTGGACCGATACATGATATTTGCAAGGTTGTCTCACACTTTTTTGGCATATGATTAGGACATCCTCAGATATCTTCTGTAGGAACTGTGTATTCTGCCAGGCCAGTGGGAACACAGGGCAAAGCCTGATGTCAGCTTTTAATTCCTTGCCTGTCATTGGCACACCTTTCGAGAGGTTAGGCATCAACATTGTTGGGCCTATGGATCCCTAGACTGCATCAGCCAACAGGTTCATCCTGATTCTGGTGGATCATACCACTAGGTACCCAGAGGAAATCCCTCTGAGGACGATGACTGTACTAGCAGTGGCAAAGGCCCTTAGGGGGATTTTCACCCGAGTGGGAGAGGAAGTTGTGTTCTTCAGTCCTTACCATCTGCAAACCAATGGGCTTGTTGAGAGATTTAACAAGACCCTGAACGGCTTGATTAGAGGCCTCCCTGAGTCCCTGAGGAAGAAGTGGGACATCCTCTTATCATGCCTACTGTTTGTCTACAGTGAAGTACTACAGAAGGAAGTGGGCTTCAGCCCCTTTGAGCTTCTGTATGGGCACCCTGTTAGGGGACCTCTGAGTCTGATAAAGGAGGGGTGGGAGGACTTTCCCCTAAAGAATCCCCAGGATGAAGTGATCTACATGCTGGCCTTCAGAAGCCAGATGGCTTAGTTGTGTAAGCAAGTTTCTGACAACTTGGAAGCCAGTCAGGCTGTGATGAAAGAGTAGTATGACCAGCATTCTACCACTGTGAAATTACAGCCTGGGCAGAGAGTGTGGATGATGTAACCTGTGGAACGCAGGGTCGTCCAAGACCATTGGACTGGGCCCTACAATGTGATGGAAAAGAAAGGTAAGCGACCTACCTGGTGTACCTTAAAACTCCCACGCAACTCCACAAGGTGCTTCATATCAATCGCCTCAAACCGCACTCTGAGAGGTCTGAGATCACCATGCTGTTGGTGACAGATGAAAAAGAGGAAGAGGACAGTGAACCTCTCCCTAATCTCTTGGACTCCAATGAGAAAGATAGGTCTGTGCAAGGAGTAATCCTTTCCACCACTCTAACTCCTGAGCAGCAGAGGGGCTGTCACCAAGTGTTGGGATAGTACTCCTCTCCGCTCTCCCTTATTCCTGAGGCTACCAATTGAGTACCCATGATGTGGACACGGGGGACAACCTCCCTGTTAAGAATAAGTCCTATAGGTTGTCGGATAAGGTGAGACCAGCATCAGGAACAAATTCTCTAAAATGCTGGAGCTGGGCATGATAGAACCCTCCAGTAGCCCCTGGTCCAGTGCTGTGGTTCGGGTACCAAAAACTTCCCCACCGGGCAGCACACCAGAACTGAGGTTCTGTTTGGATTATGGATGGCTAAACTTTGTGACAAAGTCTGATGCTCATCCCATCTCTCAGGTGGATGAGCAGATTGATCGCCTAGGGGCTGCCTAGTACTTAAGTACCTTTGATATTACATCAGGGTACTGGCAGATCGGCCTAAGAGAAGGTGCCAAGGAGATGTCAGTCTTCTCCACTCCAGAGGGCCACTACTAATTTTGGACTCAAGAATGCCCCTGCCACGTTCCAGAGGTTGATGTACCAGGTACTCGCTGGTATGGAGACCTTCTCAGCTGCCTATCTGGATGACATAGCTATCTTCAGTAGCAGTTGCTTGGACGACCTTTTTCACCTCGAGAAAGTGCTTCTGACTCTGCAGCAAGCAAGCCTAAATATTAAGGCCAGTATTTGCTAGATAGGACATGGTATTTGGTGTACTTAGGATACCTGGTGGGCTTGGGGAAGGGGCAGCCCCTCCAGGTCAAGATGGAGACTATCATGGCCTGGAAGGTCCCCAAAACTGATACTGAGGTCAGAACATTCTTGGGCTTTCTGTGTACTACAGGAGGGTTGTCAAGGATATGGCACCATTGTTGCCCACGTGAGAAAGCTGACTTCTAAGAAGCAGCCCAGAAATGTTATTTGGACAGAGGCATGCAAAACTGCCTTTGACTTACTGAAGCATGACATGTGCACAACCCCTGTGCTCAATGCCCCTGCCGTCTCCAAGGAGTTTATCATTCAAACAGGTGTATAAGAAGATGGCATAGAGACAGTGTTATCAAAGCTAAATGAAGAGTGCGTTGACCAACCTGTAGCCTCAATCTTCAGGAGATTTTTACCCTGGGAGCCGAGGTGGAGTGTTATAGAGAGAGAAGCTTTTGCTTTGGTCTTGGGACTGAAGAACTTGAGGCCATACCTGGTTGGAACTCACTTCCTGATTTAGGTTGACCACAGGGCCCTGAGGTGGCTCATACAATTGAGGGATGAGAATCCAAAATTAGTGTGGTGGTCACAGAAGGTGCCAAGGAGATATCAGCCTTCTCCAGAGGTCCTCTACCAATTTTGTGTGATGCCCTTTGACCTCAAGAATGCACCTGTCACATTCCAGAGGTTGGTGAACTAGGTACTTGCTGGTATGAAGGCCTTCTCAGCTGCCTATATGGATGACATAGCTGTCTTCTGTACCAGTGTACCAGTTGGAAGGACCCCCTTTTCACATCAAGGAAGTGCTGCAGACTGTACAACATACTGGTCTGACTATCAAGGCCAACAAGTGCCAGATAGGGCAGGGGTCCTCAAGATGGAACACAAAGGGTAGACCACACCAATGTTGACGGTCTATCCAGGTTTTTCAGTCTTCTTTTTTTACAACCTAATTTTATTGTTGACAGCCAAGACAAAGAGAATGCCCCAAAGGGCACCCAAGGTATGCATAGAAGATGACAAATATGGATAATAACTTTTTCAACAATGACATGATATCGGTCATGCAACAAATAAATTGCAAAGAGAAATAATAACAGAAAAACAAAGAACTGCACCATATTGCCTTTATGTAGAGAAGTCTCATATCTAGGGAGAGTTCTTGCCACCCATAGCCGCAAGAGTTCTTCAGCATCAGACAAGGGAGGAGGAGGCTCCAGATATAATCCCCTATAGTCTGCACACCTTTTCCAGATCTTGTACTGTTTTCGAGGGCACCCCCTCGCTTTGAAGACTGGGATTTCCAGACCCATACAAAAGCACATACCCATTTTCTACACCCCGATCAACAGAGGGGAGTCATCTTTCCAGGCTCTGGCAATATCTCTTTTCACCAATGTGAGGCCTAGAAATAAAAGGTGGCGCTTGTACCTGTTGCCGCCCAGATCCTCTGTAATATGTAGCATGGCCAGCCTCGGAGAGGAGGGGACTTCCCACCCTAAAACCAAAGAGAGACATGCAAATACCCCTCTCTAGAACCTCGACAGTGTAAGGCAGGACCACCAGGTTTTTCTGTCTTAGTGATGAGCGCTCCCTAGTGTTTGGATAAAACTCCTCACTTTCAGCTCGGTGGGACATGTGTTAGACTTGTCATCCTTAGGGTGGTCTTCCCCCAAATTCTTGCTTGCTTACCTCCACTTTTTGCTGTATCTTTTTGTTCGCCTTAGGACTCTGAGTACTTTACCACTGCTAACCAGTGCTAAAGTGCACGTGCTTCTCCCCTAAACTTGGTGACATTGGTTATATACCTGATTGACATATTTAGTTTACTTATAGGTCCGCTTTAAAGTTGTATAACATATACCCAGGGCCTGTAATCTAAATGCTACTAGTGACCCTGCAGCAATGATTGTGCCACCCACACAAGTAGCCTTTCAAACCTGTCTCAGGCTTGCCATTGCAAGGCCTGTATGTGCAATTTACTGCCACTTGGACTTGGCATTTAAAACCAATTGCCCAGCCATAAACTCCCCTTTTATTAAACATAAGTCAACCCTAAGGTAAACCCTAGGTAGTCGTATGGGCAGGGCGATTTGTAAGTGAAGGGTAGGACATGTTCTTTTAAGCTCTACATGTCCTGGCAGTGGCACACAGGTAAAGTTGTTTTTCACTAGTTTCAGGCTTATTCCTCTCATAGGCTAGCAATGGGAATTCCTTAAAACACTTTTAAGCTCTAATCCTGATAGAAAGGAGTCGATAAATCATGTTTCATATCTTTGGAATGGTAATGGTGAATCCTCTTTAGTGGTAAGGTTGGATTGAACATTACTATTTTCGAAAAGGTACTTTTAGAAACTGGACTTTTCTCTGCTCTTAACTTCTCTCTGTGTGCCTGCAGCCTGCAGCCTGTCTCCACTATGCATCTGGGTTGGGTGACAGCTACACTTTCCTCTGGATGGCCATAAACACAGAAAGAGTGGGTGATACTGAGGACTCGTCTGCATTCATCTGCATTCTGATAGCCTTCCTTGGTAGGAATTGGGTGAGGGAGAGGACACTTACAAATGAATAGGCTGTGACATGTTCCCACACAAAGGACTGATTACCCCACAGATAGCCTGGCAGACAGGGCTGGATGAAAGGGGATGTGTGCACTTTAAGGAGCTGCCTCGAAGTCTCCCCCCACTTTAAAGCCACATTTGGATATAAGTGCTTGGGCCCTGACCCTACCAAGACAGTACACTTGTGGAACAGTGACATTCTCTGCCAGGAGTAAGGACTCCTGTGCTACAAGGATTGCTAATTTGCTTGACTGACTGTTCTAAGTAACTGAGTCATTGCTTTGCTGAGCTGCACTGCTGCCTGCTGGTCTCTGCCCTGCTGACGATAAGGGCCAGACCCACCTTACTTGAACCCAGAGTGACTCCAATGGCTTGCTGGCTTGCCTCCTGTTTTCAGAAGTCTCTGGGTCATAAAAGACTTCTTGTAGCTATGCTGGTGCTGCTGGACTCTGCCATCTGTGAGTCCTACTCTTGCCTGAGGTACCTTCTCCAGTCCTCGGTCTCACAAGTAGGTTCCACAGCTGGTTTTCTACTACACTAATGGATGATTACCACTGCGCTGATTGGAACCAACACAATGCCCTGCAATGCAGATGCAGTGCTGATCCAAAGATATTCCTGCGCCGCTCTGTGATGCAGTGCTGATCTTAGGTCTTGATTGTGAAGTTCCACTAAAATGCAGTGCTGATCTGATGTCCCCGCAGCAAGGCGTGACTTTGACGCATTGACACAACTGCGTGAATTGGAACCTATGTATGGTACTCTCTACAACGACGCTTTGCTCCATCCAAGGTACTTTGTCAGAGGGACCTGTGTGAGTCCGGTAGCAGGCCTGCTCTCCATCATGGTCGGCCTGAACTTTGCCTTTACCCCTGTCTAGCGCATCCTCAAGTAACCTTTTAGCGCTATTGACTTGTAAGCACTAACTCTGGTTTCTTCTTTAAAAATTCACAACTCTGGTTCTACTTATTGGAATCTTGTCGTTTGGTCTTGTTTTACTCAGATAATTATTCTCTATTTTTATAAACATGTGTATAGTCTTTTTGTGGTGTTTTCATTGTGTTACTGTGTGTGTGTGTTGCACAAATACTTCCCACATTCCCTCTTTAGCTAAGCCTGACTGTTCTGTGACAAGCTACCAGACATTGATCACAGATTATCTTTTAGTGTTTATCTAGCTTACTCTGACTAGTTGTCCCTAATTGGACAGAGTGCATACTTCGGCCAACTAGAGAGCCAATTTCTAACACATGGCACCACTCTCCCTGCATGTTTTCTATTTTGTTGATGTCATTAGCTGCCAGTGGTGGCCTAATCAGAACCACCAGTGATTTACCAGGCCTCACCCCATCCCTGTAGGCCCATGCATATTTTCCCTAGTATTTGCGTTCACTGGCCAACACTTTGTTAAACTTGGTGAGTGTGACTCTAATTTGCTCCAAAGTGAAGCTCTCACCTCTCTTCATTAACTTCTGATCCAGTGCTTTCAGGTCATTTTACAATCTCGCCAAGTGATTGCAAAAGAGCATGTAGGACTCCACTATGTTTTTCTATACAGTTATCACAAATGGTGATTTAAAATGCTTCCTAGAGTGCCCGCACCAAGTCGACTGAACCCTTATCATGGGCAAAGAACTTCACAATTTCATTCTGTATTTTTTGGGTGAGTAACCTGTACGGCAACGTCCCAGGATAAAGATGCCATCTAAATCCCAATAGTCCATCTGTGACAAGCGGCCGTGCTCCGAATAATATGTTCCTTCTGTGGTATGTGGGTGTCTAGCCCACCTGTTATCCACTAAAACAAAATCTCTCAACATTCTAACCATGTGCCCTGAGGCCTAGCCTCTGTTATTAGGCAGGCTCTGTAACCATTCTAGGCTCTCTTGTAGAGCACAATTAAAATACCCTTACCATAAAAGAGTATGTGGGTTGGCGGCCAGTATCCTCCCACACAAACGGTCAAAATAACCTGGATCATTAAAGTTAGGACCATAGAAATTGAGTATGTTTTTTTTTCTGTGTGCCCGTTATCTTCCCAGTCAGTATCATAATGTCCTTGATCTTCTATGAGGGAACACAAAGAGTGAAGAGCATTTCTCACCTAATTAGGATAGCCACCTCTCATGCATTAGTAGAATATGATGATGAAAGGCAATTTTCTGCCCAACTCAGAACAAAGGTACTGTCCAGCCTCAGTGCTAAGTGGGTCTCATGCAGTAGTGCCATGTTAACCTGTTGATTTTCAAGATACGAGAGAACATGTCTCACCTTGAGAGGGTTATTTAGGCCTTTCCTGCTCATGCACACCAGAGGTGAAGACTTCTTGCCTCTATTAATATCTGCCATATATTAAGGTATAACATTTGGCCCCTGCCCAGTTGACAGATGATGACCTGCATTTTGGTTTTCCATTGCATAACTGGCATACAACGCTACCATGTAGGACCGTTAATGGCAACAACAACAAACACTGTCCTCAACCCCTCCCAAACTGTTAGCCCAAACCCAACTGGATAATAAACCCTCCAATCCATTCCTCTGTATCTACTGGGGAAGCCCATGAGGAAACATACATAGGACCGACTACAGTCCACGGAAAGTGGGGTAACCTAGAAAGTAGGGCCAATGATCAATCTATAATTCCTTAGTGAGCGTCTAGAGTGTCAAAGGGATCAAGAAAGAAGCCCTTTTGCCAAGAGAGCAACTCCATAGAGGGGCAGACATCTGAGTCACCACACTCCCTGGCACTGGCAGCGAATGGGTAGTAATGCATCTATCCACACCAACAGCAAGTCATGTATCACAACAAAGAGTGAAATTACATCACCTTTGTGCAGCAGATCATACAATATTGTATCCTGAGATAGTAACCAAAGGTGTCATAGCCACATGAAACTGAGCCCTGGGGCGGCCATACCCAGGTCCCCCAGGAGTGGCAGGAGAGCGGAATCACATACTCAGTCAGGGTCAACCAGTGGGGTGGAAGATTAGAGGCCCCAGATGACCTCCTGCCATGCAGATCATGTCATGACATCTTCTGCAGGAACTCCCCAGCCCGTCATGGGGTCTTATAATGCTGCTTCCCACAGTGTGAGTTATGATGTCTGGCTGGATACCTCATGGTGTACTGGATGTTTGCTTGTTAAAGTTTCTGCTTCATGGATGTCAATTTTCAACATGTCCCCTGCACCCCTAACGACAAGTCTGGAAACAAAGATAGCATTTCCATTAAAGTTCAGTTATTGTTTCTCACATGTCAGGTGTAAAGCAGTGTCTCGGTCTTTAACGGTCAGTGGGTGGGCTATGATGAGGCAAGGAGACGTCCTGGGCAGTTGCTTAGAGGTGAGGGATATATGAGCTTGTTCCACCACTAGCAGCCATGAAAAGGCATCTGTTTTGCACAGTGCCACGAGAATCTTTTCAACATTGTCTTCAAACCTCCCAGTATTTGGGGATTTCTGCATTTCTAATATCCAAATGTTATTGCGCATTGAGTGCGATTCCAAGTCTTTATGTTTTGAAGCAATAACCCTGAGCACATTATTTCATATTTAGTAGCATTGCCCTCTTCCCTTCCCGGCCATGTTCTGCTCTGGAAATGCGCTTCTCTGCCTTCTGGAGCCTGCCATCATGTTTTTCACATTTTCAAAATCTCCTGTCCATCCTGGCATCAAGGGAATCTATTTTTGAATGTATAGACACCAAACTGCTGTGCACTGCTTGTAGAAAGGTTGTCACGTCATCATCGTTGTCTACCCTCTCCTGCGAGAAGCCCAATGTACCAGTTGTGGAGTACTTGCAGTCAGTTTATTTCCATGCTTTTCCAGGCATTAAATTGTAGCGTGGAGTCTTTACCATCCACCTTAGCCATCCTTTATAGTCTTTGGCCCCACCCTCTCCCGAGGGCGAGAACAAGGTGCACTGAGTATTTGACGTGGTAGTATTTTATTTGTCGATTAATTAAAATCATTACAAACAAAGATAGATAAAAGCAACCGACATAAACAAACATATACTAAGCACAAAGTTATTATCATCTTAAAATGATCATCTAAAAATGCATTAATACAGTCAATTCCATATTAATATTAAAACGTTTACACAGTGATTAAAATACAGGTATTAACTAAAGTACAATATATTAGCAGCAATCACTATTATAGCAGCATTTAACTAAAGTGATGAATGTTAGCAGTAGGAAATACAAGTATAAATACATTTTTTGCTGCTTTCCATTTGCAAGCTATAATAAAGTGCAGTGTGCATGACTATAGTAAATTATACTAATAGACCCTTCAACTAGCATACATTTTGATTCAAACAATTCTTAAAATAAGTTTCTTTAAGTATTTTATATCACGAAAAATGGTTATTTACTTGTTCTTCGTCTTTGAGTTTCTTCTCAGCAATAGTGATGAACTTAACAGTCTTTGGCCCCACCCTCTCCCGAGGGCGAGAGCAAGGTGCACTGAGTAGCATCACACCCCGTTGGACCAGCTTAAAGGGAAGCACTTTGTTTTTGTTCCTCCGATTTAGAGTAGGCAAATGATGGGGGGCAGGTGACAGGTAAGGAAGAGGTGGAGGGTGGTGTCATGCCAGCCCCCAACACAAGATCTCAAAGTTCTCCCTAACACTGCCCCAAAACCTTTACCTTTTTGTGCTCTCAGAAGGTGCTGAGTGGTCCCTTTGTCCCCAGTGTATTACTGGGGTGGGCTGCAGGGACAGATTCAGGTCGACACAGGTTTATACAGCCCCTGGGTCTATGCGAGGCAGAGTGCAGAACAATCCCAAGCACCATACTCGACAAGAGTCATGGGTCTCATCCACCATGCATTCCAGTCCAGAGAACCTACCAGAGCCCTTATGCCAATTCACCAAAGATACTCCTACCAGGTGGACAGGCCCCCGCAGTGAGTGTCTTCTGACAGGGCTTCTTCCAGTCGCGATTAAGGGACTGACACAAATCACTCAGCTTGGCTCATCCACCATGTTGCACTGGGCCACCACTGCTCTCCGGGGTCAACAGCCTAGCAGCGATCAACTCCTCGAATGGTGTTGATACTGTGTTCACATTGCAGGCTGTTTTATCAGCATTTCCTCTTTACACCCTGGCAATTGAGCACATATATTTTCAGATTTATGCCCTTTGACCACAGAGCCTTTAAAAGGTGCAGCCATCTTGCATGAAGCTCTCTGGAGCCTCCTACACAGTCAATGCCTACATTATTGTTTACAGATACCCCTCCTTCTTGCAATAATCATCATTACCACTTCCACCACCACTACTACCTCTACAAATACCACCATCAGCATTATAACCATAATCATTAGCACCATCGCTACTACTATTGCATCAACATTAGCACCGTGATTAGGACTTCTACCAACAACTTGACGATGAACATTACCCTCAGCAGTACCACTACAACCATTATCACTCATACGATTACTACCAGAATCATGACTTCCACCCTCCATTACCACAACCTTTACCACAGCCCTTACCACCACCACAACTATCACCATGCCCACCATTACTGATCCCACCAGTTATTTCATCACCATCATAACCACCAGCAACACAACCACCATTATGACCAGCAAAATGACTACCACTGTTACAACTTCAGATACTAATCCCACCAAATTCGCCACCACCATTATCACCTCTGGCACTACTACCTTTATCACCACCATTAATACCACCTGTACTACCATCACCAATACCACCAATGCCATTTACACCACTACTATTATCACAACACCACTCCCACATCATCCACATGAAGGTCATAGCTATTGCCCTGTCCAAAGTATGTTAAAATGCATATGACATCTTCACCATTGCCTTCTGTTTCCATTAGTTCTGCACTCAGGCCCCCTTCAAGGTCTTCAAGTGACAACCCTTACACACTAGACCAACCGCCGTGACACAAGCCCTCATTATCAGCTGACTGGACTATGGAAAGACCCTCTACGTAGGAATCATCGCACAACTTCTGCAGAGACTTCATACCATACAGAATGCTGCAGCAAGATTCATCCTCAGCCTTTCCAGATGACCCCACATCAAACCCCATCTCAGGAAACTCCACTGGCTCCCTGCACATAATAGATGCCAATTCAAGCTGCTGAAACAAGCACACAAGGTTCTACACAATCAAGAACCCCGCCTACATTAACCACCACCTGAACTTCCAGAAATTCGAGACAACAATAACCCACCTCCCTTACACTTGCCCATACTCCCCACATCTACCAAAGCTGAAGTGGAGGACGCTCCTTCTCCCACATCGCGGCAAAGACCTGGGAAAGTGATGTAATCAATAAGAAGCTGGAACTTCCATATAGATTAAGCAAGTTACTTTATTTAAGTTAAGATATTAGATAATAAGATATAATGATAACCCCATCAGGAGCAGCGGTCCTGCTGCTCAGCCCTCACCCAACTGACATTCACAAACCACTAACATTCCTATTCATCCAACATTCCACATCACATGCATTCTAGCTGAGCAGCAGGAAGACTCAAGATACAACATATCTCCCTTCCTTATGGGAACAATTGCATTGTGAAATATAACAGATTAATCAATTAAGATAATGACCACATGTAAAGTACACATAGTCACAAACTTAAAACAATGCAGATATAATGAATATGCAATATATTGAAAACCATTCTAATCACCTCGCATGACACACCAACATCACACTGACAAAAGAAAAAAAAAACTGTCATACACTATACCACAACTCACCAACTTACAAAGAAGATGCATCCTGAATCGCTATACCACAACTCACTCAACTAACAAAAAGGATTCATCCCGAGACGCTATATAACATCTCATCTCGCACACTACAGTCTGAGCAGAACGTCACATGGGTCCCTGAAATAAAGCACTATCCTTCATCATACGCCATCAAACCCAATTGCCACAAATCATACCAGTTGGCCAGACCAGAACAACAAGCAGCACCCACAGGAACAAACCATAACACTAAATATATCAGGAATCAACGTGTACACTACAGACAAATGAACAAGCCCTTACATAACTCATTCATACACCAGAACGAGCACTTACATAACTCATTCAAACACCAGAACAAGCACTTACATAACTCATCCATACACCATTTACCAACGTACACAACTCAAACACAGAACGAGCACTCACATACCTCATTCATGCGGCATTTACCAACGTGCACACCTCAGACACATAACGAGCACTCACATAACTCATTCATGCGCAACGTGCACACCTCACACCAAGAACAAGCACTCACATAACTCATTCATGCGCCAGGTATAAACAACGTGCACACCTCAGGCCAAGAACAAGCACTCACATAACTCATTCAAGAGCCGGGAAACAACGTGCACACCTCAGACCAAGAACAAGCACTCACATAACTCATTCATGCACCGGGAAACAACGTGCACACCTCAGGCCAAGAACAAGCACTCACATAACTCATTCATGCGCCGGGTATCAACGTGCACTCCTAAGACAAAGAACAAGCACTCACACAGCTCATTCTTGTGTCAATAACACTACACAATACCTAATAAAGACTGACCATATACAGCATAGCCATCTCATATACAGGGTGACCACATACAACATAGCCCCCTCATACCGAAACTAATGAGTTGCCTAACAACTTGACACAACTCACACACAACACTTGTTGTGGAACAGCTCTTGGTGACCTAAACACCTACAACCAAACAACACTAACAAGGGGTAACCACATACATATAGCCCCCACAAATACAAGCTAATGAGTCATCTAACATCTTGACACAACTCACACACAACCTTTAAGTGGACTAACAACATGACACCACTCAAGTGTTCTTGGAACTCATTTCCGATGTTGGCCTTTCCTCCACGTCTCCATGCTTATTAGTCTTCCTTGACCCTGGACATTGCTCAGTTCGCCGCCTCAATTCCTGTGACCAATGTCCCTTCTCAGCACTTCTTGGCTCCCAGGCTGTGACATTTGACCTTTGGCAGCTTCATCTGTTCACACTGACTCGCTTCCAAAACTGGGACCGTTGAGCAAATCTTGCTACTGTCGGTCTCTAAAAACAGTTACCATGACTGATGCCACCATATTCACTGTGTCCACAGAATGGCTTCCAAAGGACAAGCTTTTCCATTTTAATTTTCTTCCGAGCACCTTGCCGTTTTAATTTCTCCCATGGACACTATTTCCGGAACGTACACTTAAACTCTGAACCCGCTTATAAATCCTCTGTGGAACCAACAGTCAAAGTTTTCTGCTTTTTTTTCGTGAACCAAAACTTCTTGAAAATGCATCATAACCTCACTTTTATTCTCGTTAGAAACACATGCTGTAATGAAAGGATGACAGTACCTGGTTCTCTGTACACCTCAGCGACATTCAAAGTAAACAACATTCCGATAACATCCTCTGCAATATCTTAACCTTACGATGGATGCATTCGCAAAATGGAGGCACGCACATAGACGTAGGGTCGGGGGATTCATGGCACACACATGCACCAAAATACGCCGTTTCAAGAGTCATCACAGACGATGACGCAAAAGACCACCTAGAAGGTAAACCTGTCTCGTGAAACAGAAACCGTTGATAAAATGTGCATATATTATGTATAAAATGAGAGTATTTTGTGTATTCCTCCTTTCTTTTAAGGACTGTTTCCAACACATAAACACAGATCTCTTTGCTCTTCAAACACGTTTTTTTCTTTATTCATTTCTTAAATTCCGATTTCCCATCAGATCTTAATGACCGGTGGTATTTTAGTCAATTACCACAACGTAGACTCCGTTCACCACACTCTTCAAACACAATTTTATCCAACACTAATTTTCCGATTTTTTCCGTCAGGTCTCACTGTCCCAGAGTATTTCAGTCAGTAACGACCACGTAGACTCAGATCTCCACGCTCAAGAAACAGGTAGCACAGAGGCCCGTTCTCAGCCTTCGAGCAATCCGTATTGTACTAATTACGGGGAACTTCTTCCCTTCAATACTACACCGGATAACTGCCATTACATTCACAGAGGCTCGATTTCTGCCTCCGATATCACAAAGAAATTCAATTCAGCTTATTTTAAGCCCTTAATTAACGCTGTTCTGGCACACCTTGGTATTAGGGCGACCGATGGCAGGATCACTGATGGGGTTTTTTCCTTTTGTGCCAGACAACGTTTGAGCCATTAATATGATAAATTATGAAAGTCATTTACCTCCAAATTATCTTTTCTTTAATTTTCTGTTTCTTTCCAGTTTCACTTCCTTCAACTTGGACCTCTCTTCACCATTACACTCTTTTTTCTTTAAAGTTGCACGCGTAGATTCTTCTTCTCAACAATCGCCAAATGATGTAATCAATAGGAAGCTGGAACTTCCATATAGATTAAGCAAGTTACTTTATTTAAGTTAAGATATTAGATAATAAGATATAATGATAACCCCATCAGGAGCAGCTGTCCTGCTGCTCAGCCCTCACCCAACTGACATTCACAAACCACTGACATTCCTATTCATCCAACATTCCACATCACATGCATTCTAGCTGAGCAGCAGGAAGACTCAAGATACAACAGAAAGCCTCCCCATACAACTTTGGACCATCACCTTACTTCCGGAATTCCGAATATCCCTCAATACCTGTCTGTTTGAATAAGCTTCCAGGGCCTGCAAGCACCTGGATACCCTATCCGGTGATTAGCCGCACTTTATAAATCCTAATTGATTGGCTTTACACACTACTTAATGACTACTAGATGGCTTGTGGCCATTTTGATGGAAATTAGTTTCTCCCCATGCCATGGGATTGCTGCATAATTTATTGCTGTGTGGGGTGATCTATGTGAGAAGAAAATGTGTTTGAGATCTCCACTTTCGTACTCCTTTTACTTTTGACTGCTTCTGACAGGACAGTTACTGCACTCTTCTCCAGCTCCTCATGATACTGGAGTTCAAGACAGGGTCCTATACTGGATCTCTCCTCAAATCACTTTCAAATCCATTCTCCTTGTCTTCCCATTCTGGAAAACCTCTGTCATAACACAAGGCTGCGTCATTGTTCTAAATTTTATTTATGAACCTTTAAGATGTCTGCCGATTCTGATTACAATCCCTAGCCCTGTTTGCTGCTTACTAAATAACGCTGCAACAACCACATACTTTTAAATTTCAGACCTTAACAAGACCTCTCAAATGCTGCTGTGTCATTATCCACCTCTGTGTGTGCTGCACTTGCTTCCTCTAGTCAAGAGATGCCATCAATGCCATGTGCTTTTCCAAAACACCTCATTAATTGAATTGCATTTCTTTTCATTTAAAAGAGACTACAGGCATCTCAAAATTCAATAGATAAAGTTGGAGACTCAACTTATCCTGAACAAACTGCTGAAAGGCACCATTCAGCATACAGAATAAAAGCATTTATTTGTGTCCAGATCTACACCTCTAACAAACACCAGCAATAAGCATTCTAGAACATTGCATTGTTTGATGATGTCAGCTGAAGTTGTGAGATCTACTGTGTCATAATTCACTGAATGCTCACCCATAAATGTGGTACCTGCTCCTTGCCCATGTTAAAAATATGCTTGATTTCTCAGTATTCATAAAGGTTTCAAAACCATTTTTTTAAAGTATCTGAGGTGACCTATGAGGTACATAGAAAGTTTTCATTCTCTTCCTGTTAATCATGTTCATTGACCTACCATTAGAGCATATACCTATCACCTCTCTGACATGGCATCTACACATACACATAGCTCCCTCGATACTCCTGTCTACACCTGGGTCCACCTTGCTTGATCCTTCAGGCCCTGATTAGGATGTATAGTCCCCTCTAAATGCAATATTCATGTGCCATACTATGATCAGGGGATTTTCACTGACCCTCAAACACATACTTATCAAGATAGTTTCAACTCTGAATATATATAGAACCAACCCTGACACTGCTCCCGCAACCTCTGTACTATGAGCATTGCTTAATACTCTCTTAACACTATTTCTTTCAAATTCAAATACAGCATCTGTGAGTTACTTACTTTCTTCAACCCTCAGTGACATGATTTTTAGAAGCAATAGGGGCATCATGTATGTGGATGTTCTAGCTTAGAAAAATATGAGGTGTGTTGATTTAGTAAGATATAGAATCATGTGACACATTTAGCTATATTTATACCTTTGAAATATTGTATGGGAAGACATTAAGGGGCCTATTACGATTGCGGATTTCCCGCATCCACCGGGCCGGCGGAAGCCACCGCCGGCCCGGAGGATGCGGGAAATCCGCCGCGGAGCCTTGAAAGACCCACCGCCATATTAGGATGGCTGGTGGGTCTTAATATCTGTCCTCCGCTTTTCCGCCGCGGGCGGATTCCGCCCGCGGCGGAAAAGCATTAACATGGCTGGCGGTGTCTATCAGACACCGCCAGCCATATTAGGATGTCTGCAGAAAGATGCCTTTACTCGGCGGCATTTCCGCCGTGTAAAGGCATACGGATTTGTGTTTAGGGGCCCGTTGCGGGCCCCCAGGGGTGAAGGGGGGGTGGGGGGTGCACATGAGGGGTACCTATGGTACCCCCCCTGCATTTGCCTGCACAAAGCGGCAGGCACGGCGCGGTGCCTGCCGCTTTGTGCATGCAAATGCACAACTTACATTTTTATAATAGCGGCGGGTGCTGCTTCAAGCAGCACCCGCCGCAATGATAAAAATACAGGATGTGACCGCCAGGGTGGCGGTCACATCCTAATTTGCACGGAGGGACCGCCGCTGCCCCTGCGGACGGTCCCTCCTTCTCTATGGTGGCAGACGGACTCAGGTCCGTCCGCCATCATAATCGGCCCCTAAATATCTGAGATTCGATTGAGTTGAAAGCCTGGCAGCAAGGTAGCAGCCTTTTTATTAGGTAACTCCATCAATTCAAGCATGAACTTCAATACCTGCCCGGAGGATGCTTTAAAATCATAGTCACACCCTCGGTAATCGACAAACTGAATAAGTTAACACTATAAAATATGATCACCCCCATTCCCCCCATCTGGGTCATGCTAACACCATTGTTCTGTGGGAGAACAAAATGCACTATTCTTCCTGATCTTGAGACAACATGAGATGGGCTCACTCCTGATCCCATTGAAAAGTCTAAATACATTTTTAGTTAAGAAATTGAAGGAATTCAATACCTTTTCATCTGTGCTCAAATGCTTGCACTGCCTGACCAAATAAATCATTCTTCTTTTGCAATTACGAATGTATGTTCTTTTTTTTAAAGTTCTGAGATATTTTTCTGTTTTAAGTATTACAAAAAAAATAAACACAGTTCAAAAAATTACCATAACTTTACAGAATTAAATAGCTATGCAATTACATGAGAAATAGGAGAGCATCAACTTACATCTACATATTGGACCTTGTTACTCATTAACTAGAAACAGAAAGTGAGTTACATACATTAATATGTGAATCCAATATGTGCCACATACCAGGCCTAATACCAGAGCAGTTTTTATAGGTATCTATTAATGAGGAATGCCCACGTCTCAGGGAGATAATCCATTCACACTAAGCATTAACTGATAATGGTTTTGCATCCTTCCAATTTGAAGTGATTGATGTATTTTTCCGTAGAAATAAGAAACTCAAAAGGTTTACAATCATCAGGAGATAATACAGTTTTAGAGGGAGAGGATTTGTATATTAATATAGAGAATGATAAAAGTAATTGGAATTTAAATAACAGGGTAATAATATTCCAAACATCAGACCAAAATTTTAAAATGACAAGAGACTTATAGATTATATACTGTAAATCTCCCGTGGCAGTTTTACAGTTCTAAACATTTGGTGAATCTAAGAGTTTAATATTAAATAATTTAAGTGGGGACCAAAAACAATGATATAAAAGATTAGTATATGTTTGTATGAGAGTGGCTGGGAGATAAGTAGCGATAGTAGATAGCCAGATAGATTTCCATTGTACATTTGAAGATTGTATATTTATGCCTAAAGACCATTTTTGATTTAGGGCTAACAAAGGGGAAGGAGGAGCAGAACGTTTTTTATACACTTTAGAAGCGATTTGTTCTGTTCAGATGTACAGGCCTAAATAAAACTCCATGTTAGATGACTTAGCAAAATATTACAAATCAGAATAAGTTTTAAGAATAGTGTTACTGAGGTAAATTAAACTTGGTACTTAATTCGACAACTGAATAGAACAAATTTCCTTGAAAAATATCAGTAGTGTAAAAAATACCAGCATTTATCCATGAGCTCCAGAAAGAAATATGCGTATTCAATTTGAGTCTGGGGTTAATCCAAAGTGAAACTATTTTGGATGATTTAATGTTAATGAGACATTTGTCTTCAAAAGATAGAAGGGCAATTATAGAGGCTGCAATAGTGGGGGAATGTTTACCAAATTTGATGTTACTCATGGTTAAAAAGGCAAGTAGAGGATATGGCTGTAGTTAGTTTTTCTCTAAAGTAAGCCATTTGGGGGAGTTAGAAGAATAAATAATTTGGAACCATAGTGAGCGCTGTGCAACTAGAAAAGATATGTGGTATTTCTTGAAATCAGGTAAGCCAACTCTTTCTTTATGTTTGGGAATTTGTAACGTTTTAAGACAAAGGGCCAGATTTAGATCTCGGCAGACGTGTTACTTCATCGTAACCATGATGGATAACCCGTCCTCCGAAATATAATTTATATTACAGCAGATGGGATATCTGTCATAGCTGTGATGGAGTAACTCATCCGCCAAGATCTAAATCAGGCCCTAATATGCGCAGGTTTGTTATTCCAAATAAACTTAGTAATTAGTTTAGATAGCTTGGTAAAGAAAGTAGAAGGGAGACTTTAGGGAAGCACAGCTAAAATATAAAGAATTTGTGGTGCAATAGTCATTGTAAGTGTTTCAATATGTCCCCTCAGCAGAGGAGCCTCAGAATACTAGGGCTAAAGGCAACAAAGGTGCAATACTCTCAATGATACTGCAAGCCCTGAAGGATCAGAGAGAGGAAGCAAGAGAGCTTTTTGCCCAAGTCAGGATGGACAATCATAACATCCAACTAGCTTTGAAGGATGCAACGGAGAAACTCGGGGCAATGACGGAAGAGCTAACAGAGCTACAACAGCGAGTTTCATGTACAGAAGAGATTACTTCTAGAACTGAACTGAAAGCTTGATCTTACAACACAAAGATCAACTCAGGAGTATGCAACTCAAACTGGAGGACATTGAAAATAAACAGAGGAGACAGAATCTAAAGCCATTCAGAATACCTGAAGGACAGGAGGGAGTTGACTCAAGAGCTTTCATAGTCCAGATTTTGCAAAAAGCTTTCCCAGATTTCAGTAATTGGGACTGGGATTGCCAGATCCAGCAGGACCACAGACTTCCAATAGTACAACAACAACAGGACCCTGGTCATCCCAGATCGTTCTTGCTCTACTTCTGTAATTATCTGCTGTGACAAGCAGTCACGTTAAAATCTGGTCTTAGATCTCCGATAGCTGTTGAATCTTTTTCTATTGTTTCCGTTCAGATTTCTGTAAAGCCACCATGGACAGAAGGTTGCAATTGAGACAGTTAATTGACCAGCTAAAGGAAATGGGGGCTCATGTTTTCTTGCAGGAGCCTGCTTGTTTAAAGATTATGAGAGGGGGCCAAACGTATGTTTTATTCTCTAAACTGGAGGTGAAAGAATTGATGTATAAGTGGCAGAATGAAGGGGCTGCTTAGATCTGGAGTATATGTCTTCAGTAACCTCTCCCTCTACTCTTTTATCTTCATACGCATTCATACTCATTCACACTCACTCATACTGAACTCTTTTTTTTCTCTTTTTCTTTTCTTCTGATATAAGCGGGGAGGTCTCGTCTCGGGAGGCAAACGTAGGGACTGGGTTCTAGATGGCTGCCAATCCACCGGCTACTGGTGAAAAGAGGACGATTCCTCCTTCTAGAAGCAGGGTGGGAAGGTGTGTGGCGGGGGGTCCAGGAGGTGGTTGGGGGCAAAAAAAAAACATGAGGCTAATACGAAATAAAGTGGCAAAAAGCAAGATGATTCCAGATCTAACTAACAGGGAAGGAAGTAAAAAAACACTTGTGAGATGGAACAGGTGAGATGTCTAGCATGGAATGTGGCAGCCCTGAATAGCAGGAATAGGAGGCGGTTAGTCTTTGAAGAACTTAAGATGTATAACCCACAAATAGCCTTGCTGTCAGAAACGCATAACTCTCGTAAAGAGCGAGGTTTACTGATGCAACTAGGCTACCATGTAGTTGATAGTTCAGACTTGAACGCTTCAATACGGGGAGTCGCAATTCTAAAACATAAGCGATTTAGAGCCGATGTCAGTAAAATAGCTTCAGCTAAAGGGGGCAGATGGGCCATAGCGCAAATAGAAATGGAAGGCTGTAATTATACCTTTTGTGTAGTATATGGCCCGAATATAGATGTCTCCTCAGTTATAGACCGGGTAAACATAGAGCTGCTGAGCTGGGAAGGGGAACGGATGGTAATGGGGGACTTTAATTGTATTATGAATTATGAGATCGATACTACTAAGCAAGGGGATTTCCAGAGGATGCAGAAGACATGGGGCGCCATTACGGAAATTATGAATTATGAGATCGATACTACTAAGCAATGGAATTTCCAGAGGATGCAAAAGACACGGGCCGCCATTAGGGAAATGGGTCGAATACATGCCATAAGGGACGCGTGGCGGGTATTACATCCAAATATAGCAGGCTATACTTATTATCTGGCCGCACATAAATTATACTCACAAATAGATATGCCCTGGGTGTCAGACAAAGTTTTATAGTCAAGCACTATAGAGATCTTCCCAAGGGTTACCTCTGACCACAACCCCATTCTTCTCTCCTTTCAAACATCAGTGGAGAGGAAGAGACCTCGGCTCTTCTCGTTGCCCAGATATTTATTTTCAGATGTAGATTTTATAAGGAAGATTAAGGAACATCTGAAGGAGTTCCTGGAAATAAACACTGACTCAGCCTCGCCCACTGTAGTATGGGATGCTTGTAAGGTTAGTATCAGGGGATTCTCCCAGCAATTTATCTGGAGACAGAATGACGAACGTAAGAAGGAAACAGAAAAACTATTGCAAATATACTTACAGTAGAGAATCAAATGTCAGAGGCGCTACTTCAGGGCTCTACAAGTATAGAGGAATTGGGATATACTCTGATCGACTTAAAGTCTGCACTAAAAAGCACATTTAGGGAATAAAGCGTAGGCAAATTTAATAAATACCGGCTATCTCAGTATGAGAGCAGGGAAAAAATAGGGAAGATCCTGGCATACATGGTAGCAGACAATAAGTCTAAAACTCTGATAAAGACAATCAAGGGGCCTAATAATACGGTCTATGATCACCCTAATCTGATATTAGAGCAATTTGCTAAGTACTATCAGGAACTTTTGCCCCAGAGAGTCGACCTGAACTGGGTGACATACATATATATTTACAAACTAGCCCATTGAAATGCATGGAGGACGAAACATCTGATTCACTAAAAGGGGATATTACGAGGGCCGAAATCAAACTTGCAATTGCTGCCTTGCCATCAGGTAAAGCATCATGAGACGACTCTATACCCATGGAATTATATAAGACATGTACGGATGAGCTACTCCCAATCGGCAGCCAGGTAATTAGATTCATTGGAACAGGAGGAAAGGCACCAGATTCATGGAAAACTACACAGATTGCTTTAAAAAAAAAAAAAAAACAGCGGACGAACGCGGGTCATACCAACCAATATCACTTAGAAACACCGATGCAAAAATATTTGCTAAAATTCTGGCGAACCGTCTTGCTCCGATAATGTCTGGCTTGGTGTCCCCTCAGCAACATGGGTTTGTTCCAGAAAGGTATACTACGGCCCATGTAAACATGCCGTGACAGTATTTGATGTTGCTAGGACTAAGTCAACCCCACTCGGTATGATACTATTAGATGCTGAAAAATCTTTTGACCGAGTGGGGTAGTACTTTTTCTGTGCTACATTATTAGCATTCGGCTTTAAAGGCCAGTTTCTACAATGGGTACAAGCTTTATACTACCATCCTAGTGTTAAAACTATATATGCTGGATTGCAATCTCCCATTTTTCAAATTTCTCGCGGCACCCGTCAAGGGTGCCCCCTATCAACTCTATTATTTGCATTGTCTATGGAGCCTTTTCTTTTGGCTTTGCAAAATCAACCTCGAATAAGCCCATTTACATCTGGGACAAACTCTCTCAAAATCACTGCAAACGCAGATGACATCGCAATATACTCAACAGATGTCGGAGAAGCAATAAAGGGGATAGTTGAGGAGGCAAAGAGGTACAGGGCAATCTCGGGTTATAGACTCAGTACCAATAAAACTGAAGTGGTGCTGAATTATAAAACTATGGCATCAATGTCGGGAGTCTGCAGTGCAGCTATTTATTTAGGGGTTAGAGTGTCTGCTAAAATAGATAAGATAGTTGATTTAAATTATGAGGCACTGCTGAAAGAAACAGTCAAATCACTAAAAAAATGGCAGAAGGTGCCCATGGGTATTAGTGGGCGGATACACTGCCTAATTTTCTTTACTTGTTCCGGTCCATCCCTCTACGAGAGAACAATTCCTTTTTTTTAAGGGTCTAGATGGGATTTTTAGCAGCTTTATCCGGGGGTACAAAAAAGTGCACAGAGCAATCGATCTATTAAAGCTCCCAATTAATCAGGGGGGGTTGGACTTTCTAGATTTCAAACTATATTTTTGGTCTGCCTTTCTGGGTCATCTTTGCAGTTTAATAAATCCAGGGAATAACTTCTTTTTTCATGAATTTATGTTGGATGAAGACTACAATATGTTTCTTTTCAGAACTAACGATCCAAACTAATATAAGAGGGTGAAATTTAAGACCGCGCGTGACATTGTAATTATCTACAACAAGGGGTGGTGATGGACAGAGTCTCTGAATTAAGCAGAGTACTCTCACCCAGTCAAGAGATCAAGGCTAGATCCAACACCGTTTTTTAGCTCATTGCACCATCCCAGTTTCAGAACCTGGCTGTATGCAAATTAGTCTGTCCCTGGCCCAGTGCATCATGGGAACAGGGCAGACCAGACTACAAAAGCCAATTCTTACACTGGGAAGGAAACAAGCTTCCGGGGACCGGTTTCTGGCATTTCAGCCGTCTTCGGCCCGGCTTGCTTGAATCCTGATGGTGCAATGAGCAAGGGACTCACATCTGAGTATACCCTTCCACGTTTAGGGTGGACAAAATTATTAACAACAAGGGGTGGTGATGGACAGAGTCTCTGAATTAAGCAGAGTACTCTCACCCAGTCAAGAGATCAGGGCTAGATCCAACACCGTTTTTTAGCTCATTGCACCATCCCAGTTTCAGAACCTGGCTGTATGCAAATTAGTCTGTCCCTGGCCCAGTGCATCATGGGAACAGGGCAGACCAGACTACAAAAGCCAATTCTTACACTGGGAAGGAAACAAGCTTCCGGGGACCGGTTTCTGGCATTTCAGCCGTCTTCGGCCCGGCTTGCTTGAATCCTGATGGTGCAATGAGCAAGGGACTCACATCTGAGTATAACCTTCCACGCTTAGGGTGGACAAAATTATTAACAACAAGGGGTGGTAAAGGACAGAGTCTCTGAATTAAGCAGAGTACTCTCCCCCAGTCAAGAGATCAGGGCTAGATCCAACACCGTTTTTTAGCTCATTGCACCATCCCAGTTTCAGAACCTGGCTGTATGCAAATTAGTCTGTCCCTGGCCCAGTGCATCATGGGAACAGGGCAGACCAGACTACAAAAGCCAATTCTTACACTTGGAAGGAAACAAGCTTCCGGGGACCGGTTTCTGGCATTTCAGCCGTCTTCGGCCCGGCTTGCTTGAATCCTGATGGTGCAATGAGCAAGGGACTCACATCTGAGTATACCCTTCCACGCTTAGGGTGGGCAAATTTATTAACAACAAGGGGTGGTGATGGACAGAGTCTCTGAATTAAGCAGAGTACTCTCACCCAGTCAAGAGATCAGGGCTAGATCCAACACCGTTTTTTAGCTCATTGCACCATCCCAGTTTCAGAACCTGGCTGTATGCAAATTAGTCTGTCCCTGGCCCAGTGCATCATGGGAACAGGGCAGACCAGACTACAAAAGCCAATTCTTACACTGGGAAGGAAACAAGCTTCCGGGGACCGGTTTCTGGCATTTCAGCCGTCTTCGGCCCGGCTTGCTTGAATCCTGATGGTGCAATGAGCAAGGGACTCACATCTGAGTATACCCTTCCACGCTTAGGGTGGACAAAATTATTAACAACAAGGGGTGGTGATGGACAGAGTCTCTGAATTAAGCAGAGTACTCTCACCCAGTCAAGAGATCAGGGCTAGATCCAACACCGTTTTTTAGCTCATTGCACCATCCCAGTTTCAGAACCTGGCTGTATGCAAATTAGTCTGTCCCTGGCCCAGTGCATCATGGGAACAGGGCAGACCAGACTACAAAAGCCAATTCTTACACTGGGAAGGAAACAAGCTTCCGGGGACCGGTTTCTGGCATTTCAGCCGTCTTCGGCCCGGCTTGCTTGAATCCTGATGGTGCAATGAGCAAGGGACTCACATCTGAGTATACCCTTCCACGCTTAGGGTGGACAAATTTATTAACAACAAGGGGTGGTGATGGACAGAGTCTCTGAATTAAGCAGAGTACTCTCACCCAGTCAAGAGATCAGGGCTAGATCCAACACCGTTTTTTAGCTCATTGCACCATCCCAGTTTCAGAACCTGGCTGTATGCAAATTAGTCTGTCCCTGGCCCAGTGCATCATGGGAACAGGGCAGACCAGACTACAAAAGCCAATTCTTACACTGGGAAGGAAACAAGCTTCCGGGGACCGGTTTCTGGCATTTCAGCCGTCTTCGGCCCGGCTTGCTTGAATCCTGATGGTGCAATGAGCAAGGGACTCACATCTGAGTATACCCTTCCACGCTTAGGGTGGACAAAATTATTAACAACAAGGGGTGGTGATGGACAGAGTCTCTGAATTAAGCAGAGTACTCTCACCCAGTCAAGAGATCAGGGCTAGATCCAACACCGTTTTTTAGCTCATTGCCCCATCCCAGTTTCAGAACCTGGCTGTATGCAAATTAGTCTGTCCCTGGCCCAGTGCATCATGGGAACAGGGCAGACCAGACTACAAAAGCCAATTCTTACACTGGGAAGGAAACAAGCTTCCGGGGACCGGTTTCTGGCATTTCAGCCGTCTTCGGCCCGGCTTGCTTGAATCCTGATGGTGCAATGAGCAAGGGACTCACATCTGAGTATACCCTTCCACGCTTAGGGTGGACAAATTTATTAACAACAAGGGGTGGTGATGGACAGAGTCTCTGAATTAAGCAGAGTACTCTCCCCCAGTCAAGAGATCAGGGCTAGATCCAACACCGTTTTTTAGCTCATTGCACCATCCCAGTTTCAGAACCTGGCTGTATGCAAATTAGTCTGTCCCTGGCCCAGTGCATCATGGGAACAGGGCAGACCAGACTACAAAAGCCAATTCTTACACTGGGAAGGAAACAAGCTTCCGGGGACCGGTTTCTGGCATTTCAGCCGTCTTCGGCCCGGCTTGCTTGAATCCTGATGGTGCAATGAGCAAGGGACTCACATCTGAGTATACCCTTCCACGCTTAGGGTGGACAAAATTATTAACAACAAGGGGTGGTGATGGACAGAGTCTCTGAATTAAGCAGAGTACTCTCACCCAGTCAAGAGATCAGGGCTAGATCCAACACCGTTTTTTAGCTCATTGCACCATCCCAGTTTCAGAACCTGGCTGTATGCAAATTAGTCTGTCCCTGGCCCAGTGCATCATGGGAACAGGGCAGACCAGACTACAAAAGCCAATTCTTACACTGGGAAGGAAACAAGCTTCCGGGGACCGGTTTCTGGCATTTCAGCCGTCTTCGGCCCGGCTTGCTTGAATCCTGATGGTGCAATGAGCAAGGGACTCACATCTGAGTATACCCTTCCACGCTTAGGGTGGACAAAATTATTAACAACAAGGGGTGGTGATGGACAGAGTCTCTGAATTAAGCAGAGTACTCTCACCCAGTCAAGAGATCAGGGCTAGATCCAACACCGTTTTTTAGCTCATTGCACCATCCCAGTTTCAGAACCTGGCTGTATGCAAATTAGTCTGTCCCTGGCCCAGTGCATCATGGGAACAGGGCAGACCAGACTACAAAAGCCAATTCTTACACTGGGAAGGAAACAAGCTTCCGGGGACCGGTTTCTGGCATTTCAGCCGTCTTCGGCCCGGCTTGCTTGAATCCTGATGGTGCAATGAGCAAGGGACTCACATCTGAGTATACCCTTCCACGCTTAGGGTGGACAAATTTATTAACAACAAGGGGTGGTGATGGACAGAGTCTCTGAATTAAGCAGAGTACTCTCACCCAGTCAAGAGATCAGGGCTAGATCCAACACCGTTTTTTAGCTCATTGCACCATCCCAGTTTCAGAACCTGGCTGTATGCAAATTAGTCTGTCCCTGGCCCAGTGCATCATGGGAACAGGGCAGACCAGACTACAAAAGCCAATTCTTACACTGGGAAGGAAACAAGCTTCCGGGGACCGGTTTCTGCCATTTCAGCCGTCTTCGGCCCGGCTTGCTTGAATCCTGATGGTGCAATGAGCAAGGGACTCACATCTGAGTATACCCTTCCACGCTTAGGGTGGACAAAATTATTAACAACAAGGGGTGGTGATGGACAGAGTCTCTGAATTAAGCAGAGTACTCTCACCCAGTCAAGAGATCAGGGCTAGATCCAACACCGTTTTTTAGCTCATTGCACCATCCCAGTTTCAGAACCTGGCTGTATGCAAATTAGTCTGTCCCTGGCCCAGTGCATCATGGGAACAGGGCAGACCAGACTACAAAAGCCAATTCTTACACTGGGAAGGAAACAAGCTTGACTTAGGTTGGGGGCAAGATGGCCGCTACAATGCTGTAGGGAGCAGTCGCACTGTGCTCTCTCTCCTGCCACATAGTATCATGTGGGTAGAGTGAAGAAAAGGATGCTCTTGCTGGGGGAATGGATCCAGAATGTTACTGACGGAGGTACGGGAAAAAGACGCCTCACACAGATAGCTGTGGCGATTGTTCAAAAGTGGAGAAGCTGGATTAACAGAGCCCTACATCAAAGAGTATCAACGATGTCTCAGCGCAGCAAGGATAAGCAGCTTGGGCCGAGCAAGGGGGCAGTAGCTTCAGCTACCGGCGCTATTCCGAAAACGGCTGCCCCAGGTAAAAAACAGACATTGGCTCCAGTGATCAGTATCTCCAAAGCTCAACAAAGGAAAAATGAGCTGGCTGAAAAGAAGGGACAAGCGACGGATGCTGAGACTGATGCGGAGACTTCAAAACAACAGAGGGAGACACCGTTAGCCAAAGCGGCGATCACGAAAGAAAAGGAGAAACACAGAGCGCAGAGGATAAACCCCCTCCCCCTCCCCTCCAAAGACACGACGGGCATGAGGCAGCCTACCGTAACAGAATCTTTTTCCTCCAAATCGAGTCACGGAGGCCAGCAGCAGGCAGAGAACGAGGTTACAGGCACTGGACTCCACACGCCGAACGCGGAAGTGAGAGACGTCCTCGAGGACGCAAATGGATCTGTTGCCAGGCAACCAGCGAAGCCCTCACAGTCTAACACGCACCGAGCGGGAGCTGCCGGTATGGAAGGAAAAGAAGCAGTGTCGATCACGGTGAGCAGAGGGGAGAGTGGGGAAGTGAATGGGGAGCTGGGGGCGCTTGAAAAAATGAATAATACACAGATGTTGGATGCCTTACTCTCAGTAGAGGCTGGATTAAACGTGGAACTAAACAGTAATTGCAAAGTTAAATGGGGCAGTCCGGCGAGCTTAGACTCACAGCAGCAGGCTAAGAGCAGAGGCGCCAGAGGGGGATCTCCAGAGTTCTATTCTGTTAATGAAGGTTCAGACTCAACAGATTTAAGCGAGCAGGAGGGGGGCGATACTACTGAGGTCACCACCTCAGATTCAGATAACTCCGGACACTCAAGGGATAAAAATAGTCAAAGAAAAAAGAAAACAGGAGCAAGAAGAAGCGGAGAAAGTAATAAAAATAAAAAGCTGTCCTGGGATTATTCAGCGACCTCTGGGATTTACCAGGAGTCTGGGGATGGAAATGGAGCTGGTGGTGTATCCCAGAACATAACTATGGAGATGATGTTCAGTACTCTAAAACAAATACAGTCGGAGGCCAGGGTGGAAAGTCGGAGGGCAAGGCGGGATACAAAGAAAATACAGGCGTCAATTAGGAAACTGAACAGGAAATATGAGGTGGTGGAAGAGAGGGTGTCAGAAGTGGAACAGAGGACAGGAAGAATGGAGGACGAGATGACGGACTGGCAAGACTTTAAAAATGAACAAGGGAAGAAAATTGAAGATCTCCAATGGAAGATAGAAGATTTTGAAAACCGGCAAAGACGGAACAACGTAAGACTACTTGGAATTGAGGAAGGACTGGAGGGGCAAGACCCAAGGGGTTATGTCATCAAACTATTGAAAGGAGCTTTCCCAGACTCCCAGTGGCAGTGGGAGTCGGAAATCCAAAGAGCGCACAGATTCCCACTCATAATGAAGAAAAACCATAGAGCTCAGCAGAGTGCATTGCCAAGAGCAATGCTTGTGTTCGTGGGGAACTTTCTTGCAAGGCAGGAGATTATGGACAGAGCAAGACCAGACGCCAGGAAGACTTTTGATAATGTTACATTCTTTGCTAGACCTGACTTTTGTCATGTGACAGTTGAAAGAAGATGGAGGTTACGGCAATTGATTTCCCCCTTTCAAAATCTAGGTGCAGAGGCGTATTTGCTCTACCCAGCAAGACTAAAGATTGTTAATCGAGGGCAGATCAGGGTGTTCACGTCAGAGATTAAAGCAGGAGAATTCTTGGCTGAGCTTACGGAACAGAGCAGTAAAAATAATAAAGAAAGAAATACACCTAAAACAACATAGAATAGGATACTATTAAGCAACAGGCAACAGGCAAGGGCAACAGGCAAGGGCAGGAGAGAGAGGCGATCCTACAGCTGAAGAGGCCACACATAGGTCAGGATTGACCTATTTGCCCGTAAAAGGGGGGGAGGGAGACAGGGGGAGGGGGGAGAGATGGGGGGGGAGAGGGGGGGGCAGGAGGAGTTCGACATGTGGTTAAATACAACACGCAATAAGGAAACAAAGGGACACAATGTATTTGAGGAAAGAATACTGCAGGCAAAAGATTATGGGAATAAAAAGTGGTATCAAATGATGGAAAAATATAAGATCTGGCGATGACTTTAAGGATCGCCTCTATAAATATATGTGGTCTCAATAATGGAGGGAAAAGGCAGAGAGTAGCAGCAATGTTAAGAATGCTAAAACTGGATATAATTTGTCTCCAAGAGACACATATTGAAGGAAATAATACATTTCTACTGGAGCAAATGGGATTTGAGGTGCTAGCTTTTACTAGACAGGATACCAAGACCAAGGGAGTAGCTATATTAGCTAAGAAAGGAGTCTGTAAGACAAAAAGAAAAAAAGAAGATCAGGGGGGGAGATGGGTTATAATTGAGGGTGAAACTAGTGCAGGAAGCTGGACCTTAGTCTCAATATATGGTTCTACAGAAGATGACCCAGAGGTTATTGAATATTTGGATCAGGAATTGTCTTTGTGGCCAGAGCCAATTATTTGCTGTGGGGATTTGAATATAAATGGGTTGAATGGTTTGGGTAGGACGGGTATGACGGGTGGTGGGACGTATGGGGGGAGGAAGAAGAGGGTTTGTAAGGCTGTATGTGATCTTATGAGACATAATTCGTTGATCGATCTATGGGCGCAGAGTCATCCACCTGGAACGGGCAGTACATACTATTCAGCACCTCATCGACTGGTTGTCAGATTAGACTACTTTCTGATCTCTAGTACACTAGTAGGTGTTAGTCAATTAGAGAGACTGCCTAGGATGTTATCAGATCATAACCCGCTAGTGTTGACACTCCCGCAGAAGATAGCAGATGAGAGGAAGACTTATAACTGGACTTTTGAGAGAGGACTCCTTAAAGATGAGGGATATGTGAATAGAATGGCAGCCTGGATTAAACAATTCTGGGAAACTAATAGAGGGACAGCATCAACTGCTATGGTCTGGGATGCCTTTAAGGCAGGCATCAGGGGGGAAACTCTCTGTTTTACGCTGCAACGGACTAAAAAGGAGAGAGAGGAAATGGAAACAAGGATAAGGGAATTAAAAGAACTAGAAGACCTCCTAATAATAGCAATTACCAAGCAGGATCGGTTGGAAGATCTATTGCTAAATATAGAGTTAAAAAAGGCAGAGGCAGGTGAAAGGATAGTAAGGAGGGCTGCGGCCAGGTATTTAGCCAAAAGAGAGGAGGGATATGAGTACAACGAGAGAATTGGGCACCTCCTCGCTATTAAAACTAGGCAGAAGTCAGCAGCGGGGGAGATTAAGGAAATTAAAAATGAGCTAGGAGTAGTAGTAAATAAGGTGACAGACATACAGGACGTGTTTAAGAGATTCTACACGAATCTCTATGAACAGGATATAACTAAGTCAAAATCTGAGATCATAGAATACTTAAATAGTATAACGCATCCAGTATTGGAAGAGGATGAGAAAGATAAATTGGACATGAGTTTCACATTACAGGAGATCCAGGAAGCTGTGAAAAGTCTACCCTGTGGGAAAGCTACTGGCCCAGACCAGATTCCAGCAGAATTTTATAAAACATTTTGGGATATATTAGGGAAAGACATGCACGAAACTTTTATTCAAGCACAGAGGGGAGAGTCAACACCACAATCATGGGCGGGGGCTGACATCATTGTTATTTTAAAGAAAGATAAGCCACCCCTTGAACCTGGGTCATATCGCCCAATAACCCTTATGAATTCGGATGCTAAAATATACACAAAATCACTTGCACATAGGTTAAGTAAGGTTATAGAGCACTTGGTTAGCACATCGCAGCACGGTTTCATTCCAGGGAAGGGCACTACACAGCACACAAGGCAAATGATTACGATTCTGGATGCTATGGAGGTTGCAGGAGATCCTGTCGCGGCTATATTTTTGGATGCAGAGAAGGCCTTCGACAGGGTCTCTTGGGACTACGTATGGGAGGTAATGGAGCGGTATGGAATTGGTAGTGGGTACATTAGAGCAATATAGGCTGTTTATTCCAGCCCTACGGCCAGAATAAGAATAAATAAAGGGTATACCAAGACAGTACAGATACAACGAGGGACACGACAGGGTTGCCCAGCATCACCACTTCTATTTGCCCTATATATAGATCCCATCTTACGGAGACTGGAAGAAAACAATAGGATTCCCCCAATCGAGTTACATGAGAGAAGATATAAAGTATTTGCGTACGCAGATGATGTGGCTGTCATCACCAACAAACCAGATATAGCAATACCAGAGATAGAAAGAGAAGCATCAAACTTCGGAGCACTTTCAGGATACAAAATCAATAAAGGAAAAACTCAGATAGTACAGAATAACTATATGATAGTAGAGTTGTGAAGGAAGCAACATACTTAGGAATAAAAGTCACAGCAGATCTGGATATGCTGGTAGACCTTAACATTAGACCCCTACTAAGAAAAGTTAAAGAGAACACAGAAAGGATGCACAGATTACATTTGACATTGATGGGACGAATAAATGTAATCAAAATGATAACATTCCCTAAATTTTTATACCTATTTAGGGCAATCCCGCTATACTTTGATCACAGCTGGTTCAACAAAATAGAAGCTACGGTAAATTCATTTATATGGGCACAGGGTAAAACCAGAAGAGCATATCGACATCTTACACTACCAAGGGAAAGAGGAGGGTGGGGGGCACCTGATTTCAGATTCTATTATTGGGCGGTAGCTTTGCAGTACTTTCAGGGATTAATTGGTGGTGGCAAATCAGAACAGGGAGGTAGGTCACAAGGGTTTTTCAATGTTTACACGGTGTTGATGGGGGACGGGGCACTAAATGGATTTCTGAATACAGTTGATTTTACCTATTTCAAGCACACAAGATTTAGAACTCTCAAAGCTGCCTATACTATCTGGAGGGCGATATCAAAGAAAATAGGGATAGGAAGATATAACAGGTACACACGGTTGTATACCAATAGATCCCTCCCGGGGGAGATATTTAGAGATCCAGTAATGAAGGAATGGGATGATAAAGGGATCAAGAGAATTGGGGATTTACTGGATCAACAGGGTGGAATCATGCAGTTCCAGGAGATCCAAAACATTTTTATGGTAGGGAATAATAGCTTCTTTAAATATCTTCAGGTTAGAAGCTATCTTTCAAACAAACAAGGTGGATCTTTGGGCTTTGGCTCATGCTGTATAATGGATTATATAGAGAACAGCAGTCATTGTACAATTCGTTGTCTATATGCAGAATTGGGCAAATATAAAAGTGATGATAGGGATAAATATGTGAGGAAGTGGGAGGAAAAAATTGGTTTAAAACCAGAGGGTTTTCAATTATCGCTTGATTTGGGTCGAACCATTCTAGCGCCGAGATGCCTACCGGTAATCGAGCGCTATATAAGAACGCTTAATAATAATAATAATAATAATTAGATCGGGCACGGGCCTTCAAGGTAGTGGGTATAAATTTGCAAGCTGGAACATTGCTGGTTGGCGCAAAAAGGAAGAATCCCTTGGTTGGAGGGAGCTTGTTAATATTTATGATATTCTCTGTTTACAAGAGACGTGGTCTACGGAACCGATAATCTTTGACGGGTATGTCTCCTATAACCTCCCTGCGCAGAGTGTAACTGTGGGCAGAGCTAAAGGGGGGCTCCTGATACTACTCTCTGTAAACTTCCCGGTGCAAGTCAAATCCTATATAGAAATTGGGTTTCATTCACAAGTACTTTGGTTGCAACACACCGGGGGCCGTAATGTTTTATTGATCAACCATTATAACAATGTGTTTGACTCCTCTAGTTCTCTAGTAGTTAATGAACTAGAGTATGCCCTCGATAACGTATGTGGTGCCAACTCTGGCCGTTTTGATATCATTTGGGGGGGGATTTTAATATTTCTTTGTCCCCTTCTCTTTTATGAACGTCTGTGGATTTGACGGGGCAAGAGGGGAAGATTGTGCTCATTTTATACACACCCTGCACGGAGAGTCGCTTAATTCACTCTTGCTTAAATTAGATTTTTTAATATATCAGCCTGCAAAAGATAGCGAGGGTAACCCCGTCCCGACTTTTACTGGTAGGAACTCAGCCACTGTCATTGACCATGTGTTGATTACTGAGAATATTAGCATTTTCTGTGACATCCCGATTATTTTAGACTTGGCCCTCAGTGACCATAATTGTATCACTATGTCTGTTTTCATTTGGGGATTGAAGGACCAAGCTACTCGAAGGACTGTTGTTGAAATAGCCCCTTGTAGGCCAAATGGTTTCAGGATTAAGTGGTGCAGTGACAATTCAGAGAGGTTGCTGATAAAAATTGTGGCGGCTAGCTTACAGGAGTTGCAGAGTTGTTTAGATGTCAACGCAGGCGCTGCATGCATTCTTGCTGGCTTTAAGAAGATTAATGAGTTAACCAAAAAGATATTAACAACTGCCAAGGTCAGTAGAAAGAGGGACAACATAGGGTGGTTCGATGGAGAATGCACCAAGTCCCTACAAGAATTAAAGAAAGCCCTACCAAGTAGTACCAGGGATAAGGGAGCTATTTTAGTTCTCAGGGCAATCTATAAAAATCACTTGATACGTAGGAAGCAAGAGCTACGTGAGGAAGCCTGGGACAATCTTTCTAAGGCGGCAGAGCTCCCTGATAGTAAGCTCTTCTGGGATACTGTGAATAGTCCCTTCCTTAGAAAGGAGGAATACCCTGTCCTAACAGCCCAGGTTAGCGAGGAAAGTTGGGTCTTGCATTTTACCGGCATTTTTAATCCAGGGGGAGACGCCACCATATGTCCTGGGCCTGAAATTTGTAGCCAAAAACTACCCCTAGATATTACAGTTATAGAGGTGGATAAAGCCATCCGTAATAGCAAGGGAGGGAAGGCCAGACGGGGTGCCCGTTGATTTGTATAAGGCTGACATAACGCTAATCCCCTTTTTTACTAATGTTTTTAATGCGGCAGCTACGGATAGCATCCCCTCTACATGGGATGAGTCTATAATTATTCCTATATATAAGAAGGGAGATAGACGCAAGGATAAGAACTATCGACCTATCTCCCTTCTCGACTCCTCCCTGAAAATAATGAGCAGGGTACTTTTGGTGCGTCTGGAGGAGTGGGCCGAGGCCAATGGAATCCTAGCAGATTCCCAATACGGGTTTTGCAAGGGCCTCGGTACTACTGAGCAGTGTATTAATCTAGACCTGATCATAGGTAAATACACACGGGCCAAGCATGGTTCGTTGTTTCTTTGCTTCGCGGACCTATCCAGTGCATTCGACCTGGTGGACCATGAGTTATTGTGGTCTACACCATTAGAACTGGGTGCCCCAAACGCCATCATCAATTTTCTGGCCAGATTGTACACCAAATTATCAGCCCGGATCCGATTTGGCCAAGTGGGGGAATGCACTAATGACATTAAGGTCAAATCAGGTATCAGACAAGGATGTGTTCTTGCCCCACTTCTTTTCTCCCTTTTCATCAATGCCATCGATACCGAGCTGAAATCGGTCAAGTCTGATGCACCGCTAGTTGAGGGCCATGCGACCCCCTTGCTGCTTTATGCAGACGACACGGTCCTCCTTTCTAGAACCCCTATCGGTCTGCAGAGATTAATGGACAGATTTTCAGATTTCATTAGGGTGAGGAAATTAAGGATTAATAATTCTAAAACATTTATTATGGCATGTGGGAAGAAGGTCAGAAATTTACGAACATTTCAGATTGAAGATCAGAAAATCCAAGTGGTTGATAAATTTTGCTACCTTGGCATCATTTTCCATAGTAATGGTACGTGGGCCCAGGAAATATCTAATGTTAAGGTCAAGATGGGCAAAAGTGCTTTTGGTGTTTTCAAATTTGCCTCTAAATTAGGAAGTAGACGTATATCCGATATGTTGCACGTCTAGTGCTCCAGTTGCACTCTATGGTTCAGGTGTTTGGGGTCATTGCCGATACGCGGACCTGCAAGTGGAGGAAAATAGTTTCTTAGAGAGACTTCTTTGCCTTCCAACATCTGCCCCTACTGGGTTGGCTCACCAGGAAGTTGGGTTGGTCTTTCTGACGGATCTTATTGGTTTAAGACCGCTAATGGCCTGGCGATCGATTTGGGCTAAAGAAGAAACTGGTTTTACCAGGAGAATCATCAATGATTGCCTACGCCTGGATAATTTTAACCTGATCCCATGGCTTAAATATGTCATAACTTCATTCAGAGACATATTTGATTTGAATGTCTCTGCAGACCCTGCTAGTGCTACTGGTATCCCAAAAAGGAGCTTAAAAATATCTATATGGGGGTTAAAGCTAAATTACGTAGTGAGGCCACCAGCCAGCTCACAACCCATCAATTTTACTATTCTAACAATCTGAATAGCTCTGGCTTTCCAAAATATCTGAAGGTGGTTACTAAGCAATCCCACCAGTATGTCCTTACCAGGTTAAGACTGGGTATTGTACATAAACTGGTGGCATTCCCCTCGATAAAAAAAGCACCCATCTATCCTTTGCCCATGTGATGGAATTTCAAAGCAGAGCACTGAGCACTTTTTACTTATTTGTCCATTGTACTTGTACCTCCGTATTGCCTATCTTAAGCCTCTTTTTAAAAAATATTCTGTGTCCACAATTAATACTGCTATGAGGCTTTTATTTGCACTTGACGATCCGGATGTGTGTTTTTTTACAGCTGTTTTTATTCTGAAATCTGTGTCTGTCAGGAAAAGTATGGTCTTCACAACTAATTAAATAACTGATAAGACCTGATCCTTGATATATTAACTGTGTCCCCTTCCGTTAGTTATTGCAAATACTTAACATTGTAAACTGCCTGTAATGCTGTGATGTATCTTATGTGCTTTTATGATTGTTTTTTTAATGATCGAATAAAGCTTTTTGAAATTGAAATTGAAATTGACTGTGTTAGATTAGCTGAATGCTGGAGTCAAAGAATGGGGATTTCTATTACGGCTAAAACTATCTCGATAGCACTCAGCAGTATCAGCAGGTCTGTACATTCATCCAACTTAAGGCTGCAGCAGTATAGAACATTATGCTCACTATATTATACACCTGAAAGGATAGCAAAATGGTTCTCTAATAACCCTGCTAGTAACCGGACAAAGTGCCCAAAATGTGACTTACCGGCAGCTGATTTAAAACATATGTTCTTTCTCTGTCCAGAGCTAACAGAGTTCTGGTGGAGGATCACTCAAATTCTGTCTCAGAAATTTGGGAGACCAATATCATTCACAGTTCTGGATGTAATGATGGGTGCGTAGAATGAGAACGCTAGTCAGAAAGATCTATTCACCATTCTACTGTTTGGATAGCACTTAACACAGTCCAGTGAAAATCTTTGTCTGTGTGTCCCATTAGATTAAAAGGTTGACCATTGGTGCTGTTTGAATGTTAATTTTGATGCGTGATTTATGCTGGATGATTCATTGTCTCACTTATTGATTAACAACTTTAAGGTCATGATTATTGAGTAAAATGTACCTCATGCATAAGTAAAGATGTGTTTAAATCTCACAACCACCTGATTTTGTTTTTGTGTACACAATAAATATTAGAGGGCATAGTGGGCAATCTTGGTGCATACCTATATATAGATTGAATGGAGTAGAAAGGGTATCATTCATTTAAGTGGAAGCAGAAGGTGTTGAGTATAACAACAAGCCTACTGGATATATGAGATACTTAGCAAAAGAAAGAGTATGGCATAATAAATGAGTGTTATGAGCTGACAATCACCTTCGAGGAATCCTGGTTGGTCAGGTTGGATAATTGAGGAGAGTATAGATGATAAACTGTTTGCTAAGATTTTGAAGTATATTTTGCAATCCAGATTAAAGAACGATAATTGGGAAACAAAGTAGGGATTTTATTCTCTTTTACAAAAACAATGATGGTGGCTTCATTAAAAGAACCAACCATCCTGGAAATATGTTGAAATTCTGTAAATAATGATGGTTGAATAGGAGACAGCTGAGTTTGAAAACGTTTGTAAAATTCAGGTGGGGTACTATCTGGACAGGGTGATTTGTTGGTGTTTAATGCTTTGATGGCTGTGCTAATTTCCTGATTATCAATATGATTTTCTAGAACAAGTCTCTCTGTATTAGAAATTTGAGATAACTGGCATGTTTTAAGGAATAAGTTCATTGACATCAAAGTAAGTAAGGTGCAATCATTTCTTTTAATGACAAGTATTAGCGTTTTTTCTTTTTTAATGCATAGGTAGTTGCTTAAAAGTCAGCCAGATTTGTTTGAGTTAAAGTAAAAGTTTGATTTTTCATTTGGGATGAGTAAGCCTGCTCTTTTACTTAGCATTGTTATGTCCATATCTGTGTTTCTCAAGTTGGGATTTGTATTGTGGATCCCGTTATGAGATGATGAGCTAATCAAGATCTGCTACCTGTTTCTCTAATGTGGAAAAGTGAGCATGAAAGGTTTTAATTTCATGAGCCATAATAGATACTGTGGCTCCTCGAATACATGCTTCAAATGTGTCCCAATGGATAACTTTGGAAGTGTCTTCAGGGTTATTGCTAAGAAAATAATAATTTATGACAGATGGCAATATTTTGGAATTAGTTGGATTGAGCACTATATCAGCATTCCTTCTCCATCTTTTGTTGGTAGGGCATGAATCTCATAGAGATAAAGAGGAGATTAAAGCATGATCAGAAATTGGTATAGGCTGTATACTGGAGTCAGTAATCATGTGGCATAAGTTACCTGAGGCTAAAAGGTAGTCACTCCTGGAGAGAGTGGGGTTCAGTTTAGAAAAGAAGGTACATTCTTTGTCGTTAGGGGGTGATAACCTCCAAAAATTAATTAATTCAGTAGCAGAAAAAATAATTTCAAAAGGTGAAAGGGTGATTGGGTCAGGATTTGATTGTAGAGCAAGTCAAAATGAGGGGCCCGGATAAGGTTAAAGTCCCCTCTCATAGAAAGGGGAGCATTGTCTGCATGTAATATTTCAATATTAATATTTTCTCAATAAGAAGGATCATCTAATGTGGGAACATAGATATTAATAATATGTAAAATGTGATTATCCAGTTTAATTTGCCCATAAACATATCTACCTTCTGAATCATAATGGTGAGTTAATATTTGTTTATGAGCTTTGTGTGACACAAGTAGAGCTACACCATTGTTAAGGCCTGCTGCTGGAGATGAAACTATATTTCATACCCATCCCTTGGACATTGAATGTAATATTTTATCATCTACATGAGTTTCTTGTAAAAGACACATATCGGCGTAATGTTTTTTTTAGATATTCAAAAATTATGTTGTAAACCCTTAACAATCAAAGAAATAACACTTAGGGCCGGATTATGAGTTTCGGTGGTGAAGGGGCGGGTGGTAATCCATGGCTGCGTCCCTGCACCACCAAGACTCATCGCCTCTGCCCGCCCACCTGAATACAAGTTATTTGTAGTCTGGTGGGTGGGCGGCACAGCATTCCCAGGGTGGTTGCTCTTTCAAAGGCTGCAGTGCTTTTGAAAAAGGCACCACAATGGGAACGCCTCACAAGGTTCTGGCATGGCATGGACTGAAAAGTCTATGCCGAGCAAGAACTTTTGTACATGCAGACAGGGGGGCACATGTTATGTCCCCTGTGTGCATGCATAAGCCTAGGAGACACAGGGGGCCCTGTAGGGACCCCTTTGTTTCCTCTCCTCCAGGGTTTATGTGAGGAGGAATAGTCATGTAAACCCTAATGGAGAGGAAACTCGTAATATGCCACCTAAATATATAAAGTTCATCAACCAAGACCTCATATCAAATGGATCACTAGAGCCAGAAGTACAAATCAAACCTAGCCACAATGCATACACTTGCTATGATATCGATATAATGTTAATTACTAACGAGGAGTGAACTTTAGCTAGTAGAAACTGAAGGTTGAGACTCCTTGGCAATAGGATCATGTTGGTCTTAAAATGTTATCAAGTCTGAAGATGAGGAGAAGGACTTACCTAACTTTTCCATATACACATTGTGGAAGGTTCAAAGAAACCATATTTTTTATCCAGCATCTCACAATCTAGGTCGCAAGTCTGAAAATTGTCGCAGAATTTTCACTATCGCTTCAGCAAAATTTTGGTGGCTAAAGAATACATTTCCATCAATCAGAAGGTTTTGAGATTTCTCGTGCTACCTTGTTAGTGAGAAAGAGATAATCGTGTATCTAAATTCTAAATATGTTTTTTTGTTGTGGTTTCATTTGATGAGGTTTGGGATGAGAGGTAATATGGTGAGCCTTGTTAATTTCGAATCATTCTGGAAATTTAATATTTATGAGCTTTTGTAATGAGATTCCAAGGAGAGAAGACAATTTTGACCCTCAGACTTCTCTGGGACATTAAAGATGCGTAGATTGTATTCTCTGTTTCTGTTTTCTAAGTCATCAAAGGCCAACTGAAGATTAGCAACATAGTGTACTAATGGAGTTGAGTGATCAGCTGCAATGGCTTTGGTATTATTGCAGCTTTTAATCTCATTGACTGCTGCCTTCATAGAAAGTGAGGCAATTTCTTGTTAAATATTTTTAATGTCTTAGCATATGGTGTCTGTGTTCATATGAATAGCCTGTCTTTCTTCCAAGATCTTATTTAGTTGGGTTTCTTGTGAGTCTCTGACCGTAGATTTTATGGGCGTCAGTGAGGTAGCTTGCTTCTGTTTATATGGGTGAAGCTGACATGCTTTGAATTTCATTTGCATTGCGTGAAAAAGAGTCAATTACATATATGAAAGCTTAGAAGATGTTAAAATAAGATGTAGACTATTGTCAATATTTCTGTCTCAATTAGTATTGTTTTTCTGATAAAATTTGTAGATAAGGAACATAGAGGACAGTTATACTGTTTTGATTAAACGCTGTTGCACCAGGTTGTGACAGAAAAAGAAAAACCTCTTTAAATTCCTGAATGGGAAGTTTCCAGGCACTAGGAGGCAACCATAAATCCCTTTAAGAGGGTGGCAAGCGAGAGGAAGGAAGAGTGGTGATTTTGAGGGAAGAGCCGCCTCCTCACCACTCATCTCAGGAAGGCAGACAGAGAGGTGTTTCAATGAGGAAAACAGCAGAAGAGAACACTCCATTCCACAGGCATCAGAAAGGCATGCAAACCTCTCCCCAAATAATAGATACCAGGAAGATGACATCGGATAAGGTGCAGCAGCCATTTTGCGTTGTGCTCGCTGCCATCTCCATTATTGATGTATGATCTGATCTGCAAACATTTGCCACTTGTAAAGTACAAATCTACGATGCAAATCATAGAAAGATAGATGGTTCTCACTGGCAATTCCCAGACTTCAGAACAATTGTCAATGAGCTTCAACTACTTACTACTGTGACGCACATCAGAAATGCTCTTAAGATGGCCTGGGTAAGTGTAATGTGTCAGACTGCCGTTGCAAATTGCAAATACTGGGTGAAAATTGTACACTTACTTTTTGCTCCTGCCTGTCATTTTCCCATGTGACCTGTGCACTAAAAGATTGCATAGCAAAATGCTCATTGGTAGGGGATTATGCAATGACCCACCCAATTAATATTTATTAGGTGGTTGTGATTTACAACTCCCTGCAATTTTCTACTAAATGCAGAGATGGTTACCTGCAAGGGACTGAATATCTCCATCCCTGCATTTGCATTCCCAAACATGTGTGCCATAAAGAAACAAGAGCTGATTTACAAAAAAGAAAAGTTCCATTTGAGAAGACATTGGGGGCAGCAGGCAGTGGTCCTCTTGACCCCTGCCTACTGATATCAGTCACCATTTTGTGGGTACACACCCTGTCATTCTGTGATTCGTGAGGCTTGCAACCATAGATTGGGTTCATGCATTTGGTTAAGAGGACCAAAATAATTACCAAAATAATCACCAATTAATGTGTCACCAAACTGGGGAGATGCTTAAAGATTAAATAATATTTTAGTTAATACAAATATATGGACTTATAGGGTATAAGTATAAGAGCTATTTCTACATTATGAACATCTGCCGGTTGATCTGTTTTTGATGTTTCCACTGGCCATGTGAAAATAGGTGCAAAACCACATTTTATACACTGCCTCATTTGAAAAGCCAAAAGGAAGCAGCACATGACAGTCTGTGAGTGCACACACTGGTTGTGTACAGTTCTAGGGACCAAGACCAAATTACGTTCTTGTGAGCACAGCGTCTTGTGCATCCCTCATTCAAAAGGATTAGGCAGGGTAATGGGCTGAGCCATTACTAATCTTTCTTCCACACACCATGAGTGTTGGTGTATGTATTTGACTCAAATTTTCCAATTAAGGGTTAGGAATCCACATTGATGAATTCCCTTCAGAGTTTATTCAGCTAAAAGCATTCTCTACATAGAATCATGACTTGCTAGAAGTGCCTTTTCATTAGCAGAATTATGTTAGTAATCTATGAGGTAAACAGGGGTCAGAGAAGACAGGCTGGATTATTCCTGTAAAATGGGCCCTAACTAGGGCTCTGTAACTATGTTTCCCGTTTTCTTTTAATGAGAATTCAGAACAGAGCTGCAAAACTACTCAATATGATACCTAAAGTTCCTACTGGTGCCCTATTTGAAGATCTATATTGTCTACTGATTAAGACTTGCACACAATCGAAGTCTCTCTGTTTAAAATGCAAAGTTCTGCTCCGTAAAAAAACTTCACATATCCTTTGACCAGATGTATGCACTGTCAAGTCACCTTAAACCATGCAGGTATGTATTTTTTTGTCCCAAGGTTTAATAGGCAGAGGTGTGCTGAAAACAGAATTTATCTGATGGTTCCAAAGTCATTTAATTCTTTGGCACTGAACCTTTGAAAAACAGCTGTCATTTGCAGTTTCTGTTTTTTAAACAACTCTTTATTGAGGTTTTACAAGAACATACATAAATAAGAATATGAGCAAATATTCATTAGATTCCGCAGGTTTATATAAAGCAATATCACATGGAAGAGCAGTCTCACTTGCTTTAGATGATAAAAGGAAATAATCATAACATCATGTGAAATACAAGATATAGGACAATCAGTGAGAAATGAGAAGGTAGGCACCTAGGGAGAGTAGAAAAAATGTATGCATGGTTAACCATGATTTTAAAACAGTAGCCTCAACTTGGAAATTCTGAAAAGGGATGACTGCAATACCATACAATACACTGCAACTAATACGTAGTTCTGAGGCCTTCCCACAAGTGATTAAAAGCTTGTCCATCAGATAATTTAAATTTTTTAAACAGTAATGTGCCTGGGGCATTAATAGAAGCGATCACAAAACTGTCTAGCATCTGAAAGGCAAAGATTGATGAGTGAAGGAGGAAAAGGATGACTTTTTATATAAACGCTCCGTAAATCATCCCCTTTTGTTTTGCTTTGTTTTGCTTTGTTCACCCTAATTTGGCAGGGTATGCTCAGACGTGAGTCCCTTGCTCACTTTGCAACTGGATTCAAGCTAGCCTGGCTGATGACGGCTGAAATGCTAGAAACCGGTCCCAGGATGCTTGTTTCTGGTCCAGAGAAGACATGGCTTTGGCAGTTCGGGCTGGACTGTTCCCATGAGGCACAGGGTCAGACTGATTTGCATATGGCCATGTCTGAACTGGGGTGGCGGAGTGAGCTAAAGAATGGTGATGGATTAAACCCAGATCAGTTGACTGGGGGTGAGTGTTTGATTTGCTCTAACGCTTCGTCCATCATCCCCTTTTGTATTGCTGTGTTCGCCCTAAGTTGGCAGGGTATGCTCAGATGTGAGTCCCTTGCTCACTTTGCCACTGGATTCAAGCTAGCCTGGCTGATGACTGCTGAAATGCCAGAAACCAGTCCCAGGATGCTTGGTTCCGATCCAGGGAAGACATGGCTTTGGCAGTTCAGGCTGGACTGTTCCCATGAGGCACAGGGTCAGACTGATTTGCATATGGCCCTGTCTGAACTGGGGTGGCGGAGTGAGCTAAAGAATGGTGATGAATTAAACCCAGATCAGTTGACTGGGGGTGAGTGTTTGATTTGCTCAAGCGCTCCATCCATCATCCCCATTTCTATTGCTTTGTTCGCCCTAAGTTGGCAGGGTATGCTCAGACATGAGTCCCTTGCTCACTTTGCCACTGGATTCAAGCTAGCCTGGCTGATGATGGCTGAAATGCCAGAAACCGGTCCCAGGATGCTTGTTTACGGTCCAGAGAAGACATGGCTTTGGCAGTTCGGGCTGGACTGTTCCCATGAGGCACAGGGTCAGAATGATTTGCATATGGCCATGTGTGAACTGGGGTGGCGGAGTGAGCTAAAGAATGGTGATGGATTAAACCCAGATCAGTTGACTGGGGGTGAGTGTTTGATTTGCCCAAACGCTCCGTCCATCCCCTTTTGTCTTGCTTTTTATTTACAGCATAAAATAAAAAACAATTTTGAGGTGCAGAGTTGGTTCACTCCAGCATACCTGTTTAAACAATGAGGGCTGTGTGCCACATAAAGCAAGACGCACTATTGGTGTAATGCATAAACTCTTTATTTGGAACTTCAACGACATAATTGTTAAGCCATGATCCAATGCCTGATCTACTATATCCTGCATCATACCTTTCATCTCCGTACCGCTTCCCCTCTCTCAGCATTCTGAAGCTTCTGCTGTAGTTCCATGAGCTTGTTACAATTACAAATAAATAAATAAATATGAAAATAAACATTATCCTCATCATATTCATCATGTGCTTCTGGCATGCATGTAATGGGCGAATGCTGACTCCTCAGAAAGCAAAGTAAAATACGTTTTTTTCAGTCATAAAAAATGCTTAAGTACACTGTAATCCAGGCATTCGTGCTACTCCGGCCTCCAAAACTCAGCCTACTTGCATATTATTATATAATATTAGGAGGCAATCTTTATTTTTTTCCTCCACAGCTTTCAGCACCATTCTACAACATGATTTTAAACAATCTTAATTACTTTCAAAAGTTTATGCAAATCATATATCTCTTGATTCTTTTTCATTCCTTTTAGAAGACGTTTATCTTAACAGCCATTTTCAAAATAGGGATATTTCATATTTGCTAGGCATTTCACAGTCTACCACTCATTTTTGGGGAATTTCCTTATTGGGAACTGTTGATGATTCACCCTAAATCCCAGGTGAACCTCAGAAAATCTAAAGCAGTCTTACGTTTTCTGAACTGTTCCAAAGTGTGAGACTGTAAACTCCACTATTTCCCTTATTACAAAAGAAATACAAAAAATTAAGTGGTCTAAAGATATATAAATGGGACTTAGGCACCTTATGTTGTCCGACTGAAGAAGATGGTAAACCCCTTTCATGCTCATGACGGAATGGTTCCGTCATGAGCACAAGTGCAAATGTGCTCATGACAGAAGCATTCCATCATGAACACACTTGCAAAAAATCCCTCTGCTGTAAACAGCAGAGCGATTTCCGATTTTTTTTGCCTTGGGAGGTGGGGAAGAGCTTCCCCAACCTCCCAAAGGATGGTTTGTGTTTTCCTTGTAATGATGATCCTGCGCATGGCACGTTTTCATCATTACAATGAAAACGAAACTGAATCTTAGTTTCAGTTTCACCGTTTTTGATGCTTGTGGGGCTATCTGAGCTCCCCAAGCACCAAAACACATGGGAGAGGTATCGTTGGAAAGGGGAGAATCTCTCCTTTCCTATGGTACCCTTCCCTAGTGCATACCAGCTCGGGGATCACCCAAGGAGGGCGATCCCCAAGCAGGTAATCATTCACTAACACCAGGGAGAGGGGAGGGGCCCCTTGGGCAAGGGCCTTTGCTCCCCCCATAATGTTATGATACAGAGAGTCTTTCTGCCTCCCCTGGGGGACAGATGAAAACAGTAGCCCCAAATCTGCCCCCACAGGGGGCAGAAAGCACCCTAGATACCAGGGATTCTTTTTTTATCTGTCAGGGGTGGGGCCTGCCCTGAATGGACATCCCAATTCCCCCACCATAACCCCCAAAGAAGGCAATAGACTTTCTGACCCCGGAGGCAGATGGGGGCAAGACCCCCTGATATGCCCCCCAGGGGGCAAGAAAGCCCACTAGGTACCAGGATTTGTTTTATACATTGGGGTGGGGGCTGCAGTCTTTCTGCGCCCCCTGGAGGCAGATGGGGCAATATCCTCTTATCTGCCCACCCCAGGGCAGAAATGCCACTAGGCACCAGGGATTTTTTTTCTCCAAAGTTCGGGGTGGGGGCTGCCCAGAATGGGCATGCCAATGCCCCTAGCCCCCTCCCAAAAAATGCAACAGTATTTCTGCCCCTCCCAAGAGGCATATGGGGGCAAGCTGGACTGTTCCCATGAGGCACAGGGTCAAGACTGATTTGAAAGTAGCTGGGTGAAGAATGATGATGAATTCAACCCAAATCGGTGATTGTGGTTGAGTGTCTGAAACTTTTCAGCGCTCCGTCCATCATCGTCTTGTGTTTGCTTTGTTTGCTCTAAGTTGGCAAGGTATGCCCAGACATGGGTCCCTTGCTCACTTTGCCACTGTATTCAAACTAGCCTGGCTGATGAAGGGTGTTACCCAGAAACCGGTCCCAGGATGCTTGTTTCTAGTTCAGGGAAGACCTGTCTTGACAGTTCGGGCTGGCCTGTTCCCATGAGTCACAGGGTCAAGAATGATTTGCATATAGCTGGGTCTGAACTGAGGTGGCGTAGTGAGCTAAAGAATGATGATGGATTCAACCCAGATCTGAGACTGGGGGTGAGTGTCTGAAAAGTTTCTATTCTCCGTCCATCATCTCCTTGTGTTTGCTATGTTCACTCTAAGTTGGCATGGTTTGCCAATATGTGGGTCCTTTGCTCACTTCCCCACTGGATTCAAGCTAGCCTGGCTGATGAAGGGTGTTACCCAGAAACCAGTCCCAGGATACTTGTTTCCAGTTCGGGTAAGACCTGGTGTGGCAATTCGGGCTTGACAGTTCCCATGAGGTACAGGGTCAAGACTGATTTGCATATAGCTGGGTCTAAACTGAAGTGGTAAAATGAGCTAAAGAATGGTGATGGATTCAACCCAGATCTGTGACTGGGGGTGAGTGTTTGAAACGTTTAGCGCTCCGTCCATGATCTCCTCATGTTTACTTAACACAAATTTCCTACCACCCAGCATTCCCGCAGGTCTCCCGATAAAAATGTACCTCACTTGTGAGGGTGGCCAAAGTACCCGTGACATACAAAGAGAGGTGTCATTTTCTCTGGAAACTGAGGGGAATGCTGAGTGGTAGGACATTTGTGCTGGTGAAGTGATTTCAGCCAGAAATATGAGGAAAATTTGATTTTCTTCAGCTAAATTGGAGGTTTGCAAGGGGTTCTGGATAGGAAAACATTTGGAGATTCATGCAAGCCATACCTCTCTGAACTCCCCCTGGTGTCTAGTTTTCAGAAATGTGTGGGTTTGGTAGGTTTCCCTAGATGGCCTCTGAGCCCGGAGCCAAAAACCTAGGTGACCTCCCTTGCAAAACAAGGTCATTTTGTGATAGGTAATTGTGATGTATCCAAAATATATTTTGGGCACTTCCCTGCGCCAGGCACTTGACCCACCCACATGAGTGAGGTACCACTTTTTCCGGAAGACTTTGGGGAATGTGGGGTGGGTGGAATTTTATGGATCACCACAAATGCCAGAACTATACATCACAGAAGAGTGAGGAAAATGTTTAAAAAAAATATATATATATACACATTTTAAGGTTTGCAAGGGATTCTGGATAAGAGAGCCTGGTGAGACCCAGACAAGTTACCCCACCCTGGATTCCCCTGGGTGTCTAGTTAAAAAAATGTATATGTTTTCTAGGTTCCTCTAGGTGCCGGCAGAGCTTCGCTTAAAAATCTACAGCTAGGCACTTTGCAAAAAAGGGGTCAGTTTTCACTGTAAAAATGTGGTGTGTCCAAGATGCGTTTTGGGCCATTTCCTGTCGCGGGCACTAGGACAAAGCATCCGGCTTGGCTTCTTGTGGAAGCCAAGCTGGATACCTTGTTTATTACTGAAACCTGGCTCCAAGAGGGATCAAACCCTACTCTCGCTAATGCTATACCCCCGATTATATGATAATCAGGAAAGATAGAATAGGTAATAGGGGGGGGGGTAGCAATTATATATAAGAACTCTCTCCCTTGCTTGGTTTTACGCATTGCTGACTTGGAGGGAGCGGAAGGGTTAAGATTCCATTTGTCAGTCTCTGCCCACCAGTCAGTGGCCTGGGTAAATATATATAGACTGCCAGGGCCAGCTGGCTGCTTCCTAGAGTCCATTAGCCATGCCATAGCACCCATCGCTACTAGATTTAGTCAATACATGGTCCTCGGGGACTTCAACCTTCATTTTGACCAAAAGGAAGACCCAGAGACCAAGAAGCTATGCGAATGTTTGAATATTCTGAGCATGGCTCCATATGTGATGTCTCCTACTCATGAAAAGGGTAATATTTTGGACCAGATTTTATCAACACAAAACATTGACCTAGACAACTCGCTCCCTATTATTTGGTCTGATAAATTTTTGCTCACATACTGGTTGAAAAAAGAGCTAAGTAGGGCCCGGTCTCGTGATATCCAATTAACGAAACAATTCAGATCTTTTACGTCAATCAGCCCCGCTTCTTTGGCCGAAACAGTAGGCCATCATCCTATTCTTGTGGAGGGGCCCTTAGAAGATGCAACATTTGCTCTGGAAAGCTGGCTGCAGAAATGGACATTGCACCTTGCCCCCCTAAGATGCGCAGGGCTGTTCGGGGCAATACATCTGCTGCTTGGTTTACTGAGGCACTGAGAAAAAGAAAAAGTGCTTGTAAATCCTGGAGCGCTTATCGAGGAAAAGTTTTGACTCACTGAGTAAAGACACCTATAACCAGGCACCTAAAACGCATTATGTAAAAGTGCGAAATGAGAAAAAAACGTTTCCTGGCAAAAAAAATTGATCATGCCAGAAATAGTAGTAGGGAATTATTTAAGATTGTGAAATAATTCATCTCCCCTAATGTTACTCAGAGTCTTTTCACTCCCACCTGTGAATGGACGAATCAGATTGACAAATTTTTCTTCGAGAAGATTAAGTCCTTTCAAGACACATTTGTTATGCCTACATGCGTGAATCAGGATGATGTGTTAGACCCTAAAGAATATTCCAGGGAGGAATTACTTTTGGAATTTCCTCCTGTTTCTTTGGATACCTCTCTTAGCATCTGTCACTGAGGTTTTGAATCCTGCTGTTAATCAAGTCCTAAACTTTTCCTTGTCCAATGGAGAAGTTCCAGCGAGGTGGAAACAGGGTAAAATCCTCCCCCTTCTGAAGAAACCCTCAGCTAATCCAGCTGTAGTTAGCAACTATAGGCCCATAACACTGCTTCCTTTCTTTGCCAAGGCATTGGAGAAGAGTGAATGTGGTGATAACAGACTTTATTGAGGTCACAAATGCTCGCCATCCCAGTCAATCGGGTTTCAGAGCAAATTATAGCACTGAAACGGCCTTATTGCAAGTCACTGAAAGTATCAAGGCCACCCTCGATAGAGGAGGTAAGGCAGTTTTAATACTGCTGGACATCTCTGCGGCCTTTGATACTGTGCCCCACGGACGTTTCCTACAGAGACTTAGGCAATGTGGCTTCGGGGGCACGGTTCCTAGGTAGTTTTCATCTTTCCTGGATGGTCGTCAGCAGTGTGTCTGGTTCCCACCTTTTTCAGCTGATATTCCTTTGCTGAAAGTTGGAGTGCCTCAAGGCTGTTTTGAGTCCAACTCCTTTTAATATTTATAGGGCACCACTGGCACCTCTAGCGGAGAAACTTGGGGCAAAGATTTTAACCTATGCCGATGATTTGCTACTTTTGTTCACCTATGAAAAGGATGAGCCGTTAAATGAAAATGTAATACACCAATGTCTGGCTAAAGTGTTTGACTGGTTTCGACAGAACCAACTGTCATGCAATTCCGCCAAAACCGAAATGATCTTATTTGGACACACTAAGTGTGACGAATGGCGAAATTGGTGGCCTCAGGATCAACCTTCTCCTCCCAGTCCTGTCACCATTGTGAAAAATATCGGCGTCTTACTTGATTCGGATCTTTCCATAAAATCGCAGGTTCAATCTGTGGCTGGCACGTGTTTTAGGCTCCTTAAAATGATGCAGAACTTCTTATCACTGCTGCCACTGTCCCATAGGAAAACGGTAGTCCAAGCCTTGATTATGTCAAGGCTGGATTACGCCAATGTATTATATCTGGGCATTCAAATTATTTGCAGGGCCGCCTACATGTCGTGCAAAATGCGGCAGCCAGAGCGATCGCATTGGCTGGGTCCAGAACTCACATGGCGAGTTATTTGAAAACCTTACACGGGCTCTTAGTGAAAAATAGGATTGTTTTTAAGTCTCTTGTGCTAGCCTTTAAAGCCCTCCATAACAGTGGACCTTAGTACATCAGAAAGAGAATTACGCTCTATATCCCAGCCAGGACTCTAAGGTCATCAGCCCAACATTTGCTATTGGTGCCTACATTTTTTAGGTCCAGGAAGGGGGGACGCTCCTTTCAGGTGGTAGTGGGGAGACTGTGGAACTCATTGCCTCTGTCCCTCAGACAAGAACCAGAACTTCTCAGCTTCAGACACCAACTTAAGACCTGGCTGTTCCATCAGTAATGAAGCTGTTGTAGGACTGTGAGTGACTAGGGTCTCTCTTTTCAAGGGGTATTTTCCCAGCGCAGGGACACTCCTTGGAGTAGCTGCACGTTTTACAAATCCCCCATTACATTAACATTAACATTAACAAGTGAGGCATCTTTTTTATCTGAAGAGTTTGGGGAATGCTGGGTGGATGGAAGTTTGTGCACCCACGCAGATTCTAGAACTTTCCATCACAGAAATGTGGGGAAAATTTGTTTTTTTCAAAGTTCGAGGTTTGCAAGGGATTCTGGGTAACAGAACCTGGTGAGAGACATACAAGTCACCCCATCCTGGATTGCCCACGGTGTATAGTTTTCAAAAATGTATAGGTTTGCTAGGTTTCCCTCAGGTGCCGGCAGGGCTAGGGTTCAAAATCTACAGCTAGGGACTTTGCAAAAAAGGGTCAGTTTTCACTGTAAAAATGTGGTGGGTCCACGTTACGTTTTGGGCCGTTTCCTGTTACTGGCACTATACCTAGCCACACAAGTGAGGTACTATTTTTTCTGAAGACTTTGGGGAATGCGGAGTGGGTGGAATTTTGTGGATCCACGTGGATTCCAGAGCTTTCCATTACAGAAATGTTATGAAAATGTGTTTATTTTTTACAAAGTTAGAGGTTTGCATGGGATTCTGGGTAACAGAATCTGGCGAGAGCCAGACAAGTCACCCCATCCTGGATTCCCCTGGGAGTCCAGTTGTTAAAAATGTATAGGTTTGCTAGGTTTCCTTAGGTGCCGGCAGAGCTAGGGTTCAAAATATACCGCTAGGCACTTTGCAATAAAAGGGTCCGATTTCACTGTAAAAATGTGGTATGTCCACCTTATGTTTTGACCATTTCCTGTCGCGGGCACTGGGCCTACAGCTAGGCACTTTGCAAAAAAGGGTCAGTTTTTAAAGAATAAAATGTGGTATGTCCACGTTGCTTTTTGGGTTTTTTCCTGTGGCGGGCACGAGACCTACCCACACAAGCGAGGTACCATTTTTATAGGAAGATTTTTGGGGAATAAAGGGTGGGTGGAATTTTGCGGTGCACACAGATTCTAGAACTTTCCATCACAGACATGTAACAAAAATTTGGCTTTTTTGACAAAGTTTGAGGTTTGAAAGGGAGTCTGGGTAACAACCTGGTGAAAGCCAGACAAGTCACCCCATCCTGGATTCCCCTGGGTGTCTCGTTTTCTAGTTTTCCCTAGGTGCCAGCAGAGCTAGGATTCAAAATCTACAGCTATGCACATTGCAAAAAAAGGGTCAGTTTTCACTGTAAAAATGTGGTATGTCCACGTTACGTTTTGACCATTTCCTGTCGCGGGCACTGGGCCTACCCACAAGATTGAGGTACCATTTTTGTCGGGAGTCTGAAGTGAACAAAGAATTGTTAAGCAACTGTTATTACCTATTGAGTTTTGATGCATTTCTGCCTTCTAAATGTAAGACAATGTGTAAAAAAGAAGTCTGGGGACGTAGATGGTCTCATTCTGGGAGTGAGGCGAATAGATTGGATAGGCTCTACCACTAAAAACCTGGGGGGGGACTGTATTTTGATTAATTTTCAAGATCCAAGGGTGGTGGGGTGGATTACGAGACAGGGCTGGTGCACGGGCAAGGGAGGCATTGGTATAGTCGAACTTACATTTTTCTACCCGCGCCCCTCTTGTGTCTTGACCTCCCTGACTGTTGAGGCGAACGGCCCTGGAAATTGCTTGTGGCCAGGGATTGCAGGCCAACCCATACAGAACCTTACTTACCCTACCATCCAGTCCACCTCTGTTGTGGATGTGTGGAATGATTTAGGGAGGGGGCAGTGACAATCCCTTGACTGTCAGGGTAACAATAGGACCCCAACACCCAACAGAACGATTGGTACCCCTTATAGCGGGAATCTAAATTCTTTTGTTGAATCTATCTCGTCGCCCGCTTCTAGGGAGCATAAGGTACTAGGTGGCGCAAGGGAACTAGAGATGGTGCAGATTCCGACAGAGTCTATGTACACCTGTCCCTTGGTGGAAGTTATAGATCTGGTTAATACCATCGAGGCCGGTAGCATCCCGACTGTGACGGATCCACTCCTTAGGATTCTCAGTTGGAATGTGGCCGGGCTGGATAGGAAACTTCCAATGCCTGACTGGAACGCCCTGGTGGAGGACTATTCTATATGTCTGTTCCAGGAAACCTGGTGCAGGGAGCCTTCTCATAAGGCGGGATATTCATCCCACCACATACCAGCGGTACAAACAGAGTGCGGTCGTGGCCGTCCTTCGGGAGGCCTCCTTGTATGGGTAGCTACCGCACTCAATTGTAGGGTGGTTGAGCACGATACTCAATGTCCCGACCTTCTTAATATCACACTAAAAAATCCTAAGGGCCAGGTCATTCTTAATATATTTAACATCTATGCTCGAGGTGTAAAGGGAGGCAGAGAATCCCCCATTATAGCACGGTTGGAAGCCCTGCTACGAGCATCGCCATACAAGCATTGTACCCTGGTGGGAGGGGATTTTAATTGCACCTTTGAGCCTCTTGGCCTTGAAGTTTTAGAGGATCAAGAGGTTGTCGACAATAGGTGGGGCATTCCGGCCTTAGAGCTTAGTCCAATCAAGAAATGGTCGGAAGTGGCGCTCCAGGTCATCTCTATAACATCTGAGTTTGACCTGAGGGCACTTAATGGTAGGACCAACTCCGATAAAGAGGGAGCTCATACCTACAATAGGCCTGCGCACTCCTCCAGGATAGATTATCTTCTTCTGCACACTCGTTTGTGGACGTTTGTTAAGGATATGGTCATTATACCTACTGTAGATAGTGACCATAACCTTCTTTCACTTACCTTGTCCAACTGGTGTTCAGACGATTCTGGTAGGACCAATCTGTGCTCCTCAGTCCCGGATATGTCAGTTGTTTCGAACTGTGGTCGTCGGCTTAAATGGGCCAAGTTGTCCCTCTCACCTGAGAAATTACTTTTTATATCGCAAAGCCTAGCGGCAGCAGTGGGTAACCTTGATCCCCGGGGGTGTGGGGTGGGGGACGTCCTTCCAAGATTTTGTACCTTAACCCTGGCGCTTAGTGATCTTTTTACTGTCCCAAGTAGCACCAAGGGAAAGAGACCAGGTTTTTGGGCTAGACAGGGGTGGTTTAACAGCGCGTGCAGAGAGGCGAAGACTCTGCTGGTTGCTGCAGTTAAATCCAAATCCCAAGAAAGGACCAGGGAGGCCAGAAGGTCATATTTACTATGTCAAAATGCCGCAAAGAAAGAGTGGGAAGATAACTTCTGGCAGGAACTCCTGACGGCCAGTCGCGGGAGAAATGCGAGAAGTTTTTGGAATTTGGTGGGTAGTAGGAAGCGTCCTGATGATACCATGAGGACGTGTACTATTACTGCCAAGGCATGGTTTGACCACTTTTTGGGTCTCTACTGTGCTATTGAAGGCCCACTTAACGACCAATTCATTCTCCCTTCCTATCCTATCGATAGAGATATGGTTCTTTTCTCAGCCCAAGAGGTTACGAATATAATTAAAACCCTCACTCCACTAAAAGCAGCAGGCCCGGATGGGCTACCAGGGGATCTTCTTCGTGCACATCCAGGTGACTGGGGGGTGTTGATCTCCGCTCTCCTCAATGCCATCATGGGGGGAGGGTTGGTTCCAGAGTCCTGGAAAGGGGCCGAGGTAGTCCCAATATTTAAAAAAGGAAATCGGGATCTACCTGGAAACTATAGGCCCATAAGCCTGATTGACTCGACCCAGAAGGTGGCGGGAAAAGCAATTTTGGGTAGGATCCTCTCATGGGTAGACGAAAACCATATACTATCCGAGATGCAGGCTGGGTTCCGTACTGGCACAGGAACCATTGAACAAGTTTTCAGACTCCTGTTACTGTACTGGAAGGTGGTGGTACTGGGCAAGGGCAGTCTTTATCTGGCCTTTATAGACCTAAAGACTGCCTTTGACCTTGTCCCCCGGGAGGAACTCTGGAGGGTGCTGTACGGCCTTGGGATGCCCCCATACATCGTGGACCTCCTAATGAAATTGCACAAAGCCACCTATGCTCAGGTCAGATGGGGCTTGAATGGGGAGAAGACTGACAAGATCAAGGTAGAGAGGGGTGTACGGCAGGGTTGCGTCCTAGCACCCACCCTTTTTTCGCTTTTTGTGAATGGGGTGGTTGACTACTTGCTTGAAGATCCAGCAGACGCCCCCACACTCTGTAATGTTAAAATTCCAACTTTGTTGTTTGCTGACGACACCCTTCTCATCTCGAAAACTCCCCAGGGCCTCCAAAAACTCCTGAATCGGTTCCAGGACTTCTGTTCAATGAGAGGTCTCGTTATTAATGTACAAAAAACTAAATACTTAGTAATGAACCCTCCCAGGAAATTGGGGTGTCCCCCTATCTTAAATTCGATCCCGCTGGAAAAAGTCGCCGAATTTGACTATTTGGGAATTCGGCTGAGCGACCGCATGAGTTGGGTACCCCATATCACTAAAATGACACTGGCCCATAAAAGGGTGGGGGGAGCCCTGCTCAAGGAGTATAGCACATCATCGAAACATTGTGTATCACCAATCATTGATATATACAAGGCTAGAGCGGTACCTGCATCGCTATATGGAGCAGAGCTATGGGGTCTGGGCTGCTTGGAGTCCTTGTCCAAAGCAGAGAACAAATTTATTAAAGATTTGATGGCACTCCCGATGAGCACCCCGACTGTACCGATGCTTATGGATGTGGGTTGTAAACCATTGAAAGATCTGGCCCGTCTGCGGCCCCTCCTACTGTGGGCACGTCTTTGGAGAGTCCCGGAACTTAAATCCTATGCAGATGGGCTGGCAGAGATAATGCATTCGGTTGGTTGGTCAAAGATCAAGTGGCTCAGGGACATTAAATACCTGCTTGGGGAACTAGGTCTGGGCAACTGTTGGCTTACTCACTCAGCCCCCCCAAAGGAGATCCTGAAAAAAATATACTGGGGTTGGGTGTCCACTAAGCTTATGAGCAACCATCACCACTGCAATTCCACCCCAGCATTTTTAAGGATTAAAGATGTCACTGCCTTTGAACCCTTTTTGGACATTATCACCATTCCAATGGATCGGGCTCTCTACATCAAGTTCAGACTAGGAACTCTACCTCTAGCTGACCTCCTCTCTAGATGGAACTTGCAAAATCAGGTATCACGCTTCTGTGCGCTCTGCTCTGATTGTTGCGAAACTGTGGCGCACTTTCTCCTTGATTGTCCAGATTATGCGCGCCCAAGATCTGTTTGGCTTAAACCCCTCTGCAACGAGTTGGGTATTCGCAAGCATTCTGAGGCCCTACGCATTTTATTGACTAATACTGCCCCCCCTATTGTTTGTGCTGTGTCTAAATTTTTTAAATGGGCCTGGTTGATACGTCTCAAAAGACTGTCCCTATCGATTTAATGCTTTTCTTAACTAAGTTATCCATTTATTCTGTTTTTACTATGATGTTTGTACAGTCTATGAGTCTGATATGTCGTTTTTATATATTCTTGTGTAATGCTTTTATGATATACGCATATCGAAATAAAGCTATCAATGAATCAAGCAAAAAAGAAGTCACTATGACAAATGTCCAATAATTCACATGCTAGTATGGGTACACACAATTTCAGAGATGTGCAAATAGCTACTGTTTCTAAACTCTATATTTTATTCCCATTTCAGAAATACACAGGTGTCCTTCATACCAACTTTTCTCCATTCATATTTTCCCAAATGAATTGCTATATACCCAGTACACAATAAAAAACCATTGCAAGACACTGCTCAGTTATTGGCGCTGGGTTCCTTGTGTTCTTGGTGAACCTACAAGTTCTATATATCCCCACAACCATAAGGGTCCAGGGGATGTAACAATATATTGCTTTAGAAAAATCTGTCATACTTAGAAGAAGTTAATGGTGAAAACGTTGGCACAAATGGCTATTTATTTCAACTAATTTTCAATTTTTCCTATTTTCAACTGTTAGTTTCTATGAGAAAACCTTGAACACTGTACACAAATGACCCCTTGCTTAGTTTAGAATTGTATCTTGTTTTCAGAAATGTATAGCTTTCCAGGATCCATTATTGCTTTCATACCCATTGTTACCATAAACTGGAAAGAGGTTGAAAGCACGAAAAATAGAGAAAATAGGCTATGTTGCAGTACAGTGCCAAAACTGTGTAAAATATGTTGGTTTTCTGACAAAAAATGTGTGAGACCCTGAAAGAAGCTAGAAAGATGGTGATTTCAGCACCACAAACCCTTTGCTGATACCATTTGTAGGGGGGAAAACAGACCCTTTCTTCTGCAGCACTCTGTTCCCATTTTTCAAAAAATAAAAATGTGCTGTATTTTGGCTAATTTCTTTGTCCCCTTCCGGGGAAGCAACAAACCCTGGGTACTTTTAAAATCCCCATGATGTTCGTAGAAAAGGACGCAAATTTGCCATGGATACCTATGTGGTCAAAAAGTTACAGGGGCCTAAGCACAAACTACCCCAAATAGCCAAAAAAAGGCTTAGCACGGGGAGGCCTAGCAGCGAAGTGGTTAAGGCGTGTCAAGATTTTTATCTTATAAACAAGTAATATTTGGAAGCAAGACATGAATGACCAAACTTTAGACTATATTTCAGGAGGTTTACAGAGTTGAACCTTTCTAAAGGAGAACACTGTTAGCATGGGTAAGACATTAGATGAGGCTATTCAGCTACCACTTGCAGCCAGATTGGACAGAGTGGTTTCCCCTGGTGAAGGATTCAATACGTTTGCTTAAACAAATTATGGTTCAGAAAAGGGGGTGGTGATGAACAGAGTGCCTGAATTAACCAAACTACCAAGCCAATTCTTCACCAGAAAGGAGACAAGCTTCCGGGGACCGGTTTCTGCCATTCCAGGCGTCGTCGGCCCGGCTTGCTTGAATCCTGATGGAGCAGTGAGCAAGGGTATACTCAGACATGAGTCCCTTGCTCACTGCTCCATCAGGATTCAAGGAAGCCGGGCTGACGACGCCTGGAATGGCAGAAACCGGTCCCCGGAAGCTTGTCTCCTTTCTGGTGAAGAATTGGCTTGGTAGTTTGGTCTGCCCTGTTCCCATGATGCACTGGGCCAGGGACAGACTAATTTGCATATAGCCAGGTTCTGAGCTGGGATGGGGCAGTGAGCTAAATAACGGTGATGGATCAAGCCCTGATCTTTGGACTGGGTAAGAGTGGTCTGCTTAATTCAGACACTCTGTTCATCACCACCCCCTTTTCTGAATCATTTTGTCCACCATAAGCGTGGAAGGGTATACTCAGACATGAGTCCCTTGCTCACTGCTCCATCAGGATTCAAGCAAGCCGGGCCGACGACGCCGGGAATGGCAGAAACCGGTCCCCGGAAGCTTGTCTCCTTTCTGGTGAAGAATTGGCTTGGTAGTTTGGTCTGCCCTGTTCCCATGATGCACTGGGCCAGGGACAGACTAATTTGCATATAGCCAGGTTCTGAGCTGGGATGGGGCAGTGAGCTAAATAACGGTGATGGATCAAGCCCTGATCTTTGGACTGGGTAAGAGTGGTCTGCTTAATTCAGACACTCTGTTCATCACCACCCCCTTTTCTGAATCATTTTGTCCACCATAAGCGTGGAAGGGTATACTCAGACATGAGTCCCTTGCTCACTGCTCCATCAGGATTCAAGCAAGCCGGGCCGACGACGCCTGGAATGGCAGAAACCGGTCCCCGGAAGCTTGTCTCCTTTCTGGTGAAGAATTGGCTTGGTAGTTTGTCTGCCCTGTTCCCATGATGCACTGGGCCAGGGACAGACTAATTTGCATATAGCCAGGTTCTGAGCTGGGATGGGGCAGTGAGCTAAATAACGGTGATGGATCAAGCCCTGATCTTTGGACTGGGTAAGAGTGGTCTGCTTAATTCAGACACTCTGTTCATCAGCACCCCCTTTTCTGAATCATTTTGTCCACCATAAGCGTGGAAGGGTATACTCAGACATGAGTCCCTTGCTCACTGCTCCATCAGGATTCAAGCAAGCCGGGCCGACGACGCCTGGAATGGCAGAAACCGGTCCCCGGAAGCTTGTCTCCTTTCTGGTGAAGAATTGGCTTGGTAGTTTGGTCTGCCCTGTTCCCATGATGCACTGGGCCAGGGACAGACTAATTTGCATATAGCCAGGTTCTGAGCTGGGATGGGGCAGTGAGCTAAATAACGGTGATGGATCAAGCCCTGATCTTTGGACTGGGTAAGAGTGGTCTGCTTAATTCAGACACTCTGTTCATCACCACCCCCTTTTCTGAATCATTTTGTCCACCATAAGCGTGGAAGGGTATACTCAGACATGAGTCCCTTGCTCACTGCTCCATCAGGATTCAAGCAAGCCGGGCCGATGACGCCTGGAATGGCAGAAACCGGTCCCCGGAAGCTTGTCTCCTTTCTGGTGAAGAATTGGCTTGGTAGTTTGGTCTGCCCTGTTCCCATGATGCACTGGGCCAGGGACAGACTAATTTGCATATAGCCAGGTTCTGAGCTGGGATGGGGCAGTGAGCTAAATAACGGTGATGGATCAAGCCCTGATCTTTGGACTGGGTAAGAGTGGTCTGCTTAATTCAGACACTCTGTTCATCACCACCCCCTTTTCTGAATCATTTTGTCCACCATAAGCGTGGAAGGGTATACTCAGACATGAGTCCCTTGCTCACTGCTCCATCAGGATTCAAGCAAGCCGGGCCGACAACGCCTGGAATGGCAGAAACCGGTCCCCGGAAGCTTGTCTCCTTTCTGGTGAAGAATTGGCTTGGTAGTTTGGTCTGCCCTGTTCCCATGATGCACTGGGCCAGGGACAGACTAATTTGCATATAGCCAGGTTCTGAGCTGGGATGGGGCAGTGAGCTAAATAACGGTGATGGATCAAGCCCTGATCTTTGGACTGGGTAAGAGTGGTCTGCTTAATTCAGACACTCTGTTCATCACCACCCCCTTTTCTGAATCATTTTGTCCACCATAAGCGTGGAAGGGTATACTCAGACATGAGTCCCTTGCTCACTGCTCCATCAGGATTCAAGCAAGCCGGGCCGACGACGCCTGGAATGGCAGAAACCGGTCCCCGGAAGTTTGTCTCCTTTCTGGTGAAGAATTGGCTTGGTAGTTTGGTCTGCCCTGTTCCCATGATGCACTGGGCCAGGGACAGACTAATTTGCATATAGCCAGGTTCTGAGCTGGGATGGGGCAGTGAGCTAAATAACGGTGATGGATCAAGCCCTGATCTTTGGACTGGGTAAGAGTGGTCTGCTTAATTCAGACACTCTGTTCATCACCACCCCCTTTTCTGAATCATTTTGTCCACCATAAGCGTGGAAGGGTATACTCAGACATGAGTCCCTTGCTCACTGCTCCATCAGGATTCAAGCAAGCCGGGCCGACGACGCCTGGAATGGCAGAAACCGGTCCCCGGAAGCTTGTCTCCTTTCTGGTGAAGAATTGGCTTGGTAGTTTGGTCTGCCCTGTTCCCATGATGCACTGGGCCAGGGACAGACTAATTTGCATATAGCCAGGTTCTGAGCTGGGATGGGGCAGTGAGCTAAATAACGGTGATGGATCAAGCCCTGATCTTTGGACTGGGTAAGAGTGGTCTGCTTAATTCAGACACTCTGTTCATCACCACCCCCTTTTCTGAATCATTTTGTCCACCATAAGCGTGGAAGGGTATACTCAGACATGAGTCCCTTGCTCACTGCTCCATCAGGATTCAAGCAAGCCGGGCCGACAACGCCTGGAATGGCAGAAACCGGTCCCCGGAAGCTTGTCTCCTTTCTGGTGAAGAATTGGCTTGGTAGTTTGGTCTGCCCTGTTCCCATGATGCACTGGGCCAGGGACAGACTAATTTGCATATAGCCAGGTTCTGAGCTGGGATGGGGCAGTGAGCTAAATAACGGTGATGGATCAAGCCCTGATCTTTGGACTGGGTAAGAGTGGTCTGCTTAATTCAGACACTCTGTTCATCACCACCCCCTTTTCTGAATCATTTTGTCCACCATAAGCGTGGAAGGGTATACTCAGACATGAGTCCCTTGCTCACTGCTCCATCAGGATTCAAGCAAGCCGGGCCGACGACGCCTGGAATGGCAGAAACCGGTCCCCGGAAGTTTGTCTCCTTTCTGGTGAAGAATTGGCTTGGTAGTTTGGTCTGCCCTGTTCCCATGATGCACTGGGCCAGGGACAGACTAATTTGCATATAGCCAGGTTCTGAGCTGGGATGGGGCAGTGAGCTAAATAACGGTGATGGATCAAGCCCTGATCTTTGGACTGGGTAAGAGTGGTCTGCTTAATTCAGACACTCTGTTCATCACCACCCCCTTTTCTGAATCATTTTGTCCACCATAAGCGTGGAAGGGTATACTCAGACATGAGTCCCTTGCTCACTGCTCCATCAGGATTCAAGCAAGCCGGGCCGACGACGCCTGGAATGGCAGAAACCGGTCCCCGGAAGCTTGTCTCCTTTCTGGTGAAGAATTGGCTTGGTAGTTTGGTCTGCCCTGTTCCCATGATGCACTGGGCCAGGGACAGACTAATTTGCATATAGCCAGGTTCTGAGCTGGGATGGGGCAGTGAGCTAAATAACGGTGATGGATCAAGCCCTGATCTTTGGACTGGGTAAGAGTGGTCTGCTTAATTCAGACACTCTGTTCATCACCACCCCCTTTTCTGAATCATTAAACAAATGATGGAGCTCACAAAAAGACCTATCGCTGGCAATGGCATCATGAGAGTACCAAGGTTTGGTGACAGGTGATGTGGGCACCTTTTGTAGAAAAGGGAAAGATCAGAGGAGTACCAGCAGAGTTCTATCTTATAAGGTGCCATCTTGACTTAGACAGATGTTTTCTGAAACATGCTAATTGGGAAATGTTTCATCACAAATCAAGCCAACGTTCCAAAAACCTAAAATATTTATAATGAACTTCTTGAATGATCTTTGAAGCTATTTATCTCTAGATTAGCACATGGGATCCTGATTTTCTACAAATCAGTTGTAAGTCAATTCTCCTAAGTGTCGCTGATCTTCCCCAGTTTTCTCATCAACCAGCCAGTTGCCTGAGATTATATGAATCGGTATGACATTTCCCTCCTTTTGACTCCCTCCTCCTTCCTGGACTCCCATCTCTCTAGAGGTAAGTTCCCATAGCAGAAAAACAGCTGTGCACAGTATTGTGAGAATAAATCTCTGTGAAACAGGCCAAGACACTGACTCTCTTAGATCTTAGAGTCCAATTGTAGTGGCCACAGATTGAGTAAGAAATAGAATTGTTTTTTACCAATGTTCCTTAGGAGACAATTTTTTCTTTAACACTTTAGGAAGGTCTCTGGGCCATGTGTCTGTTTAAAAGAATAACTAGCTGCCATCATTAGATACAAAACAATGTGAAGTATTTTCTTCTCTGGAGCATTGCTTTAAGGCACTAAATTCCTCCTAAAATGTTTTTCAGGGGATTCCTCACTCTCCAGAACAAGCACACCTAACCCATTTTTGACATATCTGCTTCAAAGCACAGTGCAAACAACTGTTTGTTCATCCATGTGATGTTCTCACAAGGAAGTGGAAACAGAATGTTCAGGGTGAACTGTGCTTTAGAAAGGGGAGATGAAGGCAGTGCTAATAATAAACAAAAGACAGAGCAGCCAAGCCTGATTATTTGATCCTCTCATTTTCTGGATAATGTGTGTGCACCTTTGATGTTGTGGGCTGGCAGATGGCTTAGTCATGGTTATTAACAAGTGTCCTGAAGTGTTATCTCCCCCAATTACATTTAATTAATTTGCTTTTTCAGCCTTAGGCACACCTTTTTTAATATCTTGGGTGCCAAAAAATAAGAGGGAAATCTATTTTCTGGGGGCATGATGTATACTTTCAGATTCAATAAGCTTCAAGGTTTAAATTTGCTAATGATCATCAGTGGTATCATCATCCTTCCTAGGATGCTAATTATTTTTTGTAGGAAATTACCATCTTTTGACCTAATTAATTTCCTGGCTGTAGAACTCTGTGAACATTCCCTGCTAACCAGTATTATAGTGCTTCTGCTACCCCTTTTAACATGGTTGGATTTGTGTACTCCTGATTGGCATATTTAACTTGCCCAAAAGTGCTTAGTATATGGTGTGAGGTGTACCCAGGGCCTGGAAGTTAAATACTGCTAGTGGACTGCAGGACCCATAGTGCCATCCTATACAGTGGCAGGGCAAACATGGATTCAGGTCTACCATTGTAGTCTGGCTGGAGCAGTGGTAAAAATGCAATTTGACCTGTCAAAATAAACCCTTTTGAAAGGTCCAATTTTTCCTTTTAAATAGTAATAGGTCTTCCCTAAGTAGGCCAAATAGCTCATAAGTATGGTACCTGACATTTAAAAGTATGGCAGGAAGGTATATTATACTGAAATGTCCATGTAGTGATTAGCACACAACACTTATTTTCACTGTATGAAGACTCCCTGGTCCGTAGAGAAACAGTGGGCCGTAATAGTAAATATTAATTTTGCTATCTCATGGTAGGGACCACCTAGAAACATGATCCAGTAACTCTTTTTAATATATATATCAAAAGCCCATTTGATGGTGAAATTGAAGTTCAGGTAAATATCAAGGAAGGGTAACATTTAGAAAGTTACTTTTCCATGTCTTAAACTCCTAAAGGTTAATTTAAATGAGCCTTAACATTGTCAACCACTGGTACAAACTGCTTCCAAAGCAGAGACAAAGGCCTGGATGTCTTTCTATTCCTCTGGGAAGAGATGTCAGATGACAATTGGACAGGCCTACTTTTGGTTCCCCTAGTCAAACATGCACCAAACACAGTGGGAGGGGAGGTGCCCACAGAATTGGTTTGGAGTGACCACAGAGAATGGGCTGCGTAATACCCTAGTTGCACCACTGGGATGGAATACAGGATCTCCACAACAGGAAAAGGGTTTTGCCATTTTGTGTTTTAGAATTAAGGGGCATTGTGGGATTGCTTGCAGAAGGACAAACAGGCTCTACAGCAAAATAAGTTAGGGTTACCTCAGGAACCTTTACCCCTTGGTTAGGGAGGGGCCAAGAGTCAATCCTATCCACAAGCTAGAGGCAGGCATAAATGTGACATCCCATGGCACCAACTTCAAAATACTACTCAACCTGAGTAGGATCAGGAGAGAATTAAACTGCTGTCTGAGACATGAAAGGAGACATGAAGGACTGGACCTGCTCCCTCTTATATTCAAGATAATGAGTTGAACTCCAAAGGCCACAGGGATGAACTTCTATTCAAGCTACAAGTATACAACCAGCTACAAGAGGCAGTTCCTTCAAGTGCCCTGCTGACTAGTTCCAAATGAACCTGCCGTGCACCCGGTCATTGGCATCTGCTGGAGTGAGTCCTAAAAACTAAGTGCTGTTCCTGAGGTCCAGTAACACTTGGGCTCTATCTGGCTGGACTATTCCTACCACCTCTGAACCCTAGGAATTATACATGTTTTCAACATCAAAATGTCCGGAGGACTGGGACAAACCTGAGAGCCTGAAACTACCCCTGCTGTGTTGCACAGAACCTGAAGATTTAGGTTTCTCCTGCTCAGAGCTTCTCCGTGGCAGCAAATCTGTTTCAGTGGGACCTCACGGAAAAGATATCTGAACTTATTGAGCCCTCTTCAGCAACAGTCTGCTGCTTTGCCCCCTGAAGATTTTGTACTCCATTTTTGAGACTTAGGGTCCAATTTACATATAGGCGTTAGGCATACCCTGTTGCAACAGCAACGGAGTATGCTTACCGGCAACATAATGGTTTACCCATTAAATTTAGAAGTGAGCGGACTATAGTTTGGCCATGGCAGAGACTATTCCGTCTTCAACATGGCCAAGCTCCTCTAACAGCCAATGGAATAAGACAGTTGGAGAATTGGCTACATGTGGCTATATGTCCACCCGCCTAATTTGGATAGGCGGATATATAACCATTATTTTCTGCTCTCCAGTGCCAGGAAATCCTTGGTGGTAAGAGGCAGTAAAAAACTAAAATATGCTCGCTCTCGCTATGGAAGATGACTGAAGCATTGTTTTTTTTTTACATTTTCAAAAAGATAAATCAACTTTGAAATTTTGTTTTTTAAAATAAAAAACTTTAGAAAGTTTACTGTACAGCTCTGTCATGTTTGATGGAGCCAGGCGGCAAAAGATCCAATGCATTCATAAGAACTGCCTTTACTCTATTTAACTAATTTAGAGTGTAGAGTGTTAATGATGGGAGCATTCAATCAAATATTTAAAATATATTCCATTAAACGTATGTTGATGAACAATGCAGAGTGCTTCAAGCGTTGCTCTTCATGTTACCCAGAAATAATGGAGACCATAATAGGCTCAACAGGGCTAGGGAAGAAGGAATTTGAGATGTCTTATGAATGTTAATGCCTATTCATCATATCCGATGCAGATTTTTTGGGAGGGTGGAAACCTTTACGAAAGAGTATCTACATAGCCTCAACATCACACTCTAGAAGGAAAAATTTATTTAAAATGGATTGGAGCCAGTTAACTTAAAATATAAAGAAATTTATGCAAATCTTCTTGTCTTTGTATCACTATCAAGAAAAGTATTCTTTTCAAATAATTGTGTTCTGCGTGGAATTATTTTATGGCTTCAAAAGTGTGTTTTCCAGAAGTTGGACCTTGTTCTTGTCACGTTTTATTGACACACAGCTTGAGGACATCACTCACCGAGGCAGGCATTATTTGCTTTCTAACATTTCAAATCCTGCTCTTAGACGTGTCATGTCACAGTACACCTTGTTACTTTTGCACGCAGTGTAACATGAAGTGGCTAAGTGGGCAGCAGCACAGATCAAAAGGCAAGATACCGTACTTGGAATCTCACATGAGCCAGCAAATTGATAGCATAGTCATTTGGATACAGCATAATATCCATGACACGTTTCCTATGACTTCTGAAGGTAGGACGAAAGCAGGTAAGCATCTGCAGTGTTTCCATACACTGTGCTTAAGTGCACAGCTCATGACCCAGAAAAGCCTTCAGCGTCTCAAATGATATGTCTTTTGTTTGCAGCTATCTATTTCAATCCAATGTGATGCACAGGAGATTTTCAGCCACTGCCATGTACTTGTGCAATGCTGGGCAGAGCTGCTCCCTAAAAATGGAGTATGTTTATGTGTAACACATTTAATGCAAAAAGTAAATGGGTCTCTAGCTTATTGGCGGTAATTTAAAGTATCCTGCATAAGTGCTGTACAACACATTATGTGAAGAAACAAAAGCATCACTATTTTCATTGTAAGATACATTACAAGGAATGAACACCAGTAAAATTATATTTTAATGAAAAAAAAGACGTTATTGTTTTAATTGTTAGTTTAAAAGGATATCAGAATCAATATGCTTCATTATTATCAAATTGTTTGAAAACAAATCTAAATTGGTCTGTGAAATATATCATTTATCAATGCTACTGTGGAATAGCATAGGTGTGAGGCTAAGTATCGCGGATAAAACCTTGCAAAATAAAATATTGTGGACAAAGCATTGCATGACCAATCAAAACCCTGGAAGATAACATTTTGTGGACAAAGCATTGCAGGACCAATCAAAACCCTGAAAGATAAAATATTGTGGACAAAGCATAGCAGGGCCAATCAAAACCCTGCAAGATGCATATTGGAACCTTTCCAGTAATGAAGCACATTCAGTGTAATATAATGTAACATTAATGTAATCCTTTCAAGGGATGAGCAGCGCCTTTGCTGACACACACTTGCAGCTCGTGAACTTCAGCCAACAAGAATAGTAACTGCAAGTGGAAGAAAGACGCAACCAAGGGGTAAAGTAACGAGGCAGGACTGTTCACCCATGAAGGGAAGTTTAAAAGTTGAAACGATCTCACTTAGAAGGATTTGGTGGTGGGTGAGTATAGAGGAGGGACAAGAAAGCGAGGAGAGGAAAATGAGAGACCAAAGCCATCAGTCCAATCAGGCTGTTAAAACCAATTTGAGTGTTAACAAGAGATGGCACCTGAATCAGGATTACAACTTGTGCTGTAAATTTGTACTATTTCAATACAAATATATTGTTCGGTTCCTCGTGGAATATGTGTTTGGGGAAACGGAATGTCCTGATATTTTCCGAAGAGAATGAAGCGAAACATGTAGCATTACAATCGCCCTCATGCTGAGGTGGAGAAATAGCATTGGAGGAGAAATAAAACCAAATCCGGTAACTACGGTAACCCTCAAATTCAGTGCTTATTGGCAGTTGTATTATCTCTCGCAATAAAGGACAACTGGTAATGAGTGAATACTGTTGTATGGTGACAGAAGGGTGTAAGGCGAAGAGAGCATTATTCCACCTCTCCCCCCCCCCCCCCCCCCGTTCCTTTGCATGCGGCTAGAATGGGGACAACCTGCATCAGATGTAGGTGCCTAGTGAGCTGGTGCTGGCACAGACAACAGAGCGAAAACAGGCACTTTGTGTTTTCTACATTTCAGGATACATTGGAGTATTTCATGCAATTCAGTACAGTTTGAGATACTTTTTCCCAAATTCTCTGGCAAGTAGGAAGTTCAGTCTATGCACTACCATAGTTCGAATGATATCCTGTTTATAACAGAGAAGACAAAATATACATAAAACTAAAAAACATTGTAAGCAACTGTAAACAGAGCAGCCGCATATATATACACATGCCCTGCTGCAATGAAAGAGCAGATTGGAGCTTCATTGGCAAAAGAAATACACATTTAATGAAACTGTGGAAATGGCAGATGCCCCGGGTTTAAAAAACACAAAAAGGAGAGGAGCAGGTATTGAGAACAATTAATGTAAGTCAAAAAAATAAATAAACAAAAGCGCTCCGACTAACATCAGGTTATGTGAAGTTAAAACCCGCACATATATCCTCACCCATTATGCGGGCAATACACAAAATCAAATTCAGGGTGGTTTGGCACACAGGACGGAGAGGTTAGTCACCACAGCCGTACCTCAGTGTGATTTAGACATTTCCTCTAAAGTTAAGTAGCATGAAGACACCAACTGAAAATTCTAAATAATATGTATGTTTTTTTAAGTGTCATAGTTGGTTCCTGCTGTTTACATATTTGAGAAGGAAAGTTTCTGAAATTAACAAATTTAAAAATGCATTTAAATGTGTTAAATGTGCATGTGTGGGGAAAACCTGGGGCATTTTACGTACCCCTGGGACGCAATGGGCTTGTGTTCCCCCTTTGTGCACCATGAAAGGGGGACCTGCTGCTTCAATCAGCGGGTAAGACTTTCCATAATGTGCTGCCACCAAAGCAGCAGGAGTTTTGGGCTGCCCTGGGGGCAGTATAATACCAGTATCTGCAGTTTCCAGGTAATCTCACAATACGAAATTTGTGATAACTTTTAAATGGGTGATCCCAGTGGCATAGGAAGGGGGGGTGCAGTGGGTGTGGGCCTCCCCGGGTGTCATCACTGAGCGGGATGACAAAATGACACTGAGGGGGTGACAAAATGGCAAAAATATGAGTAGCTATCTTTTTTTTCCTTATTTTAATAATTTCAATGTGGGTGGGGGGTACCACCTGACCTTGCTATTCCACTGGTGGTCACACCAGTGTTTGAAAGAATGGCTACTCAAGTAACCCTGGGCGTAGGACTACGCTACACTCTCGTTTGCGCTACTACGCACTACGCAAATTGCACGTAGCACAGTGAAATAACGCGTAGCGTAGCGGGCATTTTTTGCTTGCTCCAGGTCCTCAACGTCAAGTTGGCGACCGCGAGTGAGCAAAATCGTGGTCAACAACATCAAATTGCCAATCGCGAGCATGGAAAATAGACGTCCCGGCGAGATTCTCAACGTGGGGAGGTCAGGTTTCTCATTGCGATTGGTCGCTTATGCTCGCTACCGCTCGCAAAGAGAAACTACCAGTCCGCATTGAGAAAGCTGCTGCTCGAGTACAAATCTACTCGAGCTGCATAAAACGACCGCTTGCATTGTGCAAGATTCCGTTGTCAATGATTGCACAGTGCATACAAGCTTCCGGCACCGTGCAATCAGTGCGAACAGCATTTCTTCCACTGCACTACGCAGTTCGCGTAGCCACGTGTTGCTTGCATAGTGCGAAGGGCACTTCACGTAGCTATGCGTAGTGCTACTATGCAAACTACGCCCAGGGTTATACTCAAGAATACACACTCATGTTGTTGTTGTGAGGATTTTATGAATGCAAACATGACATTACTGAAATCAGTTTCTATCGCCGCCTAAATTAAATTTTAGGTACGGAAACAGATTTGTGAGTCAGACACTTTTTTTTGACTGCTTGGCAGCGGAAAGTCTGATTTCTTCATCTAGCTGTGAAATAAGCAACTAAAATGTGTTGCAAACAGTGTCCAACATTTGTGTCCATAGCTTTAACAGGAGACCCTTAAAAAAACACTGGCCTTTATGTTTCTTTTAGTGACCAATGGAAAATTAATGTGCAAAGATATTTCTTTGTAGGTAATAAAATTCTACATAGGTAAAAGACATCTTTAGAAGTACCTACACAAAACATTGGTGATGCCTGTATGACTCTATAATTTTGAGATCCTCTAAACATATCTTCAGTGCATGTTTCGGCCCACATGGTAAACAGCATTTTCAAGGTTCACCACTTTGCCTTGCCTCTTGCTCCTACCAGAGGGACCTGCCTCCTGATCGCTACAAGATCTAAGATGCTATGCTTCACGCAATCCAATATTCGTTACCATTTGAAATATGTTGTTATTCTGACAAGCAACAACCTTCTCTTTATTTCTTCTGACAAATGTAACACGAGCACTCCGAATTTGTTCTGATTTTATACTTACTTTTTGCCTGAGAATGAGTCATCTCATATGTACAAAGCAGATTTTATGCACAGATATGCCAAAGCAAATGCCATATCATTTTGTATTGCGACTAAATCCATTTGTCTGTTACAGTCTATAGTCTTCCCCATGCAAATATTTTATTTCCTGCATATTGTGCAGAAGTGCACAAAATCAATGCTGATGCTGTTATTTGTGGCATTTTAAGTCTTTACCTCTGCTTTTGGTTTGTTCACAAGGGCAAGATTGTGACAATGTTGTACTTGGCATCTTTTGGTGTGTTTCCCCTGAGTTTTTGCTTTCTGACCTCCAGGTTTTGGCTCTGTTTTTGCTGGTGTAATGATTCTGCGCACTTTCCTCACTGCTGCTCAGTGGTAGAGTGCAAGTGCTCCTGTTGTAAAATGTGTTATGGATTGGTATTTCCATGGTTGACTTATTCAATTTAGGTGTCAGTCCCTAGTAAAGTGCACTGCGAGTGCCAGGGCCTATAAATCAAATGGCCCAAGTGGAGAAGTGTGGCTCAGGGGTTAGAGGCAGCAGACCCGGAAGCTGAGATCGGTCCTGGACCAGGGTTCAATTCCCCGCCTCGGCGGGGTCTTGGGCTAAAAATTCCACGGACTCGATAATTCTCGCCCCGGTGCCTCCTCGACTCACGGGTTCACACTCTGCGACTCTGGGCAATAGCTTGCTTAATCTCCACAACGGCCCCTTGCGGCGGGATGCCTGACTTTCACCTTGTGGATACCCTGCTATCTCACAGGGGAATACCAGGAAGGGTTCCCTAAGCAAGCGCCGGGACACCCACTGCGGGTAGCTGTGCGCTATACAAGCTCAACTACATTTACATTTACATGCTGTAGGTGGGCTGCAGCACTGGATTGTGCCACCCACGCAAACAGCCTGTAAAGTGTAACTCTGGCCTCCTGTGTGCAGTCTGGGGCTGCTGCCATGTTGACTTGGCAAGTGCACACACTTGCAAGTCCCTAAACCTTCCCTTTTCTACATTTGAGTCACCCCTAAGGTAGGCCCAAGGTACTCACATGGGCAGGGTGCATTGTAGGTGAAAGGTAGGACATGCCCTAATGTGTGTGGCATGTCCTGATAGTGAATTACAGCCTACTACGTTTTTCACTATTGCAAGGCTACCTGCTCCCCATAGGCCAGAGTGGGCAGTTTGATTATAACATCTTATAATCCTAACTGACTCAGGGAACATGGTAGAAATTTGAGTTTAGTATGCCTGAGCTTAGAATGATAAAATACATCTTTTAGTGAAGTTGGTTTTACATTCTGTGTTCGAAAATACAACTTTTAGAAAGTAGGTATTTTCTGACCTAACCATCCAGCCTGCCTCTGCTAGTTTGTGTATTGTCTATCTGGTTTGTGAGTGGCAAGGGCTGGGGGAGACTCCAGGAGACAGGGTGGGTCAGCACCGGGCTGAATAGACACATCTACACATAGATGGGTGGGAGGAGGAGCACCTGGGTCTGAATAGGGCTGGGCTTGTGTTCCACAATGCTGGCTCCACCTCTTGTGGTTGTCTGAGGACCCTGGCCCACACTAGCAAAGGAAGAAGGTGCACACTGGCAGAATGCACCCCAAATTGATTTGAACTAGGTCTGCCTTCAGAGGACAAATGAATTGCTGGTATAAATATTGGGGCCCAGACCCCAAGACTTTATACCTCGCTGGAATCAAGGAACCTGCCAAGAAGAAGAAATACTGCCCCTTTGCTGTGTTGTTGCTTTGTTGGGTTGGCCTGCAGCTGCTGCTTCTGCCTTCGGCAGTGAAAGGACTGGACTGAACTTTCTCTACTTGTGTTGAGTATCTCCAAGGGCCTGAAACTGAGCTGGCCTCCTGTTAAGAAGTCTTAGAGACTGCAAAGACTTCACCACCCTCTGGGTACCGCTCCTGGAACCGCTGTTTCTGTTGCCACAGAGAAGAGGGAACCACAACTGACTCTGTCATCCAACTCCATTGCTGGCCTTGTTTCCTGAAAGCACCACAGGCCGCACCGCCTCACCCTGCACCATACGCCTTGGTCTCACCGACGCCGTCTGCGCGATTATCACCGAGCCTCTGCCTGCACTGCATCAGGAGGTTCTGCAGCCCGCACGGCCTCGCTTCACTTTGCTGGCCTGGTCTCACCGACACGGTTGCCGCCTGGTTTCGACACCTGTGACCGCCTGGTCACACGCAGCTGTCCGGCTCCGCCAGCGCCAATTCCCGCCAACCGGCTCTGTCGCTTGCATTGCAACCTGCCAGCACCACATCGAGCACTGTCTCACCTGCACTGCACGCCTTGGTCTCACCGACGCTGTCTGCACGATCGTCACTGAGCTGCTGCCTGCACCACATCGAGAGGCACTGCGCCCTGCACCGCTGTCACTTTGCACCGTAACCGCGACAGACGCCATGACCGGCTCTGTCACCTGCACCGCAACCTACTAGCAGTGCATTGCATCGCCCGCCTTGGTCTCACCAACACCATCTGGATGATCGTCACCGAGCTGCTGCTCGCACTGCATCAAGAGGACCCCGCACCGTGCACAGCAACGGATGCCAAGACCGATTCGCAACTCCATGTGAGCTGCACTAAGTAAGGTACGGTTAAGGTGTCTGTTGCTGGCCCATACCGATGCGGTCAGCTGAAACTGCGAGACTGTTGTTTTCAGCATTACGGTAGGCTCGGACCGAGCTACCGACTCGTACGAACTGTGTTTTCAACATATTTTTGCCATTTAAAAACATCTGGTGAATTAACTATTTTTAAAGTACTGTATTGTGGATTTTTATCGTATTTGGTCTTGTCTTGAGAATATAAAAATATTGGATATTTTTCTAAACTGGTGTGGTGTCCTTTTGTCGTGCTTACACAGTTTTACTGTTGGTTATGTGCAAATGCTTTACACATTGCCTCTAAGATAAGCCTGACTGCTCGTGCCAAGCTACCAAGGGGATGAGCAGGGGTTATTTTAGGAGCGTAACTCCCTTATCCTGACTAGAGTGGTGGTTTCTGCCTGGCTTTGGTGCAAACCTTAGCCAACCAGAAATCCTATTTCTAACAGACAAAAACTGGAAAACCAGGGAATTGATGCAGTGCTATTATCCATTGATAGAATGCTTTATACAGAAACTACTGCACACGCCATAATGATTCTAAAAAGGATGTTGAGCAGCATATTTGCCATAATCAGATGGAAACAAGCAGGGGTGCCAACTGTTCTCACTAAACAAAAATAATATTTATTCTAGCAACAATGTTAGACATTCCATTTATCGGGGGTCTCCAAATGACAGTTTAGCACAATAAAGTCAAAGATTATGTTAGTTAGGTGATAAAGAAGGCCTGGTTGGAGTTTGATCCTGGGGGTGGGGGGCGTGGGGGTAGTGCTGAGCTGGAGGAAGCGCGTTCCTTCCCATTCCTGAGAATAACATTGTCCAGCAACATGAGATGGAAAGAACACCAAGCAATAAAGAAATCTGAAGCCTCTTTAACACATTTCTCCAGTTCATCTGCACATGTTTATAGGTTCTCACAGCTGATTAGTACAGTGGTACAAACAAAAGTAGGAAATCATATGTGGTGAGAAATTCTGGTGCGTAGATGAAAGACACCCTGCATTTGAGACATTTTTGAAAAAGTTTGCTTCACTGGACTTTAGACTTTACAGCCATAGCACGGAGGACCTTCAAGAACTATGTTGACTGGCTGGAATAAAAAATGCATTGAAACATCAGATGTCACTAAACAATCCTCTAGTTGCCGGGCCTTGGCAAGTATTAGGATTCAATCTAAGTTCATATTCCTATGGAAAACAGAAGGTACATATTTATATATATAAAAAAGGAGAGAGGGACCCAAAATTCCCGCAGGGACAGGGTACCAAAAGACAATTGTCTGAAACAGATTCCCTTGGGAAAACCAGTATAGCACACCAATGTATTATATCACACTACCACTCACACTTAGACCCCGAAGGGGTGTCTAAAAACAAACTCTCAGGTTATTGTATAATGATTGTATGTTTATGTGCTGTTTTATTTTGCATTCATATTGTATTATGAATTTTTAATCTTTTGTCTATTGTCGCCTCAATAGCTTTTTAATAAATTGCTTTTTGTATTTCGTATTGTAGCTAACTGCCAGTGATTTGGTTCTCTGGTTCACTCTTGTGTGAGAATAGACCTGAGAGTTTGTTTTTAGACACCCCTTCGGGGTCTAAGTGTGAGTGGTAGTGTGATATAATACATTGGTTTGCTATACTGGTTTTCCCAAGGGAATCTGTTTCAGACAACATATTTATATATGCCATTTAACATGTTGTGGTCAAATCCAACCTCAATATTCTTGAAAAGAATGTACTTTGTGCTGAAGAAAAAACGTGAGGCTGGGGAACTAGGAGACAAAATGATGAGCTTTAGAAAACCATTTCAGCCAGGACCAGTTGGGCATGTCTCCCAATTCCCTCAACCCTAGTGAAAAGTTCCAGTAGACCCTGGCTTTAAAAAAAAGAATTCACAGGATTTGAAACTTGCAATTGCGGGCAGAAAGAAGATCTTTCCTTCTTACACCACTAAGAGAGAAGAAAATTACTCAAATTGATGTTTAAGATGCACTAGAGAGAGATTTGAACATTTGCTTCTATTTACTGTGTGATAAGTTCAATGCCACAACTAGATAGATGTCACAATCTCTGATAGAGAGCTGAACGATAGAGGAAAAATTCATTTCTCTTCGAGTGGTGCATACTGCAGAAGAGAAGCTTGCCGTCAGTGACAAAATAAATTTGAGAGGTCGCAAGCTCTCCCAGTAGGGAAGAAAGTAATGTGATGCATTTTATTTGAATAGATGCATGGAACTAGTTTATGGATCAAACAAAGTTATTTATAGTGTGTATGGTTGCTAATTGTTTTTTTACACATTATGTTTTTCTTTTTTGATAATGTCTAACGGTGCAAAGAGACCGGTACCCAAAATCAAACTAATAAAATTTCACATAAAGACACAAAAATACAGTGTAGACTATATTATAAAAAGCTTCACATTAAAAGCTTTAAGGTCATGTTCAACATTTCCTCCACTCATCAAAAAGTTTAGTTCAGGTGAACATGTGTTAATATTCGCCTAATTAGTATAATCAGACAATCACACAAGAGTAATGCTTCTGCTGTGGCTCCTTCCAATATTATTTGCCCAGGCACACAGTAGTAGATATTTTAGCAAATCAATAAATACTCTTCCAATCTGCCAGTGTCTTTCTCCATTTCTCCTGGCCCTACGGATCTGCCACCTTCAACAACTTATAATACTGGACCATATGTCACACCATTAATTGATTTTAGAGACACAGCTTGTATACTTAGGATCACTTTAATAACTTTTCAAAATACTGTGATATGTGTAAAATCACTCATTTTAAGGTTCTACAAGACATCCTTATGCCATATTATGCAAGAGTAAAACATCTCCGTTATTTTGAGCAGGCCCCATTACTGACTTAAAATGTTGGTTCAAACTCTTCTAAATAACAATTTGAACACCCGTTATTGCCATGGTAAATTTTCTAAGAGGCATCATCATAACTTCAAGAACTAAGATTTTGGGAGCATCCATTTTTCTCCATTCACTTCTTTAGTGCTAAATCTCTTTGGGGTGAGTTAGACACAAGACTTATAACATGATACACAAGCAAGATCTCCGACCAAGGCCAAATTACCATTCTATAATGGGACCACAATCATCCTGGGTAGATATTGTTAAGGGTCTCCTTGCTGATACTGCAGTTAGGGAAAATGTCATTGCCACAGCAGGAAAGAGTCAAGATTCTAAGATTGTGGCTGGGATTCCGTTTTGGAACAAAACTATTATTGGGAGTATGGAACATCAGCATGCAGGGAGTGAGCCATCATATGAACTCAGTATCCATAAGACCGAGTCCGACTTACTATAGTGCCTCACCTGCCCTCCTAACCATACCAGAGAAACAAATTAATTGTCCCCTCCACCCAGAACACAATACTCTTAACACTATCATGGTAACAGGACACACCTTTTTGTTTTTCCTACTCATAACAGTAAAAGAACAAAGAGACACGTAAGAAGCTTAGAATATTTATTCAAACTATCGTGCTCTGGAATGCTGTATACGTTCCACAATTAGAAAACAAATACATAATAAAAATACTGTTAGCATGGTCAATAATCCATATACCATGAAAAGTGCTTTGATTTTATAAGACAGAGTAACCTAGCCCCCCTTCCCAGCAAGTAAAATTAAATGATTATCTGAAAGATCTCTGGGATCATAGGCAGACCCCGTACCTTAGCATCCACAGATAAACACTCTACATCTCAGCAAACACAGTGATCCTGTCCCAGAACCTTTGTTCCATGTATCTGTCTGTGGCTCATGTACTCATCTATATGCCAGGGCATGTGTGCACATAAGCAACAGCTGCATTCTTGTGTTATGTCTAGGTGCTAGTGCCTGCCCAGAAAGAATACAAATGGATATTGTTGTTTGACCTTATTGTTGTTTGACCTTGTCAGTGGTGCTTAGGCTAAATCCCAGGAAAGAACAGAATGCAACAACATGTATAGGTTCTGTGTGAAAGTACAATGTGGCACAAAACAAGCGTACTGACATAGTAACATGTGTAAGAGAAAATGAGGCCTATAACATGCACAATTAGGCTAACATAGGGAAAACTAGCATGGGCCATGCAGAAAACAAATGACAAGATACAATAGAACATTATAAACTTTGGCAAAATATATCAACCAAAATCATTGTTTGCTCCCTGGTTAATGTCTGCAATAACTGGGCATCTAAATTATATTAGTATTTTAGAAATTCATGAAGGACATTCTGCACCATTTTAAATTAGCATATCATTATCTAATCTATGTGTGCTTTTAAACAGCATTTAATGCAGTTGACAGATACAAGGGAAACAACTTTAACAACCCAGATTTTACACTGCGATACAATCACAAAGCAGTCGTTAAAAGGACCGCGTTGTTACAACGCAGTGCCATTAATACACAAGTCGTTACAACCACTTGCACTAGATGGCGCTCTAGACTAAGGAATAGTATGATTTACTATTCCAACACCTACCCTATTGTTACACACACTGGAGTTGGAATAGTCAATCATACTATTCCTAAGTCCAGCGCACCATTTAGTGCAAGTTGTTGTAATGACTTGCGTTGTAACGGCACTGCGCTGTAACAACGCGTTCATTGTAACGACTGCTTTGTGATTGTATCGCGGTGTAACATCTGCATGGTAAATCTACATTCGATGTCAGGGTATCTCTTTATTGTGGTTTGAATCCCTCTTCGTGGGGATCCAGTGGCTCTCGCATATGCGCTTAATGAGATGGAGAAAATAATACTGAAGGATCACTGGTTACATGGATCGTACTTTTAAGAAATTGGTGTTATATTTGAGTGGGGTGGAAACCCCACTCAAGGAACAACCACACTCTTTGTCTGGGTAAACCATAAAAGTCACTAAATTACTCTGTGCTTAATCATCTGGTAGCTTGGCACAAAGCAGTCAGGCTTCAATTACAGGCAAAGTGTAAAGTATTTGGGCAGTACTCAAACAGTAATAATGTGAAAACACAACACAAGAAAATTCCCACACCAGTTTAGAAACAATAGAGTACATTTTAAGAAATAAAATGATGCCACAATAAAAATAAAAATGTATATAAGAAGGGTTCACCCAAAGTAAGTCACTGGGACCTGGGTAATATTAGTACTAAGAAGAAGGGGTCCCAGCAAAAACGAGACAACTATATATCATAAATCACAAAGAGATTTTTAAATTCACAGACATTGTTTATTCACAATGTTGTCGTATTTTAAATTGCCAAACATATTAAGAAATATTCACAGTGCCCCTGAAAAAGGGAGGGAAGTGGTAAGGTGAAGGATAGTGAAGGTAAAGGATAGTGACATAAAAACGGCCAAGCGGCCTCACTGTATTGTATATTGTAAGTCAAATACAGACATATAGCATCATTAATGCAACGAAACTTTAGGAAAATATCATGCTCCACATAATATACACATTTTCATAATCATGGGGTAGAGCTGAAGAATGAACAAAGCTGTCGACGTTTCGACCCCTGTATAGTAGCAGGTACTAATTATTTCCTTGCAGTGGGGTCTTCATCAGGACGGGGTGGGCGGGGCAGAAAACCTATTTAAATAATAATGGGTATTATTAAATAGTGAATGAATCAAATGTACTCTTGTCAATAAACACATGTTTTTATGGGACAAGACATACCGAATGGTTGCTTCTCTACAGGTATTGAAGTTCCACATTTGGGCATGATATCCCCTTCATCATCCTCTCCTATGACAAGCAACTATTCGGTATGTCTTGTCCCATAAAAACATGTGTTTATTGACTAGAGTACATTTGATTCATTCACTATTTAATAATACCCATTATTATTTAAATAGGTTTTCTGCCCCGCCCACCCCGTCCTAATGAAGACCCCACTGCAAGGAAATAATTAGTACCTGCTACTATACAGGGGTCGAAACGTCGACAGCTTTGTTCATTCTTCAGCTCTACCCCATGATTATGAAAATTTGTATATTATGTGGAGCATGATATTTTCCTAAAGTTTCATTGCATTAATGATGCTATATGTCTGTATTTGACTTACAATATACAATACAGTGAGGCCGCTTGGCCGTTTTTATGTCACTATCCTTTACCTTCACTATCCTTCACCTTACCACTTCCCTCCCTTTTTCAGGGGCACTGTGAATATTTCTTAATATGTTTGGCAATTTAAAATACGACAACATTGTGAATAAACAACAATGTCTGAGAATTTAAAAATCTCTTTGTGATTTATGATATATAGTTGTCTCGTTTTTGCTGGGACCCCTTCTTCTTAGTACAAGAAAAATCAAAACTGTAGACCAGTAGATATGTAATTTCAAAGTTTTAGGTAGATATAGCGGTTAAGAGCACAAAGTACAACTCGTGGTCTTCTGGTCATGCTAGAGTGGGTAAAAGTCATAAGTTGAGGCCGACTGCGATGGAGCACAGGCTGGCTACATGGACCAGGTTAGACCCGCTGAAAAAGTTACCTTCTCAAAGTCCGGTTCAAAAAGTCCTGTTCATGGTCGAGGAAGCCGAGAGGAGCAGGGAGAGCAACACCTGATGGTTGTCACTGTATTGTGAAGAGCAAGTTTTGCGTTGTTGATGGTCATTGTTAAAGTGCAAAGAACCGGTCAGCTATCACAGACAGTAATTACTGGAGCTTCATGTTGGCAGTCAACGCAGGCTGTCATTTCTGTATCATGAAGTTCAGATCTCACAATGCCAGTCAACGCTAACCATCTTTGTGGCACGAAAAGTCAGGCTTACTGGGGCTTTACTTTGGCAGTCAATGCAGGTGGCAGAGTCTTGGCATGAACAAGCCAGTTTGTGATTGTGAAGATCCCAAAACTTCAGTATTTCACCTTTCCTCATAGAAGGTGCTCAACTGATGCCATTGAAGAGCCCAGGACCTGGGAGGTACCTCTTGGAGATCAGGAACTCACTCTAGCACAGGTCAGCAGGGCTCAAGTATTCCAGTTGCAGATCCAGACAGGTCCAGTGAAGTATGCCAGCCAGGTAGTTGCAGAGAGGCCTCTGGAGCTAGTTGTGTCCCTGTAGCTCACAGAAGGTCATCTAACTAACCCTTGGAGTCACTCAGGTTAGCGTAGGGTGAAGGGAGCAGGTCCAATCTTCCTTCTGAGAGAGCAAGGCAGTCCTCAAGCAGCAGGGCATTCCTTGTGTAGCAGCAGGGCAGTCTTCTGGAGAGCAAGGCATTCCTTCTTCTGTAATGTCCACAGGTCTGGGAGTGCAATGACATTTGGCTGATGAGGTCTTTCCTTTTGTCAGCCTTTGAAGTGGGAGGATTCCCTACACTGCCCCCAAATCTGCTTCTGGAATGTTCCCCTGTCAAGGCTCCAGGAAGTCTGGGTTGACAAAAGACTAGTATCAGGTTGCTTTGTGCGCTGGAGTCAAGCACGTGTAGTGTAAGTGGGGCATGCTTGTTTCAGGTTCTGGGAAGACATGGCTTTGCAGTTCAGGCTGGACTGTTCCCATGGGGCACATGGTCAAGACTGATTTGCATATATCTCTGTCTGAACTGAGGTGGCGAAGTGAGCTAAAGAACGATGATTAATTCAACACAGATCTGGGAGTGAGTGTCTGAAATGTTTCAGCACTCTGTCCGTCATCTCCTTTTCTTTGCTTTGTTCGCCTTAAGTAGGCAGGGTATGCCCAGACGTGGGTCCCTTGCTCACTTTGCCACAGGACTCAAACTAGCCTGGCTGATGAGGGCTATTAGCCCGAAATCGGTCCCAGGATGCTTGTTTCCCGTCCAGGGAATATATGGCTTGACAGTTTGGGGTGAACTGTGCCTGTGAGGCACAGGGTCAAGACTGATTTGCATGTAGCTGCATCTGATCTGGGGTGGCGAAGTGAGCTAAAGAATGATGATGGATTCAACCCAGATCTGTGACTGGGGGTGAGTGTCTGAAAAGTTTCAGCGCTCCGTCCATCATCTCCTTTGCTTTGTTTGCCCTAAGTTGGCAGGGTATGCCCAGACATGAGTCCCTTGCTCACTTTGCCACTGGATACAAGCTACCATGGCTGATGAGGGCTGTTAGCCCGAAACCAGTCCCAGGATGCTTGTTTCTGGTCCAGGGAACACATGGCTTGGCAGTTCGGGCTAGACTGTTCCAATGAGGCCCAGGGTCAAGACTGTTTTGCATATAGCTGTGTCAGAACTGGGGCGGCGAAGTGAGCTAAAGAACGGTGATGGATTCACCCCAGATCTGTGACTGGGGTGAACGTCTGAAAAGTTTCATCTCTTTATGCTTGCTTAGCTCTGCCGCCAATCATTTTAATAGGATGTCCCATCCATCTCTTTTGTGTCACTGTCTGGATGAAATACATAAACCCTAACAGCAGAGTCATTCACTGTCAAGTGACACAGGACATTGGCAGAAGGCACACATGGGTAGGACCAACAATGACAACTTGTGACTTAAATACAGGCTTTACCATTTAAGAGAATGTTAAATTACAAATCATTTGAGGCTATGAGCCTTTAGGGACTACCTTAGGGGGTGGTGACTTATAAGTATTAAAAAGGTTAATGCCTGGCAAAAGGTTTCTTTTTGCCAGGTAGAAATGGCAGTTTAAACCAGGCCTGAGGCATGTTTAAAAGACTAAATTAGAGGGTACGCTAGGAGGGCTGTTGGTCCATTTGTAGCATTTGATAAACAGGCCCTGGGTACATGTACTAACATTTAAAAGAGACATATGAGTAAATTCAATGTACCAATCAGGTGTAAGCCAATTAGACCATGTTTTCGGAAGAGAGCACAAGTACTTTAGCACATGTAGCAGTGATAAAACTCACAGAGTCCTAATGCCTACATAAAGGGGTTGAGCAACAGAAGGCAATATTCTGGAGAAGGCAAATAGGCCCTGGTCCAACAGTACTCGTGCATGCATCCTGGAGCCTTCCCTATTTTATCACTTCTAGGTGAGGATTTGCAGGATCCCTATTAAGAATTTTAACAGAGGATTCCATGTTACTGCCATGTAGAGAGAATTACATGCAACAACTGCTAGTGTATATCACAGAATACTGCAATACCATAAGGTTTATAACTAATGTGAGTAAAAACAAGATCATTTTTAGGGCAAACAGGTAAATCCCAGGGAAGATATTGCTACTGGGAAACAAATTAATAGACTGTGAATTTTTTGTTACCATTTGCCTCTACATGGGCAAGGAGCCACATCAGTTATAAGGAAAACGGTCCTTGCTCATATATATTTATCCAATATCAAATATATTTGTAGCCTCTTGAATCATTTATTTGGCAATACCAATAACCTGGTAGTTTACAGTGGTTTAATAAATCCATAATACTCAATTAAAGAGACCAAGGCAAGGACTTGCTGGTTGCATTTTGTGGAGCAAAGGATGAGGGCAATTTCATTGTGGACTGAGTTCCGTTTTAAAATATAAATCATCTGTAACTCTTGAAACATAATTAGTGAGAGTATTTCAATCTTATATCAAAATTGTAATGAAGGCATTACCATAATTATAACATTAAAATGTTGAAAGCTCTCCTGAGGGAATGGTGCCAAGTCCTATAATGGCCGGTACAAGCCGTCTATGCCATTAGCCCAATGTTTTTCTTTCTGTTTCTCCCTTTTTAATTTAGAACACTTGACCATCAGTAGGCAGAATGTTCTAACATTAGTATAGTCTTTCTGCCTCTGGCAATATCCTTGTTAAAGACCTTCTCCCTCGTTATAGGCCCTGGACTGTCGCTCAGTCCTGTAACTCAGGTTCAGGGTCTTTGACAACCAATATACCCTCAAGCAGTGGGCTCTAATGCTATATTGTGACCCTCAATTCCCTATTATTCTGAGCCAACCTTTGGTCAAGTGAGGACAGCATAGCTTAATTTATTTGGGGGGTGGGATTTTTATGTAGCGTAAACTCGACCCGAAGGTATCAGATCACTTTACTTGAGCACCAGCTGCGCTATAGATGAACACTATTTATTTTGTTATTCAAAAGATGTCCAGCACTCTTTGACAAAGTAAAAGTAATCTATTACTATACAACACACTCGTAACAGTTTATAATTAACAATGTTGTATCACGGTATTCCATTCTTTGAGTCCAGGTAAATGATGAGTCTTCAGTGGAAGAGTAATAAATTCTTTATTTGATTCAAAAAAGGGTTCTTTCTTCATAAAAACAAACTGTTGGCGATGCCTACGCGTTTCGTCCAACAAGGACTTCTTCAGGGCTACAAATGACATATATATATACATTATTCACACATTGTACATATTTTCTAATAAACACATATCATAAATTTAATTAAAAAAACATATGCGCAATATTTACAAATTTTGTACATAATTTACAATTATTCTATAGTTATTTTGGACCACTCAAAATTCCACTGAAGCATTTCTTTCTAGACCTTTTCTTTATGTATACACATCAAATATTGGACTCTATATACTATCTGACAGAACAAGACTAGCTGTAAGGTACTTTCAAAGTCTGGTGGGTTAGCATTCTTTCTCTAGAGCAAGATTTTAAAAGTTGGTAAGAGTGAGCAGTTAAGCAGATTTTTTCAGATTTTCTTTCAAAGTTGACACACACACCGAGGATGGGATCAAAGCCCTATTATTATTCCTTGAGATCAAATGTTCTTTTTTAACTAAAAGCTATTTCAATTTTCTGATATAAATTTGATTATCTCTATTCGGGCTGTCGTAAAAAAGAGAACATGTCTATATGATATTTCTTACCAAATGAGATAGCTGTCTGGATTTCTCGATATATTTAAGACAGAATTTTGCTGGTTCTTCTTGTGGTAACTATTTGCATAAATCACTTCCTTAATACATTTTGCACGATCCTATGTCACTGCTGTGCTATAAGAAAAGGGGAAGTTTGTTCAGTTTATATGAGTATCTCCCCTCTACAGAGTCTCAAAAGGCAAAACGAAAATGATATCACTTATATTAACTATTAAACACATAAATAGCCATTTTATAGTCCACAGCTTTTTGCCTACCTTGTAAATTAGGAATAAAGTCTCTCTTGATATATATCTCTTAATCTTTCGATGGTATATGATCTGTAGTATGCTGGGTTTTTATATGTCCAACATACTGCAAAAGTAAAAGGATTTGTTTTTTTAAACATACTATATATTGTTTGAGTAAGAATTGCTCAGTTACATTGGCATTTTATAGTGACAAGTATTGTAACCGGATATGTGCTGATCAGATTTAGCCAAAGACTCTAACAATAAATTATCGCCCTACTATGACACAAAGGCGAGTCAAATGTTTTTAAATACAAAAGGCTAAGGGAAAGAGGTGTTAATTCCATGCATACTCAACACTGTTGAGAAAGAGAGCAAGGGTATACGAGTCTTATACATTGTTGGTGTCCCTGACAGTATTGACGCCTAAATTGTGATCTTTGTTAGACCAGTTTAAAAAACGAAAACGTTTTTAGCCTAATGAGAGGAGGGGATTCAGGGCAGAGTAACCCCTTACACTTACTTGTGTTCGGTCTGGCAGCTGGCTTCGTGGCGTCGTATCCACCGCAGTTTGCGAGGATATGCGCTATTCCCAAGTTTAAATAGCCCGCTTGAGTTCGGTAATTGGGCTCAGCTGGATCTAATTTGTGCAGCGTCCTTCTTTTCATTCACACGCGCACGCCATCTTTAAATGTGCATAAATACAAAGTTTTATGCACAAAATAGTAACGATTTTCTGTGAAAATATCCACACCCTAATTCGATCCATACAATTTATGATTCATCTTTAAGGACAAATCCTTATTTCTCAATTTTATATTTGATTTTGGTTATTTATATAAATTGATCAAAGTCGGCTTTTTTGATTCGCCATTTCCATGTGCCGTAGCTGTTTACAGCAAAAAGCAGGTGCCATCTTAGAGCAGTAATGAAATGTGTGATTATATTCAAATGGTAGCAAAAGATCGTATAAAAGCCCATATCTTAATACGACTTGTAGTTCTATATATTAAGTGTCGCAAGTCCTTACTATTTGCATTTAGCAATTGATTTAAAGTATTATTTATTAAAAAAAAGATTCTGTCGCGTCTAGCACGCGATCCTTGTTGTGGTTATCACTAATATTATTGTATAAATACAAATACGATAATTTCCCAACCCCGTAGTTCATACAATTGCTGATGGAATCACCTGCATGATAAAGGCGCAATAAATAATCTTCGATGGTTTGCCCTAATTATCAAACTTATTACGGGCACCATCTTTAAATGGTTAAGCTATCATCATTAATGCCATATTTGGCTGATGAAACATAAAGTTTTTGGGATGGAAAAACACCATCCAGGCAACATTAGTCAGTATTGGTTTAAGTTTCATTGAATGTTAGGTGAATCTTATATAAAGTTTAGTCAAAATAGAGTGTGGAAAGTACATTGATATTGTATATACCTATCAACTACGATTTTTAATTTCAGAGAGTAATTTGAAAAAACTTCGACATCACATTATTGTTTATCTGTAGTTCCCTGATTCATACATTTAATTTGTAAATGGATCTATGGAGTATGCCTGATCAACTAGTTAAAAGTCAAGCCCATTTGTCGCTCTATGAAATTAATATTTAGATAAGAATGATGTTATATATTCTGGTCATCTTTTTATGATACTACACCAACCTACTAGTTGTAAATTCAGAATCGGGCAGGTATATAACGGGGTGTATCAAAGGCAGCAGCAAGTGCCTATTTCGACCATCTATTTCGACTATTTATTTTGTTAGGCAAGGGCAGATAAGTGATTTGCCTAGAATCACAGGATGTTGAACGTCCCTGCCGATACTCGAAACCGGTTCCCCAGCTTTGAGATTGAACGCTCTAGCCATTAGGCCACATCCTACCTTTTACAAGAGGTAACCGCAATAGACTATTAGGCAGCTCTACTCTGGCTCCAGCCTATTGCATCCATAGGTTATGTCAGGCTATGCCACAGTGGGAAACACCAGAACTATGCACTCACATTTGCTTATTAACAAACAGTTCTAGAAGCAAGTGATTCTAATATGAAAAAAGATGTCAAATGAAATTCTTTAACTATTTGGTTATTTGTGTTTTTCAGCAGAGCTGACTATACCCATCAAGAAGACTCTAAGTTTATTATTGAAGACCAGCCCATTATGAAATTAAAACAACAATTCTCTCGTTTAGAGTGAATCAGGAGAGGGAGTAGTAGACGAAAATCCGTTAACTGCCAGCTTTTACATTTTCTACTGATTTTACGCATGGTGATAACGCTGCATTACGTCATGGTATATTCCTAAATGCATGGCGGTGGCCAAGAGCAAATAGCATTTATTAAAGCATGAACTACTCCAATATTGCACCTGCCCTACTTTAATGTAACCACTTTTTTTTTGTCTGGGCAATAAATCCTCGGTAACACTACGTTCTCAAAGTGCAGCATTGCAGTACTGCACTAGAATCTTACAGCCCACATTTGAAATGAGCAACCCATTTATTGGGACATGGGATTAAATACAGAGTCAAAGTGCAAAGCAGATTAAATAAATGTATCCCGTCAGTGCTTGGAACGCACTTTGCATTTCATACAGGTTTTTTTAAATTTAAACCCAATATTTAAAATTGTCAGAATGACTATTTAGAAAATTTGAGGAATTAAAGTAAGATCAACAAATGTGGAGGCTATAAACATAGCACAGCTATGAGACAGGGAGAGGAAAGATTATTTCTCCTTGTTGTCCTTGGTCAGAGGGCGCTCATTCTAAGTCTAGCTGAAACATTTCTTTGATTTAACATTTTATGATCAAGCAAAAATAAATCTTAATCATCCCCAGCTCCGCTTTCTTTCGGTCCTAGAACTATTTCATAAAACCGTCAGCTTTTAAGTTGACATTATTTAAGGGGCTGTAGGTTGTAGTTACTGAATGCAAGCTGAGCTATATCCATAAAGGGCTGACATTGATCTCTGCTTGTATAAAACATGATACAGAGAGACACTAAATAAATAATCTGGGTACTGCCTCCAAAGCATCTCTATTTATCACTGCCCTAATGATAAGAATCTGATTTTAAGTGAGCCCTTCTAAGGGGTCAAATCCTAGCGCACGCTGTAATTTGATCTGCAAGCCGGTGCTGATAACCTTTAACAATATGAAAAAACCCAGACAGATAAATAAAACACAGTGTTTTACCATTAAATCTATCGGGAGGCGATCAGCAATACAAACAGAAGACGGGAAGCACAAACACACAGCACCTGAAATGCTATTATCTGCCAAGCGTATAAAGGTGGCCACTGTTGTATGGGGCTGCACAACTAAATTTATTGAAGGCATTAGCTAACATAGATTGTGAAAACCAGCTCCCACCAACTTGAACTATACTCCCCTTTTCTTGGGAAATTATAATATGCAAATGTAGTGTGGTGATGTTTCACAGAAGGTGTGCACCAAATGAAAAGGGGGCATCAATGAGAATATAAACGTTTTATTTAATTTAATTTATTCAATTCAAAGGAAAGTATTTTCTTTAATGCATCTGAGCACAAGTATGCCTCAGCACCATATGACACAGGTTTATTGGTGAAGATATTGAACACATGCATAACATTAGTTAAACTTAGAAATATATAGGCACACCTAACTTATGTACAGGGGATGCAAGGCCACTAAACTCCATACGTGTGAGGGGACCATTTCACTAGAGTTATATATTTGTTTTCCGGTATTACGGCCTATGGTACTATTGCTGCACCACTGAAAATATTATTATACCTGTCCTTGCCTGTTTTTTTGTATATACGTAAAATACGTAATATAACAACATACATGTAGCTATTTACTAACATTTGCCGTGGAGTTGCAATGCAAAAAGGGATCAATTTTGAGTCTGGCTGTCCATGGACCGCCAGACTCGCGGGTGTGGCAGTTTTCCTACCTCCCTATTATGAGTTGGGCGTTGGGCTCCCACAGCCGCGCCGCAGCCACCAGGAAACTGATGTTCCCTGGCACTGTTGCGGCCTTGTAGTGGCATCAATATGCTCGGTGGTCCCACCAAGCATATTATGAGTTTCCTCTCTCTCAGGGTTTTCATGGCGGTTCCTCCTCCTTGAAATCCCTGGCGAAGAGGAAACAATCTGTGCCTCTGCGCACTGTGTGCATGCACACCAGTTCCTGTACGGCATGGACTTTTCAGTCCATGCCGTGCAGGAACTGGTCTTGGCATTCCCATTGCGGTGCCTGTTTTTAAATGCACCACCATGGAAACACCAAACATTCTGCCAAGCACAATCATAACCTGGGGTCGGCCTCATCACTGGTTTGGCGGCGCCGAGGCGAGGCAGGCCCAAATCTGTTTCTGGATCTACTAAGCCATGCAAAGACCCATTTGCGTGGCTTTGTGTGGCTCAGTAAAATGAAAAGTAATGCGTTGCAGTGCTTAGCACTGCCTTGCTTTACTTTGCATCTGGGAGGCATTCCATGGGTGAGCATCAGTGTCTTCATACATCCACCCATGGATTTCGATGCAAACCCAGATTTAATAAAGGAAGTAAACCTGGGTTTGCACCAAGAGGTGCACCCACCCAAGGCTGCTTTAATGAGAAATATCTACATTTCTTCTTGTTACTTCCTCTTTCTATGTGTGTTGCATTCATCAACACACGCAGAAAGAGGTACCCCTTCCTGCACGTAACACAGTACCTCTTGCTCCTTGTGCAAGGGTGCCTGCATTGACACTAGGTTGCATGACATGCACCCACACTATGAGACAGCAGAAGTATCACATATCTTAGTAGATCTGACACATTTCTATTATCACACGTTCAAGCAATGTAAGGAAATACAGCAAATTGGCTTGTTGGGTTGTGTTGCATGAAAGGTTAGTACATCTGGGCCACATTATTCTAGCTAGTTTCTGTTGTACCCTTTTCCAGCAAGAGAGAACTACATGTCCCTCCACACCTCCACTTGGGAAGACTAATTTGGAGCTCAGGTTCAACATGATGATACCTGCTTGCTGCTTGAACGTTGGATTTTTGAGGCTGGAGGCCCCAGACTCCAGAGCACACAGATCCTATATCACTAAAGTGGACCTACCTACCCTAACTTTAGGAAATTTCTGAAAGCAGAGTAACTCAGAAAGTCACCTGACTGAGCATGACCAGTGCCAATGGGAATGACTAAAGAATGCTAGATCTCGGACAAATCTTTTCATCCAGCTTAACAATAACATTTTCACATTACCCTTCATTAATTTGTCATGTGTCATCTGTCACTGAAGCTACTGGTAGACTTTGGGTACTTCTTCCAGGGGTTCAGCCAGGTGTCCTCCTGTATTATAAAATGCAATAAATAGGCTTTGAGCTTTAACCCTATCATTATTACTGCTTGTCCTACTATTTATTTGCCATCTAGTAGGAAATCCTACTAGATGACAAATAAATAGTAGGATGGACGCCTGGCTGAACCCCTGGAAGAAGTACCCAAAGTCTACCAGTGGTCTACTTTGAATAAAGTGAAATAAATAAATAAATACGTCTTAAAGTAAGATTTTTCTTGACCTTGTCAGCACATGTATATAGCTTAGATTTAGTGTAGAAAATTCACACAACAGAACCCTATATTAATTGTATGCATTTATTTGCAGATTGGTTTATTTTTACATTGATCTGTCCTGAGGAAGGTGTTTATAAAGTCAGAACGAGACACCGAAAGGCGTCGACATAAGGACTTCGTCTTAACCACTGTTTTTAATATTTGTTTTTATAAGTATAAAAATTGAGTATAAATATTATGTGTTTTTATATTATGACTGTATTATGATTACTGTGAATACCATGTAAAAACTTTTTGTCTAAAAAGAGATATCGTGAACTAAGGACATATGTCTGCTTTTTAATAAAATCACAATAGTTGATGCAATTTTGTGTGTGAATGTTATATACAGAGGAGTCTCTCTAAATTGTCTGACTAGGTCTTGAACACAATTACATTGAAGAACACATAAAGGAAACTTTCATTTTTTCAAATTTCTTTATTAGCACCACATAGACTAGTATTTGTTTTTCTGTTGTGTAACAGTTCTTGTATTCTGCTAAGGACACAGACATACTTGTGAATGCATTTAAACCTTGGTAACTGCATTTTTCATTCACAGAATTTCCAGACTGGAATTACATTTTGGCATGGCACTGCAATTAGTTAGTCAGTGTGACCATGCAGTTATTTTTAAATACCTTAATGCAGTAATAACTGCAGTTTTCTCTTTTAAACTTTTCACTTGTTTCACCAGTTGAGTGTTCTGTGATTTGGTTTGGGATTAGATTCCTGCTTATGCATATTTCTTATTTTAGCTGACCTCTCCTGCAGGCCTGCAACATCCTGTTCCATTTCCTGACACCGAGTCATGCACTTGCTGCTGGTGAACAGCCACCAGTGTGTAAGGATTTCTAGTTTCTCATGCATTCTCCAAGCTGCTGCTCAATTGTATTGTTCAACTACAAGGTATTTGCTTTCTTGATGCACTTCTTTTTGCTCCGCTTTAGTTGCTGTATGTGAAACTAGAATATGATATGTCTATACCTGCAATTTCTTTTATGGTGTAATGTCCAATTAATGATCAACATTGTGCTCCTATTCAGATACCACATTTTGCACTATGTTTGGCAGAACCACAAAAGTACTACTAATGTAATACACACTGCTATTGACCTAGCTACATACAGAACCTCTTATTCCTATTCCTATTCTAATTCCTATTCCTATTCATAATCCTAATCGTATTCCTATTGCTATTCCTATTCCTATCCCTATTGTTTTGAAACATTTCATTACATGTTTCTAGTGCCACCTTGATCTCCTACTTTGCTGATGAAAATCCATCACCCATTTCTTCACCTAGTAACACTGTTTGGACATCATTCTTGATGAGGTAAGGGGTCTGCAACCTTCTGTGTGTGCTACTAATGAGAAACCTCAACAGATTATCTGAAATTGACTCCATCTTCATATTGGATCATGCCACAATATTAACTTCTTTAGATATTTCCAATGATGATTCTAAAACTGGTAGATGGAAATTTAAATAATATTATTATCTGACAATCAGTTACGGCTTTATGTAAGATTTTTTTCATTTTAACAATTCTAATATTACTTCTGTTGCCAACAATTGGGAAGCATATAACGCTTCATTTTGAGCCTTCACCACCCTCCCTTCCATATACATTTAATGATCTAGAGGCTAATATTATCCTTCAAGAGGTTTTGGATGCAATTAAATCCCTGAAGAGAGCAAAGGCACCTGACCCATATTAGTTTTCCATTAAAGTTGTTTCATCCTTGTCTCCCTTTTCCACCCCCAAATTATCAGAACTTTTTAATTCCCTTCTCTTTGTTACCAAATTGTTCGCCAATGCTAATTTTACAAGGTGTCCTTGAAAGATTAAATATCTTGGCATTTGGTTTTCTCCCAAAACTATGAGAAACACTTTGTCATAAATTTGATATGTTGAAATCTAGAATACAAGTATTACTTTTGACTTGGCTTCATTATATTTATCATGGTGGGGAAGACTTGACACTATTAAAATGATAATCCTACCACACATCCTTTAAACTAGTTCCATGTTGCCATATAAAATCCCTAATTGCTATTTTAAACAACTTTATTCCTTTTGTATTATATTTCTTTGGAATTACAAGACTCCACGTATTGGTCTCTCTAAGCTCAAATGCCCAAAACCTGCAGGAGGTATTTGATTCCCAAATTTTAAATTATACCATCTCTCTTTTTTAATCAGACAGTTTTATGCAATGATTCAGGATTTTCAACATCAACCCATAGCAATGCGGATTCATTTTTAACTTTCTGTACTGTATTACTGTTCCTTTAGAGACAGAGAACACATGTCATACTGTATTTTGATTCCATTTTAAAACATTTGCATTATTTATTCAAGTTAATGTTCAGCAGTGTTTTTTCTATTTTTCCATAAGGTATAATATATTTCTTATGTAAATAGATCTTTCTATTTTAAACATGGGAAGGGAAAAAGCCTGACTCCTTTTTAGAAGAATACAATTTAATGTCCCCTTCCAATTAGTCTTTTTTCTTCAAGTACAACATGATTCCTGATTGTTTACTGCCGGTACCAGCTGTACCTCCCAACAATGTTGTGCATTGCCCTATTCCCAAACTTGCTCTCATTTAAAGGAACTTTTTATCCCCAAATCACAACAGAATTAAATGTTTTTGGAACTGTTGTGGGAAAATGATCTAGCTAACTCATTTTCTATCTCATTTTGGGATAAAATATGGCCTAAATTATTCACAACTTCCAAAGCTGCTTGTATTACACAGTCACTCCTTTTTATCTATCATAACGGTTACTACACCGGAGCATGTTGCAAAATTTTACTGCTCAGTTTCCCCTTTATGCTGGTCATTCCTTTTGGGTCTAAATGTTTAAAAATATTTAGCTTCAGAATATTTTCCAAAGTTCTTTATCTCTTGGTATTAGTAAAGGTTCTCCTAGACCTTTACTGTGACACATTTTTATACCACTTGTGCTACACATATTACTATATGCATGGTTCTTTAAAAAATAGTTAAACTCATGTTTTGGTGCTAAGCTTCTTTAAAATCCATCTTTAAGACCTATGTACCATTTTCACTGTTATTCAGGAAGTCGCAACGACGCCGATAACCACAACAAATGCGCCTTTTCATAAAGTGAAAAACACATGTATGCACACATATTACAGTATTTTACACACTAGGGTTTAATACTGTACACTTCAGACTCATGTTTTTCTAGTGTATTTCTAGAACAACCATCTCTAAAACCTATTTTCCATTTTCCCTGTGAGGCCGGAGTATGCACTGACATTGGTAATCGCAATCCCCGTAGATAAGGCGCGACAGCAAAAAGCAAAATCAGGAATTCAATAGCCACCACCAAATTCCCAATGGACACAAGCCCTCACCTCCACGCAACCCAAATAATCAGCAGAGCTCTACTAGGCCATCCAGAATTTAGATGCCTGGATCATCGACAGCACCAACAGAGTCGCCCCACTGAAGCCTACTAAACCAAAAAAATCCTCAAACATGCCAGCTTGAATACCCCAGTACTCAGGACCACCAAGCGTAACTTCCTGGAGAAACAATGGCGTGCCACCAAGAACCCCGCTGACACAGCAGCTCACAAAACAGCCCTCAACAACTGTTAAGGGTGCTCATGTAGCCATCTGGTAATTCTTGCATTCATAGTAGGCTTCTGAAATGTATTTTTGTTGTTCAGGACATTCGGGACATTGCGGTAACTATAGTCTGTTAACTTTTCTGAATGATCATTTCCAGCTAGCAATGTTTGTTTGTGAACATCCGCCTGCAGTTACCAATGCTTGTTAATGCCACACTATGTCCATGTGTTTTAAAACGTGCCCCGCGTGCTTCCTACCCGTGTTAGTTTATTTTAGCTCCACGTGAGGCTTATGTAAATTATTTTCAGTTGCAGGCACCCTATATAAAGGAGCGCTTGTGAACGTGACAGTGCTACGCTTCTTTTCACTTCCTCACCGCAAGCGCTCCAGCTTCATCTCTGCCTCGAAGGATGTGCACGTCTCTCCAGCCCTCCGCATTCCTCGTTCCTGCCCTGTCAAGCTTCAAGCTTTTACACTCACCTGCTTTCCCGCGGCGCCTCCGCTCCTCCCGATCAAAGCCCCGGACTCCTGGAAACCTTAGGACTTCCCCGGAACCGGCCCCTCCCAGTGGAAACTCTCGGCGAAGAATGGGTGGTGTAGGCTACAGTGGCATCCTGATGAGGGCTCTGGCACATAGGGCGTGATTATGAGTTTGGTTGTGTGGGAGTGGGACCAAATGCCGCTGCCAGCTCCAACACCACCAACACTGAGTGCACGCCATTCGGCAGATTATGACTTTAACAGTCACTGGCGGTTGGTTCTTTAGCAGTCCCATGGCAATGCATATAAAATAGGCACCGCAATGAGACCCAATAGGATCATCAAAGACAGTACCTGCATGGCAGTCCATGACGTGCAGGTTCTGGAGTGCATGCACACACACAGGGGGGCACAACATGTGCCCCATGCATGCAAAGGCAACTGGGGGCCCTGTAGGGCACCCTTTGTTTCCGCTCCACCACTTTTTCATGGAGGAAGAATCGCCATGAAAATGGAAGCCATCTCATCCAATGACAACTCACTAGTGCCACAGATTTTCCTGGGTGACTTTAATCTCCACTGGAACAATGCAAACAATCATGGGGCATGGGGTATGCTGTCTTAAATCTTTTCTGTCAGTTCAGGACCTGTCCTAATTCTGTGGCAGTCCTATCCACAACAAGGGAGAGACACTAGACCTCATCATAGTGAAATCGAAAGCGGTATCATTAAAATCCATCACTCTATGTGACTGGACTGACAATCACAGCATTTTCTTCTATATTAATATAGAGGTAATTCCAAAAAGAGGTCAACCCTCAAAAACAAAACAATGGAAAGGGAAAATACAAAATTTTAACCCCTTCGCCCTGGTAAACTCAGTCCTGACCCCCACGACAGATGTGGTTGACATCCACGACCTCACAGTCTTTTACAATTCCACTAAGCTTGAAATCCTTCACTCTGCAGCACCTCTCCAAGAAAAAAAGGTTTACTTCAAAATCTCCAAACCACGGTTCAATGAGACCCTGAACTCTGATCGGCGCAAGCTCAGATCCGCTGAGCAACTGTGGAAATGAGCACTGTCCACAGAGCGCCTATAACGTCTTAGAGTGCTGAGGAACTCATACAACAGGAAGATCCTAAAGGCCAAGGCAGACTTTTTCAAAACCCAGCTGAACCAAGCCATCAACCGCCCCAAGAAACTATTTGAAATCGTCAAGCAACAAGCGTGCAACAAGTCTAACTCAAAGGAACTGAACGATTCGGCTACACCTAACTGCAATGAGATTCCAATTTCTTCCTAGAAAAGACAAAATCCATTGAACTAGACATCCAAGAAGGCCCACTCAAAACCTTTTGCTCAGGATACTAAATTTATCTCTGAGCAAGGTTTATTTTGCACTCCGATGGAAACCACAAAAAACAATGCCTCTTGGCACACCTTCTCGCCCATCCCTGATCAAGAAATCTATAACATTATTCGATCAATCAACCCCTCCAATCACTTCTCTAACCCCCTACCTCCTTCGTTATTCAAAATATTAAAAACATCTATCCTACCCCTCTGGGTAAAAATTGTAAATGCTACTCAGATACTAGGCTCCATTCCGGACTGTCTTAAAGTAGGGCAGGTCACACCTATACTAAAGAAATCCAATTCTCTACCATCATATTCCAACAATTACCACCCTATATTGCTGGAAAAATGTGTACAAATACAATTATGTAATCACATTGAGAACTAGAACCTCCTAGACAATCACCAATCCGGCTTCCGTCACGGTCACAGCATGGAGTCTGCACTCACCCACATAATGGATGACATACTAAAAATGCTTGACCACAATGAATCATGCCTCCTGATACTTCTTGACTTCTCCTCCGCTTTCGATACGGTTAAACATGACAACCTATTGTCCCCACTAGAACGAAGAATGGGCCTTACGGGCTCAGTGCTACAATGGTTCAACTCCTTCCTAAATAACAGAATCCAAAGAATCATGATGAAACATTCACTCTCTCAACCCCCTGGTCACTATAGGGGTCCCACAGGGCTCAGCACTCTTACCCATTCTTTTCAACCTACTAATGGAGCCCCTGTCAAATGCATTGAACTCTGTGAATATTCTATGTCACCTGTTCCCAGACTACACCCAACTGTATATGAACATTTCCACAGCAGAAGACTTCATCTCCCTCAACGCTATTTTACAGAATAGTCAAAGTTGGCTCACGGGCAACCACCTCATGCTTAACACCAAGACAACTGAATTCCTTCTCATCTCCCCACCCAATCACACTCCCGAGATAGACTTATGGTTGAAACATCTAACCTCCTTTGACTGTGCTCCTCACATCATTGACTCCATGAAACCCTTGGGAGTCACCATAGACAAACACCTGAACATGCAGGTGCAAATCACTAATGCCACCAAGGGAGCTAATCACCAGATGAGTATACTAAGGAAACTCAAACCCTTCGTCCCACAATCTGACTTAAAAATAGCGGTACAAGGCCTAGTGCTACCAAGATTAGACCATGGAGTACCACTCTATGTGATCTGCCCAACCACAAGTTGGCCCCGCTGAGGGCATCGCTTAACCCTGCGGCCAGACTGGTATCAGGAACTGAAAAAAATAGCCACATCTCTCCAAGCTCTGAACTGGCCGCCCTACGAGGCAAGAATACACCTACAATCGCTTGCATGACCCACAAAACACTGTATTACAATACCCCCAGTTACTTAGCGCAGAAGCTAGAGAGATTGGGAGGATGCAGACAATTGCGCAGTGTGAGTTCTCTACTACTGAAATCACAACCCTTCCTTAAAAAAATAATTGGTTTCAGAGCATTCTCAGGGATTGCACCAAAGATATGGAACTCCCTACCTTCAGTGGTACGTAGAATCTCCTCCTTTACCTCCTTCAAAAAAGAAGTAAAAATGTTGCTAATGAACAGACTCACATCCTAAGACTTTAATTCTATGCTGACTTCCAGTTACCTATGCGATATACATATTACTGCCTACCTCTTCTGTATTGAAGGGCGAATACCGAATGTATGCTTATTACCTCAACCACCTAATGTTTTATAACTGTGTATTGTGAAGCATTCTTTCTCCCTCTGGGATCACTCTTTGTTGACTATAGACTACCAGTCACCTATGTTATCCATATACTACTGTACCCCTCTCTTTTTACGGAGTGACGAATACCAAATGTTTGTATACACCTCAACCTAATAATGTTTACTAACTGTATATTGTAAAGCACTCTGATACCCTTGTGTATCACGTTCGCGCTATATTTAACCTTATAAATAAATAAAATAAAATGGTCTTGATGAAACTATTAATAGGCTTGGCTGGACCACAGCTGTCCTGCCAAGCATATTGTAGCCTCACTATCACTGTGCCACTGCCAGGGATCTCTGGTACATGATGGTTATGGTGGTACAATGGCGGTTCAACCACCCAACTTGTAATAGTGTAGTTGATCTGCCGGTGCGGCGGTGGCTGGACCCCTTCGAGGACCGCCTGACTCATAATCAGGCCCATAATGTTTTACAGATTAAGCACTGCCCAAGTCAAATTTTTGGAGACACTGCCATTCAAAGTACTTTGAGATATCATCAGAAATGTCACTGACCATGTCATGAGTGATGTAATATATGAGTTCATAAGCAGTGCATTGTAGTGTGCCCAAGTTATAGTTAGCTATGCTAGCCATAACTGCTGAATTTCACTGGTTCTGTATCTGAGTCTAACTGTAACGTCCAGTAACCTTAATTTTTTTCAGTGATTTTCTTGAAAATATATATGAACACAGTGTGGAGGGGAATGTGCGGCTGGAATTAGGGTGAAACAAATTGTTTTTTGCTACATTAATGTGCCTTTGCCTTTGCCAAAGAAAATGTATGTGCACAGCGATGGAAATATGTATGCTGCCAGTATGTATGAAATATTGGCTAGCTTTTATCCATTGTGGACATGAGATTGGAGCAACGATAATGGCTCCACTGTATGCAAAAAGGTCAAAGGATGTCATCAGGCCCATTTACATTGTTTTGAAGGCACAAATCATTCTGGCAAGCTTTAGACACAGCATTTGTTTCAAAGAATTGAAGTATTTCCTCGCTGGCATATCGCATTCTTCAATAACAGGGAGGCAAGAACCTTTTAAATTTGGACATTGAAAAATCAGGTGGGGTCAACAAGCATTTGAAAGAGGTAGGTTATGCTGAAACGCGTCATGCTGATAAATTAAAACCTACATTGCCACGTACACATAGTTGTGCTTATGGTCTGTTCCGGTGGGAAGGATTCCGCTGTTTAGGATTTATACTTGTTGCCACTTGTGCGTTTAAGCGCACCTGTCCTCAAGAAAAATCCGCAGGATAGTGGTATTCATTGCATTTTATTTATTCAAGTTAATGAACAACTGCACCTACAAACCACAAGTTGGGGGCCCCGGGTGTGCAGCTGTTTATACTTGCTCCCTCCGTGCATGTTTTTTATTAATGCAGAATGAGGCACACATAGAAAGAGGAAAAATTAGGTGAAATAAATATATTTATTCTCGTTAAACCTCACCTAGGGAGCGTAGGTTTTGGGCTAATTCCCAGGTTTACCACTTCTGATAAATCCCAGAATGCATCAAAATTCATGGATGTTGAGTGGGAACACCCACACAATGCCCACGGAAATGCCTCCCAGGTTCAGAGTAAGGCAACGCAGCTATTTGGACTGCATTATATTATTTGAGGTTTAGGAAGCAACTAGGGCAATGCAAGGTGGCCTCTTGTGGCTTTATAAACCTAATTTTGAAGTTACACCACTCTTGCACCATGCTGTGTCGTGCAAGAGCACAGAAAAAAGACCTGAAAATATGCCCCTTAGTTCTGTAAATGAACTTCTGAATTCAGCTTGAACTCAACTTGTATGAGGTGTTGAATAAACAATCATCAGGTTTTGATCATCCTACCTATTGGATTAATACAAGTTTGAAAACAAGTGATTGTTCTGGATATGTAGTATTTGGACACTTAAGTGCAGTGAAAGGAAAAGGAATCAAAAAGACTGATGAAGTAAGACATGAACCTTGATAGCTTTGAATGACAACTTTCACTGAATGCCAAGTCACTTGGATTCACCCTAGACTGAAAACCCACATTGCTAAAAGACAAAAAAAAAAGAAGAAAAGACGACCTGTTACCAGCTCTCATTTTTAAATAAAATGAAACCATTTAATCCAGAAGGCAATTACAGCACTGCTGTACAAGCACTAACATCTTTTGTATCTGAATTTTGAAAATGCAGTGCTCCATGGTCTCCCACAACCACACTGGGACTCCTTAGGAGAATCCTGCTTGCTGCAGCCTGTCTCATCCAAGGACTGAAAAATATGAACACTATATCCCTATCCTGATGGAATCCCATGGGCTCTTTCTGCTGGCCCACACCATCTACAAACGCAGCTACAACATTTACAAAAGCCATCATGACCACCACTTATCTTGTAGACAAGCTCACCTTCTTTGGTGGTTCTGGTACACCCACAACCAGGACACCATCAAATTGCAGGCTAAGAAAACAAATCAGAGCAGAAATCCTCATTACATCACAATGCAATAACTGTCACAAATACAGCTACCGCTCATGTCACTTTTTAAATGTATTTTTGCCTTTTGAACATGTACAGCGCTCTTCTGACTTTTGGCTAGGTTTGTACTTAAGAAATTCCATATGCATTCACACACATATGCATTCAAGTTTTGCTTTTCCTGTAACTGTTCTTGTCCAGGATTGGGGAAGTGTAGATGCTCTTGTTTCAATTTGAGGATTCTATCCAGTCAAATAGAAGGGATGCAGGTGCCATCCTCCTGCTTGAAAATCTCAGTAGAGGGCATCAATTCTCTCTTGCACTTCCCAACTTAACATTGAAGAGCCACGTCCAAGAACAAATTCCTCAAAGCAGTGGTTGATGGAGTTTTGTCATAACTCTATGTTTATAACACAGAGTGGACACAACTCTGTGAACTCCACTGGCACAGCAGAATTTATCACCCATCCATACTCTTTAGTGTTATTCCTGTGTGAGGATTGTTTTCTTTTGCTACTTTTCACAGTGCTAGAGATGTTAGCCCTAATTATGCACCTGCTCTGACATTATCTGGCCTTGTGCGACTCTGCGAAGAAATACTAGATCGATAGGATGGGGGTTTGTGTTTATTTTGCAATCATTTTCCACTTAAACTCTCACCATGCATTCATAAACACATTTATTCATGCAGCACAAAACAATGCAGCTTTTGTGTCAAGCTTAGGTTAAAACACAAGTTTTTAGTATATTGTACTATTGGTAAATACTGCTTTTACAACTACACTAGTTTGCATGATACAATAATCACACAGTAACATGCAACATTTTGGCCTGACTGGCAAGATAAACTCAGAGGTATGTGCCACATTAATCACTTATTAGTAATTTGCTATTCCACATCAGTTATTCCACCCTAGAGTAGTACGTTTTGTTTTTATCTTATCAAATTTGCAGTGTGTTCAAAGGCAGATGTCAAATGTCAGGCTATATCTTCTGACAATCAGCAGCTGATTCTTTTAGCATGGAGATTGGTGTTTACTTTTCTTTCCCTGACTGTAAAGTTGGAAGAGTTTGGGCCTTATGCTTCTATGCATTTCCCCAGAGACACAGACTTGGTAAAACCCTATGATATCTCAGGTCCCGTATAAAGTGAACTACCTGACAATGTTGCTGGGTTATAGAGCTTCCTACTGGAAATGCAGTGGAATGTCTGTTCTTTTATTACACAGAACAACATTTAAATACCTATAGAGAACTGTGAATTTTTCAAAATATATCAGCAGTTAGGAAGGTACAAAGGGAAGCACTTGATTGTATTTCTGAAGTGTGATGCAAACAAAGATTTTAATAGGATCAAAACAAAAATCAAGAAACTTTACTTGGTGATGGGCAAATGGTAAGAATGTGCTGAAACCCGATTCCTACACATTATCCTTTGTGATCTATGTAGTTTAATGGTAAATCTGCATATAAGTGCACATTTTGTAGCCATGTCAATGGAAAAGTTGCTGATGGTTTTTAGACCTGGCATCCTTAGCATGGTTTCCCTTGTGTTTTGCCTCTACCTTCTGTATTTTTAATGCTACACTGGACTTTGTTTTTGCAGTTTCATGTACTCTGTGCACATTGCCACTGTGAAAGTGCAAGTCACTAGTGTGTTTTACATGTCCTGATAATGAAATACTGCTAATTTCCTTTTTCACGGTTGCAAGGACTAGCTCTCCCATAGAGTATCACCAGAGCTGCCTTGTAACATCTTACAAGTGTAACTTTCAATAGGGAAAAGCTAAAGATTACTTTGTGTAAAACCACCGCATCCATTGATATAGACAGACTTGATTAAACCTTTTAAACGTGATACTTTGAGTTGTATAGTTAGGATTTTTGTCATTTAGATAAAGATTGATTATGTTTCTGAACTGGTGTGGTGTCCATTTGTAATGTTGTCACTGTGTTACTGTGTCTGTTATGTACAAATTCTTTACACATTGCCTCTGAGATCGGTCTTACTGCTAGTGCCAAGCTACAAGGGAGTGAGCAGGGGTTATCTTTTTTTTGTCATCATATTTGCCACCAGAACGTATCAACTCTAGATGGGATCTCTATCAGGGCCACTGACACCAATCGATTTTTTGATTCCGCCCCTGGATTGAATGCTAGGCCTGCAGAGGTCACCCAGAGGTAGGCTGTCTTCTTGTCCAACTCCCATTAGCGTTCCGTTGTACCTTGTCCCTTGGGAGGACCGGACCACAAACCTCTGGCATAATCATTGGACTCTTTATTTATCCGACCATACTTTCAAAGCGGACCATACCTTAGTAGCGCTCTCTCCACTACATAACATGTCAGACTGATGCCATGATGTTTCTTGGGCAATCAGCGAATCTCGGGGGGGGCTCAGATTTCCACTCTCTGCATATCTCCCTCCTTGCAATGACAATAACATAGAATAGAAACTGTGTGGCACTGTCTCTGATGTTATACCCATGTGGGAGGCCTAAGAGAATCAATCTTGAACTACAGGTAAATGGTGTTAATAATACCTCCTCTAAAAACTCACACACATGCCGCCAGTAACTAATGATTTCTGGGCAGTCCACAAACATATGTATATCGTCAGCTGTAGGGAATTTACATCTTGGGCAGTAATATGACTTCACCGTGATCTTTGATAGTTTTGCGGGAGTCCAATATAATAATAATATTAATAATAATAATAAAACCATTTCTAAAGCGCATGGTTACACTAAACAACAGTGTGTCCCCGCGCTATGCTTGCTGTCCACCCCCTAAGTAGTTGTTACCACCAAGCCTAGAGACATTTCAAAGTCTGACAGCAGATTAAGTGTGTGGGAAAAGATGGGTTTTCATCATAGTTTCTTTATTTCGACAATATATTTGTCATAAAAGAGCAGTTACAAGTGTATGCATTTAAAAGTGCTAAAACAGGGGTAAATATTAACCAGTAAACATTTCATTAAAACTGATGCCTTAAACTGTACTAAAGTGCATAGTAAACAATTAAGCAGAACCCAGCACAAAGTAGGGCACATCAACCCCCAGATGGTCCAGTCAGAGTCAGCAATCTAGACTTTAGGGGGTTCCAACAGAGACCTCCTCCTAAACCACATTGCTGCTAAAAACTTTGTTACAGCGAAAACAACAACCGGGGAGAGATCGAACTTAAGAATCCTGAAGGCTTGGGCAGTGTGTTAATCCCAAGTTTTTGCATAGCGGGACAAGCCACCTCCTCCTTGGAGTGGCGTAGGCAGGGCAAAAAAAATCACATGCACCTCACTTTCAAGACTAGCATTACATCCTGGGCAACTGCCAGAGAATGTGATGGTCCATTTCGAGGTCAGCGCTCTAATTGGCAAGGAACCATAACGCCACTGAAGAAAAAGCTTTCTCAACATGGTGGGGCTGATCTCATCCAGGACTTGCTCGAAGAGATAGTTATCCTTGATTACTAGGAACGCAGCTGTTAATGGTCCCATATCCATGGTAGATAGTAAACGTGCCCTTTTGTTTTCCCGGACCAGATTAACCAGCTGCTGTCTCGAAATCCCAGCACATGCCTGCTCCGGGTCAATCCAGAGTGCCTCAAGACCTAGATTCAAAAGTTCCCCTCTGACGTGCTTAAGCCAGGATAGTTTAGCAGCATTAGGTAGTCGTAAGATTTCAGATAACTCTCCCCTATAGACACTCAAATCTGGGGTAACCCAGAGCCGCCTCCAAAAAGTTAATGGTCTTAGGGCCAGATCTTCTTCTATGGGCCAGATCCCCAGGTCAAGTCTAAGTGGGACCAGGGGGGTGCTTGGTGGTAAAGCTACCAGCTGCCGGAGAAACCTATTCTCTGCAACTGCAATCCCCGGCGCAGACTTGGAACCCCAAAGCTCGGCCCCGTAAGTCACTGCCCCTCGTGCTCTTAGTTTGTAAATTTCAAGAGGGGGGCCAAGCCGCTTGAAGGCAGATATTTTCAGTAGTTTCACAATGCCCCCTGCTATCTGGGTCAGCTTGAGTTGTGATCTTACTTGATGGTGTGCCCAGTTAAATGATTCATTGAGTGTCAGGCCGAGATAGTCAAAGGTATGCACCCTGTCAAGGCGTACTCCCTCAATGGCAGGGTTTGGACGTGTTTTGGCAGGTGGATTAAAAATCATAAATTTTGTTTTGGTGGTGTTGATTTCAAGTCCACGCTCCTTACAAAAAGAAACAAAACCATCCAGGACTCGCTGGGTACCCATCGGTGTTTTTGATAAGAGCAGGGTATCGTCCGCGAACATGATCGCCGGGATCCTAGCCCCCGCAAGCTTCAGGGCATCGGTATCCGCGACGGACGCCAGATGCTCAATTACCCCGTTGACATAGAGGCAGAACAGGGTCGGTGCCAAGACACAACCCTGTCTAACCCCCCGGCCAACGGGGAATAGAGCTGTTAGGGACCTGGCACTGCCACTTCTTACCTGGGCATAATTTCCTGCATGGAGGCGAATCAGGATATTTAAAAGTGGGGTTGGGATCCCTAGTTCACCCAACACAGTCCACAGCTTTCGACGTGGAACTAGGTCGAAAGCTGCGCGTAGATCTACAAAGACTGTATGGAGTGCGCCCCCACCAGCCTTCACAACCTTCCAAAAATCATATTAAGATGGGTTTTAAGTTTAAGACAAAATCTTGCTTCAGATGGCTCCATGCAAAGTTCAATGGGAAGCTCATTCCAGTATTTACCCGCCATTTACCTGAATGAGCAGCCTCCCATTCTGGCCTTTCGGATGCGAGGTACCGTGAACAGCATAGTACCCAGTGACCTCAGATTGCGTCTAGGACAGTGAATAGTTAATAACGTTTGTAAATACACTGGGCCTTTCCCATGGGCAATGCGATGCGCAGTGCACAGCACCTTAAACCTTATGCGTTCCTTAATAGGAAGCCAGTGAAGTGTTGATAGGGCTTGTTTCCCTGAAGCTCTGCGAGGCAGATGCAGCACCAGACGTGCCGCGGCACTCTGAACCCGCTGCAGCTGACGAAGCAATTTCTTACTTAAGCCTATGAGCAAGGAATTGCCATAGTCAAGATGGGGCGTGACTAGGACATGGATTAAAGTTTTCCTAGCACTGATAGGCAGAAGATCTAAAACTTTCCGTAGAGTTTTTAGGATGCCATAGCATTTTCCTATCACTTTTCCAACATGTTGTTTAAAGGACAGATTCACGTCCAGCAGAACACCCAAGTTCTTCACCGTTTCAGAAGGAAGGGGTGTAGGACCAAGTTCAGCCAGCCACCATACGGGCGACCAAATGGTTGGAGTTTTTCCAATTATCAACAGCTCTCTCTTATCACCATTTAAACGTAGACAATTATCATTCATCCAACTCGCTAGTGTCGCAAGGCAAGTGGAGAAATTATATATATGCAGTGAATAGGTGGTTCCTTCTGAGGTTAGCAGGTTTTATAATCATCTGTGAGATTGTAAATGAGTCTATCCAAACTTTCATCATCTCATCAGTATTATCGTTTAGGAGGTTGTCCCAAAGCTTTGTAATTTCAAACCCTATACTATCCTTTGCACCCACTAGAGAGTTGTACCAAAGTGAGATCTCCCTATTCCATCCTCTCCCTCTATTAATTAAGTCTAGGATCAGGATCTCATCTTCATTCCCCCAGCCCTGCCTCCCCCACCAAGAGGACAATTGATAGTATTTAAATCTTGTGAGGGACCCCCCCGTTAGATTAGATAAAGATTCCCAGTCCATTAGTGGAGAATTATTGCAGAGGTCACCCCATTTCACAAAACCCGCCTCCCTCAGAGGGAGAGCCAGTCGATCTAATAGACATTCGGGGGTGCCTGGGGAGTCCCATATTGGGGGTTGGACGTTATGATATGAAATCCCCAGAATCTTGCATATAGACTGCCAGTTCTTAAGTGCCGCCTGTAATAGCTTCAGGCGGACTTTTTTGTAGTATTTTTGATCCCCAAATTTGTAGAGGAAGAATTCTAGGCCTTGTGGCTGGTCAGATAACATTGCCCGAAAGAGACGGCCATGAGAGGAGGAGTCCAGGTTGTTGGCAAGGAGTCTAACAATTTTTAACTGAAAAGCTTAACAGTAAAAGAGCAAATCGGGGAGGGCCAGCCCCACCGCCTTTAACCCCCTTCTTAATTTCTTCCACGCAATCCTAGGGGATTTGGTGGCCCAAATAAAAGGGATGTATGACATTACAACGCATGCTTTTACCACGCATGCTTTTACATCGCAGTTTTTACAACGCATACCATTACAACGCATAGCGCTTTGGGGTGCTGGATAGTGAATAGTTTAATTTACTATTCCAACTCCAGTCCCCGTGGATAGTAGGGAAGGTGTTGGATAGTAAATTAAATCTATTCCCTATCCAAGAGCGCCCCCCAGCGCAATGCGTTGTAATGGTTTGCGTTGTAAAAGTTGCGATGTAAAGGATGTTTCCCAAATAAAAGACCCAATCTTCCCCTGAAGACTACCTATATCTTTGTAATTAAAGATCAGGGGGATATTGTTAAATAAGAAGGTGATTTTGGGGAGGATGGTCATTTTGATAAAATTAACTCTACCATAAATATTCAAGGGTAAACCGCCCCATCTAATCAACAGCTTACTTATCTCCTTTACCACTATCTGCCAACTGGTTTTTGGAACGTCCCCTAGTTTCTGAGTGAGGTATATGCCGAGGTATCTAATTTTTTGTTTGGCACCAGGTATCGGGGTCGGGGTATTCCAACTCATTATGTCAGTTTTTTCTTTGTTTATTTTATATCCTGACACTGTGCCGAATTCTTCTGCTAGCTTAAATAATCTGGGAATAGCCTCCGCGGGGTTGGCAGTGTAGAGTAGAAGATCATTAGCATATAATGCAGTCTTTAGCTCTAATTCTCCCAATTTAAATGGAATAATTACCGGATGTAGTCTCAAAGAGCATACAAAGGGCTCGATATATATATCGAAAAGAAGCGGGGATAAAGGGCAGCCCTGCCTCGTGCCTCTGGAGATATTAAACCAGTTGGTCAGGCCGCCATTGATCAAAACCTTGGCACAAGGGCTCCTATATAGTGATTTTACTCCTTCAGTAAAGGAAGATGGGAACCCAAACTTTGCCATAGTCTCCCATAGAAAGACCCAATTGACCTGATCGAATGCTTTTGCAACATCGATCGCAACAATGGTGAGCGGCAGTCCTTTCTTCTCAGCTACGTCTATTGCTCCGATCACCTGAAATATGAGCTCATTTAACTGAGGGCCAGGTATAAATCCCCTCTGGTCTGAGTGAATTATGGTCTTGATCACCTTAGCCTGTCTAGTAGCTAATATTCCAGAGAATATTTTTAGATCTGAATTAAGGAGGGAGATGGGTCTGTATGATTCAATCTTTTTCGGGTCTTATTTGATTTTACTATCAAGGCAATAGTGGCTTCTGACCAAGAGGGTGGAATGTCACCTCCCTGTCGAAAGATTCTATTAAAGAGTGACAATAATACAGGTAGAATTTCCTCAAGATTATCTTTATAGACCTCAGTCGGTAACCCGTCTGGGCCTGCAGCCTTGCTTCTACTCATCTTGTTCACCTGTGCTCTTATCTCCCCCTCGGTGATATCACTGGCTAAAATAATCTTATTGGACTCACTCAGTTGGGGCAATTCCCTCGAGTTCCACCACTGCTCCAACTCTTCAACTCCCGAACAGTTATTTTCTTGTATATAGTTCCATCATAAAACCTCTTGCTTCTTCCCTGATGTCCTCGTCTTCCGTTAGTACCACCCCTGTGTCTCGCTGGATTAAGGAGTTGATGTTATTCCTGCTCCTCTCAGATCTTGCTTTCCAGGCGCCGCACTTTTCTCCATACTCAAAGTTCTTAAGCTTACTAATCTCCCATCTGTCCTTGATTAATTTTTCAACTCTAGCTTTAAATCGAGACAGTAGTTCTAACAGTTCCTTTTCTAATTTCGATATTTTTCCTCTATCCTCCAGGGCAGCCTACTGTAGCTGTTGCTCCTTCTTTTTAATAGAATCGAGGTCATTAGAGTCCTTTTCCTTAATAGATCTTCTTTTATGGACTATCTGAGAGCTCAAGATCCTTCTCATATAGGTTTTAAATGATTCCCAGACTGTCTGTTCCGTGGCTGTGCCTATCTTGAATAAAAAGAACTCAGATGCACTGTCCTTGACCTTAACTATAATTTCCTCATCTAGTAGGAGTGTTCCATCCAGAGTCCATCTATAGTCTAGGGGTCTGGCCTTAGAAATAACCTTTAATTCAACCACAGAGTGGTCAGAGAGACCTGCTGGGATATATGAAATTGAAGCTATGTCTGGTATTAACACACGGTCCACCAGAACGTAGTAAATTCTGGAATATTGCCTATACTTTTTACTGTAAAAGGAATATTCCCTTAAGGCTCCATGCTTGGCTCTCCATATATCCTGCAAACTGAACTCCTTCATGATATTTCTAAGAGCCAAGAGAGAATTTCTTGGGACATTATACTTAGCTTTGGAGGTACGATCCAACTGGCTTTCTAACAATAAATTAAAATCACCTCCAAATATTAGTGGCACTGTGTGCTGTATCAAAACTCCCTGAAGCTTTAAAAGGAAGCTGGAATTATCCTCATTAGGACCATAGTATACAGCACACGTATAGGATAAACCACCTATAGAGAGAACTGCCACCAGCCATCTTCCGGACTGATCGTATCCCAACTCTGGACCTTGATTCCCTTGTTTGCTTGAACAATTATGGCTACCCCCCTTTTTATTCCTTTTTGCCTGGAGAATAACACATCCTGGAACCAACTGAGTTTCGCGAAAACTTGATTAAATAACTCAACTTCTAGATGTGTTTCCTGTAATAAGTGGACATGGGCTTGAGTATTCTTTAAAAATTCACAGACCCTCATTTGTTTTTTACGGCTCCCCATACCGTTTAAGTTCCAGGAGAGAAATTTGATATTTGCTGCCATGCTATCAGCCATTATCTGGTTTAATCGAGCAGATGACCCCCTCTGTAAATTTTTGACATATGAGGACATTTTTATTTTTTCACGCCCAACCCTGTGCCTCCCAAACCCCCCTGAGGAACCCTCCTATGATATCAGGTGTTGATCTCACCCTAGGGAGCCCCTCGCACTCACGACACTACCATGTGAAATGATTTCCCTTTTTTTTTTTCTTTCCTTTCCTATTCCCTATTCTCCACCAAAAAATTCTACCCAAGCTATCCTATTCTCTTTATTGAATAGCTATTAAAAAAAAAAACTAAGAGAGGAAATATATGTATTTACACATCTAACTTAATTTTCCTTATATATAGTAAGTAAGTGAGTATGTGATAAGGTTCCCAATCCAGGTTATATTTTACAGGATTAAGTCTAACTATTTCCTCATTTTTAACAATAGTTCGTCCACTTCCTCAGGGTGATTACAGTTGTGCATCTTGTTATTCCACATCACCTTCAATAGGGCTGGAAATTTAATTTGCACTTGCGCACCCAGAGATCTGAGTTCTGGCATCCTGGATCCCAATTCCCACTGCCTCTGAGCAGTCCGCCCCCCTATATCGGATCTAATTTGATACGGATTAGCCCGGTAGTGGAGGGTGGATCTTGCTAGACATCTGCTTAGTATTAACTCCTTAACACTAAAGGTTTGGAAGTTCACTAGGATCTTTCTAGGAGCCTTCCGATCGGGATGTAATCTAAAGGGATCTCTATGTACCCTCTGAATTTCAGCCTCAAGATCAATATCTGGCCGGTCCTTAAACACCCCCTCACGTAAGAGTCTGCAGACAAACCCTTTAATATGTTCTACCTCCTCTCCTTCTGGTATTTTTATAATTCTGATGTTATTCCGTCGGGTTTGTATCTCCAGCCTTTCCATATCCATCATGAGAGATCGGTTCTGTGCTTTAAGAGTCTCAATATCTTTAGAGTTCCCCAAAGTGGTTTCCGAGAGCGTTGATACCTTACTTTCCAATGAGCTGGTCCGGATTGCTATATCGTCTAATTTGACCTCCAACAAATCAAATCTATCATGTAATCTTTTTTGGTTACACCCTGAGACTTCGAACTTTCCCAGTAAGTCTTCCCGCAGTGTTTGAAGTAGTGAACCAATTCTGTCGCACTCAGGTGGATTTTTAGTTCTGGCAAAGTCTCGGATAACTGAACTACTTTCGGGGAGAGACTGAGCTAGACCGGGAGATTTTACCAGAGGTGGTTGAAATATTTGAGGTATATTTTGCTCTCCCGAGCACACCGAGGCTGAGGCCATGGAGGATGTGGAGTTCATAACATCTGAACCATCAAGAAGCCCTTGTGCTACTGGTAGGGGAGTGAGGGAATCTCGGGGGCTGAAAATAGTGTTAGGAATAATACATGACTGCAAACCAGCTCCTAGGTGTGCTGAGACCTCTGGGACCTCTGGGACCTCCGGGACCTCTGGGTCCTCTGAGCTCTCGTTAACCTGAATGGTCTCGAGCAGAGCATATCTATTCCCCAAAGTCGGGGAGGACGAGGATGGAGATACAGCCTGGTCAGATTGAGCTAAACCCACTGAAACTGATACTGACTTCCCCACTGTATCCTTAGAGCTTTTGGCCCCCGCCAGGTGCTCCATGATCTGGAAATAGCTTTTAAGGGAGGGCGTACTTTTTTGTGCCTGAAGCTCTGAGGTCGCCTTAGTACCCCCAACCTTCTTAGTCCCCCAATTTCTTTTTTTCTTATATGGGATCAGAGGGGTCGGACCTCCTTTCTCGGTTGGCTCTACAGCTTCCCAGACCCCCTGTCGTTGCAGGTCCTGTCTTGACCTTAATTGGTACCTGTTCCTTGTTTCTCCTACCACCTCTTTGGTTTTAAATATGTCCTGCCTGACCCCGAGGGTGCCTACAGCAGAACTTAAATGCGGCCTGTCCTGTGGAGGTGCTATTACTGTTACCGCACTTTCAACCGCTGCAACTGTTCCAACTGATGATGGATTTATCTCCATACAGGCCGCCCTCCTCAAAAGCTCCTTACCGGTGTCTCGCGCTCCCAGGGACTTAACTGCTGAAAACTGCCCCCAGCACACCAGACCTCTGAAATGGAAAAGAAGTGCCCCTCGAGAACGATACCACACACTCCTCCAATTCCCGTATCCTGGCTCAAGCTCCTGATCCTGTCCTTCTCCTGATGTTGCCCCTGCATTTGCCACTCGAACCTTCACCTCGGCCGCTGCTGTTAGTCGTTTGTCAGCACTGACCTCGGTACATGCCAATTCCGCCTCTGCCTCCGCCTCTAACCTTGCTGTACGCCGTTCCCGCATTCGCCTAGTCCTGCTGGGTCCTAGTACCCCCGAACGCTACTCTGCATCCAACTCTGCCGCCATCGCTGGAAGAGAAGAACACACACGCCAGGTAATATTCCTCTGAATTTGCTTGGGAAAAAAATGCACGCAGCTTCTCACCGCTTAGTTTGGGTGAAATACTGCTAATTTCCTTTTTCACGGTTGCAAGGACTAGCTCTCCCACAGAGTATCACCAGAGCTGCCTTGTAACATCTTACAAGTTTAACTTTCAATAGGGAAAAGCTAAAGATTACTTTGTGTAAAACCACTGCATCTATTGAGTGCTATAGACAGAATTGATTAAACCTTTTAAACGTGATACTTTGAGTTGTATAGTTAGGATTTTTGTCATTTAGATAAAGATTGATTATGTTTCTAAACTGGTGTGGTGCCCATTTGTAATGTTTTCACTGTGTTACTGTGTCTGTTATGTACAAATTCTTTACACATTGCCTCTGAGATCGGTCTTACTGCTCGTGCCAAGCTACAAGGGGGTGAGCAGGGGTTATCTTGGGTGTGTGACTCCCTTACCCTGACTAGAAGGATGGGTCCCTACTTGCACAGGGTGCAAACTACTGCCAACTAGAGATCCCCATTTCTAACAATGGCGAGCTCTCACACCAAGTATTAGTAATATATTTGCCACAATGTGCTCCTAAATACACCTCCAACTACATACCAAACTCATGTCACTCTCCTATTGAAAGTGTCTGACTCATTAGCATTAATGATCCTGTGTGATGCTTTGATGTTTTATAATCCCTATGACTTACTGGCAGCACACCCACTCTGAAAATTGTTCCAGTACCACTGAATATTACCAGCCTTCCCCATTTCCCCACACCAATAGATAAACATCTGGTGATTGTCTGGGAATCCTGGAGATACTACAGAACAACTCAGTGATTAAGCTGAAGTTTATTTTTTCTAGTCAAAGATGTGATTGGAAAGATGGTTTCTTTTGGGTGCAGCTGTTGTAACATGTTGGAGCCAGCATTTTGCTCTGCACAGGTTGGTGAAGCGATCACTTGATTCTTCTTTGTGCTATATAACAGCCTTTTATCTTAATGTTTGTTCATTCTCTTTATGATCCACCTCTTATAAATAGAGACATCCAACATTGAACAAGGAATGAATGTAGAAAGTCTGAATTCGTACTTCAGATCATCACTAGTGCACAAATGTACTCTTCGAAAGAGAAGATTTCTTCTTGCAGCCTGCAGTTTGTCTCCAGATGAAACAGTAAGCTGTTGACCAAGCCAACAGTATCTTAATTAATATTGTCAAATGTTTCTTCCATGTTTTTCAAATGGGTCTGTAGAAAGTGCAACAACGGATAGTCTTAGCTCATAGTTCAATCTCCTTAGCTGCTTGTACAAATATGTAACAATTTTCATTACACACTTTAAAAGCCCTGTTTGGCAACCTCAAATGAGATAGCGCATGATCGGAAAACATATTTGCAATTTAGGTAGCACTGCCATTTTGCCTGTTGAAATGATTATATTTTAGGTCTTTCATGTGCATCGAATCGCTGACAGAATATCATCTTCAAAAATATCGACGTCAAAAATATCGAAGCCAAAATCTCCAGATCAAGAACATCAAAGTTCTATCTACATTATGGTAAGTACGAAAATATCGGAAAAAAAATATTGTTGTTAAAAATGCAGTTTTTTTTAAATGTTTAAAAATAATGTAAAATAAAGTAAATAATACATATATATAAAATAAACATAGTTAAACATGTTTAAAATTATAAGTAAAACATATTATGTAAAAAAGAAAATTAAACATATACATATAAAATATAATATATATACTAACTTAATCATATTTACAATTAATTATTGTAATAACTGGTAAAACATTTTATAAATTATAAATAAATACATACACATACAACAATATTATACATAAAAATATAAAAATATATATACCAAATAATTTTTTTTTTATTAAACACTATATTAACGAAAACAGTAAATATTGGATAGCAGAGGGGTAAAAATTACAATTACAACTCCATAGACTGCGACAGTAGGCAAAGTGTTGGATAGCGTAAGGGAAAAATTACTATTCCGACTCCAGAGAGTGTGACAGTAGGGAAAGTGTTGGATAGCGTAGGGGTAAAAATTACTATTCCCACTCCAGAGAGTGCAAAAGGTGCAAAAGTAGGGAAGTGTTGGATAGCATAGGGGTAAACATTACTATTCCCACTCCAGAGAGTGCATCAGTAGGCAAAGTGTTGGATAGCGTAGGGGAAAAAATTACTATTGAAAATCCAGAAAGTGCAACAGTAGGAAAGTGTTGGATAGCGTAGGGGTAAAAATTACTATTCCAACTCCAGAGAGTGCAACAGTAGGGAAAGTGCTGGATAGCGCTGGGGTAAAAATTACTATTCCCACTCCGGAGAGTGCATTAATAGGGAAAGTGTTGGATAGCGTAGGGGTAAAAATTACTATTCCAACTCCAGAGAGTGCAACAGTAGGGAAAGTGCTGGATAGTGCTGGGGTAAAAATTACTACTCCGACTCCAGAGAGTGCAATAGTAGGGATAGTGTTAGATAGCGTAGGGGTAAAATGTACTATTCCAACTCCAGAGAGTGCAACAGTAGGGAAAGTGTTAGATAGCGTAGAGGTTAAAATTATTATTCCAACTCCAGAGAGTGCAACAGTAGGAAAAGTGTTGGATAGCGTAGGGGTAAAAATTACTATGTCCACTCCAGAGAGTGCAACAGTAGAGAAAGTGTTAGATAGTGTTGGGGTAAAATGTAATATTCCAACTCCAGAGAGTGCAGCAGTAGGGAAAGTGTTGGATAGCGTAGAGGTTAAAATTACTATTCCAACTCCAGAGAGTGCAACAGTAGGGAAAGTGTTGGATAGGGTAGGGTTAGAAATTAATATTCCAAATCCAGAGAATGCAACAGTAGGGAACGTTTTGGATAGCGTAGGGGTAAAAATTACTATTGAAAATCCAGAAAGTGCAACAGTAGGAAAGTGTTGGATAGCGTAGGGGTAAAAATGACTATTCCAACGCCAGAGAGTGCAACAGTAGGGAAAGTGTTGGATAGCGTAGGGGTAAAAATTACTATTCCAACTCCAGAGAGTGCAACAGTAGGGAAAGCGTTGGATAGCGTAGCGGTAAAAATTACTATTCCCACTCCAGAGTGTGCAACAGTAGGCGAAGTGTTGGATAGCATAGGGGTATAAATTACTATTCCCACTCCAGAGAGTGCAACAGTAGGGAAAGTGTTGGATAGTATTGGGGTAAAAATTACTATTTCTACTCCAGAGAGTGCAACAGTAGGAAAAGTGTTGGATAGCGTAGGGGTAAAAATGACTATTCCAACTCCATAGAGTGCAACAGTAGGGAAAGTGTTGGATAGCGTATGGGTAAAACTTACTATTAAAACTCCAGAAAGTGCAACAGTCTGAAAGTGTTGGATAGCGCAGGGGTAAAAATTACTATTCCAACTCCAGAGAGTGCAACAGTAGGGACATTGTTGGATAGCGTAAGGGTAAAAATTACTATACCAACTCCAGAGAGTGCAACAGTAGGGAAAGGGTTGGATAGCGTAGGGGTAAAAATTACTATTCCAACTCCAGAGAGTGCAACAGTGGCGAAAGGGTTGGATAGCGTAGGGGTAAAAATTAATATTGAAACTCCAGAGAGTGCAACAGTAGGGAAAGTGTTGGCTAGCATTGGGGTAAACATTACTATTCCAACTCCAGATAGTGCAACAGTAGGAAAAGTGTTGGATAGCTTAGGGGTAAAAATGACTATTCCAACTCCATAGAGTGCAAGAGTAGGGAAAGTGTTGGATAGCGTAGGGGTAAAACTTCCTATTAAAACTTCAGAAAGTGCAACAGTCTGAAAGTGTTGGATAGCGCAGGAGTAAAAATTACTATTCCAACTCCAGAGAGTGCAACAGTAGGGAAATTGTTGGATAGCGTAAGGGTAAAAACCTACTATACCAACTCCAGAGAGTGCAACAGTAGGGAAAGGGTTGGATAGCGTAGGGGTAAAAATTACTATTCCAACTCCAGAGAGTGCAACAGTGGCGAAAGTGTTGGATAGCGTAGGGATAAAAATCAATATTGAAACTCCAGAGAGTGCAACAGTAGGGAAAGTGTTGGCTAGCATTGGGGTAAACATTACTATTCCAACTCCAGATAGTGCAACAGTGGGGAAAGTGTTGGATAGAGTAGAGGTAAAAATTACTATTCCATCTCCAGAGAGTGCAACAGTAGGGAAATGGTTTGATAGCGTAGGGGTAAAACTTACTATTCCGACTCCAGAGAGTGCAACAGTAGGGAAAGGGTTGGAAAGCACAGGGGTAAAAATTACTATTCCCACTCCAGAGAGTGCAACAGTAGGGAAAGTGTTGGATAGCGTAGGGGTAAATATCACTATTACTATTCCAACTCTAGGGAGTGCAACAGTAGGGAAAGTTTTGGATAGCATTGGGGTAAAAAATACTATTCCAACTCCAGAGAGTGCAACAGTAGGGAAAGTGTTGGATAGCGTATGGGTGAAAATTAAAATTCCCACTCCAGAGAGTGCAACAGCAGGGAAGCTGTTGGATAGCGTAGGGGTAAAAATGACCATTCCAACTCCAGAGAGTGCAACAACAGGGAAAGTGTTGGATAGCGTAGGGGTGAAAATAACTTACTAATAATTAAAGTGCATTTTTTTAAAATAAATAATAATTGAATTATTAAATAACAATAAGTAAATTAACAATACCAATACATAATTACTTATAATCGTTACCAATTAATAATTAATTAACAATTACATTGATGATAAATATAATTAAATAATAATTATTAAAAAAAAATAATTACCAAAAAATAAATAAATAACAAATGATTAACTACCAATACCAAAAAATAATAATTATTAAAAAATATTTAGCAATTAATAATTAACAATACATTATTGATAAATACCAATCGATACTAATTAATCAACGTTAATTACCAATTAATAATTATTAAACAATAAATGAATTTCCAAAACAAAAAATACTAATTATCAAAAAGTTATTGCTAATGAATAATTAATTAAAAATACATTAATTATCAATAGTCAACAATAAAATAAATAGTTACTTATTTACAATTAAATTACTTCCCACCCTATTGCCCTATAACATCACAACACACTTCAATAATAAATGAATACACTTAATATAATTACCAATAAAAAATTAATACACAACATAATTACCAATTAATCAATTAATAACAATTACCAATTAATACAAATGAATTACCAATTTCTAATTATTTAGCAGCGGGCGGCGCGCCGAAGGCGCGCCAAAGGCAAGCCCGTCTGCGCCCGTCCGCGGCAGTTCGGGGCACAGGGCCAGAACCCCTGTCCATTCCACCCCGACTGCCATTAACAATATGACATACAGGAAGTATACCACTAAGGATTTGCTAGACTTGCGTCCCAATGTTAAAGACAGCTGTCGCCATAGTTTGTCAGTAGACTCTCCCACGAAGAATTGTGCGTCCTGTCACTTTACGATTAAGGAGAGAAAAAATGGTGAGTCTAGAGGGAAGAGTTTGAAAATGTCACTACTCAATTGTAGATCCCTCAAAAAACACAGATTAGAGATACATGATCTTGTGGTGGATGATGAGCTCGATGTGCTCTTTTTAACAGAGACGTGGCTTGACACAGCCTCGACTCCAGAAACCTTGGAGGCGGTCCCGATAGGATACAGTTTGCTTAGAATTGACAGAGAAAAACAGATAGGAGGAGGATTGGCTATAATTCATAAGAGCGACCTACATTGCACTTTAGAGAAGACTACCTTACCGAACAGTGAGAGTGGGTTCTTCGCGATTAAAACTAGTTCCAAAAGCAATATTAATGGACTTTTAGTATACAGGCCCCCTGGTAAGTCCTCTCAATTTGCTACTCAGCTGACAGAATTAATAACACAACATGCGCTCCGACATAAGAAATTTCTTATTTTAGGAGACCTCAATCTTCATTTTGAAGATCGCAAATGTAGGGAGGCACAGGCCGTGATCCAGGCTCTGAAACCATTATCTCTAACACTGCAATCTACATCTCCTTCTCATCAACTTGGTCATCTTCTTGACCCGGTTTTCGCTAACTGGGAGGATCTTAAAATAAACACCCCGTTGCAAATCACATGGTCTGATCATTTTGTTATCCCCTTTGAAGTGGAAAATGCTCTACAGAAATGCAGTACGACCAACTCTAATGTGCTTAATTCTAGACCCTTAAAACGCAGAGACTGGAAGAACTTCACAGAGGAAAAGTTTAAATCTGCCCTGTGTAGAGAACCTCCTCCCGACAACGACACTCTGCTCAAGGCATGGGAGGACTATGAAAAATGGATATCCAAAGCTCTGGACACAGTAGCACCATGGACATCTAAACCCCCTGTCAGAAAGACTCAAACTGCTCCTTGGTTCTCCAAAGAACTTCAGGAAGCTAAAGCTAAATGTAAAAACATTGAACGCGGATGGAGAAAAAACTATGATCCAGAGGACAAGAAAAAATACAAAAAGGAATTAAAAATGTATCACAAACTTATAAGAGCAGCGAAAGGTGAGCATTTTAAAGAACGGATTGAATCCGCAAAAAACCCCACTAAGGAACTTTTTTCAATATATAAAGAGCTTACGGTGCCCTCCAGACTTGAGGCTCAAGACACATACTCTAATGAGTTATGTGATGAGATTGCGGACTTCTTTGTGAAAAAAGTAGAGCTAATACATGCCACTTTCACAGACAGCTCACACGACTCTCAATCCATAGTAAGAAATGCTCCCGTTACCAAGCTCCAGCTAACAAGTTTTTCAGTCCCTAAGAGATCAGACCTGCTTTCCATCATGAGAGGAATTCATTCTGGATCCCCTCGGGACGTAATCTCCCCCAACCGATGTACAGGAGTTTTTGATAGTATGATCGGGCAGATTGAACAGCTTATTACTCTCTCTTTTCAGGAGTGCCATGTGCTGGAAGCTTGGAAAACTGCACAGGTTATACCCCTGAAAAAGAAAGCAAACATTCATATCTCCCAACTACAAAACCTCCGCCCTATTTCCCTCCTCCCTTTTTGCGGGAAAGTTGTAGAGAAGGTTGTGAATAAGCAACTTATGAAATTTATTGAAGAGAACTCCCGTCTTCACCCTACCCAGTCTGGATTCAGAGCAGGATATTCAACTGAATCCGCGGTCCTCTTTTCCATTGAACGCCTGAGACAACTGGTTGATGGGGGGCAGACAGCAGCGTTGGTACTTTTAGATCTTAGTGCAGCATTTGACACCGTGCTGCACTCAACGCTGCTGTCACGCCTCTCCGACATGGGAATAGAGGGTCCAGCCCTGGAGTGGATAAAATCCTTTTTGGAAAATAGGAATTTTCAGGTGCATTGCCCTCCTTACAAATCATCCCCTCGTAAGTTGAGGCATGGAGTTCCACAAGGCTCAAGTTTGAGCCCCACGCTGTTCAATATTTATATGGAGCCTCTGGCACATATTGTGGAATCCTATGGTGTGGATATCGTCACATACGCTGACGATACCCAATTAATAATCCAACTCGCCAACAACCAGCCTGAGGAAGCCGCTAATTTTTCCAACTGTATGCGGGCGGTGGCAGGATGGATGAATAGCAACTGCCTCCGCCTAAATGGCGATAAAACGGAGTTGCTGGTGGTCGGTAAGGCCTCCTCCATCTGGTCGCAGGACTGGTGGCCTACGGAATTGGGGCCAATCCCCCGCCCAGCAGAGGCTGTCAAAAATTTGGGAATTATGATCGATGCTGAGCTTTCCTTTAAGCAACAAATTAATAAAATTACTGGAAAATGCTTCGGAATATTGAAAACTCTCCGCAAAGTTCTCGATCTGCTCCCCTTCGGTGCCAGGAAGAAACTTATCCATGCCCTGGTCACGCCACATTTGGATTATGGTAATGCCCTTCTTCTTGGCTTGAGCAAAAAAGGCATTCAACAGCTACAGGGTATCCAAAATGCCGCAGCCCGCTTGGTACTCAATCTCCCACGCAGGGCATCCGGTAAGACAGCTTTGCGTAAACTTCATTGGCTCCCCATTGTGGAGCGCATTAAATTTAAGGCACTTTGTATGGCCCATCGTATTGCCCAGGGAAAAGGCCCCAACTATCTGCAAAGACTCCTTACTATCCACCGCCCCACCCGAAATCTCAGATCCGCCGGAGTGATGTTATTCCAACTTCCCCGTGTTCACAAAACCAGAATGGGAGGTAGCTCCTTCCGTTTCTTGGCTTGCAAACACTGGAATAGCCTTCCCCTAAACCTTCGTATGGAGCCCTCCGAAACGAGATTTAGACAATATTTAAAAACTTATCTCTTCCCCAAATAAATAATACCCTTGTACTTTCTTTCTCATCTGGGAGTAGTAGCATTCCAGCGCGGGGACACACCGTCATAGGTGTAACCAAGCGCTTTAAAAATTGTTTTATTATTATTATTATTATTAAATTAATTATCAATACCAATAAATAAAAATAAATAATTACTTAATTACATTTAAATTACTTCCCACCCTATTCCCCTATAAACCCGCAGCCCGCTACAGAACTAAAACGCAAAATTTAATTGAAATAATTACTAATTTCTAAAAAAAGAATAATTAATTTACTATGATTAAATTACTTCCCACCCTATTCCCCTATAAACCCACAACCAGCTACAGTATTAAAACGCATAATTTACTTTTAAAAACAAATTACTAACTTCTGAAAATGTTATACATATATTCTAAAACTTGTACAGTTAACAAAAAATATAAACACAAACATATAAAATACATAATAAAATACATAACACTAATATAAATATCGATATTAGTAACATCGATATTTTTGCTATCGATATTACTAACTTTGATATTAACCAAACGATATTTCTTACCTTCAGGTCGATATTCTTGATTTCGATATTGTGCCCCTACAATATTTCCAACTCAATAATATTGGAGGTCGTAATTATAAACTTGATATTTAGACTGTTCACCCATCGAGAGATCACAGAGCTTCAGCCCCACCGATAGCTCTTCATGCTTTAACTGTTTTCAACTTGGACCGTGGCAACAGGATTGTCCAGACTTGGAGGCCCATTAGGATGTAGGGCAGTTTGCCATCACCCGCATGGCTGTGGTGATCCGCCCTACATCCTAGCCAGCACGCCACCCACTTCCCCCCACTATATTGGTAAGCCGGGGGTACCGCCGCGGACAGGAAGACCGTCTGTCGCTTTTCTGCCCAGTCGAAAAGTTGACCGGGCGGAAAAGAGTTCAATATGGTTTTGGTGTCTGCCAGACACCGCCATCCATATCAGGATGCAGGCAGGGGGCAGCCTTTCCGTGGTGCAGATTTCAAGTTTGGGGGGCCATTGCAGGACCCCAGGATGTAGGGGGGATGGGAGGGGGCACATGAGGGTACCTATGGTACCCCCCTGCATGTGCATGCACAACATGCATTTTTTGGCATTGCGGCGGGTGCTGCTGAAAGCAACGCCTGCCGCAATGTTAAAAATGAAGGAGGCGCCCACCAGTGTGGCGGGCGCATCCTAATCTCCCCCACTGGACCCCCGCACATATGGGGTTTGGTTCCTTTTTACGTCAGGATGGCGGGCGGACAAAGTAGCCATGGTGTCTGAGCAGATTATATTCAACACAAACAAAAGGCAAACAACTGTGTTACCTCAATTCTGCTTAGTGAAATCCTGCAGTATAATACTATAGTGCTCCAGGAGCGCAAAAAGTGGGTTCACATGCCCGTTGAGCCTCCGCAGTATATTGTGCAATATGGACTATGATGAGCATTTTAACCCAATCTTATCATAAGTGCACCAAATCATCCATTATGCACAAACACAGTCACCAACTAACAACATTAAACAACTCACAGGTCGTGGATCCTCGTTGAACATACGCTTATTTTACTTTATTTAGATTTCCCCTCATGAAGGACTCATCAAGAGTCCGAAATGCATTGGGATGTTTAAGAAAAATATTGTTTGTCAAACAACAAGCATGAAAAATGTATAAGGAATGAAATGAATAATTCATCATCATATGCATAAATGATGATTTGAAATTTATTTACAACGTTCAGAAGAGTTTTGTCTACATTTGGATACCTATGTGAAAATCACATTTTGCGAATTAACACCTGCGCCCAGAGGGACATCCTCTAAGTCTAGAGAATGCTTTGATTTAGTTCATAATGAAGTCTCCAACATAAAGGAGAACTGTGTTTATTAGACCAAGATCCTTGTTAGAACCGGGGGTCTCTAGTTGGCAGAGGTAGGTACCACTGTCCAAATAGGGGACCCTTGCTTCTAGTCAGGGTAAGGATGAAACACTCTTTAGATAACCTCTGCTAACCCCCTTGGTAGCTTGGTACAAGCAGTCAGGCTTATTAAAGGCATTGTGTAAAGTATTTGTACCAACACTCACAGTAACACAGTGAAAATTGTTTCCAGTTGAGCTGTCTTTCCTCTAGTCTGGAGGCTTTGGAGAAATCTCCCAGTCGTCCCCGGCAGAACTGCTCTCCCCTTAGTTTGGGAGCTTCGGGCGAACTCTCCAATCAACCTCAGTTGAGCTGCTTCTCTTTTCCATCTTTTGAGGAGTTCTGTAAATTGGCACAGACTGTATCATCTGGCTCTCCGCTGGATCCTCTTCCGCATAAATTCTGGAAAATATTCCAGGAAGAACTTTTCTACCCTGTGTACTCTATCTGTCACCAGTCGCTTGTTACTGCAACTGTTCCGGAGAGTTGGAAGCTGGCGGTGGTCTCCCCCCTCCTGAAACAACCTACACTCGACCCCACCTGTCTGTCAAATTACAGGCCCATCTCCCTGCTCCCTTTTCCGGTTAAGATCCTGGAGAAGTTTGTCACCCGCTCTCTATCCAGTTTCCTAGAGGACAACACCAGGTTGGATGTGGCCCAGTTTGGGTTCCGACCAGCGCATGGGACGGAATCTGCGTTGGTGGCCGTGTTGGACAATCTTCGTTCGTGGGTCGACACAGGTCGGGCAGCCTTTTTAGTGTTGCTCGACATGTCGGCCGCGTTTGACACGGTCAGCCACTCCACCCTCATTGAGAGACTGGAGGAGATCGGGGTTACGGGGCTGGCCAGGGACTGGTTAGTCTCATATCTCAACAACAGACAGCAGGTGGTGGCTTTGCCGCCTTTTAAGTCGGATGTGGGGAAAGTTGGACAGGGGGTACCGCAGGGCTCGGCCATCAGCCCCGTATTATTCAATCTGTACCTCCGCCTTTTGATCCTATTGATAAAATCTTTTGGCATCTCGGTGTTTAATTACGCCGACGATACCCAATTAGTCTTTTCTTTGGAGGGCAAAGACGCTGTCTCTTTAGAGACATTCCACCGCTGTATGACTGCCACATCGAACTGGCTGCGCTCCAACTCCCTCCAGGTTAATGGATCTAAGACGGAGGTGCTGTACTGCTCCAATGACCGTGTCCCGCGCGCACTACCGGATGATTTCTGGCCCCCTTCCTTCTCCGGGGCGGCGACTGCAGCAGAGTCTGCTCGAAATATGGGGGTCATGTTTGGCCCCAACCTACAACTGGACTTTTTCGTCAACAAAACCGTAGCCACCTGCATGATGCTGCTTCGGATGTTGCGGAAGGTACTACCACTGCTCCCAGCGCAGGCTAGGCCAGAGGTAGTGCGGGACCTGATCCTAAGTAGATTGGATTATTGCAACGCACTGCTCCTGGAGGCGCCTAGTACGCTGGTGGGCAAACTGCAGCGGGTCCAAAATATGGCAGCTAAGCTGGCACTTTCTCGACCGCGCCCTGCCTCTTCCACCACGAATCTTCAGGATTTACACTGGCTGCCTGTACATCAGCGTATCCTTTTTAAAGCATCCTGCTTGGTTTTTAGAGCTTTACATGGACAGGGCCCAGTTTTGCTGCAGAACTTATTCTCTTGGTATTCCACCTCTTGGAGCCTACGCTCCTCCTCTGCCTGTTTGGTGACGATCCCCAGAGTTCAGAGGATAAGGATGGGTGGCTGGTCGTTTAGCTTTGCGGCCGCCAGACTTTGGAATTCTCTCCCGCTCTTGCTAAGGAGTCAGGTGGAATTCCCAGCTTTTAAAAAAGGGCTCAAAACCCATCTGTTCCCAAGAGCAGTCTGAGCTCTGCATCGGTGGTTCGGCTTGTTGTGTCAAAGCGCCAGGATGCCCTCCGTGTGACAGTATAGCGCTATATAAGTATGCAAATAAATACATACATACAAAACACCACAAACTGACTCTACAACAGTTTAGAAAAATAAAGGTATTTAATTTGAACTACACAAGACCAAAACGACAAAAACCCAACATACACAGTTCAAGAATATGGTTGCGAAAGAGTTCTTAAAGATGCGATAAAAATAATCCACAGTTGCGTGAAAAGTTCACAGTTGCTTCACGTTTAGCCAAGAGTACCTTTAAGTGTGACAAAGTTCCAAAGCAGAAGCCGGTGCGGTGGAAAACAAGCAATGCGTTGCTCCTGAGACCATGGGGAGGCATTGGCGACTGTCCAGCTGCAGCAGCGGGCGTGTTGCGACGAATCCGGTCTTTATGGGGAGGAAGGCGATGACTTGTATGGATTCCAGTGCGTAGGTTCCGTAGGAAGTTTGGTCTCGCAAAGGCACGATGCAATGGTCTGTAGGGGCTGCGATGATCTCCGGGGCGACGATGCGCGACCCAGCGGTGATCTTATCCAGCGATGACAGGCTCTGTGACGATGCTCGGAGAGATGGTAATCTTCCCACAAACGAAGGGTGCAATGTTTCCGGCAGCGGCAACAGGCGCTGCGATGATCTTGGCCATCGTAGAGGTGGGAATTTCCGTGCACTGTCGGGAATGCGCTCCGCAAGCGAGCGATGCGATAACTTTTCTGTAGCAAAGTCTCTCAAATCTTGGTTTCCAGCTTCCCAACACAAGTACCACTTCCAGAGGCACCACAACTGGCCCAAGCACTCTAGGAAGGACAGAGCTCTCACAGCAGAGCTCAGGGAAGCTGGGAGTGAAGTCCTTTTGTTCCTGGGACTTCAAAACAGGGAGCCAGCTCACAACAGGCCCTTGGAGATTCCTTCAAGTAAGGGGTCAAAGCAACAACAAAGTCCTTCCCCTCTCCTAGGCAGCAAAGCAACAGCAGGTCAGTCCAGCATCACACAGCAGGGCAGTCCTTCTTCTTCAGTCTCCCAGCTTTCTCCTTGGCAGAGGTTCCTTCTTGTTTCCAGGATGATCTAATTTTCTGTAGTAAGGGGTCCTGTACTTATACCTCTTAAAGTCTTTGATCCCTTTGTGAAGGAGGGCTCTGAGCCCGGTCTGAACCAGTTCTGAGTGCTCCTTTAGCACTTTGTTTTCCCGGCCTCTCCCTTCCTTTCAGGGAGAGGGGCAAGGCACGTCAGCCGCCCAGCAGGAAGTGGAGCCAACATTGTGGAAGGCAGGCACAGCCCTATTCAGGCCCAGGTGCTATCCCTTCCCACCACTCAAGATGCAGATGCAGTCATTCAGCATAGGTCTGACCCAGCCAGCCTCCTGGGGGCTCCCAGCCCCTGTCACTCTCAAACCAGACAGCCAATTCACAAACAGGCCAAGGCACACAGAAGGGTCAGACAAGAGAACAGCAACTTTCTAAAAGTGCTGTTCTCAAACACAGGATTTAAAAACAACCTTTCCTAAAAGATGCGTTATTAAATTCTGAGTTCAGGGATACCAGACTTTTATGTCCTATCTTGCTCCCATGGGAGGATATGCTGGTAGCCACTGTAGCCAGCTTCCCCATGATAGCCTATGGGGCAAGATAGCCTTACAATAGTGAAAAATGAAAATGGCTGTAACTCACTACCAGAGCATCTCACCTGCACAAGTAATGCTCTACCTTTCACCTACACTGCGCCCTGCCTCAGGGGGTACCTTGGGCCTTCCATAGGGGTGACCAGTGTGCACAGAAAGGGTAGGCCTGGCCAGTGGGGACACTGACCAGGAGGACATGGCAGTTCACAGACTGCACACAGGCACGGCGGTGACAGGCCTGAGACACCATTTTAGGGCTACTCATGTGGGTGGCACAATCAGTGCTGCAGGCCCACTAGTAGCATTTATTATCACCAGCCCTGGCACAGTCAGTGCACTTTACTAGGGACTTCTTGGTGACACATATATGTCAATCATGGATAACCAATCACAATATCAATTTACACAGGGAGCACTTGCACTTTGACACTGAACAGCAGTGGCAAAGTGCCCAAAGCATCTAAACCAGCAAAAACGAAATCCAGCACAGCATCAGAAATATAGGAGGTAGAGGCAAAAAGAAAGGGGGAAACCACGCCAAAGATGCCGGGTCTAACAATCCTCAAGCACCAACTGGCATTTAGAGCTCACAGAACATTCTACTGTGAGCTTCACAGGAAGGATCTAAAGAGCAGTGGGGAAAATGAAAGGTGGGAGGGAACAAAGTAAGGAGAAAGATAGCGTGTGAAGGAGGGGAAGAGGGAAGGTAATTCCCAATACTTAGATTACAACAATATGCAATCCAGAAAAAAGTTGCCAAAATTAAAAAAAATAATGTTAGAACAATATAATAGTGGCCCACCAGCCCTCACAGTGCTAGAAAGCAGTGGATGAAGTGGGCTGACCCACTGCCCCATGCAGTTTGCGGTATAGGGAAGCAAAATGTGAATGATACTTAAACAGATCAATGGATGAAGACCGCTGAAAAAAAAGGCCATGGCTATGGGTATATATTTATACATATTTATTATGATTTTGGGGGGAGAATATGAGCCTGGTGGGACGGCTGAAGCTCTCTCCTGGTTAGACCTAAACATTGAATATTTTTTTTTTTGCTTCTTTTTCTCTGATTTCCAATCTGTAGAAGACAATCGAGTTATATTCGTGGGGAAGGCGTATGTGATTCTATTCGGGATTGCTTTGAAAATTACTAAGAAAATAAATATGTTTCCAAATATTCTACTTATTTTATACCAAAGGAAAAAAAGCAACATTGTTTTTTGTAATTTTTGATTGTATTTCTCTAAAGCTTAAATGCATTTGATCTATAGTCAAGATGAACTGCTCACATTCAGGCGAGGCCGAATACAATGTATTCCTTCGAAAACACTGCCCTGTAAAGCTCCAGCTAGTAGTTGTGGGAGGTTAATCTGCAAATGTTTTTGAGATTTGAGTCATTTGTTAGAAAACTCGACAGTATGGCCAAACAGACGCGCAATGAAAACACATCCAATGACGTTTTCTATTTTAAAATCTAAAACACAGTTAAGAGGCACTGTTTATATACTTATTTTTATTTATTTTGCTACCTAGTATCACCAGCTCTCTTTTAACCCTTTCCTTTGCTGCTTTTGCCTTTTATATCAGTCGACTGACAGTGTATCCAGAATGTCACCCGATTGTCTGAGCTCACAGAGTGAGCTAGCCTCTGAAACCGAGGCATTGTTTATTGGCAATTACCATGAAAGTCCTTCCTGTAATTAACCCCAGCTTGGTGGAAAGTACTATTTGCGCATCAGCTCTCTCATAAGCAGCAGCTCCATTTCTATTATTGTATGAGGGGATGAGTCACCGCGGAAGAATGCCCATCAGAGGCCATTATTTTAACTAGCTTTTGTCTGGGTGATATATTAGTCACCGGTACCTAGAAGACTGCAAAGCAGCCATTTTCTTTTCTTTATGACAGCCACGCAACCCGACAGCATTTATGTTACTTTCAAAGCTACGTGTGCGTCCAGTTCTCACTCCCTAAAAAAATGTGCATCTTTGACTAAATAAAACCATCCTTAAATAAGTTCAAGATCGTTTTAGAAGGCACTTAAAAAGTAATAGAAAAGTTCTCAGAATTTATATTTTCTAGGTGAATTTTAGACATGCGTGAGGGGGTGCATTCCAAACTCAGTGGACCCTTTTGAGTCAATGATGTTTAATTTGCATACCGTTTAAAAGGCAGCATTCAGCATGGTAATAAAGTTTATCACAGCTGTGAAAATGAACAGATCTGACGAAGGAATGTCCCATAAATGATTTACTGTTTTCTTGAAAGGTGTGGGTGGAACTGGAAACCTATAAATGATCCTGTGAAATGCATTTTGTTTTTATTTTGGATTCAAGGAATTTACCGTCAATCTGACTTACAATTGAGGTCGCCATTCAAAAGAGGGATGTTTTCGCACTGTTTAGTGTGGATGTTTCCAGTCACCTTTGAGACTGTCGGCATGCGACTATTTTTTATGAAGCTAACATGCAGGGAATGGGTTAGCCGATGTTTTAGTTGTCAGTAATCACTGAAATATTCAGAGAATGCTTAGGGTCCCAGGAAACCCACACCACAGCATAGAGCTGGGTAGACCATATCAGTGGCGTAGCAAGGTCAGGTGGTACACAGTGCGGAAAATTTCTTGTCACCCCGGCTTGACAAAATGGCAAAAATACGTGTTTAAAACACATAATTTTGCCATTTTGACACCTCCCACAGTGATGGCACTTGTCACCCCTGTTAAAAAACACATAATATTTTTAATTGTTTCACCCCCCTCATCAATGACACCCGGGGAGGCCCGCAGCCACCGCACCCTCCTTCCTGCCCTACTGGACCATATATGCTGGAGGCTACTGTATGCCAATGCTGCCCAGTTGCAGCAACCCCACCCCCGCCAATGAAGCAAGCTAACGTTTTGTGCCCAGAAGTAGAAAGAGCAATCCTGGATCAGAAGGCCAACAAAGCACCCAGCCTCGACTCTGTACCGGTCAATATATTTTGCTTAGGCCACAAGGTTTGACCTGTATCTCTGTTCATGATATTCAGCGCGGTCGTAAGAACAAACAATGTCCAACACTCCTGGCGATCTGCCCTTATAGCCCCCATCCAAAAAGTGGAGCAAGCTACTAGCATGCAATTACAGATCAATTTCGTTCTTGGATGGCACTGGGAAATTTACTGGTGAATAGACTGTGTGCCTGAGTAGACAAAAACACGGTTATCATTGATGCTCAGGCAGGGTTCTGCAAGAGCATCAGCACCATCGACCAAGGCATATGCATCAAATGCTCAAAGATGATTAACCATCCACTATATCTATATTTTATTGATCTTAAATCGGCTGTCGATCTGGTCAACAGAACCAAACTATAGGAAGTGCTCAAGAAACAAAGAGTTGAAAAAAACCTCCTGCAATCCATTAAAGTACTGCATATAGACATGTGCGTTTGTACTCGTTACATAAGTGGAGGAGAATGCACCCCTTATGTTGACATCTGATCGGGGGTATGTCAGGGATGTGTCCTTGCCCCGTTGCTATTCTCTGTCTTTTTGAATGACTCAGAGGAATTTTTATTTGAAGGGGTTACAGATGCATTGAAACTGGGCATCAAAAAATAGTTATCCTATTCTTTGCATATGATGCAGCAATTCTATCCTTCATGCAAAATTATCTGCATAGGAGATTGGACAGCCTTGAAAGCTACTGTACATAAAAAATACCTTGTCATAAATGTAGAAAATACGAACATAATGCTGATTTGACCATCCCTATCATTGATAAAGAGTTGCTGGCAAGGTACGCAAAATAGTTAAGGTGACTATCTGGGAATCTCTTTCAACAACATGTTGTTTTGGTATGCCGACATTGATAAAGCAGGTGCCATCCTACAGTGTCCTGCCAATTAAATTCTAAGGCTTAAGTTTAAAATCAGCCTTTGCTCATTGAGCATTGTGCTCCAAGTATACAAGCAAAAAACAGTGGCCACAGCAAACTACGGTGCAGAACTATGGGAGTACAGCAACAGTAAGCAGCTCCAAATGAGGGAACATGCACTTTTTACATCATTATTACACCTGAGCCCTGGCACACCACTTCTCCCCCTGCATCTGGAAACTGACATGGTTCCTATCTCTGAGCGTATAGCTCTTGCTCCAGTACTGTATTGGCTACGATTAAACCGCAACCAGCATGGAGAGCCCTTTTTTTAAATCAATACTCGAAGTGTTCCCAGCTGGGAAAATGTATCATAACCCATGTGCACCCTACGTAAGAAGTTGTGTCCAAATATCTAGGACTTCTATGGTCATATCCAGCCACCATTAACAGTTCGATCACTTCCATGATAAAGGAAGTTTTCTGCCCAACAAACTTAAGACACACATTGGGATAGCATGCCCCTCCATTCTGTCTTGCACACATAGCACATCCTGGACATGGAACAATACCTGAATGATATCAGGCCCACCGCACACTCCACTTTATATTTAACATTTCATCTAGTTATTCTACCCATCAAAATGTATATCACCAAATTCTCTAATGGCTTTTCAGCCTCTGAACTCTGTGACTGCACAGTGGGTGGCAAGGAGTTTATAACACACTTTATGCTATTTTGCACCAATACTAAGCATCTACTCACAAAGTGGCTCATCCACCTTTCAAACGATTCTCAATTACATCTTGCACAGTTGCAGTAACACTTTGCACCAGATCAGCTCTACATAATGAACGGGTTACACACCATTCTCTTCACCGTTTAATTTCTGTATTCTTAATCATAAACTTTCTTCGTGTTGCGTGCTCACTGTTTGACATGCTAAGCCCATACTGCATGTAATGAACTAAACACCAAAATTATGGGGCTTCGTTTTAGCCCCAATCCAGTGGCGACAGCATTTTTTTCAAAACTGCATTTGCATCAATTTACTTATTCTGTCATTTTCTTCGCTTCATTTTTCAATCCTTGTTTTCATGCACAATATTTCTTCCTCTTATTTCATTATCCTTTTTCAAGCCACACCCTCATGCAAGGAAATGCAATTTTCCAAGTTTCTCATGTTTTGGTCGGCCATCCGAACCTTTCTTCCCAAAAACACGTACAAAAGCAAGGTTCTGTTCAAGCAGTTTATTAAACCCAATGCATTTCGGACCCATCAGGTCCTTCGTCAGGGGAAGACTGTAAATGACAATAAGACATGTTTTAACATCATATTTAAATATATAAACTTAACTTATTTTACTAATTTACATGTTATCTATCAGATACACACCATGTCCCTCATAATTACCAATGTAACTTGTGTTGCGTTCGGGTACCCCCTCCCATCTGATACCTCACTTTTAATTTTCCTAGCTGTGCGCTCGATCATTAGTTCTCAACCAACAACTCTTTAAACTCCATCTTCATTCTCACGTTGTTTTCCCTGCTCTCTTTCCATTTCTGTTCCTTACCACCCTCTTCTTCCCACAATACTCTTTTCACCTACCAAAAACCGTTCTAGAACCCTCTTTACTCGAGTCACTCCTTCCCCACCCTCTCCATTTCTCTCGCTTTTTCCCGCTATGCGTACCTGCTCAGAAGAAATCATCCTCCCCTCTCGTGGCAACGGAAACTACACCTTCATCGTTCCTCCCCTCTTTTAAATGGAACATTCCGCCCTTTTGACACTCCCCTTAATCACGCACCATTATTCCCACATAAATAATCCTTAATTAAATGAAAATCCTACAACTCCCATAATACCCTGTGCTTTCATCCCCAAACGCCGTAATTAATCCAGTGAAACAAACTGAACATCTTAAACTCATACAGTCCAATAAAAACAATAGTGTGAAAAATAACTAAAATATGTTAATCATATGTCTAACATGTTGTGTAATTATTTGTCATTTTCAACTAAAGCCTTTGAAAATAAACAAGCTAGATGAACCAGTTCTTTCAGCCTTGCATGAAGATTCCGGTGTTCTCTCAATGTTCCTTGTTTTTCATTTATTTTAACGGGTGCTAACCCGGTGGGGCTTAAACGTCGACAACTACACATAATGAACGGGTTGCACACCATTCTCTTCACTGATTAATTTCTGTATTCTTAATCATAAACTTTCTTCGTGTTGCGTGCTCACTGTTTGACATGCCAAGCCCATACTGCACGTAATGAATGGATTGGGGCTAAAACGAAGCCCCATAATTTTGGTGTTTAGTTCATTACGTGCAGTATGGGCTTGGCATGTCAAACAGTGAGCACGCAACACGAAGAAAGTTTATGATTAAGAATACAGAAATTAAACGGTGAAGAGATTGGTGTGCCCGTTCATTATGTGTAGTTGTCGACGTTTAAGCCCCACCGGGTTAGCACCCGTTAAAATAAATGAAAAACAAGGAGCATTGAGAGAACACCGGAATCTTCATGCAAGGCTGAAAGAACTGGTTCATCTAGCATGTTTATTTTCAAAGGCTTTAGTTGAAAATGACAAATAATTACACAACATGTTGGACATATGATTAACATATTTTAGATATTTTTCACACTATTGTTTTTATTGGACTGTATGAGTTTAAGATGTTCAGTTTGTTTCACTGGATTAATTACGGCGTTTGGGGATGAAAGCACAGGGGATTATGGGAGTTGTAGGATTTCCATTTAATTAAGGATGATTTATGTGGGAATAATGGTGCGTGATTAAGGGGAGTGTCAAAAGGGCGGTATGTTCCATTTAAAAGAGGGGAGGAACGATGAAGGTGTAGTTTCCGTTGCCACGAGAAGGGAAGGATGATTTCATCTGTGCAGGTACGCATTGCGGGAAAAAGCGTGAGAAATGGAGAGGGTGGGGAAGGAGTGACTCGAGTAAAGAGGGTTCTAGAACGGTTTTTGGTAGGTGAAAAGACTATTGTGGGAAGAAGAGGGTGGTGAGGAACAGAAATGGAAAGAGAGCAGGGAAAACCGCGTGAGAATGAAGATGGAGTTTAAAGAGTTGTTGGTTGAGAACTAATGATCGAGCACACAGCTAGGAAAATTAAAAGTGAGGTATCAGATGGGAGGGGGTACCCGAACGCAACACAAGTTACAGTGGTAATTATGAGGGACATGGTGTGTATCTGATAGATAACATGTAAATTAGTAAAATAAGTTAAGTTTATATATTTAAATATGATGTTAAAACATGTCCTATTGTCATTTACAGTTTTCCCCTAACGAAGGACCTGATGGGTCCGAAATGCATTGGGTTTAATAAACTGCTTGAACAGAACCTTGCTTTTGTACGTGTTTTTGGGAAGAAAGGTTCGGATGGCAGACTAAAACATGAGAAACTTGGAAAATTGCATTTCCTTGCATGAGGGTGTGGATTGAAAAAGGATAATGAAATAAGAGGAAGAAATATTGTGCATGAAAACAAGGATTGAAAAATGAAGCGAAGAAAATGACAGAATAAGTAAATTGATGCAAATGCAGTTTTGAAAAAAATGCTGTCGCCACTGGATTGGGGCTAAAACGAAGCCCCATAATTTTGGTGACCAGATCAGCTCTGCCAAATATTTACAAGCCTGTATCTACCTAGATAATGGGAGCATGGCTCATCATAAGAAGAGCATAGAGATTTTCCATGATGGCTACTAATCAACTACAATGAAAACCAAAAAAAGAGCGACATATACTTAAATGTAAAACCAGGAGCAGTAAAGTAATTCCTACCACCTAAACAAAGGGAGGAATAAGTAGGAAATGAGAAAACAAAAAGTAGTGCGGTTAAAGGGTGATAAAAAAGAACCCTCAGGCACCAACTGAAAGTCGGATGCCAGTTGTCTTCATTGGGTTCTTACAAAGAAAACTGATATGGTAATCACAAAGTGCTTGAAAAAGTGAACCTAAAAGGAGTATGGACTACTCCCAAGATCAGAACATTATTTTAATAAAGGGGTAGTTCTAACTCCATTAAAAACATTAGTGAAGCGGACATACATTTGGTCATGTTAATTCAAAAAAAAGAAGTCCTATACAAAAAACAACAATGGTCGACATGACATGTTTCTGCTATAAGGAGCTATAAATAAGCTCAGCTTTCATCAGGACCAAACAAGAAAAACGAGGAAAAAGACTTGCTTGATGGATGGTGCACACTAAGGCACCAACTACAGCGAGACAACACACATTGAAACTTGTATGTAGTCACGGCACAGGTACTTCCTCGTGCGTTCTCCCCAGATCGTGAGAGATGTGATTTTCGTTTTATTTAGAAATCGGGCCTCATGGTCGCATGGTAGGGGGCAATTCTTCACGCCCGGGTCATTTTATCCCTGGCGACTCCCCTCTGAGGAACCTACAAATGTCCAAAGCCACGGCCCGTGAAGAAGAGCATAGAGATTTTCCATTATGGCTACTAATCAACTAGAGCCCTACTTAACCAGGGCTTTTACTTGACGTATTTTATACAGTTGAACAAGCTCACTACTGTTTTAATGCCATTCCTAGTACTTTACTGCTTAAACTCACTAATAAAAAATATAATAACTGAGCTTCCTGATCACGATTGTGTTAGTAGACAAAATGGATTTGAATATCAGTTGCCTATTTCATGCTGTTTTACTGTAAACACAATGACATGTGAAAGTTTTAATTCACAAGCTGAGTCGGTATGTCCCAAAGGAGAATATTTTGGATACACAACAAATGGTAGAGCTTTCAATTTTGCTTGAATCCGAGCCTTTTGCAGAGGGGATTATATGAGTCTCTTTACGGTATGGACTAGCATTCAAACTGCAATTTTAACTGTATGTTATACATGTATTCTGGGTGTTTTAAATTGTAAGGCAAAACTGTAAAACAATAAAAACTTACTTAGTTGTCAGCTAAACAGGATTCCCATTGCTTATTGTGCTGTTCATCTGTAGTTGAGCCCCAAATGCTAATAAGTGGCCAAATGAATGTTGTGTAAGACAACATCCTAATGTCACACCACTTGAGGCTGTACTGAGTATTTCTCTCCAAAAACTTGACTTTATTTTCAAGTAATTTCAAATAAGCAATAACTGGTAACAAGTATTAATGTTTAATAATCAAAACCTTGGAATTCTGGTGATATTGTCAAAGTCATCACCAAACAGTGTTAATCAATAGCAGGCTGTCATCAGATTTCAAAGCAATTTCTGTTCACCAATATGCACTACACAATACCCTTCCAATTACACAAGTTCAATTCAATTCAGTCTTTATTCGGATACAAATATTCATAAAAGCACAATTCAAACACCACCACACAAAAATACAACTCTTATTTAAAATCTCATGTAGATTCACAACTAAAATCTTATATGAATCCGCGGTGCTTGTGACTGGTTAAAACACATACATTTCATGGAGAAAATTGCAACAGTAAACAGTGTATGAAAGAGCACAATAAACGACAGCACTGCCATATTAGAAATTAGCAAATAAATCGGCCGATAAAATAACATTTAAAAAACTGTTGGACGGGCGTTTAAAAGCAACATCATATTATCATAAAGTGCAATGAATGTAAACAACATTAACAACATAGTGCAAATATGATTGGATGTAAGTGCCAACAGCAGCATCATATTAAGGTAAAGGGCAATTTAGTTGTAGGCAATGTCCGCGACATAGTGCAGAAGTAATTGATTTTGTTTAAGCTTGCACACCTAAGGGGTGGCACCTTGGTTAATATTAAACCAAGAAAATTATAATAGCTATGTACACCTGAGCATTATTAGATGCTTTTGTCACATAAAAAATCGCCCATGGAGGCACGTAAGCGTACTGCCGCTTGTAGAAACGAGCTTACACGGAAAGTCAAGTCATCACTTCCGAGTTGTAAGATTTCGAGATACTCTGTTTTGTGATCAATAATGGCTGATGCCTTAAAATACGGGATCAAATATTGTTTTGTATATTTTCCATAGAAGTTACAAAACAATAAAAAGTGTAACACCGTTTAGTTACCGCTGGTGCCACACGGAAAAGGCATCTGCTCGAGATTGTTATTGAATCGCAAAGGGAAACATAGTGAATATTTTATTGTGCCATCTCAGAGGCGAAAAAGTAGGCTCCGCTTCCAACGCCCAATGCTCTTCAAGAGATATTTAGCTAGCATATGGTGTTGAGGGCTGGATGCCTCCAAGAGGGGCATGTACCTGACAACCAATGGTTTGAGGCACTCAATGGCGTGTCTTTTGTTGTTGTATGATTCATACAATACCCCCATGAGTGATATTTTATTCATACCCTCAAGTGCTGAAGGATGTAAAAAAAAGTGTTCGAGGTTCATGCTGGTTAAACTTTTTCTGACAGCGGATAGCCAGGGTATAGAACCACCCTTATCGCACTTAAGGCAGTCTACAATAATCTCTCTTGTTAGAGTTACTGCAGGGTTCTGCCATATTTTTAACCAGAATATGGCTGGGCGTGACCTGATAAAATCTTCTATGTAACACAAATGTAGTTCCCTGTGACATACATAGGTCGGTGAGGAGATTTGGGCCTCCAAGATTTTTCTGCAAAATCTGTTTTCTTCCCTTTGGATCCTGCTGCAGTTTGTGAATCCCCAGACATCCGCACCGTATGTGGCCGTCGGGATACACTGCGATTTATAGATCTTCATTAAAGGTGATACCACCTCTGCCTGTTTTGGCTGCCGAAGACTTAGGATAGAATTAATCGCTTTTAAAAGTTTACTTCAACTGTGAGCAGCATGAGCTTGCCAGGATCCTGTCTCGGAAAACACTAGGCCCAAATAAGGAAAAGTGCGAGTGCGTAATAGGGATTCGCTGCCAGAGGTTATTGAATTAATACAATGTTTTTTCGGGCCACAAGTCATTATATATGATTTCTTAAAATTGGTACAGAGCTCCAAATCAGCCATAAAGGACACAAAGCCCTTAACTAAAGTGTGAAGTGCGTTGGGGGTGCAGACCATAAGGACCGCATCATCTGCGTATAAGAGCACGGGGAGTATATTACCATTAATTTTTGGGACGTCATTGGTCAGTTTTGACAGGGAATTGTGTAATTCATTTATAAAGAGAATAAAAAGTAGAGGGGCGAGTACACATCCCTGTCTGACCCCTCTACCGATGTCAGTGTGCCCTGAGACCTCCCCATTATTGCTGATCCTCACCCGTGGCTTCAAATCCCTGTGCAAATGTGCCAAAAAATAAACCAAGGCCTCGTCCAACCCATAATTTAAGCGGACCGACCACAAGCGTAACCTATTGACAAAATCAAATGCTGATGTGAGGCCCATCATACCCAAATAAATAGGTGACTTTTGAGCTATTGTATATTTATCAAGGATAAGGTTTAAGTTCAGACACCGTTCACTGTACCCAATTTGCTTCTATAGCTCATTTGGTACTGATTTAAAATTTGGTCCTTTTCGGCCCAGATCCTAATTTTGTTGAAAACGACCCTACCTAAGATTTTTAAGGTGTTATCTATCAGAGAGATTGGTCGGTAACAACTGGGATTGGTTCGATCTCCTTTTTTGAAGATGGGCACGATAATACTAGTGGACCAAGTGCTTGGAATGGCTATTTTAGTCAAGTTGCTGGTATTTAAGGCTGGTCTAGAGATTATGTGTTTAATACCGGCGCATCAACTACTAAACGCCTCAATGATCTCTGCATCAAGAACACTACATGACAGAAAAGTTTCGATAAGCAATGGGTACGATTTTATCATGTTGGCAAATAAAGCTTTATTGTCTATGCCCTTCCAATTCACTCTTAGATTATCAGTAGATGCCTCTAGGTTTTTTGTCCCAGGTTCTTTCACGGGGCTAGGTTTAGGGGAAAATCTAATGGTTGTTGAAATTGGATTGTGGTCACTCAAAGTGGTACATAAAGCCTCTGCCTTTACTAAAAGGTCCTCCAATGAGGCCGATATAAAAACGTAATCAATTATAGAAGCGCAGCCTCTGCCCCTGTAGGTGGGTATTAAACAGTTCTTGTTTTGATGTACGTCAGCTCTTTCCATTACATTAATTAGATTACAGGTAGATAAATGGTCCACTAATTCCACCCCTCGTTTACACGTATGCTCCGTACCCGAGGAGATGGCAGTTGGGCCAGTGTCGCTTGGAAGTCTTGCATTAAAATCACCCTCTAAAAAAATTCCCGCCAGTTTATCATACATATTCTGATTTTGTAAGTTGTCAATAAACTCAAACAAGTTAAGAAAATTCCTATTCGGTAGAGTTGTAAAATCGTTATTATAAAATTAATAAAAACAAATACGAGGCCCCCCGTGTGTAGATCATTGCTTGAAAATTATCATTGTTTGTCGCAAGGGATTTTATACTCCCCCCTGCTGAGATATTTATCCAATTCAAAAGACCACCGGATGGGCGACCTGCTTTAGGACTAGGTACAATACTATTATTACACACAAAACCTTCTAAAAATAATTCCTTTGTGCACCATGTTTCTTGTAAGATTAAAATGTCATATTTTTTAACTAGGTCAACCCACTCCGTAGAACGTAGCTTAGAGGCTAGACCTGCAACATTCCAACTGAGCACGTCTAAGTTTAGATTGGACAGTTCAGGGCCAACAACAATGGGAGGGTCTGTTGAAAGTCCATTAGTCACAGGTGCAACAGGTAGTGAGCAGGTCGATAGTCAATCTAGGCTCTCTAGACTGGACAAAACAGAGATTCGGTTATGCAAAGTGTGTGTAGGGATGGTAAAGTTATGTGGATCTAGGGATGGTTTATAGAAAAAACCCAAGGGCAATAACCAAATGAGGGTTGGAAAGTTGTTATTGAATACCTGTGCTGACAGTAACCATTTTACCAGTGGTGGGCGTCTAAAGTTGATGACGATGCAATCTCCTTTGATATTCTTTTGAGAGGAACCAACCTAACCCACCCTGCACACCATTAGTATCTCACTGACATTTGCCATCCTTAGACCTTCATGTTTGGCTAGCCAGTCGGCACTCTTATTCCGAAGTTGCTCCCAGGACTCAATTTGGTCTTTCTTTAGGGGAGGGACGCATGCTAAGACTAGAACATAAGGGCATATTTCAGGTGGTAAATTAAGGACATCTGTGGGTGGCTTAATGTCATAATTATATGAGATAGGAGTGGCACTGGAAGTGTTTGGGATATTTGGCGGTATAGGGTCCGAGATTGTGTGGTTATCTGACATGAAATTACAAGGCAAACTATTACTTTTGCTGTTATTACTGTTATTACTAGGCAATTTACATGTTGAAGAAATCTCACATGGGGTTGATTTGGAGAGTGAGCTAGTTATGTGATTGGCACCCGTTACGCAGGCGATATTAAAAAGAGGAGGCGTGGAGTAAACAATCTGCTGAGACGTGTTTGGGGTAACTGTTCCATGCGACTTGTGAGCTGGGCCCCTCCAATTTTACCAGTAGCGCTGGATATACCTCTTTGTGTATCAGGTTTCGTGATCAAATTCTCAAGCCAGTCTAAACGTTTCGAAAGAGCATTAAAATGTTTATCAACCAAGTTTTTCATACGTTCATAGACCGAGTCCACTATAGTAATGTAAAATAAATTTGTAAAGCGCATAAATCACCCGAAGGTCTCAGAGTGTCAATTGAAATGTCACCAGGTCAGATGCGAGTGGTTGGAGCTATTGTGTGCTCGGTTTGGGTGTGGATAGAATGGACTGTGGCTTCTGATACGGTCAGATCAACAGTGATACTAGTTGTAGTGATAATGGGTTCACAGACACAGCAGCTGTGCCTTGTATCCAGGAGCTCAAAGCTGTAGATTGTAAGTTAGGGCGAAGTGCTGTTTTCTCTTGGTGCTAATGGGTTTCGCCGCAGTTCTTTTCCTTTTAGCCCCTGTTACTTTGGGGTCAGGAATAGCATTTTGGGCAGTATTCTTGATGTGAGTCGGAGATTGACAGTCCGTAGAGTCCTCAGTGATCTCATTACCCTCAGTGACCGTCAACTCAGGGGCATCTGGCTGTATTTGTGGGTGGCTGACAGTACTGACTATTACATTGGGTATCAGGGGAGGGTCACTGAATTTTCCCCACTCTTCTCCTTCCAGCAGAGTAGGTTGGGGTACAGATAGTCCCAAAGATAATCTCCTCTCCGTTAGTTCAATCTCTGTTGAGACAATGCTGACTGCTCTTTCAAGCATACTGTCTATGGTGGTAGTGGTCCGTGAGCCTGATGTAGCTGTGCATCTCCCCATACTTCGGTCACCAATTTGCCACTCACCTTATCGAGGAAGAACCTCTCAGGGGGGTGACCCAGCCTCCTCCGGCCTCTGTCGGGCGCAGACGGGCTGCCCTTGACCCGGGCACGCCCACGCGCGTCCCACGCTGCGGGAGCCCTGGCCCCCTTTTCAGCGCCTCCTGGTGCTCAAGCAGCGGTACGCGGCATGCACGCCGCACGGGCTGATGGGAATTGTAGTTTTCCCAATGGCGTGGCTCAGGACTCAGCAGCGGTGTCTCCGGTATCCCCAGCGAGATTGCAGCACTGGCCGGTAAATGAAAACAACAAGAACGGGCCTTTTCTTGTCAGAAAATGCTAGACAGAACCTTTGTTGCTCTTGTACCGAAGATAAACACAAAGCCATATCATTAGTAAAGTGCTGCTAAATTAATTGAACTTTAGCTCACCTGACCAAAATTCAGCTTAGTACCGTTCTGATAAAATTATCTTAAAGATAATGCACCCTCTCAGCCTCATCACATCATAGGTACATACTTTTCAAGCAGAGCCTGTCTAAAAACAATATGCACTGTAACCGGGCAAGTGGACAAATGAACACCCAACTATATATTCGCAAAGTCAATAGATCGTTTGTTTGAAAAGAATTACCTGAACTTTGGCTTTGCCAGTGCTTGTTAGTGATGCTATTTAGCATTGACACAAAGGAAAAAAAGCTGTTTCCAAAGCTGAACAGCACTGCAAAAAATGTCCATCACTAATGAACATGCATGCATGTGTCAAAATGCATGCATACATATGTGCTAAGGGTGCCGTTGTTTTTTTTTTACTTTACTGTTCCCCTCTGAGGGACGTTAGTATTGGAAGGTGTAGGAAATCCATCCTTTTTGCTCTGATCACCCCCATTTTTTGACTGATGCTGGTGGTTGCTGACTTTGAAAGTGCCCCTGACTCTGCTAACCAGGCCCAGGGCAAGTGCTCTGTTCTCTAGAGGTACATGGTAGTTAGTATAAATCTTACTGACCAAGACAACCTGCCCATATGTCCGAGGTATTTGATACAGCATTTGGCTTCAGAGACAACAGTGGACTTAATGCACTCAAGTTGCACTGCTGTGGTGTCTGGTGTAATTTCAAAGCCAGGCCTGCCTTGCAGGCTAGTTTTAAAATAAAACTATGTCCAAATTCAACTTTGGATAGGGTAGGGTTTATTGTTATAAAACAGGTACAATATAAGAGAAGATTTATATTGCCTGGTAGGGAAAAATAGCCAAAGTATTGTTTGCCTATTGTAGTGCTGTTAGCCCTATAGGTTAACATGGAAAGTGTTTTTTTAAATATAACAAAGGTAATCTTTGCTTTGAAGCTTGCTGGCAATATCATTCAAAGTATCAAAATAATTGTTATAATAAATCCAACAACTTGCCAAGATTGGATTTATGATAACTATTGCAGGAAAGTAGTATTAGAACTTACTATCCTGAAGTTATCTAAAGCAGCCATGTAGCAGCCTCTTCTGATTGGTCAGCCTTTGACAGTCTGAGACAAGCTGCACCCTGATTAGGTGTGAAGAGGCCTGGGACTGAGCCAATACAGCCATTTGGTGGGAGGACTTTGTTTGCTGGAGGAGCCAGGGAGTGGAAGAAGGCTGAGAAGATAAGCTGGACTTAAAAGGCAGGAGAACATATGTTATAGGACCCAGGCCAGCCCCATTTCCTTGAATTCCAGCCAGATGGAAGATCTCCAAATTCTTTTAGAAGAGGGGCTGGAAAGGTAGCATGGTCAGATTGAGCCACACCTTTTGATTTGGGTTACACAGATACACACACCAAGGAAAGATTTTCTCAATTTGTGGCAAACCAATGTAGTCAGGACCACTAATCTGCCACATTTCACAGGAAGTGCTCATAGCAGGGGGAATTAACTGTATCCCTATTGTTTGTGGTGTCCCTCCCTTGCCATGTCAGAATGGAGGCTAAATATGGAAAAATGCAGGGGCACCTCAGAACACTTTCTGGAAAAAAAGAAGAGCTGCCCTGCTGGACCCTTGGTCTGCACCTCAGAAGGCACCTGCTGCACTGTTCTCAAGGCTCGAAGAAGAAAGGACTGTGCCTGACTCGAAGGAAAAAGATTGGACTCTCTGGTCAGCAACAGGTACACAGAGCTGGAAGAAGTCACCTGCAAGCCCAAAGAGAGGAACACCCCAGCTGACCAGTTGCAACTGTATTTTTTCTGGACTGTGAACTTTGGGAAATTCTTAGTCCTAGCCCCTACAAGGCAATCCAGAGTCTCTCAACCGTTGGACTAAGCTGGTGGAAAACAATTTTCCCAAAAGGAAACAAGAAAGTGCAAGATCTGCAAAAAAAGAAATTTGCTGCAAAGTTTTGCCGAAAAGCTCCAGGAAGAGACCGACTCGACGTCTAGAGTCAAGCTGCCGACGTCGACTTCATAAATCGGCCTGACCACTCTAATTTATCCTGGTGAAAGCTCTGGAGCTCCTTACCATCAATATTGAGGACATAGATTTCCAGAGGCTCACCTAGTCACTGTGCAGTAGCAGGCCGCTGTCTTTGAGTGGAACGTCGGTTACAAAAAGTCCAAGAACCTAACCAACGAGCCTGTTGACAAGAGAACATTTTGAAGAAAAGACTAAGTCCAAAGGTAAACTTTTGACTGGGTCATAGCACTCAGCCTATCTGACCCATGCTCCATGGGGGTGGGCTAAAACATTGACTTTGTCCCAGGCCAGTGCAACCTGACAACCTCGGGTTGCACTTTATATTTTTTGGTGTTAGAATGCACGATGTTTAAATTAATGTTTAAAAATTTATATCGCTGGTTTCCTATATTGGATTGTTGTCATTTTTATGTCATTTCAAAGAATAACATATGTTCTATTTTTATAAATTAATGTTGGATTTGTATTGTGTAGTGCCTTTTATTTATTTACTGTTTTTCTGATATTAAATGCTTTACACATACCTGTCTCTTAAATTAAATCTCACTGCTCATTTGCCAAGGTATCAAGGATTGAGCAAGGATTAATTTATTGAGAATTGAGTGGACATATTAGTGACTGTGGTATTAGTATTAGCTGAAGTTGAATACACACAACTACTCATAATCCGCTTTCCTGCAGAGTGATAAATAATGTAATAAAAATGAGAGTGCACAAAAATGAATTAGCAAAAAGGAGTGACCTGATAAAAAATTGCAATTGCTGGACCCTCCAAAAATTGGATGGGGAGGGATAGGGAAGCAACAGAGGAGCATGGGGAATTGGCAAAAAAGGGAAAGAAAAGCTTTGTCGGGTGGGAAATTACAGGGAAAGCAACAGACAAGCCGGGGAAGGAAGAAGGGTATGAATTGGGTCTCACCCTCACATGCCATCTTTAATCAAATACTTCAGTCCAAGTTATAGTTTACAGATGTCTGATTCTAAACAAAATGTTGTACGTATTAATTTTCTAGTTTTTTCTCCTGCCCGTTTTAATGTAATGCTTTTTTGTTCCTTCCATTTCTAATTAACAATGCAATGCAATCCCTATCCAGGACATTAAACATTACAGCCAAAGAACTAAAAAGAGAGATTCCTGAAGACAGCACCCTTTGTGACCTATTACTTTTCCATATTTAATTAAACCACCTATTGATATTTCACTGAAGCTGTACCTTCAGAGCATCAGGGATTGATGAGGAGGAAATGAGTTGTGAGCAAAACAGTTTTATCTCTAAAAATGCGAAGATTCTAAGTGGTTCTGAGTTTGCATATCGATGACTTCATGAAAGATTCATTTTGTAACTGTTTATATGAGTTGCTTGTACAGCTCACATGTATCTTTCTGTAGCATCCAGACATTTTCAAGTAATATTGCAATGTTAACTACAAAAAGAAAGTCATCATTTGTGTCATGGGGCATCAAGGACAAAGCAGCATTTTCTGTACTCCTGTTTCTCCCTATCCTACCCATAATCATAGATGTATGTTGTAATGTATTTATTCATGTTATTTTGACGTATTTATTATCCAATCAATATTTTTTTGCTGTGAATAGGCAAAGATTTCCATTTTGAGTGGCACTAGTTCAATTCTGGTAACAAATCTGACCGAATATCGTTAAAAAACATGTCGACCAAAATCATGCAAACTATAGTGTCTTGCATGGTAATCATTTGTTTTATTTTTTTTAAGAACACATTTTCGCCTATTTTCAGAAGTGCTTTAATGTGCAGATAACCACAAATTTCAATCTAGAGAAAAAACGATTAATAAAGGGATTTTAATTATGTGACATCATTTCCTGAACAAATCCCATACTTAAAGCAAATTCAATAGGAAAAACCTACTTTAAGCATTGCAGGCTTCTCAGCACTTAGTAATGAAACTGCAACATAGAAAGATAGACTAAAAGAAATAAACAAAGACGAATGGATGTGTCAGGCAAAGGGATTGAAATGTTCTCAAAAATGTTACCATGGATTCTACGTAACCCCATGGTGCTGTTTAAAAAATGCGTTTTTGGCCCTGGGGTCCCTAATTGGGAGATTGAGTAGCAGATTGATTGAAAGATTAATTCTGTGACAGACAAATAAATAGTATACCAGGAGCTTGCTGCTCTATGCCTCCATTTTTAAGGGGGTAAGTGTGCTATTAATTGATAAATCATCTCAATTAGAAACAACGTACAATGCTAAGGCATACGGAAAAATAGGGTAGTGGTAAGATCTACGTCAAGCATTTTTTTATGTGACGTCATGCATTTCCATGTCTGACCACTTACGAAACTGAAGTTACTGAAGTTACAATAGACTGCCTTCAAGCTTATCAGATTTTGTGTAATTCTTTTCATAGAGGACACAAAAAAATCAAAAGGATGGGATTCATCCCTTTCAGCAAAGACCTGGAACTCGCTGCCTCTCCACCTTAGGCAGTCACTGTCATTGCCTCAATTTAAGAAGGACATCAAGATCGGGCTCTTTGACTGAACCACAGCGCCTTCCATGGACAAACAGTCCTCCCACCCACCCCCAGCACCTTGAGGCCTTTACGGGGAGTAGCTGAACTTTATAAGCCCTGATTGTATGATTCGTGGAACCTAAGGTGCATCATCAGATCCCTTTTTTAGGTCGAGCTTCGACCTGCTGTATTTCTTCTGTGGGGTTTGGCAAAGCCATTGATTGCCATTGGTTAGTATCTGCGGCATTGAGAAAAGCTGACTTGTTATTGGTGCATTTGTCTAAATGCCCCTCCTTTGCCTTCTTAGCTCTGTCCCTGGTGATTTCTTGGTTATCTTCTTGTTTTTGGGATGCCTTGTCTGTTGTAGTATTTCAGGACGTGGCGGTATTATGTCTGGAGCAGCATTACAGGCTGTGTAGAAAATGCCATGAGATAATTCACTCTCTGAATGTATTTCGTTAATTACCATTTTTGTATTTATTATGTACAAGGTAATACTTTAATTTGTAATTGTAAACTTGAAAAACAAATTGCCTGACTTAAAAATGACCCTCGTTTGTGACAAATGTCCGACCATAGTGATAACAAGCTCGCTGCTCCTGAAAACAAGACAATATTTCTAGTCCTTTGTCTTTTGTGTCAATTAATTCTTTGCAGTTGTCCAGCTTACTGTGTTTGTTGCCTGAGTATGGGTGAGTTGGTCTGGTGACGGCTCTTGCACAGTCTCTTCTTTCAGCCCTTCAAGCCATCTCTGAAGAGGTGTTATGGAGCGGGGTGGACACTTTGTTGTCCCAGGTGGAGAGCGCAGCAGGAACTAGACTGAGCTCTTTTTACCTGCCGCATCATTTCTGCCCTGGAGAAGCAGCTACAGATGAGCCAGCTGTCCTCCAAACCGCTGGTACCCAAAGGAGGCCAGACCAGGGCGAATTTGTGCATGGGGTAGGTGAACTCTTTCGAGCATACAGCTGCACCTGAGCAATGTCTCTCTGAATGACGTGTTCTAATTAAATCAATCTCTTGCTGGTTATGAAACACGCAAATGTTTGGATTATGTAAAATGATGAAAGTATTGCACTTTTAAAGGTAGTCCTCCTTCTATGTTTATGGCATGTTTCCGTTTTTTTTTTATGTCCTCATGCTAGGAAAATATACAGACTCATTATTTTAAGCAGCCTAAAAATCAACCAAAGCTTTATAGAATATCAACTTCTTTTAGATTCCTAAATCCAGCCAAGCGCACTTGTCGCCTAATACGGGACTGTGTTTATTTACCATGCAGATATCAGTCTTAGCATTTTTGGGGGTAAGTGCTTTGTTAATGGGGTTTAGGTGCATAGTAGCATTTTCATAAGGAGATTTGTATGTATGCCACATATTTTGGGAGTCCTTTTTCTGAGTCTGTTTTTTAATTACCCTAATGCTACTGATGAAGGTACTACAGTTAATATTGACCAAGGTCTCAACTTTCGCAGGTCCGTGCGCGAGTACCCATCCATACCAGGTGTGGTTTGTCAATGGGTTTTGGTGCCTTCTTTATGCCATTACAAGGTCAGGACTATCCATCTATAAGCACTAAGCAGGTACAAACCTTGACTGGATGAGCTGTTCACGCTTGGATCTCTGCATTTTGAGATCTTTGTACTAATACTTTTTTATCAGCAAGAGTAGGACATTTGATTGTCTACGAACATCCTATATGCCCACCCCCTTTAACACAGAATTTGCTATTTTTATTTTTTTGTTTTTGGAGGTTATTTCACGTGCTCATAGTTCTAATAACTTAATTACATACGTTTTTGGAAGAAATGGCATCTTGGCATAATACTAAATGTCAATAAATCGATGAGGGGCCAGTCGGGTTCCTCCTGTTTTACGGTTTTCCATTCTTAGAGTAAAACAGAATGCAGAGCAACCTTCAATGTTGGAGAACATCCAAGGCTCAGCTTCCTTGGCTAATGATCCATTAGAAATGTATATATGTCCGCTACCTTTCCAAAAATCACCCCGCCAAAATATACCCTTGCACCTACCACCCAGATGTTTCATGCAAACCTGTTTGGCTACAGGTAATGCCCTCCACCTAACCCTGGGTGGAACACTATGCTACGTTCGCAGAGTGTGCGTAGTTTGTGCAACTATACGCTACGCGAATTGCACGTAGCACAATGCAAAAACACGTAGCGGGCATTATTTGCTCGCTCGCGGTCCTCAACGTCAAGTTGGAGACCGCGAGCGAGCAAAATCACCATTCCGGCAAGCCTTTTTCCTCGTTCACGATCAGCAACATCAAGTTGCCGATCGCGACTATAGAAAATAAACCTCCCGGCAAGATTCTCAACATGGGGAGGTCAGGTTTCTCATTGCGAGTGGTCGCGTATGCTCGCGACTGCTTGTGATGAGAGACTAATAGTCCAGGTTGAGAAAGCTGCCGCTCGAGTACAAATCTACTCGAACGCCAGTAAACGACTGCTTGCCCTGTGCAAGATGCCGTTTGCAATGATTGCACAGTGCGGACAAGCATCCGGCACTGTGCAATCAGCATTTTCCCTACTACACTAAGCAGTTTGCGTAGCTTGCGTAGTGCGAAGTGCACTCCGTGTAGCTACGCGTAGCGCTACTGTGGGAACTATGCCCAGGGTTACCTCCATCACAAAAGTAATCGGCAACATGGGCATTTGCATAGACTCTTGCCTTGAATGTCTCAGACTCTATAAGGTGGCCATCCAGCTCTTTCGTTCTATTGAAAATTATGAAGAGAATGCCTTCTTATATTGACGTACAGTTTTATGTGCCAGTGATAAAGGTCCTGATTTAGTCTAGGCTAGATTATGGTAATGCTTTAAATTTGGTCACCCCTTTCAAGACCCTGCACCATCTTCAGCAGAATACAAATGAGGCAGTTTAGTATATTACAGCCAGTGCTCTATGCATACAAAAATCAGCCCCTTTCATAGATAATTCCATTGGCTACTCAATTTCAGAAGGACACATTTCCAAGTGTTGGCGATTGGTTATAAAGCAATCCATCAGAACACTCCTGACTTTAGCCACTACATTGAAGTGGGGTACTTCGGGAGGGTGTCTGGGTACGCCCTTCTTCATGGCTTCAAAGCTGGAATTGTGACCCTTGGGGACAGGGCTTTTCCATCACCACAGCCAGTGGCTGGAAGTTCTATTCTTCTGCTATGTTCTTAGTCTGATTTGTTCAATTTAAGAGAATGACTTAAAAAGTTTTTTTTTATGAGTTTATGGTTTTAATGTAATGTTAATATTTAAAAAAATGTTTCCTCTTCTGGGTTTTAGTATGTGCTGCATTATATCCTGCAAAAATAAAGTGTATGCATATGTCCTCAAAAAGCTAAACGTAATTTAACATACAGTGCCTTTAGTCAGTAGTTTAAGAGCTGCCCGTGCTAAATGTAAGGCTCTTAGCAAGTTGCGTAGAAGAATGTCCAACTGAAGTGGAAAAGAAATGAACTGCTTAGCTCACATCTACAATGCTAAGATGTTTTGGTAGCCAGTCTTAAAAGTCTTCTGTCAAGATCATCTGCCAACAAACACTAAAATAATGGCTAGACTGTGGGTTAATGTCTTCATGCTGTTTTTAGGTCAAGCCTATCAGGTGTGGTTGAAAAAGACCTATTGTGGATTTACAGAGAGTTTGCTTGGGCTTATCCTACCCGTTGCTTACCATTGGTTGGCTTTACTGCCTCATTTGCTTGCTTCTTCTTTGAGGGATTTCCTTGTTGTAGCTTGTCCGTCTTGTGTTTGTCTTCCCTCTAGAACATAGCCTCTTCACATTTTCTGATTGGCTGGCTGTTCTGTCTTCCACACCATATACATACACTCCAATCCAAAAGATAAGAGTAAAACACATTCTCATTGCCAGCGCTAATACCTCCAACTGTCACAAATGCGAGACCGATTTGTATTGCAAATGCCTGTTAAATTCTATTAGGAAGACGTGCAGCCTCATCACCAGAGGAAAGGTGTTTCAGTGTTAGGTGCCGCAAAGGAAAGAGGGCTGGATGTAATGTGTCCAAACCGGTGTAATTTCTGTGAATACCCCTTTTGACCAGCTCCAAAATGCCTAATGTTACGTCGTGTAGTATGTTAATGCATAACAGCAGAGTTATCAGGTCTAGGAGCGCAATACAAGCCAAGATTTTGCACTCCAAAATAAGTCTGCCTACAAGTCCCAGAAAGCAAAGAAAAGGTCGGAATGAGTAAATTACACATAGAGCAGTGAAACATCGATGTGCACTGCAAGAAGGCTAGAAAGAACCACATTTTCTATTAGATTTGATTATTGACAGGTTGTTTTCTCTTCTCCGTTAACAATTTGCAAATTTCAGCATAGCTAAGATCCTTTCTTTACGTTTCCTTTGTGATGCATCAGCTGTGCATGAACCTTTTATTACCAAGCACTGTGCACATTATATCTTAAATTACCGTTATATCTTTTCAACATTCTAGTGGTATATTGTTCTACACCATGCATGATTCTTTCTGTTTCCAACCGGATGATACTTTATCACACCGACTCTATGTGCATCTAATTATCCAGGCCACATTCTTGTCTGTAAATCTTTCCCTAATCTACCCACATTTAAAGGTGTCCTAAAATCCCTTAACTGCGCTACAACATATGCCACTTGGGCAATACGTGACATGATGTTATTTAGTGTTGAGGTTTGTAAAATGTGGCGGTTACCTTGAGAAAATCCTATTGCTAAAAAAGGAGACGCTACAGGGAAAGAGGAAGGTGAAAAGTAGGGTAGAATAGCCAGGTTTCAAGGAGCTCTCTACAGGCCTAGAAGTTTGGTATAAACATATGGAAAAGTAAAAGATATTCCGGTACTTGCTAGCCCCTTAACAGAAAGAGCGACTTCTGGTCTTATACCTCTTCACATGGGGAGTAGACAGAAGATATGTTGAAGCTGGAAATAGCAGGATGTAGATATATAAATACAAAATCTTTCCTGTAAGTGGGTTGGTCCTTTCTACTGTATACCGTTATGGACCTAGGAAAGACAGTTGAAGATTGACTGTTTCCTAACTGATAACCATTGAAGGTTCTAAATGTTAGTAGACACTGAAGCAGTCGCGGGAAGATTAGGGGTTAGTCAGGCCACCAAGGTTTGCACAAGTAGTCCATGATACCCAGGGATAGGGAATTTTACCCGCCCTGCCTGGAGGTATTGATTGCATGGATGTCTGTGTTTGATGTGGCATCAGGTAATATTTCCTCACCATATTAAGAAGGGAAAATAGATGGTAGACATTTGGAAATCATTTGGAGAAGGGAGGATTTTGATTGATCAGAAGCCAATTGTTTTTAGATGCACTGAGGACACCAGAGTGAGACCTAATGCTTGTAGCCACCATCCTGTGGACTAGCTAGAAAAGGTGCTTTTGCCAAAGAACAATGTCTCTATTTTGTCTTCATTTAGTTTGTGACAGTTCCTTTTCATCCGTAGGGCTATAGCTGTCTTGCAGGCTTATAGATTTGAGCAGGTATCCAATTAATGTTCCTACTTTTAGAAATAGATATGTGTTTTCTCTGCATACACAAAAGAAGCAGAGGGAGAGGACTTATACATGTCTATGGATACTGCCTACATAGCCCATTCAATAAACCTTAAACGTCCTTGGATCACTTATCTGCAACTGAATGGAGTATTAACCCCTTGAGCACTAAGATGCTAATATCTCAGAACCATTGGAACTGTTAATACCTAGCAATATATATCCGTAATAAATATGCTACATCTTATCCCCATAGAGTTTTGCAAGACAGTTGTCCATGTCTTGATCACCTCCAGGTTGGATTATGCCAACAGCTTGTATCTGGGCCTTCCTCCTTTCCTGGTACAATGTCATCAAATAATTCAGAAAGCTGCGGAATGGCAAATTCTTAAGATCCCCCCCACCCCTGGGCAGCGTTGTGAGACCATTTACCTCATCTACACTGGCTTCCAGTGAAAAAAGGAACCAGTTCAATACACTCATCATTGCTTTTAGTGCTTACTACCACAAAGGCCCCATCTATCACAAGTGCCGCTTCAAGCTGTACTTCCAGGAGAGATCATTAAGTTCCAACAAATTTAAACTTTTCCAACCCGTGCACTTACAGAACAATAAGAGTAGGAAGATCATTTGTTTTTCTGGCCTTGAAGCTGTGGAATGCACTTCCTCCTGACTTGAGAAATATCCCGTCCGAATCTATTTTCAGAAACTGCTAAAAAACCTTAGTCTTTTACTCCTGCCTAGATGTTGTTTAGAATCTTTGCTACTAGGTTCCTTGTACGTGATATTTCTGCTAGTGTAGGGATGCCTCCTGGGATGTAGGTGTGCACCTTCCAAATGCATTGTATTCTTTTAAGACCCTTATCCACTCCATTAGAGGCATGCGTCATGTTTGGCGCTCATCCTGGTACCCTCGAAACCAGAATGGGCTTAACTTCATTGGAGGAAGCACTTTGATATTTCTTTTCCAGGTGATAAAAATACATATGGGATACCCCAGTATCCCTTCCTGTTTGGGTTCACCTGGGAAGGTAAAAAAAATGAAATTTTTGGATACTCATAATCTGATTTTCCTGGCATCCGCTTTGTCAAAATGTTTCATCCATCATTTGTGGCCAGCTTAGAGCCCACAGCTTTTACCAGCTCTAGTAAAAACCCCTATGAATATGTTGTGAATATCCTGTCCCTACCAGTCCAGTGTATGTTAAGGATTTATGAAAACTTCTAACATGTGGGCTTTCTTAGTCTAGAGCAGAATCAGTACCTGCCAATGCCTGAAAACGGGAGGAGCACACACATACCACACATGACTAGCAATACTCCACACTTATTCATTTCCTTTATTCTTGCCATTCTGAATAAGGAAAACACAAAACAGTATAGTCAGTGACGGCACAAAAGAAGTGCACACAATGCATGCAAATTGAAGGTGGGTCAAACAATGCTGCAACTTGAGTGACTAAACATGATTGTCAATTATCTAACAACTCTCTCCTTGTGTGTACATATAATAAGTCTTTTTTGGAGTGGACAGCTGATATTCCTTTGTAGTCACACACTAAGAATGACAATGCTAAATAGTGTAAACCTCCAGTCCGTAATTATTATGTCCTTAATGAGAAATGTGATATTGTACGATTGTCTGTATTTTCAACCAGTAGGTACTTACTTCATAAAGGAGGGCATGTCACCACAAGACTATGTTTGTCCATCTGGCTCCTGCCTGGACACTGTGAAAGACTGACCAGCTTACTGAAAGGAAGGAGGCATCTGATCTAAGACTTACTTAGGCACGTGTGCAAGTACAAGTCCCTTGTGCCTTGCCAGTGGTGATATGTTGTGTTTGCTCCCAGTGTTGCTGGGAGGTGTAGTTTAATATCCACTGCACCCAGCCAAGATAACACCAATATATGCTGGGCATTGATACTCCATTCCGTTGTAGACAATTGGTCCGAGGATACCTTTGTGGTTTATTGACACCTGCAAAACACATATGTCTATACTAAACGAATGGTGGTGATCTAAGCGTTTAAAAGCTTAAAATAAGTCCAGAGGAACTCCATGTGGTAAAGGATGGTGAGAATCGAATGACAAATAACAAAACCTTCTGTTTTGCCATCATCGAGCATCTACCTAAGGTCCTCCACAACAGAAAGCAAAACCGCGTTGGTACTGTGTGATTCCCAAAACCCAGTCTGAGCGAAATCAGGGAGGCTGTGTACTTTTCAAATAAAATTGACAACTTCTTCTATACCACTTTCAGCAAAGAAATGGAAATGAAGTTGCTGACATCTGCAGAAGTGTACTTTTTTATTTATTTATAATTAAGGAATTACCTGTGTAGTGTTCTGTGTCTGAAGAGACATGTTGCAAATCTCCAGTTAAAGTAGGGCTTAAAATATTTGCACCAATAGAGAAGATGTGAGCAGGACAGGGGTCCAGAGGTGACCCAGACGCGATAGAATGTAGTAAGTCCAAGGTGTCAGTGAGAGATAGCTCTGTAAGGTCTTCAAGGTGAAGAAAAGTATCAGATTCTCAGATAACCTCATGGGAAGGATAAGATGAAGTGCATGACTGTGGAGGAGAAGAGGTATAGATATTGACTATTTTGTGTTAGAACAACAAAGCAATTTTAGAACTAAGTTCCCAAGATGGAGAACACAACATTTGAGTGGTTAGCATTACACTGCAATAGTCTTTCTAGTTAACTCCTTAGCCATGTACTGGTTTTAAATAGTTTCGAATATATGACACTGAAAAAGCCCATTATTCTTCTAATTCAGAAATCTTGGATCAGCATTTTTATTTGAGATGTTCACCGAAAAAATGAGTACCAGAATTCACAATATATTTAGCCATTTTTAAGATGAATTCTGGTAGCCTCTTTGCCATAAAGTTTTTGGAAATTGATGTAAATGGTTTCTAGACTTCTGTGATACACCATTAGTGCTATTATAGTAATGGAGCAGAGTAGTACTATTTCTATGCTTCTGATGTTTCACTACTAATGCTTATAAACTTTGCTTCAACAAGTCGTGGTATCAGTTCCATTTAACCAATAAATATAGTCAATGATTTAGTAACAACTGTCAAGATGCTATTGCTTAAGATTTATTTCCACTATCCCACAATAAGATGCTCCAAATATCCGTGAGCAACAAAGTAGAAAGGATGTGTGACAGATCTTTCCCTTGATTGGCTGAACATTTGACACTGGCTCTTTGACTTGAATTTTTGTTATCTGTTTTAAACAATATGCTTAAATAAATAAAAAATATTTCACACAAGACTAAATCAGCTTCTAAGGTAATGCATGCTTTATTTATGTACCAAAGCTCACCTTTCTGTGCCTTTATTTTATTGCCAACTTGAACCATTTGCCTATCTTGAGTCACAATGGATTATGTCAGGGTTCAGAACTCTTCAAAACAGATATGACTGGTGTTGTATGATTGAATTTTCCTATTAATGAATTGATTATTAATAAAATATATTTTGTACTTTCATAAATAATTCAGTTGGTCTTTGCTCATATTTATTTTTTGGTCCTTGTCGATTGATTGACATTTATCTTTGTGTATTTTATCAAAATTGTTGCCTGAACTATTTACATTGATCATATGGGTGCATTCTCCATACATTTCTTGGCTTTAGAGCTTGGTGAAAAGTTATTCCATCACAAATGTAACAGCTATCCTGTCCACCTTTACAAGTGCCATAGGATATAATGCACTAGTAATAAGGATGACAGGATATCCATCATGTTTGTGACAGAGTAATGCATCTGCCAAACTCTAAAATATTCTGTAAGTTTTCAATGGACTGTTTAACTTTACTAAAGACTCTGATATTTCTTGAAGTTATTTTATTTAAAACAACTTTCTTCTTGAATTGAGAGCTTTGACAAAAACTATGGGTCAATTTTCAAGGAAGTGGTGGAGCATGGTGTTGGCCTCCTTGGCTTAACGCTGCACTCCACCTCTTCTATAATGCAGGGCTGAACCGTATTTACAAGAATACGGTGCAGCCTTGCATTTCCCCCTGCGCTGGTGCTAATTTAGCTGCCTAGTGCCAAAGTAGGAACCCTTGCACCATAAAGCAATGGTGTCTTAATTGAGGGCAATGATTGTTTACATGCAGTAAGGTGCCCCTTCCTGCACATAAACAATCTGAAATGGTAATTTGAAACTTTTATGTGTGCTGCTTAATGCAGCACATATAGAAGTTACAAAACGTAATTTTCTTTATTGATTGTTTATGTACAGGAAGGTTCACCTACCTGTACATATACAATCAGTGGAGTTTTGCTGTTTCCATGTGTGCTGCACAACGCAGCACACATGGAAACAGCAAAAACTAGGTGAAATTAAACATTTCTCCTCGTTGTGCCAGGGACCAGGTTTTACCTGGTTTTAATTTTGGTGCTGCCCCATTTTTACGCTACCCTTGTAAATATGGGGAAACTTCAATATCAGTGGGTGTTGCGGTGGAACGCCCACCACAACACCCATTGCCCACCCCTTTCAAGCTAAGTATAGCGTGAAAGGGTGCCTTATTCATAAGGAGGCATTAAGCCATGTTATACAGCTTAATGCCACATTGTGAATAAGGCGAATCCCCTATCCCCAACACAACATCGAGAAAACTGACGTTGTGGTGGCGATAGCAGCTTCTAAATTTGCCTCTGAATTTCTCAAAAACAGAGCAAATTTAAGAAAATTACACCTATGTCACAGTTTGTAGGTTGTACGTAGTAGAGTCAGATATATCAATAAAACAGGCCACACTTCAGTGCAAAAGAAGTATTGCAGTTTAGTTATTTTAGGTCGTAAATGCATGCCCTGTAGGGATCTAATTTGCGGTAAACACATATTATTGGCCAAATATGTCCAATATAAACCTGTAAACATATACTCGATCAAATAGAATAAAGTGTAGTCATTTAGTTACCTAAAATTCACTTTTAATAGGTTAATACTATTGACACGGCTGAAGCCATTTTCTTTCATTTCTTGGTGTGCAAATGCGGTTTCCCTGAAAATCACGTGACTATGTCTTTTTCTCTCAACCACGGCATCAGCCAAACCGTGGTGGATGTCTGCTAACTGGTAGCTCAAGGGAAACTCAAGGTTGCACCTGCCTTCTTTGCGGGATGCGTACATTCTCAAAGCCTGTTCTTGTCCTCCCCGTCTCTAGATAGACTGAGAGGCACCCGGTTGACCTGCCCCCGGAATAGCTGAGGCCTAGGATACTAGCAATCTATTGTGCCTTATATGGGTATTCCTCTTGGCCTGCTGACAAACTGTGTTTTTCCTTGTAGGGTGTCATATTCGATGTGTGAAACGTATATATGCTTTGTACTTTGAAACTGTAAGCAGTCTCCTCTGCGCACCTTTGAGGTTGTGTAGACCGGGGCTCCCCTGTCAGGGTTTTGTCTTTGAATTGAATAAAAGATTGAACCTTCTCCATTGCCGACTGAATTATTAGTTATCCTTAATCGTATATAAGTTATTGGTAAGTGTGACCCGTTAGAATTTATTTATCCCTTCAGTTGGCGACTCCGCCGGGACTCCGCGATAGGGTCGTCCCCTCCTGTAAACAGGAGTAGCGGGACAAGGAGGAGTTCTGGCCGAGTGGGTGGACAGAAAGAGGATCCTGATTTGAGACACCCGTTTGTGGTCAGAAAACAAGCCGTTCCCCTCTCGAGCCCAGTACCCCTCCCAGCTGTTGAAGACCCTACGCCGGAGTCCTATGGGCTTAACCCGAGAGAAGAGCAGACTGTGTCTGTCTGTTTAGATGTCGGCAGTGGAGAACTCGCAATCGACCTGAGTGCACCAGGTGAGTGATCTTTGAAATTGAATTGGATAAGACTCACTTCGAGGAAGTGTTCTTTTTGGATATACAGTTAACTGTCTTTGTTTGAAGGTGGCCGGGGAAGCCGGACCACGACGGAATCGAGGGACCTGTCGTTGTGGTGAAGGGGCTGCATGAGTAGAGACCTTACGGACTTGTTTTGTGATTAATTGAGACCACCTCTGATGCCTTAGCAGAGTACGGTGTTGCTCGCTCGGCCGAATTCTCTCTGGGAAAACTCTGGGAGCAACTGTGGAAGCTAGGGGTCTGGAGACGTGTCCAGATACCCGGCCCAACCAGAACAGGACCATGGGATGGCCTGTGAGAGAGTTCGTGGTTCGCCGATCTGAGGGTCTCGAAGCATTCTAACGATTGTCTCTTTTGTGAATCTGTTGGTCTGGAATTCTTTTGAATCGATTCCCCGAACAGGAGACGACGGGCTCTGTTCGTATTTGAAGACGTCATTTGCATTTGAACAGGTTACGAGAACTAATTGCCTTGCACTGCTTTGCAGCACTTTATCGTGATGATTGTATGAGTGAATGCTATGAAAGGACGCGTCCGATTGTGTGTGCGTGATTATATGTAAAAAGAGCGAGTAGAATAAAGCACAATGCCGTGTTTTAGTAAATCGTGTTTTGGGTGCTGCTGTCGGAAAGGAACGGGGCTCGTAGAAAGACAGCCTGCCCCTCCCGAAGGCAGCCCCAGTTTCGATATGTACACCAAACATGGCTTACAGCCAATTTTGTTTAATACTCTGTGGAACAAGTACACCAGGGACAATTTGGATCTACAATTGCCTCTCACGGGGTCTTTTGATGAAAAAAAGATAAATTATATACAGAATAAACTATTTATGAAGAAGAGTCGTCAGTCCATGTTTGACTCCTTGAACTTATGGTTGAAGGAGGCAAAAAGACGAAGAATTAGGGAAGAGAAGTTGGGGAAGATGAAGTTGGGTCAGACGGTCACACAGAAAGCTATAGCATATGATAAAGACAAAGTGGAAAAGAATATTGAACGGATGGATAGGCAGTTTCGGTTGGAAACCGATAAAAGCTATGTAGCTAGACCAGAGACAGGAGATGAATTGGAAGAATTGTTGGACACCCGACCACCTCCCCCTTATGCCCGCAAGGTCTGTATCCGGCCATGCCTGTGGTACGAGTCGAGCAGGCAAGTGCTGTTGCAGCCGCCCGACCACAATCGGGAATGATTGCCACAGCTCCCGTTGACGGGCCTGGATCCGACATTCCGGTTTCCCCTCCCTCTCTTCGACTAACTAGCTCACCCTTATTATCCCTTCGGCCGGAAGCGGCTGTCCCTTCTCCCTTGCACCCTGTATTTCTCTCTCCTCCAACTCAGACTTCATTAGATCTTCGAAATATGGTTGGCCCTGGGGCCATGACCAAGCGACCGATGTCTGACTTGAGTGATTAACAAGCTTTCACGCGGTCGCTGTTGGGACAGGAGGAAAGGAGAGCTATTATAATTCAGGCATCCCAGTGGATGCGGAATCCTATTTATACTTTGGAAGATATTTGGAGTACTAAGAAGGATTATGAACCCGTTGCCTAACAACTGGCCCTAGAGAGCATGGCGATACGATTGATTTCACTATGGGAACAGTGTTTTGAGGAAGGATTACCTCCTGAGATACTGCGTGATATCAGGGACCACGCTCATAAATTTAATCTCCAAATTGAAGAAGTGTATAAGAATGTAAACACCCTTTTGCATTATAGGGAAAGGATGCACCGAAAAAGTGCTGAATGGGGAACGCAACACCCCATGAGGGAAGTACACCCCCTTTTCTTTCCAGAATTACCTGAAATTAAGGATAATGCGGGCAATGTTACTAGAGCACGGGAGGAGGCCAGACTTCAGGAACAATGGGTTTATACCCCTTGGAAACGAAGTGAGGTTCTTACGTTAAAAGCCCAACTCCCTGACCCTCGTAAAAATCCTACAGCCTATTATAAGGAATTGACGGAAGCCGCTAATTCGGCTATTATGACTATAGCTGACATCGAGCTATTCTTTGGCCTCCTGATCCCGGTAGATATCTGGAGACAGATACATGATACGGATAACATTCCTGAGTTGGGAGGTACCTGGAACCAATTAAAAGATTGGGATAAGGAACGAAAGCCGGGTGAAAAATCCCGGGATGAAATATTAGCAGTACCAGAAAAGATCATTACCTATATGCAGACTCTCCTCCCTCCGAGGAAGGTAGATTGGGATAAATTGACAGCATGTAAACAGAAAAAGGACGAAAGTGTGTCCGATTTGTTCACCAGGTTTGAGAAGGTGTTCATAGATTTTAGTGGTCAGTACCTTTCTACGGAAGGTGGAATTCGATTATTTGTAAACAGATTTGTCACGAACTTGCATCCTGAGGTTATGACTCGTCTTCAATCGGCAGAAAGTACCGGGACTATGGCTGCGCCCTCTGTTATTCTTAGCATGGCCCAATGTTATGAACATCGAGAAAATGAGAGTATGGAGAAATCAGAGAAAAAGACAAAGGATTTAAAAACCAGGGTACTATTACAGCAGGTCAGTAGAGGGAATAGTTCAGGAAGAGGAGTACGAGGTTCCTTTCAGAGAGGTCAAATGTCAGGAAGAGGAAGAGGAGGCCCACCGAATATTGGGATTAATCAATGTTCTTATTGTGAAGAGGAAGGCCATTGGAGAGTAGATTGCCCTTTGCTACAAGGAAGAAATGGACCCAGTAGAGGTCGGGGAAGAGGCCGAGGAAACATAGATCGAAATAGTATGAGAAGGCAAGAGACACACCATGAGGGTTCTCGTAAGAATCACTTTGATGACCCTCAGAATAGACAGTACTACAATGCACACTACGACAGGTACGAAGACCACGAGTACGCATGAGACAGCCAAGGACAGAGCGGGGGCAGTATTACAGTACCAGTGGACCAAGAGGGACCTTATGTAGAAGGAGAACTGTTGGGTACATCAGGGAAGTTTTTAGTGGATACTGGGACGATGAGTAGTTCAGTCGCCCAGACACTGGTCCCAGGGGCAGCTCTGTCTGGCCAAAATAATGTATCAGTCGGATTCTCTGGAATACCGGTAGTCAGCCCCGTTTCAAAACCTCTGCCTTTTACGATTGGTCCCATTTCTATGCATACCCCTTTTCTCCTTACTTCTAATGGTGGAGAGAATTTGTTAGGTTTGGATATCTTAAAGAAGCTTCATGCACGAATCTACTGCTCACCCGATGGTGTTTTTCTAACCATGCAGAAACCACCTATGGAGATGGCTCAGTATTTTGCCAAAAATGAACCCTTGCCTCCTGAATTTGCTACCATCCCTCCGACCTTGTGGGCGAAAGGGGATACCGACGTGGGTCTGTTAAGAATAGACCCTGTGTCAATCACCATAAAACCAAATGCAAAGATGCCTCGCATTCCACAATATAAAATTTCACCAGAGGGTGAACAAGCATTGCTTCATATTATTCCGGACTTAGTTGACAAAGGAGTGATGGAAGAAACAGCTGCAAATATCTGCAACAGTCCCATTTTGCCGATTTTGAAAAAGACTCCGATGGATGGTACCCCGGATTATAGGTCCGCATATCGTTTTGTGATTGACCTTAGAGAGGTCAATAAAATAGTGTCCCACAATACCCAGTGGTACCAGATATCACCACGATCCTTACCATGATTCCCCCTACTGCTCGATATTTTTCTGTTATCGATTTGAAGAATGCTTTCTTTAGCATTCCTATTCATCCTGATAGCAGACATATCTTCGGATTCTCATTAGGAGGACGAAGCTTTAGATTTACGCGCGCACCTCAAGGCTATACAGAAAGGCCTAGTATATATAGCCAGGCCTTGAAAGCGGTATTGGACGAACTAGTTCTGCCCACCGGCAATGCAATCATTCAATATGTGGACGACATTTTGCTGGCCTCCGATACGGAGGAGGGATGCAGAGATGCAACTGTGAAGTTGTTACACCATTTGGCTAAAAAAGGTAATAAGATCTCCCTTTCCAAATTTCAATATTGTCGACAGGAAGTGACCTACCTTGGCCACTTACTGTCGAAAGCGGGGAGGCGTCTAACATCAGAACGCATATCTGTAATCACTTACATGTCTGTACCGTGTACCCAACGTGATGTCCGTGCTTTTCTTGGCATAACCTCTTACTGTCGCCAATGGATTCCTAAAAATTCTCTCATCTCTAAACCCTTGTTGTACTTGACTACCAAAGACGTGCATGAACCCCTACCCTGGACGGATGAATGCCAAGAAGCCTTTGACTCTTTGAAATCTGCTTTATGTTCCACACCTGTTTTGGGTACCCCAGATTACCGGAAGCCTTTTTCACTTTATGTGCACGAGGTGGACGGTTGTTCTCTTTCAGTATTAACTCAGGATTTGATTTCAGGGGAAAACAAAGACCCTGTGCTTTCTTTTCATCAGTACTGGACATAGTAGCACAAGCCCTTCCCAGTTGTCTGAGGGCCACTGCGGCGGTAGCAGTGGCTATCCAACAATCAGAGGGAATAGTGTTGAACACTGACCTCACAGTAATGGTACCACACGCTGTGGATATTTTGTTAAATAAAACTAAAACCCAGCATCTTACGAGTGCCTGCTTGACAGGATACGAATTGACATTGTTTGCACCCCACATTACCATTAAGAGATGTGCCACATTGAATCCAGCAACACTATTACCTCTCCCTTCTAGTGATACGAAGGATGAGATCCATGATTGTGTGTTTAGGACTGAGGAAGAAACAAAGGGCCGTGTAGATCTCACAGACATTCCTTTACCAGAGCCCCAAGGAGAATTGCATGTTGATGGATCCTGTTTTAGGTTGCCAGATGGAACTGCAACAGCTGCGTATGCTATTACGACTTTGAAAACAGTGGTAGAAACGGCTAGGATTTCACACCACTCAGCCCAGGCAGCTGAACTAATAGCTTTGTTACGTGCGTGTGAAATTAGCAAAGGATTGAAAGTAAACATTTACACGGACAGCCAGTACGCCTTCGGCGTTGCCCATAGTTTTGGGAGGTTATGGAGGGAAAGGGGTTTCTTTACCACACATGGCCAAAAGATCCAGCATGGTCCTTTAATTGATCGTTTGTTGTTAGCTTTAACACTACCAGATAAAGTGGTCATTATCAAACGTAGCGCCCATCAGAAAATAGTCGATTCCACAGGAAAGGGAAATGCCAATGCTGATTCAGTGGCAAAAGAAACAGCTCGGACTAAGGTAACTCCCATGTTTCTCAGTACTTCAGCCCGGTGGGTGGCGGAGACGTCCGTATTTGACAATACCATAGAAAGTGTGAGGGAATTACAGAAGGAGGCCACCATAGATGAGATGCAGAAATGGGAACAGGAAGTAGGGAAACTGGACAAGAATGAATGTTGGATAGATCGAACTGAAAAACAGCGTTGGTTACTCCCTAATGCATTGGTATATGCAGTAGTGACCATGGCCCATGGCCCGGCACACATAGGAGCAAAGGGTATTTGTGCAGTATTAGACCCCGTCTGGAGCAACCCTAACATTCCCAAGACGGCCGCACATGTGGTCAAATATTGTCCAGTATGCTTACGCTATAATTCGGGAGGCAGAGAGCCTGTTCTAAGTGGCAATTTTGCACCACCATCTTTGCCTTTTGAAGTTATTCAGATTGATTACATCCAAATGGAGAGAGTTAATAACTTGAAATACGTGCTGGTGGTGGTTTGTGCTTTCAGTAAGTGGGTTGAAGCCTATCCCACCAAGGAAGCCACTGCGGTGGCAACTGCTAAAGCTTTGATTAAAGAATATTTCCCCCGGTATTGTTTGCCCCGAATTATATGGTCAGACAATGGAACACACTTCAATTCGGCATCGGGTCAGAGTGTATGTGATGGTTTATACATTCACCAGAAGTTTCATGCAGCCAAACACCCCCAGTCAGCAGGGCTAGTCGAAAAATATAATGGCATATTAAAATTGAAAATGGCCAAGATCTGCGCAATCTCTGGAGTAAAATGGCCTGATGCACTCCCTTTGGCATTATTATCCTTGAGAACAACCCCACATACAAGAACCGGGTTGTCTCCATATGAGGTCATTTTTGGCCGACCCGCCAATGTGTGGGGAGTCCCTAGACCTAGGTCCTTTAGAGACATTGATTATCCTTTGATGACAGATTACTTGTATGCTTTGACTAAAGATCTGTGTTCTATTCATCAACAGGTATCCGAGACATTGCAGCCGCTACCAGAGGGCCCCGGACATCGGTTGGAACCCGGCCAGTGGGTGTTGGTAAGGAACTATCAGAGGAAATCGAGTTTGGAGCCGAGATAGTCTGAGCCCTACCAGATCATTCTCGTTACCAATTCAGCTGTGAAGGTGCACGGGCGGAAACACTGGATCCATGCGAGCCATTTGAAACGACTCCCTCTACCTTTGCCCTTTGATTTGCAAAACCGTGAAGGAATTCCAAGCCAAGAGGGGGAATCGCCTCAGAGCTTTGTGCCCTTTTCAGAAGCTCGAGAAAAGGGACAGCCAAGTGAAGCTGTGCCCCCAGTCGACAAAGTGGTGGCCCAAACAGCGGAGACCAGTATTGAGGGTCCATCACAGGATTCGGATGTATCCAATGCCCGTGCCACTGAGTTATTTTCTGATCAGGAGCGACCTGGTCACTGCAAATACGACCTGCGGCCCGAAAACAGCGCGGTACCCCAGATACTCTTGATAGGAGATAGGGAAAGACTTGAGTTTAGAAACCTTGGATAGATTTGCTGGGGTACTGAGCGAGACACTGGACTGAACGCGTTGAGAGCCTGGAACATTGTACTAATAGCTCTGTTCAGCAAGAAAGACTGAGTTGGGGGCTGCGGTCGTTCTACAAAACAAAATAAATTGTTTGCTGTTTTGTCCATGGATATAAATGACGAGAGTCTGCCTGTGAGACTCTGAACGGACACAGGGAAGAAGAACCCCTCTGGTGGCATGTGTGCTTTGTGGATACAGATAGTTTTTGGACTTATAGAGAGGGACCGAGTTATATCTGAACTTTTAGCAAGCATGTTTCCTTTTGCCCGATTTGCTATGGAGGACGAGAGACCACTAGCCCCTCGGCGATATATGGATAATATGCATTTGTTTTCTGGATGGTCCACCAGAGTGAAGGTGGCATTCGTTGTTTTTATCATTATTATCACAATTATTATGATGAGTGTGTTTGTATATCTAGAATTTCAGCATCCAGTACAGAAATTATTAAGCACCACTGTTGCTCCGGAAGAACATCTCTTTTACTCTTTGCCCCCTCATAAGGCTAGACATAGAGAGACCTATATGAAGAATGCTTTTATAGAAATGTTGCATCAAACCCATTCCACTACAAATAAGACGAATTGTTGGGTATGCGGGTTACTCCTTTCAGTAATGCATCAACACGAACTGTTCATTTCCCTACCGATGTCCTATTTAGCCAGTTGTGAAGCATGGTTCCAATTGTTATCTTTGATGTATTCGCATTACGTAGCTGAACCGAAAATGTATACTGAAAAAGATTATGAAGCCATTTTAAAATACATAGAGAAACATCAGGGATTTGATGCAGCTGGAAATGAAGGAGAGGGCTCATTGGACCCTAATGCCTGTATGAATTTATACACGGATTATAAGAATGTTACATGGCTAATGGAAGAAATGCAGGATTTTGAACTTTTTAATGGCACGATGTACTTTCAGCATTTTAAGGACCGAAATGTTACTAATGACAAAGCCTTACCAATCCCTATCATTAATACTACCTCTCCGTTTTGCATACAGGGCAGAGGCCATGTTAAGGTAGGCAGAAGTAGATGTAATTACACCTATACCCTACAAGTGTACAGTACCCCACCTATGATCATCCCACCAGATGTTTATTTTGTGTGCGGTGAGAATGCCTACACATGGCTTCCCCGGGGTAGGGCAGGAAGTTGTTATCTTTCATTTCTTTATCCCCCTGTATATATTGCCCCTCCTGACTATCATAGAACTCATCAGTTGATACAGAAATAGGAGGTAGTGAGCCGAAACATTAGGAGTTATGATCGGGATGCTACTGATCAAACAGATACTTCCTTACAACAATTCGAAGACTTTGCGAAGGGACTTACTCCCTTCTGGGGGCCCATATTCAATAGTCGTAGTATAAGACGTTTGTCGAGGATAGTTGACAATGTGGTCCAGACCACTACTGGAATTTTAACTAACATCACAGTAGAGCTTGCTGCGACGAGGCTTGTTTCGCTCCAGAACCGGATGGTTCTTGACGTCATCCTCACAGATAGGGGAGGAGCCTGTCATGTGATCGGCAGCTCTTGCTGCGTGTTTATTCCAGATTCAGCGCCCACTATTCCTTTAGCTATACAGAAACTACATCGATTAGCTAGCGAGGCCCATGTGGATAATGGCACCTGGTCCCTTAGCAGTTGGTTTTGGGGTCTTTTGGCTACCTGGGGTTGGAAGATATTTATGGTACTGGCGGGGGCATTCGGAGTAATTTTTACATGTTGCTTGTGTCTCCAATGTGGCCCTGCCTGTTGCTCGTTTTGTGCCACCAGGATCACGTCAGCATTGCAATTTTCTTGACAAATCAAGGTAGAAAAACAAATGATACAAAAGGAAGTGTCTGACCTCATGCAAATAGATGATGAGGTACTGGGTTTTTCAGAACCGGTACCGAACCGGTAACCCAGTGGTGTCAGGGAACACACCCAAAGACCTCGAGTACTTTCCTGATTTAGACCACAGAAACTCAGAGTCTTCTAGGTGAAGTCAAGGATCGATTTTATTGGCTGCAACCAAGGTAACAGGCGTCCTAGAAGTACAACAGCACGGGATGTATATTCTCAGGAGACTGCGCAAATTTACAAAGTCAGGCTTCTCTCTTTATACGAAATATTGTGCTTTAGGCAACATTCCTAACATTTTAGTATACCATTCAAATGTTTCAAATGCAAAGAAAAAGCAGAGTCATGATGACAAGCCCACATTTCAGTTTGTCCATCACATAACAAATTACCCGGCAAGGCCCAGCATTTCCATCAGATACCGGTGGGCCCCCAATAAAAACGGGCACCTCCCCATCATAAAGCAAGTGAGAGAGAAAAGAGCAGGGACAGGTGTGAGCAAGATTCGGCAGGGTGTGTGTGCGATGAAAAGGGTTTATGACATGTTGTGCCTTGATGCTATCTCGTTCGGCCACTGGGAGAGGAACTGACCAAACAGGTTCGGCCTGAGGCAAAGGTTTCAGCTTGCCCAGGTCAGAGAAAAGCCAATCAAGGTGTACGTGTCCTTTAATATCGAATTTAGCTGTATTGAAGCCTATGTGAGGGCAACTCACAAAATGGCTGCCATTACACAAAATGGAAGCCAAGGGTTCCGAACGAAAATGACGATTTCGAGGTGAAATCGTCACTCGAATATGACGAAAATGCTTGTACATAGTGTACTCGTCATTCTCGGTCTTTTGATACTAAATTTGTCATGTTATGACGAAGTTTTATTCTCGAGTCCAAAATTTTCAGAACCACAATGAGGGGGTATTTGTAGAATAGAAGTATGTTTATTGGCCATATTAGGCCAAAAGGGCCGTCTGTAGGGATCGAATTTGCGGTAAACACATATTATTGGCCAAATATGTCCAATATAACCCTGTAAACATATACTCGATCAAATAGAATAAAGTGTAGTCATTTAGTTACCTAAAATTCACTTTTAATAGGTTAGTACTATTGACACGGCTGAAGCCATTTTCTTTCATTTCTTGGTGTGCAAATGCGGTTTCCCTGAAATCACGTGACTATGTCTTTTTCTGTCAACCACGGCATCAGCCAAACCGTGGTGGATGTCTGCTAACTGGTAGCTCAAGGGAAACTCAAGGTTGCACCTGCCTTCTTTGCGGGATGCGTACATTCTCAAAGCCTGTTCTTGTCCTCCCCGTCTCTAGATAGACTGAGAGGCACCCGGTTGACCTGCCCCCGGAATAGCTGAGGCCTAGGATACTAGCAATCTATTGTGCCTTATATGGGTATTCCTCTTGGCCTGCTGACAAACTGTGTTTTTCCTTGTAGGGTGTCATATTCGATTTGTGAAACGTGTATATGCTTTTTACTTTGAAAATGTAAGCAGTCTCCTCTGCGCACCTTCGAGGTTGTGTAGACCGGGGCTCCCCTGTCAGGGTTTTGTCTTTGAATTGAATAAAAGATTGAACCTTCTCCATTGCCGACTGAATTTTTAGTTATCCTTAATCGTATATGGGTTATTGGTAAGGGTGACCCGTTAGAATTTATTTATCCCTTCAGCCCATAGTCTCAAACATAAACTAAAAATGTTTAACTTTGCTTTTACAGTACAGAGAGAGGCTCATGGGCATGTTCAAATGTTGCCTCTTTGTAAAGCTCTCTCTACAGTTGAATTTTGGGAAATTATTTATTCCTAGCAAAATAGCTCCACACACTAATCTGTGCCAATGCCTCAACCCAGTAAGTGGTGATCCTGATATTTGCAAGGCATGGTGATTTTCTAGATGGAGAGAGTCAAAAATTGCATCTCCCAAAACATAGCAAGACATGTTTGTGAAACGTCATAAGTGACATGGGTGCAGGCCTACCAGAGAGTACCAGAAGCATTGGCTGATTACACTGGTACCTGATTTTAGTCCAGGCATTTGCAACATATTGAGCATGTTTGTGGGCGTTACTGTAGAGGGCAGACGTGATTCCCCAAGAGTGTAGTTTTTTTAGGCATGCAATGCCATTGGTCTGAAAGCCAAAATGGATGGAAGTGGTCTTGAAATCACGGGAGCCAAATGTCTCCAAAGCGATCGATTGTTTTCAGCTCAAGCATTTTAGTGGGTGTTTTTCTTCGTGGAATGGGGAACCAGTACAGGCTACAAAGCAGAGAGATCGTTTATAACTTTTGTAAGTTGGTTAATGACTTGCCCCCAAATTTAATGTGCAATAGAAACCAAATCATTTCATTTCCTTGATTCCGTCACCTCTTCTTTTCTCTTGAGTATTACAGTGTCAATCTAGCTATTGTCAGCATTATCCTTAATTAATGTTGCCGCTTTGTTAATAGTACATTTCCATCAGCAGCAAATGTTATTTGGGTTCTGATGCAAAAAAATCGTGGTTAGTCTTTAACTATATATATAGAGATGCATTAAACATGGTGACTACTTTGGTTCATGACAGCAGCAAACTGGTCACATAGAGCAACAGTACCTAAATGTAAATGAGTTACTTATTTCAGTGCAATTGTGAAATAATAGGTGAGTGGGTGAAAGGAGGCAGGTTGAAAATGTGAAAAGATAGGCTTGACTGGAATTACAGCAGTGTGTTTGGTTGAGGGCTGATCTTGAATGAGCTTCAGAAGGCATTCACATTCTCTTTGTGGCAGTCACATAGCTAACTACTCTTTGCTTAACCAATATATTTAACATTTGGATGGTGTGCGGCCTGGGCATGGACACACTGTGCAAACATTAAACCTATTGGCTTCACAAGCCCTTATTTGCCTGGCAGTACTAATGTGTGAGCATGGATAAAAACATCTGAAAAACGAATACTATACAAAGATATGCTGCTTTTTAAAATGTGGGTTTTAGTTATGGAACGAATATCCTATAATTTAAATTATGATATGATCAGATTTATGAATATTTCATAATGTACCTCTTGCCGGTTTTTTGACTTATCCTTACATGGAGCTGCCATGTTGGATTCACCGTATATTCGGCTGCGTGACAGTGTAGACTTATCTGCTCTGCTTTGTTTACAAACAACCAGGCAAGCAAGTTTAGCTGATCCTCTTTACTTAACGCTCCAGAATCAATAGATACATCTTTACAGACTTCATATCCCCTCTTCGTGATATTAAGAAATGACCAATGGGGCTCTACTGGAATGCAAATATTGCACCCCTTCAATGATTCAAAAGCTTCAGTACCAGTGGTGGAATTAAGCATTAAATGATAGGACCACAACATTTCTTGAACAAGCCCTATAATTGGTAACATTCTAGCTAAAGCCAACATGAGAATATCATCTAACAACCTATTGGTCCTTTCCACAAGCCAAGTGCCTGCCAGAAGATATCAACTGGTCTTCCAACATTCTATCCCTGTCTGATAATAGAGACATCAGCATCATCTCAATTTGCACCATGACCCATAAGCATCACGTGTGGTTTGTGGCTCCTCCTTTTGTGCTTTGCATCTCCTCCTCAGACATTGGCACACAATGCAGAGTTGTTCAATATGCACAAAATGTGTCCATTACCATTGCATTTATTTGCATTAGCATTTCACTAGTCTGATGCAAACATCAAAAATGGCTCTTCAATAACACAAATGCATGCTCCACATTTTTGCATATCCAGATATGTGGAGAAGTGTGGCTCACTGGTTAGAGCGGCAGACTCTGAAGCAGAGATCAGGCCCGGGACCAGGGTTCAAGTCACGACGTGGCAGGGTCTTGAGCTCAATGTCCGCAGACTCGATAATTCTCTCCTCAGCGCCTACTCTAATTATGGGTCCCACGCTGCAACTCTGGGCAATAGCTTGCTTAATCTCCACAACGGCCCCTACAACACTGGGATGCCTGGCTTCACCGTGGGGGTGCCCACGAGGGTCATCTCACAGGGAGAGCAAGGAAGGGTTCCACAGTGTTATACAGCTCCGGGACGCCACGTTGGGGCAGCTGTGCGCTTTACAAAATACACTACGTACATACATGTCCCTTGTTGTATGATTCCTAATTAGAAGTTGCTGTTGGTTCGTGGCACGTGGTTTTATTGGATTTCTAAAGTCATCAGCAGTTGATCTACAGATGGGTACTGTTAGAAGTTGAGTTTCTTGTTGGCAGAGGTATGCATTCTGTCCTAGCAGGAGCCACAACCCTAATCAGGGTAAGTCAGAAACACTTTAAATTAACCTGTGCTCATCACCTGGTAGCTTGGCACAGAGCAGTTAGGCTTGACTTAAGAGGCATTGGGTAAATTATTTGTGCATACAATGCCCAGTAACATAGTGAAAACACCATGAAAAAACTCCACACCAATTTAGAAAAATAGAAAATAATTTTATAAATAAAACAAGATCAAAATGACAAAATTCAGTAGAGGTTGAGATGTGAATTTTCAAAGATTAAATGCAAGAATAGCGCTTAGAAGCAAACAGCACTCAAAGAGTTAATTTGTTGCACTGGACTGGAAAAAAGTCACAAGTTCACACAGCAAGTGATTGGAGCGCGGGCCAGCTACAGGACCCATGCTTGGCCTGCTGAGAAAAATTACCTTAATCCTCGCCACAGCATGAGCTGCACCGATGATCCCCATGCAGTTGGGGGATTCCGCTGGATTTTTAAATGCAACTGCAGTGATGCATCAGTTCCATTTGAGCAAAGCACCAGTTCTGAGAATGGCGGTATGACTGTGATACACTGGGTTAATCCATGCTGAGGGGGCGAGGAATTTATCTTCTCTATGCATTGGTTCCAAAGCGGTTGTTTCAGGTGTGCCAAAAATGCGGTGGTTCTGAATAGGATCCATCATTCTGATCCCTGCAACATTGGTGGTGCACTGATCCCAATTTCACAGCAGGAGATGCATTGGTTCCAATATGCACAACAGTGTTGATGCACAGGTATTGGCAAATTCAGCAGTTTAAACTCACTTCCAAGGGCCCTGGACTGAATTGGCACCACTTGGAAGAGCAAGACTTACAGTCAGCAAAGTACAGGTGCTGAGTTGAAAATTATATCCCTGAGACTTCAGAAACAGGAGGCAAGCCAACAAGCACTTGGATCGTACTTAGATTATGAGGCAGGTCCAGACCTTCTGACTCCCAGGCATGAAGCAGCAGGAAGCCAGCAAACACAGCAAAGCAGTTCAGCAAAGCGGCAGTCCTTCTCGCAGCACAGCAACATTTCTTCCTGGTATAATGTCCTCAGTTCAAGGAGGTGTTCTCATTTGGTGATGTCAGAGGTCAAGTACTTATACCGAATTGGGCCTTTGAAGTAGGAAGGCTTCAAAGAGATGCTTTAAAGTGCATAAGACCCTACCTTTTCTGCCTTAGCTCCAGGGTATTCAATCCTTTGTGGGGGCCAGGGCAAGGCCCTTTCAGGTGGAAAGTATCAGCTTCTCCCTCCCATCCTGCTCAGGGTGATCTATCAACATGCAGATAACCTTCCTTTATATGTGGCTGTCTAGCGGGAATGCAGGAAGCCAACTGTCACCCACCCCAGATGTGTATTCTAGAGACAGGCAGAAGGCACCAAGTGGTTTTGTTTTTGCTCCGTGACACGCTTGCTGTTTCCTTTGCTTTGCAAACTGTCACAAAATGTTTCTCCTTCCCACAGCTTTTGCATATCTGTCCAATGGAGGGACATCTACCTTTGTGTGGGAAACAAAATCTACTTCTAAAACATAACTTCTATTTACGTGCAGACATCACCTTGTGTCCTTCAGAATTTTGCTTTGGCTTACTTTTCATACTCATTCTGGGGACCTCCGCACTCCAGATCAGCAGCTTGTCTATCAGCACACTCTTCAGCTATGGCAGCCATTAGCACTCACTCCAGTCTAAGAGTTTCTCTCAGCATTCGTTGTCTGAATGAATGTGGCACACATCCATCAATGAAAATATCATGTATAGCTTCTTCAACATTGAATTAATTGAATTTACAGTGTTTGATGAATATGTTGATTCTTTTCACAAATGCATCCATGGTTTAACCAAATTTCTGGTATTCTTCATTAAAAATATTTCTTTCGTAATCTACATTGGACCTTGGATCGAATTGAGATTCAAAGTTTCTTTATTCTGAAGAATTATTATTTCTTCATCAGTTTGCAGCATTTTACTTATGATTTCTTTTACACCATCATTAGCAAGACTTTTGAGGCTTTTGATTATCTTCTTTTTACCAGTCTCTTCAAGTGCATCATGGAAATCTTGAAATGTCTGTATCCACACAATCCATCTATTGCCAATGTTTTGCATTTTGGCTGTATTGAAATGTGGTGGTGGTGTCAATCGGGCGGGTTCACTGACACAACACTGACCTAAAAGATACTGATGTAAAAAATATTGATGAAAAATATAGAATACAAAAATATCGAATCCCTATACTTAAACAGGTAAGTGCAATAATATCGGGAAAAAATATTGATGTAAAAAATATATTTGTACAAAATATTGATTTGTATACACATAAAATAAAATAATAAATATTAAATATATTAAATAATAAAATTAATTTTAACAAAATAAATTAGATTTAATAAACATTTTAACAAATATAACAAACGTAATAAAAAAAGTTAGACACACATACCTAATAATTGATATAAATATATATATATTTCCTTCAAAACAATTAATAAATGATTCATTTTAATTTATTTTATAGATTTAAAATTATACAATAAATTACAAATATATATATATATATATATATATATATATATATATATATCAACCACACGAATCCGGTGCCTTTCTCCTGCACCAAAGCATCGTAGCATAAGCGCAGCGTCCCGATCACGCACTCAATGTAATTGGCTGTCAATCGGTTGTAAACATTCGAAACCAGGAACTGTTGGCAGCCATTTTGTGCCTCGGTAGAAGCAAGGCTGAGGAAGTCAGTGGAATATATGTGTAAAAACGGAGACAGGGGGCAGGGTAGAAATAATTTTACCCTTTAGACCTGCTTTGGGGGTCCCAGAAGGACCCCCAGGGCCCACATTAAAAAAAGGTAAAAAAATCGGCAGGTTTGTGTAGGGTGCGCGGACTCTGCTGTAAAATTAATCAAATAAAACAGAGCTTTTTTTATTATTAGCCCCTGGGAGGGTAAATAACGGGAGCAAATATATTACATTTTATGGGGGGCCCTTATAATATAGACCTCGGGGGGTATAAATAGCGGGAGGAAAATTATTACATTTTATGGGGGGCTCAGAGGGGCTTTCCAGCCTCGGGAATCGTCACTCCTCGGGGTAAAAAGAAAAAATGATGGTGGGAGGGGCCCAAGGTCCCCAAAGCCGCGGGGACCATCACCCGAGGCTTTATGTATTGTGGGAGGGGGACTGCATGGCCCCCTTCTTGGAGTACACGAGGGCCCCGTTACCGCCGGGGCTACAAATAAAGGGTTGGAGGGCTGTAAGGTCTCAAAAACCCTGGGGACCACCCCTCCCTGGGGCTTTATGTATTGTGGGAGGGGGACTGCGTGCCCCCTTCCTGGAGCACTCGAGGGCCCCGTTACTCCCGGGGCTATAAAAATGGTAGGGGGCGCTGTAAGGTCTTCAAAGCCTCGGGGAGCACCACTCCCTGGGGCAATATGTATTGTGGGAGGGCCAGCTCCTGCAGTGTCCTGGGGTGTCTATCCCGCCCTCCCATAGCAATCTTTTTTCTCTTTCATAATGTAAATGAGATTGCTTTTCCACATGGCGAGCTGCATGTTAGTAGGTCTCCATGTGGAAAAGCAATGTTGGCTTCCAAACGCGTAGACGTTGTGCACCAAAGGGGTGGGAGTCGCGCACCATACAGGAGGAACGGTTCTATGATTTGTGAGGCCCTGGGCCAAAAGGTAATGCTCGAGGCCCCTCTAATTTATTGAAGTGATCCCTTGCAAAGTATTCAGAGACACCGTAGGAGGCCCATTGTATAGGATTTTAGCGCCCCTATAGTTTTAACTATCAGCCCACAAGCAATTCTCACACCTCCAGCCTGATTGGTGTAAGAATTGCTTGTGGACTGAGAGTTAACACTGTGTGGGTGCTAACATTCTGTACAATGGGCCTCCAGCAGTATCTCTGAATGGGTCTCCTTGCAATTGGGACTAGGAGAAGAGTCTCTCTCCTGTAAGCCTGCAGACACCATCCCTGAGAGGCCCAGGGAGGGGGGCCTCCCCTGGACCCTAACTGCAAGGAGACAGGGAAACAACAGGGCACACGATCGGTTCCGGGCCCCATGCTGGTGGGCTGAGCGCAAGATCCTGGGCAGCTGCCCACACTGCCCATGCCTAGCGCCGGTCCTGCACAACAGATTATGAGTCATGCATGCAGCGCATGTACACCAAGGGCCGCACTGCCGGGGCTAAAAAAAAAATAGTTGTGAGAGGCTACAAGGTGTTGAAAGTCCCAGGGACCACCACTAAACGGGCTTTATGTATTTTGGGAGGGCCGGTTCCTGCAGTGTCCTGGGGTGTCTATCCTTCCCTGCCATAGCAAGGAAATCCTTTCTCTCTTTCAAAATGTAAATGAGATTGCTTTTCCACATGGCGAGCTGCATGTTAGTAGGTCTCCATGTGGAAAAGCAATGCCGGCTCCCAAACGCATAGAAGTTGTGCACCAAAGGTGCTAGAGTTGCACACCCTACAGATTATGAGTTGTGCATCCAGCGCGTGCACACCAGGGGGCCGCCCTGAGGTGGGTGCAGAACTTTTAATTTTACCGTAAAAAAGTTGTCCCTATCAGTAATTGCTAATATTCCCAGGGACCCTATCCCCTGGGTCTTATCAAAAATGTTGGGGGCCGTGGGGGCAGACACAATGTCCCCACGGTCCCACTGGCTTCCAACGTTCTTCGGGAGCCGGCATTGCTTTTCCGCATGGAGAGATGCTATCTTGCATGTGGAAAAGAAATCTGGTTTGGATTTTGAAAGTGAGAACAGATTTCACTGTTGTGTCTTTCAAAATGCAAACTAAGTTTGCTATGGGAGGGCGGAAGGCGCGAGACTCACGCCCTCTCATAGCAAACAGCAGTGTCCCGGGGGTAGGCACCCCGGGACATTGTAGGAGCTGGCCTGGGACGTGGCAGCCTCCAGGGCCTTCGAGGGCTCTAGGCATAGGGTCACACAGTCTGCCTTGCACAATACACTAAAAAAGAAGAGAAAGTGACGAGAGATGATTTGTGATGTGTTTAGGCTGGAGAGCCTGGATAATCATTAAATGGGGTCAGGCAGTGAAGTGCGTACTTATTCTGGAAGATGTGTTTCGGGGTCTTGCGAAAGTCATCTTTAATAATTGCCTCTCGCTGTGTGTACTTGCAAGGTTATCTGATTTGCTCGTGTGTTGAAAAGAGAAACTTTCAACACCTCTTTTTGATTGGTTGTGAAGCATTGTAAGAAGACGTATTAGCGACCAATCCCTTTGCTTGCGCAGATTTTGAAAAACATTTCATTGGCTGTTGTGTGGTTAAGTGTACCTTCCTGATCCTAATGTTGATTGGCTGGTTATGTCTATGTGACGTTACGATACACTCACCATGTATGTAGCCCATTTTGTGACGCACTTTATTTTACAATGGGTTTCAAAAACTAGTTGTGGTAGGGTGTTTTTAACTTAAACTGTGTACTCTGCTTACGAGTTTGTTGACTGTAAAGGTATTTAACCCCTTCCATGCTCATGACGAGCTCAGCTCGTCATGAGGCACACTGGAGCTGTGCTAATCACGAGCTGACCTTGTCATGAACAATGGGAGTCCAAGATTATCAGCACAGGAGGGGAAAAGCCATAGCATTCAAGGTGTTTAAAATATTATTAAATTTTGTATTGTATCATAATTGTGGTGACTTTTTTCCTTTAGCGTGGAGTAATATGTCCTTTCATTACATGTATAATTCTTCAAAGAATCCTTGAAAGAAAAATGCACAAGTTTTGAAAATATTTTTATTGAGTCTTTTATCTTCATCACATGGGTGAAATGCAATTTTTTTTTCATTCATTGGTATCACGCGTTGGACCACATTTCTTTTATTCTATCATAAGCACTAATTTTTTTTAAGTTTAGATTATATAAGTGTTGCCCATCATCCTTTTTTAAATGTTAGGATTTTTTTTACTTTCAGATAAAGTAGAATAGAAGTGCTACGACAAACACTCCCACACTACTTCATCTTTTTTTTTTGTACATTTCATGTCATTATTACATTTTACAATCATTTTTAAACATTTAAAGAATTAATATTGACATTAACATTTGGAGACACAATTATATTATTTTGTTGAAAAAAAGTGCTTGCGAAGATAATCCTCCTGTTCTTCACGAGTGAAAATTTGTGAAAGCACTACTCAATATAAATACTTGTAACCCATTTTCACTCTAGAAGATAATGAATATTCTCCTTTATTGCAAAGTATTTTCTTGAAAGCTTATTTATACTACATTTTTCAATCCTTAAGAAATACTTGCATACTAAAAATAATTAAATACTAGGTTGTAAGTCATCCAACTCCAGTTGAAGGATCGTAAAGTTATCTATAAATTAAAATATACATTAACAATCTGATCCCTCACTGGAAATGGAAGATAAATGAAAGATTATGACATCGCTCCTAATCATTACTTTGCACTTAGTAATTCCTTAAATAACCTTTATTTCTTGTAATGTTTTTTTACTAAACTCGTTATTATATTCTATTTAAACGTAATCATACCACATTCTATAATCATTTAAATATTTTTGCTTTTTTTCTTATATATAGAAAACATATACCATTAAGATAATTTACCTCTCTTCGATATTCTTTCCTTCATCCATCGAAATACATCCAACTCCTCTGGAGGGGACATACTATTTTATGTATTTTTAAATATACATTAACAATATGTTGCCTCTGAGGAAATGAAAGATATTGTCTAGATGCTTCTACAGTCCCGAATCATTACCTTGCTCGTAGTTTCTTCGCCCGTATTGATTCTCTGAAACGAAACTAATTATCCAACGGGGTAGGTTTATATACTTTTTGGTTACTTAACAGTCTATGGGATCAATTTATTGCTCCTCCCACTTTTAAGTCACGTTTTCAGTTGACAGGTGTTCTCATTTGCACTGTTTTAGTGCGTCATGTGTTTATGTAAACGTGCCTCTTTCCATACTTTTTAACTTTCGTTTAATTTATAACATGCTTTATTTAAACTTGTTTTTCTTATTAAAGCATTTCTACAGGTTACTTTATTTTTAATACGAGTATTAACATTCATTCCCCTTTTGTTCGACTTATTATTCCAGAAACGTCCCTTTTTTGTAAAACTATTTTTAATATTCTTCATTACCTTAAACCCCTATTTTCCCTACATCCCTTTCAAGAGATACTCTCTATCAAACTTTGAGTATTCTAATTTATATCCGAGTATTAATTTAAATAATTCCATTACTACGAGTTTTAATACATTTATTTATCTAATATTTTTAATCTTTCTTTATACACTGCAAGGGATACTGTTATTTGTGTAGAATAACACTATGAATCAGTGTCCATTTGGAAAATTGAGAGAGATTGATTTGGTTGGTTGATGTGTTTGCAATTACATAATTGTATATACTCTTGCAGTAAGCCAGGCATTAGGGTATGCAGTGCTTCAAACTCCTATGCATTATGCATGTTGTTGTATAACCACCTTAACATTTGTGCTTCAGGCCTACAATTCCCCAGTCAGTATCTATATACTCCCGCTAACATAGTGTGACTGCTGTTGCAATTTGAAAAAGACTCTTTTTGTACCATGTAGTAATTCATTCAGTAAAGTAAAAGTGAACCAATTAAGAATTCACTCAGTGTCTTTACTTATATTAATGTAATCATTCACTCAGTAAGCATGTACTCCTGTAGTGAGGCAGGCTTTAGGGAATGTAGTGCTTTAAAGTGCTATGCATTATGCATGTAGTGGTGTAATGACCTTCACATTTGTGCTTCAGGACTACAATTCCCCATTCACTATCCATACCAGGGGTCTCCAACTAGTAGCTTGGGAGCTACTGGTAGTTCACCAGCGCCTTGAAAGTAGCTCTCAGAGGTGAAGCCAAACCAAAGCATTCTCAGAGATTTTGTGTATATTAAAGAAGGTACCACTGTTCATTTCACTACCCTTAAGAGCTACAGACAGCCAAACAAATGGCAGGACCTGTTGATAACACTCAAACACACACTGTGGTGGCGTATGAATCAATCAATCAGGGATGTATAGAGCACACTACTCACCTGTGAAGGTTTCCAGGTGCTTGGGGAGTTTGCGGGGGGATTTGAGCACCTTTGGTCATTCAAAAGGAAGGTCTTATGGATTTTCATTTGTCCTCATTTTTTTCATTCAAATGTACTCTACAATGAGCAGTATACATTGTAGGAGAAAAATGCCTTTACTGATTGTTTTTGTGCAGGAAGGCGTGTCTTCCTGCACAAAAAGAAACTCCACACGAGACAGATATTCTTACACCATGGTGCAAGGGTGCCTGTATCACCCACCACATGCATGCAGTTTAAGCAGCAGTGGAGAGGGAAGGACAGACTTCCAACATATTTATATTCATATGTTGCATCTGTGTTCTTCGGAAGTAGCTGAGCACGCTGTAGCTAAAGAGCTTACAATGTCATGGTACAATACTTACTTATAGTTCTGCAGTTATACATTCACCACATATGACAAATGCATTCTTTAGACAATTATGCAGTACATATCCATTTATGAAAACTTTCACACACTAGCATATAGCTGTGTTGCCGAGTGTTGTAAAAAGGGGCATGGCCTCAGAACACCTCTCTACAACGCAGCCCTCTGGCGAATACTAGAGGTATCTGGTGGGCTAGTTGGCCCCAGGGTACCTCAGGACTCAAGGCCTCTTAATCCTGCAACTTAAAACACGCCACAGGGCGTGTTTGCACACATGTCACCTCAGGCCCCGCCCCTTCCTTCACCATTGTACAAATATTCCTGTAAAATCAGCCGAACTACGAATTCCGATTTACTCACCTGTTATCAGGAGAGAACGCAGAATCTGTTTTACACTAGTCTGCTGGCATGGAGAAGCACGGGTTTACTAACCATGGACGAGTTTAAATTTGTAAAGATAGAGCACCCGGTGATGCCCATAGTCTATTTTATACCAAAAATTCATAAAGACAATGTGAAGCCACCTGGTCACCCCATAATTTCAGCTTGCAATAGCACCATGGAGAATGCCAGCAAGTACGTTGACTTTTTTTTTACAGGACCATGTTAAAAACCTTCCTTCTTTTTTCCTTGATACTGGTGACTTGCTACAGAAACTAGAGGGGATGACTTGGCAATCTGAGTACTTACTAATATCTCTTGATGTATCCTCCCTGTACACCAGTATCCATTACAGGGATGGATTGAAACCTATTGAACACAAGACCCATCTGTTTTTTGGAACATAACAGAATGTTGATGTCTATGATTAACCTGTGCCTTGAAAACAATTTCTTTTTCTTTTCCAACCAAGTATTCCAGCAGGTGAGAGGTGTGGCTATGGGGGCTTGTTTTTCCCTAGCTATGCCTGTCTGCATATGGGGTACTGGGAGCAACAGGTTCTCATGCCCACCTACTCAAAAATCATGTCTGAAAATGTTGTGAAATGGTTTAGGTATATTGACGACCTTTTGATAATTTGGAATGGATCAGAATGTCAAGCTTTACAGTTCATTGAGAAACTTAACAGAAATAATTTGAATCTTGGTTTTACTGGTCAGATTAGCAACAGGTCAATATGCTTTCTAGACGTAGAAATTTTTATCGAACATAACAAACTACAGACTAGAATGTATAGGAAACTGACCCCGGCAATGCTATATTGCATGCTTCCAGCCATCAACCTGCACACTTAATCAGGAGTATTCCCTATAAGGAAATGCCCCGAATAACAAGCATTTGCAGCAGTGACCATGAGTGTATGGTGGCACAGAGAGATTGCAGGGACAGGTTTTTAAGGAGACAGGCTTTCTCCCAGAAGTGATTGATAAGGCCATATGTAAAGCTAATGAACCTGGTAGGTCTCAGGCGTTAGCAGGTAAAATTAAGCTGGCACAGACTGAGCAAACTGAGACTAGAATGATTCTAACTTACAATAATCAACACCAAACAATTCGCAAGATTGTGAAAAAAAATTGGGCATTGATTAGAAGTGACCAGGTATTGGGGACCCAACTGCCGGGTTCTCCCAGTATAACATACAGGAAGGCGAGATCTATGAGCAACTGCCTGGTGTCCAGTAGCCCCGAGGTTAGGACTAACAGCTCTTGGCTTAACAGCAGCAAGGGCTTTAGCAAATGTTCTGTCGGTAAATCCTGCAGAAATGGGGTCAGTAAGACTGAATATATGACTCCCTTTAACAACAGACCTGTCCGCATCCAGAAAAAGCTTACTTGCAAGACAGAGTTCGCAGTATATGTGCTGGAGTGTCCCTGTGGCCTGCGCTATGTGGGAAGCACTAAGCTGCAGGTCGACAAGATGATACTCAAGAACATACGTTAACAACGGCGATGCTGCTTATCCTGTTGCAAGACACTTTGATACATTTTATGCCAAGAATGCTGTTGATCTGAAGACTTTATGATTGACATGGTCCCACCACTAAGAAAAGGTGAAGATCGTGAATCTCTGTTACGCAAACTAGAGACAAGGTACATCATACTAATGGACTGTAAAGCACCGAATGGATTGAATGCTAGTGAATATTTTTTCACTTATTTTTAATTAATCATTATGATATGATTGTACACTTATGCTGCTGCCTACCTATCTGAGCAGTTTGTTTTTAACATTGCAGTTTGAGAATTTGCTTTATGATATTGTTTGTTGCTTATAAATTTGCACATAGTTTGCACTTTTGACTGTGACAGGATTTTGCGCATTTTTGCACTGATTCAAAATTATTGACATGGATGATTTGGCAATTGCCCACTTGGGCTCTATTCTTTTAAAACATCTCAAACCACATGGGTACATCCTAGGTGCATTTTAGACTTATATGAATTTTGAATACTGCTACTATTTCATGAGATAAAACGTTTTACAATGTTTTAACTTTTTTAGCTGCACTTTTATTCATCAATATGTGTATGGTTTTACTGACCAATGTCATTTTTAGAGCTGAGTAGTAATGTATTGGGTATTTTATTTATATATTTATTCAATGTGCTGCTATTCTCATGACATTTTATCATGTATGCTCTACTTTGCACTTAGATAATGTATTTCCATTTCTGGTGACCCTCTAACAATGGACTAGTACATGGTAGAAATGTAGTATTTTTTTCATGTCTGTAACTGAATAACACAGCTGATGCCAAGGAAATACGTCACACATTTGCACTTTAAATGTTTACTCCGCCCCCTCAACTGTGTCATGTGAGCAAGGCCCCACGCGGGCTAGAACGCATTATGGCGGCGGTGGTGTTGGGCATTAAATAAAAATATTGCACCATCAATTGGGTTCGCTTCTTCTGTTTCCTACGGATTCCTACCTTGAGACGATTCTACTTCATATATATATATATATATATATATATATATATATATATATATATATATATATATATATATATATATACATATATATATTATATATATATATATATTATTCACTGAAAAAACCATAGGTTATAGACCATATATAGTTAGGAATTAGCATTTAAAAAACCTTATTTTACTCACACAAAACCATTGAAATTCCATATATAGTTAGTTGCACTAACTATATATCGCGCACCCGCAATCCACTGCTGATGATGTCACATATTACATCATTCATGACATGGTCAGTGACATCACTGATGACATCACTGATGACATCTCAAATGACATACATAAAAAATTGTTGCGCTGCCTTTGGCCCCATTCGCACATCGGTCCGCTACTGACGCCATCTCACAGGCTAATGGGGCGCCCGACGCCGAGTTTCAGCATTGTAGGATGACCACACCAGTACAGCAACTTGCTAGACATCACCTCGGTGCCATCCGGATCTCGGCGCCCCACTGCAGATGAAGTGCCTCTCAACTATGAAACCACCACGGTGACATCCGGATCTTGGCGCGTTGTGCTGCCTTCGGCCTATTCGCACATCGGTCCGCTACTGACGCCATCTCACAGGCTAATGGGGCGCCCCACGCCGAGTTTCAGCATTGTAGGATGACCACACCAGTACAGCAACTTGCTAGACATCACCTCGGTGCCATCCGGATCTCGGCGCCCCACTGCAGATGAAGTGCCTCTCAACTATGAAACCACCACGGTGACATCCGGATCTTGGCGCGTTGTGCTGCCTTCGGCCTATTCGCACATCGGTCCGCTACTGACGCCATCTCACAGACTAATGGGGCGCCCCACGCCGAGTTTCAGCATTGTAGGATGACCACACCAGTACAGCAACTTGCTAGACATCACCTCGGTGCCATCCGGATCTCGGCGCCCCACTGCAGATGAAGTGCCTCTCAACTATGAAACCACCACGGTGACATCCGGATCTTGGCGCCTTGTGCTGGTTCCGGCCTATTCACACATCGGTCCGCTACTGACGCCATCTCACAGGCTAATGGGGCGCCCCACGCCGAGTTTCAGCATTGTAGGATGACCACACCAGTGCCACAACTTGCTAGACACCACCTCGGTGCCATCCGGATCTTGGCATCTCAGCGCCTTGTGGTGTCTTCTATTCCGAAAATATTGTTGCGCTGCCTTTGGCCCCATTCGCACATCGGTCCGCTACTGACTAATCTCACAGGCCAACGGGGCGCCCCACGCCGACTTTCAACATTGTAGGATGGCCACACCAGTGCGGCAACTTACTAGACACCACCTCGGTGCCATCCGGATCTTGGCGCGTTGTGCTGCCTTCGGCCTATTCGCACATCGGTCCGCTACTGACGCAAACTCACAGGCCAACGGGGCGCCCCACGCCGACTTTCAGCATTGTAGGATGGCCACACCAGTGCTGCAACTTGCTGGACACCACCTCGGTGCCATCCGGATCTTGGCGCGTTGTGTTGCCTTTGGCCTATTCGCACATCGGTCCGCTACTGACGCCGCCTCACGTGCCAACGTATTTTCTCCGCATTTTATACCCTATGCCGCATAACAGGTCATGTGACTTGTTTATAAAACTTTTCATTGGTTCATTTTACTTTTGGTTTCCTAATGATGGAAGGCTTGATCATATGACCTAAAAACAACACTTTTCATTGGATGAAAACTTTTTTTTTCCCCAAACGATGAAAGCCCCACCTTGTTTCTGGATGTTTCAGACTGAAGCTGGCATCAGCATGAGAGCACCACCATCTCGTAGCTCCGTCGTGGTCATTCCGCGAGCAATCATGGCAGCCGCTCCCCACCAGAAGCCTACAGGAGTCGGGGGCCCCCAAAACTTTTGATGAATCCTCAAGGCGGAGGGGACGCTTTCGAGAATGGGGTCCAAGACCTAGCAGACAAGCGTCCGATTTCCAAGGTGTCCCAGGGCCATTTCAGTGGACCAGGCTCAAAAAGGAAACAGCCTGCCGCCATTTTGAGAGTCCTGTGACAGCCGCCTATCGCTGCACCGCAAGAGTGGGCGCAACTCAGCTGAATTGCGGCTTTTGACACAGTGGACCGAAAACGGACGGAATGGCAACTGAAACGGTAAAGGGGCGCCCCACTACAACAGATGAGACTCCACCTGGAGAGGCCCGTTCACGCCGCCTCCCCCGGGGCGCCCCACGCCGTTATTCGGAGCAGCATTGTAGGATACCAAAACCAGTGCGGCAACTTACTGGACATCACCTGGGTGCCATCCACATCTCAGCGCGTTCTGCTGCCTTGGGACTATTCGCACAACAGTTTGCTACTGATGACCCACCCCCCGCGACGCCCCACGCCAGAAATCTGGACGTTGTGCTGCGTTGGGACTATTCGCACAGCCGACCGCTACTTCGTTTTTTTTCCCTAAAAATGTTTATATGTTATTACTGTTTTTGTTTTCTTGTATATATTTATAAGTTATTAAAGTTTTATAATCTTACTACTTTGTCGGAGTGCTATATATTTTTAATGTGACACATAATTGTAAAAACTTTGATGTACAAAGAGTCATCCCTGGAATCTTCCGCTTCAGGCTCGGTCCCCTCCCCAATCACAATACAGGATGGTTTTCAGATAATAGGAACGCGTCTGCTGTGACGGATCTCATCGAGTGTGGGCCTTGATCTACTATAACTCCTTTGAAGAGGGGTGATTCTTTACAGCTGGGGCCATAAACTACATCTGCAGGGCTAGCTGATACCCTAGGACCGGCCTGGACAATCGGACACAGAGGGTGCGGTAGTGAATAGGGCGAAAGGGAGGTGTCGGGCGGGCACAGGGTGTGATTCTCAGGGAAGAGCAGCGCAGATGGGGGGAGGTTTATTACCCATGCATAAGACAGAGAGCGGGGGTGACCACTGCCTGGGGGAGATGCTTGCGAGGGTGGGGAGCCATGCTAAGGATCGACAGCGTGCACAGAGTGGGTCTGGTCAAGGCATCTAAAATGACTGCCGTGCACGACAAAAGTGTGGCATTTGAAAAAAGACAAGATGGCGCAGACAATGTTTTTCAACACTTCCTGATTTCCTTCGAATCGAACGTTAACAGACGTTGGGGCATATTACCAAAGTTAAGCGATATTTATCCCTAACGATGCTTAGCAACGATTTTTTTACCGCTAAGCATCGTCAGAAATTATCGCAGATAAACCTTGCTATTATCAAGGTTTATCGCAAATACGATAAAAAACGACCGCAATGCATTAATATCGCTGAAAACTCAGCGATATTCATGCATTACCGAGCTAATGCTCTTAGCCATGTTATCCACCTCCCATTGGATAACATGGCTAAGAACTGCTCAGGGCAGGTGCTAGCTTTTGGAGATATTCGCGCTTATCGCGAATATTTCCAAAAGTTGATAATAGGAGATAGCGATGTTAGCGACTGTTTCCAGTCGCTAACATCTTGGCATGCCCACTTTGCATGTCATTAGTGATAAATATCCCTCACATGCACTGTGGGGCCCAAGATGGTTGCTATTTCCTACTAGCCGTCGCTAACTGGTGTTAGCAATAGCTAGGTAATACAGATATAATTTTATCTCCGCGAAGCGGAGCGCTGTTACAGATATATATCTTGTTTTTGAACGTTAATTTCTCAAAATCCACTGAAGCACATATATTGAGACCTAGCAAAGGCACATCGAGCTACCAGTCCCTACAATTTTGCCAAGTTTCGTGCAAATCCATTCAGCCGTTCGATTATTATTATTATTTTTTTTTTTGCCCCGCGGGGCCCTTTTAAAACCTCCACATCAAACCTAAGAGGTCAAGGAGGATCTACTATGCCCCCTTATGGTAATTTGCCCCTTCGCTTTGGCCTCCTCTTGTCTCTCGATCCTACCGAGAGACAAGATGGCGGCAGCTACGGACTGTTTGCAATGTTTACAGACGCCGGAGAACCAATCAGCTTCGCAAACCTCCGTTACGCGAAGCGGAGCGCTGTTACAGATATATATCTTTTTTTGAACGTTAATTTCTCAAAATCCACTGGAGCACATATATTGAGACCTAGCAAAGCCACATCGGGCTACCAGTCCCTAATATTTTACCAAGTTTCGTGCAAATCCATTCAGCCGTTCGATTATTATTATTATTATTTTTTTTTGCCCCGCGGGACCCTTTTAAAACCTCCACATCAAACCTAGGGGGTCAGCGAGGATCTACTATGCCCCCTTATGGTCATTTGCCCCTTCGCTTTGGCCTCCTCTTGTCTCTCGATCCTACCGAGAGACAAGATGGCGGCCGCTACGGACTGTTTGGAATGTTCACAGACGCCGGAGAACCAATCAGCTTCGCTTCACAAAGCTCCGTACCGCGAAAAGTCCGCGAACCGGAGCGCTGCCCGGTCCGCTGTTACAGATATATATCTTTTTTTGAACGTTAATTTCTCAAAATCCACTGGAGCACATATATTGAGACCTAGCAAAGGCACATCGGGCTAACAGTCCCTACAATTTTGCCAAGTTTCGTGCAAATCCATTCAGCCGTTCGGGCTAAAAGTGAGGCCAACCGCCCTATGGAAAACTCAATGTTAAAAACACGTTTTGGGACCCCCCTTTTTTCTCGGCCCCCCCTTGACGAACCCCCCCCCAAATTTTCAAGGGCTGCTCAGAAACAAAATTTGCCATTTTCCTGAAAATTTCAGCCAATTCCGTCCACAAACGCCAAAGTTATTAGACATAGAATTTTCAAAAATCCCATAGAGAAAAAATCCTAACTATATATACCTACTGGCGACCGCCAGTAGGTAATATATATATATATATAAATATATATATATATATATATTTATAACATAAAATATAGTTAAAAAAACATTCTATAATAAATCAAAACACTAAACTATTTGGAAATATTTAAACTTACATTTCCCAATACAGGCAGTGCAGCAGTAGGGAAAGTGCTGGATAGCGGAGGGGTAAACATTATTATTCCACCTCGAATGAGTGCAACATTAGGGAAAGTTTAGGATAGCAATGGGTAGCATTTTATATTCCAACTTCAATGAGTGCAACAGTAGGGAAATTGTTGGATAGCAGAGGGGTAAAAATTACTATTCCAACTCCAGTCAGAGGAACAGTAGGGAAAGTTTTGGATAGTGAAGGGGTCAAATTTACTATTCCATGTTCTATGAGTGCAACATTAGGGAAAGTTTTGGACAGCGGAGCGGTCAAAATTACTATTCCTACTCCAGTGAGTGCAACAATAGAGAAAGTGTTGGGTAGTGGAGGGTTAAAATCTATTAGTCCAGTCCAGTGAGTGTAATAGTAAGGAAAGTGTTGGATTGTGGAGCGGTAAAAATTACTATTCCCACTTCAATGAGTGCAAGAGTTGGATAGCAGAGGGATACAATTTACTATTCCAACTCCAGTCAGTTCAAAATTAAAAACAAACAAAACATTTTTTAAAAATCAAAAAAATATTAAAAAAACAAAATAAATAAATACTTGTATAAATATCTTAAAAATGAAAATATTAATATAATTATTAATAAAAATAAAAACAGAACAACATATTATAATGTTCATTACATATGACAAACACCAACAAATATTATCTAAAATAAAAAAAAATTCAAACAATGAAATATTTTCAACTAGAAAATAATTACAAGCAAAAACATTAATTTATACATAAATGTGCACGCAGGTGCTCACGGTTGTTGGAGGCGAGGTGGAGCTCCGTACTTTGTGCTTTGTGCTGAGCGAGGAGCCGGCGGCCGGCGGCCGGCCCCTAGGAGCTTTGGCTTCCAGAACTGAGGAACCAAGGAGCTGTGGGACTGGGAGCAGATTCGGTCGCGGATCCAGACGCGGCCGCGGCCGCAGTAGAAGCAGCCGAGACAGCCGAGAGAAGCCGCCGCGCTGAAGGCTGAGGTAAAAGGCGGGGGAGCGCGGTAGCATTAGTGCCGACCGCGAAGTGCTGTGCCCAGGTGCGCTTGCAGCGCCCAGTGTGCCCCGCTCTCCCATTTCTGCATTGCTTCACTGCTCCACTGAGTGAGCTACTATACCCATCGATAACTGGGCTGAGAGGGAAGCCAGAGAGACGGCCGTGACGGAGGAGTGGAGCTGTGTCTTCGGCGTTGTTTTGGGTGCTTCCCCTCGGCGTTTTATCTCTCTTCAACTCTCTCCCGGAAGAAAAGAGCAGCGTGAGCACGGAAAGCACAGAGGGTGCGGAGAGCCGCCGTGGAACCGCAACGCCCGCAGGAGGTGAGAGCAGTGGTAGCGGCAGCCGCAGTAAGAGTAGGAGCCGCAGCGTTTTCAGCGCTCTGGAGACGACCACTCTCCCACCTCCCCCTCACCTCTCCCTCGAAGAGCCGCATTTACAGGCGAGCACGGGGAGCCCCTAGAGCTGCCAGACCAGCTGGGGGGGGTGAGGTGAGAGCTGCCCGGCAGCAACCAGTGCTTTGGAAGCTCGTCGTTCGCCCGCCTGCATTGTCTGCATTGCCTCTACTTCAGCCCCCGCCTCGCTTTACCCTCACATTACCCCAGTCTACCTTCAGTTTACCCCCCCCACGGGGAGGGGGGACGGAGGCAGCAGCAGGCAGCGGCAGGTCTCCCCTCATGCTCAAGGTGCCCAAGGTGCTTAAGGTGTAAGAAGTGAAGGAGCGAACGGCGCAGGAGAAAACCAGACCCGAAACCAGACCCGGAACGTCTGTACAGGGGTCCATTAACCATTAACTTTCAACCTTTAACCTCCAACCCTCAACCTGCACAGCCTGGCAGGTGAGATAATTGCCATTGCCACTGCCACTCCCACAACCATCTCCACCACCCAGTGACCCGTCCTTATCACCATAACTGCAGCTCAACAGCCTAACAGTGTTGCAACCGACGAACATTCAACAGACTGGTTATATTCAATCTTTGCTCAAAAGACTGTTCAAAGCCCTAACAGGAAACAACAAAAATAAAAAAAATAAAACAATAAGAATAAGCGAAAAAAAGGGCGCCACGACACAATCGCTAAACGGCAACATCAGCAATATCTAATTCCTCCCCGGAGCTGATCCCAGCCCTTTATGGTCAACGCCCTGCCTTTATACGCTGAACCAGCCAGGTTAAAACACAACGTAAGCAGCTACTGCCCTTAGCAGCCAAGCAGTAATAACAGCAGCCACTCCTATCTCCTATCACATATCGCCTACCTCTTACCTCCTACCCCTCATCTCCACAACCACACGCCGCCTCAGCTGTTTTCCCTTCGTGGCAAGGCAAAGGTCATACCACAGCGAAGGCACGGAGAAAAGCAGCTCGCCAGCGATATAGTAATCACCAGGAGGTCATCAGGTCATGGGACTCAAAAAGAAGGGCCGCCACGCGACGTCTCCGGAAAAGAGCTGCACGACTCAATTACCAAGCAGCAAGACAACTTGGATGACAAGGAGTAAATCTTTAACTGTCAGTCCAAGCAAAAGGCCACAAGAGGCAGACCAAATAGGAACAATCACAAACTTTTTTAAGAAAAGGGACTGCCAAGACAGCAACCTCGACCACGGCCCCAGCCATACTACTACTTCCGATATTTCACCCCCGGACCAAAACAGCAGCACACACACTCATAGTGGACAATCATCCAACTCCAATTCCATTATTGAAGCTACGACGTCCTTCTGCGAGGAACTTAGGGCCGCCCAGGAACAGACCAGTGCACAGGGCAGTATAGCCTTTGGCCATTCACATCCAAATCTAAATGTAGGACAACAACGGGTCAGCTCTCCCCCCCATTCCATAGACGAGACTCAGGACACCACAAGAGCCAAGACAACAGTAATAGCTCCCACTGAAAATGGCCCTACCACAACTACAACAGCGCAAATCCACCAGTCAAAAGCCTTAGGTCCATCTCCCCAGAACCCCGGCCCAAGCACCTCCCAGTATGATCATGAACTTGAGTTTAAGAATTACAATTTAATGCTCCCCCAACCGGATTCTCCTGTCCTAGTGCCGCCAGCCGTTAGGGAGTTCACAGGCTCCTTTCTTTATAACCTCGAACAAAAGATCGAAAGAACCCTTGACTTAACCCCTATCCCATCGTGGCCCCAAGAATCTCCCTGGACCCACAAAACGCAAGCTGAAAATTCTGCCCACAATAGCAGTACAGGTACGACAACAGATAACCCATCTCAGTTGGAGATAAATAGTGCCACCAATAAAGCTCTTTTGTGGCAATCCACCAAGATGGAACTACAGATAGATCTCCTACAGGCAATAGCTGGACGATTATTAGACATTAGCTTCAAGGTGGAGGCCCTGGCTAACAGGATCCCCCCGAACATGCCCTTCAACAGGGGGGCCTGCTCTTGTCGCTGCTCAGTCCTCATTGAGAAGTGGGCTTCCTTGCCAGAGGTACTAGCAGAAATAATGGAAATAGCGAAAGGGAGATCTGCGGTGCCAACGCCAAACAATAAAGAAGAGCGGCCAAAGTACAACAGCAACACCCCAAAGGTGACACAGTCACTACGGGCCCCATTGGGGAAGAGCGCCACAGCCAACAAAGGCAAAAGCATAGAGCACATGACCATCCAGTCAGTCAGCAGCTCACCTGAACCCACAACAGTCGAAAGACCAAACCACAGGGATACCGATGACATTGGAACAGCTAGGCCGGAAGACTCGTCAGGCACAACAGACACGCGGAATCCACCACTGACAAGGAGAGCAAAAAAGAAGCTAAAAAAGCAACAGAAAAAGTTAAAGCTAAAAGTGAGACAACAACAGCTATTGAAGCTCAAGCACCCACCTTCTAAGGAGGGGACAAAAGCACAAGCAACCCAGTTCTATCCAATATTCACAGATAAAAACTCGGGCAAAAGGACTCCCCCGGTCCTCCAACCAAAGGGAGAGCAAATCACATCGTTAAGCTCCCCTAGCTCAAAGGGTGAAAAGCCACCAGTTACGCAAACCACCCCAACAGGAAAGCAGCCAATGGCAGGATCTCGCCCATTAGTGCCAAGTCGGCCCCACAGCCAACTCTGTCGACATACGTGTCTCAAGCAGCCCATCTGCCTCAACTTCAAACAAGCCCCCAGCATCGAACCATGATTAACGCCGCCCAAACCAAGAGGCCGCAAGGAGGTGCGCCCCTAAATCCCCCAGGCAGTTGCAGGACAGTGCCCACTCCAGCAGATGCAGTGACAAAAAAGGGAGCCGGGGAGCAATATTTGAGCGCACTTGCAGACATCTATGAGGTGGTTCTCACTTTTTCAGCGCAGGACGGCATGATATCCTGAACAGGAGCAACCTCCTACGTCTCTTCAAACATCTGGATAACATGGCCAAGACACAATCAGGGGACATTGAATGGGTGAAATTCGAGACCCTGAAAGGGGACACACATGGAGACTCCACCGTGGTGGGACTGAAGAACAAAGAAACACAGCAAGCCATCGCGCACAACTCCAAGCTACTCGCGGAATGGGCATTGAAGTACAGTTATCATCGCCCCAAAATATCCACTTGTCCTGGTCCCAGATAGCGGGAGAAAGGTCACCCGATCTGTCCTAAAAGGGACAACCAGCATGAGTCCCTCAAATAGAAGCCAGACGGGCCAAAGGGCACCCACAGGAATCAGAATCCTATGCGAAAATAACCAACTAGTAATACACAACATCTCTCCCACCCCTGAGCAAAAGGGTCTTGGAAGCAGGAGGACACAGCACACCTAGCCATCACAAAAGTTTGCCCCCAAGCGGGGATGCTAGGTTTGGTACCACTGCGAAATCACACCTGACTGTAATCTCCTGGAACATAGCAGGGATTAGTAAAATCTGCAATAATGAAAATCTGAAGCAGTTCCTGGAAGGTGGAGACCTAATTTGTCTCCAAGAAACTTGGGCCCTGACCTCTACCCCCCTGGCCGGGTATTACGAATTTCAAACACCAGCAATGAAAAAGAACATATTTGGTCGCCCAGCAGGCGGACTATCAATTTTCATAAAACATGAGTGTGCCTTCGTTGCCACTTCTATCAACGTAAACCTACCCGGCCTACAAGTTCTACAGATAAGAGGTCCGAGTCTCACCAAACAACCAATCCATCTGTTAGTTTTAAACTGCTACATTAATCCCGCACAGACCCTAATGAAAGACCACCTGGTGGCACTGGCATCAAAACTGGAGGACTTGCTAAATAAATACAAAACACACCAGGTCATTCTAGCAGGGGAGTTCAACCTAAAAGATCTAGACAACTCGGAACCCCTCCCACAAGGATCAGGAAGGGCAGCTCCCCTGCGCGACCTTTTCCTCAGCTACAAATTAACGTCAACTCATGCACAGAAAAAATCTAGTTCGAGTGCCTGGCAGCCACAGCATACTTTTCGGAATGTGTCCAGAATCGACTACATCTTGATAAGTGGAGCACTGGCGGACAGAATGTCTGACTTTGAAGTAGTGAACCAGCAGGACAGTGACCACAGGCCACTTGAGCCTCATTCCAGCTGGTCATACCGGCCACCACCCTCTACCAACCCATTGGGGAGTCAAGTGGGGAGGAGACACACACTGTCCTGCGGAGAAATAAATGGACAGATAAGACAGAGGTGAAACTTCAACTATGGCTGGGTCAGAAACAGCAAGGGAGTCAGGTTGCATCTGATTCCCCCATAACAGGATGGGAGCTAATCATTGTGGATATACAAAACCATTTTGGTAATTCTAAACCACAAAACTCTATGATAAAAGTGCCCCCCAAGAATCAGAACGCCTGCCCCAAGGAGATTCGGGAACACAAACGACTCCTGCGCAAGGCTTGCGCAACAAAGAAAAGAGGGGGCACCCAAACTGTAGGCCCATCAATATCGGAATTGAGGGCCACCCTTAGGAAGAAGCTATGGGAACTTAAAAAAATAGATATGGAAAGCAAATGGCTAAAAGTTTTCTCCCTCCTCAAACAAAAGAACCATGCACGACTCTGGAGATTCATCAATCAGCTGAGTAATCGAGGGCCAAAAAGAGAAAATGGGGTAGCTGAAAAAACTGGATCCAACATGTGAAACAGCTATACGAAACAGTCCCCAGTAATAAAATCTAGTCAACGGACAAGGCGGAGCCAACTGAGGAGTCCCCCCAGGCCGGCCTCCAGTCAGAAACAGCCATCTCAAGCCCAGGCAACACCCCAAGGGGCAGCAGTTCCCAGGCCGACGTAGATGAAATCGCATCAACCTGGACAAACATCAGACAGGTCACCAACACCATCAAGCGAATGAATACTGACGGCGCGCCGGGGCCCAACGGGATACCAACGCCGGTCTTTATACAGGCATCAGAGTACTGGGCGGCACCCTTAACCCCGCTCTTTAATTTCACCTACCTGACGGCTATAATCCCCGACTCTTGGAGGGGCTCCATACTATTCCCAATCTTTAAAAAAGGTGACCGCACAGAGCCCTCGAACTACAGACTCATCGCTCTGCTCGACTTGGAGGCCAAGGCATATGCACACCTACTACTCGGTGACTTAGAAAAATGGGCAGAAGAGGAAAACATAATACCTACGTATCAGACCGGCTTCAGGTCCAAGGCATCTACAATGGACAACGTCCTGGCGTTAGCACATCTATCAGCCAAGGCAACCTTGAAGAACCACCACCCACCATTCTGTTGCTTTGTGGATTACAGTACAGCATTTGACAAAGTTGAAAGAAAATGCCTATGGTGGAAATTAGAAAAGTGGGGGATACCATCGAGACTTTTGAAGGCAATCATGTCATTATATGAGGCCACCTGGGTGCGGGTGAAAACAAGCACTTGCACTGTCACTCGCAAAATTGCCACAGCAAACGGGCTGAAACAAGGGTGCGTGCTGGCCCCCATCCTATTCAATCTATATACAGCGGATCTGGGTGAGGCCCTAAAATGTGCCATCTTGTAGCCCCCAGATTAGGAAGACTGAGGCTACCAGTCTTACAGTACGCTGACGATACAGCCATAATGGATCACACGAAGATAGGCCTACAAAGAGCTTTAACTGCCCTAAACAGCTTCAACATCGCCAATAGCCTGATAATAAATAAAGGGAAAACTAAGGTTATCATCTTCGGATCCTACCCCCAGAAACGCCAAGCACTGTGGCATTTGGGAAATGCTAAAATGTACTCTGTGGCCTCCTATAACTACCTGGGGGTTTGGTTCTCGGAACGAGCCAAAGCAAACGTCCATCTCAAACTGCTGGGTTACAAAGCCAACAAGGTAATACACTTGCTAAGACAACTAAGCAAGAACCTTATCAGCCCATCTGCAAGTCCAATACTGATAGCCTTAAGAGCCAAGCTCCTTCCCGCAATCTCCTACGGACACCTGGCCTTCCCTGGGAAGCTGGATGCTCTTCTTAACTCCGCCCAAATTAAGGCCTACAAGTCGGTGCTACAAATACCAAGGGCTGCAAGAAGAACTAGACTGAGGCAAGAGCTTGGCCAAGCAAGGCCCGACACGATCGGCCAGGGGGAGCTTATCAAGCTGTACCTAAGGATACTAAAGGCCCCAGCCAACTCCTTGAAACAGCACTTGATTTGTATCTTTGAAGACCCAGCATCGACCTGGCACACCTGGCTGGGAATTGCAACAAAATCTCTTAAATTAGTGGAAGAAAATCTCGCACGGCAAGACATCCCGCTGAATGTCTGGAAGCGGGCCATTAATAAACAAGTCCAAGAAATCTCCTTTGAACTTGATTACAAGTCCCTTCACCGAAGCTCAAATTTGGAACCCTTAAATAACTCATACAGAGCGGGTAAAGCACAACCTTATCTAAGCGAGGCCATTACAACGCAGGCCCGAAGCAAAATTCTATCCATGAGGCTGATCACGCTTGGGATAGTAGATTTCAACCCTGCTTGGGCCCAAAGAGGGGAAGCCATATCATGTAGGCTATGTGCGTACAAAAGGGAATCCTGGCTGCACCTTCTCTACTGTTGCCCTCATTTCATGAATGAACGCAGGCGACTGCTGCGCCCGATCTGCCTTAATCGGAGTATAACAACCTGCTCGGAAGCTTCAGCCCTGTGCTTGTCAACCACTACTACTATGACACTAGCGAGATTGGCCAAATTTGTTCACCAAATCAGACAAGCACTAAAAACCTATAACGATAACATTTTATCATCTGGGAAGGTCACCCCCAATGTAACGGATCAGAGTTGAAGTGTACCTGTCACGTAGCATCATTGATAGTGTCACCTGCACATCTCCCTATGAAAGAAAGCAAAGACTCATTCCTACGCTTCAACGCTGGGAAAGGCCAATCAAATGGGACTAAGACTCTCGCTCTACTCTGCTTGTTTCTATACCATTCTTTTAACCAGTACAGGCGTACATCGTTTGTTTTAAAATATGCAAAGAAATTCTAGAATTACCGTTTTCTGTACTTTTTATTTTTTTACTGTAAAGATTTTAATTAATCGCACAGTTATTAAAAAAACTTGAAACATACATAAATTTTGTTCTTTTATTTCCTACTCAATAACACCACACAAATCACAACCCACATCTAAATTTACAAAAAAAGTACTTCCGTAAATAACATAATTGATACCAATTAAAGAAATAAACAAATAAAAATGAATTAACTTCCCACAGTTTAACCCTATATTCGCAACAAGCCACATGTAAAATTAAATTGTAGAAAAATGAATTACACAATTAAAACTTATTTTCAAATAAAAACTATTACTGTTAAACAACTCATTTTAAAGTAAGTAAAATGTAATTAATTCCCACCTTTTACCCTTTTAAAAGTTAAAACCACACACAAAAAATAAACAATTACCCTAATTAAATATCAATTAATTATGTAATATTAATAAACAACTACTTATTAATTAAATACAAATTACTTCCCACCCTCTCCCACTATAAACGCTACAACAAACACCTAAAATTAATTACAGAATTTCCATATTTAATTTACTATTAACTAATATTAATTAACGTCTAATTATTAATTAATTAAACATAAATTATTTCCCACACTTTACCCCATAAGTCCAAGGGGGAGAGGTGTGGCGCCGCGGCCAGGGCGACTGACGCTGGAATCTGGGGATCCGTGTTCGATCCCCGGCTCCGGCGGCAGGTTAGCCCAGCACCATGCGACTCTGGGCAATAGCTTGCTTAATCTTCCCGACGGCCCCCCAGCGCCTAGAGACCCTAACGGGTGATTGTGCGCTATACAAATGTGGATTATTATAAACCCCACAACCCACACCAAAAATGAATTACACAAATCTCATAATTAATTCTTAATAAATTAATTAATATCAATTAACAACTAGTTAATCAAAATAAATGACTTCCCACCCTTTACCCCTATAACCCCCAAAATGTGGACCTAATATTAGTTATAAAATTCCCATAATTTTTTTTTAAAATAATTAATATCAATTAACAACTTATTAATTAATCATATATAAATTACTTCCCACCCTCTACCACTATAGACCCCACAACATGCATCTACAATGAATTGCACAAATGTCATAATTAATTTTCAATAAAATAATTAATATCAATTAACAACTAATTTCAAATTAATGAAAAAATAAATTACTTCCCCTACATTACCACTATAAACCCCAAAGGGCGTGCCTAAAATTAATTACACAATTACCATAATTAATTACTAATTAATTCATTAATATTAATTAACAACAAACTACAAATTAATTAATAATACATTACTTTACACAATTAACACTATAAAATCTCAATTAAATAAATAATAATAAATTACAAAAATTATCTTGCCACCCTTTCCCCCTATCAACCCACAACCCGCTACAGAACTAAAAAACAATTGATATTTTAAACAACGATATTTTTGCAATCAATATTAATGACTATATATGATATATTTTTTAAATCAATATTTCTTACCTTTTATCAATATTCTTGCCACAACATTCTTGCTGTCGATATTTCTCACTTACGATATTTATGACTCAATATTTCTGTTGGTTGACATTTAAAACTCGATATTTTGTCTACACACCAAGAGGGCGGTTTGTTGTAGACCAGTGTGGAATTTACTGAAACTGCTTGTGAATCACTGTGAGTTGGTTTATGCAACTCTCTGTGAGACCTTGTGATGTGCTGACCTTTTGGATCATCTTTAATGATAGCTGGAAATGTGATTTTCTTTGTGGCTATCTGAATTGTTTCCCTATTACGAGAGTCGCTCGCAGCTCTTTATTCTTCAAAGACCTGTGAAGCTGTTCTGAACCCCACTCAACAGTTTTGGAGCTGGCCACTTTCATTATGAATGACTCGGTAAGCACAAACTTGGGCACTTGTCCTTGAACGCAGTGGTACAATAACTCTCCTTAATAGTTTTGGTGAATCAATAATTTCTTCTTTTCTAAATGTCAAGTTAAACATTCTGACACTTGGTTTATCTTCGACTTGCAGTGCTTCTGTTTGCAGTGTTATTCTATAATTTTTTATTATCAATGACTGCTCTTTGAAAAGCTGGTTGAATCTTCCTCCAGTGTTAACACGTTAAAATGTATATCTTTATCTTGCATGGCAGAGTGATACTCTTTTGCATGGCCTGAAAAGCAGGTTCTCGGCCAATTGCTTGTAGATTCTCTGCAATGCTTTTGTTGTCTTCAACTGATTCACAATGTCTGGTGCTGCTCTTTGACTCCACATGCATTAGACCACAGCAAACTATTTTGAAGAGCATTGTTGATCTTTGGGTTACTCATACCTCATACCTTATCAAGTAGCCATTTGCAGTGTCTTCCCCAGCCCAATGTCTACAGCACACACAAAGGTTAGTATTACACATCTTTTTATTCATCTGCATGTAACTGAGAACTCAACATTTTAAATCAGCCATCATTGCATTTCACTCTAACAATTGCGGCACAGCTCTTCGGAGTCGATCATGAGCCAAAAGGTTTACATCAGTGCTAACTTGCAAGACACTACAATTGTTGAATATCTTTTTTAGTTGTTATATTCTTTTCTCTTATGCAGATGAGGTTCTTTTTGCTTTATCAACCTGTTCAAGTGTAGTACATACAGCTTGAGTTACTGGGTTTTATAACATGCATTTGTTGCCTCTGGTAAAAGTGGTAAAACTGAATGCCTAAAACCATCAACATACCTTTGATCAGGTCAGGCAATTTGTTGGAAATTGAGTCTCTAGTTGTAGAGGTATGTACCCTGTCCAGATAGGGACCACAATCCTAGTCAGGGTAAGTTAGATACACACTTAAGGATAACCTGCGCTCACCGTCGGGTAGCTTGGCACGGAGCCGCCAGGCTAATCTAAAGAGGCAATGTGTCAAGTATTTGGGCAACACACACACATAGTAACACAATGAAAACACCACAAAAATACTGCCCACATGTTTATAAAATAGAAAATACGTTTAAGTGAAAAACAAGACCAAAACAACAAACATGCAATACGTAGAACCGGAGTTATGAATTTTTGAAGAATAAACCATAAATAGTGCTTAGAAGTCAGTGCTAAACAATTACTTGAGGGCATGCTAGACTGGGGTAAACCCAGAATTCAGGAAGACCGCGATGAAAGGCAGGACAGTCACAAGACTCAGACAGGTCCTGCAGACAAAGCCCCTTGGATCGAGCTAGCGTCAACTTCGAAGACTCGATAAGAGAAGTCAATGCTGGGGATGGAGGTGAAGCGTCAGTGCCAATCCATACGGTCGATGAAGGCGTCGTTGATTAACCCCTTTACGATACAGGTGCTGCTTTGTCGTTGAGCAGCACTGTCCATCATTGTCGGGCCGTACAGTCCATCGAGGTGATGTTGTCGATTGGCTGCTACGGCGGTGTCGATGGGCACTGTGTTGGTTCCCATTGGTGCCCTGCATCGATTTACATGGTCCTGGACTGCAGAAATAAACTTTCAAGGGCCCAAGATTGGATTGGCACCACTTGGCAGGTCAGGACTCATAGACGGCAGAGTTCCAGTGCTGCTCAAGAAATGAAGGAAGTCTTTGATAGCCCTGAAACCTCAGAACTGGGGGCAAGCCAGCAATCCCTTGAATTCACTCTGGGTCCACGTGAGATGGGTCCAGTCTTTGTCCATAGCAGAGCAGAGCAGAGATCAGCAGGCAACAGGGCAGCTCAGCAGAGCAGAAAGCAGTTCCTTCAGAGCAGCAGTAAGGCAAAGTGGCTATATGTGTAGCACAGCAGTCTTTACTCCTGGCAGAGTTCTTCACAGGCTCAGTACTTATACCCAAATGTGCATTAGAAATGGGGGTGACTTCAAAACAATCATTTTAATTGTACAGGTCACCTTTCATTTCAGGCCTGTTTTCCAGAATATCTGTGGGGATAATCAACACTGCGTATACGACATAGGACACTGCATATTCAGGTGTAAGTGTCAGCTCCCCCTCAATCTTCCTACCCAGGAAGAGCTATCAGAATGTCGAAGAATGCAGATGTGTTCTCTGCACACCCACCCTTCATGTTTTTGTCGCTGGTGATATGGAATGCAAAAGTGTAGCTATCAACCATCCCATGTGTACTGGAGAAAGGCTGAAAGGCACACAGAGCAGTAAGAGCAGAGAAATGCTCACTTTCAGAAAGTCGTATTTCTAAAATACTAATGTTAAATCCAACTTTACCAGTAAACAGGATTTATCATTACCATTCCAAAGATATGAAAAGACGATGCAGCTACTCCTTTCCGATCAGGCAATACAGCTTAAAAGTGTTTGAAGGAATTCCAAATGTTAGCCTATGTAAGGAGTAGGCTTTACAATAGTGAAAAATTAAATTAGCTGATTGTTGCTACCAGGACATGTAAAACGTAATAGTACAAGTCCTACATTTTATTTACACAGCACCTTGCCCTTAGGGCAATTGTGTGTCTTTTGCTTTCTAGGGCTACCTTTGGCCTACCTTAGAGATGACTTATGTGTAATAAAAGATGAGTTTAAGGCTTGGCAAGTGGTTTTAAATACCAAGTTGAAGTGGCAGTAAACTGCATACACAGGCCCTGCAATGACAGGCCTGAAACAGATTGAAAGGCTACTTGTGTGGGTGGCGCAGCAAATGCCACAGGCCCATTCATAGCATTTAGGTTACAAGCCCTGGGAATATGGTATACCACTTTACAAGGGACTTACCAGTAAACTAAATATGCCAATCATTTACACACCAATGTCACCATGTTTAGGGGAGGAGCACATGTACTTTAGCACTGGTCTGCATTGGTAAAGTGCTCACACTCCAAAAGCAAACAAAAAGAAGGCCAGATAAAGGGGAGGAGAAAGGCAAAAGGTTTGGGGTGACCCTTCAGAGAGGGTCATTTTCCAACACAATTTTACTGCAGATTTTCGCCACAAACGTGCAGCCATGTATGGTTTTATTGCATGGGTCAACATAAGGGCCTCAGCACATACCATGCCATATAAATGCCATCTCCATCATCACTGACACCCTAGTCATAACAATAGCCTTAGTAACTACGAGACACAACAATTAATAGCCACAGTTTAGTATAATGATGTCACTGTAGTGCAGAGCAAAAAATAAAAAATTGATTACTTCAATATATCCACATTTTAAAAACCTGTGACCTGATTGCACGCTGGGGGTTAAACATCAATGCATGTGCAAACAGAAGCAATTGGAATTCTCAGCTGTGGGAGCCATTCTGCGATATGCCTCAGTTTCAAGTGAAAAACTTGCAATGGGTGTATTGATAGCACCTTGAAGTACTTCAGTCATCAGCAATATCACAAGGCGATTCCTGGCAAATTTTTGCTAGGAAAAGCTGCTAGGAGTGCTAATTTTGCACCAGTGGGAAACACATCTTGAAATTTCCGAGATACGTTCAATAAGAGTCGAAAATATTAGGTAATTTCGGGCAATGAATCTTTGATATTCTTAAGTGTTCTTACAATATAGAACGTTTCAGGGAATGTTTTAGATGGGAATTAGAAAAAAACCTTGCTTGTTCCTCTTACTACTCAATACTCCTAGACATTAAACATGTTCGCTTTCTTCATTTCTTCCCTCTGCTTCGTGTAATTCGAACTAATTTGCATTTTTGTATACCCACCTACTAAATAACAAATGATTTGCCTCTGCATCTATTTAAATTACAGAGACGTTGACGCATTCCATAGTGAGACCACTTGTCTTTCAGTTTTTCAACGTTAGCTTTAAAAAAAATGTATTTGAATCTGAATGGCGTTCACACATCTAGCCTTTTCTTTACATGGCGTTGTGATTTACTTCCTTTCCCTCCACATTGACTTTCATCAAGCCAAGCCTATTTTGTGCATAAAACATTTACTAAACCTGACAGTTAACTATTCAACCTGGAGCTGAGAACAGCTTTCTCCTATGCATCTTTGCCCCTCTTCTTTTGCCAACTGCAGTCAGGAGAAGTTACAAAAGGCTGCACCAATTCTGACACATCAGATCCATGGAAGGCAATACTTATAGATACAGGGACGTACACGAATTGCCATTGTTATGCAGTGACACCAAGCATGTCATCTGTGGCATACTATATGGCAGGCATTATACCTATACTTCTATTACAGCAGCACATAATGGATACCATCTTTGGCTGCAGGTTTTTCTCTATTCCTGCTTTTCCAGCATATCCTCGGTCAGTGCTGCTTTTACATAAGTTTCCGAAATAAATTAACACTGATTCATACGCTTTTTTTATAGTTTCAAATAACTAATCACAGACAACTAAGCTAGAATAGTCACCCAGTGCAAGCAGAATGTTTATATTACATTTATTTGACAATTACAGAAATTCGCTTCTATTGTTTTTCACATGAAACACATTTTTTGTAAACTTACATACTTTCTTTTTAGCCTTTAAAATTAAAATTAAAATAATGGGGCATTTTATCAAGGCGGGCGATATGAGATTATCGCTGTTTTTGCGACCTTTTTCGGCCGCAAAGCAGCTTTAATTTCATCTCCCTATTAGCAAGCTGTCGCTAACATCAGTTAGTGACAGCTTTTAGGTGATAGCGAGTGGTTTGGGGCCGGCTTTGCACGTCAGCAATATTTATCGCTAATGACATGCATAGTGGGCGTACCCAACCTGTTAGCGACTGAAAGCAGTCGCTAACATCGCTATCGCCTATTATCAACGCAAGCGTAGCGATAAAAAATGTTGCGCTAAGCGCGAATATCACCAAAACCTAACGCCTGTTCAGACCACTTCTTAACCTGTATATCCAATGGGAGGTGGATATTCCGGTTAAGACCCTATTAGCGATAATTCCTGAATATCGCTGGATTTCCAGCGATATTCACCCATTTCGCCGCTATCGCCGGATATTTTATCACATTTGAGATAAACTTTGCTAATAGCACGTTTTCTGACATAACAATACTGTCCATTTTAATCATGAAAAAGGAATTGAATCAGAAGTTCAAACCATTTTTAAGCATCAGCAGGTTTTCTATTTTGAGGTGGCTTTTGCAACAGCAAATATAAAATTACCTTCAGAATTCAGTGACAATAAACCCAAATGGATTCTCCAATCATTTCCAAAGATTTGTACAAAATCTTACACGTAGTTACATCTGAAACCAAAGTTACATATTTGAAGAAAATGAGTTCTCGTGAGTCATCTTGATGTATTTCATGTGCTGATGCTAATTTCTGTTATTTTTTTTTCACTGTAAACCAACGTCCATACTCAACAGATATGGCAACGAAATATATATATTTTTTAAAGTTATTTAACGAGACTATCCTTCGACAGTCAAGCAAGTCACATGCTACTGCACTTTTCAGTCAGTCTTTCAGATTATTTTTCTCTGTTATATGTGACGTTTCCCTTAGCTCGTTTGTGGAACTCATGTCCAAAAGAACAGCTGAATCAAGAAACAAAAAAACCTTGCAGATGCAGAATCGCATGCCGGTCACGTGCAGCTTCACATTTCCTCCAAGTAGTGAACTGGTGAGAGGAGTACCACATTGCAGAGTATTTCTTCCTGCAGTAGTGCTTCTAAACAGCAGAGGACACATCTTTGAGTGAACTCCTCTTTCTGTCCCCACATTCTTAACCGCCTACCTTATGCATGGATCACTGGTCAGCTTAGAAATGCTCAGGCACAAAGGAGGCTTCTGACATTCCAAGTTTGATGACCATCATTGCAGTTTATAAGCCCAATCAATCACATTTAGTGGACACCGCCATTTTTGTCCCTTTGAAAAGGTATAAATAATAAAATGACAAAGCTTCATCTCTGAGGTGCCTTGGTAAATATTTTAACTGTTTACAAGATCTGGCCCACAACAATAGAGGCATCTGTGCTGCCCACATAGTGCCCCTGGACCATCAGAAAGGAATCCAGATGGCTCTTACAAAATCACTCACAATAATTTCTTCATGGCCAGGCCTTTTGTGACCTACGTTTCAAATATTTCATATCACTTTCCTCTCTTTACCGAACCGGTCTGGACTTTCCTTTCAGTTTCCTTTAGAAACAGGAGGCACAATGGCCGTTCCTTTTTAGAAGCACATGAGGGCACATGGTGTGAGAGGCAATGAACAATTTAGGCAAATTTCATGCGAGGAAATATTTACAGGAGTTAAGGTTTCGCAACAAATCGTAGAACAATTGAAGCGTGACTAATTTTACCATCTTGACAAATGATTTAATCTATTGAAGTCACTAATTGTGAAGTGGCAGCTTTCACGGGTCTTGTTCATTTCATATCATTCAAGTATGACAGCTTTCATTTAAAAACACGCACATGCAAAATGTGACACTTGGCGGTTAGAAATATATTATCAGAAACGTTATGTTTTTGTGGGCGAGGTGCAGGCATTTGACATTTTTTTCGAGGGAATAAGCTGAGACACATTCGCGTTTAAACTTTTGAAATGTGTTACAATGTACTATTAAGTGTTGTCTTTGAATGCGAAGAAGCATTCTCACAATAAATGACCAAGGTGTTTCTGTAGTACAGCCCTTGATTTTGAGTAAGTATTCCTCAAAGATTTAAAGGAGTGCAGGGAATTGAGATTGATGTATGATGCATGTTTTATGGTGTTCACAGAAGGTATTAAGTCAAGCATTCAAGTTTGTCTGGCAGCAACTTTCAGCTTGTTTTTGTACATATTCCATCTTTTCCCCCTCTATGAATTACAATTATTTCTGAAATCACATAGGTATGTATTATATACCAGGACGTACATTTCCTAGGCAATCATGGCATTGTTAAGTTTTTGCTTAAGAAAGTGTGCATATTAATTGTGGAACGTGCATATATTTGCCACATAGTGCTTCAATACCTTGCAGGGGTGGAAAGCGCTATAGAAATGCATTTTCAATAGAATGCAATACAAAAGTGCATACCAAAATTACTCTTAAGGATGCGGTGCGTACATGTGCTTGTTCCTTGACGTTTCTGGCTCAAAAGATGTCTTCATTATTAGTATGTGGGACAGTGAAAATGCAAATGACTAGACATCAATTGTTTGTACTTGATTAAAAAACATGCGGGGCATGTAATTTTACAAAACATCTTTCGAATACATAGTATTTGTTCTTGAAAGCAGTGCCTCTGGAAGACGAAAGAGAGAGGAGTGTAATCATCCCAACTGGAGAGGACTGCAAGTGACACTGCAACCTGTGAACCTTCAGGGATACACTGCCATGATGACACTCCCAGCTCCAGGATTGTACTACTGATTATCGACCCCTAGAATATTGTGGCACAAGTATATCATGGACAGCGTACTGAGTGACAAAATATTGAGAGCTAAGTTCATGTAGAGAAGTATAGGTTTACTGTTCCTAATGCCACTTCTGCTTATCTTGAAGATATGTGTACCACGTAGGTAAACATATGTGTAGTTAGGTATAGAAAATCTGGACTTTGCTTGCCTGTCAATAATTTATTTTTTCAATATGGGTTTGGGATGAGATTCAGGATGCACACCCAGTGCCAGGATTTTTAAATTGTTCTCTGTGATGAGCATGGAAGTTATTAGTCTCCTGCTGAGGATGGCTTGAATTCCTGCCTGTGAAAAGACCAGTGCCATTATCTGTAGCAATTGAGATGACGGTAGTGCTACCTGTCTTTGTTCCTCTTCCTTTCCCATAACTTTTGAAATTGCTCATTATTCAGCAGGCAACACAATGATTGGCTACGAACGAAGTCCTCAAGTCCCACTCTTGAAAAGGTTGGCTCTTCTGATGACCCGTTTGTGCTTAACACTACATCCCTTGGAGGCAAACATTTAGAGGATAAGAAAATGAACATGCTGAAGAGAAGAATCAAATGCTGTGGAGCCTAAGTGCCATAGAGCTGCTGTACTTGATTGTCCTCACAATGGCAATTGCATTCCCATTCCGAAGTTAATTGGCTGAGAGCAAGTATTCTCTAGAGTCTACCTTGTGACAACTTTAAGAAATTGGGTTGTTGGTTGATGGGGTGTAAGCCCTGGTCAAGCAGAAACCACAATCCTTGTCCGGGTAAGGCGCAAGCAAATGCCATTTAACCTGTGTTCATCCCCTTGGTAGCTTGTCACAGAGCAGTCAGGCTTAACTTAGAGGCAATGTGTAAAATATTTGTGCAACACTTAAAACAGTAAAGCAGTAAAAAAAACACCACAAAAGGAGCACACAAAAGATTCAGAATAAATTAAACAAAACCAAGATGGCAAAAATCCAAACAATAGAATTGGAGATATAGAATTTTAAAGTTTGGAGTGTAAATAGCGCCGTAAGCACAAAGGGCCAATTGGGCCATCCGGTCATGCCAGACTTGAGACAAAGTCACACGTTTAAGGTAACCACGATGTAGTGCTTGCAGGCTACAGAGACCCAGTTAAGCTCGCTGAACATTGTACCTTAAATCCTAGTTGTGGAGGCTTTGTGGATCCGAATGAAAAATGCACGTCACACAGCTGATGCGATGTGTTCTTCCTGAGATGGGGCGAGGTTGCGGTGCAAGGTCCTGTTGCGTTGTTGTCAAGGGACCCACCAACGGGGTTTGTGATGTGAAGTCCAGTATCAGGAATGCTGCGCGCAGCTGGGAATGCATTAGTCCAGAGGACCTGGAAGCCATCAATGTGGAATCCGACATTGTCACCAAGGCTGCACCAACGAGAGATGCGAGGACCTGGGCTGTGGGTGTGCCTTGCTGCCAGAATGAGGCTTCAGTTCCGAGAACAGTGGTGGGTGATGCAGGTCTTTAAAATGGACCAAATTCATGCAGCAGCGCCGTTACGTCGGTTCTGCTTGGGGATGCGCCTCTCAGCAGAGGAGATGCATACGTTCTGCTTGAGAATGCGTTGCTCAGCAGAGAAGATTCATCAGTTCCATTGGGAAGTACCTTAGTCCCACTTCCAAGGTTCTAGGACTGGGCTGGCACCACTTGGCAGGGCAGACTCACAGATGGCATATTCCAGGTGCAGTTGCAAGATGATTAGAAGCCTGATATGTCCCTAAGTCTTCAGATCAGGAGGCCAGCCAACTAGCCTTTGGAGTCCCTCTGGGTGTCAAGAGATGCAGGTCCAGTCTGCCTCACCCAGGCAAGAGGACAACAGGTAGCAAGTCAGCACAGTAGAGCAGGAGTCCAGCAGAGTGGCAGACCTTCAGCAGCACAGCAGTCCTTCCTGGCATTATATCCACAGCTCCAAAAGTCTACTGAAGTGGTGGTGTCTAAGGTCCTTCTTTTAAATACAGTTGTACCCTTGAAGTAAAGAGAAGCTTCTAGAGGCATGTCTTTGAGGTGCACCCCTTGCTCTGCCTTCCCTGCCCTGGCTCCAGACTAACTACGGCGGGTATGCAGCCCTTTGTCTGGAGACAGGACACAGACTATTCAAGCATAAGTGAAGCTGGGGCCCAGCTCCTCCCTCCCATTCTGCCAGTGGTGGGCCACTCAGTCACACCTAAGCTCCCATTGTTTGTGGCTGTCTAAGAGGAATACAAAAAGCCTAACTGCTAACTACACATGGTCAGGTGACCAGACACAAGCTACAGGCACCAAAGTTATTAAGGCAAAAAATATCAACTTTGCTTGGTAGTTCAGGCTGGAGTGTTCACATGAGACACAAGGTCAAGACTGATTTGCATATAGCTGTGTCTGAACTGGGGTGGCAAAGTGAGCTAAAGAACGATGGCGTATTCAACCCAGATCTGTGACTGGGGGTGAGTGTCTGAAAAGTTTCAGAGCTCCATCCATCATCTCCTTGTGTTTACTTTGCAAAAGTGGCATTTTCACAATTGAAATTTTAAATCTCGTTGTTTGAATATCTTTATTCGGCAATTTTTCACCATAAAAGAATGCACATACATAAACATTTCATCCCAATAAAAAGATTATAAAATACAATAAAAACATGGACAAATCGTCCTCAGCTAGTAGTATCTTCAGTTTGTAGTTTAAGTAACCGGGAACGTGTCAACCACGCACTTCCTAAAAACTTAGCCACCCCACAGATCATACTGGCAGATGAGGAATCTATAGAAAGGACACGTAGTGCCTGGCTGTGGCACCTCAGCCCCATTTCCCTGCAGACAGGTTTCAACCAAAATTTCCGTGCCCCTTTGTAAGCAGGGCAGGCAAAGAACAAGTGAGCCACCGATTCCTTGGGGGCCGCACAGCCCGGGCAACCACGGGAGCAGACATCTGTGTTCAGCCATCTCACTGTAAATTCATTCACCGGGAGCGTCCCATACCGCAGTTTAAGGTACAGCGCTCGGTCCAATGGTTTGGTTATTAAGTCTAAAAAGGGTTCCAGTTTACGCACAGACTTAATAGACAAAAACTGGTCAGTGAGTGAACCCAAATTCATAGACCTCATGGTATTATTCTGTACCCAATCCCAGTACAGTTTTTTTAAAACATCTTTTGGTGGTGGTGACTGCGACTCCCATGCCTCTCTAAGACCCAAGCTAAAAACCAATTCTTTTAATTTGTTTAACCATCTTATTTTTTTACAGGTATCCAATAGTAACAGTTCATCCAGCCCTTCTGCGTACTTTGCGAGCTCCTCGGTTCTTCTTAGTCGGGACCAGAATAACAATGGGCGAAGCCTCACTAAGTCCTTTACTGTTTTCCTGCCCAGATCTAATCTAAGAGGGATCATAGGGGTGGAAGTGGGGAGAGCTACCACATTCCTAAAAAAATTGTTTTCCGCTCTCATCAAGGCCGAAACCCCTTCAAATCCCCACAGTTCAGAGCCATAGAGTGCTGCAGGAAGGATCTGGCCCTCGTAGATGGTCATAGCTGGGGAGACCGGTTTGCTGGTTGACTCCCGAATCTCCTTCAACATCACCCCGGATACTCTATGATGGTTTAATAGCATCTTAGACAGATGATCCTTCCAAGACATATGACTGTTAATTCGGACACCAAGATAGTCAAAAGACTCGACCAGCTCAAGGGGGGCGCTATTAAGCACAAAATTATTTCTAAATCTTCTTGAGGGTGCAAAAGCCATCAGTTTGGTTTTTGATGTATTGATAGTTAGACCTCGATTGGTACAAAAGGAGCTAAACCGATTTAAGAGTTTCTGCAAGCCCACCGGGGATTTAGAAATTAATAGGGTGTCGTCAGCGAAGAGAAGTGTGGGGATTTTCTCCTCCGCCAGGGATGGGGCATCCGACTCCTCCCCCATCAGATGGTCAACCACTCCATTTACGAATAGGGAGAAGAGGGTCGGAGCCATGACACAGCCCTGACGCACTCCTCTTCGCACAGGGATCCTATCTGTAAGTTGACCCTGGGATCCCCATCTCACCCTCGCATAGTTCCCTTCGTGTAGCTTGACGATTAGGCTCAGAAGACCACTGGGAATACCCATCTCTCCTAGAATTCCCCAAAGTTTAGTACGAGGGACCAGGTCGAAGGCGGTTTTAAGATCAATGAAGGCCATATACAAACTGCCCTTCATGATAGTAACCGCCTTCCAATAGATGGCAAAGAATCGAAAGACCTGGTCCATCGTACCTACCTTCCTTCTGAACCCCGCTTGTAAATGGGAGAGGATACTAGCCTCCTCTATCCAATCGCCTACTCTTGAAATGATGACCCTGCCGACCACTTTCTGGATTATGTCTATCAGACTGATAGGTCTGTAGTTTGCAGGGTCATCTCTAGCCCCCTTCTTGTACACGGTAACTACCTCGGCCCCTTTCCAGGAGTCTGGAACCTGGTGTCCCCTCATAATCAGGTTCATTATAATCGCGATTAGTTTAGCCCAGGACTCAGGCTCCACCAACAATAGATCCCCTGGGATCCCGTCCTGCCCAGCGGCTTTTTTGGGGGTTAGGTGTCTAATCGCCAATACTACCTCTCCCGTTGAAAACAGAAGCTCGGTATCATCCATGGGGGCCCCTTCACCCAGGCTATTCACCCCAGGACTAGTTGTTTCATCCGAGTCTCCATATAGGGATGAGAAATGTGTAAACCATTGCTGGCAAGTTATATGATCAGACAATGGTTGCGATTTTCTCTGCCTTGATCTATTAACTAGTTCCCAAAAGAGGTTTGGATTCCTACCACTCACTGCATTGGAAAGATCCTGCCAGTGCTGTTCCTCCCACTCCCGTTTGGCCAATGACAGTTCTTTCAGGTAATCCTTCCTGGCCGCTCTAACCAGTGGAGGGTCCCCTGAAAGTAGAGCTTCTGTCAATTTTTTCCTTTTGCTTTTACAAAGTTCATTATACCAAACTTTGCTAAGAGTAGAGGGTATAGCATGAGCCCTATTGCTTTTCCCCTTCGAGATAAAAAATTTCCCAACTTGGTCTATTGTGGATTTATAGGCAGAGTCAAGGGAGGGGTATTGGGGGCTGAATTTTAAATCTAACTTCACCATTAGTTAGGATTTTAAATTATTATTCCACAAATACCAAACTTGAAGGGGTAATCTCTTCCCAGGGAAATTACACTCATAAAATGCAATAAGACATCTCCAATGTAATCCTGTGGGAGAGATTGGCCGTGCAGTAGTGAAAAACGAATGTAAGAGTTTTTCACTACTAGGACATGTAAAACTTAAATATACATAGCCTGATTTTTAAATATATTGCACCCAGCCCTCTAAGCTGACCAGGGCCTACTCTAGGGGTAATTTATAAATATTAAAGATGAAGGTTAGGGCCTGGCAACCCTATGGCAGTTAAAGAAGTGTGAACAAAAAAGGATCAAACAAAAATGTAAAAATCCAAAAATGAAGAATGGAAGAGATGAGATAGAAACAGAAAGGGATGGGAAAAAGGAGATGCAAAAAGGTAGCTGGTAAAAGGAGTAGGAAGGCTGGGAGACAAAGAGCTTCCCTAAACAAAACAAATGTCTCCAAGGAGGTCCAAGTCAAGTCAAGTCAAGTCAAGTCAAAGAGTTTTATTTGTTTCGGTACTCAACTGAGGACCACAAATATTATATAAAACAATTTACAGAAAAGTTCATTACAAGTTAATACAGTGTTAAAAAAGATTTTAAAAATGTATAAAAGTTATAACATACAAATTCATTTGGTGGATGTGTACACACAAATAATAGTTCCTTTACTGTTGAAATTCTACATTTGCGGTATATGAGATCTAAATATCTTGACCGAGCTTTTACTACGTTAGGACTAGGGCATGCAAATAGGAGATGCTCAATGTTCTGGTCACCCCCGTGACAAAGGGTACATAGTGAGGATCCATCAGGTGACCATCTAGATGTAAACGTTAACACTGGTAGAATTCCTAATCGCAACATTATAATTGCCCTCCTTACACCGTGTGGGAGGGAAAACCCTATGTATGGCTGTCCCTGCTTGTACTCCAATGTTTCAACGAAGAGTTTATAAGTAGAGAATTTGTTGCAATGAGCATGGTCAAATTCAAAACTCAGTTTAGGGGTAAAACATTTAAAAAAATGTTTCAGTTGCAAGGTTGACCAGGTAAGCAAAAGATCCGTACTGATTTTGGCAATTTGAAATACCATAGTCATGTTCTTATAGAATGTTTGCTTTGAAGCATCTGATTCAAAAGTTTCGATTTTTAACAGGGAACATAATGATTCTTTTTTTGCATGAAGAAGATTGTAAGCCCATCGAATAACATTAGCAACGGCTACCGCGTAGGAACTTGTAAGTGAGAATTCTAATCTTAAAGCTTGGACTGGTGTGGATTGTGAGACCTTCAAGATTTTGTTCAGGATTTTCCCTTCTTTTTCGTCCATGTATGCCCATTGTTTTATAGGAATGTGCTCCGTAGCGTAAGATAAAACAGGGGGGATTTTTACTCTGTATATTTTTAACAGTGAAGAGAAGTGCCTGTTCCCTGTAGCAGAGTAGAGTCTTTAAAGGGCACCAGCATGTAGTTCTGATTTCCTTTTTAAATTATTTATCTGCTTTGTATTTTTTAGATTCTTTGAAAATATCCTACCAAGATAGGTGTATTCATCAACTTCTTCAACCTTTTCTCCACCGAGCCTCCAACAGTACTTAGCACTTTGTTTTCTGCCAGAGAAGGAAACTACTTTTGTTTTCGTTAAATTAGGAATTAAGAAATTGTCCTTTGAAAATTTATGTAGGATGTCTAGGAGCTTTTGTCAACCAAAGGGCGTAAGGTCCAACATCAGGATGTCGTCAGCATAAAGTAGGGCATGTATACTTTGAGCAGCGATCTTTGGAGGCAAACTTGAACCTTGTTGTAATTGATATGGTAAGTGTTGGACTTGGCCTTTTTCCCCAAATTTTTCGCTTTTTACCCCCCTAAATTGAAATGCCTCCCCCATGGTATTAGACATGTAAGGACCATGTGTGGTAAGAGTTGCCCTGTTGTAAAATTAAATGTCGTGAAATGGTGTGCAGAAAATATTCCCCCATGTTAAACATGCACCTGACTGAAATGTACTGTGTTTTTAAAATGGATGCCAAGGCCCTGGGTAGTGCCATCTGACTGCGTTAGGTCGGCGGTCTAGTTATTATTACCCAGCCACCCCTAGCTTTTGGAGGGAAGCCTGGCACCTAGGATGCTCAACCCCCCCCTTGAGCCAGTGTGAACCAGTTTTCCCCAACATTCCGGAAGGTTGCTGGCTCTGTGAGGGAGGAGGGTATAAGTAGGGAGAAGTGCCACCAAAAAGTCAGTCAGCGCTGGGACAAGAAAGAGAGGGGACCTGCTACAAGGTGCTACCGCCACATGGGCCTGTGAGCTGGGCCCTGCACCCCTAAAACCCCCCTACTCTGCTGTCCCCTGGGCCCCTGAATTATGAGGGCCCACCCAGGTCCCTGTCACTATTAAGGGACTGTGAATTACGCCAGCGCTGAGGGAAAGAGGTGCCCAGAAGAGGAGGAATGCTGTGGGCTTCAACCCCCCAGGAGGTGAGGAGTGTGCCCCTGGGGCTGGCTATGGAACTGTTCGCCCCCCCCTCCATGAGGGGCGCCTGTCAGACGCTGTTTGGGGAGGTTGGTGCCCCCAGGAAGCTGTGGCCCCTTTGGAAGTGCTGCTGCGGCATTGCCCCTTAAGCGCTGAACTGGGAGGAGCTGCGTGTGCCTAGAAGCCCTGCACTGCCTACCCAGTGCTGTGGGAAGAAAAGCGCTGTGTGGCCGGAAGATGTAAATGGCCTTAATAGCGCTGAGGGAACCTACCCCTCGTTGTGGCGCGCGTCCCGCGTGAGGAGAAACTGACCAGAAGGGAGCCTACCCCTTATTGCTGCCCCGTGCAGTTGCGCTGGCCCCGTGAAGTAAATAATTAATTAAAAGGGAGCCTACCCCTTATTTCAGCCGCAAATCACCGCCGCGGCCCGGTGCCACCTTGGAGGGACCCCCGCCGTGTTTATCGTTGTCACGGCGACCCCCGGTGCGAGGAGGGGGCCGCCGATGAGGAGGTGAGGGCCGCGATAGGCCCTGAAGCCAGTGCGTCCAGCATCACGTGGCTGGAGCGCCGGTGACATCATCGCCGCGCCCCCAGCCACGCCGCGCAGGGATTGGCTGCCGGCCGGCAGCCCGGGAAGGGGAGCGTCCTTAAGCCCTGGGTCCCCGTGAGGGAGGGGGGACCCAGGTGAAGTACCGGTGTGGGGCCCCTCTGTGCTCTGGAGAGGGCCCCGTCTGTACCTAGCGCCTCGCGGAGGCTGCCTGTGAGTCCCGGGCCCCCGTGAGGAAGGAGGGGCCCGGTTGTCGTGAGAGAGGAGGGGGCATCGAGGCACACTGTCGGTGCCTGCCCCCTCCACGGAAGAGAGCCCCGAAGCGAGAGCGACCGGTGGAAGAGGCGGGGCCGGGGCACACTGTCGGTGCCAGCCCCGCCGCCAGAGCGGAAGTGCTGCTGCTGGTGGGGCTCTCCTGAGCTGAAGAGAGCCCCGATTGTGCCGCGTGGAGGCTGTTTGGAAACCCCGGGCCCCCTGTGTCGAATAGGGGCCCAGGTAAAGACCCGCACAGAGTAGCTGCAGAGGGAGAGGGAGCGTCGAGGCACAGGATCGGTGCCTCGCCCCTCCTCCGCATCTAGTGAGACCCCAGAGGAGCCGGAGCCCCACCATCCACCGCAGGTCTTTCGGTGAGTGGGGACTCAGTCGCATCGTGGGTTGGGGGTGTGTCGGGGCTTATGGTCAGAGCCCTGCCCCAGAACATCCGGAGCTGCGTAGGAGGAGCCCCCGCACCACAGGAGTCCCGGTGAGTGGGGCTGTGTGTAGTGGAGTTGGGGTGTGTCGGGGCATAAATCGATGCCCGCCCCTGGGACAACCCTGAATTTACAGGTGCCCCATCTGGCAGCGGGCACCTGCACCTGAAGAGGTCTGGAGTCGGGGCACAGGGTCTGTTCCCGCCCCCTTCTCTGGGGAGACTGTTGTTGGGCCCTGTTGGCCCTAACTCACCAGAGAGAGAGTCCTAGAACTGGGCAAGGACCTCAGTTAGGCCCCGGGACCGGTACAGGGACGAATTAACCCCTGGTTAGGGAAATGCTGAGACTGATGGGGAACGATTTTACCTACAGGGGAGTGGGTCACTGAAATCCCTTATGTTTGCCCACTAGGTTGTGTAGGCCAGGAGTCCCTCTACTGAAGTGCCAGGCCAGATAAAGAAGTTGTGCCTATTTAAATGCCACCTCCCCCTGTGAATGCTAAAGAACTGCCTGATGCTTTTGTTGCAGGTTGTGGGCTAAGGAGGCATATGCCCAGGTGCTCCTGTTGAGGCCTCTTGTGGATACCTAGGCCTCCCCCCTAGAAATATTGCTTAACTTTGTGATGCCAAGGTTATAATTCCCCACGGTATTGCCTCTTTTGTAGTGATGTAGAGGGGACTGTCACTGGAAATGTTGTGATCTGAACCTACGGTCACTATTGATGTTACCGCAGCCAAGGTATACTGATGTTTTACCCCTGAAGGTGGATTGTATGCTTTTGTGCCCTTTTATTGCAGGTGTGCCCCTATGCTGGCCTGATGAGTTATTCCAGGCCCCGGTTTATGCCCCTTGTTAAAGAGCCTGCCGTACTGATTTCTTACAGGTGCTCCTGTCTAGTATGTGCTGTGATGCTCTGTTGTTTTTCCCTTACAGGGGTGGGGATTGGCGTTATAACGCATGAGATGTATGTGCGCTAATGTGGGATTTTTGAAATTACAGCCACCCCTAAGGAAGAGAGCCTGAGTTGGCCCCGCCAGATTGGCCCCAGGTCTACTGATAACTTAATCACATTCTTCTTTATTTCAGCTATGGACTTATGGACTCAACCCTCTCGTCCCATGTAAATAATCCCCCCTGATGTACTTGGCTCTGGCGCCAGTTGGCGCCTTGTTGTGATTACCAGTGTATTTTTCCTTTTTACCTTGCAGGTTGGAGATATCACTAAACTTATTCTTTTTCCAACCAAAGGTGGTGTGGTGACTCTTTTGTAGTGTGCCTGGTGTGTCGTCTGTGGATACTGCGTGAGTGCTTCACATGTCCTCCGTAGTTTAGCCTGCCCGCTTGGTTCCATGCTACCCCCTTGGAGATTTGGGTAACCCCCATTTCTTACAGTAAGTCACTGAGATATAATGAGAATAATATCGGAGCTAAAAGGCACCCTTGTTTAAGTCCATTTGCAGTTTTAATTGTTCTAGTCAAACCTTTTTCACTCCCCATTTGCACTTTACACCATGTATTAGTATGGAGATTAATTATGATCTGCAACAGTTGTTCTGGTATTCCTAATCTCCTTAGTTTGTTCCATAGAGTAGGTCTGTCGACACGATCGAAGGCAGTAGAGTAATCAATGAATGCTGCGTATACAGTCTGAGATTTCCGCACTATATATTTATCAAAGATGGTCTGGAGAGTTGAGATATTGTCAATAACAGAATGGTTAGGTCTAAAACCTGCTTGAAACATGGGAATTAAGCCTGACGAGAAAGCCCAGTCTTTTAATCGATCTAATACCTCTGCGGCGAATATTTTCCCTGTGGCGTCCATTAGTGCTATTTGGCGATAATTGCCGGCGATGATTTTGTTCCCCTTTTTATAGATAGGAATAATAATACTCCCTTGCCATGACTTTGGTATTTTCCTAGTTTTGAAGATATAGTTAAAAAGGGGTGATAGCATCTGACTCCACCCCTTGGGGTCTGTTTGCAGGACCTTGATGGGTATTTGGTCAGGGCCGGAAGCACCAGTGCTTTTTGCTTTTCGAATATGCATTGCTATAGAGAATGCTGAGGTGTGTAAATTCTGGGAATTGTTTTTTCCCATGATATTATCGGCTTCCTTTTCATCATGATTGATTGGATTTGCCTTATAAAGTTCATTCAAGTAGATTTCCCAGTCATAAGGAGAGACCGGAATAGCTTGAAGTTTCTTTTTCGTTCCAGTTATTTTAGCAATTAGAGTCCAATATTCTCTCTGGTTGTATTTTTTGGCGGCTAATTGGATATCAACCCAATTTCTATCTTGCAGCTTTCTTTTCTGACTGTGCTTCTCTCTTTTTAGTTGGTTTTTTAGTTTGTTTATTTCTGCCTCAGTTGATGGAGAATAACTCAAATATTGTGCACGTATAAGTTTGTTAAGTATTTTAGCAGTTGGTGTATTCCGATTTTTATTTTTGTTATTCTTATTATTTTTTATTGATGAGACCTGTTGTAGCTTATCTAGAAGAGCACATTTAAGTTTATTGACTATATATTCAAAGTTTATTATAGGGTCATCTGAGTTTATTTTTGTTAGAAGTTGGGTGTTTGTAATCAAAGCAGTTATATTGACCAAGGTCGATGAAGTCCAGAATATCCGCCTCTGATCAGCCTTTATCAGGATAGTGCTATTTTGAAATGTGATCTGGCTTGTAGAGATGTGATTAGCCATCCATTGAGTGGATATATGTAATTGTGCGTGGTCGCTCTCTTCGGTGAAGTTGGAATGCAGATACACAACTGTCTCCAGTATTTCCATGCCACAAATTATGTAGTCAATGATTGAGAAGGTTCCATTTCCTCGTCTAGTATACGATGCCGGTATATCTCCTTCTATATTGCCATTCAAAATCGTCCCGTTTAAATTTGGAAGACATGATAATAGCAATTTACCTCTTTTATCCGAGTTAATTCCTTTGGGAAATTTTGGAGAGGATATTTCCAGTAACTCTTCCTTATATAGATTTATCCACTTTCTAATTTCACAATTGGAGATTTTTCCATTAAGATCACCCATGATTAAATATGACAAATGTGATCGGTCTTCTATTAACTGAGAGATTCTTTCCATTATATCCACAAATAGTGCGTCTTGGTTTGCGCCAGGTGGAGCATATACGTTAAAAAGCAGGACAGCCTTTGGTGGGGCCGAAATGTGTGTTTTTATTAATACCTTAATGCATTGCAGATTCTCTGAATTGGTCTCAACGATCTTTTGATCCCATAAGTATTCTTCCCTGAGTAGAATTGCCAGACCACCCTTTGCGTGGCCCCGTTTAGTTGCTTTTGCCGGTATATTGTAAACGTAATAACCTTTATGGAAAAAAGATTTTGTTGCCCAGGTTTCCTGTAGAATCAAGATATCTGGTTGGTTTATGGTAGCTTCAGTCATTTTATTTTTAGTTTTTCCAGCCATATTCCACGAGGTAATCTTCAAGCCTTTGTTAAACAGTAGGTTTTTGGCCGTTAATGATTTTGTTACTGTTTAATGTCTCCGAAACCCAGGCCCAAGACTTTGTAGTTTTTTAAAACTCTTGCACTTCTAATTCTTTGCACCAGACTACCCTTTCTCCATTGTTCACAAGGATTTTCAAGGTGTCCTTCCCTGTATGTATCGACCTTGGGTCTTCTGATACTAGAGTGTTTTTGTGCATGCTCAGATTTGGCCAAAGAGGACCCTGGGACCTTTTGTTAGGTTTATTTTCTTCCAGATCAGATATTTCAATTACGTCATAACCGCATTTATGGAGTATCTCCTTTTCTCTGAGAATAATCCCGGGTAGAACTGATGACCAGAAAGATACCATCGCTATTTTGTTCTTTTCTTTTTTGGGAAAGATCACCAGATCTATTTCTTTGCTGGTCAAGGATTGCAAAGGTAGTATTTGTTGGAGAAGATTGATTATCCTTCCACGGTTTAGTGGCACATTGTCAATAGGAAAAAGTTCTTCGAATTGTAAAAGTTTGGACGGTTTTATATCCCCACGTAAGGATTTCTTATCGTCATCTTCTCCTGTTCTTTTGTTTCTATGCCCTATTTCAGTGAACAGTGTGGACGGTAAATATTCGTGAGCTCTTGGATTTAAAAGTTGAGCTTTCGGTGTGATTTTTCTGTCGCTGATTTCCTCTTTTTTGTCAATATAAAGAATTGGGAATTCTTCTTGCCTCTCACAGATTTTTCGAGGTGTAGTAGGTTTTTGAAATTTGAGTTTGCGAGTTTTCTTTTTATTGATTCTTCTTGTTGGCTTTTTTCTCCTTTTTTTCTTACTTTCTTCTTGGATATCTGTTGTTGTAGAGATTATTTCTCCTTGGTCAGCGTCAGGTTTATGTTTAGTACTGTTTTCTTGATCATCCTTATCACGACCAGTTTTATGCGAATCCGTTTTTTTGATGGAGTTTGAAAAAATAGCGAACTGTTTAACATTTTTGGGGGTTCTTCTTTGAAGAGTTTCTTTAGGGAGAATATGGCAGTATCCTTTTGGGTTTCTAGATTTTCCTTTGTTTGTTTTCCTATTTTTTCTTTTTTTTGATGTTTGGGTCCTAGCGTCGCATTTTGCTTGTATCTGTATACTTTCGTTAATTTTAATTAGGTTATTCTTTTGCAGTTGCGTCGTATCAGAAATTTGTTTTTTCATTGCTTCGGCGGATTCTTTTTTCTTTTTCTCCTCCACTAAGAACGTTAATATACCAATTTGTACGTCTAAGGTTTGATCTGAATTTTCCAGGATATGTCCTAGGAAAGAAAGGACTGATTCCAAGATTTCCTGTATTGAAAAAAGAGCCTTTGACATTGGATTTTCAGAGTTTGTATTATTGATGTGATTAAGAAAGAAAGGGTCCAGTGAGGAGTCAAGTACAAGATCTAGTTCTGGTGATTTTTTCTCAGAACTATTTGTAGGTTTGTCTATGTTTAACTGTACTTCAGATATATGGTCCACTGACTTCAGGTTGGCTCCTTGAGTAACGACGATACGATCTGGACTCCCTGACCGTTTTATTGGAGTTGAAGATGTTAGGTGGATCGAATCATGCTCCAGGGATTGTAATTCCTGTGATGAGCAGATTATCTTTTGGTTAGGTTCCAGATCAAGCTAACTTGGATTGTAAGTGGATTGTTGGTTCAAAGAACAAAGCATTTTTTCCTCCTTATTTTCAGTAGGATACAGGTTATTTTCCATTTCCGGGAGATAGGTAGATAATTCCCTATTTAATGATAAGGCAGAAAAGTAATTACTAATTGCCGGGGTCCCGGTTATCCGGCCTTGTTTTACTGCTTTGGCAGAGGATTTCCTGACTGCTTCCTCAGTGCCCATTCGCTTCATAAATATTGTACGAGATCTTAATTTTTTGAATCCCATTAGGCTTTCCTGGAATAGGTCTGATAGTTGTAGACAATAGTGCTTTCTCCAGTGACTTTTGTGCGTTTATTATTAAGACTTCAACGCAATTCACCGTGACCCTTTATGTCAGTCTCAGGGTCCTTGTTGTTACTCTTACCGCTCTGGCAGTCGGATATATTACTTATCACACAGTTCTCCAGTACATAAAGTATGTAGATTTAAATGTTAATAGGGTGGCCCGTCCCGTCCTTGTACGTCCCCGGACGGCCACAGACGGCCCGCCCTTTGCCCGGGCTTCGCCCGGTGTCCCGCGAGACGGTCCTTAAACTGTATTTATACTTGTGAGGGCGGCCGTGGGCGGGGCAGGCAGGGGGCGCAGACCGGATGTCCTCAGGTCTCGCAGGGACTCCTGGAACAGTGAGTCCCTGCAGCCTCTCAGCGCCGCGGCAGCCGAACAGATGGTTGTTTTTAATCAGATGGGGGCAAGACAGCACGCAGCGGCTCCCGCGCAGCGGGAGCGGCAAGCTGTAGTTGTGTCACCGGTAAAGTTCCAACGGAGCGAGCAGGTAAGAACAAGAGTTGTGATCAGGCTCCAAGCGATTTTCCAAACGATCAGATCACAGGATGGACAGAACAAGCCCCTTTTCTTTGATCAGCCGGCCGTGGGCGGGGCAGGCAGGGGGCGCAGACCGGATGTCTTCAGGTCTCGCAGGGACTCCTGGAACAGTGAGTTCCTGCAGCGCTACACCCCTGCAGCCTCTCAGCGCCACGGCAGCCGAACAGATGGTTGTTTTTAATCAGATGGGGGCAAGCTGTAGTTGTGTCACCGGTAAAGTTCCAACGGAGCGAGCAGGTAAGAACAAGAGTTGTGATCAGGCTCCAAGCGATTTTCCAAACGATCAGATCACAGGATGGACAGAACAAGCCCCTTTTCTTTGATCAGCCGGCCGTGGGCGGGGCAGGCAGGGGGCGCAGACCGGATGTCTTCAGGTCTCGCAGGGACTCCTGGAACAGTGAGTTCCTGCAGCGCTACACCCCTGCAGCCTCTCAGCGCCACGGCAGCCGAACAGATGGTTGTTTTTAATCAGATGGGGGCAAGCTGTAGTTGTGTCGCCGGTAAAGTTCCAACGGAGCGAGCAGGTAAGAACAAGAGTTGTGATCAGGCTCCAAGCGATTTTCCAAACGATCAGATCCAAGGAGGTCCAAAGAAAACCAGATAGCTAGCTAGAGTAGAGGTAGAGAAGGGGGTAATGGTCCAGGATCCAAAAAGGACCAAGGGGAGCCCAGGGTCCTAGCTCAAGACAGGAATGAAGCAACCACAGAGAAGGCCAAATTAACCGGATGGGACGGAGGCACAAGAAAGGTGCAAGTCATACGTAGGGATCCAACCTGTAGGGGAAGAGGCTAAGGTGGAACAGTGGACTCCATTTAGTCAGAGAGCAGGGAAGCAAGTGAGCCAGGGGAGCACACTAGTCCAAATGTGGTATACATGGCTTGTTTCCCAGGAATAGTTTCATTAAGTCCTCCCAGTTGGCTGTTCAGAAGAAAAATCCAGAACAGTTTTTTAACGTAGTTTTGTGTCATCATGTCCTCTGTTGGCTGTGATATTCTCCAATATCATTCATCTGAGTTCTCTGTCCTTGTGACCCAGGTCAAGCCAGTGTTGAACAAGGGGAGCAGCAGTTTTTCTGGGAGCGGATATTGGATTTGTGTTCTCCAATGGGAGTTCTTATTTCTCTTCTGGTTTCACCTACATAACATAGATCACACGGGTAGAGAACACAGTACACCACATTGGAAGTCCTGCATTTGGTCATGGTCCTGAGGTCAATGCTCCTGTGTCCAATGTTGATGCGATCCGATGTGATGGCATTGTCGCATGCGCGTAAAATCACCTCATTCATTCATTAAACAATTGCTTACAAACTGCAGCATTCATTTATCACATTCATCTCAAAAACCTGAATTCAGACACAAAGATACAGTTAACCTACACATCTATATATCAGGCTTTCTCTTTATTGAGGAATAATGAGAACTGGTTGCAACCTACCAGCTTTCATCACAACTCGAGACTTATGTTTCCATACAAACTGCTGGAGAAGACAACTAAAGAAAATTGTGTTTCTTGTTGTCCAGGATGTGAGGTCTGCACAACTAATAAGTCCCCCAGTTTCCCCTACTGGGAACCAACCACCCATTTGTTGCGCTTTACTCTTAGGATAGCAACGTTGAGCAGTCCAAGCCCTATTCAGGGGAGGTGGTGTGGGTCAATAATCACTGTTTGATGGCACGCAATATTAACACTTAATAAATGATTGTCCAGTCAGTGCTTTTTAAAAAAAAAAAAAAAGTACATTTATTGCACAATCTACTAAATAATATGCATTAATTTACGAATATATGCAGAAGACAGATTGAAATTATATTATCCTCTAAAAATATCACAGTACCCATTTCACCTATACCAGAGAACACAATATGGAGGGTTATCACTTTAGATAAACCAGGCCTATATGCTTTATCAAGGATTCACTATTTTACAAGAACAACAAACCTCATATTAAAAGATGCCATAATTTGATGCCATAATAAAAACTAACAATGTTTTAACACAATTATTAATGTCAATAAAGCAAATCAGTATAACACAGAAAACACAGAGGCTCTATCAGCTTAATTATATAGCTGGACTGTCAGTCCGAGTCACCAGGATCTCGGGGTGTATAAATCACATGAAGACAGCATAATTCAATATACGGTGAACACCATGTGTATAGGAAAAGCCAACACAGGGCAGATCATTCATACATGGCTGACAAATGCAGAACAATTAGTGAAGGGTTTCCATCAAATAGACTCAGTGATCAGTCCTATCATTTGGCCAAACCCAAGTGCATGTCAGTCTGGTCCCCTGATCATTGGGACAACAAACACAGCACCATCTATTGCTGGTTAAGGATTTGGTCCACCAACATACGCGAACCGTCAGTGATGGCTGATCCTTGATGGTCAAGTGAATAGTAGTGCAACAAAGAAATAGTGACTTTAAAATAGGATGGAGTGTCCTCCTACTAATAACTTTATTCTGCGGACGAACCACACCTCCTAGTTAAAAACCAAGAACAGTGCAAAAGAGACAGTCAAACAAATATCTGTCTGATAACGGGCCAACATGTTTCTGCCTTTCGGGTATAAAATCCCATGGCATTCGTCAGGGCCTCTGTTCTTTCAATAGTTGCACAAGTAGTAGTGAAACAAAAGAAACACCACCACCACCAAAGTGAGAGAAATAAAAAATTAGAAAGGTTGAATACGGTACAACCTGTAACAATTGCAGACATTAGCCCTCCATGTCAATAAGGAAATACAAATTCTATGGAGGAAAATGTATAGTCATTAATTATGGACTGACTGTGTCAGTTACCCACATACATGGTATCACCAAAAATAAATGAAAAAACTATATAATATATTCATGCTCACCCTCCATGGTAGGGAGAAGGACCTCACCTCACCTGGACCTTGCTCAGGTTGTACGAGGCCCCGTGCTACATAGATACAAGAAGGGAAACAGAAATGGAGCACCCTAAAGCGTGGATTACACAGCCTATTGATATGCCTAATGTGATTCCTGTATAAAAAATCCCCTTATATCTAGGGACCAACATCTAATGAGACTCTAGCACTCAAACTTAGTGCGCCCTGCCTCAAAGCCTCCCAGGTCTATCATCTAACACAAAATTGTACTCATACAGATATATTACGTGTTGCTAGTGTCACTTGTCAAAAGCTACAAACTAAATCAACAACATTCTCTATAACTGTATTTACATACTGGGATTAAAAAGACTCCTTATTAGTCTGATCTGTTGTAGACTCACCTATCCGCCGGTACCTCAAGCTTCCATCTGAGACTTGGGGGAGGCACCGACTTGTAGATGGTCTCTTCTTTAATAGTGTCTCCGGGGGTTAATTGTATGGTAACCCTCCGCCTCAGTTATTAATGAAGGTCTTGAATTGTATATGTTATGTGATCCCAGAGTGGTTTGATTAGTCCCCATTGGCATCTCCCTGCTTCTTCAGTAACTTGAAAACAGGAGCATTGTTTATTCACCCTGTTTTTGATGGATTTAGGGGTGCACTACTTTGTGCTCGAAATCGCGCGAGAACTCGTGCTTAGAACTACTGGATGACATCATAAACTCCATCTTTGTAGTTCGTTACAATGCAGTTGCTATGGGTAATCACATCGGGCCCAGAACTACTAAATGAGGTCATCTCCTCTATCTTTGTAGTTCGTTGAGTGTCGTTTTTTATGGGTGATAGAAAGCACAAGGACGCTTCCGATCAGAACCCTATCATACTCAGTGTTATTATGCTCAGTGTTATTAATTGTGCCAATGATCAAAGGCACAAAAGTAGAGCGCTCGACATTGCGCTAAATACAAACGCATTAGAAATACGGCGCTCTACATTACAGGACATTCTATGTTATATTGCAAGTCTCACAGGACCTTGAAAGATATGAACTGAACGATGATATCGACTTGCCCGTTTGTGGTAGTATGTTTACTATACCGATGACCGCAGCAATACTGGATATTATCCAGTCAATTATCTAAAAATGCTCTAACTTTGTTTTGAAGGATAGAGTTATATAATCAATACTCTAAGACGTGTCAGTCAGACTATAAGTATGGCTATATAGAATCATTGGTAAACAACCTTTACAACAAAACTTTTACAACGCACTACCATTACAACGCGGTCATTACAACGCGAACCATTACAACGCATTGCGCTGGGGGGCGCTCTAGGATAGGGAATAGGTTAATTTACTATCCAATAAACTTCCCTAGTGTCCACGGGGACTGGAGTTGGAATAGTAAATTAAACTATTCACTATCCAACACCCAAAAGCACTATGCGTTGTAATGGATTGCGATGTAAAAACCGCATTGTAAAGGCAGGCGTTGTAATAGCCTGCGTTGTAACGTCATACATCCAGAATCATTGTGTCTACAGTCCAGGTTCTCGCCAACAGTGTATTTCCAAGAACCACCCAGTAAATGAACAAATATTAGTGGTACATAGTCAGCTCCACCTACGAGACACAGACACTTCTTCTGGAGGTCATATTTATAAGGTGTGTGTTAGTTGTAATAATGCAAGCTGCAGCAATACTAAGCCTCGGCCCTCTTTGTGTTAATGAAACTTATGCCGCCGCCGCTTATATAGTTGTATTTGTTAAAGTATAATACCTCTATACAACCCAAAAGTGTATATCTCAGTTCATATTGAGATAACTACGTTCATACAAAACGGGGGGCCTCTGCTGAGGTAAGATGAACCCGTGTTTGGAACCCTATAATAGGGTCCATGGAATATCATCGTTTAATCCACATCTATCTGTCTGGAGCTTGTAAATCCATTTTTGTTCCTTTGAGAAAAGGTAACTCGACACATCACTTATGTGTCCAGGTATGTAGGGCTTCTCAAGGACAGTCCATTGGAAATCAGTTTCATTGTGCTTTTTCTCCAAGAAATGTCGTGTGAGTTTCGTGTGGGACTTCTTGCAGCGAAAAGAGCTCTTATGCTCTAACATTCTTGTGCGGACTTTTCGAGTTTTCATGCCCACATATCGAATGGAACATATACATGTCACCATGTAGATTAAATTATTGCTGTTGCAATTGCTGAAATTGCACTGCACCCAAGGTCTATTCGTACATATGTCTATCTCTCTGGTATGATTCGTCTGGGGACAGACAGAGCAAATGCCACAAGGGTGGTGACCCACCACAGGAGGGAGATTCCATAGGGTTTCGCCAATTTTCTTTCTGGTTTCTTTGGGGCGTGTGTGTACAAGCCGGTCCCGAATGTTACTGGCCCGTTTAAACGCAAATAGGGGCTGCGCTATCTTTTCTTTGCTATGATTGAGAAGGCGCCAATGTTTTCTCACAATTTTCTGGATGCTGTTACTCCTAGTATTGAAAGTACTCACAAATGTGAGTCTTTCAAGTGGTGGTTTAGCAATGGGAGGTTCAAGAAGGGCATCTCTATTGTTACTCATTGCTCTTTTCCTTGACCTCTTGATCAGCGAGCTAGGATAATGTCTCTCTTTCAATTGTGTGCAAAGGTTCCTTGCATGTGCATCAAAGTCCTCCTTACTCGAGCAGTTTCTGCGTACTCGAAGGAACTGCCCGTAAGGCAAGTTTTGGCGTAGGGACTTAGGGTGGTAGCTCTCATACAGGAGCAGGAGTTACACGCCATAGGTTTCCTGTAAAGCTCACTCTGCAGGCCTGCAGGTGTAGCATAGATGGACAAATCCAAGAAAGCAATCCTTTCCTTATGTGCCTCCATCGTAAATTTAAGGTACTGGTTTCTGCTGTTCAACCACAGATGGAATTCTTTAACAGAATCCAAAGAGCCTCTCCACACCACCAATAAAGCAAATCAACCTTGAGCAATAATCTCTATCATCATTAATTAATTAATTTATTTATAAAGTTTTATATAAATATATCAAGAAAGCATTTTAACCCGTTCCGTGCTGCCGTCGGCCATTGGCCGACAGCAGCACTACCTCCCCAGTGCTGCCGTCGGCCAATGGCCGACGCGGCCCCGCCCGTTTCGGGGAAGTGCCGCACTTCCGCAAAATCGTGGCCGCCGTTAAGGCATTAACATTAACTTAACACGTGTCTGGGTGCTTTCTATATACGTTCAGGGCACATAAAATGCTGCATCATAAATGATTAAAAGGCTACAGAGCACTTAGAACGCTGCAGCTCGTAGGCATTGCTCACTCTACGGCCTGCGGCGCTATCTTCATTGGCTGCCAATGGAGCAGAGAATTACATTCAAAGCGCTCTGTTTTACTCATAAGATTCTTTCTGGTTCACGCCCTGCGATTCTGAGTGAGCTTTGCCTTCCCAACATCCCGATGCGTGATTTGCGTTTAGCCAATCTTCATCTAGTGCAAATTCCTCATTTTCACAGAACCAGAGCCGGAGGGCGGTTCTTCAAGGTTCTAGCGTTGGCCATCTGGAACTCCCTGCTTCTTTCCATCAGAAGCATCCCGAACCATCTGACCTTCAGAAAGGCAGTCAAGACCTGGCTCTTTTGTTGACCCTGCTTCCTCTCCGTTTTTCCTCTATCTGCTGCTTGCACTAGGACGTCCCTTTGCCAGGCTGACCAAGCGATTTACAAATATTATACCATAACATAAAATGGAACCACAAAAACAACACCTAGAGGGCCCCACTTTCTGGCACCACTTTCTGGTGCCACTTTCTGGTCAGACAAAATGCAGCCATGAAATAAATAGCTCTTAGGTGAATGTATGGCAGATGATGACTATGAGTGAGGTATAATCCAAGGGAATTATTTATACTACGCCATGAAATAAAGCCTCTAGAAGCGCTGCACTCCAAGCTATAGAGCAAGAGATCCCAGCTTTAGGAGTGCACTAAAAGAAATCCAGACATGTCATTGTTTCTATGACCCCGCAAACTTATGATCACATTTAAATACTTCTTGGGGGATGCTGTTGCACTCCTGCAGCCCCGCACATTTTTTCCTTTGATTGGTGGTGCCCCATCCTCCTGGGGTCACCACAAGTCAGTAAAATTCAGGCAAATAATTCCCACAAGGCTTTATGGGGCGCTACTACTAGAGAAGCAGTGAATATGCAATAAGCGGCTCTTCCGCAGCACCGAGGAGTGCTGCTTTCTGATTTTGGTGTGACACAAATGCCTTTATTTATCTTTTTCCTTTTTTCCAGAGGGTGCCCAGTCCCACCCGGGCACCTCAACCGTCAAGCTGTATGCTCCACATGGGTAGCCCAGTCCTGCGTAATCAGCTGGCTCCGTGCCTGCCCGACTCCTCCTCAGTCAGTGTCTGATCAGGAAGCCTGCTTTTCACCTGCCCTGCCATGAGGGAAGGATGTGCAACTGGTGTAGGAAGCCCTGCTCCCCCAGACATGGGCATGGAGGATGGAGGCTAGCCAGCTACTGTATGGCAGTGCGACTGCACGCCCCCATTTCCTTGTGCTGGGCCCTGGGAAGCATAGGCTCACGGGGGCAATTCCAGTATGGGGTAGGGGGCCCCATGCATTCCTGTTCCGCCGGCAATATTTTCAAAACACACTTTGTCATCCCCTGGGGGCTTGGTATTACCCAGCTGAAATCAGGAGAATTGCAGCAACGTCCTATGCCCTCAGTGTTGCCAAAAAAGGTCTAAGGTTCCCAACCTTCAATAAGGGCCACATTAATGCCAATTGGTCCAATCCTGGGATCAATTTACTTCTGGTGGTAATCCTTAATCACCAGAAGAGGTTTTCACCTCACCTCCTGGCCTCCAAGACCTCCTCGCCTCCAAGACAGCATAAGATGCAGTAGGCTGGTTACACTGACTTACTGCGCCAGCATTTCTCTTGGTCATTGTCTCCGGGTGCAGAAGACCAGATCATTTACCATCTGGTACTCAGGAAGTGTAAGGGCCCAGCCTCAATGGCCATGGAGACACCCACTGGTCCTGGAGTCAACTGTGGTAGATTCCCTGGTCCATTTCGGCATTGGTTTTTTTTTCTTCCAGTTATTCATGGCTTTTGCAATCTCAGGGTCCAGTAGTGAAAAGCACAAACAGTACCAACAGCCCAGTCTCTCCCTTGTGCAAGAGTTTGTAAAAGGGGGTAGAAGGTTCTAGACGCTGTCACCCCTGGCCAATACTAGGGTGTCACATCTACTCTCCACCCCTGTCCCAACCCTCCTGAACAGCATGTTGGGACAGTCCAAATGGCATCATCCAGGAGTCACGGGTCACATTCGCTCTTGGGGCCTTAGCTCCGCCCCTCACTGACACAAATTTCAGGGCCTTTCCCAAGAAAATTTCAGAGATGAGTCCCCTCCTGTGTTGGCTCCAGTTGCCAGGGCTTCCTTCTATGTTCAGTGGTCCTGGGCTGTCTCAGCCCTGGTACAATGTGACAGGTAATTAACAGATGCAGATTACCATCCCCACTCCTTCCTCCTCGGGAGCTGAGGAAAGCATTGTTAATTACTACTTTTGTGTAGGGAGGCCTTAGTTCCTGCTTCTGGAGAGCTGCAGGGTGACAAAAGGTCTGGGCGCTGATCCTGAGCTGAAACAGAGAAATATGACAGTTCTGGATGAGCCATAAGATAAGAAGTACATCTAAGGTATTGAGACTTGTGAATATGAACTGGGTGCACCTTTTCCACCCCAGTATCATACCTCACGGGGCATTGTGGGTCTAAAGGAAGTGAAACTGTACTCTTAGATAGATTTCCTCCTATGTATATAATAAAGTTTCACTACAGACAAAACAGTAAATCATACTGATTTTACCCCATGAGTGCCCACTAATATTATAAGGCCTATCTCAGGTCAATATCTCACCCTGCAGTTCCCTCTACGTCAGGCTACTGGTGCACATTTACCGGGCTGTGCACAATGGTAGTCCCACACGTGCAGCATTCACACATGGGCACACACACCTGCTTATGTGTTCACATGCAAACAGCCAAGTGCCACTTATGCTAGCTGCATCGCAGTGGCCTTATCTGAAAAGGCAGACACTCGCGGTAAACATGTGCAGTCCATTTGCCTTGTGATTACCATGGGTGAGATGCATGTAGTGAGACCCAACCACAGTAAAATGTCCAGTCCAAAAAAAGTCCAGTGAGACCCACCCACAGTAAAATGTCCAGTCCAAAAAATTTTAAAAGCTGAATGAACCAAAAAGCAAACAATATGGGTGCATTAAATTGGCAGAACCCATTTTGCAACATTAACCATGTACATTCACTTTCAATAGTTTTTAGTGGCATTCAATAAAACTGATCACTCCATGCTGCTCAATTGACAGGGTATAAGAGAAAACAACCCGTATTTGTCTATCACCCCTTCCTAGAAAATTGCAGTCACCAAGTTTAACTCATCTTTTTCCTATACAAACCATAGCATTACCTAAGACCTGCCACAGGGAAATGCTCTCTCATGGATTCTATTTAATTAATGCAAGACTTTTTGACCCACTTAATAAAAGACATTATAACTGATTATGGCACCCAGATTCAAAACTAAAATAAGGGGCCTATGTAAAGCCACAAAGTAGTAGCCCACTCTTCTTATTAACTGGCATTGGTCACTGTTACAGTACGAATGATCAGCTGGAGGTCTACCACCTGGGGTTTTCTTATTCATCAAACTATTCTTTCCAATCAGGTAAACACAGGCAGAAGCAATGCATTCCACTATCTTCATCTGATGATGTTCCTGCTTGCCCTACTGTAGCTGTCCCCCAAAATTGCCCTTATTCTTTATGACTGTGAGGACATGCACAAAGGTCATTGAATAAGATGATTTCTAAGTTTGACCAAGTGGGTACTGTGCAACCACTTACCATGATAGATCCTCTAATGGTTGCTTGTCAGCAGGGCTTTTGCCAAAATTACCACCCCGTAATCTTCTGGCTCTATCAATGGCTATGAATGGAGATCACAAAAATAGGAATCATTTGGAGACAGATCACTCAACGTACAAGGTTCTGCTTTCTCCAACTCTGTAACAGAGTACAGGAACATGAAGAGAACTGACTACGGTTTGAAGAAGCACTGAAGGAAGACAGACCTCATCATGCTGTTTATACTTTAATTGTGGCCTAATCTACCTTTATCAACCCGGGCCAAAATTACAACTCTCCCCTTAGAATCACCGCCCACCAGATTGCAGATTTGTCAAAAGCCTAAAACCAGAACCACAAACCATTAATCCACATATCCCCTCAATTTAAGTGTTTTCACAGCTAAAGGTAGATAAAGTATTTTTGCATGAATGGGCAGACACGTTTGTTATGTGCCTTTGAAGCCTATTTTCAGTAAACCTCAAACAGTTTAATGGTGTCAAAGCACTTAGAAGAAGTTGTTGCGTGATACAAACAGGTTACTAAATCCAATGCATGCTTAATTACAGGAGGCTCGTTATAAATAACACAAAGACGAAAAAAATAAAAAGGGAGCTCTTTCAGTAAGAGAAAGAGAACACATGTTTTTTTTTAAGCTAAACAAACCGGAAGGAAAATTATCCACACAAATGATGCAATTGGTTTGTTTTATGGCTCTAATTAATTAAAATAGACATTCTCACTATTACTACTGTTCATCTTAAAACGATTATTGTATGTCCTTTGGAATTCCATCAACATCCTGCATTCATAAAAGAAATTCCATTTTCAGCATTCATTGGTATCTTTAAATGGTCTTGAAACAATAGTGGAATGTACATTATGTATTTGTGGAAATGTACGATGAGAGCATTTATTGAAAAAAGATAAGGAAAACAAACAGCCACGGCCTTTTTCTTCAAAGCACACCACACTAAGATATTTCGAAACAAATAAAAACGGTAAAAATACTTATCGAAAAAAAACAATTACATGTTTAAACGTTCCTTTCAGATACATTTAAAAGTCTCCTCTGTGCAATGTGAAGGAATTCGTCAAACAATCCCGTTTTCTAAATTTCACCAATAAAATTAACAGCCACCATTTGGCTAGAATTTCACACCTCCAAATGAGCTCAAGCTGGTGATGTTATTGTCCAGAGGAATGTGAGATTTACATTTCACAGCTCCTCAGTAAAGCAGTGAATGGATCTGATCTCGTAAACAAACAATTCACATTTAGGTAATTTCCATCATGCCTCCGTCAATGCATATGGCCCACAAAAGAAAATATTTGTCGTGTTTGTGGTTGGTTTCCCCTCCAAACATGGCAGCAATTAAACAACACCATAAAAACATGTTCACAGCTGAGCTCACAATTTAATAAACAGATCCTAACAGCTGCCTTCAGAGGTCAGCAATTAAAAATAAACTTTTAAAGGGCTGCCATTTTATTCCCACATCATGAGCAGTCAACAGTAAAAGACTTCTCTATGACGGAAATCCACTCTAAAGTACAAGCAACGTTTCTTGTTCAAGGGATTTTTATTTATGCTAATTGTCTTTTCGTGTAATAAATTATCACTGTATATACTATAAAATTCTGAAAGTTCTACATTTCCGTATTTTACATCACTTTTTACGTGTGTCTTTACGGTAAAGAGTCAAAAAGGTACAATTAAGATCAATACAGAGACTATCCTATGCTTCCACAATTGATAGTTCAGCTTGTGTCTGTAAATTCACTCCGCCTACACCAATAACAAGCGCTCGTTTCATAGTCTTATATTGGAACTAGCTAGGAATAAACAATGAAAAGGACAATAGACGAATGAACTTCCGTCGTGACTACTGCATTTTAAAGGTTCGGTAGAAAATGGGGTGAGGGGCGGGTTACAATGACAAATGTTTAGGTCTGCTTCCGGTATTTTCGCACAGAAGGGGCACTAGTGCTTATTGGGGCATCCCTTCCTGTACACCTGGGCTGCGGTTTTGTGAGGTAATTTGCAATTCAGCTCAACGAATTCTATAAATGTAAGAAAATATGCCCATGACTATGTGACTCATTTAAGAACTGCCCAGGAGTCACTAGACAAATAACATTCCACACATTTCATTATTTTTAATTATTGATTTTTCTGTCTGGGATTGGGTTCATCCCGTTCAGATTGAGTAAAAATCAGGGTTTCTAAAGACTCAAAAAACCAAACATCTTATGACCATTTATGTGTATTTTTTCAAGTATAAGAATTACCTGATCTGCAGTGGTTTACAAAAAATAAGAAGAGTATTCACTAATGAAAAAAAATATTTTTTTAACAATACCCTTTAACAGAGCAAGTCAGGCTTCAACCGGCCCAGGCAAAGTGCATGCCCTCCCCGCGGGGGTATGGGGGTGCCGCCGAGATCTTTGCTAGGGCCGTTTTTCTGCCGATTTTGTTACATGGATGATTTTGCAGCTATGCTGCAAAAACGGCCCTGTAACAAAAACAGCCCCCAGGAGCCCAAAACCGGCCCCCACCCGTGCGGCACACCGGGTGGTTGCCCGGTGCCTCCTACGGCCAGTCCAGCCCTGACTGCATTCTGCAAAGTGAATACTTATTTGGGTAGGATAAGGGGATCCTTACCCTAACCAACTTACAAGGGTTGCACCATAACTATATAAAACATTTGCATAAATAAATATCAAGAGCAGAAGACTTCCAGGTAAAGGGAAGATCAAGGCAACCCTTAAAATGCGTTGATACTTTCGTTGCTCTTACAGATCTATCTGAAACAGACAGACCTTGGTCCTGATAGCCGCCAAACCACTTCTATTCTATCCACTCTTAATACATTCACTTTCCAAATTGTTTTTTTCTCCTAGTTTGGACAATCTCTCCTTGTTCCACCACTTTCCATCACTTACCCTCACCACCTTATCCTTTACTGTTACAATTTTCATGGGCTGTGAGAACTTAGAATGCCTCTTGGATAAAATTCCAGGAAGTCTCACTTTAACCCCATCATCTTTATTAAAAATTGACTGTTATCGTCCCATGTCAGTGATGGAGCATGATTTTTGTAAATAAAATCTGCTCAATGTAGTCTGCCTGAAAGTGTGAATTAACATAAACTAATAAAATGGATTATAGTGAAACATTAAAACATAATGAAGAATGCAAAAATGTGTAAAGGAGAATCGACTAAAGTTTTCCTGAGTAATGAAATTAACTTAATGAAAACTATACAATGATAGTTCAGAAACGTAGGTGATTGGTATTTAATGAATACATGAAGAATAATCTTGTCTGTTAATTGAATATGATTTATGTCTCCTAAAATGAAGAAACATGACAAACATAGAATAAAAACTTTTCTTCTTCGTGAAAGACTTCATAAATCTTTTAGGAAATTATTTTCCCTTTTGCTAAAAAATTTAGACCTTAGAAAATGTTAGAGGATGTGCTTACGTACTCCTGTCCTTCAAAAGATTCAAATGTTTCCTTAGAATGTAGATATTAGGCTATTTCTGAATAAACTTTTTAGGTTTTTGCTGTCTAGACGAGAGATGAGGTAGTTCTAGGTAGTTCTAGTATAATTGTTTCAACATTTATATACTTATGTATTAAGGACTTTCTTTACCTTCCTCTGAAGTTGATGAAATAAAGTTTAGACAATAGTCGTTTAGAAATATTTGTAAAGTGGAACTTGGAATACTGTCTCCCCATGCAAAATGACCAATGAGGATGCGAGGAGAAGAGAGAAAATGAAACATTTAATGGAGATAAAAGAGTGATGTACTCTAAGAACTACGGTGAGAAAATGTTCATTGGGTCGTTCACAAGATTAGTGACCTGTCCCTGCATTCATTGGTATACTGAATGTCGTGCTGATTTTGTTTCCTGCAATCCTAAAGACTTTCCTAATGACTCTGCACATCATCAGCTGATGCTTGTGCTATACCCTTTCGGCCGAGAGGCTTGCTTTTCAGACTACATGCACGCCATGCATTTGTTTTTCTAGGTTCATATGAGAAACTGATATTCTTTCATATTTGTCTTTACAATGCTTTTTCTCTCTCCCTCTCACACCGCTGTACCTTTTGCTGACGTATTTGGATGTTTTGTTTATTATTGTGAATTTATCCTGTAACATCGAATCTGAGAGCTGACATTCTAATCTATGTACTTGTGTTTGACATTCATATTGTGAACTAACAAGAAGAATTAACAAGATACAAATTAGTGTTTGTCTTTATTCATGAGTTATTGAGTTATTCGACATGGTATTGATGATTACTGACGTTTAACCTATTTCTTTATTGTAGTTTCTCAGGAGTGAATAGCATTCCAACTTTCATTACTTAGACCTTTTAGCTCTATCAAAGATCCATCAGAGGACCTGTGTTACAGCTAACTATGTGATAATGACTTTTGGGTCCATCATTAGAGTTTCTGATCATTTTAAAAAGGTTGGTGTGGGACGTAAGATGATAAAAACCCCCACAGGCTTCCGCTGAATCTGTTTTTGGTAGTTGCATCAGATGGTTTGTTTAGACTAAAATACTAGGTAATGAAGAGGCGGAGTTAAAAACAGGACAGATTCAAACAGTTTCAAACGTATGTTAAATTTGTACCTTTATGTCATATTGTGGTCTGTCTGACCTCAATGGAAAGAAGTTAGTGGGTCCGCCGTAGGCCCAAGATCCTGGCATAAGCCCAAGGGCAGTCTTAGTGTGGCATATACTAAGTTTATGTGCGTTGTCAGCTGTTGATGCGGTACTAGGTGGTAGTCGAACTGAAAGTTACTGCACAGGGAACTTTGCTGAATGAAACAGTGGAGGTTTATTTGGGTCACTTCAGAAAGCGCAACTGGGGAAGTCCCGAGAATTTTCCATTTGTAAGAGAGCATAATCACGCTGGTCAAGGTTGTGCCGGAGTGTAGAATTTCCTTGAGTATATGAAATACTTTTGTATTTCCTTTAGTGGAGCAGACATGCTGTCTTTAAGTAGTTTGCTATTTTAAGTCAAAGACTTGGAAAGACACTGATGCTGATTTTGTAAAGGAAGGGTCAGTAGTAGGAGATATACTGATGTTACAGAGAGCCATGCTGGTATTGGTGAGTTGATGAGAAAACCGTCACTGAGGGGCCGCGCTGCTACAGGTTAGTTAGTGTGAGTCACGTTGGGATTGGCGGCATAAATACCTTTGATTGGAAGCAGAGAAAACATAAGATTTATTTACTAATACAATTCATAGTTAGTATAGCAACATGAAGTTGTTAAAATTGTTGAAAACATTGTTTAGTAATGATGAACCGATACCCGTTAGAGAAGGAATTCAAATAGATCCTGAACGAATGCCGGCATCATACATGGTTTTAGAAAGGGGTTATCATACATGTACCTGGCTAGAAAATTAAAGGAGATATACAGAGCAGGATGGTAATTTGGCTTCTCCAGAAAATAGTACTTTTAATAAAAACATTTTAGAAAATTTGAGAAGACGAATGAATAATTTGAGTGCAAATCCGAGACCTTTGCAGTACGACGTTCTTGAAGAGTTGGTTTATGAGGCATATAAAAGAGAAAGAGAGAGACAACAGAATAGATATATGAATACAGTGAGTAGGTATTCTGAAGCAAAATGGGACGTTCATAAGAAAATGTGGAGAAGAAACACTGTTGAAGGAATTAGAATGTTTCTAGTCATGACAGCTGAAACAAGTGAATGGGGAAAATGTAATGTTATTTATTTTTATAACACGCACAGAACGCGCAAAGATACTCCGAAGCCTTGAGGAGTAGGGAGAGGCTGTTCAAACAAAGACTAATGTTTTCAGATTTATCTTGAAAAGATTGGGGTCCTGGATGCTACGAAGAGCAAACGGTAATGAATTCCAAGCCAGGGCAGCTTTCAAGGCAAGGGAGCTGCCACCCATTCTTTGATGTTTGAAGGGGGAACCCTGGCCAGGGGTTGTGAAGTGGAGTGCAGTTCTCTCAAAGGAGTATAAAAAGAGAACCACATTTGTAGATAGATAGGGCCTGAGCCATGAAGAGTGCGATGTGCAATGACTATGGATTTGTATTTATCCTGTTGTGCAATGGGAAGTCAGGGTAGTGGGCACAGTCGTAATTGTTATCTCACGTTGCTTCTGATAGGGAAATTGAGGAGAAGCCGGGCCGCAGCATTTTGAACTACCTGTAGCTTATTAAGCAGATAGCCAGGAATGCTTGCATACTGGGTGTTAGCATAGTCTAACCGGGATAAGATCAGGGCACAGGTGACCGTTTCTTTAGCCGCCCTCGGGAGAAGAGGAAGAAAATTCCTCAGGGTTTTAACTAGCCCAAAACAATTACCTGCAAGCTTCTTGATCTGGGTAGAGAACAAAAAGTTCTCCACAAACCAAACCCCCAGATTCTAATCAGGTTTCCCTGGCCGGCATAGCAAACTCAGATGGCCAGAGCGTTTCTCTGAACTGAAGGGTAAACTCTCCATAGAGGAGTATTTCTGATTTCTCTTCATTACTCTTAAATTGAGCAGAGGCCAGCCAATGAATGACTGTGGTCAGACAAATTTTGCAGAGGAGAGGGAGCCCTAATTTTTTAACCATGTGAACAGGAGCTGGGTGTCGTCAGTGTAAGCAATAATTTTTGCCCCCAAGTTCTCAGCTAATTGGAACAAGGGGGTAACATAAATGTTAAAAAGAAGGGGACTAAGGAAAGCCCCCTGTGGGACACCGGTGGCCACTATCTGAGGAGATGAAGTAAGATGGAGGGAGCCATACCTGTTGCATCCGCCCCTCTAAAACGGACTTAAGCCAGCCCTAAGCTGCGCCAGATATGCCAATCTCAGCAAGTCAAGTGAGCGGATGTATAATGTTACAACGCGATCATTTAGATCACAGTACATTACATCGCTGTTTTTACAATGCAAGGCGTTACAACGACTTGCGCTGTAGGGCGTCTGCCTTAGGAATAGTATGATTTACTATTCCAACTTCAGCCTACGTACAGTAGCGAAGGTGTTGGAATAGTGAATTACACTATTCATTAATCTAGAGCGCCCTCCAGTGCAAGTCGTGGTAACGACTTGCATTGTAAAAGCAGTGATGTAAATGTATTGCAGTGTTTTGACCTCGTTGTTAAGGTTGTTTCCCCGAGTGAGCAGCAAGGAGTGAGGAACAGTGTCAAACGCCGCCGACAGGTCAAGCAAAATCAATGCCACCCTCCCGCCGGCATCCAGACACTCCGGGGTGACCTCAGAAACTTCCACCAGGACTGACTCAGTGCTATAGGAAGCCCTGAACCCCGACTTGGCCGGATGTTAAAGGCCCAAGCTTTCGCTGAACTCTGTAAGCTGTTTAGTAACCACCTTTTCACACACTTTTGCCACACTGGGCAAAAGGGAAATAAGACGGTAATTCGCTGGGCTCAAAGGGTCAAGTGATGGCTTTTTCAAAAAGGGTAGAGTATTAGTTTGCTTCCAGACTGTCGGCACAAGAGCCTCCTGAAGAGATATATTAATGATGCTGTTAATGTCTGGGTTAACAGTCTCGGCAGTGGCTGCCAGAAGTCTGGCTGTACAGGGGTCCGAGGGAAAGCCTGATTTCAAGCCCTTAAGAATCCTAAGTGAGCTAGACCGTTCGATGAGGGAATGAGTGGGAACAGCCGTTGGAGCCCTAGAAGGTAGGGGCCCAGATATACCTGTGTGACAGGAGGTAAAAGATGCCTGGATAGTATGTATTTTGACCATGAAAAAGCTTGAGAGATTCTCGCACCAAGAGTCTGAGGATGGGAGGGTACTCAATTGGGCTGTGGGTGCCAGGAAACTCTGCACGATGGAGAACATTTCCTTGGTATTGTTCCTGGCCATGTCAATGCGGGCTGAATAGTAAAGCCTTTTAGCATGGGCTAAAACAGAGTAATACATTTTTCCTGCGCATTTGCTTGGCCGAACGCCGCCAGTCTCGTTCTAATTTCTTCAACTCCTGTTTTAGTGCTTTCAGGTCTAGCGTAAACCATGGTTTCCATGGCGACTCCCTAGCAAGCCTATGGAGGGAGTCAGAGGATAAGAACCAATTGTATTTAAAATCCAGTTAGTAAAGCTGGAAATCCCCCTTAAAGGTTCTTAGCAAGAGAACGGGCCTGGAGACCGCCAAGGCCTGACTAAACACAAGCAGATCAATCTTGCCAAACGCCGGTTTGCGATTGGTTAGAGGCAGAGGTCAGCGTTAGTTGCCACCCAGGAGAAATAATTCAGGAAGTGGTCAGACCAAGGTACCAGGAGGGGAGCATCTACTGAGATTGGAAAATTAGAGCAAATTGGATCGAGGATATGACCCTCTCGGTGTGTCAGGAGACTAATCTATTGTGAGAGCTGGGCAAGGTGTAGCATATCGAGAAATTCAAGAGTGTCCCCAGCAGCTGCCTTATCAAGGTGGATGTTTAGGTCACCAAGGACAGTATAGTGGGAGAAGCGAAGAGCCCGGGGAACAATAGCATCCCCCAGCGCTTTGAGAAAGGCCCCAGCTGGGACTGCATGCCTATATATCAGAGACCCTCCCAGAGTGAAGTGAGCCGAGAAGCAGATGCTGAAATCCAAAGCTTCGCATCAACCCCATGAACTGTCTTCATCCTGGTGGAGTACCGACTTGAACTTGTCCCTATATATAATGGCCAACCCCGCCCTCTTCCCCCTGAGCGATCAGCTCTAGAGATCCTGTAGCCAGCAGGAATAGCCATTGTGACAGTTGGATTCGAAAAATCATCCAGCCGTGCCTCCACAATAAACAGGAGATCAACTGGTTTATCCACGAGGAGGTCAAAGTCATCCTGATGGTGTTTTTTCGAGTGAACGTGCGTTCACTCAAACTGGTGGGGGCACTGGGTTGGACTGAATTAGCCAGGCCAGAGCCCAACCTGAAATCACGGGTTGTACAAATGGACTCATGGCACATCCCATCTGCTAACAAGAGGGCATGGCTGAGGGCGAAGTGACTGCAATTGTTTGCTGCTATCGCGCCACCTACCCTCTTGATGGGGGTCATGGCGGGCAGTGTGGCTGGCGTTGGCCGCTTCTGCGATGCTGGTGGACGCAGACAGGCTTGCCTTAGGCGCACCTTAGGCGCGCAAGCGGGTCTCCCGCTGCTCTACCGCGCAGCGCACATATTTATAGTCCCGATTTCCCAACAACTAGAGAGCACACTGCCCCAAAATGCGTCTCTCAATGGCCAGTGGGAGAACCAGGAAGTTGTCACCCCTCCGGAACGCAGCACATCCTATTCAATACTACAGTACAGTGGAATACAAATTTAAATATCTCGATCCATCTCTGGAAATGCGCCCAAAATCTGGAACTGCATCCCAGTCCTTATCAGGACCACCCCCTCCTTTGTAAACTTAAAAAGGCAACTCAGAGACCTCTTTCTCAACTGATCCGTACACAAACTCCTGCACACTGCAGCACTCCGCCACCTGAACACTAAAACTTCTACCTCACCCACCTCCCGAATGGTCCCTGGAAAGGGTCCCCACACAAGTCAATTTGTATACTACTCCTATAAACTGAGATTTCCTGCTAGCAATGTGATATTATACTCTCAGACTTTTAATTCGCCATGACTCAATATGTATAATACTGTTTTTCTTTGATTGATTTCACCACTACTTATGTTGTAAAGCGCTCCAATACCTTCGGGTCTGGCTAGCGCTATATAAAACTCCTAAATAAAAAAACTAAATCAATGGTTAAAATATGTGAAGAGCTCTTAGGAGTAGTAGCAAGTGAAATGTGTAAATATTGCAGAATGAGGAAGAAATCTGAGATTAGTGGACGGAGTAACCCCACAAGGTGCCTGCATCCGCCCAGGGCCATATTTATAGACCCGATCTCCCAACAACTAGAGAGCGCACTGCCGCAAAATGGCATCTCTCGATGGCCAGCTGGAGAACCAGTAAGTTGTCATCCCTCTGGAAAGCAGCACATGAAATTCACTACCGCAGTACAGTGGAATTCACATTTTGAAACCTAAATCAATTGTTAAAATATGTGAAGAACTCTTAGGAGTAGCAGCAAGCGAAATGTGCAAATATCTCAGAATGAGGAGAAATCGGAGAACAGTCGATGGAGTAACCCCTCAAGACGCCTGTGTCCGCGCAGGGCACATATTTATAGTCCAGATCTCCCAACAACTAGAGAGCGCATTGCCCCAAAATGGCGTCTCTATATGGCCAGCGGAAAAACTAGTAAGTTGTTACCCCTCCAGAACGCAGCACATCAAAATGTAAAGGGAAAGAGAAAAACCTTGATCTACAAGAAAAACATACAGGTTGAATTGGTAGTACAGAAGAAATTGATGAGGATTTCTTGAATGAATTATTAATGAACAGACCTCCACCATACCAAGAGGAGCAATGGAGTAATGCAAACACTAGTGTTGTTGTTTCACCAAGAGCTCCTTTAATCCAAATTGAAGAGCAAGTGAATAGCCAGTCTGAAGAAGACAGATTCAAAATTTGAATAGGCAAGAATCAGTGAGATTGAAAAAGCCAATCAATCCAGATGTTTAGTCAGTGCCAGTGATCATTGGTCCAATAGTCCCATTATATAAGGATGGGCAAGGACTTACTTGAATACATGCTTTAGCAGTTCCGGAAAGGAGTAATGAACATTCCCATACAATTTATTGGGAGACAACTAGAATTAATGATAGATCAAATGGAAATAGTGGAATGAATATGAGTGTTGTCACGGGAGAAGTAGGACAATTGACTGATATTTCAGAAAGGTGAAGTGAAACACCAAAACAAGTTATATATCTTGATCCCCAGAAATGAATGCAAGTTGAACAGAGAGTGATGCATTCACAAACACTGGGTAAGCCAAGAAGTGATGCAGATGAAGATATACAGAGATCATTAAGTCCATCGCCAGAAGAATTAGATGATTTGATTGGAGAAATAGCTCCTCATTGCAGTGGGCAAAATAAAGAGGCATATATCAATGTGAGTAAATTAAAAGCAGATTTGGAAGAAATCATTGCAGTAACAATAAGTCCAGAAAGATTGAATAAAGATCAGGAAGATGAATTGTTCTTTATGTGTAAAAATATTACAAAAAAAGCAAGAAGCTTGCATGCTACATTTGCTGAAGTTGCACAAATGTATGGCGTTGATATTGAAAAATCAAAAGCTTTACAGAAGGCATATAGATTAGACTTTACTGACAAAGACTTGGAGAATCTGAATGTTTCAGAGAAGCGATAGCAGATTAAAGAATTAATAAGTACATTGAAACGATGGTGAGAACTAGATAGAGGGAAAGGAAGATGGGCTAAAAAGAAGTATGATGTATGCTGTTTTGCCATTGTATCCTGTAAGAGTGTAGTGTTTTATCTAGGACCCTGAATCGATATTCCTATTTTATGCCCTTGTCCGGTCCGGTTATAATCAATACTATCCATACAACGGCATAATAAACATATCCATAATTCAGTCGTAGCACATGCTGTCACATTAAGCAAGGTTACTTCTCTGGCCCCCTAGTAAGCACACCGAGTTCTCTAAACAAAACAAAGCCTCCAGCAACCTGGGAAATCCCCCTTGCTTTTGTTTTGATTTCATCCTAGAACTCCTGTAAAGCACTGTAAGAACGGCCAGTTCTTAGTGACATCTTTATTGACGTCTTATGTCCAACCTTACGTCAAACCCAGGCACCTTTCAGGTATAAATATACCAATGTTGCCTTAAGCAAACACACGGTGGTGATTCTGGAGCAGAGCAGCTATGTACTTGCCCGAGAGCCCAGCTGATGCGAGAGCCCACGGACGCTGCCCCTCCCCTTTGATGCGCTGAGAGAGACGCTGTCTTTTCTCCTGCCGAGAAATCCAGCTCCAGTGTTTCCAGATACCTTCACGGGTTACTGGGATATCGAGTCCTGAGAAAGAGATACAAGACCTCCTGCTTTCTATTACCCAGGTACGGAACTGACTAAACCCTTACAGAGAATTCTTGAGTCAGATTCTTGGCAAAACAAACTTACCTTAAACTGCTACTTACTTACTCCTTCCCACGTATTAGGCTTAGGTCAGGTACACCGGGGTAGGCGTATTTAGAAGCACCAGTTGAGTATGATTAGTCAATGTATATATGTATGTATATATTTTATCTATTTTAAAGTATCATATGGCTAAGAAACCATATCAATGCTTTTACCATATTATTTTATACTCCTCCTTTTACTGTACGCACTTTACTTTACCATGAGTATTACAATCGTGGCAATTCATTTCTCTTGTATGAGAAAAAAGACTGCTCAATAAATACCACCTTTTATTGAAAACGCCCGTCTCTCTTTTCTCTGCATTCTGGTGAAACTAAGTACGCACATTTGACTGAGTGAAATAGCTGTCTATTGTTTTCACACGACTCTAGAGATACACTCTTATTCAGGGAGAGCAAAGTTGTCATGTTTTATGGTTGTCAGAAGCTAATCCCTTCTTGTCTATCCAGGGAGGTTAAACTCCTCCTTGTTTATTCGAGAAAGTTTCTAGTGACCTCTGAGCTAGCTGGCAAACCTTAAGTCTAATATAGTCAGTAGAGACCTAGATAACCTCAGTCATACGTCTACACTGCTGAATATATTATTCCAATGCGCAGAGCCTATTGGGAATATAGGAACTACACTACATGGCGCCCAACGTTTGGTAAGGCGATAAATCTAACGCAAGACGTTAGAGTAACTCAGTCGTGCTTTTTCACACAGACCCTTTTTCCCGTAAATACTCCAAAAGACGTCTGGAGTGGGTAAAAGGTAAAAAATCCGCCGAAACTTAGTAGGAAGAGATTTCTATGTATAGTTTTTGGTTTAGTCAACGTTGAAGGATACAGTGTTCCAAAAATATTGTGCACCTAATCTTTGTTTCCTTGAAACTTGATCTGCAACAAAAACCTTTCCGCCAGTAAAATGGGAGAAAGTGAAGACGAAAGGGAGGCAGCTAGAATAGCAGCTCGCGTCCTAGAGGATGACACAAGTCTCCTACAGAATGACCCGAATGCAATACTCATTCCGGTCAACATAAGAAAAACTATAACTCTTAAACTTATAGAAAATGGACTAACATCGAGAGGTGGTACAGTCATATTTGTAATTGAGGCACATGAATATCGGCAGACAGAGGTATTCTATTCATGGATAAACTTTCCAGCAGCAAACGCTGTCACGCACGAATTCCACTATTACAAAATAGAGGAACCTCCGGATGAATACACTCCTTTCGAGGAGGTGGAAATCCCATTAAAATACCAAGAGCACCTGCTCTGGTTTAACGGCGCCCTAAAACATAATAATCACATCACCAGGCTCGGTCCACTAGGTAGACCAGGAGCAACGTGGCCGGTTCTAGCCGGTTCTAGCCAGCTACACACCCCATCCAGACATTGAAAAAATGTCAAGTGAAGAACTCTTAGGAAGAGATAGTTTGGGTGGGAAACCAGTAAAACCCCAACTAACTGAGAATCCTGAAAAAATATTTATTAAAAATAATCTAAACACTCCAAAAAACAGCTGGGATGGAAATAAACAATCCACTCCCAAAGAAAAAAGATTCCAGTCCAGAGGAAGGTCTCCTCGGCGAAGAGAAATATCTCTGGACCAAGGATACAAGTCTCCCCAGAGGGAGCCCTCTGAGAAAAGATACAACCTTAGAAATAGGGATAATATGAAGAAACCTGATAGATATCAAGATATTGATACACGTCCCTCTCGATCTTTTCAGACTTCCTCGCAGAAATCGGAAAAAAAAGGACGGTCAGAACACAGGGAAGAGCACGTCACGTCCAAAGACAAGGTACCTGCTCATCAAACATGCCGAGGATACTGAGGACACAGCTGAAAAATGGAGAGTGGGCCCAGGCAGTGCTAGACAGCGCATTAGAAGTGACCATAGCTCGCAAGATCCTGATGAATCATCTGGAGACAGTGGACACGAATGAATACATTCAAGTGGAAACTGCAGACAGCAGAGTTAGCAAACCTCATAGAATATACGAGATAACATTACGTATAGAGGGAGATAAGACTAGGAAGGTAAGGGGTCTATTTTGGGATAACCTTTCCAAAGGCTATGACATCCTTTTAGCTGAAAAGGACTGGCCACCAAAGTTTGTCAGGGAGTGCCCTCATGGCGAAGGAATGATTATGCCTGCATTCTCAAATCACATTCCAAGTCATAAAAATATACACTTGCAAGAAAGTGGGCAGTAGCCCAAGCTCCTGCATTATATAAAAATCATGTAGGATGGGATGAGGACTCTCCTCCTCACAAAATCCAATTAAAATGTCAACCAACTGCACAAAGGCAGTACCCAATTAAGCAAGAAGCTAAAAAACAGGTCAGGGAGATCTTAGATCAACTTGAATACCAGGGGGTGATAGAAACATGCACCTCACAAATGAACAATCCTTTGTTTCCTGTCTCCAAGCCAGACGATTCATATCGTCTGGTTTTGGACTACAGACACCTTAACTCATGTTGCAAGACATTTGCAGTACAAAACTCACACAGTGCAGCACTAATGAATAACATTGTACGCAAAAAATACAAAACAACATTAGACATCTCTAATGGATTCTTTTGTCAAAACATTGCACCTGAAAGCAGGTATTTGACCACTTTCTCAATAATGGTCTCGCAGAAAAATGTCTGTCGACTGCCACAGGGGTTCAAGAACAGCCCAGGATTATTCTCAGCAAGGGTAACAGAGTTACTTCAAATATATGATGATGAGGCATTATCTTATGTCGATGACATCTATCTGACAGATGATGACTTGGATACTCACTTGAAAAGAGTGAACGCCATAATACTTGGGTTCGCAGCAGAGGGTTACAAATTCAACTTTAAAAAATCACGAATTGCCCATCTGACTGTCCTGTTTTTAGGATACAAATTATCAAGTGAAGGCAAAAGCCTAGCAGACAATTTCTTAGAGAAGTGTGCTGTACTCCAAGCACCAAAAACGCTGAGGAACTTACAATGAATACTAGGTTTCCTGAATTTCTGAAGAACTTACATTCTAAATTATGCAGAGAGGGTTAAACCTCTCTATGAATTAATAAAACCTGATTTTAAACCAATCAATTGGACTCAAAAACACACAGAAATTTAGAGATCATTGCAAACAGATATGTTAGCAAAAACAAAATTGCAAACTCGCGATAATACACGCAACCTTGTAATCCGAGTCATCCCAGGAAGATGCGGATTCACGTACCTGACCTCTAATGAGGGAGAAAAGGTACCAATAGCATACAAATCACACTTGTACTCACAAGCTGAAAAAACATTCAGTCTTGCGGAAAATGTTGTAAATGCGGTTCAAACAGCTGTAGCAAAAGAAAGAGCCCAGGCCCAAGGCAGACAGATTACTGTTTTAACAGCAGAATCAGCCTTCGAGGCATTAACAAGCCCACGCAATTTAACTACCGTGGCATTAGATCCAAAATGGATACAATGGGAAAATTCTCTTGCAACAGAAAAAGTGAAATACTATTTTGACCCAGAAATGAAGAAATTAAAATATCTAACTTATGAAAGAGAATATCCTCTGCCAATCGAAATTCTGCCCATACAACCTTACGCCTGTGTAATATACACAGATGGATATGCACAGCCCTCAGTTTGGGGAAAACAGGCTTATAACGCTACGTGCGAGGTTGTCAAATGCCGGTGGCGCGGAGGTAAATTGAGACCACTGGTAACGATGTCACAATCTGTAAAAGACAGTTCAGGTCAACAAACTGAATTAATAGCTTTAAAAATGGTGCTCGACATTGCCGATCGCGAATTCCCGACACTAATAGTGTGCGATTCGCATTCATGTTTCAACTCATACAATAACGACTTGCAGAAATGGGTTCAAAATGGTTACAAAGATGACACAGGTGCCACAATCAAGCAAAAATCGCTTTGGGAACAAGTAGTTCTTTTGAAGAAAGAACTACAAAAGACTCACGTGATCCATACACTGAGTCATCAGCGTGATGGCGTTCACGCTGCAGGGAATTCATTGGCTGAGACAGCCACAGCGGAAGTAACTAATCCGGCTTCTGTAGCCACAAAAAAGCGTTCAGAAAAATACATAGATGGGGAAACCATGCTGGCGGTAAAAACGTCTTTAAAAGGCGACTGTGCAGCATTACCCGTGAACTATCCACTCAATTATACATACATAATCGATGCAAACTCCGTTCCTTTTGCTCGAATCCCTGGAGTGGGGGATAGAGTAATTCCAAACACGAACAGGAGGATCTTCTTAATACAAGAACCACATATGGGATTAGGTCTAAGGCATCAGATGATCAAGGATTCTCTGACAGAATTACAATCAGAATACTGGTGGTCGGGAATGAGCTTGCTTAATCACAAATTTGCGAAAAATTGTGAAAACTGCAACAGAGATCGCAGTGGCGAACCGGCCGAAGTAGTGCCAGAACACCAAATAGAAAGCATAAGGCGATCTATACGCATGATTAAACAGGAAACATGCGTCCCAATGTATATTATTTAAGACTAGATTCACTTAAAATGTAGACACTAGCGCTCGACTGACGCCAGAACTGTTATAAAAGATTTGCGAGTCTATATCGGCACATACGCAATTGGCATGCTACATTCTGACCAGGGTCCTGCTTTTAGCTCTCGAGCTTATAAGGAGGCCATGACCAGCATGGGCATTGCATTGCGGTACTCTTGTCCCTTCCATCCTGAGGGAAACGGGATTGTGGAAAGAAAAAACCGAGACATAAAGCAATCTATAACGGCAAGGGTATTAGGTCGGGTGATGGGTGGGTCCAACATTTAACAAGTGTCCAACGTAGTCTTAACAATCTGCCAAGAAATTCTCTAAAAGGTTTCAGTCTGTATGAACTATTGTTCGGGACTAGAATGCACATTCAAGACCTCGATAGTCAGACTTCAGTGGTAGAAGAAAAATGCTTTGATATCAAAGATCGTTTGGCTATTTTACAGGACTTAAATGAAACAAGAAAAGACCTGAGCAACGTAAAGCTGAAACAGCAGCCAACAGCCACTGAAGAGAACCCACCTGTCCCAGCAAGGCCTGCCTGGATACCAAAGATTGGGGATCTGGTCAGAGAGAAGATCGCGGTGAAGAAGGAATTTAGGCCTTCTTACAGAAAAGCAGTACCTGTCTTAGCTGTCAACGGAACAAGATCAGTTGTACTACCGCCCCTTGCTGGTAAAAAGGAGAACCGAGTTGTATCCATCGACCTGGTAAAACCACAATCATGTGGCCGATAATAAGTAGTAGGCCCAGTGGACTCCCAAGAAAAGGCAGAACACCAAAGTTTGCTACAATACAAGAGGTTCAAACTGAGAGACTAATCACATTTGATAAACCTGCATTGATTAAAAAAGGACTATGCAATAATGCCATGGAACTTGTGCCTCTTGAAACCCAAATTGCAACAGTTCATCAAGAAACGCTTGTCTACAACGATGTAGCCACAGACTATGCTAATGAAACAAAGAAAATTCCAAAAGCAGATACAAATCCGGAAGCGATTCCAACAATTGATAGAACTGCATCTGGCTACTTCATCAATTTTGATGACTTTTCTGAGGATCCAAGCGAGCCTGAAGAACAGCCAACAACTAAATCTTTTAAAAACAAAGTAACAGAACTCTTTCATCAACTCAAAGAAACCTATCTGATTTCTCCATGGATTGAATTTTGGATTGTGTTAGGGGTACCTTTCCTCCTGCTTTGGCTCATCATGGTTCTTTGTTTGGGAAAATTCATTGAGGGAAAATATAGTACAATGCACACAGCAAGTCAGAACATCAACTTGGTCCTAAAGCCACACAAGTCATCGCACGTCGAGAAAAGAGAACTATCGTCTGTGAATGTCACAGCCAAACCAATACCCGGTGGGGCAGCTTGGGACAAAATAAATTATGACATTTATGGCCCGGTCGAACTCTTGAAGTATCCACACCAGTTTAATATTTCATTGAGTGACTTTGTAAAACCGAGCACATTTTCTGATGATTGGGACTTTAAAAGTATTAATGATATGATGTCGGATTTAGTTATGTCAGCAAAATTTACAGAACATGATTACTTGCAGGGTTCATCTAATTATGAAGCTATGTACTGCTACAACCACTTTGCACATCACTATTTGCATAAATCTGCTCAACCTAGAAATGTTTTAAATTATAATCAATTGGAACATTGTGCAACTTCACCAAAAGGCAGTTCAAAAACATTTTATGAGAGATTCCCATACTTCTCAGGGTTTAACACAAGTGAAGCAGAAAACTTTTATTTTAAAATGTTAAATAAGACAGGAATGAAAACGATGCTGACAAACACTAAATTTATCTATTCAGTAGCATTTTATGAAAAAATTACTACATTTGTTTTTGATTTTTGGAAAAACAATATTGAAACAAAAACGATCTGGGGTACCAAAGATTGGCAGGTACAAGGTATAGAATCATTATTCAGAGCCTGCATGATCCCAGAACAAATTATATTCTTGAATGATACCATTCAACTGACAACCTGTCTTGGCCTAGCCAAAATTAAAGACTTAAACAAACCGTCTATTCCAAAGCCAACACCTGACAATAATAGCACTACAGATGTTGAGATAGACGTATCCCATATTTCTAACCGAAACAGAACACATCTGATTGGAAAAAATGGTTGATCTGGCCCACAGACACAAATAACTGTCAAGATAGATTCCTGAACAAAATACAGGGGTTCAAATTGACCAGGCCAGACCCTAGATACTCCCAGAGACAACATCCAGGGATAGTTACAACATACAGTGTAGGAAAACTCTGCCTCGAATGGCTACAGAAATCCACACTGGCAGAAATTAAGCAACACTTGACTTTACTAAAAGACGGTGCTGACTTGCGTGATTTCATAATGGGACCACGCAAACAGCGTCCGAAACGTTTCATAGCGGCAGGTATATATGCAGCTTACAACGAAGCTTGGAAAGAAACGCAAATTGCAACAGCAGAAAAAATACGGGAAATTGACCGTATTAATTTGGAAAAATCACTTTCTGTTGTGGACAATGGGTTAATGACTCTGTCTTCCAGAATATATTCACTGGACAGTATTGTATCATCTGCTATAGATATAATAGAGCAGGACTTGCTAATGTTGCAACACGGTCGTCCCAATTACGTTCTATAGTACAGCTTGGCTGGACGTTACAAAATCTGCGTTCAGGCTACGTGCCTTGGCGTTTAATTAACACAACGTCATTATTCTCTATCTTTAACCTTACTGATACACAAATCAGCTTGGCACAGAAAGGAGCAGAATATACAATTCTGAGCATTGAAAAACTTGAGAGATTACCATTGACAATGTCAGAACGACCTGTCATTGAATGGATAATACACGGAATAATAACAATTCCAATAACAACTTTCCAATTTAAATTCTGTCAACGGTATATACCAGCAGGCCAGTATGAAAGGTTGGGTAAAGGGTACATTAAATCATCATGGAAATTACCTTACACACACACATGTTATAGTGAAAAGGAACAGAATGTATTTCTTAGTGGTAATAATTGTAAAAAGTCACTAAGTGGTATACTTCTGTGTCAAGGTATTAACCTGCATGGGGACTGTGAGGGGACTTCAAATAACCTTTCATGTCACCAGCATGGCGCACCTGCAACTCGAATTGAGCCATTCTTTAGACGGCTTTCTAACGGGAGCTATATTCTAATAGTGGACCACAGATGTTGTGGCATGGTGCCAGGAAAAGCGTATCTCGTGAGCGTTAGTTCCATGGTCACTTGCTGTATGCAAGTATTGTTTCCAAACAGCACTCCAGACAGGGAGGCAAAAATTTGGCCTTTTTTGAATATCTCTTCTATTCGAATTGATACTTTAAGCAGAATGAAGTCTGTCCTTTTGCAGACGACTGTGCCCTTGACGTCATCAAAAGAAACGTATGATCTACAAGTTGCAAGGACAATGGCAGAAATACATACACTATTATCAACAAATTGCCCCCTACATTTCGCAGAAATGTTAAGCCAAATCCTAAATATGTCTGACACGAGCAGTATCCCACATGTATTTAAGAAAAAAAATTCGGGACTGTTAACACCCTTCACAACAGTTCTGGGCATTTTTCCTAATTTTGTCCATTCTGTCTTTGGCAGCCTACCACTCCTGTTGGGACTCATAGCAGGCATTTTATTTTTGATACTTCTGCTTCGTTATGGCAAGCCAAAACGCAGACAAAACTCCAGCAACAATGGAAGAAACGATCCTAGCTATACGCTATCGGGACCGCATAACTAACGTCCTTGGATTAGCCCGGCTAAGAGATCTAAATATGACCTGGTTTCTTTCATTTAGACCCATCTGGCAGAATTGTATCTTACCTGTGCTTCGATGTATGCTATGCGGAGAAGAATGCGTGTTGGACGTCTGTCTTACACTACAATCAGCAGTACCATTGGATACGGATACCTTGCTAAGTCCTGTAACGGCTCATGCATCGTGTTGTCCCCAGCGGTTACCAATCCTGATGACGGCATTCGTTGAGACTTCACCACTGCGATTAAAGGTTAGTGAAGTACGAGATGAGAGCAACATCACCCAGGTACGACCTTCTGTGAGCATTGCTGATCCTGACATCGATGATAGCAATCATTCTCACGACTGCACAGTTGCGGCATTTTCCAACTTGGTCGAACTTTCACCTGAAGCGGTAAACCACTTTTTTGAAAGTCTGTCTGAAATGATGTTTTCCCCCGAACAAAAAGAATAACTTTTAAGCAAACCAGTACACAGCGTTCCCTGAACTCTGAATTCGGCCGTCGGCTTTGATAAACAAAAGCTACTGAACATATTTGGAACAATATTTTTTCTCTCTCCACTGAAAGCTAAATAATTTTTTTTCACGAATCCAAAATATTTACCTTTTTTTTTTGGGCACATGTACTCTGCTTGAAGTAGAACTATTCTTAGAGAACAGAGCTTCTATTTTAGGAACTCTTAAAGACATTATATCACGTCAGCCTCTAGCACATTTACAGCAACTATATTTATATGTGATGGAATGGTCTCGACCCTTTTTTCTGTATTAAGAGCCATTTCATGTGTAAATTTCGCAAATCATTCATGCTGATATATATATGCATCCTTTTTAATGAATGATTACACTGCTTGAAAAGCGTACAGTACCTATAATCATTTTCATGTATTTCACATACACCATTTCAAATGCAAAACTGTATTTTGGGGTGGGTTGGTATACACATGCACCTTTTATGTTTACTATTGCTTAAGTTTTAGTAATGATGGACATTCATTCGTGGAGTGGGTGTAGTGTTTTATCTAGGACCCTGAATCGATATTCCTATTTTATGCCCTTGTCCGGTTATAATCAATACTATCCATACAACGGCATAATAAACATATCCATAATTCAGTCGTAGCACATGCTGTCACATTAAGCAAGGCTACTTCTCCGGCCCCCTAGTAAGCACACCGAGTTCTCTAAACAAAACCAAGCCTCCAGCAACCTGGGAAATCCCCTTTGCTTTTGTTTTGATTTCGTCCTAGAACTCCTGTAAAGCACTGTAAGAACGGCCAGTTCTTAGTGACATCTTTATTGACGTCTTATGTCCAACCTTACGTCAAACCCAGGCACCTTTCAGGTATAAATATACCAATGTTGCCTTAAGCAAACACACGGTGGTGATTCTGGAGCAGAGCAGCTATCTACTTGCCCGAGAGCCCAGCTGATGCGAGAGCCCACAGACGCTGCCCCTCCCCTTTGACGCACTGAGAGAGACGCTGTCTTTTCTCCTGCCGAGAAATCCAGCTCCGGTGTTTCCAGATACCTTCGCGGGTTACTGGGATATCGAGTCCTGAGAAAGAGATACAAGACCTCCTGCTTTCTATTACCCAGGTACGGAACTGACTAAACCCTTACAGAGAATTCTTGAGTCAGATTCTTGGCAAAACAAACTTACCTTAAACTGCTACTTACTTACTCCTTCCCACATATTAGGCTTAGGTCAGGTACACCAGGTTAGGCGTATTTAGAAGCACCAGTTGAGTACGATTAGTCAATGTATATATGTATGTATATATTTTATCTATTTTAAAGTATCGTATGGCTAAGAAACCATATCAATGCTTTTACCGTATTATTTTATACTCCTCCTTTTACTGTACGCACTTTACTTTACCATGAGTATTACAATTTTGGCAATTCATTTCTCTTGTATGAGACAGAAGACTGCTCAATAAATACCACCTTTTATTGAAAACGCCCGTCTCTCTTTTCTCTGCATTCTGGTGAAACTAAGTACGCACATTTGACTGAGTGAAATAGCTGTCTATTGTTTTCACACGACTCTAGAGATACACTCTTATTCAGGGAGAGCAAAGTTGTCATGTTTTATGGTTGTCAGAAGCTAATCCCTTCTTGTCTATCCAGGGAGGTTAAACTCCTCCTCATTTATTCGAGAACGTTTCTAGGGACCTCTGAGCTAGCTGGCAAACCTTAACTCTAATATAGTCAGTAGAGACCTAGATAACCTCAGTCCTACGTCTACACTGCTGAATATATTATTTCAATGCGCAGAGCCTATTGGGAATATAGGAACTACACTACAAGAGAAGCAGTTGGGAAAGAAACAGTTAAGGTTGTTACAGCATACCCAATGAGGTACCGGGAGGTGGTTTCGTTCATTTTCAATGGTCAAGACAGGATATATTATCATTTACGAATAATTTCCCTAGATTGAGAGAAAAGCCTGTTGAGTGGTACAAACAAGTTGAGAGATTTGTTAAAGTTTTAAAGGTTTTGTGGAAAGACTTAGATGGTAATTTTGATATTGTGGTTCCAACAGATTTATGGATTGAGTGTAAAATTGCTGTAGATTGGCCAAAAAAAGAATATCCATGAGCTCGAAAAACAGGAGCATGAAAAATATAATCAGGTTATTACATATTTAAAAGGGAAACATTCTCCAAAAGGAGCAGATTGGGTGAGGATTGATAGGACTACTCAAGTGTTGAAAGAATCAGTACATGCATATTATGAGAGGCTTCTTCAAGTGTTTAAGCAGTTCAGTGGCATAGAAAATATCACAGAGAAATATATGGGGCATTTTATACACAGGTTTGTCTATGGTTTGAGACCAGAAATAAGTGCTATGATTCAGCAGCATTTGATCTGTTGGCAAATTAAATCAATCAATTAAATACTTCATTATGCGAAGTACTGCTGTGATGACATAGAAATGAGACATAAAAAGTTAAAAGAGAAATTAATGTAAGCACAAATGAAAGCAGTAAAGGAAGGAGGATACTAAAACGGTGATTTGATTGATGTATACCAAGGAATTGGTCAGACTACTACTGGTATGAAAGGTGTAGTTTCAAATGGCAATACTGTTATGCAAATGATACCGATGACACAGGGAAGGGGTAGCGGTAATTTCAGAGACAAAGAAGAATTGAAAAAGAAATGCTCTTGTCATGGTTGCGGTAAATTTGGGCATTGGCGACGCAAGTGTAGGGGTCTGCTGATCAATACAGGAGAGTCATGAACATTTGATCAGAATCAGATGCAGAATCAAAAACATCAGGTGCAAGTGAATAAGATAAATCAAATGCAAAACCAAAAATCAAAGGTACAGGTATCCAATGGTAGAGTTCAGGGATTGCAAATATCACAAGCTCATTTGTCAAATCAGGAGATGAATGGTCAAGTACAAAGATATAATTCAAAGATGGGTTTTCATACGAATGGTCAAGTAAATTCAAATGTGCAGGTAGCTTCACAATATTTTATGCAAACAGAAGAAAATGATTCAGATACATCACAATGACAGTGCCTGAGGGGGGAGGAAGAGTGCGTTCTTGGTGCATATCTAGAAGTAGATCACTCAGGTCCCTATGTGGATGATGAGGTTGATGGTAATGCTATTACATTCTTCATAGATACTGGTGCTACCCATTCCACCATGAGAACTGTGGAAATCCCAAACCTACCCCTCTTGCAGAAAGTATCCAAGTTGTAGGAGTTTCAAGCAAATGAATTAAAATGCCAGTAACAAAACTAATGAAAGTTCAAATTGGAAATTTCCAAGAACTGCAAAAATTTGCTGTGTGTGATGCACGTCCAGTTAATTTACTAGAAACTGACATGCTCTGTAAAATGAATTGCTCCATCTATTGTACTCCAGATGGAATAGTATGTCATACAAAAGATGAATATGTTATTTTTAAGTTAGAAAGGCTGGGAACAAAAGTGAAGGATTTGTATACATTATTTACAGCGAATGATTTGCCTGTTGAATTGAAAGATATGGTGTTGTCTGAAGTGTGTGACTTTACAGGGAAAAACATTGGATTCATGAAAGGAGTTGGTCCTATTCAGATTACAGTAAAACCTAATGCAGAAGTTCCAAAATACCACCCTATAAAAAGAGTCCTGAGACCATTGCAGGAGTGACACCTGTGATTGATATGCTAATTGAACAAGGAATACTAAAAGAGATTTTAGGGAGTCATGCAATTCGCCTATAATGGGAATTCTCAAGCCTAACAGGAAATATAGGATAATATAGGACCTGAGAAAGGTAAACCAAATTGTTATACCTTGTTGTCCAATTGTACCGAATCCAGCTGTGATACTCTATCAAATTCCATGTGATGGAGAGTGGTTTTCAGCAATCGATCTGTGTCAAGCATTTTTCTCGATCCCCTTACATCTGGATAGTCATCATTTATTTGCAATCCGGTTCAGAAACTGTGTTTTAGCATGGTGCAGAGTCCCTCAAGGGTATACAGAGAGACCCTCAATCTTTAATCAGATATTGAAGAAATGTTTAGAGACAATGATAATGCCTATAGACTCAGTTCTAGTACAATATATTTATGACTTTTGGTTACATCGAAGACGAAAGAAGACAGTAGGACAGATACAATTGCTCTACTGAACCATTTGGCAGTAGGTGGGCATAAAGTGTCACAGGCAAAGTTACAATTTCGTACTAAAGAAGTTCTTTATTTGGGACATATCATTGAAAATGGAATCAGGAAAGTCTCTCAAGATCAGATTAATGCTATTCTGCGAAGGAATCCACTAAAAACACAGAAATAAGTTAGAATGTTTTTAGGGAATGGTTGGATATTGCAGGCAGTGGATGTTACATTTTTCATTGATAGCCAAGCCATTACAGAGATTGACTCACAAAGATGTGACAGATCCAATAGATTTCGATGATGAATGCATGAAAACATTTCTTGAGTTGCGAGACAGTTATGCAGAGCACCAGCATTAGGGATGCCAGATTTTGAGAAGGAATTTGCGTTGTTTTGTAATGAACATGATGGTTGCACTCTGTCAGTTCTAACGCAAACACATGGAACAGCACAGAGACCAGTGGCATATTTTTTTGCCACTTTGGATCCAGTAGCTGCAGCATTACCAGGATCTTTAAAAGCAGTTGCTGCTATATGTGTGAGCATAGAACAGAGTGAATCAATTGTTATGGGTCATCCTTTGAAAGTGTATGTACCACATTCAGTTGAGATTTTGTTAACACAAACTCACACCCAGCAACTTACAAGCAGTCGGTTAACAAAATATGAACAAGTGATATTGGGTGCAGAGAATGTTAGAGTAGTGATATGTACGAGTCTGAATCCAGCTATTTTGTTACAGACTCTTGGCTGTGAAGTTGTTTTGGACGAAGCAGATCACGATTGTCTGGATGTGACTGAATTATGTACAAAACCAAGGCCTGATATCAAAGATACACCATTGCCAGAGTCTGATATTGTACTATTTGTAGATGGATCATGTTTGAGAGATGCAGAAGGATGTTTACGATCTGCATATGCAATTTGCACAGTGGCGAGTGTGGTTGAAGCTTCATGAATGAAAGGAGTGAGTTCAGTGGAAGTGGCTGAACTAAAAGCCCAGTCAAGAGCCTTATATTTAACAAATAAAATGAGAGTAACCATATTTACAGACAGTCAATATGGGTTTGGGGTTGTCCACGATTTTGGGCAGTTGTGGTCTTAACATCGATAATTGACCTCTTTGGGTTCACCTATATGAAACACAGAGTGTGTAAAGGATCTACTGATGGCAATACAATTGCTGGCACAAATTGGGGTGGTGAAATGTCTAGCTTACAGATCTAGATGTGAATACATTACTTTGGGCAATCACTATGCGGATAAAATTGCACCTTTTTTGTGCTTTAAATTCACATTCAATCAATGTGGAACAGTTAATTGAACAAACTGATCAAACAGAATGTAGATTGATGTTTTCATCTGTTGAAACATGGGATGAAGTAAGAATATTACAAGATGAAGCAAGTGATGCAGAGAAGGAAGTGTGGATTAAATCAGGTTGCACACAAAGATTAGATGATGAATTGTGGATCTATACTGATGAAAGACCAGTAATGCCAGATAGCTTGTTGTCACAAATGGCAAGGGTTTACCACGGACCAACACATATAGAGAGAGGTGCTATTATTAGGCTATTTAAACAAGTGTGGTTTAATCCAAAATTCTGAGTTATTGCAGAAAGTCCCTGTCAAAGACGTGTAATTTATGAGCAACAAAATGCAGGAAGGAAAAAAGTTGTTAGCATGAGACAAATTGGCAAAGCTTCAGGTCCATTTACAAGAATGCAGTTGGATTTGATTGAGATGCCTCCTTGTCAGGGTCTAAAATACATCCTTGTTATTGTTTGTCTTTTTCTCGTTGGGTTGAGGCATGTCCAACAAGGCGTAATGACAGTTTAACAGCTACTAAATCACTTCTTAGAAAGAGAATTCCTAAGTTCAGTTTCCCAGTCTTGTTAGATTTTAATAATTAAATAATTTGCATGATTTGTGCTGCATTGCAAAACAAAAGGTGCATTGTGCCTGGTGACCTGAGGCTTCAGGTGCAGTTGAGCAGTTGAAAGGCACAATAAAATCTAGATTGGCTAAAGTTTGTGCATCTACAAGACTAAAATGGCCTGATACATTGCCATTGGTATTAATGAGCTCGAGAAGTATCCCAGACAGAAGAACAGGACTGCCCCCTCATGGAATTGTGAGAGGAAGGGCTATGAGACAGCCAGCAGTCCCAGAAAATCAACTTATAAATATTACTATATATTTGGAGCACTGATACCTTCAGTGGGGTGATTCTAAATTTTCAAAGAATAAAAAAATTATCTACAGTGGTTGTTTGTTTATCAACGGATACTGCTGGTGGGTGTTTGATAATTGATATTGAAATGGTTGCTATGAGAACTATGATTTTTCAAAGTATACTTGCCCTAGACGTATTATTGGCAAAAGAGGGCAGAGTCTGTAGTATGTTCAAAATTCTACAATTTTGCACATATACTCCTGATTAGAGTAGAGATTTGCAGAGATATATCAGCAACATTACACATTTACATGATGACTTAGCTGAACTGAAGGTTGAAGGAGCTTGGGAGAAACTTGGTAAGGATTTCTCTTCAGTAGGTAACTGTGTTTTACCATTTACTAATAGCTTATTAGGGAGGTTACTAACTCCGACAATTGCTATTTGCACTGGCATACTAATGGTAATATTGCAAAAATAAAACAAACACGTGAAACGAAGGACAAGAAAAAGGAAGAGAGAAGAAATCAAAATAGAAGATCAAAAAGATTTTAATTACGATATTATGAAAGTTATTGAAGGTGATAGATTAAAACAGATGAAAACCATGACATCTACATTCTGAAAAATTGTTATCAGATGGTAATCTGATAAGTGATAGGGTGATGGTTTATAATACCATCAGATGGGGGATTAGTGGAGCATGATTCTTGTAAATAAAATCTGCTCAATGTAATCTTCCCAAAAGTGTAAATTAACATAAACTATTAAAATGGATTATAGTGACACATTGAAAACATAATCTATAATGTGAAAATGTGTAAAGGAGAATCAACAAATATTTTCCTGAGTAATTAAATTAATGTAATGAAAATTATATCATGATAGTTGAGAAATGTAGGCAATTAGTATTTAATTAAAACATTAAGAATAATCATGTATGTCAATTGAATGTTATTTATGCCTCTTAAAATGCAGAAACACTACACACATTTAAGAAAAGCTTTTAATCTTCGTGAAAGATTTCATAAATCTTTTAGAAAATAATTTTCTCTATTGCTAAAAAATGTAAGCCTTAACAAATGCTAGCAGATGTGCTTACATACTCCTGCACTTCAAAAGTTTCAAATGTTTCCTTAGAATGTAGATATTAGTCTATTTTTGAATAAACTTTTTTGTTTTTTCCTGTCTAGGCGAGAGATGAGGTTGTTCTAGTATAATTGTTTAAACATTTATATACTTATGTATTGAGGACTTCCTTTTCCTTCCTCCGAAGTTGATGTTATCAAGTTTAGACAATAGTGGTTTAGAAATATTTGTAAAGTAGAACTCGGAAAACTGTCTCCCCATGTGAAATGACCAGTGAGAATGCGAGGAGAAGAGGGAAAATGAAACATTTAATGGAGATAAGAGTGTGATGTACTATAAGAACTACTTTGAGAAAATGTTCATTGGCTCGTTCACAAGATTGGTGACCTGTCCCTGCCTTCGTTGGTATACTGAATGCTGTGCTGATTCTGTTTCACAGGCTGACGTGAATCCTGCAATCCTAAACACTTTCCTAATGACTTTGCACATCATCAGCTGGTGATGGTGCTTGTGCTATACCTTTTCATCTGAGGGGTTAGCTTTTCAGACTAAATGCATGCTGTGACTTTGTATTTCTAGGTTCTTATGAGAAACTGATAATCTTGCATTTTGTCTTTGCAATGATTTTTCTCTCTCCCTCTCACACCGCTATACCTTTTGTTGATGTATTTTGATGAGGTGTTTGTAATTGTGAATTTATCTTGTAACATTGAATCTGGGAGATGACATTCTATTCTATGTACTTGTGTTTGACCATTCATATTATGAAATAACAAGAAGAATTAACAAGATACAAATTAGTGTTTGTCTTTATTCATGAGTTATTGAGTTATTTGACATGGTATTGATGATTACTGATGTTTAGCCTAATTCTTCATTGTAGGTCCTCATGAGGGAATAGCATTCCGACTTTCATTACTAAGTCCCTTTTAGCTCTACCAATGATCCATTGGAGAACCTGTGTTACAGCTAACTGTGTGATAAAGACTTATCGGCCCTTCATTAGAGTTACGTTTCCGATAGTTTTATAAAGGTTGGTGTGGGACGTAAGATGATAAAAAAAAACACTGCTTCGACTGCATCATCAGTATCCTTGCTTACATATTTCTCTTGTGCCTTCACACAACTGTCCTTCACTTGTTCCAACCTTTTTTCAGATACATTCAAATCACTCATCTATGGTCTGATCAGTTTAGTGACCGCCATCCTGCCTTCCAACAGAGCAAAAGATGACAAATTTGTGGTTTCACAATAAATCCTTGAGTTCTTTCTCCCAATCCAAATCATTTGCCACCGATAACTGAATACTATCCTTGATAACTCTGCTACAGCGCTCCACATGCCACTGCTACGAGGATGATAAAGAGACATTGTTATGTGTTTAATTCCCCAGTGACAAACAAGTTTTCAGAACTCTTGGACATGAATTAAACCTCATTAATCATAACCAACTCCCCGTGGTCTCCCTCTCTGATGAATAAGGATTGCAAAAACTTCAACACCTCTTCTGTGTTTGCTGTCTTCGTGAACTGTACCTCTGGCCAACGTGTGCCAAAATCCACCAACACCAATCCATACCTAATAATTCATTCAAAACATAGAGAGGACCTATGATGTCCAAACCCAACTTAAAGCAGGGTTTCTCCGAGAACAGGTATAGCTTCCACTGGACTGCGAAAAGTCACTTGTGACTTATCACTCACCGCACAGACAACACAATCACTAACAAAGTGCACCAATTCTCGACCCATACCTGGCCACCAGAATATCTCTCTGATACTCCTCTTCATTGCTCTCATGCCCACATGTCCCTCATGAGCCAAAGACAGGCTGTTAGGTTGCATTTTTGTCAGAACCACAATGAAATTCACCCTTCACAACAGACCATCCTTCATACTTAATTCAGGAAAGGTATGTTTAAGTGAATTCACCTTTGTTCCAGAATCTTTTGGCATCCATCCTTTGCCCAGCATCTCAATCACCTCTAGCATTGCCTCGCCATCCAAAATAGCCTCTTTCCATTTCTCCTCCAATGATACAACCATGGTATCTTCTCCACAATCCCCACTAGGTCCTTCACTCACAAGCGGTAACCTGGATAGACAGTCGGCAAAAATATTTCTTGCACCTGAAATAAATTCCAGTTTGCATTGATACTTCATCATCCTGTAATACCACTTGGCAATTCGAGAAGTGGCTCTGCCTGCTCCTTTGGTGGTAAACACAGTGACCAACTTCTTGTGGTCCTTGCGAATGACAAACTTTGAACCCCACAAGTAGTTCCAGAATCGATCCACCCCCTACCAGCAGGCCAAAGCCTCTTGCTCGATCATAGAATACATAGATTCCACTCCCCGCAATGCTCTGGAGGTGAAAACATCTACTTCCTCCCCACCTACTCTTTTTTGTAAAAGTACAGCTCCTAACCCATGCTGACTAGCATCAGTAAAGGCAATAGACGGGTACTTAGTGTCAAAAGGCTGAAGAGGAATAGCATTTCCTAATTCAGGTTTGACTTTTTGAAACTCCTATTCCTGCTCAGTATCCGATACAACCTGTTGAATTTTTGTCATCAAGAATTAATTGTATGCATTTTCTCTCTACAGCTTGGAATTAATCTAGAATAGAACTCCAACATTCCACACCACAAGCTGATACTTTGTCCACAGCAAGCCTTCATTTCTCCACTTTCAGTGTGACTCCCCTTACTGTTAATAGAGACAATACTTTAGCTAACGTCTTCTCATGAATTTCCGGGTTTTCCCATTGAATAAATATTGTCGTGGAAACATTTTACATGAGGAACAACAGCAAAAATAGCTTCCACAACTCTCTGAAATACCTCCAAGGTGAAACCAAACCAAATGGTTTAGTCAAATATAGCAATATCATGGATCCGATTACGATACACCGTTGCCCTCTCATGACTGACCGACCTCCGGTCGGCGGTACCGACATTGCAATTACAACATGGTGCCATTGCATTCTTCCATTTCCCTATGGAAGCTTGTGCTACAGCTGTAAACTGGCTGTAGCACAAGCCCCAGGAGAGAAATGGGAGTTTGTGTAAATCCCTGCACTGTGTGGCAGGCTTCTCAAGGTGACTGCCACATGGTGCAGAGATTCACCCCCTCGGCCCCCAACTGGAAGCTGCAGGGTGAAGGTGTCCCTGCTAGGGGCCACCAATGTCAATTTCCAACAGGCTTTCCATGTCGGAAAGCCCGACATGGAAAGCCTTCCAGAAACCGACATCATAATCCCAGTGGCGGAAACGCCATCCATTGAGATTGCATGCCGGTCTCTGACTAGCCGTACATAAACAACAGGGGTATACCCAAATTACCCTTTAATACCTGGGTATGGGACGTAGTTTTATACAATAGAGAAATGGTATCAAGGGACCAATACTAAACACTTTTCTGAGTAGAGCACATTTAATTACTCTCTTAGCAATATTAATTCTTCATAGCGAATATATCAAAATCAGTATATGACACACACAGGCAGTGACGCCTATTCAAAGTGAAACAGTTGACATCAATGACAATATGTTTTACATTACAATACTAAACAAACATGAAACAAATGACAATAACCCTAAGAAAATAATTCACACAAGTGTCCTCCTTATACTTCCAGGCGAACCACTTAGAGGTAGTTTGAAAAAGTGAAACACCAAATGGCTATTACACTGATTACCCTAACTCTAGTGTAACACAACACAGTTCCAACAATCACTGTTAATCCATAGACTCCTACAAAAGAGTGTCTCCGACTAGCTGGCAGGATCCTTGAGCCCATCAGGATCCAGCTGGAATGACTCGCCAGTTTCACTTTCGACCACCTAGATTGTAATTAGGTGGTCAGAAGTGAAAGTGCGATGATGCTTGGAAAACCTGTGACCCGTGGTCAGAGGTTTTCTGAGCCTCATCCTAATCGGGCCCTATATGTTTAGATGAATTCTGACAACTTTTGGTCCTGGAGCTACTGCACCTGCTGCACCATTCAAATCATGACCCTGTTGTCTGCAAGGTAACCACACTTGTGGCTGCCTGTTTAGTAGTAAAATATAGCATAGCTCCTGTATGCTAACTTTATATTTAATGTGCAATGTTTATTACACCATTTAGAATTTGATCATAATGACCAAATAGATTACGTTGAAAAAATATATCCGATAATGCCTACAAAGTGCAAAAAAAGGTACTGAGGCATGAATAGGAAATTCCACAAGCTGCCTAAGGCTAAAGCATCGGCTTTACGCAACTAAGAAATAAAAAGCAAGAATTCCAGCATACTGTTAGAAGCTGTCTATCTTTTCCGTGGGAAGAAATCTTATCTTGGCAGTGACTGGGGCTTAAACAGTGTGAACAGTGTGATATCTAGGGGTGGACGTAGTTCGCGAAGTAGCGCTACGCGTAGCTATGCGAAGTGCACTTCGCACTACGCGAGCTACGCGTATCACTACGCAAACTGCATAGTAGCATGTTCGACTGTGCAAGATGGCACTGTGCAATCATTAAAAACGGCATCTTGCACATTGCGAGCTGTACTTTTCTGCCGCTCAAGTAGATTTTTACTCAAGCTGCAGCTTTCTCAACGCAGACTGGTAGTTTCTCATCGTTAGCGGTCGCAAGCATGCGCGACCACTCGCAATGAGAAACCTGACCCCCCCCCCGCGTTGAGAATCTCGCCGGGAGGTTTATTTTCCATGCTCGCGATCGGCAACTTGGTGTTGCTGACCGCGAACAAGGAAAAAGTCTTGCGAGGATGCCATTTTGCTTGCTCACAGTCTCCAACTTGACGTTGAGGACCGCGAGCAAGCAAAAAATGACCGCTGCACTACGCTACGCTATGCATGTTTGCACTGTGCTACGCGCAGTTCACGTAATGCGAAGTTGCGCAAACTTTGCAAACTACGCGAACGTAGCGTAGTGCTTTGCCCAGGGTTAGAGATAACCTCATGGTTACATATGGAATCTTGACATGAGTTCCAGATCATTTAAGGGGAAGGCAAGCATATCAAGATTCCAGACTAGGCGGTAGTTTTAGGTTGTCCCTTCTGTAGAAAGGATGTACTTAACTCATGGTGTGAAGGAGATGATTCATTGAACATTACGGCATTGACAATGAGTGGTAACATAGAAGGGAAGCTTGAAGGGAAGCCTGGGACCCAAATGAAGAAGTTATTTTAATTGAGGTGACCTTCAACGACATTCTGGAGCTGCATTCTTGAAGAGCTGTCATTTTCATGGACATAGTAGCTGGCAGTAAGGTCAACATTTTTGTTTATAATTTTGGATGATATTTGTTTGGTTGTTATTGCAATCATGCACGCATTGTCAAGAGCTCAGTGGGGACAGGTTGGGCAAGGCTTGCTCAGTTAATGTCAGTATAGCCGAGCGGGAGACTGGCCGTCTGAGGGATTCATGACAAGTGCTTTTTCTCAAAGCAACATGCGCCTCGAAGTGAAACGTCGTTGCTGTGTGAGGAGCAAGCCCAACGTTACTTACAAAATTAAGTATTACGATATTTGTGTTGGACATTTTACAGCATTGGGCAGAATATCTAAGTTTAACAGAGATCACGGTGTATGGAAAAATTATTTAAAAAGTGTTTCTATGATCAAGCACTACAGGGTCAATAGGGTTGTGAACATCAGTAATTCACACACTGCTTATAAGGAGGAAAAAACCTTTTTGAGTCTCACAGCAATTGTGAATACTGGAAACCTCAGTGATTTCCACACTACATAATATATTTGAGCGAACACAGTGATTCACACACTTTGAGAGTTGTTATACTCTAATTTATTAACAATACCTATTATATTTGAGTGGATACAGTGATTCGCACACTTTGAGAATGTATTTGTTTATTTATTATTGATGGTTTTGGTAGTTTATGTTTACTTATTTTCGTTTCCTGTGTTGTTCTATTCTGGTACTATGGAAGGGATTAGAGCTCTTGCACCTTTTTTATCCAGCCCTGGGGAGCCAACGCTTGAGTGGGAACAGTGGAGAGAAGGATTTGAAGCTTATCTGGATGCTATTGTAGGGGACAAATTTACCGAAAAAAAGGAAATTGGTATTTTTAAATTATTGTTTGGGGTCTGAAGGAAGAAGAGTTTTACTTAATTTACCAAAAGTTATTCCAGACGAAAGTGAAGATAACACTGATGTATATGAGATGGCTATTCAGCAATTGAAACTACAATACAAAACGAAAATGAATGTTGTTGTAGCTAGACACAAATGAATTGGAAGAGGTCAACTACCTAATAAATGTATTGACTCATTTGTCAGTGATCTAAGGGTACTAGCTGAAAACGTGATTATGGTGCCTTTAGTGATCAGATGTTATGTGATCAGTTATTGCACAAGGTAGCTGACATTAAATTACAGGAGAAACTGTTATTGGTGGATGATTTGACATTAGGTAAAGCAATAAACACTGCTTGCCAATTCGAGGAGATGAAATTAGGAATGAAAGAATTAGCTCATAAAGCTATAGAACATGTACAGTTAGTAAAAAGAAGTGAACCAATGTTCAAATCTAGCAAAAGTGGGGAAACAAACCCAAACTTATGGAACTGAATGATATAGCTAAGGAGAGAATGGGAATTGATGGTTTTAAATATGGTCAGTTGGGTCCTTATGCTAATGACAGAACATGTACGCCTGTGGGACAGTTTTGTTGACACTACAAAGTTAAAGCTCATTTTGCTAGAGTTTGCAAGAATAGGAATCACACTATTATTGGTGAAACTGGTCAACAAAGTCAAATTAGAGTGGTTACAGAAGATGGAGTAACTAAGTTGGTGGAGTATCTACTAGGTGTGTATGTAGTGATAGAGAATAAGAAGGATGCATCGTTTTGCCTGGTAGAAATAGGAGGGGTGGAAGTGAAAGTTATGGTGGATTCTGGAGCAAGGCATACTTTAATTGGTGATGATTTATTGCACTGTTTCCCTAATGTGCATATGTCTCCCCCAGACATTAAATTGGTGGGTTACGGGAACAAACCCATAGATGTGATTGGCTATTTTCTGTCTTCTTTGGCACACAAAGGGAAAATAATTGACGCAGAGATATATGTTGCTAAAGAAGGTTCATGTTTATTGGGGTGGCCACAACAAAGTGATTTCATGAATAAGCTAGATCCCAACCCTCCTTAGAAGGTTTTAGGGTATGAAGATTTGATTGCTTAGGTGAAAGTAGATAGTTCCAAGGACTGTGAAAATATGTTATGTAATGTATTTTCAATGGATTTAGGATTACTGAAGCATTTTGTTCTCATGATTATTCTGAAAGAGGGAGCTGAAGAAAACGTTTATAAAGTTTGAAATGTGCCCATATCAATGAGCACAGCAGTGAAGGAAGAATTGGAAATATGATGTAATTTCAGATATCATAGAAGAAATCGAATCATCAGATTGGTGTCCCCAGTTGTCGTGGTACACAAATCTAATGGAAAGATTAGATCATGTGTGGATTTGAGGAATTTAAACAATGGTGTGTGGGTAGATCACCATCATCTGCCCAATATTGTAGACATTTTTGCGAAGCTAAAGGAGGCCACAGTGTTCACAACACTAGGCTTATCACATGCATATCATCAAATTGCATTGCATGATGATAGTAAGCCTTATACACCGTTCATTACTCCAGAGGGAGCGTTTCGGTATAAGAGAATGCTGTTTGGTTTAATTTTGGCATCAGCAATATTTCAACGCATGATGCACAAATTGATATTGAAAGATATTAACAATGTAATGCACTTTAAAGACAAAAATTTGGTGTAGGGAAAATCAAAACAAGAACATGCCGAGACACTAATAAATATTTTAACCATTCTTGAGAATAGTGGATTGATGTTAACCAAAGAGAAATGCAAGTTTGAAAGAGATTCTGTTGATTTTTAGGTCATAATATTTCTAGGCACGGTATTGGACTCAAGGATGGTTTAGCAAGACCCATTGAAGATGCATCAGAACCCAAAGACGAGGATCAGCTAAGATTATTTATAGGTTTAGCAGAATATTATGCAAAATGTATTCTAATATTTCCAAATATGACTGTACACATGAGAGAATTACCATTAGAGCATGAATTTGACTGGAATAATGATTGAAAGTATGAATTCAGCAATTTGAAAAAATGCATTGCTAGTGTACCCACAATAGCACCATTAGACACCAATTGTAAGTCTATGCCAGCAATGTGGGTCACGGTGCGGTACTAATGCAAGAGCAGGATGGAAAGATGGTAAATATACCTTTTGCTCCAAGGCGTTTGGGGGGTGAAGACTAAGTATTTAACTTTAGAAAAAGAAATTCTATCATGCTGGTGTGCAGTTGAATATTTGAGAAAATATGTTTATGGTACTGAATTTGAGATAAGGAGAGATAATCGCCTGTTAACTGGTTTATTTACTATGAGTGGGTGTTGGAGAGCTACACCGAGAATGGCGAAATGGCAAAATATTAATGCAAGATTTTCATTTTCAAGTAAAATACATTCCAGGAGCTAGTAACATCTGAGATGGTTGTTTATCAAGGCTACCAATATACGCAGGTGATGAATTACAGTTAGGTGATTCTGAAATGGATAGAGTAATATTGATTTCTGAAACTTCTAAGGGTGTTTAGCTGAAGATCAATGGAGGGAAGCTGGTAAAAATGATATTGAGATACAGCTAGTTTTGAAATACATTAAATCTAGGTGGCCAAATAAGAATGTTTTAGATGAAAATGTATTAGCATATTGGCATGGGGAGCATACATTTTCTGGATTTAACAGGATGTTGTTACGAGGAGAACAATTGGCTGTTCCTAGCAGTTTAAGACAGAGCATTTTAGAAATGGCTCATGAGGGACATCCAGGTATGAATAGCATGAAATGGAGGGTAAGATGTGAATTTTGGTGGCCTAGTGTGGATATGGAGATTGAAGGACAAGTAAGATTATGCATAGAATGTGCAACGAGTGATAAATTGCAGAAAGTTGTCAAGTATGAGAAAAGATCCATGACAAGACCCAGCAGAGTTTGGGAGAGAGTATCATTGGATATTGCAGGACTTATGTGTCTAGCCAAATGTCAGGTGTTTTGTTTAGTTTTCATTGATCAATTGTCCCAGAGGCCGGAAGTGAAATTTGTTAATCAGGTCACATCCAAAAATGTCATTCTATTTTAAAGGAAGTGTTTGAAAGAGAAGGTTACCTCAAAAGTTTTTGATGGATAATGGAGTCCAATTAACATCTCAGGAGATGAAATGGTTTTTATCGTGTGATGGAATTGAACACATTTGCACATTTATGTATTATCCACAAAGTAATGTCATTGTGGAAAGGTGGATAAATACATCTCACAGGTGTAAGAACTTCCTGATTCTTGGAGTGGCTCAATAGTTTATCCAATACACCAAGGTTGGTATTCAACAAAACCAAACACAATTGCCAGATCTCCCTGATTGACATAGAAGCCAAATATTTTGCAACAATACTATTAAAGGACCTAGAGTACTGAGCAAATAATCATGGGATCATTCCTCTAATCAAACAGTGTTCCACTAAAGCCAAGGCTGTTTATTGGACCGACTGGGTATTTCAATGTTAATGGATCATGTGATCCAGGCTCGCTGTCTACTTTATGTTTGTTTCATTGATTTTTTTAAATTTAATTTCTTTTATTTCATATCCAGAAACATCATATTACACAAAAATAGCTGTTAGTTAATCAAATAACACAGGTAATTTAGTAGGTCTATACATTACCAAGGGATAAAAATCATTTAAACAGTTCATAAAAGTTGTACATAGCTGGTAAAAAAACAGGGTCAACCTTTATCGCCTTATCGGTTTTAAGACCATCCGCTAATATATTAATTAATCAAGCTATACAATTCTAACGATTAAAACCAAGGTGTAACAGTTCATAAAGTGCCTGACATACAATACAAATCGGATAGAAGTTACAAGAACATCTGTAGCAGCTTTTCAAAATTAAAAAAATATATATATATTTCTAGGATATTATATAAAATTTTAACACTTAAGATCAGGATGTAAAATCATGTGCAGTACTATTCGTTCTTACTCTATCAGCCTCACATTATTCCTCCCCCCATTTAGGAATACATCTTCTTGCTGCAACCCCCTAGTTTATTTGTTCCATTCAGAAATGAGTGCCCAAATTTTCCTCCCCGGGTTGTAGCCTGTTTGCCCCTACAATCATACAGAGCCTTCTCTTGAATATAAATTCCAAGCAGTCTGGCAAGTCACATCTGAAAAGTTGGAGGCTCTGCATCTTTCCACCTGGCAGCTAGAATTATTCTAAATACTGCTGTCCCCAGAAAAAAACAGTATTCCTGTACAGTGTTGAGGGCCAGAGAGCTATCACATCCTAACATCAGCAGTGTAGGAGTCAGTTCGAATCTGAAATCAAACAGTTTCTCCCAGAAATCAAGCAACCCCTTTTTTAGTACACATAATTTGGCACAATCACAAAACATATGCATCAAGGTTGCTGGACCTACCCTGCATCTGGGACATTTATCATCCTGCCTTTTTCCCCACAAAAATAACTTAGAGGGTGTAAAATATAAGTAAAAAATGGTTTTATAAAAGTGTACCTTTAAATTTGTGGATACAAATAGCTTGGCTGATAAGGATAAACTCATGTATATATCCACCTCAGGATTGTTTAATTTTGATGCCCAGAATGCCTCATTTTTTTCCAAATCTTCTGGTAGTTTTTCAAGTAGTAAACTGTAGCTATTCCTGATTCGGTTTGATCTCCTAGTGATAGCTTCTAGCAGTGGTATCCTTTCTAAATTTATCGTTAGCCTACATATAGTTAGAATACTCCTAATCTGTAAAAATTTAAAATAACGATTTGTTGTAATTCTAAAATCACGCTGAAGCTGTGAAAATTGCAAAACTTGTGCCCCCCCATAAAGATCACCAATTGTACCTACCCCCAGCTCTTCCCATATTTTCCCTATATCATCATATACCTGATGAGGAAATAGCGAAGAACGCCAAAGGGGAGTATGTCTGCAGATTTTAGGAATCGTCATACATTTTGAAACTTATTTCCAAATTTTCCATGAGCTATATGTTACTTTAAAATGAACTTTTTTGAAATAGCTTGGCTCCGTTTGTCTCAATAACAGACCCTGTGCCTCCTTCCTTAAAGCAAGTTCATATACTGTAGGCACTCTTAGATCCTCCTCCAGTTAATTATTTCTAGCTCCATTTGCAATGAACAAGGAGATCATCTGATGTAGAAGGGCCGCCCAGTAGTAAAACGCAATATTGGGGATTGCAAGCCCTCCTTTATTTTGTGGTAGGGTTAGATATTTTAATGCTCTCCTCACTTTCCCATACTGCCAAATAAAATTAGAAAAAATAGAGTCCAAAGTTTTCAATATGTGGTCATCCACTGCAAGGGGTATTGAACGAAACAAATAGAGTATTTTAGGCAACATTGCCATTTTCAGATAGATCACTCTTCCTATAATAGAGAGATGTAACCCATTAACTCTCTTTAGTTCTGTAGCTATCAAATTAACCGAAGGATCAAAATTATTTTTAATAACATCTTCCACATTTGCACTAACTGGGGCCCCCAAGTAGAATGCCGAATCTCCTCATCTAGGATCATTAAAATCAATATTATCCATTCAGATAACATGGGTCTTTCCATTGTTTAGAGCATAACCTGAAAGAATCCCAAAACCCTCAGCTATCTGAATCATTTCCTCAATTGCCTCTGCTGTATCCTTAGTTAATATAGCAACATCATCGGCATAAGCCAGGACTTTTGTCTCATATCCCCTGGTTACTACTGGCTTAATCTTCTTGGAATATAAAACTTTCACCAAAAGAGGAATAATATACATGGCAAATAAAATGAGGGAGCAGGGACAACCTTGCCTAGTCCCCCTGGTTATTATAATATTACTAGACTCCTTCACCGTTATTTGTACCCGGGCTTTAGGTTCACTATACATAGCTTTAACTGCCCTTATAAATTGATATCCAAACCCATTCAACTCCAATATCCCCCATAAAAACACCCGATGGAATGCCTTTTCGGCATTAAGGCATCGAGCCCTTCAAATATGATCTGTTGTTTCTTCCCCGGGGATGAACCCATGTTGCCAAGGGGAGACCAGACGACCTTTGACCCTCCCCAACCGATTAGCCAATATCTTGGAATAGATTTTTGTATCTGAGTTAATCAGAGAGATCGGTCGATACGATGACGGATTGTCTGTTGTTTTTCCTTTCTTTGGAAAAATTATAATAATAGTCTCTCTCCATGGTTCAGGGGTTCTCCACTATATTGGACACCCCTAAACAGATCCAATAAAAGAGGGACTATTGCTTCTCCTAATGTCTTATAGATCTCTAGCAGAATCTTATTGGGACCAGCAGCTTTCTCTGATGCCATTCCTTACAGTGCTACCGGGACTTCCTCTAGTGAAACTTATTTTTCTAGATCATCCTTAGTTAAAATATCCAACCTTTCACCTAGTTCGAAGTTACTCACTAAGCGAGATATATCCTGTAATACTTCAACTGTATCCTTATCATTATACATGTCCTCTTGATATAATGTTAGATAATAATCCTTAAATACCCCGATAATATCATCTGGATCTGTGTATGTATGCCTATTCATTTTAATAGAGGATATTACATTCAATGAGTTCTTCTGCCTAGTACGAAGAGCTAACATCCTCCCAACTAGCTCACCATTTTCATAGCAGCTATTCCGCTGGGATTGGAATTCCTCTGCAAATTTTTGTGTTAACCAGCTATTAATTTCTGCTTTCAGAGTTATTATTTGATACTGGGTTTGAACCCTTCCAGCCCCTGTTCTATTAAGCAGACATGCTTTCTTCCACCTCCGCTAGCTCCGCATTAGTTGTTGATTCCTAATCCTCCGCGAGGTCCTAGCCCTTGCAACGAAGGAATCCCACACAGTCCCCCTACCAGCCCTATATCTATTCATATCAAAGAATTCCTGAGACCAATTCAAAATATGTTCGATATATTCATTATTTACAAGGAGTTTCCTGTCAAACGTCCATTTCCTCTGGTTTCTCATAAAGCTTGCAATTTCCATCTCCATGATTAGAGGATTATGATCTGAGATCACCTTCGGGAGTTTCTTAATGTTTGCTACATTTAATAGATCTCTTGTGCAGAAAAAATAATCAATCCGATCATACTTCCTGTGCGGACAAGAATAATATGTATAGCCAGCATTATTTGGATTGTTCAATGCCCATGCATCCACAAAACCATGGCTATTTTTGAGGGAGTCTAGTGCTCTATAAGCTCTGGGCTTTCAACTGTGATACCCCCTTGATTATGCTGTCCTTGTCTTGAGTCAAGTGAGATATTAATATCACCACATAAAATTAATGGGCTGGGCCATGACGAAAGCTCCAACTCCAAATTCTCGAATATCTGAGGATCATCCTGGTTTGACCCATAAACTGAACATAAGGTGAATCCTGCCTCTAATTCTACTATAGCCCACCTCCCAAATGTGTCCTCTGCCTTTTGTTTAGCCAGTCCCAAACTTATCTTAGCTAATATAGCCACTCCCCCCGTATTTGAAGTTTGGGAGGTGCATGCTAGTAGATTATATCCTCTAATACCCAACAGCTCCTTTCCCCCCAAGGAATATTCGTTTCTTGTAAACACACTACATCAATAGCATTTGTTCTCACTAATTCCGATAAGCTCACCCTTTTCACTCTATCATATAGCCCTGTTACATTCAAAGAACATATATTTATCCTCCCCATCTAAATTAGATTTTTGGAACTCCACATAATCCCCTGCCTCTCTTTCTTTCCTCTACCATCTTTAATAAAATGACCTGTTTGCTCTCTCCTATTTTTAATAATATATGGTTTGTTTCATCAATACTGGATATGTTTTTCTCCCCAGGTTTTTCCAACCCCCAACCACCCTCCTACTCTTCACCACATCCTCCCTCCTCCCCCGCCCATGTCTTCACCCACCACCCTCCACGAGAGGCGCTCAGACCTAGGTCTGTGCATAATGGGTGCGTTGTGCAACCCAGAGAACCCTAAATGAACCCTTAAATTTTGAACAAGTGCTACTTTCCCATCCAAATACCATGATCCCCAAATCTTACCTCCAAATCACCCCCTTCTTAAGCACTCCAATGATATTCCTTAAACCATTCCAACGTTTACCCACAATTAATATTCCTTAATCAGATCTGTTTTAATCATAGATCTGTAACCTAACCCGTCAAGCTATCCAGGTATTCATTTGCTTTAATTTCTCAAAGAAAGAATTGTGTTACCCCCCCCCCCCCCCAAATTACTTTGAGTCTTGCTGGATTGTTCAAGTACGCTTGGGCGTTTCTATCTTGAAATGGTTTTATCAAGTGTCACAACCTCCACCGCCTTTTGACGGTAGAGTGACAAAAATCTGGTCGGACAAATAGGAGACCTCATTCAAGGTTCTTTTTGCTTCTGGCCTAGCCTTTTCAAAAATAGCTTGGCGTAGCAAAAAATTGCCAATGTAGACCAAAATGGCTCATGGCAATACTCCTCCCTTCACAGGCTGCTTCTGCACAAAAGGAACGCAATGAGCGTGTTGCACATCTCGATCCCAATTCCAGTCCGTAAGTTCTGGGAATGTATCTCTAAATAGTTTCACAACAAATGAGCAGATATCAGCCCCTTCAGCCCTCTCAGGAACCCCAAGCACCCTCAGATTGTTCCTCCTCTGGCGGTTCTCCTGCTCTTCTAACTTCCATTGTCATCTACTAATTGAGCCTCATGGTATTTTTTAAGTGTTAGGTTTGCAGTAAGATCTGTTTCGGTTGCAACAAGCCTTGATTCCAAGTCGGTCAATCTCTGCCCAAATACAATACAGGTTTAAGTCAATTTACGAACCACTCCCTGCACTTTTTGCATTGCTGCTTGGGCCTTGCGTCCATCCTGTCACGTCTCATCACAATGCAGCGATATGGCTTGAAAAATTGCTTCAAGCGTAGGGGGGTGGGTCCCCCCTGGTGTGAAACATGTTGTCCGCTAGACAAATGCCCTGCAAGTTGATTTGTAGGGGTGTAATCCCAAGTAAGGACCTTAGCTCCCGACTTTCTTTTTTTCTTTTTCAAGACAGTTTTTACTTTGCCACATCAGCCTCATCCAAGTCGCTGTTGCTCAGCTTTGTGGAGATATCTGAGAGATCCTCTGACCATTCACCCCATCTGACACTGAACAAAAGTTATCACTCGGCTCCTTGTCTGGCTCTTTTCCATCCCCAAAGTCCTGTTCCACATTCCCATTATTTACACATCCTGCTCCTAGAAGCTCAACCATCTAAGAAGTACAAATTACCGAAAGCCCTGGGAAGAGGTGATGACTGTATTGACCTGAGAGGAATCCTGCCCTCCAACACCCGCATTAGCTTCGCCTGGATTCTCTTAATTAATTATTACATGAAAAATGGCATCAGGAGCATGCCCGGTGTTCCCCCTCTCATTCACAGTCACAGTCATTTGGGGGTTATCTCCAGGCCTACCTGTTAGCTCATCCAGCTTTGTTTCCCGTAAAACCATATGCGAATTGGGGAATCCTTCATCTTCATTTCAACAAGCCGCGCTCCTGGCTCTGCCCAGTCAAATTGTTCTGACACATCTCGCCGTGACCCGGAGCTGCTTTCCCCACAGGGCCTCTCATTAGATCAACAACCGAGGGGCCATTTGGTTGAATCTTCACTGCTGCCCCGCCTCTTCCTCTTTTCTCCGGGCATGAGTCCGCAGGTTGTCCGCGGTGTCCCTGCCTAGGAGTCTGTGCCGGAGAAGTCAACGCTAGTGCTGCCATTTCCTCACTGGCATCTCCTGTCTCCTTCTGGCCTCGCATAATGAGTCATGCCGCCCTTATCTTGGCGGCAACTCCCGCTATTTTTGGCCCCATCACCTCTGCCTCGATCTCAGTCTCGGCGAGCGTGGATTCCCGGTAAGGGTCACTGCCACTGACATAAACTTTGGCAATCGCCGTAGAAAAGCGCCTCAGTATTGCCAGTCCAATTAGTGTCCCTGTTAAGCGTAGATAATGTCCACAATTCTTTGGGGTGATTGATGCTTCCTCATGACAAATCTCTGGGGTCATTGCTGCGTCCCATCTCTATTCCCGCATAGATGATTCAAGCTCTCAGTTGGGCCGCACGCTGCTACGGTCTCAGACGACCGCCATCTTGCCTCACACATCTCGCTCTCAATGGCTTGTGTTTCATTGATTTTAAGGCAGCTTTTGATTGAATATCAAGGAATTAACTCTGGAAGAAGTTAAAAGCTTGGGGGTGTCAAGGAAGCTCCTAAGACCAATACAGTCATTATGCACAGGAATCTGGTACACACGAAGCTGGGTGCTGGCAGCATCAGGTCAAGGAAAATTGTCACCACAGAAGGCCTAAAACAAAAGTGTGTTTTGCCCCCCCTGCTTTTTAATATATTTATCTCCAACCTAACGGGGGAGGTAGATAAAGTTAACTTGAACCCCCAATCCTCGAGAACAAAACCTTATTCAACTTGCTCTACGCAGATGATCTGGTCATGCTGAGCCACACCTGAGTGGGTTTACTGAGCTTAATAAATGCTCTGTTTGAATATACAAAGCAAAATAAACTGGGCATGAACCTGGGAAAAACTAAAATTATAATCTTTGGGAGATGATAAAAGAAACCATGCATGTGGCAAAAGGATGGAGCTAATATCTAAAGGGTGCCATAATATAAACACCTCAGGGTATCGCTAGATGCAAATGGGTCCTACATGAAGGAAAAGACTGCCCTATTTTGGAGCAAAATATTAAAGATATATTAACAATAGACTACTGACATTCTGTCATGGAGCCCTTCCAACTTTGGACCATTGCCCGAAGGGTGCAAACCCAGCCGCCAGAGACACAATACAGACATTCTAACAAAGAGCAGGATACCCTGCTGCATATTATATGCATGTGCCACATGTTACTATGCCAAAATACACACAAATTATAAACACTGTTTGGTATTTATACAGTTTGATGTTTGGTGGGAAGGGTGACAGACACACCAGGCATTGGGGGAGTGGGCAGTTCTACACTTGTAGCCTGGGGATGTAGAGTGGGGGAGTTTCATGTTAGGAGGCATTGACACTGACACACTGTATCATGATAACCACATGGGCAGGGCTGAGGGTCCTGATTTTAGACATGGGACCATCGGAAGCAGGGTAGGCAGCTGATTGAGGTGGGATGGGGTTACCCTACTAAACTTGAATGTGAATGGCCTGGGAATCAAATAGAAAAGGGGGGCTGACACGGTACCTGAAGAGACACTATCTGAACATAATACTTCTTCAGGAAACCCATTTGGTGGGAAACAAGTGCAACGTCCTAGGGAGGGGGCACTACCTGTGGCTGGCTCACTTGGGATTTACCATGGCCTCCAGGCGTGGACACATTGGTGAGGAGGTACTACCCCCTGGTAGTCCTAAAGGCCTGGACCAACCTGGACGGCTGCTGCACCATGATCCTGGAAAAATGGAATAGGGAACGGATCTTGATTGCTGTAGGAAGCTGGGGTTCTGTTGCAGTAACCCCCCCACCCTTTTTGCCAGACTACTGACGCACTTTGACTTGATGTGCCCTGGGTCCCTGCCAATCAGGTACCTAGGGCCTGTGTTCTTTCCCAAATACTGTACCTTGTAACCCCAATTGGCACCTCTCTGGCCACATGTCAGTCCCTTGTAAAAGGTACCATGATTACCAAGGGCACTGTGGCCAGGGAAGGTCTCTAAGGGCTGCAGCACTTATTGTGCCACTCTTAGAGGCCCTGTACCTTTACACACACACACTGCCATTGCAGGCTGAGTGTTTTGGTGCAGAACAAAATGAAGAGTCGACATGGCAACATACCTGTGTGCCATACCTACAACCCACTGCCCTCGCATAGGTCAGCTACCCCTCTAGCTGGGTACAGTATACCAGTGATGAGGAGAAGTGTGGCTCACTGGTTAGAGGAGGTAGATCCTGAAGCAGAGGTCAGACCCGGGGCCAGGGTTCAATTCCCGACGCGGCAGGGTCTTGAGCCCAAATATCCACGGACTCGATAATTCTCGTTTCGGTACCTACTCGAATCACGGGTTCACACTCTGCAGCTCTGGGCGTCAGCTTGCTTAATCTCCACTATGGCCCCCCGCGGCGGGATGCCTGGCTTCCACCTTGGGGATGCCCAGTACGGGTATCTCACAGGGAAAAAGCCAGGACGGGTTCCCAAGGCAAGCGCCGAGATGCCTACGGGTAATCGAGCGCTATATAAGAACGCATAATAATAATAATAATAATAATAATGAGGGTACATGTGCATGATCCCTGTACCCCTACAGTGTCTAGACCAACTCTTAAACATTGTAAGTGCAGTAATGCCATTAACAGTATATGGTGTTGGGAGTTTGTCATTACAAACTCCACAGCACCATAATGGCTTTACTGAAAGCTGGGAAGTTTGGTATCAAACTTCTCAGCACATTAATCCCACACTGTGTGGGATTTAATGAAAATGCACCCAGAGTACATCTTAGAGATGCCGCCTGAAAATGGACCAGCCTCTGGTGGGTTCCCTGACTGGTGCACACCAGCCTGCCACCATGAGACATGCTTCTGGACCCTGGGGTGGGAGACTTCGCTCCCTGAGCCTAGAAACAAAGCCTTTTCTGGGAAGAGGTGTTCACACCTCCCCCAGGCCAGGAAGAGCCATCTGTGGCAGTGGAGCTTCAAAGGCCCTGCAACCTTTGTAATGTGACCCTAGCCTCTCCTGCTATCAGAAGCAGGCCCCCTTCCTGTCTCCCCTCCTTTTTGGCTGGGAGACAGGCGGGAAAAATTAGCCAGCCCAGAAGGTGTGCCCACCTCTGCCAACCCCACTCCTCGGATGGGGGAGGTGAGGTGAAGTCCACTCTTCAGTGCCCGCCATCTTGCAGATGGTAGGTAGTCCCCAATCACGATTAGAGATTGTGCTCACTCCCCTATGTGGGGTGAGCATACCAAGGGTGTAGTCACACTAAGGTCAGTAGCCCATACTGACCTCAAGACACCTAAAATGCACCCTAAATACAGAATTTAGGGGGCAGCCCTTAACCAAGAAGTCAGACAAGCAACGACTAAGAAGAAAAGCAGAAGAAGGACCAAACAGCAATGCCGAAGCTAAGAAGAGGAGGACGCCTACTGATTGGCCCCAGCCCTGCCGGCCTGTCCCACCTTGAACCTGCAGAAGAAAAATTCCAGTTTGTCCTGCAGCCAGCAACCTCAAGAACCCCGAAGACCTGCCCTTCCTTCCAAAGAAAAGACTTTGTCTCCAACTAGCACCAAATTTGTTCACCAAACAGACTCCTGCTCTGCTAAAATCCGGGAGTCTGCACTACTCTTCACCCGACGCCCCTGGTCCGAGTTTGAGTAGCCCAACACCACGAGGAGGTCTCCCCTGTGATCCTGACCTGAGATCCAGTGATTCCTGACCTGCTTCAAGCCTCCAGCCGAAGCTTGTAGCCTCAATCCGGAGGATCCCCCCAACCGCGACCAGGAGCTGGTAAGACACCCCTGCACCCGACGCCCCACGGCCTTGGGTGGCCCAACCGATGGTGTCTAGCCAACACCCAGTATCCCAACTTACCTCTTGAAGTGGTGGGCGCTCACAGAAGACCTTCTCCCCGAGCCTGCAGTGTGTTTGAAAACCAGCGAATCCCCATTGAAAGTAACAGAGCACCCGACGACAAACCAGCACCCTGCACCTGGACACCCTTGTGCCACTGAGGGTGTACCTTTGGTGCTATCTTGAACTGCCATTTGTCCCACTGCCTTGTGGCCTTCTCGTCAGCAGCCACCAACTGGAGGCCCCATATCCCCCATTGGATAACATTGGGCCTCTGCACTCTGCACCTGGCCGCCCCAGTGCCACTGAGGGTGCTTTGAGAGTGCATCCTCGACCCTGGGGGACCCCTAAGTCTAACCCCAGAAACCCAACTCCCACAACAAAGTACTTACCTCTGAACTGATAACATTATTTTCTCCCATAGGATAATATTGACTGTTTTCTGTTTCTAAGTGTGGAGTTGGAAAATCTATAAAAGTCTCTAAAACTGTAACCAAATAACCAAAACGCTTTTACTTACCAGTTTACAGGAAATGTACCAATGCAGTATCCAGGTATACTGCACTGTGTACGAAAAGTAATCTGTAAAGTAATTTACTCGACATCCTATTGAAAAGTCAATACAAAGTATATGTACAATATTTCGAAATATTGCATTACCAGTGACTCTGCTGTAATCAAACTAAAGTATATATACAACTGCAATTCAAACTGTATTATTACTGGAAAGCATAAAACACTTTCCTGTGCAAGGCTTGCTTGGTTCTAGGAAATAAAATAACTAGAATAATTTTTATATACAAAACCAATTGGTCTGAAGTTCAGTCTTTGAGTGTGTGCAATCATTTGCTGATTCAGTGTGTACAACAAATGCGTAACCCTACCCTCTAATAAAGCCTTACTGCTCACCCACACTACCACAAATAGAGAGTAATGTGCTATCTTCTTTTACCTCTGCCTACCTTTGGTTTTCCACTGGGCTCTGTGCACACTATACCTCATTTTGGTATAGTGTATACTGAGCCAGCTTCCTAAAATTGCCTTGAAGTTTTTCCCAACAGGTCTACAGGGAGAGATGATGAGGATGGCCAAAGATTTGCTAACATAGCCACAGGCAATTTCAATAGTGGGGGAGACTTGAACCCTGTACTAGACACATAACTAAATAGTGTTATACGTTGTCAGAGTCTGCCAGGTTAGGATACATGGGTGAAGGCCTTCCTGGGGGCAATGGGACTGATGAATCTGTGGCAAGACGCAAGTGCTACCAATTTTTTTTATTCATATGTCACTAGGAGAGTCGGTTCCATGTCCCAGCTTGACCATCTCTTGGTCCCCCAGTCCCAAGAGGGGGGACTATGAAAACCAAACTGCATACCTACCCAGGAGCATCTCTGATCATTCTCTGGTGTTCACACACTTGAGGGAGGGCCAAAGAAAGACTGGGATACCTGGAGGCTAGATTTCTGGAGATTGAGAGACTGGGACATGAGGAACATCCTCACTTCTGGTACAGAACTCTCTTTTCAAGAGAATGTCATCTCAGTCCCCTCTGATGTTACGATATGGGAGGTCTACAAAACAGTACTGAGGGGCGACCTTATTGCTCAAATAACCGGGAAAAAGAAGGAGACATAAAAAAAAGGTCACTGCACTAGAAGCACAACTGGCACAACAAGAGTCTGACTGGGAGGAATTGCCCTACACCTGATCAAGTGCACTGATTGGCACTAACAAGGTAAAAGTACCACCGTTTTGCAGTAGGGGAAACAAATGCCAAATACCAACCAAAATAACATAGACTTCATGAAGTGGGTAATAAGGCAGAGAAACTGATAGTATGTTTGGTTCGATGGAAGGAGGGGAGGAGATGGATACACTATACAGTGAACAACCAGAGGTGCGAGATTGGTGAGGCCGTACAGTAGGCCCAGGGGGGAAGGACCACAGGGCCTAATGGCTTCCTGCTACAGTTTTACAGATGTGTGACATGCCTTGTGAATTATCCACTATGACAGATGTTCTATGCTGCAAGAAAGGACAGCATACTCCCCCTAAATTTGAGAACTATCACCATTATCCTGATTTATAAGGAGGGAAAACCCCCGGAGCAGTGTGATTCATAACAGACCAGAACTCTACTAAACATGAAGGTTGAAACTCTGGCATGAGTATTTGTGAACAAGCTTATGCAAGTGATTGACAAACTGAGAGACTCAGACCAGTCATATTTTATGGCAAAACTCTTCCACCTGACAGAACCTGCGCCGACTCTTGGATTTCTTAGAACAGAGCCATGAGGTAATGGAGCACATTGTGTTTCTCTACCTTTATGCCGAGATTGCATTCAACTGCATCGAATGGGATTTCCTGTGGGCAGTACAGGGCAAGATGTGATTTGGAAATCAATTTGTGTCATTGATCAAACTGCTGTACACACGTCCAAAAGCCAGGGTGCTGGTGAACTCTGACCCAGAGATTCCCCATAGGACGAGGAAAGCAGCAGGGATGTCCGCTTTCCTACCTCCTCTTTGGACTGGTCCTGGAGCCACTGGTGTGTTGCGTGAAGGCGGATGCCCAACTCAGAGGATTAAGATTATCTTAGGGGTGGAAAACATTATCTTTCTGTACACAAATGATATCCTACTGTACTCAGCTGACCCATACCGACTTAGTCCAGGACTTTCACAATGTTTGACAATTTTGGTACATATTCAGGGATATTTATTAACTGGCAGAAGTCTGCCATATTTCTATTGATTCCTTGGTGTCTCCCAGATAAATGGTTGTACCCACTACGTTGGCCTTCCAGGAGCATAACTTAGGTCAGACGATAAAGGGATATAGAAGTGATGTGGGATACAGAAGGAGTCTCCTCTTGTCCCTGATGGGCAAAGCTACCCTATATAAGATGATCACACTTCCTAATTTCCTTTACCTGCTCCAAAACAATATAGGGTTTCTTTAATTTGCTGGATGCGACTACACAAACGCTACTGTGAGACGGCGGGACTGCCTGCATTACGCTGCCAACCTTGACCAGAGGCCCGTATGATGGGGGATTGGCCTACTGGATATGCGGTTATACTTCTGGGCCAAACAATTTAAAAAGTGGTCAACAAGTGGAAATGTACCCCACAGACTAAACCCTATTTGAACGAGGACCAGAGATGGATTTTCCCCAAGGGATATCAATGTTACCTTAACGATGACTACAGACCCCTTCCTCTGCCCTCCTACACAGACTTAAAGATTACAATTTGAAAACGGTGACAAGAATGGGAGGTTGGGGGAAACTCATATTAGAAACCTGCTTATCTGATTCAGCTACCCTAAGGGCCCTCTGGGGGCTAGATTGGAGACACCAGTGGGACCTGACAGGGATCGCAAATTTAGAAGATATATGGGGCCCTGGCCCTCTTCCTCCTCTTGGAGCTGCAGGACCAATACCAGACTGTAATCTGTCAATAATTGAATTTTGTGACAGAAGATGTGAATGTGGCTTCCATAACACTGCTGAAAGAAATAAAGCTCCACAAGAGAGGAATGCATACAGAATAGGTTGGTGGGGGGAGTAGGGCATTGCTAAATACCCTCTTAGAGCCATAGCATTTAAAAAGTTGGTGCGATATGGAGTGCCTTATTCTTATCTTTAGAGATGATAAAAAGGTGAAAGGACTTCTAGGTGATTCTATATGCCCAGTTGAACTGTAATGTGCAGTCCAAGGTTGTTCAGTTTGCAAATCTGTATGTTTACTGCCAGACCTGTCATCCTTAGGGTGGTATTCCCCCAAAAGGTTTGCTATTTACCTCCATGATATACAGAATCTTTTTGTTAGCCTTAGGACTCTGAGCACTTTACCACTGCTGACCAGTGTTAAAGTGCATGTGCTTCTTTCCTAAACATGTGTGCAATTGGTGTATACTTGATTGGCATATTTAATTTACATATATAATGCCCTTGTAAAGTGATGTACCATATATCAAGGGCCTGTAAGTTAAATGCTAATAGTGGGCTAGCAGCACGGATTATGCCATCTCCAGAAGTAGATATTCAAGCCTGTTTCAGAACTGCCACTGCGGGTCCTGTGTCTGCAGTTTACTGCCACTTCACATTGTCATTTACAACTACACGCCAAGCCTTAGACTCCCCTTTTCTCACATATAGGCCACTCCTAATGTACGACCTAAGTAGCCCAAAGGGAGGGTGCTTAATAAGTATAAGGTAGGAAATTGACTTTTATGTTTTACATGTCCTGGTACTGACAAACAGCTATATTCATTTTAACATTGGGAATTCCTCAATACACTTTTAAGCTCTAATTCCTGATCAGAGAGGAGTAGTCAGTTCATCGTTTATATCTTTAGGATGGTAATGATAAATCCACCTTACTCGTGAAGTTTGATTTAACATTACTGTTTTAGAAATGTCACTTTTAGAAAGTGGGCATTTCTCTCCTCCAACTGCTCTGTGTGCCTCGCAGGCTGTCTACAATAAGTGTCTGCGGTGAGTAACAGCTACACTTTGTGCATTCTCTCTAAACAGCCACAAGCACAGGAAAGCTAGGTGTTTCTGAATACCCATCTACATACATCTACATTCTGATGGCCCTGCCTGGACAGGATGGACGGGAGGAGCTAACTCCTCACTGAATACGTAGTAAGCTGTCTCCACACAAAGGGCTGATTTACCCCCATAGATAACTTATCAGACAGCACCGGATTGAAAGGATAGTTGTGTGCTTTAAATGCCACTCTTTAAAGTCACCCCGACTTTAAGAGCAATTTTGGGTGTAAGTTTTGAGTCTCTGACGCCCTAAAATCAGACACTACTGGACTTGCAACTTAAGCTCTGCCAGAAGAGCTGCTTTGCTGCTTAGAGGACTCAATTGGACTGCTGATCTGGAAGTCCTACATTTCTGTGTTTTGCCACGCTGCCTGCTGCTCTCCTACTTTGCTGAAGGAGAGCTGGACTCTGTCTTCACACCAAGTGTGCTGCAAGGGCATGTTGGCTTGCCTCCTGTTGCTTGAGATTCAGAGATAGCAAAATCTCTACCCCCACCCCTGTGTGTGGCACATTGGAAGTGGAACCAAGATACTTGCAACACAGAAATTGAAGCACCTCCTGTCTGCATGTAGCACAACCAGAGCATTCCATCTGGTTATCGGAATAAAAACGGTGCTTTAATCTCAGAGCCAAAGCAGCGCCTCGAGAGCCCTGATGCATCGGAACCATGCATCACCATTGCTGCAGCTCAGAGAGTTCGACACATCCCTCGACTGCTTTAAGAAACCGGATAATCGCTCTACAGAACAAACGCATCTTAGCCTAGCATCTCACCTTTGGAACCGATGCATCGCCATCACTATGTGTAGAAGAAGAGACACATCCTCGACCTGCTGGATCAACATCGGCACAGCTCCCAATGCTTCTCACAGTTGCGACCAGGAAAGAAACTTTGGTCACCAGGACATGCATGGGTCCTGTAGCTGGCTGGTGCTCCATTGCGGTCAGCCCAAACTTTGAATTTGCCCCGGTCCAGCTCAACCTCAAGTAACCCCTAAAGTGCTATTTGCTTCTAAGTGCTATGTTTCACTTATTCTTTTGAAATTCCTATCTCAACCTATTTATAATAGATTTTTGTTGTGTTGCTCTTGCTTTGTTCAGGATATAGTAATCTATGTTTCTAAACCTGTGTGGAGTCTTTTTGTTGGTGTATTCATTCTGTTACTGTGTGTGTATTGCACAAATACTTTACACATTACCTCTTTAGATAAGCCTGACTGTTCTTTGCCAAGCTAGCAGAGGGCGAGGTCTGGCTATCTTTTACTGTGTAGTTAGCTTACCCTGACTAGAGTGTTGTTCCTGCCTTGGTATATACCACAGCCAACCAGGAATCCCAGTTCTAACATTGGTTATCAGCGGTGAGGTTAGGACTTGTGGTTGCCCAATACCATATAGTAACTCATTGTTCACTACAACTCTCTACTAAGAACAATTTGAGCTTGTTTTCAATTTTCCATAAATTAACATCCTTGAGTTCTCAAAAGTCATTTTGCCCTAGAACCATTTGTACTGCAATGTCTGTGGGCTTACCAGGCAAGATGGAATTTGAGCTGACCAATCTGTAGACCTATACAGTGGTTCAATTCAAGGGGTCCTCCAGGGGAAAAGGCTGTTCATTAAGGGAAGTACCAAGAAGGCAGCACTTCAAACAACCTTAAGAGAATGAGCAGCAGCCCACCAGGCTGGTTCAGAGGATGGGGGATCTGAGTCTGAGGAGCAGTTGGAGCAGGACCTTTCTGGAGGTCTTATCATGCAGCCTACTGAGGGAGAGGAGAATATCCTCCCAAAACTGGAAGTCACCCCCTAGATCAGGCGTTCCTTCATGAGCTTGTCCTGAGAGGAGTTGGAGGCCAGGAGGGAGGAGAGGAAACTGAGACTGGAGCTTGCCAAGTTGAAGCAAGAGCAGAAACTTGCTCTAGCTGAGAAGAAACAGGTTCTAGCGGAGAAAAGATAAGCCATAGAGGAGAGGAAGACGTCTCATGAGCTCAGTCTCAGAGAGCTGGACATTAGAGCCTTTCAAGATGGGTCCGGCAACAGTATTGGTGGCAGCATACCTGCAGGGCCTGCTACAGAAACAAGAGTCAGAGTCCCAAAGGATTTGATGCCCAGATATGTGGTGGGGGATGACATAAACAAGTGGATTGCAGCCTATGAAATGGCTCTAAGAGTGCACAATGTCCCAGAGGAGTCCTGGTACGGATGCCTTCTTTGCTGTCTATCTGGATGACATAGCTGTCTCCAGTAGCTGCTGAAAGTACCACCTTTTTCACCCACCTCCAGGAAGTGCTCAAGGCTCTGAAACAGGCAGGCCTGACTATCAAGGACAGTAGGTGGGGTCAATGGTGTTCTTGGAACACCTGGGGCCATATTACATAAAGTGCCCCGATGGGTAAACAGACATTCGTGCCAGCTTTGTTTGCTCCTGGGGCACTTTGGTATTACAGAAGGGGCCTCAGACGGTTGTGACGCCCCTTTTTTAATATCAAAGCACTGGCGCACATAAAGCGTGAGATATATCTTCAAGGGGACTTTCCCTCATTTGCATGGTGGCGTGGCCCATGCAAATGAGGCAATCCCTTTGACTCTTGGCCCATGCCATATTACTGATGGGTGTATCTGCAACAAATGATGGACGGAATGCTGAATGATTCAGACTTTCTCCCCCAGTCAAGAGATCTAGGTTAAATCCATTGTTCTTTTGCACACTATGCCACCCCAGTTTGGACCCAGCCATATGCAAATCAGTCTTGACCTTGTGCCTCATGGGAACAGTTCAGACCGAACTGCCAAGCGAGGTCCTCCCTGGACTGGAAACAAGCATCCTGGGACCGGTTTCAGGGAATGTCACTCTTCATCAGCCAGGCTAGCTTGAACCTAGTGGCACAGTGATCAAGGGACCCACATCTGGGCATACCCATCCCACTTAGGGCGAAACGTGTATCTGCAACAAATGATGGACGGAATGCTGAAAGATTCAGACATTCTCCCCAGTCAAGACATCTGAATTAAATCCATCGTTCTTTTGCCCACTACCCCACCCCAGTTTAGAACCAACAATATGCAAAGCAATCTTTTTTTAAACTTCTTTTTATTAAACATGTGTCAGTATCAATATACATTTTACACAAGCAATGGTTAAAAAGTACAAGTTTCTCATCATACTTCAAAACCTTTGACATATGGATATTAGGGAACATTCTATAATGTAAGTCATGTTACCCCCATCCACCACCCCCTCCCCTTCTAGCAGTCAGATACCCCCCAATTCCCTCTATACTCTTCCCACGGCTGCAAAACTTTCTCCCACTTTTTGGAGCAGCCCCGGCTCTAATGGATTGTCTTTTCAGCAGCACAGCACGTGTCCATATCTCTCTTCCATTGTGACACTTTCAGCGGTTGAATAGCCCCCCGGGCCCCAGAAATATTTCTCTTGGCCACCATTGCAGCCACTAGCAGCCACATTCTTTGGTATTTGAGCCATATCTGTTCCCCAGAGATGCATAGCACATGCCACCTAGCGTCCATAGGGACTTCCTGTTCAATCACCGCTAACATATTCGAGTCACCTTCCTCCAGTATCTCTGTATAATTGGGCATTCCCACAGAATATGGAAGAAGGTACCCCTCTGAGTACATCCCCTCTGACATTCTGACAGTTTATATATGCCCCAACTTAAACATTAGCGTGCTGGTGGAGTACGACCTATGCAGGATTCTCAGTTGGACCAGTCTAAATCTCGCCCGGATCGCCACCTCCCTAGGACTCTGCACCGCCTCTGCCCTATCATCATCTTCTAACACGACCACATCGGACTCCCAGGCCTCCCTCGTCTTTGTGAGTAGATCTTGTGAGTTGTTTATTATCTTCTTGTACGTGCTTGACAGTGCTTTTGCTGGAATTTGGTCTAATACTAATCTGTCCTCTAGCAGGCTATAATCGGGGATCTGATCCCCATCTTTGAGATGTCTGCCCAGCGCATAATTCAGTTGCAAATACCTGTAGTGTTTTGTGTGCGCCAATTGATATTCTTTCTGTAGTTCAGGGAATGAGAGCACAGCCTGTCTCCTCAACACATCTCCTAGTTGTACGATATCTATCAATTTCCATTAGGAAAAGCCCTGCAGTCTACCTACTTCCTGAAGCATTTGGCTGTTCCACAGAGGGGTCTGTTCCATCAGTTGGTTGGCCCAACCCAGAAATCGATTGGTCCTTGACCACACTTTCAGTACTATCTGAGTATGTGGTGACATGCTTCCTTTCCTTCCTCGCCCATACAGTGCCCCTAAGTAGCCGGTAGCCCCCATCGCCCAATGATTCACCTTATGCATGGGTGATTTCTAGCCGCAAATACCCAATCATTAATGACCATTAGATGCGAGGCCCAGTAATATTTTTGAAGAGCTGGAATGGCCAGACAACCCTCATGTACTCCTTTTGCAGTTTAGCCAATGCGAATCGTGCACCCCTGCCATCCCACAACAGCGTTCTCAGTTCACTATCCACATCCTTACAGAATTTATCTGGTTTTTGACAGGGGGTGTTTTGTATGACGTATAATATTCATGGCAGGGACATCATATTGAAGAGGACTGCTCTTCCCATCATGGACATAGCTGTCTCCAGTAGCTGCTGAAAGGACCACCTTTTTCACCCACCTCCAGGAAGTGCTCAAGGCTCTGAAACAGGCAGGCCTGACTATGAAGGCAGTAAGTGCCAGATAAGGCAGGGGTCAATGGTGTTCTTGGAACACCATTATGGATATGGGTAGCATCCTCCAGTGAGCTACGTCTCTACGCAAATGCTATGGTCACTTATTCTTTTGAAATTCCTATCTCAATCTATTTATAATAGATTTTTGTAGTGTTGCTCTTGCTTTGTTCAGGATATAGTAATATATGTTTCTAAACCTGTGTGGAGTCTTTTTGTTGGTGTATTCATTCTGTTACTGTGTGTGTATTGAACAAATACTTTACACATTACCTCTTTAGATAAGCCTGACTGTTCTTTGCCAAGCTAGCAGAGGGCGAGGTCTGGCTATCTTTTAGTGTGTAGTTAGCTTACCCTGACTAGAGTGTTGTTCCTGCCTGGGTATATACCACAGCCAACCAGGAATCCCAGTTCGAACATTGGTGATCAGCGGTGAGGTTAGGACTTGTGGTTGCGCAATACCATATAGTAACTCATTGTTCACTACAACTCTCTACTAAGAACAATTTGAGCTTGTTTTCAATTTTCCATAAATTAACATCCTTGAGTTCTCAAAAGTCTTTTTGCCCTAGAACCATTTGTACTGCAATGTCTGTGGCCTTTCCAGGCAAGATGGAATTTGAGCTGACCAATCTGTAGACCTACACAGTGGTTCAATTCAAGGGGTCCTCCAGGGGAAAAGGCTGTTCATTAAGGGAAGTACCAAGAAGGCAGCACTTCAAACAACCTTAAGAGAATGAGCAGCAGCCCACCAGGCTGGTTCAGAGGATGGGGGATCTGAGTCTGAGGAGCAGTTGGAGCAGGTCCTTTCTGGAGGTCTTATCATGCAGCCTACTGAGGGAGAGGAGAATATCCTCCCAAAACTGGAAGTCACCCCCTAGATCAGGCGTTCCTTCATGAGCTTGTCCTGAGAGGAGTTGGAGGCCAGGAGGGAGGAGAGGAAACTGAGACTGGAGCTTGCCAAGTTGAAGCAAGAGCAGAAACTTGCTCTAGCTGACAAGAAACAGGTTCTAGAGGAGAAAATATAAGCCATAGAGGAGAGGAAGACGTCTCATGAGCTCAGTCTCAGAGAGCTGGACATTAGAGCCTTTCAAGATGGGTCCGGCAACAGTAATGGTGGCAGCATACCTGCAGGGCCTGCTACAGAAACAAGAGTCAGAGTCCCAAAGGATTTGATGACCAGATATGTGGTGGGGGATGACATAAACAAGTGGATTGCAGCCTATGAAATGGCTCTAATTGTGCACAATGTCCCAGAGGAGTCCTGGTACGGATACCTTCTTTGCTGTCTATCTGGATGACATAGCTGTCTCCAGTGGCTGCTGAAAGGACCACCTTTTTCACCCACCTCCAGGAAGTGCTCAAGGCTCTGGAACAGGCAGGCCTGACTATCAAGGACAGTAAGTGCCAGATAAGGCAGGGGTCAATGGTGTTCTTGGAACACCTGGGGCCAAATTACATAAAGTGCCCCGATGGGTAAACAGACATTCGTGCCAGCTTTGTTTGCTCCTGGGGCACTTTGGTATTACAGAAGGGGCCTCAGATGGTTGTGACGCCCCTTTTGTAATATCAAAGCACTGGCGCACATAAAGCGTGAGATATATCCTCAAGGGGACTTTCCCTCATTTGCATGGTGGCGTGGCCCATGCAAATGAGGAAATCCCTTTGACTCTGGGCCCATGCCATATTACTGATGGGTGTATCTGCAACAAATGATGGACGGAATGCTGAATGATTCAGACTTTCTCCCCCAGTCAAGAGATCTAGGTTAAATCCATCGTTCTTTTGCACACTATGCCACCCCAGTTTGGACCCAGCCATATGCAAATCAGTCTTGACCTTGTGCCTCATGGGAACAGTTCAGACCGAACAGCCAAGCGTGGTCCTCCCTGGACTGGAAACAAGCATCCTGGGACCGGTTTCAGGGAATGTCACTCTTCATCAGCCAGGCTAGCTTGAACCTAGTGGCACAGTGATCAAGGGACCCACGTCTGGGCATACCCATCCCACTTAGGGCGAAACGTGTATCTGCAACAAATGATGGACGGAATGCTGAATGATTCAGACATTCTCCCCAGTCAAGAGATCTGAATTAAATCCATCGTTCTTTTGCCCACTACCCCACCCCATTTTAGAACCAACAATATGCAAATCAATCTTTTTTAAAACTTCTTTTAATTAAACATGTGTCAGTATCAATATACAATTTACACAAGCAATGGTTAAAAAGTACAAGTTTCTCATCATACTTCAAAACCTTTGACATATGGATATTAGGGAACATTCTATAATGTGAGTCATGTTACCCCCCATCCACCACTCCCTCCCCTTCTAGCAGTCAGATACCCCCCAATTCCCTCTATACTCTTCCCACGGCTGCAAAACCTTCTCCCACTTTTTGGAGCAGCCTTGGCTCTAATGGATTGTCTTTTCAGCAGCACAGCACAAGTCCATATCTCTCTTCCATTGTGACACTTTCAGCGGTTGAATAGCCCCCCGGGCCCCAGAAGTATTTCTCTTGGCCACCATTGCAGCCACTAGCAGCCACATTCTTTCGTATTTGAGCCATATCTGTTCCCCAGAGATGCATAGCACATGCCACCTAGCGTCCATAGGGACTTCCTGTTCAATCACCTCTAACATAATCGAGTCACCTTCCTCCAGTATCTCTGTATAATTGGGCATTTCCACAGAATATGGAAGAAGGTACCCCTATGACTACATCCCCTCTGACATTCTGACAGTTTATATATGCCCCAACTTAAACATTAGCGTGCTGGTGGAGTACGACCTATGCAGGATTCTCTGTTGGACCAGTCTAAATCTCGCCCGGATCGCCACCTCCCTAGGACTCTGCACCGCCTCTGCCCTATCATCATCTTCTAACACGACCACATCGGACTCCCAGGCCTCCCTCGTCTTTGTGAGTAGATCTTGTGAGTTGTTTATTATCTTCTTGTACGTGCTTGACAGTGCTTTTGCTGGAATTGGGTCTAATACTAATCTGTCCTCTAGCAGGCTATAATCGGGGATCTGATCCCCATCTTTGAGATGTCTGCCCAGCGCATAATTCAGTTGCAAATACCTGTAGTGTTTTGTGTGCGCCAATTGATATTCTTTCTGTAGTTCAGGGAATGAGAGCACAGCCTGTCTCCTCAACACATCTCCTAGTTGTACGATATCTATCAATTTCCATTAAGAAAAGCCCTGCAGTCTACCTACTTCCTGGAGCATTTCGCTGTTCCACAGAGGGGTCTGTTCCATCAGTTGGTTGGCCCAACCTAGAAATCGATTGGTCCTTGACCACACTTTCAGTACTATCTGAGTTTGTGGTGACATGCTTCCTTTCCTTCCTTGCCCATACAGTGCCCCTAAGTAGCCGCTAGCCCCCATCGCCCAGTGATTCACCTTATGCATGGGTGATTTCTAGCCGCAAATACCCAATCATTAATGACCATTAGATGCAAGACCCAGTATTATTTTTGAAGAGCTGGAATGGCCAGACCACCCTCATGTACTCCTTTTGCAGTTTAGCCAATGCGAATCGTGCACCCCTGCCATCCCACAACAGCGTTCTCAGTTCACTATCCACATCCTAACAGAATTTATCTGGTTTTTGACAGGGGGTGTTTTGTATGACGTATAATATTCATGGCAGGGACATCATATTGAAGAGGACTGCTCTTCCCATCATGGATATGGGTAGCGTCCTCCAGTGAGCTACGTCTCTACGCAAACGTTCCAGCTGTGGTTGTAGATTCCCTGCCAAAAATGCTGAATCGGTTTTGGCAATCAGTATACCCAGGTATTTAAAACTATCTTTAACCTGTAGTTTGGAATCTGCAACCAGTAGGGGCGGTGGCCCGTTCAATGACATGTTTAGGAGTGACTTATCCCAATTGATCTGATATCCAGAAAACCCTTCAAAGAGCTTAAAGATCTGCAGTAGCCGGTTGATTGTTTGCATACAAGAGGACATCATCTGCGTATAATGATATCCTGTCTTCCCGCTGATCTCCCCCATAGATGCCCAATATCACAGGGTCCCCCCTTACCCATGCTGCGAGTAGCTTGAGCATCAATGCAAATAAAATCAGTGATAGAGGACACCCCTCCCGCAAAAGAGCGGGACACTGAACAAATCACTGGAACTCTGGCCAGGGGCTGTGTGTACAGCAGCTTAAACCATGACCGGAATTGAGGGCAGAATCCAAACCGTTTCAGGACTTTGAATAGATAGTGCCTCTCTATACTATCAAATGCCATATGGGCGTCCAGCAACAGCAGCGCTGCCTCCACCCCCGGGTTGGTCTTTACCAGGTGCATCACCACATAGAGCAGACAAAGATTGAGCCTGGTACTTTGGTGGGGCATCAAGCCCGATTGGTCTGGGTGTTTCAGTGTTGTGATTGGCGCCAGAAGTCTGTTCACCAGGACCTTGGCCAATATTTTAACCTCTAAATTTAACAGGGATATCGGCTGGTACGAACTACACTGATCCGCTGGCTTACCTGCCTTGGGGATTACCACAATAAATGCCATCCGCTAATCAAGCGGCAAACACCCCGTTCTCTCACCTCATTAAACATATCTAAGAGATATGGGGCCACGGTGTTGGCCGTGCATTTAAATAAAGAGATCCGCTGGCAGACCATTAGGTCCTGGTGCCTTCCCTGCCTGTCAATCCTGTTTGGCACCCACTATTTCCTTGTTGTTATGTCCCTCTCAATATCTTCTCTATCTTCCTTTGACAGTACTGGCAGTTGCCTTTCTTCCAGCCGCATACAATAGTCAGTGGCTGACCTAACAGGGTTCGTCTTATATAATTCCTCATAATAATTGGCAAATACTCATGCCTAGGCCTCCCCAGTGGAGTGTGCATTTCCACTTTTGTCTCGTATTTCCACCACCCAACTCCTTTCTCTGTCTCGTTTTTCTCACCAGGCGATCATTGTATTAGCTTTATCTCTCAGATTGAATACTCTTTTCTGTGTTGCCAGTGCAGCTGATCTTGCAGCAATATTTGCCAACTCTTGTAACTCATGTCTCTGAAGGTCTAACTGATGGGCTAAGTCTTTATCTTTTCTCCCACTTTTCGCCCACCCTCCAGAAGGGCGGCCTCCATCTCCATTATTGTCGCCTCCAACCTATCCCATCATAGTCTCTTTTCTTTATTACCGCCTCCTATGCAGGCTTGGACGTGCCCCCTCATAACAAATGTTGACTCTTCCCAGAGAGTACAGGCCTCCGCTACCGACCCCTCATTTTCCTGAAAATAAAGTTGAGCTCATTCCTGGACCTTTTGAGCGTTATCTTTGTTTTTAAAGAACCATGCAGTCAGTTTGGGTAGCAGAGTATATTGACCAACCGGACCTCTCACCATTACCTCCACTGGGGAATGATTCGGAATACCCCGTGGCCCTATCTGTGCATTGGAAACCATACCTCCCCTCCTCTGTGTGTCAATATGTGATCGAGCCGCGAGTAACTGCCATGGGCAGCTGAGTAGAATGTATATTGGTGAATGCCTGGGTTATGCAACCGCCAGAGGTTGATCAAACCCATGGCTTCGATGAATGCCCGAAGCGGCTCAACCCCTCTCTCCCTCGCCAATGCAGAGTCCCTGTCTAGCCCCGGGTCTGTAATAGAGTTCATATCACCACCCAGCTCCAATAGGCCTGGTGGAAGATCGACCAGCAAAGTTCCCAGCGCTGTGAATGCCTCTGAGCGCGCCACTGGGGGAATGTAACTGGAGACCATATTGACTCCTTGCCCGTCCCAGTTCTCTGCGAGGGCCACAAACCTACCCAGGGGATCATGCCAAATCTTGTCAATCACCAGGGGGAGACTCGATTTGACCAAAATGCCCACACCTTAGGAACCGGATGCATAACCAGCATGGGCAATCAGCTTATAACCATATCTATCTAATGCTCGGTATCTATGGCCTTTGAGATGTGTTTCCTGAAGCAACACAATACCTGGGGAGTGTTGATGCAGATATCGGAGCACTATTCTCCATTTATTATGGCTCCCCAGGCCGTTTACATTCCAGGATAGAATTTGTTGACTGGTAGCCCCTTGTTGTCCCTCCCACGGCCCCCCGGTGGTATCGGTCCTGTTCCCTGCAGTATTACCCACTCGTGTGGTACCATTCCTGTAATAAGTGCCCCATTCTATATCCAACCTGTTGTATCAACCCATTGCCCTGATTGTGTTTTGTAAAAAACTGACAATAAAACAGTAAAAACATACAAAATGTAACATTTCCTGAAATACCCTCAACCATCTCTGCTGCCCTGCTGGTGGGTGAAGCAAATCCCAACACCCCAACTTGCAGAGTGCCTGTCGCCCTTAACAAATAATCAAAAATGGGGGTTGGTCGATGCCGAGCTTCTATGGCCCCTTACCCCAGGTCCCGACCCCCCCTCCCCATAACAGTATGTGTGTTTCAGTCTAATAGCAACATTGAAGACTTCTGTGAAACAGAGGGCCTCCCAAGCATAGACTCCGTATTCATACTTACTTTTCTCACCCCCACCCAGAACCGAAACACAATGACATTATCTCCACAGTTCTCGATTTGACATATCACTGTGATCCCGGTTTCCAGACCCTCCGCCATCCCATTTCAGGTGGTCCTGTCATTCGAATCCTCTCCTGCCATCCTACGTCTTTCTCGCCATTTTCCTCGTTGAGAGTTTGTGCCCACACTGCGCCACGGATCTCTGACAGAATATCGAGGCTGAAAATATCGACAGACAAAATATCGACGCTGGAATATCGAAGGCAAATATATCGACACCCTATCTACAACATGGTAAGTACAAAAATATCAAAACAAAAATATCGATGTTAAAAATACCGTAATTAAAAATATCGTTTTAAAAAAAAAAGGTAAAATTAAGTAAATAGTACTTATATATATTTTAAACTTATGTTAAAATGTGTTATACTGTTTAAAATGAATAAATAATACATATTTACTATTAAACATTTAATTATAATTAAATATATATTATATACTTAATTAATTATAATATATACATTAGTTTTTAAATAATTATAAAATATTAACAAATACTACAATTTGAAAATACATCAACACTCATAAAATAATAACATAAATAACATAAATAATAATAAATAATTATATTTAATAAATAACAACAATTAAATATACTTTCAATATTTTTAAAATTAATTAAATACAACTTTATGTAACATCTTAAATACATAAATAAATATAAATAATATTGAATAGCATAAGGGTAAAAATTACTATTCAAACTCCAGAGGGTGCAACAGTAGATAAAGCGTTGGGTAGCGTAAGGGTAAAAATTACTATTCCAACTCCAGTGAGTGCAACAGTAGGGAAAGCGTTGGATCACAGGTATGTAAAAATGACTATTCCCACTCCAATGAGTACAACATTAATTAAAGCGTTGGATAGCGTAAGAGTAAAAATTACTATTCCCACTCCAGAGAGTGCAACAGTAGGGAAAACGTTGGATAGCGGGTGGGAAAAATTACTATTCCAACTCCAGTGAGTGGAACAGTAGGGAAAGCGTTGGATAGCGTAGGGAGAAAAATTACTATTCCCACTCCAATGAGTGCAACATTAGGGAAAGTGTTGGATAGCGTAAGGGTAAAAATTACTATTCCCACTCCATAGAGTGCAACAGTAGGGAAAACGTTGGATAGCGTAGGGGGAAAAATTACTATTCCCACTCCAGAGAGTGAAACAGTAGGGAAAGTGTTGGATAGCGTAGGGAGAAAAATTACTATTCCCACTCCAATGAGTGCAATATTAGGGAAAGTGTTGGATAGCGTAAGGGTAAAAATTACTATTGCCACTCCAGAGAGTGCAACAGTAGGGAAAGTGTTGGATAGCGTAGGGAGAAAAATTACTATTCCCACTCCAATGAGTGCAACATTAGGGAAAGTGTTGGATAGCGTAAGGGTAAAAATTAATATTCCAACTCCAGTGAGTGGAACAGTAGGGAAAGCGTTGGATAGCGTATGGGTAAAAATTACTATTCCAACTACAGAGGGTGCAACAGTAGGGAAAGCGTTGGATAGCGTAGGGAGAAAAACTACTATTCCAACCCCAAAGGGTTCAACAGTAGGGAATGCCAATTAATAAATATTTACAAAATATATTACACATAAAAAAATGTAAATATTTACAATTAAATTACTTCCCACCCTATTCCCCTATAAACCCACAACCCACTCTGGTACTAAAACATAACATTTAATAATAATTAACATTAATTACCAATAAAATAAATAATTTATCAATTAAAATAATTAATTGCCAATTAATAATTAAATAAAAAATTAATTATTTATAATTAAATTACTTCCCACACTATTCCCCTATAAACCCACAACCCGCTCTGGTACTAAAACATAACATTAAATAAAAATTAACATTAATTGCCAATTATATAATTAATTGATCAAATAAAATAATTAATTGCCAATTAATAATTACTAATACATTACTTCCCACCCTATTCCCCTATAAACCCACAACCCACTCTTGTACTAAAACATAACATTTAATAATATTTAACATTAATTACCAATTAAATAATTAATTTATCAATTAAAATAATTAATTGCCAATTAATAATTGAATAAACAATTAATTAATTATAATTAAATTACTTCCCACCCTATTCCCCTATAAACCCACAACCCGCTCTGGTACTAAAACAGAGCATTCAATAAAAATTAACATTAAGTACCAATTAAATAATTAATTTAGCAAGTGAAATAATTAATTGCCAATTAATTATTACAATTAAATTACTTCCCACCCTATTCCCCTATAAACCCACAACCCGCTCCGGTACTAAAACATATAATTTACTTAAAAATACATTTATTAATATAAAAAAATAATACACATATAAAATAAATTAATCTAAATACTTAACAAAAACATATAACACATACATAATAAAAATCAAAAAAATAATACAAATATCGATATTAATAACATCGAAATTAGTTACATCGATATATATGCTATCGATATTACTAACTTCGATATTACTTACAATGATATAAATGATTTCGATATTACTTACCTCAGGGTCGATATTCTGTCCTACGATATTCTTGACATCGATATTCTGTACCTTCGAAATTTTAAACACGATATTTTGGTAGGTCGAAATTTTCAACTCGATATTTTGACTGTGTACCCTCTCCAGCCACTCTTTGGCCTCCTCCGGGGAGCCAAAGAACCACGCTTTCCCTTCGGCAACTACTCTCAATTTGGCAGGGTACATCTTAGAGTACTCAAGCTCTTTAGACCGCAGCTCCTTTTTCACAGTTTCAAAGGCAAGCCTTTGCCGTTGCACGTTTACCGTGAACTCCGAGAAGGATCTGATCACAGCAATCTCACGCATCAGGTCTCCATGTTGCAGCGCTATTTGCAAAATAACATTCCTATCTCGAAAATTGAGAATCCTGGAGATGATTGTCCGTGGTAAAGTGCCAGGTTTGGGCTTAGGGATTGCAGCTCAGTGCGCCAGCTCAATAGTGAAGTGGACAAAGAGACGTTTTGGCTAAAGATGATTCAGAATCAAATCCTCTAAGAAGAGGTCGATGCTAGGGCCTTCCATGCCTTCTGGCACGGTAGGACCCACCACTCTTATGTTGTTTCTTCGTGCCTGCCCTTCCTGATCCCCTAGCTTTGCTGTCATGATTTCTTGTTGTTTCGTGAGAGCCTGGACCCTCTCCTCCAGACTCTTCGTGCTGGTTTGCAAGTGTGCCACTTCTTGCTCAGTGGCGGTGACTTTGTACAACATTTTTGTGAAGTCCGCTCTCAGGAGGTTAACACCCACGATCACAGCATCGATTTTAGGGTCAATTGTACCCTTAAGGTCCGCAATGGCCGCCGTGATTGAACTCAATGAGTGTTCTACCTGTTCATCTGGTTGTGAGGCCTAAAATGTCACCGTCTGGAGTGGCACCGTGTACTTGTCCATTTTGTTCATCTGCACCCCCGCTTGTCCTCGGGGCTTTATTCGGGTGGGCACACTGGTACTGTGGAGACCTTGCAAGAGGGAGTCTAGAGTCCTTCCACCACGTCTTTTTTGTCGCTGAACCCTGTTGGATAGGTAGGATCACCACTGCGTCAGGCTGAGTCCCCCTGCACTCAACCGTGTCTTGCGATTGTTATCATTGGTGTGTGTCAGACCCCGACTGAAGACATCCAGTTGACTCACCCTTTGCTGACTTCCCCGAGCATCCACTGTGATCCTGCCAATGGGGCCCGAGATCACCTCTGCGGTTGTTTATTCCCTGTCGCACAGGCCTCTGACCTGCTCGAGTAATTCCCGCCTTGGGTCTGTAGAGTCACTCTTTGCTTGTTTGCGTGACTGTCTGGCATTCCGCAATCACTGCATGCGTCTTCAAATGATCCCTCACTAGGTCTACAGTCTTTGTGGGGGCCACTTACGTGTCTCGTGGCTCAACGTGGTTCTTAGCCTCCTATAACTATTAACTTGCAGTTGACCTAGCCTCCACAGATCCAACACCAACGGCTTTCGTGAGGGAAGTTGCTCCCTACTCACAGTCTATCTGGCACCCCTCGTAGTCACCTTCAACGCCCACTGTGCAGCGAGAGTTCTTCCATGCCCATGGCTATCTTATTCATTTGCTTTCTCTTTGGTGGGTATTAACGGTCTCACTGTCCCACAGCGACCCTGGATGCTTTCCTTCAGCGATCCTCGAACGGTACCACAGTCTCACTTCATCTATGGCCGCAGGGCCTTCTATTTGCCAATGCAGTGGCACCACTGAACAGGTCTGCGGGAGAAGCCAGGCCATGCCTGAGTCCACCAGGCCCTGCCGCTTCCCGCACCGTTCACCGGTGTCTCACGCCGCGGCAGCACCTCACCGCAATCTTGTCTCTCCCGAGGCATCAGGGCTGCCAAACTGCTCCCTTCGTGACCATTTCAAACAAGCGGCCCGGGGGAGGAGCTCGGCCCCGTCCACAGCCGCCAGGCTCAGTCGCTCCTCTCGTTCTCTGCCGGAGCATCCCTCGAAAACAATACTGCCCGCTGTGGCAGTCACTCAATCCTCTGCGCCATGGCCTCAGGCACCCCAACGCCGTGGGATGAATCTATTCCCGTAACCTGTTAATGACTCCGGGAGTTTTTTATGATGTGGTGAGTGGAGCCTCGTCACACAGGCCAGCGAGCCGCCGATTTCTCCTAATCAAGATTTTTCGACTATTCACTCGTGACCCCGGTATTCCACTTATAAGTGCTGTCAATTGTGTTGCTTTTTGGTAGCTGAATGTGCAGCCATTTTGGGTTTTAGGGATCCGCGAGGCAGAGCTCCCTTTAGGACGCCGCCATTGCTGTTGGCTCCGAAGCTACGCCCGATGTGCAAACCAGTCTTGACTCTTGGGAACAGTCCACACCGAACTGCCATGCCAGGTCCTCCCTAGACCAGAAACAAGCATCCTGGGACTGGTTTCAGTGTAGGTCACCCTTCATCGGCCAGGCTAGCTTGAATCCAGTGGCACAGTGAGCAAGGGACCCACGTCTGGGCATACCCATCCCACTTAGGCCAAAAAGTGTATCTGCATCTGGACGGAATGCTGAATGATTCAGACATTCTCCCCCAGATCTAGGTTAAATCCATTGTTCTTTTGCCCACTACGCCATCTCAGTTTGGACCCAGTCATATGCAAACCAGTCTTGACCCTGTGCCTCACGATTGTCCCCCCCCCACCTCCTTAGATAGCCTGGGAGACAGGGATGTATTGAAAGGATACGTGTGCACCTCAAATACCCCTCTTTGAAGCCACCCTCACTTCAAAGGCACTTTTGAGTATAAGTACTGTGTCTCAGACCCCTTAAAATCAGACACTACTGGACTTGTAACTGAAGCTGTGCCAGAAGAACTGCTGTGCTGCTTAAAGGACTCAATTGGACTGCTGATTTAGAAGACCTGTTTTTCTGTGTGTTGCCTTGCTGCCTGCTGCTCTGTGACTTTGTTGAAGGAGGGCTGGACTCTGCCTTCATCTCACGTGTGCTCCAAGGGCTTGTTGCCTTGCCTCCTGCTACTTTAGACTCGTGGATATCAAAGTCTCTATTCCTGCTCCTGTGTCTGTTTAGCTGGAAGTGGCCAAAAGATACGTGCAGCACAGGCATCAATACATCTCCTGTCTTCATGTAGCATGTCTCCTGTCTGACACATTGACCCGGTTGCTGGAAAAACATCAGACTTTAAATTTTGGAACCAATGTAGCACCTCGAAAGCCCCGACGCAAAGAGAACCATGCATTGCTTTTGCAGCAGCTCAGAGAGATCGACGCATCCCTCGACTGGGTGGAAACATCCTGTGCATCGTTCTATGGAACCAATGCATCTTGGCCTGGTATCTAACCTTCAGAACTGCCACATCGCCATTACTGTGTGGAGAAGAATTCTCCAGGATCAACATCAATAAATCTCCTGACGCATCTCTCAATGGCAACTAGGACAGGTATTTTGTTCACCGGGCCTGAGTGGGACCTGTAGGAGGCCGACACTCCATTACAGTCTGTCCAAACTCTGACTTTTCTTGGATCCAACACGACCTCAAGTAACCCCTAAAGTGCCACTTGCTTCTAAGTGCAATTTGTCACTATACTTTTAAAATTCCTATCTCAACTACTATATATTGGATGTCGGTCATTGTGGTCTTGTTTTGTTCAGAATATAAAGATCAATGTTTCTAACCCTATTAGGAATCTTTTTGTGTGAGTGACCTTTGATTCTGCTCGCAGGCAGGTCGCTCTCCACGCTGCTGTATGGCTCTGCCTGCATTGTTTTTGCCTAAGCTTGTGTTTTTCCCTTGTGCCTAACTTGCTTACTTGCCCAGACGTGTTTTTATTCCTCTGTGCCTGTACTTGCTTTCTTGCCCAGACTTGTTTTCATTCCTCTGTGCCTGTACTTGCTTCTTGCTTTCTTGCCCAGACTTGTTTTTATTCCTCTGTGACTGTACTTGTTTTCTTGCCTAAAGTTGTTTTTCCTTCCTGTGCCCAGTTCTCCCGCGGTCCCCGCCTGTTTTCCTTGCCGCTGCGTCCCTGCGGCGCCGCCCCCCTGCAATCCCATTCGCCACCCAGCTCCCAGCTGCTCCTCCCTCCCACATCCCCTCATATGGAGGCCGCGCAGCGATGAAAGGAGCGACCTCTGACCCTGCTCGCAGGCAGGTCGCTCCCCACGCTGCTGCACGGCTCTGCCTGCATTGTTTTTGCCTAATCTTGTATTTTTCTCCTGTGCCTAACTTGATTTCTTGCCCAGACTTGTTTTTATTCCTCTGTGCCTGTACTTGTTTTCTTGCCCAGACTTGTTTTTATTCCTCTGTGCCTGTACTTGCTTTCTTGCCCAGACTTGTTTTTATTCCTCTTTGCCTGTACTTGTTTTCTTGCCTAAACTTGTTTTCCTTCCTGTGCCCAGTTCTCCCGCGGCCCGTCCATTTTTCCTGCCCCTGCATCCCTGCGGCCCCACCCCCCTGCAATCTCATTTGTCGCCCCGCCTCCCAGCTGCTCCTCCCTCCCACATCCCCTCGTATGGAGGCTGCGAAGCGGGCGCGCCACTGGCGCGCCGAATGCAAGCCCATCTGCGCCTGGACTGCGCCCAGCACCAGGACCCCTGGACCCCGCAAACGCCACAACACCCGACACCTCTACGATGCCGGAACCCTCCACGCACTCAACACCGGACAATCACACACATGCTTACTGGCCACCCCAAAGCGCACCCATGTAGCTTTCACCTGCTGCAAGTGCAGCTTCACAAGCATCCGCCCCACCATGCTGATGACCAGAAAAGAACACAACCACCTCAGATGCATCTTTCTCAACACCAGCTCGCAAACACGCCGTTGAACTCTGGGATCTACTCGAATCAACCTCCCAAGACGTCACCTTCCTGATGGAGACCTGGCTGAACCCCGCCTCGGCACACGAAATAGCCATAGCCGTCACGGAAGGCTACAAGATCACCCGCAGGGACCGCACAAACAGAGCAGGAGGAGGAATCACCATCGTCCACAGGAACACTCTCAGAGTCTCGACCAACACCGACGACACCCTCAGCACCGCCGAAAACCTGCACTTCCAGAGCCACACTGACCCCAACACCACCCTCAGAGGAACCCTCATCTACAGACCCCCCAGACCCCGACCACAGTTCAGCAACTCCATCGCCAACTTCGTCAGCACACACGCCCTCACCTCCATGGACTACATCCTCCTCGGGGACCTGAACTTCCACCTCGAGAACAACAACGACACCAACTCCACCACCCTGATCACCAACCTAGCCAACCTCGGACTCAGACAAGTCATCACAAAACCCACCCACTCCGCCGGTCACATGCTTGACCCCATCTTCTCTGCAAGCCCCCACGTCTCCTTCAACCACACCACTGAACTCCACTGGACCGACCATCACTGCATCCACTTCACCTTCAAGAAACCCACCACGCACCACCACACCCAACAGATGCCTCACCGCTGCTGGAGCAAAGTCACCGAATACCAGCTAACCACCACCCTCACCCAGAGCCCACCCGCCGATCCCACTGACCCAACACCGCCGCCCGCAACCTCAGACAGTGGATCAACGACTGCACCAATACCCTCGCCACGATCAAGAAACCCCCCCAGGTCACACCAACAAGAAAGCCAGTTGGTTCACTGAAGACCTCCGGGCCTCCAAGCAAACCTGCCGAAGCTGAACACCGGACAGCCACACAGCCCACAAGAATGCCATCCATAGACACCATCACCTCTTCAGATCTGCCGAAAGGGCCTCCTTCAAAGACAGCATAGACAACAACGCACACAACAGCAAAGAGCTCTTCAACATTGTGAAGGAACTCTCCAACCCCAGCTCCAACACCAACGACGTCCCACCCACGCAAGACCTGTGCGACTCACTGGCCACCTTCTTCCACCGCAAGATGGCAGACATCCACGACAGGTTCAACGCCATTACCACCCCGACAACCACGACCACCATCCGCACCAACCGCCTGCTCTCCTGGACCAACATCAACGATGACAACACCATCAAGATCATGAACACATCCACTGCGGATCTTGGTCAGATCCATGCCCACACCACATCTTCAACAAAGCCAGCACAGCCATCGCACCCCATCTCTGGAAAGTCATCAACACCTCCTTCGAGGCAGCAACCTTTCTGGAGAGCCGGAAGCACGCCGAGATCAACGCCTTACTCAAGAAACCCAAGGCGGACCCCAAGGACCTCAAGAACTTCCGGCCCATCTACCTGCTCCCGTTCCCAGCAAAGGTCATCGAGAAGACCGTCAACGAACAACTGACCTGCTACCTCGAGGAGAACAACATCCTGGACCCTTCCCAGTCCGAGTTTCGCAGCAATCACAGCATCGAGACTGCCCTCATTGCCGCCACCGATGACATCAAGTCCCTGCTGGGCAACAGAGAAACGGCGGCCCTCATCCTCCTGGACCTGTCAGCCGCCTTCGACAGGGTCTGCCACCACACACTACGAACACACCTCCACAACACCGGGATCCAAGAGAAGGCCCTGGACTGGACCACCTCCTTCCTCTCTTGCAGAACGCAGAGCGTCCACCTTCCCCCTTCTGCTCTGAAGCCACTGAGATCATCTGCGGCGTACCCCAGGGCTCATCCCTCAGCCCAACTCTGTTTAAGATCTACATGGGACCGCTCGCCCACGTTGCCCGTCGGCACGACCTCAACATCATCTCCTATGCCGATGACACCCAGCTGATCCTCTCCCTCATCAAGCACCCCCTCACCGCCAAAACCAACCTTCACGAAGGAATGAAGGCCATCGTTAAATGGATGAGGAACAGCCGACTGAAGCTGAACTCTGACAAGACGGAGGTCCTAATCCTCGGCTCCACCCCTTTGGCCTGGGACGATTCTGGTGGCCGACTGCACTGGGAATGGTCCCAACACCCACTGACCACGCACGCAATCTAGGGGTCATCGTCGACTCCACCCTCTCCATGACTAACTAGGTCAATGCCGTCTCCTCCTCCTGCTTCAACACCCTCCGCATGCTCCGCAGATTCTACAAGTGGATCCCCACTGAAATGAGAAGAACGGTCAACAAGGCCCTCATCAGCAGCAGGTTGGACTATGGAAATGCCCTCTATGCAGGAGCCTCGGCCAAACTCCTGAGACAGCTCCAACGCATCCAGAACGCCTCTGCACGCCTGATCCTCGACATCCCTCACTGCAGCCACATCACACCCAACCTGAGAGACCTGCACTGGCTCCCGGTCAATAAGAGGATAACCTTCAAGCTCCTCACCCACGCACACAAGGCACTCCACAACACTGGACCAACGTACCTCAACAGACGACTCAGCTTCTACACCCCCACCCATTAGCTCCGCCGACCTCGACCTCACCACAGTCCCCCGCTTCCAAGGAGCGACCTCTACGTCAGCTCGTTCTCCCACCTCGCCGCCAAGACCTGGCACACCCTCCCCATCCACCTACGGCAGACCCAAGACCTGCTGACCTTCAGAAAACTCGTCAAGACCTGGCTTTTTGAGCAGTAGCAGCATTCCCCACCCCAGCACATTGAGACCCTCACGGGTGAGTAGAGCGCTTTACAAATTATATGATTAATTGATTGATTGATTGTGTTGTATGCATTGTGTTACTGTGTGTGTGTGTGTGTCTGTTGCACAAATACGTTACACAATGCCTCTTTAGATTAACCTGACTGCTCTTTGACAAGCTACCAGAGGGTGAGAGCAGACTATCTTTTAGTGTACATTTAGCTTACACACACTGGAGTGGTGGTTCCTGCCTGGCCTAGGTGCATACCTCAGCCAACCAGAAATCCCAGTTCTAACATTTACCTTCAAGAAAAATGTTTTCTGATAATACAGGTTGAATGTTTACACTGTTATGGTGTACACAGAAGTTACTGAAACATTATTTTTTTTTTGGTCTGCTCTCAGGTTCAGAGAATTTGGGTTACAGCATAGGTATGCTACTAGACAGTGAAATAATATTGGCAGTGGGTGAGGCTTCACATATGGGTCATTTGCATAGGGTCTGTTCATAATATCATTTTGTGGGGAGCTAAAAATGTGACCTTGTACATCGATGGTGGGATGGAATTGATGCTAACATTCAACAGTCTGTTACTTGTGGGTGCTACAGGAGCCTAGTTTAACAGATATACCCCAAAGGTAATTTCTCTGGTACATCTTTATCAATATTTATGGGGGCGTGGCTTCAGAGCCAATGAGGAAGGATGCATGATCCTGGAGCTCCGGACCGACCCCATTAATTATCCTGTTTAGGGAACTGGAACCAAACCCCTGAACACCTGTGCTGATCATATCGCTCACCGAAGACCCCCACACCACCAAAGCCAACCTCCACAGAGGATTGAAGGCCGTCGCCGAATGGATGAAAGACAGCAGGCTGAAGCTGTATTCAGACAAGATGGAGGTCCTCTTCCTCGGCCCCACCCCCTCAGCCTGGGATGACTCCTGGGGGCCAACATCGCTAGAAACAGCCCCAGAATCCACCAACCATGCACGCAACCTGGGGGTCATCCTCGACTTCGCCCTCTCAATGACCAAGCAGGTCAACGCCGTCTCCGCTTCCTGCTTCAATACCCTCCGAATGCTCCGCGGGATCTTCAAATGGATCCCCTCCGACACGAGAAAAACCGTCACCCAGGCCCTCGTCACCAGCAGACTGGACTACGGGAATGCCCTCTACGCAGGAACAACAACCAAGCTCCTGAGACGGCTGCAACGCATCCAGAACGCCTCGGCACAACTGATCCTTGACGTCCCCCGACGCAGCCACATCACACCCCACCTGAGAGGCCTGCATTGGCTCCCCGTCAACAACAGGATCACCTTCAAACTCCTCATCCACGCACACAAAGCCATACATAACGCCGGACAAGCATACCTTAACGACCGACTCAGCTTCTACACCCCCACCCGCAGCCTCCGCTCTGCCAACCTCGCCCTCGCCACAGTTCCACGCATCTGAAAAACTACCGCCGGTGGCAGATGCTTCTCCTACCTCGCCGCCAAGACCTGGAACACTCTCCGACCGGCGTACGACAGACCCAGGACCTGCTGGCCTTCAGAAGACTTCTCAAGACCTGGCTTTTCGATCAGTAGCAGCCCCCCCTTCCCCCTCCCCCAGCGCCTTGAGCCCCTCACGGGTATGTAGCGCGCTTTACAAATGGAATGATTGATTGATTGATAGTGCTTGTATTGGCTGGGAGCACCCACCGATGGTAACTGCAAGACTGGGTGCTCCTGACGACCAGAGGCTCGGCGAGGTGGTGCGATCGATTCGGGAGCGACCAAGATGGTGCTGATGGCGGCTTCATGAACCTGAATGTAGCTCTGGTGGAAGGGCCCAGGAGATCGCGGGGCGCAGCCGGGTGCGGCAAGTGAAACCTAATCGCGACATCAGCGACACTCCCACTGCACCGACAGAACGAGGGCCATGAAGTAACGAGCTTAGCTGACCTGAACCGATGCGGAGGGGTCTGATGGTGTAGTGGCTTACCATGGGTCAAGAGAATGTGGAGGCACAAACAGCGGTCACCCTGTGGAGCAGCGACCCGCGGGGGAGTGGGCGGCATCTCACCCCCTCAGACACAGCACTTAGGTACCACTGGCGAGAGCAGACACACGATCGGACCACCATTTTGGGGCTCAGACCGCCATTCTGGGCATTTAAGTGGGCGGTGAGCTCCGCGAAACGGGACGTACCGGGATGCACTGCTGAGCACAATTAAGAGAGAGGTGAGCAGCTGAATGGGCACCGCAGAAACTGCAGCGGATATCGCCAAGGGCCCTGGAGAGCTAGAAACAGCGGTGACAGCTGGGGGCCCGCTAGACCACGGAGGCTAGTGAGGAGGTGGCCGGGCAGAGGTGAGGGTAGTGGCAGGACCGTGGAGTGGAGACCAGCAGGAGGCCCTGCGGCGGCTCTTTCTGAGGGGACCGGATTACAGTCTTCATTGGAGTGGCTAGGATCTGTTTGAGCTGCCGTGTTGATCGTATTGTGGCTGAGGACTGCTGCTGCAGGGGGTGAGTGGAGGCCATAGCTCTTGGGACACCAAATACTGGGGAACACCACCGGCGGCTGCACCATGGAGGAGGGAATGGTGCAGTGGCACACTGGCTGACGCAGGTGGACTTGGAGTGGGACGAAGCGGATGTGTGGGGGTCTTGTGATACAACCCCAGCCCCTGAATGAAGTTCCTTCCTGGGGAGAGTAGAGTGAGCTGGCAGGGGAAGACACTCTGAACACGGGCCCCCAGCGATGAAGGGAGACTGTGGAAGAGACTGTTAGGTTGAGCAGAGCAAAACCAGGTGCTGATGAGGAGCGGCCCAGGACGGCAGAGGGCTATGTGGTGAGTGGCTTGCTGCAGAGGCTACGGAGTGAGACCTTCCTGGCAGATGAACTAGATCGGCACCTGCAATAGGCCCGTGTAGCGTAAGAGGTAATTTGAGAGACCGCGCTGGTGCTGTGACTTGCACTGCAGCCATTAATGGGGAAACCATGGGGAAAGCAAGGGGGAGCGCCACCAGAACTGGAGGAAGAACCAGGGGCGCAAGAGAAGCAAGAAGTGATAGCACCACATCTGGAGGGGATGATGCAGCAGCAAGTAGACCAAGGGCCAGATGTAGGTAATCCGATTCTACCGATTCTAAAATACCGAATTTTACCGAATCGGTATTTTAGATCGGTAAAGGATATGTAGATAAAAAATCGGTAAAAAATACCGATTCGGTAAAATTCGGAATCGGACCTTTGGAAATTACCGAATTGGTATTTACCGAATCGGTATTTACCGATTCGGTATTCCCCATTCATTCCTATGGGCCTTGTGGCCCATAGGAATGATTGGGAAATACCGATTTGGTAAATACCGATTCGGTAAATACCGATTCGGTATATTCCGAATCGGAAAGCAATCAAAAGTGAAACTTAAGTAGGCAGCCAATCAGGTGCTAGCACCCTCCCCCTCCCTACCAGGAAGTGGCAACACAGGCAGCTGCAACTAATTAGAAGCTTCTGGAAAGGCAGTTGGAGCTGAGCTGAGTCCCTGAGCAGCAGAAATAGTTTTGAGCACTTTTAAAACTGCAAAATGGCAAGCAGCAAAGAAAAAGAGCAGTTAGAGAGGAGGAGGAAACTCAAATTCAGCAGCATGGAGCTGCAGGTCCTTGTTGAGGAGGTGGTGAAGGTGCACCAAAAACTGTTTGGCAGGCAGTCCCTCACTGTGGCAGAATCTGCCAAAAGGAAACTCTGGCTGGACATACTAGACAAAGTTAATGCAGTTGGGGTAACTACCAGAGACACAGAGGACCTGAAAAAGCAATTCAACGACCTTAGGAGCCAAACCAAAAAAGAATTGGCTGAACACCACAAGCAGGCTACAAAAACTGGCGGAGGCAAGAACCCAGCACCCCCCCTTACTGACCTGGAGAAGATGGTGGCCTCAACCATTAAACCAGACAGCGTCTGCGGACTGGGAGAAGTAGACAGCTCAGCCAGAGCTGCAAGCAGAAAAGGTAAGACACATGCACAGCATTCCCACCATACCATCATCCTTACCTGTACCCTTTGTGGCCCAGTGAACCTCGGTCCAGTACTGCTAGCACTATACAGGAGCAATGCATCATGGTACATGTAGTCAGGAAATGCAGTAGCGGTCAGCAGTAGGTGTTTCTGCAGGGCGGTGACGTGGGCAGGGGGAGGGACAGGGTGGGGGGTAGTAATGTATGGATTACGGAGTATTACAGGTAAGTAAACATTTAAATAAATAAAACGAATTTCGTGTTTCGCACTGCATCACCAAAAGTGATGCAGTGCGCGCAACGAAATTCGTTTTATTTATTTAAATGTTTACTTACCTGTAATACTCCGTAATCCATCCATTACTACCCCCCAACCTGCCCCTTCCCCTGCCCACGTCACCGCCCTGCAGAAACTCCTACTACCGACCGCTACTGAGGAAATGTAAGAACATGTCATACAGCACAGCAACCACCAAGTTAGGGAAATGATTGCAGAGAGAATAAAGCTAAAGTGAGAAATATTTAATTGTAGTGACTGTGAGACAGTAGCGCTTAACTAATGTATGCTCATATGTCCACAGGTGAAACGTCTTGCAGGCGTTCGCAGGAGACTGAAGGCACACCACCAGAGAGGGAAGAGAGTCAGGAGCCAGGTCCAACTACCCGTAACGTACCACATGACACAGGTGCACCAAGTAGCCATCCTCCTGCACAAGACTCAGAAATGGCTCCGGAGTTGCAGGCGTCCCCTCACAGATCTCAATCCCCTCTGTTGCTGTCATCCCCAGAAATGCCAGCATCACAGCATGACACAACACCTGCATCACAACCAAGCAGGAGGAATGTTGTGGCCCCACTTCTAGAAATGGAGTCATCAGCAGCTGACATGGAGGGGGAAGAAACGCACAACTTGTCTGTGGATGTTAGCTCTGGCACACTGCACTCCAGTGCAGAGGTGGGCCATTCTGGTGCAAGACACCGCAGAGTCCTAGAAAGACCTGCAGATGCACCTGTGGAGGGTCCAAGTGTGTTCCGTGGCCTGGAGGGGAGCATGGTGGGAATCCAGAGGATGCAGGGAAGAGCCATCCAGTCATGCCAACGCCAAATGAGGTCCCTGAACAATAACATAGGAGACATAGGAAAGGGCATCAGGGAGCTTGTAGAAGTGAACAAAGAGATAGCAGCAGGGATGCGCAAAATGAGCCAATCGGTGCAGCTGCTATGCACCAAACTAGACACTGATTTTGAGTCAAGGCGCAAGGAAAGGCAGCGTGCTCATGGCCAAGATAAAGCGATCAACCGCCTGGCCACTGCCACATCCCTGCTATGCAGGAGAAGCAGTAACATGCAGGAGGCTATGACCCAAAACAGCAATGAGGTCACTAGGGGCATGGGCAGGAGGACCAGTGCTCTTGAGGCGCTGTTTAAAGCCCAAACTGCACAAACAGCTGCTCTGGTTGTGCTGCCTGTGAGTGAGGAGAGCACAAGCAGGAGCAGCATGGCAAGCTCCCTTGTCCCAGAGACAAGGAGGAGCAGCAGGCGCCACGCTGAGGCCACAGGCCAGAAAGAAAGTGAGCACAGTGAGCAACATACAAGTGGCACTGGGAAGCGAGGATGAAAATGACTATTACAGTTCATGGTGAAGTGAACCAGGACTGACATCATTGAAGTTAAATACTTTTTGTTGCACATTTGTGCTTTAGAAACCTACATCATGACACAATTAAAATACATTGGGTGCATACTCCACCTGTCTGTGTCTCTTTACTTACTTAAAAGAAGTTGCATGTGATCTCTTCCCGTCTGTGTCTGCCATCAGTTGGTGTTTCAACTCCAAATGTGTGTGGTTCAGGCAGTGCTTGCTCGTCATCATGGTCCTCATAATCAGAGATATCCACTTCGGTGCCTTCTTAACCGCAAGATTGTGCAGCATTGCACAGGCTGCAATCATCTTGCAGCAGGTGATTGGTGTGTACTGGCGGGCCCCTCCACTCTTATGTAGGCAGCGAAACCTGCTCTTCCACATACCAAAGGTGCGCTCCACAATGTTTCGGGTTGTTTTGTGTGCCCTGTTGTTTCTCCTCTGGCTTTGTGTTGTAGGGTTCAGGAGGGTGTGAGGATGAAGGACCAGAGGGCATATGCAGTGTCCCCTAATTGTAAGAAGAAAAAACATTACTCACATGCACACACACACATCCATCTGCAATACGTATCAAGGGAGTTTCACACAGTGTGTTACCTAGCAAGTATCTTTCGCCAAATTCCCCCGCCGCTGTCAGGCGTGCGTAGATCCCACTGTTTTGGAAGATGTAAGAGTCGTGGGTACTCCCGGGAAATGTGTCTACTATGTCAGTGATCATGTACTTGGAATCACAGATCACCTGTACATTTATGGTGTGGGTGGACTTCCTGTTCCGATAAATGTACTCTGTGGCAGCAGGTGGGTATATTGGTATGTGGGTACCATCAATACAGCCAATGATGTTTGGGAAATGCGCCATCTGATAAAAGTCTGTCTTTGTCCTGAGCAGTTCTGCATGCTTTGCAGGGAAGCTGATGTAGTAATGCATTCTCTGCAACATGACGTCAAGGAATTGTTTAAAGAAACGGGACAGACAGCTCTGGGACACCCCACCTACCGCAGCAACCACACTCTGGTAACTCCCAGATGCAAGCAGGTGTAGGCTGCACAGCACCTGCACATGGGGTGGGATGGTGTGCGCCCTTGGGGTTGGATGGTCCAACAGTGGGTGGAGGTCCCTGATAAGGTCCAGGATTGTTTGGGGGGCCAACCTGTACCTTTGTAGGATCTCTGGCTCAGTTAGCTGGAATAGAGTGATCCTCTGCCTGTACACCTGCTCCTCCCTCCTCCAGACCCTCTCTCCTTCTGCCTGTAGCCATAGCCGCCTCGCAATGACATAGAATGCCACCATTCTGGCGAAACTGTTGCATTTTTGGGCCTTATTTATAGCCTGCACCTGGTTACCACCTGATTTCAATCCATGGTAAATACTGACTCTTAAATACCGAATTTCATGCAAATTCGGTATTTAAAATCTCAAAATTCATTTTTTCCATTTCTTAATTTCCGAATCGGTAAATTTAACGAATCGGTAAAGTTTCCGATTCGGTAAATTTTCCGAATCTGTAAATTTTTCCGATTCGGTAAAGTTTCCGATTCGGAAACTTTACCGAATCGGAAAATTTAGCGATTCGGTAAATATTCTGATTCGGTAAAGTTTCCGAATCGGAAACCTTACCGATTCGGTAAATTTACCGATTCGGATGTTTTTGGGTCCCCTACATCGCAAATGCCCAATACCGATCGGTAACGGCCGAAAATCGGTAATTTCGGCCGTTTCCGACCGGTATTGGGCCACCTACATCTGGCCCCAAATTCTTAAGGCCATCACTGACACTAGTGACGCCCTTCAGCAGGACATTGCGCACGTGGCGCTGGGGTTGGGCCTTCTTCGTGCAGATCATGCTAAGCTTGCTGACAGGGTAAAGCAGACAGAAGTAACCTTGGAGACCCTAGAACCCACCCGAAATTCGCTGGAAGCTCAGATGGCAGATGTCACGCACCAATTGCAAACCCTGGAGCGGACGGCTGAAGATGCTGACGGACGGAACCGAAGAAATAACGTAAACATGGTGGGGCTGCCAGACGGAGTGAAAGGGGCCAATATGGTGGACTGTTTGGAAAATTGGCTGAGAACTGAGGTTGCCCCTGAAGGCCTGACCTCCTTCCATACCCTGGAAAGAGCGCAAAGGGCGCTGGTGCCTGGCAGGTTGCCCAGACCGGTGGTGTTGAGGCTACTCCATTATAAAGATAGGGACCTCCTGCTGCACAAGGCTTGATCTTCAGGCCCCTACAAAGTGGACAACTGTAACATGACACTGTTTCTGGATTACACATTTGAAGTACAGTGTCGCCGTGCTTCTTTCTTGGAGGTCAAGAAAGCGCTCTGAGAAGAAGGCCTCCAGTACTCTTTGATTTCCCTGCGTGCCTAAGGGTGGCCATGGACGGTAAAACATATTTTCACGACAGCCCCGAGGAGGCATGGACTTGGTTGGAGTCTTACAGAGCGGGCACGGGTGAAGCGGGGCGCGATATGGGTGCACCAGCAGAGGGGCCACGCACACGCCGGTCACGGCGCATCAGAAGGCACCGTCCTAACGCTAAAAAACCCACGGAGACTCAAACAGAGAAAGAACGATCAGCTGCATTGCTGGCTGTCACAGCAACATCTCAAGAAAAAGGAGCAACATCGCTTGTGGCGACAGAATCGGAAAAAGGCTCCATGGGGTCGGAATCTGATGAATCAGAAACGGGAAGTGTTTGATTGCCTCACATGACACCTGGGACAGCAGACGAGATTGCTGATGCTTAATACTGTAGAGCCATTCTATGAGTGCTTACGGGGGGGTGGTTTTTGTCCTTTGCAGATTCCCCACCCTCCTGTGGGTGCCTATTGGATAAAGGTTGGAGGGGTCGACAGGGAAGGAAGAGTGTTTGAAATGTGTGGTTCCCTCACACTACATTGCTTCCAGAGATGTTGGGGCTTAGTCATAATTGGGGGTACGGCGCATGATAATGGCGGCATAGTAGGTCGGACCTCTACGGCTCTAGGCCGCCTCCCTTATTTTTGTTTGTTTGTGGTACCTCGATAGCTACCAGAGGAACAATTAGTGTGTTAGTTTAGATGGGTACTAGATTCGTAGGGCCTGTTCTGGAGTGGGGATGTTGGGGAAATTCATGTTTTTTTTTCGTAGTAGTTAGAGGCACCTGTGTGTTCATGCGGTGTGAGACTTAGACTACATCATGGGGGCGTTACCTGAATTAAAATGATTTACCTGGAATGTACGGGGGTACATACGATGATGAGATGCCATAAAGTGCATGCTTATTTGGTGTACAGGGGGGTTCACATTGCCTTCCTCCAGGAAACTCATATTAATTTGATTGAGGGGTTGGCATTGAAGCGCAGGTGGAGAGGGCAACTTTTTTATACGACATATTCAGCTTTTGCTAGGGGGCACTGATATGGGTTAGAGCGGGAGTCCCATTCCAGTCGACGCAACATTTGGTGGATCAGGAAGGGAGGTTTGTAGTACTGGCGGGTCGCCTCACTGGCGCAGATGTGACACTGTGTAGTATATATGTCCCTAATATAGATCAGATATCCTTTTTTAGTCACCTGTCAGGGGGATTAGCGCCTTACCTGACTGGCCCAGTATTGATGGGAGGGGACTTCAATTCTATAGTGGATACCGAGATGGAAAGGTCCCACCCCCATTGCCCGAAGCTCCTATACATAGACTCTCCAAGGCCAGGTATAAATGGCAGAATAGGTGGGGGTTAGTAGATACATGGCGTACGCACCACTTGGAGGAGCAAGAATATTCCTATTTTTCTGCTCTACATAAATTGCATGTGCGCCTAGATGCAATATTATGCACCCCTGACATCCATGATAAAGTGGGCCACAGTGAATACCTCACCAGGACATTGTCAGATCATTATCCATTATTGGTAAAGATACACTGGGTCCGGGAGAGACCCGTGGTGCCGAACTGGCGGTTACGACCCGAAACATTGTCTTTCATGAGGAAATTAGGACGGGTATCACTCAGGGCACAGCATCAACATTGGCGCTAGAGTGGGATGCCTTTAAGGTAGTGGTAAGGGGTCTATGTATCACTAAAATGGTAGGGGTGCAGGAGACACTCTTGAACGACATAGATACAGGAGAGCAACATTTGCAAACAGCCGAGAGGGCCCGCCCAGAGAACCCGGGTGCACAGGGGGAAGTTTTAGATGCTAGGGAGGCAGTAGCTGTTCAGGTAGAGCGGATGAGTTGCTTTGACCATGGGTCAGATCTGGTGAGGGCGCATGCGGAAGAGGACAAGGTGAGTACATTACTGGCATGGCTAGCTAACCCGTACCCCCGGGGCACACCTATATTGGATCTGACAGCTCCGACGGGAGGGTTGGTGTATACCTAGCAGGGGATTAATGGGTTGTTCTTGGATTATTGCACTGAACTCTACTGAAACAAAGTGCAGGACACCAGGGACGCCGTAGGGGATTTCTTGTCAGAATTGGCTCTGCCTCAGCTGGAAGAGGAGCAAGCAGACCTGCTAGGGCAGTAGATCACAATAGGGGAAATACGGGGCGCAATCAAGCATATGGCACGCAACAAAACACCGGAGGTGGATGGGCTACCTATAGAGTTCTACTCGGTATACGTTGTCTGTTTAGCTCCAAGGCTGCTGGCTGTAATTCCAAGAGGCGCGGAAGTTAGGAATGTTGTCGACATCTACCCGGGAGGCTGTTATTATCCCACTACTGAAGCCCGGGAGGGACCCCTTCGATAGTACGGCCTACCACCCACTATCAATTTTAACCACTGATATGATATGATATATGATATAAAGGCTTTTATAACGCGCTCTATTACTAAGAAAGTATCCTGGCGCGGAAGGTGAGGTTGTTCAGAAGGCGAGAAAGAGTTAACAGTTATAGGGTAATACTAAACAGATGAGTTTTCAGCCCATTCTTAAAAGCCGTGATGGTCGGGCAGCCCTAAGATGGAAAGGGAGAGCATTCCAAGCCATAGAGGCCCTAACCGAAATAGACTGGCCTCCTAGTCGGGAGTACTTATATCTAGGCACAATCATTTGACGCTGATTAGCCGAGCGGAGGCAGCGATTCGGAATATACAAGGCAAACCTTTTCCTCAAGTACACTTGACCAATCTGATGGAGCGCCGGAACGAGAGAACAAGTGTTTTAAACATAATCCGGTGGGCAACCGGGAGCCAATGGAGGCTGCGTAGGAAGGTGCGGACGCTAGATCTCCTGGGCAATTTGAACAGAAGTCTTGCGGCCGCGTTTTGGATGACCTGGAGACATTGGATCAGATTAGCAGGTAGGCCACTAAACAGACCGTTCGCGTAGTCAAGCCTGGAGAGTATTAGAGCATGCGACACCGTCTCTTTAACCTCTCTCAGAAGGAGGGGGGAAAACCTACGTAAGGTTTTGAGAGTGGCAAAACATACTCCCGTAAGTTTTTTAATATGGTCCTCAAACTTAAGGTCATTCCCAAACCAAACCCCAAGGTTCTTTGCTAGGCCACCCACGGATTTAGGACATGGCAGATCACGTGGCCATAAGAGGCCTCTGAATTTATCAGGAAAGGAGCCATAGAAAAGAACCTCGGACTTGTCTTCATTACACTTAAGATGGGCAAGTGCTAGCCAGCGAAAGACCGATGAGAGGCAGAGTTGGACCGCCGACGTGTCCAAATTGTCCTTTGGCCAGGTGAACAAAAGTTGGGTATCGTCCGCGTAGGCCATTATTTTGGCCCCCAGATGTTCCGCCAAATAAATCAAAGGAGTTAAATAAACATTAAAAAGCAGGGGGCTCAAAGTAGACCCCTGTGGAACTCCTGTGATGAGTTTCTTAGGTAGAGAGGCGTGTGGAGGCATCCATACCTGTTGCGTCCTGTTGTCCAGAAATGACGTCAGCCAGTCTAGTGCTAGTCCAGAGATGCCAACGGCAGCTAGTCTAGTGAGAAGTAGGGTATGGGGCACCGTATCTAAGGCGGCAGAGAGGTCTAGTAAAATCAGAACCGCTCTGCCACCTCCATCAAGGCACTCCCGGATTGCCTCCGACATCTCGACTAGCGCTGTTTCTGTGCTGTAAGCAGCCCGGAACCCTGACTGAGCTGGGTGCAGGGCCTGAGATGATTCGATAAAATTATCCAACTGTCTAAAAGCAATCTTCTCACAGACTTTTGCCAAGGCTGGCAGCAGTGAAATGGGCCGGTAGTTGGAAGGAACAGCCGGATCCAGCCCGGTCTTTTTTAGAAGCGGCAGCAATTTGGCTTGCTTCCAACAAAGCGGGACAGTTGAAGAGGAAAAGGAAAGATTAACAATCTGGGTAACCTCTTTGCCTACTGTATCAGCCATCCCCCCGAGCACCCTGGCTGGGCAAAGGTCAGAGGAAGACCCCGACTTCAAGGCCTCAAGTACTGCAAGAATGTCAGACTCAGAAGATGGAGAAAAAATAACAAACTGCTCAGCTGACTTAGGCACAGGGAAGGGGGTAGTGCTGAGGAGGGCATGAAACCGTCACAGACGACGCGCAAGTCCTCTTAGATCTTGGCAATTTTGTCTACAAAGAAAGAGGAGAGCTCTTCGCACCAATGTCCATGAGCGACCAAGTCGCTAATTTAGCACTCGACCATCCCAAGATTTTCCTAGTAGGCGATTTTAACTACTAGTATAAAGATCCCTTGGAGGGCCCCCAATCGGCCGAACTGACCGATCTTTTGTTCAACCTAAACTTTACTCAACTGGTGCTTTCCCCTACCCAGGTATGGTCTAACACCTCTTGTGTAACAACACCTATTCTGCCATGCCTCTGGTCAGACCACCTCATCCTTAAATTCAAACTATGTATCGTCCCTACTAGAGCGGCCGCACCAGTTGCTGGCAGGTCAGCTAGGAACTGGAACGCAATGAACAAAACTGCCTTTCTACAGTCACTAGCTAATACCATCCCCCTCCCTCAGAGTGAGATCAATTCCTCAGTATCCACTCTCAGTGGCTGGTTACAAGCGACTAGCGATCTTCATGCCCCCTACAAAAAAATCAGACTGTCACTGCGAGCTGATGCCAATCGATGGTTCTCCTCGGACTTGAAGACCAGGAAATTGGCTCTGCGGCAGTTAGAACGCCAATGGCGCCGTCAATACGACCCTGCGCTAAAAATTAACTACTCTAAGGCCAGGAAGAACTATATGAGGGCTATTTCCGCTGCAAAGGCGGCTTACTTTTCGTCCCGAATTCTAGAATCTTCTAACAGATCTAAGGATATCTTCTCTATCCTTAATGAATTTACGAACTTGGACACTGTCCGCCCCAAGATAACTCCCACCCAGTCCCTTTGTGACACCCTCAACACCTATTTTTGCGACAAAATAACAGACATTAAAACCAGCATTCCTCAACCGGTGTTCCCACTCACTACTGGTATGGCAATTAATTCAAGCTCTGGCACCCTCAGTAGGTTCCCGCCTATAACTCAGAACCAGTTTGGGGAACTACTGACAAGAGTAAAATCCGGCGCCCCCTCAGACTGCTGCCCTCCCCACATCCTGAAAGAGTGTTTTTCCACCTATCCGGCCCGTGCCCTCACACTCCTGAATGACTCTTTGATTTCCGGTATAGTTCCTGCATCGTTTAAAGAGGCCACGGTCATACCGCTTCTGAAGAAACCCGGGGCTGACCCAGCCTGTAAGGCCAATTACTGGCCCATTTCCTTACTACCCTATCTGGCTAAGGTCCTGGAGGCCCATGTGGCCAAATGCCTCTCTAATTTCCTCGAGGACTCTTCCTGTTTCGATCCCCACCAGGCTGGTTTTCGACCGGCACACTCCACAGAGGCAGTAGTCACCACAGTCGTGGATACGCTGCGAGACTGTGTGGACAAACGTTCCCCACAGGCCTTGGTGCTCCTGGACTTGTCGGCCGCGTTTGACACGGTCAACCACAAAATCTTGGTCGACCGTGTCGGACAGGCAGGCATACGGGGCACGGCGGCTGGCTGGCTGAGTTCTTTTTTGGAGAACCGCACGCAGACAGTACGTCTAGGAGACTTTACTGGCACCAGGCAATCCATCACATGCGGAGTGCCACAGGGCTCTTCCCTGTCACCCCACCTGTTCAATTTATATATTCTCCCTCTGATCCAGACGCTTAGAGACGAACAGGTAAGGGTCTACAACTATGCCGACGACTTACAGCTACTTTTCACTATCGACAACACCGAAAATTCTATTCTGCACTTCCAGTCAACCATGAGGTTCATAAAATCTAGGATGGACCAAAACCAGTTAAAGCTGAACCCAGGAAAAACGGAGCTGGTCCTTACTGGGGACAGTGACAAGTACTGGGGCCCTCACTACTGGCCTCCGGACTTAGGTCAAGCCCCGACACCCTCCCCATCGGCTAAAACACTTGGAGTCATCGTGGACTGTGACCTCTCATTAAAAACACAAGTGGGCCAAGTGGTCTCCAAGTGCTTTTTCCAGTTAAAAAAATTCCGAAAGGTTCGGCGTCTACTCACGCCAGAGGCAATCACCCAGGTCGTGCTTGCCACTGTTCTGTCCCATCTGGACTATGCGAACGCCATCTACCTAGGTCTTCCCAACTACCTATCCAAACGCCTCCAGATGGTACAGAACTATGCCGCGAGGCTAATTCTGAATCAACCGAGGCGACAGGCAGCCACTCCCCTACTCAGGAAATTGCATTGGCTTCCAGTCACCCAGCGCTGTGCATTCAAAACAGGATGTATGATACTTAAGTCTTTGCACTGCAAAAGCCCCAAATTCATCGACCTACTAATCACCAGATACATACCACCCCGCAACCTACGTTCACTCCATCAGGGCCTCCTTCAGACGCCTTCCTTTAAACTTAAGCGCGCTGGAGGCCGCAGGTTTGCAACACTCGCCCCTTGCTTATGGAACACCTTCCCTCTGGAGATTCGGAACTGCCAAGACCTTCTTTCTTTCCGGAAAGCTTTGAAGACCTGGCTCTTCAGACAAACACTGCAATATTCCTCTATTCCTCACCTATCTCTATGTCACTGTTGATTCTAGCGCCAAGAAACCAATCGGTGATAGTGCGCTCAAAAAATATTTTAATAACATAACAATGATCGGATGAGGGCAAAAGAGGTTGCGCAGCACATGGTGATAGAAAGCTCTTAACAATTGAAAAGATTTCCTTGCTGTTATTGTTTGCTTTTTCAATTCTTCCTGCATAGTAACTGCTCTTGGCAGTTCTGATAGCAGCATACTAGTCTTTTTGAGCCGCACGCAGATCACTCTTTGCCTCGGGCAGGTAGGCTTGTCTCCACCCCCGTTCGAGTTTCTTGCATCCCAGTTTCAATTCCCGTAGGGTGTGGGAAAACCATGGTTTGGAGGGGGTAGACCGCATCCTACGGATACAACCTTTATTAATGGAGGCAGCAGACCCAAGTTCCACCCATGTGTTAAAAGTACTAACCGCCACTTCCACCTCCGAGGTCAATATCGGACGGGTTCGAGACAAAGATTCAGTCAGGGTGACTAAGTTGATCCTCTGTGAATGGGCAAGTGGGGGGGGGGGGTACTCTCAGTCTCCGTAGCTCTATCTAGAGACCAGGAGAACCTGATCAACTCATGGTCCGACCATGTCACGCTCTCAGAGCGGGCCATGGCAATATCGAAATTAGAGCAGACCAGGTCTAGAAGGTGGCCCCCCACGTGGGTTGGAGTGTCAACCCATTGTTTGAGGTGGGCCATAGATAAGGCTTCACCTAGGCGAGTGGCCTCAATGGAGTCTAAGACATCAACATGGATGTTAAAATCCCCCAGAAGGAGATACCTTGAAAATCTTAAGGCACGCGGTATTATAACCTCTTCCAGTGCCCCCACAAAATTCCCAACATATCCCGGAGGCCGATACACCAGTGTACTTCCTAAGATAAAGTGTGAGTTAAGCACCAGGGAGAAATGGAGCACCTCCGCATCCCCCAGCTTGTCGTGGGGCTCACAGGAGAAGACCCAATGGTCCCTATAGATCACGGTGATGCCGCCCCCTCTCCCGAGGGGGCGGTCCGCCCTCGTGATTTTAAAGCCCTGTGGAATAGCTAACTCCACCACCGGGGCACATGAGTCGTTTAACCAGGTCTCAGTGATAAAAAAGAGATCAAATTGCTACTCCGCCAAAAGTTCCAAGATGTCGCCAGCGTGCTTGACCAGTGACCTGGCATTAATTAACCCCGCTCTAATCAGGAAGGGGTCTGTGCTTACTCGAACAGGGCAGCTCAATGTGGGATGGAAATGAAAGTTACATACAGGGCACACCCGAGATGAACTGTCAGCCACCCCTCAAGGATTTCCTTCCCCACAACTCATGACATTCAACGCAAAGAGATCTTCGTGTGAATACCTTAAAGTGGTAGGCTGTAGTTTCCTATGTAAACAGGCAGGGGGTCTGGCACTAAGCACGTCCGGAACACGGACGGGCACAGATGGGCCCGTCTTTGGCGCGCAGACGTCGCGCCCGCTGTGCGTGGCCGCTGTGCATCCTAAAGTGTATCACTATTTATGACCCAAGCCCCTCCCTCAGCTGGACGGCTAACTCAGGTCCCGCAGGGGTCCAGGACTCACACAAGATGGCACCCGACCTAGCCCTCCACAACAATCGGGACCAAGAAGCCGCGGTGGAACTGGGCACAGGGAGACCAGGTAACAGTGCTCAGGAGATTTATAAAGGTACAATTAATAACATGAACACACAACACAATTTTTAAAATCAATTGTTTGTTTTTTTAAAAGGTAACTGCGAAATACAGCGGGGTACAAGTTAGAGCAGAGGAGAGTCCCTCGCAATCTGCTTGCCTTCGAAAACGAAATATCAAGGTGCTGCCACCACCCTGAGCAATCGCCCAGGCCCCCGGACACGGGATCTATTTATGACCCAAGCCCCTCCCTCAGCTGGACCGCTAACTCGGGTCCCGCAGGGGTCCGGGCCTCACACAAGATGGCGCCCGACCTAGCCCTCCACAACAATCGGCACCAAGAAGCCGCGGTGGAACGGGGCACAGGGAGACCGGGTAACAGTGCTCAGGAGATTTAAAATGGTACAATTAATAACATGAACACACAACACAATTTTTAAAATCATTTTTTTTTTTTAAAAGGTACCTGTGAAATACAGCGGGGTACAAGTTAGAGCAGAGGAAAGTCCCTCGCAATCTGCTCGCCTTCGAAAACAAAATATCAAGGTGCTGCCACCACCCTGAGCAATCGCACACTGACTATAAAATTCTGAGCAAGATCCTTGCGACTCAACTCCTCCCGTACATGGTGCAGCTGGTCCACCATGATCAAGCGGGATTTATCCCCGACCGGAATACATCTACTAATGTGTGACACTTAATTCGCATCGTGGGGGAAGATCACAGTCATGTGCCTTCTGCGACGGTCCTTTCGGTAGATATTGAAAAGGCTTTCGATAGCCTGAAATGGCTGTAGTTGTATAGAGTTATGCAAGTGCTGGGTCTGGGAGAGGCTTTCGTGGGGTGGACAGAGATTCTTTAAAGATCCGCGATGACTCGAGTGCGGATGGGAGCGACGGTTTCCTATGTTAATTGCATTGGCCATCGAACCGCTGGCCGCACAAGCCAGGTCAGGGAGGCACTACCTCGGTCTGGTTTTACACGGAGACATGCAGTATATATCGCTTTATGCAGATGATTTACTTATGTTCCCGGCCAATACGGGGGAGGCTCTGAACCGGGCAACGACTCTACTGCGCACATTCGGCGCGGCTTCAGGGTTGTGGGTGAATTGGGCGAAGACCTGCCTGTTCCCTGTGGGCCCATCGATGACGGGTCCCACCCGGGTAGAGGATATTCGGTTGGAGCCTCCCTGCTTGCTTTACCTCGGAACTAATATCTATCATATGCTGGAGGACCTGTTAGAAGGTAATATAGGCAGAACTATGAGAGGAATTAAGGATAGTCTAACGTTTTGGAGCACACTGTCGCTCTCTGTAGCAGGTCGGGTAACACTCCTGAAGATGGTGGCGCTCCCCCGGTTGTTGTACTATTTTAGGGTGCTGCCGACCTGGGTTCACTATTCAAAATGCTCCGCTCTATGATAGGAGGATTCTTGTGGGTGAACGGTAGGTGACGGGTAGCACTGGCCACAATGCGGCCGCGGGCTGACGGTGGTGGGCGGTTCCAGACTTTGAGCTGTATTATCTTGCAGCTCAACTGCAATGGCTTACCCAGGCAGTGGCTAGGAAGTTCAGGGGCCCGGATGGCCCAGAGGGTCGGTGGATCCCACGTCATATATTGTCCTTTACCATTCTTCAACAGCAAATGCGCCTTGGGACGCTTTCTCACGAGGAGTGGACACTGAGGCTGTGCTGGAACTGGAGCCAGCTTAGAGTTGGGATTGCCCGCCCATATGCGCCGGAGATTCCCTTGGGTATGTGTACCGCTCTTCCGCAACATTGTAACCATAACAGTGCACAAGTGATAACATATATTAGCTGCATCAAGAATGTCAAATCATATTTATAAAATAATTACAATAAGTGTTAGAAAGTACAAATGCTCAGTAGAATTCCTTGCTTTCGTCATGATCAATAGCATAGCATAGCATAACATGTGCATAACATGTGTTTTTAAAGTGTTTGTTCGCTCTTCGGGCGTCTTTGTGCTGAATTACAGATATTTGTTTTTATATAACTCAATGGCACTCATTGTGTCGCCCTCCAGAAGGATGTAAGGCTGCGTGGACCCACCAGGTTATGGATCTGTGACACTAAGGTCCAAAAAGAGATCTTTGGAGTGGAAGCTTTACTCCACTGAACAACCAGAGCCAGTTATCCACACGTTAAGCCAGTTCAATACATGCTATTTACCACGGTAGTTAGGGTAGCAAAGGCCTTTCATATGTAAGCAATATGCAGATTCGAGCACACTTATATTAGTGCTACAATTAAGGGTTCTATCCACATATCCTATAGACCAGAATAGTCAGAAAACTATAGGCAATGGTGAAAGTGACTTGGGTGCATTTTTCAATGTGCTTTGTTTTGTCTGTGCTCATCTCAGCTCTGTTTAAAGCATGGAACGTCCAACCAGTAACATTGTTATCAACCATGCAGTATAGTATGTGCAGTGACACTTGGGCTCAGGGATTAAGGAGGCCCATTGCACGCCAGTAACAAGTACTTTTTACTTTAAATCGGAGGTTGTGTCCCTTTTCCATAGCTTGCACTGAGGCCCAAGTCATAGTTGCGCCACTGACTCCCATCTGTAATGCCAAGATCACTGCATATCGTTGCGTTCAAAGTATTGCCTGACCTTATTGAACCATGTGTAAAAAATCGAAAATTTCAGCTGGTAGTACACTAAAGATTTAGAATATGAGGCAGATAAGCGTTTCCCGCACCTGTGAGAATAGTTTTTCTGTAGAAATGGAGAGTGAGCGTAAAAACAGAACAACATTCGTGGCAGAAGAGTAGGTGGGACGTCTGCCAAATGCACGTGTGAGAGACCGAGGACCCCTAACATCCACTGCATTATAAAAGACATCTGAACGAGTAGATGTCTTTACTGCTAAACGTGACGCCATCTTTGAGCTGGCACAATACAGGAAAAGGAGAGACAAGATGCCTGCCATGAAATGTTGAATGCCATTGCGTCTGATGACAATGGAGGCCTAACTGCAAGCACAATGATTAATAATAGTTTATCAGAACAACTCGTCGAGCAGCACCGGGCCTTTGTGAACTTGAAAAATGTACAGGGCGCCAGCTTTGCACTGTCACATCCATTTATACATGTAGACCAATATGTAGCTATTTCTGTTAAGCAGCTTTTCGTATATTGGTTTGTGGTTAAGCTACTTCTGTTTTGCTGCTTAGTATTTTTAGGTATATGTTATGTCTCTGCTGCTGTAATCACTAAAGGGAGCACGCGGCAGTTTAAAGTGTGTATATAATCTTTGTGGATAATCTCACTTTAGTTGCATCACAAAGGTTAAAAGTAGCTTCACGCCAGGACTGGTGGTTACAGTTTTATAATGTATGCTATAACAATAAGCATCAAAAAGGCTTCTGGGAATTGACAGCACACAAGGATGTAGAGGAAAATATTTTCAGCATTTAAAAAGAATTCCTTAGTAATGCTTATAAAACATGTTTTAATTATTGGCAGTTGAAACTCCAGTCCAGATCTGGGGCCTCATTTATGAAAAGTGACGCATCGCTGCGTGAAAACAGCGATGCGTTATTTTGCACTGCGCCCTCCTTGCGACACCAAAGATGCGTCATATTTACAGTATGACGTATCATGGCGCAAGGAGTTACAGATACGTCAGTATTTCAGACGTATCTGTATGGCGCAAAAGTGACGCATTGCTGGAGTGTGTCACAAAAGTGACGCAACTCCGGCAATGTGTCCTTTCACATGGGGCAAGTCCCATGTGAAAGGGCCTGCGTCAGTCTTACGCCTGCTGTGAGGCAGGCATAAGAAATTGACGCATTTGTGTCCTAGAGGTGGCGCAGTGAAATCTTATAGATTTCACTGCGTCACTTCTATGACCCTTTCTGGCGTCAGAACGCCCCCCCTGCATACATTATACCTGGCGTAGGTATAATGTAGCACAGGGGTTTACAAAGTTACGCATCTACCGAGATGCGTCACTATGTAAATATGGTGCAACAAGGCACATTTTTTACGCTTCTGGTGCGTCACAGAAAGTGACGCACCGGCGGCGTAAAAGTTGCGCACGGTCTCATAAATGAGTCCCCAGAACTGTAAAATGGGTGGTGTGGCGCTACCTGGCTTGTATGTCTGTATTGGCTGGCAGGGTAGTGGGGCGAGGGAGTAGCGCGGTCCATTCTATAAGGCATCCAGAATCTCTACTATTTAAAAAAAAAATCACACTGTAAATTATTTAGAGGAGCGCTGAAACAATTGCTCTCCATCGACAAAATAAACATGTCTACGGTTGCAAAAATAAATTCTATCAGGTCTCACTAGCGACTGCATGTACACATTGGTTCGTGAGAACCCTCAATTTCATACATATAAGGTCAAGGATCACAGATGGAGGCTCGGTCTTGGGGTCAGCCTCGGAATTCCAGGGGAATAGCATTATAGATATTGACCTCACGTTTTAAAATGGTTATTAATCCAGTACTTTAGTTGATGCTATTATGACATGGTAGTGCTAAATATACACTTGTATTCCATATACATCTATCTATGAATCAGTAAAATATATCCTATGCAGTGGTGGCTCGCCAAGGGAGTGCTGCAGAACGGTGAGACGGGGGAGGGGCAGGTTGGGCGGTAGTGGACTCGGACATATACGACGGACAGGAGTAAGGTAAGTAATTAAATAAATACAACTATTTACCTTGTGCTCGCTGCTAATACCATAAACATAAAAATCTAAATATCACAAAGATAAAAAGAGAGATAAAAGGAATTACACAAACTATTATGGCTGTATAAAAACCCAATTAAACCTATAAGGACACAGTATAGGTTTAATTCATACAACTGGTATTTACATGATAAGACAACGTACACAATCATGTATTCAGGACAATGTTCATATACAGTGCACATTAAAAAAATAGACCCGACAACAGTAACAATGGCAGGATTGGCAAGTATCTTTCCCCAACTCCGGGCAAAATGCCACCCCCAAACCTATACTAGCAATCCTTCCGGACCGCCCACCAGTCAGGGGCTTCTTTGTTCAGACTGCACCTCCCCTTTTGTGTCTTGGCTGCAAGCAGTCAATCAATAACAATTTTTATTCCAAGGCATTATAGTGTCCACAAAAGCATTTACGCAATACAAGGCAAATTATAGAATAAATCTTAAGTCATGTCAGATAGAGACTGCATAAAATACACAATGAAACAGTACAGTATAATAGCAGCAATGTGTTAAAACAACATAGTCAAAGGTGCTCTTATGGCAGATTTTATAAAGGACCCAATGTGGTAAATAGCTTCATCATTAATTAAAAGTAGTAGGAATCTAAAAGCGGGTCAGCATTGGTTAATATTGCAACAGTATTTTTATGAGTTAAAAAATGTCTTGCGTACAGCAAACAAAATATACAAAAAAGATCAACTGAAGCAATGATTGTCCATAGGAGTCCTCAGAAGGACAAGGCAGGGAAACAAGGTTATATGTAAAACCCACAGGGAAGCACAGCAAGTATTTAACAGTATCAGATCTGAAGCGAAATAGTGAGAGGCGATCCATTGACTGTGGGTACACCAAATATAATGAGTAGTACAATGCAAATCTTCTGAATCGAAGTATCTGGTCGTAGTGGGCAGATATCTTAACCTCCCTGAGGCAGAAATAGGAACAGACAGAGCCTTTCAAAGAAATCTGTTTTCTTCTTGTTGAATAGCCATACAGCAAGCAACTCCCCATACCTCAGCAGCATACATGGTAATTGACAAACATTGGGATTCATATATTTGTCATAGTGGAGCAAAAAAGCTGCGTCTCAAAAGGTTGGGGAATGCTGCAGAAGGATTCATTAGCCATGGAAAACGTCCAAGTGTGGTGTGTGATATTAGGGAGCCAGGACCCATGGGCAGAGAAGCAGATGCCTAAATAAGGGAAAGGATTTATTAAGGTCAATAGATTGATGCAGGCAATCAAAACACATCCCTGCCGTTGTAGGGTCAACATCTCTTCCCTGATACCCTTTACCCTTGTAAGTGGATTGGCTCTGGAAACTCCTTCCTTGGGCTGGTATTTGGGGAACTTTTGAGGATTCAATTTTATTTTTATCTTGGTTACCCAGGTCTTTCTCCTGGTGCAAACCCACTCATCATCTATCTCACCCAGTTCCCTGGGATCGGATAACTTAGAGTCTGCTAGATTCTGGTGTAACTTCTCTATGGGGTAGTTGGGCAATATGTGCTCTATCATGAACAAATTGTACAGTCCCTCATTGGTACTTAACATCTTACCCTGTAAATAGCCTGCTAGTGCCTTGCAGACATGTCAACAGAGTCCACCCAAACTTCATCCTATACTGCGCATGGGTCAGACCAAACTTTTTGATCAAACTCTGCTTCATGTGGGAATATGATTCAGACTCCGCTCTCTCTTGGGCCAATAGCCTATCTCTCCCATTACTTGGATAAACTCCCAATAGAGTGAGCCCCAGTACTGAGAACTCACCCTCTTCATCTTGAGGGCCATTTCAACAGCTGCCAGCTATTTCTCCATGTCATCCTCCTCTTGGTATTTGGGGACAATCCTGTTGGGCAGTCTTGGGTCAAACTTACCACCCACATACTCTTCTGTTTCATTTCCGCTACCACCATCATCCTGTCTTCCACCCCTTGTGGAGCTCTTATTCTCAATGGCCCACTTCACCTTGAGAGGTTTCAACTTGCCAGTCTTTGGAGCTATATAAGCCAGCTGTGCCTCAAACTCTCTTTCCCTAGCAGACAGTTCTGACTCATTTTTTATGAGCCTCTTCCCCGCTAGCTCCAGCCAATGCCCTGGTTACTTGGTGTGTGTCACGGTCACCATAATAGCCTCAGGGTTGTGTTGATCCTCAAAGGGATCCCCCTCTCGACAGCCCCAAGTCTGGATATATATATCAACTCGGACTAGTGGGATGGTCAAGCGGGGGAAGGAAAGGATAGGAACTGCAGGGAGGGAGATCTGAGAAAGACAAAATAAAAACAATTACTACTGCATCCCCCTAAGTATTAGTCTAATGTTTGATAGGGTAACATATGGCCTAAAAGACTCTAAGCAAGAGATACCTGTAAAGGAAAAGAAGCTGCCTTACAACAGGAGAGAGGAGAGGGTGCATTCAGGATACCCACATGTTTACAATCCTAGAGAAAGAATAACATACATTTAGAAGTACAATTACCTCTATGGGCAACAGCCAGGACCGGACTGGGAACAAAAAAGTGCTCAGGGAGGGGGTGGGGGGGTGTTTGGGGGTTCGGCCGAGCTCTTTGCCGGGGCCGGGCCGGTTTAGCTGCAAAAACGGTCATGTAACAAAAATGGCCCCCACACTTGCGGCACACCAGGGGATTGCCCGGTGCCCGCAACGGCCAGTCCGGCCCTTGCAACAGTCATGCACATATGGAGAGTGGTGTACCTCCAGTGAATATCACCTACCCTTAGAAAAGGGAGGATGTGACTCAACAGTGTTTGACTGATCTTTCCTGTACACCCCCTACTGAACTCCCTTGCAAGAAACGTATAGAATAAAAAGCCACAGTTAATGGTATGGATATAGCATATTCGTGGTTTTTCCTAAAAGTCCTTCATGTACTGGAGGCAGGACACACCCTCCCGTCTATTGATGAAAGACCAGCGGGAACAATCCCAAAGAACCCAATATGTTCTTAGTACACATGAAGCAATAATCAAAAGGTGCAAGTTCTAATATTCCAGTAACAAATAGAACTGGAAAAAACAATGCACTTTCAGAAACCAACGAGAGCCATACAGGGCCAATTTGTCAGTATTGCCCGTAATAATTGTTGAGTAAGTTCCCACTCCTTAATCCAAGATGGGGAGAGCAATACCTGGATGATATTTGCCTTTGTATGAGTCAACGTATGTAAAGTATTCAAATCAAATACCTCCTCCACATGAGTCTAAAACCAGAGCAATAATAGATCCGCTAATGGAGGAGATTAGTTTGCATGTAGTAACTCTTCCCAACAGAGTTACCGCGAACGGCTGTGGTGAGTGAAACAAAATCATCAAAGTGTTTTCTCCCACATGAGATTGTGCAAGGAACACGTCTCACCAAGTGGAGAAACCAACAGAAATGCTTCAGTCTTTAACACAAAGCAAAACCGCTTCAGGGTGAATCAAGATTGGTGAGAGGGGCACCCTTACCTGACTGTATTCTCCTCACGAACGAGCTCTGCCGGAATCCACAAAACAGCTCCGTGAATGCGTTTTCCGGTTAAATTCCCTGTGCCTGATGGCGCGCTCACCCCGGTGTGCTAAGTCAGAAACGCAAAGGTTGCTGGGAAGACACGCATTACAGCCCTTCTGTGCACACACTACAGCTTTGCTGCGAGCTGTCAGTGCACACCGCTACGATGCGCCCGACAATGTGTGAAAAGGTGTTCATCTTCCTCGTTACTGATGTCTAGGTTGTCCTCCTCCCCCTGTCCTTCTATCTCTAGAGCATTCTAGCTGAGCTTCTGCCCAGGCCAAAATAGCCTTTATTAGCACTGCCTTCTTTGAATTGGGGGGTGCTGGTAATCCCTAGCTCCACAAAGATCCCTAAGCTCTGAGACTTGGAGAGTGGATAGGCTAGTTAAATGAAGCTCCAAGGTATCCCTTGGATTTAGAGGAAAACTTTTTTAAAATTAAGGTCATAGTAATTTAGAAAAAAATAAAAGTGAATCAATCATTATTAGTCCAAATTAAAAATGAAAAGCAATTTAAACACTAGGTCAATTTAGAGTCCTTGTAATTGTCCAACTTAGTATTCAGACAAAATATAGAATAAAGATCTAGGAGCAGAAATATCTAGTTTAAAATATTGGGATGCTCAAATATCATGTGCAAAAATATTGTTGACAAGAATATAGATTTTATAGTAAGTAATATTGATATTAGAAATTGTATGTTAATAACAATGTCAAAAAAATCGATGTTAATATCGTTTACAAAACATATTGTTGGTAATAGTATTGTTTTTTAATTAATCTTATATATTTTGGTATATCTTTTATTTGCATATTTTATACATTTTTTGTATAATTGTTAATGTTTTTAATAGAGTTTATAATTTTTTTGTTGTTTTAAAATTTAATTTAATAGTTTATTTGTATTTTTAGTGCTGTAGCGGGTTGTGGGGTTTATGGGGTACAGGGCGGGAAGTAAGTTACTTATATTGTATCATTAATTAATATTACATATTTAATTGACAAATTTTTTTTGATAATCAACTTTATTGATTTTGTAATAACAAAAACAAAGAAATTCATTGGTAGCAGATCAGTCATTATGATTGAAGAAATGACATTGCATGCGTTCGACAGAGGATACAGTTGGCTCAGCTGGAGCAGATGTGACACTCCCACCACACAGTAGACAGATAAGATCACTCAAACTCTCACACAGGTAGCAAGTTGAATCATTTACCCCACACTTTATTGAATAGTTTGGGGCACCCCCTAACCTTGAAGAAGGCCTCTTCCTGCGCTCCACACCAATACACCCCCTGCTCCATTTCCGCACGGTGGGTGCTGTAGCCTGAGACCAGAGCGCAGCTATATCCCTTTTTGCCACCACCACAGCCGTGCCCAGGAAACGTTTATCCGCCCTGGAGCCATCCAGGCCAGCAAACACTCCCAACAGCAAGCGCTTCGGGTCATGGGGAACCTCCCATCCCAGGGCCTGTGTAAGCTTGCGTTCCACCCCTCTCCAGAACGGTGCCAAGGCCGAGCACTGCCATACAAAGTGATAGAAATCTGCTGGGGCAGAGTCGCAGCGCGGGCAGGTCGGGGAGGGTCACATACGTGCCTGGTAAAGACGTGCCGGAGTGAGTTTTGCTGCATGGAGGTAATAAAGATGGACTAGGCATAACTTGGCGGATGTTGTCAAGGTTTTAGGAGCCATAAGGGCGTCCCGCCAGTCCGCCTCCTCCACCCCTCCCAGAGAGCCCGGGGCCAGCCTAGGGACGCCAGACTGTTGTTTACCAGTGACCGGTATCTCCAGGAGACCCCCCCCCCTACCCAGGTTCCCCATCATCACCTGGGCCTCCAAGGGGCTGAGACAATGAATTATTTTAATTGTGTAATACTTTTTCTAAACTACGTGAAGTTTTAGGTGTGGGTTCTGGGGTTTGTAGGGATATAGGATGGGATGTATTTAAATCATTATTATTTAATAATAATTTTGTGTTTTTAATAATTCAATTTATAATTATGTAAATTGTGAAATTCATTTAATTTTGTAAATATTTTCTTTGTGTGGGCTGTGGTTTATGAAGGGGTAATTGTTGTGAAGGAAATTAATGCCAATAACTAATAATTCATGTTAGTTATTAATAAGTTATATATCAGGTGCAGGTAGTTAATTTATTATTATTTAATTGTTATTAATTGTTTAATTGATTATGCAATTAAGATTTTTTTAAATGATGAATTACTTGCGCAGTGTTGAGTTTGTAGGGATAATGGGTGGGAAGTTAATTAAATATAATATTTTATTATTATTTTATTACTATTAATTGTTTGATAATTAATTATGTTAAATGTGTGATTATCATTTTAAGATGTGTATTTTTAGATGTATAGTTAGGGCTTCAGGTTTTCGAGACTCAGCGCTGAACTGGCTTACCTCCTTTTTGAGAGATAGATCTCTATCAGTAAGGCTACTCCCTTTCTCTTCAATAGAGGTACAACTGAATTGTCAGGTTCCTCAAGGTTCTTCGCTGTCTCCCCACCTCTTTAACATCTATATTCGCCGCTTGATTAATGCCCTCAAAAATAAGGAAATCAACATCTTTAACTATGCGGACGACATGCAACTGCTATTCACGATTAATGATGGCCCCACGTCTCGACAGCAATTTCAGGACACTATGCTGTTCATCCCAGATTAGGATGAACTGCAGCCATCTGAAGTTGAACTCTGATAAAACTGAGATAATCATCACAAAAAGTAAGATGGATCATTGGACCCCCTCATTCTGGCCTAGTGAGATGGGTTCCCCTCTCCACCGAAAAAAGCAGTAAAAAGCTTGGGCGTTATTATCGATGAGGAGCTATCCTTCAAGCAGCAGGTAGGAGCAGTGACCTCAGCTAGCTTCTGCCAGCTCCAACGCATAAAAAAGATAGAAAAATTCTCCCTAGGGAGGCTTTGACCTAAGTAATTACAGCTTTAGTCATGTCTAGAATTGACTGCGCCAACTCACACCTGGGTCTTCCCAAAGTCCTCTGGCGTAGGCTCCAGCTAATCTAGTCAGACAAAAAAAATGTTTAAAGCATGTTGTATGGTCTTTAAGGCCCTCTATTGGAATTACCCTGCATTTGTGAAATCTCAGATCATAAAATGCTGCCCACTAGAGCACTAAGATCTAGCTACCTTCACTATCTGGTGAATCCCTCATACAGATTGGAGGGCGAATGTTCACTGTTATTGCCCCACGAGCATGGAATAGCCTGCCCCTGGACCTCAGGTCCACTTCTGATCTTGTTAGATTTAGGAAACTCCTGAAGACATGGCTTTTCAGACAGGCTTACCAATAAGTGGGGATTAAGGCCAATCAGCTACCTAGTGCCAAGAGACCGTCTGGTGAACGTGCGCTTTCGAAATGAACAGTAACATAATATAACATAACATAACATATTGTGTAAGAAGTTACTTATGTAATAATAAACATAAAAATAGATATTTATTGTCTAAAAAAATTGTTATCTATTATGTTGTGTGTTAATTGTGTAATGCTTTTTATTTATAAATCACATTATATTTGTTGGTTGTTATGATTGTGAAAACATAGAGTGGCATTTGAATTATTATCATTATTATTATTATTTGTTTTAATTTAAAACATTTATTAACCCCTATCGTGCTCCCGTCAGCCGTTGGCCGACGGGAGCACTCCCTCCCCAGTGCTGCCGTCGGCCAACGGCCGATGAAGCCCCACCCACCCTTTAGAACGCCCGCACCGCGGCGGCAGAACCGCCGCGGTTAAGGCGTTAAATATTGTAAAATATATGTCTTTTTTTATTTTTTGAAAAAAGTATATGTATGTATTATATTTGAATATTTATATTTGCTGGTATTTAATGTAGCTGTTCAAATTTTTTATTTGTTTGAAGTGAACTACTCTCTCTCTCTACTGTAGCACAGACTGGAGAGGGAAGAGTACATTTTACCCCTCCTGAGGCCAACCCTTTCTCTACTGTTGCACAGATTGGAGTGGGAATAATAAGTTGTACCCCTCCATAATTCAACACTTTCCCTACTGTTGCTCAGACTGGAGTGCGAATAGTAAATTGTACCTCGTCTGAGTCCAACACTTACCCTACTGTTGCACAGACTGGAGTGGAAATAGTACATTTTAGCCCTCCTGCATCCAACAATTTCCCTACTGTTGCCGAGATTGGAGTGAAAATAGTATATGTGTTATTCTTACAAGGTTATAGTTTTGTTTATATTGTTTAAATGCATTTTATAATGTTTCTTTGTATTTAATATTATATTATTTTTATTTATTAATGTTTGTGATATGTAATATATTTTTTGTAAAACGATTTTTTTATATTTACATTTTATGTATAATTAATTGATATGTTCTTTAGATTTATTTCCAGTTTTCTTGTTACAGTTTCCAATGTATTGTGCATATGTATATATATATTCACTTAAAAAAACAAAAGTTACAAGGACAATATAGTTAGGAAATAGAATTTAAAAATTCCTTAGAAATTCACTGAAAAAAAACAAAGGTTAGAGGGATGTTATAGTTAGGCTCAGATTGCACCTGTACCAAACCATATAATTCAGGAGTTATAGCTACCTGAGCTAACTATAGCTTATGCCCACACAATGCAAACTTGTGACCTCACATATATATCACTCATGACATGGTCAGTGACATCACTCATGACATCTCAAATAATATCACTGATGACATTATCAAGTGAGTGAAAGCTTTTTTTTTAGAGTTTATGGGTGTTAAATATATATACTAGCCTATTGTGAAAGATGGATTAGTATCTATCGCACTTGGTGCACTGTCCAAGTTACTGGAAACTGGGTGATTCGGGACTGTGTGCCCCCGTGTTTCCACTTACAGCTTTTGTATGTTTCTGGCGCCAACGCCTGTGCACGTCCTGGTTGTAAAGCAGATACCTTTAAATTTGCATTGGTGATGGCTGAGTGATCTCTCCCGATAGCCGTGTTTGCCTCTCAGCGCGGCAGGAGCCGCAGGGCGTTGCCGAGTGCGGTGAGCCGCGGGCTGTCCTCCTCTGCGGTGGGAGCAGGCCAAGCGATTTCTCCCACGAGCTGCGGGTGCTTGCAGGAGCCGCGAGTGCCTTCTAACGTGGCAGGAGCCGCAGGGCTTTTCTTTGTTTAGTGCGGCGGAAACTGTGACCACCTATTGCGACAGAACCTGAGGGGAGCTGTGGACGTACACCCGCTGCATTCCCGCCGCCCACCTCCGCACCTTCAAGATCTTACGGTGTGGCCGCTGAGTGGCGAGCGGGACCACATTATCCAGAATACCGGGCGGCCTGCTGCATGCTCAGCACCGCGCTACGAGGCACATGACTACGTCTCGCGAAGCTCGGGTCGTCTACGGCCGGATAAGGCAGGGCTGGGCCAGTTCTTTAAACACTACACTGCCGGGTAAGCCTTTCATCATTCTGCCTATTCTGTCCTTGATAGCTCTTGATAGCTCTTGATACACTCTGTGGACATGGAGGGTCGGCGTTGCCTATCACCTGCTCCTGTTGGGGGCGGACCAACTGGGACTCTTGATGACTTTTTTACTAGAGCAGCTGGAGTCGTGGGAAGAGAAATTGCCCTGACAGAAAAGCGTTTGTCTATTGAACTTTTGAATGCCAAACGCTTCTCTATAGGTAGTCTGTTAAACACCGTTTCACCAGTCAACAACGCACCTACTACCCTACTCTCGTGTAGCCCCATTGACTTGGAAAAACTTGATCTACAATTTGACTACCTCTCTGGGGGCGATGCAGCTCCTCCCTTGAATGTTTCTTTTAGTAGTAACGTTTCGTCAGAGGGTTTTTACCCAATTGAACCTAGGAAAAGCCTTCAGCCGCCAGATACTTCATCGGTTCTGGAAAATATTTCATCATGTTCGAAACTAAAAGGGAAAAGGAAGAGGATAGGGGGAAGTCATGTAGGCAGAAAACCGAAGGTTTCAAGATTTTCAAACTGTTTGAGTATAACTTCTTTGAAAAAACCTAGTAATATCTCAAAAAAACCGAAAAAATCCTCCAAAATCCCCCTAGCCCCTAATGCTCACATTAAACAGACGGAAAGTACAATTACAGATTCCAAGGAGGAGGAAAAGCCAGTGTTATCTTTTAACAACCTGACGCACTTGTTGCGCTCATTTACTCTACCCCTGATTGAGAGGTTGAAAACTATTAATAGGAAGATCGATGCCCTAAGTGAACTAGCTAACGACAACACACGCAGGCTACACACACTAACACTACCTAAGTCTGTTCCTGATAAGGGGAATATGCCTAGTACTACCTTAGAGCCCAAAGCATCTTCATTAAGTTCCATAAATAAGATACGCACAGGTTGCAAAAGTAACGCTCCTCAAAGTTTGCTTCCACCAGCAAGTAAACCCCAAGATCTTAACTCACCTACCACATATTCATCAGATATATGCAAAAATAAGGATAGGGGGAAGGAAACTACCGAACCAAAAGTTACGACTTCCTTGCCAGTAATTAATCTCCCGCCACAATCTGGTGCTAGTGAACGTCCCTGTTTTGAATGAGGGCACGAGGGAGAACTTTGGCCAACTAAAAAACAAGGCAGTTCACTGGATCACTAATAACACATCTGAGGGCAATAATATCTGGCGGGATATTATCAGGGTCCGTAGAGTTTCCTGGATAGGGAGTGCGAAAAAGAATAAAGTTGGGGACTGTATTGTCCTGAATTCTAATAGACCTGACCCTGTCAGACGTATACTGAGTGAGGTGCTGTTCAATGCTTAGTTACAAAGGAGGGGCATTGAGATTCTCCCACTAGAATATTTTTATAGGGAGTTGAACAGATGCAATTCTAGTGGAGGAAACAATCAGAGTTATAACAGGTACGCGCAAAAATCAACTAGACAGGGATGGGAATATCCCAAAATCTACTCACGTCAACAACATAGAGGAGTGGATGGGCAAACCTCCTGCTTTGAAGGGGATAATCGCTACTCGGCCTTGAGGGGACTAGAGGGAGTCGACTGACGACGAACCATTGAAGACAGGGAGGTTACAAGAATGGGTTTAGAAACAGCGGCAGTGAAAGATAAGGTACAGAGTGAGTGTGAATCGTATAGGGAAAAACCCTTGATGGAGCATTTGGAGGCTCCTCCTCAGACAAGGTCAGAACATCTAGTGGTAAATAGCGAGGACGACTGTTCATCAGATAATCTGCCTAAAGACGCAACGGGAGCACCCCTACAGAAAGGAACTAGGGTTGCCTTCTGGAACATTGCAGGACTTCGCTCGAAGTTAAACAATCCTAACTGGTCTGATTTTATTAAAGACATAGACATTCTCTGCCTCCAGGAGACCTGGTCCCGCGAAGCAATTCACATCAATGGCTTTAGAACATTCTATGTACCAGCAAGCCCTTCTAGACATGGGAGGTGTAAAGGTGGACTAATTGTCTATGTTTCAAACCTGTTAAAGGCATCCTCTTTTAAATCAGTGGGCTCATCTAGCGAGTATCAAATTGTTGCAATTCAGGTGACCGATAAGGTAGAGGTAATAATCATCAACTTGTACAATAATATCGAAGAGAGGCTGGTAAACAATATGATAAACACCCTTAACAAGGAAATTAGAATGTTGATGGACAACACAGCGAGGGATTCTATCTTGATTTGGGGAGGCGACTTTAACCACCATCTTTGTAAGCAGTATCAGAGCGGATGTGGGGACCATGAAATATATAAGTCGGAGAACCAACCCCATTTTGAGCACAATAATGGGGGAGACGCCTTTAATGACATGATGGCTTCATACGATTTGGGCTTTGTCAACTTGCTATGTAGCCTCCCGGTAGAATTTAGCCCCACATACGTGGGGAGAGGGCACAGTACACTGATAGACTTTGTGACTATTACCAATTCTCACTCTAGTTGTTTAACTGACTTTGATACATACACTATAGGCCTGAGTGATCATCTTCCTCTCTGTTTTGGATTACAGCTCCCTGTTAACAAAGATTGTTCCACGATTGAAAGATTGGTCTGGACAAACAATTGCATTCTAAATAGACAAAACGGGTATGCCCTTAGGTGGTCATCGACTAATCCAGAGATAACTAATAGTAAAATAATTAAACAAGCACTTGTACCTATCACCAGATGTCTTCAGGATGAGGTCGTATATACAGAGGTGTTGGATTGCTTTTATGATATTACTAGAATTATTAAAGTGAACCTTACACGCCCGGCTAGAAACAGGAAACCGGCTAAAAAAGGGTGGTTTGATTCAACATGCTCGAAAACTCATGTACAACTCAAGAGAGCACTGAGCAAAATCCCAAGAAATCAGGCAGAAATAACCCAGTGCAGGCGCGATTATAATCTAGCAAGAAAAGCCCGGAAACGTAATATAAAAAACGAAGCATGGGTAAATTTACATGAGGCTTCATTGAAAATGGATAGTTGTGCCTTTTGGGCAGCAGTCAAGGCCCCGTTCTTTAATCCAGGAGACAATGCAAGATTGGAAGTGGCAATAGCAGAAGATTCCTGGATAGACTTTTTTGCAGAAGTTTATAATCCGGGTGGTGTGTACAAATTGGCTGTTATTGGGGAAAAATCATTGGGGCCTGGAGAGGCCGGTTTTGTACCAATCTACTTACAGGTATCCGTAATTGAAATCCAAGATGCCATTGCCCAGAGCAGGGGTAATAAAGCACCGGGTGCTGATGGCATCCCCATTGACCTATTTAAACACCAGCCCGAGTTATGGTCCCCGTTACTTAAGCGAGTCCTAGATGCTAGCTGCGAATTGGGATTTATTGATACCTGGTCGGAATCTATAATTATTCCTATATTTAAAAAAGGCGACCGGGAAAATCCTGCCTGTTATCGCCCCATATCCCTCCTGGACTCTTTCATAAAAGTTACTGGGAGGGTAGTTTTAAATCGTTTACAACAATGGGCGGATGATGCAAAAATGTTATCCCCTGTCCAATATGGGTTTATGGAGGGTCGTGGTACCGTAGAACAGGTATTAAATTTCTCTATGCTTCTAGGAAAATACACTCAAGCTAAGGAGGGCAAGCTTTACACCGTGTTCGTCGATCTAAGCGCGGCGTTCGATTGTGTAATACATGACCACTTATGGGAGATCCTGAGGGATTTAAAGGTGGAAGAAGTGATAATTTCCTTTTTAAGACAACTCTATGCCGGGGCTAGGGCTAAAGTGAGGTTCGGCACAAAAGGAGAATGCACCAAGCCTTTCCTTGTAAAGAGGGGAATGAGGCAAGGGTGCGTACTGGCCCCTTTTCTTTTTAATCTGTACACAAACGACTTAGAAAAAGAATTGGTGGCTACAGTACGCGACTCCCCCCAGGTTAACCACCAACAACTTGCGTCCCTCTTATATGCGGATGATGCCGTGATTATGTCACAGACCCAAATAGGATTACAAGCGGCCTTGGATACTTATCTAACTTTTATGAATAGTAGGGGCCTAAATCTTAACATATCCAAAACATTTGTAATGACGTGTGGTAGATCTGGGAATAAAGATTGTCGTTTGTTTGCTGGGAAAGAAAAAATTGCAACCACCAAATCTTTCTCTTATTTGGGCATTGTACTCGAAGAAACTGGGTCTTGGGGGTCCGCCATCAGAAATAGGACCATGATGTTTAAGAGAGCTACTGCGGCACTTATGTCATTTACAAAAAAGATGGGAAAGAGACCTCCAGAAATTTTGCTTAAAATTTACCAGGCAAAGTGCATCAGCACAGCTACATATAGAGCAGGTATTTGGGGCATCGAAAAGTGCAACGAAATACAAAAGGTAGAGAACGTGTTTCTAAGATTTATCCTGGCCATCCCTGCAAGCTCCCCTGTATTTAATTGTCATGCTGAGTTGGGGATTCGATACATTAGTGACCTGATCAGTATGCAACCTGTTTTGCTTTGGCACCGAATTTGGACTACCCCTGACCTTTTGCTAAATAGAGACATTATTAAGGACTGCATGAGCCTGGAAAAGGCCAGCAAGATAACTTGGCTGATGTATATTCTTAAATTTACCATGGATCTAGGAAGACCAGAGTTCTACCTTCAACCTGACTCATTGCTTGAGATCTCTAGAAAAGATCTGAAGCAGTTGTGTTGGTATCATGTTGAATCCCTGAGACTTGGTGTGGAAATGAATAAAAAACTTGTAATACAGCACCAATTCACCCTAGTCACATTTAGTATTCAGCCCTACTTAATATGGTGCTTGGAAGCTTTTGACCGTTATCTGCTGACAAGATTCAGGTTCGATATATTCTTTCGTCTAATTTCATTCCCTAAAATAAATGACTGGGGAAGAAACTTGTGCAAATGCCATGTGACAATCTGTCTACCCAATCTACGTTGCATGCAATATGTTTTTGTAAATTTTATACATTGGAAAGGTCCCGTTGGATCAAACCTTTTTTAACAAAATGTGGTATTTGGAGGCAATGTCAGACAGATTAGATCTCCCAAAGATAATGGAAGAGAAAGCACAGACACTAGGACAGGAAATAAGCTCGGTAGAGATAGAGATAGAGTCCTTAAAAGATAACAAAGCACCTGGTCCAGATGGATACACAGCAGTTTTCTTCAAAACCTTTTTAACACACCTGAAACCCACCATGAAAAAGGTGTTCAACTACTGCGCAGAGGAGGGAATGGTCTCCCAAACCATGTTTGAGGCGAATATAATCAAAATCCCAAAGGAGGGCAAGGATGCAATATTACCTAAAAACTACAGACCCATATCCCTAATCAATGTGGACTGCAAAATATATGGTAAACTCCTGGCCTCAAGATTAAACCCTATACTACCAGGGCTAATAAGTAACTCACAGGTGGAATTCATAAAGACCAGTATGTCACACGATAACACCAGACTCCTATGCCACATTCTTGAATGTACCTCCAAAACAGATGAACCAGCAGTGGCGATCAAACTTGATTCAGAGAAAGCATTTGACAGGGTATCTTGGGACTTCCTAGAGCTGTGTATGCAAGCTTTTAACCTCGGGGACACATACACATGTAAGGTAATGGCATTGTAAAGGAACCCAGGGCACGCATTGTAGTGAATGGGTAGGTCTCCGACGCATTTGATCTACGGCGTGGAACGAGACAGGGCTGCCTTCTGTCCCCGTCGTTGTTACTGGTGGCCTTGGAACCCCTGATTAGGGACATCAGGGCGAGTAGGGAAGTGACGGGGATCAGCATCAACGAAGTGGAGGTCAAATTAGCTGGATATGCGGACAACATCCTCATAGTGACTGAGCAACCTGGGACCTCCATTGCGGCCCTCATAGAAATTATAGGAACGTACTCAAGCCACTCAGGTTACAAACTCAACAAGGACAAGTCTGAATGTAAACCACTAAACATCCACACTACTAAAGACATGATGGGAGGATCAGGCCTGCCGTGGCAAACGGGATTCATCAAATACCTTGGGGTACACTTTGGCAATGACCTTAAATTCATGCTAGATAAAAATGAGGAGACACTGCTAGAGAAAATAAAGTCACTTCTAGAATCCTGGTCCCCCAAATTTATAACATGGTGGGGTAGAATAGAAACAGTCAAGATGATGATCACCCCAATGGTTAACTATCTGCTGAGCATTCTACCACTCCTACTCACTGACGACTTCCACTGCAAGTTAGACAAGATCATTATTACATTTCTATGGAAAGACAAGACTAGACAAAAAACTGGGTGAACTAAACCTAGCAAACTACAGAACCTTCCAAACAGCATTCCTGGCAAAACAAGGAGCCTACTGGCTGTCACCCCTCCAGGGGTACACACCGGTATGGCTAATAGTTGAGCGCGCAATCCTAAACAACCTGGAACCACTGGTACTTCTGACAGCTAATAAACACACACACGCCTCCAATCCAATACTCAGAAACACAAAAATAGCACTGCTCAAAATAGATGGGAAAATGGAGCACAGTATAAAAAACTCGAAGTGGGAATCCTTATGGGCAAACACCAAGATTAAATACAGGGGGAGAACCCTTTCCATAGAGACATGGAAGTCAATAGGTATCTTAGTTAGAAGAGGGTGGCTGGCACGTCTCATTCTCCTCGCTAAAAGAGAAATATAAATTACCCAACATCGAACTATACAACTTCCTAAAGATCAGAACAGCATTGACCAAAGCAAAGTTAGATACACACAACCCATCAATAGCACAATACATGATGGATCTCAACAGAGTAGTGCACCAAGTATCGCACATATACAAGCTACTACGCCCTAGCGCAACCAAAATTAATGACAAACCAGCTGACTACTCGGCAAAACAACTTGGCACTGCAATTAGCGAGCGCGAACTCACCTCCTCTGGGCCTCCCGCTCAAGAAACAAAATATCCCAGTACTAGCCCAGACAAAATTCTAGCTACTACACAAGACCCACTGGACCCCGGCTCGCCTTGCAGCAATGGGCCTCAGGGATAACGACCTGTGCTGGAACTGCAACAAAGAAAAGGGGGACTTAGCACACCTAATTTTTTATTACCCAAAAATAAAAAAGTTCAGGGAGGAAAAATTCACGTCATAAAAGAAGCGATGGGATGCACACTAAAGCCAGAATTCTCTACCATTACCACCATGTTCATGACCGCAGAACTTGATTCACAACACGACAGGGACCTTTTAGATCTCCTACTGACAGCGGCAGTAAAAATAATACTGTCCAAATGGAAAGACATTCAAAGGATGGCTTAACTGGGTGACGTATCTCAGAGGCACAGACAGTACAGCCCTGCGGAACTCACCATGGAAGCCAGAAACCAGAGGAATGTGGGCATCACTGGACAAGTTCCTGGACATCTACAACTCCACATGAACTCATCCAGAGCAGAACGCTTTACCACGAGCATACCCCCATATCCCTAGAACAGAACCACGACTGAAATAATCTTCTTGTATACTATCTCTTCCTCTCTCTCTTTATCTTTATTTGCTATCTTTCTCCTTCACCTTCACTCTTATACTCTTAGCAAGACAGTAGGAAAGGGGACAGCCAAACATGTATACCACTAACCTGATCCTGACAAACGCACCCAGTTTGGGCTGTTACCCAGTAATAATAAAGCGATGACAATTGTTTGTATACAAAAATTTTAATAAAATACTTTGAAATTAAAAAAAACACCTTTTCATGGCTGTTCAGTAAAGTGTCCTTTACCCCAGCTTCCATATTTTTATAAACTTGGACATTACTTCATTATGGAATTTTCTTTTTAAGACAGTTGTGGGCAACACATGCTAAGTCACCCAACTATTACCAAATGCTTACACTAAATAAACTAATCAACAGTAAAGGTTGCTTTGCTAAGGAGGAGGTGCATCGCACCACTGAGCAAGTCACAGAGGAAAAAATTAAATGATAATAACTCATTGGTATTATCATTTTATATTTCCCCTTTCTCAGCAGGGTAGGGGTGGGGCTGCTCTGCTCACAGAGCAGGGTGGGGAGGAGTGGTTTGCCCTCTCCTCATGTGCAGGACGATATGGCCGGCCATATCAGGCTGGTCATACTGTCATGCGCACTTTGCATGTTCTCCGTGCAGGGTGCATTACAGCCTGCATGGAGAACATGCTCAACCTCCCATTCTCTGGCTGAGTACCGATCCACGGAGCTCAGACCAATTACAATGCTGGTTTGCAGTGTTATGATCGGCTATCGGGAGGCTCGAAGCTGGGTGCTTCCTGCTTTCTGCCCTGAAAGCGGGCGAAGAGGGAGAGTAGGAGGCGGCAGCAAAGAGGTAAGTATCTATTCTATTTTTTGCTCCTCATGCCCTCCTCCTGCCTTCACACCTGCCCCTTGACCCAAATTCCTAGTGCCGTTACATACTAGCCACCACTGCTAATCAAACCAATTAGCCTTCTCAATGCTTTTTAACCCACGATTTCTCACTATGATGTCTTTTATCTTGTTACACACTCTAGATATATAGTGCAGCAAAAGGGGATGACATCTAATGCAGCTAAATTGAACCACAGATAAGGTGAATAACAAACAGCCTGTCTCAACGCCGCTTGCTCAGATTTGTGGTTGCTCTCAATGGTTGCGAGTTTCCGCAGTGTTGTATGCAGATCCCCCGGAGTTAATGGGCGAATTGAAGCTTTCACTATAACAGTGGTTTGGACTTGGGATTTATCTCCCTACTGAAAGTGACGTGTGAGAGTGAACTTCAACGATGTACTGCACTATTTAAAAATAATTGTTCGCGGGGGGGCGTGGCTTGCGCGCCGCTCTGAGATGGCGGTCGGCGCTTGAGCTCCGGGAGGACAGCGGTTGCCGGGACGTTTATGGGAGCAATATCGTCATCGCGTTGGTTACCGAACAGCGCAAAATAGATCGGAATGCGCCAGGATCGTGAAGGGATGCGCTGCTGTTACTGCGCATAGCGGGAGTCTTCGTTTTCGCTATTTCAAAGCTCCGCTCACTGGTTTTTCCTTGCGGCTGCCATTTTGTCTCCTGTGTGGCGGTGCTTGTGATTATTACCTCAGGTGAAGTGGCGCATTATCGGAGCTGCTGTTTCTACTGAAATGAGGTGACATTTCTGACTATATTAATATTTTCACTCTCAACTCTGCGCTTCTTATTGCTGGCAGCTATTTTTCATGTTGTTTTTTTCTGCTTCATGGCCCTCATATGTCCATCAGTGGACCTCCTGATGTTTACTTCTGTTTTTTTGGCATACCTTGAATTGATGTTCTGGTCAACCTGATTACGAGGTTACTGGATATCTGGAATTTTGTATTTTTCACTACTTGCGGAGTCCTTGCTGTGGTATTTTTTTGTTCTCACCAGTCGAGAATCAATTGCCATTTTGTGCTCTACTGCTTCAACCATTGGTCAACATTTGCTGCTCACACATTTGCTGTTAACAAGGTGCCCTTGACATTTGTCTTTTTTCTTCTTTTATTACACCTGTTCTATTCTCTCTCTGCGCATAGCTCCTCACTCACAGTGTTGGTGTTTTCAACGTGGGCTGTGCTTATGGCGGACACCATGGGCGTTCCTTCTACTACCCAAGACTCTAAAGGGGCTCTTAAGAGGTCCAAGCAGCACTCTCCTACTCCGGAATCTTCCCAGAAGGATTCTAATGCCACATTAGATACTATTTTGTCGCGTCTCAATGCGATTCATGATATCGCACAATCTACTAAAACTAATACTGACCTTTTACAAGTTGAGGTGACGGCTATCAGGAATGACTTTAAGGCATTATCTATTAGAGTCACTGCTGCGGAATCTCGCATTAGTGGTGTGGAAGATTCTATACACCACCACTCACGGTCTCTTCAACAAATGGATCGTTCAATGGCAGCTTTGAGGAGAGTCCTACGGAGCAGGAGGATCGTAACAGGAGAAGCAACCTACGAATTTTTGGTCTTCCTGAAGAAGCAGAGAAGTCAGCTTCTTCGATGATTGACTTTCTCTCTCAATGGCTTCCTTCTACCTTGCAAATTTCATTTCTGAGAGACTTTGAGATTGAGAGGGTTCATCGTGTCCCCTCCTTCAGGTCTAAATCTTCTACAAGCCCAAGAGCGGTAATCTTCAAACCATTGCCTGTACCATCTTTCCGGGCGCTTAGAGACCTGCAGGTGATTAGGCGCGGTATAAAATTAAAAATAACATAACATAACATAACATTGCGTCACCAACATTCGGAGCAAATTTTGGCTCATATGAGGAAGGTAAAATCTGTGACTTGGGAGGGCCATCGCATTTCTATTTCGCAAGACTTTGCGAGAGATACTGTGATTCGTAGAAAGGGTTTCCTCAACCTGCGGAAACGTTTGCTGGACATGAACATCCCTTTTTCGTTTGCTGGTCCTTCCAAATTTCGTATCACATTCAAGGGCCGCTATCGAATTTTTGATGAGCCTGCTGATCTGTCCTCTTTTCTTGATAATCAATCTGAATCACAGATGGATTCGTCGTCTGTTCCAGTTCCTTCTGGATCTTGATTCTTTTCATGTTCTTTCTGTGATTTTACATTTTTCCATCTGACATGTGTCACTGTTAGTGTTACATGTTGACTATGGTTCCCCCCCATAGTTTTCTGTAGTTGTTCAATAGTTTGCCGTTCATTTCGTCTTTCTTGTCCGTCTGGTTTTCCTCTCCGCGATGTATTACTATATTGGACTTTGTCGCTCTTTCTGCTTTTTTCTCTGATGATGCTCCTATTCCCTGGATGGTCTGTTTGCGTTCCGTTCATCCAGCCTTTGTCATTGGTCCTTTTGTCTACTTGTGTATTTAGTCTTTCTACTTTTTCTTTCTAGCTTTGTTTTTTCTTCAGAATAGGAATGTTTACTCCACCTCCTTTTACCTTTTAGTTAATATTTGTCTTTTCCTATTTCATATTAGTTTCTGCTTCGTTCGGCTCTCAGGTTCCTGTGCCGCAACATGTTTTTCTCTAGGCTTGTCTCTTTTGGTCGTTTTATTCTTCTTAGTCAGCATGTTCTCTTCCATTGTCTTCTATTCGTTCAATTCTGCGTTGTTTTGTTAATTTTCCTCCATTACTTCCATTCTTTCTGATACCTTTTGTTTCATTCATTTATGTCCTCAATATACGTTTCTCCACATACTTTGTTCATTATCTCTGTTGACCTCCTATTTCTTACTACTTTTGTTCCATATTGCTTTATGATGCTTTTCTATTATAATGTTTTTATTGCATTAATTCCGCACATTGCTATGTTTCTTATCTTGTTAATTAGTTATGCCATATATACGATGTTCAGTATTTATCTTCCCTTATCCTGCTTTGTGCTGTTTGGTTATTTTTTCCTTTTTATCTATGATGTTTCTTCTATAATATTTCTAAGACGTTAAGTTTACATATATTGTATGTATGCTAGACATATCTAATGTTTGTTTAATCCTTAGGGATACTTTGCTTAATTACTTTGTTGTTTGCATGCTTTTACTGCTTCTGCTTGCTTATAATATTTCTAAGACGTTAGGTTTACATATATTGTATGTATGCTAGACATATCTAATGTTTGTTTAATCCATAGGGATACTTTGCTTAATTACTTTGTTGTTTCCATGCTTTTACTACTTCTGCTTGCTCATAATTCTTCAGTAGGTTTTTTAACTTAATGTATGATGCACCATTATGCTTCTGGTTCTGTTTGGACTTAGAGGCTTCTTACAGTTTTTCTTTTTCTTCTATCCCGTTCTGAGTTCTTCCGTCACTCTGGCTTCTTTATCTTTTCTTATTGGCCTATTTCTTTCTTTTTTGGATGGTTTAGCGTTGCAACTTTTACTATTGTATGCGTCCCGGCATCCCTCTTGCTTCCCGCTTCCATGTCTCCCCAAGTATGAGTTTGGTCCTTTATAGACCTCCCCTGGTGGGTCTTTTTCTTTTTTACTTTCTATTCCTCTCTGGTTCCTCTATTCCTCCTTCTCTTTTCCTTTTCTCTCCCTTCCCCTTGTTTCTCTTTCTCTTCTTGGATCATCGAATACTCTTCTTCTTTCTCCCTTCTTACTTCTCTTCACGAACTTCTTGTTGGACTTCTCCTGTTGTGTTGTCTGTAATATGGCGTTGGTGGTCTTCTATTGTCGTTGGTTTCTCCTTTCTGCTATCTACGTATTATGAGTTATCCTTTCTGGTAGTAATATGCCGGGTTTGAATGTGTTGTCCCTTAATGTCAGAGGATTGAATCATCCGGTGAAAAGATCAAAAATTCTGGATTACTGTAAATCCTTATCTTCAGATTTGATACTTTTACAAGAAACGAAAGTTTCTTCCAAGGAGGCCCTGTTTTTGAAGAAAGATTGGGTTCTTGACGTTGTTTGTTCGGAGGCCTCGGGCAAAAAGAATGGTGTGATAACGTTACTTTCTAGGAATTCTGGTCTATCCGTGATCTCGACTGAACATGATTCGGAGGGCAGATGGTTACTATCCAAAGTCTCTGATGGTACGAATGATCTTTATGTTATGAATATCTATGCTCCAAACATTGATGACCCCTCATTTTGGCGAACAGTTACTAAAACACTAGCTGACACACCACATAACGGTAGTTTAATTGTGGGAGGTGACTTCAATTTACCAATGGATCCCTTGTTATATAGAAGTTCGGCGTTTAACTTCCGGCCTCCTAGAGCTCATAAGCAGATGACACACTTCCTTTACTCATCTTCAAGATATTTGGCGTCTTCATAATCCTACGGGTAGTGACTTTTCTTTCTTTTCTTCTCCCCATTCTAGTTTCTCTCGTATTGACTATCTTTTGGTCCATTCGTCTCTTGTGCAGTCTTCCTCTTGCCCGTACATACATCCTATTCTTGTCTCTGATCACGCGGCTGTTTCCTTTACTCTTTTGTCCTTTGCTCCTAAATCGCGTCCTCGTTCTTGGAAATTAAATACTGAGCTTTTGCATGATGAATCTCAAATTCTGGCTGTTTCCAAAGAAATTGATACCTTTTTTGCTGATAATGAAGGCTCCGTTTCCTCTCCAATAGTCTTGTGGGATGCTTTTAAATGCACTCTTCGTGGTCACATCATTAAGCGTATAGCGACAAGAAATACTGCCATCAAAAAGGAACTGGCTGACTTAGCGACTGAAATCAAAAAGCAAGAATCTCTCTATCACCACTCTAGGGACACCAAATGCTTACATACCATCAAGAATTTAAAGTATTCCTACAACACTATTGTTACTATGAGAGCTCATATAGGAGTACAAGCTCAGAAATCTAAATGGCTACTTTTAAAAAACCGAGCAGGCAAAATTTTGGCGGCTACGTTGAAGTTTCAGGAATCTTCTTTTCAATCCTCTCAGATTTCCTCTATTATTGATAGCTCTGGTATCAAACGATTTCAAACCACAGAAATTCTTGATGTATTCCGAGATTTTTACAGTAAGCTCTATACTCCCACTAATCAGGCATCTTTTTCCCAATGTCAAGAATTTTTGAAGACAATACCTATACAATCTGTCTCGGTGGAGGACAGTAGCAAATTGGGTGGCTCGATTACTACTGAGGAAATTATTGCCGCAATCAAAGCTACGCGGTCTGGGAAAGCTCCTGGTCCAGACGGTTTCCCCATTTTGTTTTATAAGACCTTGCTTCCTTCTGTTGTTCCTCGCCTTAAGTCAGTTTTTGAGGCCTTTCTTCAAGGAGGGTCGGTTTCGGGTTCAGCAGCTGACGCCACTATTGTGGTGATTCCAAAAGAGGGCAAGGATCATTCTGATCCCAAGAATTTTCGTCCTATTTCCCTTCTTAATATGGAGGCTAAGATTTTTGCCAAGATTCTGGCCAGGCGCTTGGAGTCTTATATTCCTAAGCTTGTCCACCCATCTCAGACGGGATTTGTCAAGGGCAGACTTGCTAGGGACAACATTCGTACCTTTTGTCATATTCTGGGTTCAGCGAAACGTTCTACCCTTCCGGCTGCAGCTTTGGCCCTTGACGCCGAAAAGGCCTTTGACAAGGTCTCTTGGCCTTTTTTGCGTGCTGTTCTATCTGCGCATAACGTTGGGGACTATTTTGTTAATATGGTTATGTCCCTCTATGCTCAACCTAGAGCCAACATTAGGGTAAATGGGGCTACGTCGTCTTTTTTTAACCTTTGCCAAGGCACCAGACAAGGTTGTCCTTTATCCCCGCTTTTGTTTCTATTATCCATCGACCCGCTCCTCAGATTGATTGATCTCCACCCAGGCATTAAAGGTTTTAAATTTGGCTCTCATTGTATGAAGACAGCGGCCTACGCGGACGATGTTCTTATTTTTTCTGATGACATAGTATTAGCCATTCCCGCCATTACTGACACCATCTCTCTTTTTTCTAAGGTTTCGGGGTATACCCTTAATAGAGACAAAACAGAGATGTTCCCCTTGAATGCTTATTGTTTCCAAGCGCATATGGGGTCTGCAGGTTTTAAGTGGCAATCTAAACAGCTCAAGTACTTAGGGATCTGGTTTTGTGGTACCCTTTATGATACTGTAGCGTATAATGAAGCCCAGACTATAACCAAAGTACGTCGTCTTTTAGACACCTGGTCTCCGAAACATATTTCGTGGTGGGGTCGTCTCCAAACTTTGAAAATGATGATAACACCTATCATTAATTTTGTATCTTCTATGCTCCCGGTGAAATTATCCTCTTCTTTTTTTCATGAGATGGATGTCATTACCTCTAAATTTCTCTGGAATGACAAGAGAGCTAGAATTGCTTACACGTTTTTGAGAAAGCCTTATGATATGGGGGGTTGTAATTTTCCTGAATGAGACAAATACCAAGATGCTTTTTTAGCCTCTCAAGGAGCTCTTTGGTTTTCTTTGGTTCCTGCTCATCTGCCTTCCTGGATGTTAATTGAACAGGAGCTTTCTGCCCCTTTCCAACCTTCTTCCTTTCTAACCACTTCTACTTTATCTATTCCGTTTTCTCGTTCGATCATTTTAGATACCATTGCAGCTGTCCGGTTGGTAGACAAGAGAGTTGCTACTCCTCTTCACAAATCACGATGGTCCTCAATTTGGCGTAATCCTAAGATCAAAATTGTTATTGATCACAAATTGATGTCTTATTGGGCTACTAAAGGGATTTCGCTTGTACGTCATCTTTATGATTCAAATAATGATCCGTTACCCTTCTCCTCCTTAGCTCAACAATTTTCTCTCACTAACTTAGACTTTTACACATTTCTAAAAATTAAAGTTGCTCTTACTAAACTAAGATTGGTTCCCAATTCTCCTACCGTTACCTTATTTCAATTTTGGCTTAGAACTGGTCATGTAGCTTCCAAAATTTATAAATTTCTATCTTCCAATTCTTCTGTCCAGCATACTGTTACCCAACAAAAATGGTTGCGTCATTTTGCTCATGATCTTACACAACATATTTCACCAGATTCCTGGCAGTTAATTGGGAAGTTGTCTCTGCGTAATAAAATTGCCCCTTCTTCAATTCAGTCTAAGTTCTTTTCTATTAATCTCCTTCATTGGACTCCAGTTCGCCTGCATTCCCTCTCTCTAAAGGAGGATGACTTATGTTGGAGTTGTGGTTTATCGGCTGGTACTTTCCCGCATATGTTTTTTTAATGTTCTCTTCTGCAATCCTTTTGGGATATGATACATAAACATCTTATGTTAATATTTCATGTCCAATTCCAGCTCTCCTTTCCCATGATTATGCTGGGTCCATTGGCCTCTCCAATCCCGTTACCTTTAGACTCCTTAGAATTACAACTAATGGATCTTCTATTAACTGTGGCTGTCAAAGTTATTCTTATGGACTGGAAGTCTTTTTCCTCAGTCTCATACCATACCTGGTGGGCATGGGTTTCCTTTTTGAGAAGTGCACACACTTCGGTTGATGAGGCCCATCTCTCTCCTGCGATCTCTAGTGGTGTGTGGAGGGCTTTGGATGCCTATATGGACCTAGCATCGAAAGGTTTGGTTGCTCAATATCCCTTCGTGTTACCTAATTGAGTGTGTCTTGTGTGTTTGTTTGTGGAGCCCCACAGGAGTTCTTTCTTTATCTTTTCTTCCCCCTCTCTTCTTTCCCCGCTCTCTTCATCTTTACCTTTATCTTCTCTTTCTCCTCTTCTTCTTTCTCTTACTTTTTCTCCTATTTCTATTGCATAGTGATACTGTTGATGCTTTTATTATTTCGGTCACTAATTCTTTGCATTCTACATATTTATATGCCATTTCTCCAATGTATTTATATGCCATTTATCCAATGAATTATTTGTAACTTATACACCATTGTTACATTATTCTTTATAGATACTCATCACCTGTATCACTTTTATTATATTTTACTATTTATTTATTGCCTCAAATTCTAATAAAACTTTTTGAACTAAAAAAAAAAAATAATAATAATTGTTCGCTTGCTTTACATTATTGCGAAGGGTGCTGACAGATCGAATTTTAGTTATTTGTTTCACCCTTTCCTGAGGCGGCCTGATTGGTTGGAAGGCCGAAACGCGACCCCGTCGACACTTTCCATTAAGGGGAGTCTGATTCTAACTTGAATTAAAGTGGAATTAAATTTCTTTGACACAATTTTCTTTATATTTAGGTACCATATTGTTTGTTTTTTAATCAATTGCGTCTGAGTACCTCGGAGTGTACTTCCTGAAGTAATAGGAGGACACCTAGCTTTTACTTCAATAATTATGTCTGGGTGAAGATGGATTTATTTGTAATTAAGTATTATTTGTATTTTTTCCCTTGTTGTTGTATATAGTTGTGTACATATGTATGTATATTTGTGTATAATGTACATTTGAAACTGACTGAAATTATTGAAGAATGTTTTCTTGTGATTATGATAATTAAAATGTATAATCACGTTCTCCAATATTTGTGATGGTTTGCTTGTGGATTAAATAGTAAGTTAGTGGACTAGTGCCACCAGTATAGGAGAATTAGTGTAGTATTACCACACTGTACTAAACATTTCACCTCTAGGATGGCAAATAATTGCGGAAAAGGGCTTTCCTCATGTCAATACTACATTTTGAGTAATTTTCCAGTGCACGTTTTGCCAAAGCTTTCCTGCTTAAATGCGCATTGGAAAAAAAAAAATCAGCATTATTTTATTCCTGCATTATTAGTTACGCTGTTTCTGCCAGTCAGGATTACCTCCTATACTAGTGAATGTCAAATGTTTTCTGGGAGCCAGACTCTTGTGCTTTACTGTGAGCGTTAGCATATTGGTAAATGCCTTCTACAAGTGCTACCATTGCTACTCAATGTCAATAGTCGTCAGTAAATGTAAACATAAAGAAGTTCATGCCATTTGCAATAGTTAAAATGTCTTCAAAGTATTTTGTACGGACAATCGTTGCTCTTCGTAGCATACCAAGTTCAACTAATAAGGTAAACAGAAATAGAGATATGGAGATATAGGGCTCCGCTGCCTTTCTGTTAAGCTCGTGCTTTGCACATTCCACATGCAGCAGGCAAACACACTACTAATAGCAGTGGTTACCTGTTTACATGGAGTTATCAAAGTTTTATCAGTGCTGTCCTGATGAACTAACTGTAACCAAAATGAAGTTATGAAAGAAAGTAAAGCCTAATGTAATTGTGTTCCACTGAAATGGTACCATTAAAGGATAACAACATCCGTGTGGCACATTTAAATAATATTGTGCTGGCATGCACCAAAATAAAGAGGGCATAAAAATGTTGCATCCCAAGCTATTAAATGTAACTCAAGGCAATACAATTTCATCTGGTCATTCTTACAAAGTTTTAAGATTTATAGACTGATTCTCATAAGAGGTCTGTAGCTACTCTTGTTTCAGTCTTTTCAGCAGCACATGTCTTATTCCCCTACTGCCCCCTCCATTAAGCATCACACACAGAGATGAAAGCACAGTTTTCATGAGCTAGTCTTTGAATGGCACGAAGATTTAAGGGCAGAATGCATTTCAATGCTAATATCCACCTGATGTTTCAAACATTTAACTTTCGTTGCACCTCAACCAATAGTGAGCTTTCATTTGAATGTTGTGCTCTGAGTTCGGTTATGACTATTGGCCACAGAGTGATGACATGAGGTCATGTGTGTTGCCAACACTCAATGAACGTGTCTTTAGTTAGGCTTCCAGTCAGTATAATTTCTAAGGATTGTTTAGGACCAGCAAATTTGCAGACCATGAAATATAAAAACACGACACAGACAACATACATGATATGAATTCATTGTTAAATATTTCAACCAGCAACTTTAATGTTTCAGTTAATTAAAACTTTATTAAAGTATATTAACATATACAGAAGGGAGCTGTGGACCCTCGTTATACAGAATATCAATAATTGTTAAATACCCCCAGGTCCCTAGGTCCTCATCCAATTCAATACTTATGGAGATCTATCATCTCCCAGACAGATAAAAGAACACAAGGAATGTTGGTTCCCCCTACCCCACCTCTTCCCAGCAGGAGCACATAAACCGTACTTACCCAGCATTCGTTCTGCTCTTTTTAAGTCTGCTGACAGAATGGGACGACGTTTTGCTGGCCCCCTCCTGCTGGGGGAGAGCAGTGGTCAGAGGCTCCTGGTCGCAGCCATCTTCTTTGTGGTATGTATCTTCCTTTCTTCAGGGCTTGCTGGGAAACGCACTGAGAAAGATCATTGTCGCATCTGCCTGACGGCTGGGCCCAGTTGGCAGACACAGGCATTGCTGGATAGCACAGAAGGACTTGGCAGTGCCTGGTTTCCGGTGGAATCACTGAGGACAAATGGGCTGGTTCCAGGCACACCGGTCATGGAGAGCATGGCTGGACAGGCCTGGGGGCATGTTAAATTTAATTTTTGGAGGTAGAACAATTATTTATGCTGGTCGTGAGTAGTGCAGAGCAGCTTTATTTATTACTCTACTGTGGGCTGTTTCTTTCTTCTGCTACATGCTGTGGATCATAGGGATGCATACCAGGAAAAGTACGCATGGGGATGAGTCTTCCTCTTCTTCCTCCAGCTCATCTCAGTCCCCTACAAAACACAGCAGAGAGTGTGGGGACACTAGATGGAAGAGAATAAAATGGGAATACATTGCTGGAAATGGAGGATTCCTCTAGACCTATGTGGAGGGCACTTTCCTTCTTCTTCAGGTTCAGAGGAGGAGGGACAAGGGCCTGAGCATCTGGAGGGAAAATATATTTTCAAGGACATGCTGCCGGACGTGATTAGGCATGTGAAGGCTAAAATCGGTTACTCGGATGAGGAAATGCCTTCAACTTCATCTGGGAGCTTGCTGTGGCGATTCTAGAGTTTGGCGCACCGGGATTGTTAGACCTGGCATCTTTGGCGTGGTTTCACCTATCTTTTTGCCTCTACCTCCTGTATTTTTGTTGCTGTGCTGGATTTCGTTTTTGCTGGTTTAGATGCTTTGGACACTCTGCCACTGCTGATCAGTGCCAGAGTGTAAGTGCTCCCTGTGTAAATTATTATTCTGATTGAATATACATGTTTGACATAGTTGTATCACTATGTAGTCCCTAGTAAAGTGCACTGGGTGTGCCAGGGCTGGTGATGACAAATGCTACTGGTGGGCCTGCAGCACTGATTGTGCCACCCCCAGGAGTAGCCCTAAAATGGTGTCTCAGGCCTGCCACTGCAGTGCCTATGGGCAGTTTAGAACTGCCATGTCCTCCTGGTCAGTGTCCCCACTGACCAGGCCTAACCCTTCCCTTTTTGTGCACATCAGTCACCCCTATGGAAGGCCCAAGGTACCCCCCTGGTCAGGGTGCAGTGTATGTAAACGGTAGAGCATGTACTAGTGCAGGTGACATGCTCTGGTAGTGAATGGCAGCCATTTTCGTTTTTCACTGCTGTAAGGCTATCTTGCTCCATAGGTTAACATGGGGGATGCTGGCTACAGTGGTTAACAGCATTTCTTCCCATAGGAACAAGATAGGACATAAGTATCTAGTATCCCTGAACTCAGAATTTAATAACACAACTTTTAGGAAAGGTTGTTTTTAAATCCTGTGTTTGAGAACAGCACTTTTAGAAAGTTGCTGTTCTCTTGTCTGACCCTTCTGTGTGCCTGGGCCTGTTTGTGTATTGACTGTCTGGTTTGAGAGTGACAGGGGCTGGGGGATTCCCCAGGAGGCTGGATGAGTCAGCACTAGGCTGAATGACTGCATTTGCAACTGGAGTTGTGGGAGGAGTTAGCACCTGGGCTGAATAGGGCTGTGCCTGCCTTCCACAATGCTGGCTCCACCCCCCTGCTGGGCGGCTGAGGACCCTGCCCCTCACTCTGAAAGGAAAGATGCAGCCAGCAAAACAAAATACTCAGGAACCACCCAGAACTGGTTCAGACCGGGCTCAGGGCCCACATGCACCCAGAGAAGAAAGACTTTAGGGGTATAAGTACAGGACCCCTGACAACAGAAAATTAGATCATCCTGGAAATCAAGAAGGAACCTCTGCCAAGGAGAACGCTGAAACTGAAGAAGGAAGATTGTCCTGCTGTTGCTCTGCTGGACTGACCTGTTGCTTTGCTGCCAAGGAGAGGGGAAGGACTTTGCTGCTGAGCTGTGTCCCCTGTCTTGAAGGAATCTCCAAGGGCCTGAGAAGAGCTAGCTCCCTGTTTTGAAGTCCCAGGAACAAAAGGACTTCACCCCCAGCTTCCCTGAACTCTGCTGAGAGAGTTCTGTCCTTCCTAGAGTGCTTGATCCAGTTGTGGGGCCTCTGGAAGTTGTACCTGTGCTGGGAAGCTTGAAACTAAGCTTGAGTGACTTTTGTAACTGAAAAGTGTCGCATCGCTCGCTTGCGGAGAGCATCCCCGACAGTGCGAGAAGTTTCCCGCCGCTACGGAGGTCGAGATCGTCGCAGCGCCTGACGCCGCTGCCAGAGACGTCGCATCCTTCGTTTGCGGGACGCACCAGACCGGTGCGGGAGAATCGAACATCGCTGCGAGTATCGTCGCAGAGCCTGTCGTCGCTGGGTGAGATCGCCGCACCGCTTGCTTGCGGACCGCATCACGTCGCTGCGAGCATCGTCGCAGAATCAACGCATCGAGGAGCTGCGAGAGAGAGGATCCCCGCTGGACCGCGCATCGTCGCCCCGGAGATCGTCGCAGCCCCTACGATATCGTCGCATCGTGCCTTTGCGAGAACAGACTTCCTACGGAACCTAAGCACCGGAATCCATACAAGTGGCCTTCCTCCCCATACAGACCGGATTCGTCGCAACACGCCCGCTGCTGCAGCGGGGCTGTCGCATTGCCTCCCCAGGGTCTCAGGAGCAACGCATCGCTTGTTTTCCACCGCACCAGCTTCTGCTTTTGGAACTTTGTTGCAACTAAAAGGTACTGTGAGTAAACGTGACGCAACTGTGAACTTTTCACGCATCAGTAGAGAATTCTATCGCAACGTAGAGAATTCTAACGCAACCTTAAGAACTCTTTTTGAAACCATATTCTTGAACTGTGTATGTTGGATTTTTGTCGTTTTGGTCTTGTGTAGTTTAGATTAAAAATACCTTTATTTTTCTAAACTGTTGTGGAGTCAGTTTGTGGTGTTTTCACTGTGTTACTGTGAGTGTTGGTACAAATACTTTACGCATTGCCTCTGGTTAGCCTAGACTGCTCGTGCCAAGCTACCTAAAGGGTGAGCAGGGGTTATCTCAGAGGGTTATCTCCTTGCCCTGACTAGAAGCAAGGGTCCCTATTTGGACAGTGGTACCTACCTCTGCCAACTAGAGACCCCCAGATCTAACATTGGTGGTCAGGCGGTGGGATTTGAACTTGTATTTGTACTTGACCCACAGTAATTGGTGTACATCACTAGTGAGTGCAGACCACTACGCCACCGCATACTACTGGTTTTTGATTTTTGATTCTATTTTTGAGTAACTCTTCAATACAGCATGTCTTTGCATGGGAAGGCACCCAGTAAGGAGGCAGAAGTAGAGATGGAGTTTGCCATTGGAGATTTGTATTCATACAAAGTTGAGCAACTTAGGAAATTCTGCCTTGAGTTTGAGTGCCCCATAAAGAGCGCCTACAGAAAGGAGGAGCTGCAGAAAATCTTGAAGGCCCATTGGGAGGCACAAGAGGGAGAGGATGATGTGAATGTAGAAAACAGTTTTCAAGTCACAGATTTGCCAGTGGGCAAAGAAGGTGCAGGAGCTGGCAGCAACCATTCCAGCAGGGGCCTCTCCCCAGAAGAGTTACAAGAAAATCAGAGAGTAAGAGAGTATGAGTTGGAAGTCATGAAAATGAAAATGAAGCAATTGGAAGTAGAAAAGGCGGCGGAGGAGAGCAAGAATGCCCGTGCCTTAGAAGAGAAGAAATTGCTTTTGGCTCATGAGTTGAGCATGAGAGAACTGGATCTTAAAGCCAAGGAGGTGGATGCCAGTTCTAATGGTGGCAGCGGCAGCCAGTGCATGGGGGTAAAGTATATATTCCCAAGGACCTGGTACAGAATTACCATAGGGGTGAGGATATTTATGCCTGGTTCACATCGTATGAAATTGCATTGAAGATGAATGGTGTGCCTGATCAGCATTGGGGGGCGGGCCTGTGGAAACATTTTGAGGCTTCTGGGAGGAGTGCTCTAGAGCCCTTAGAATTAGCAGGTGCCATGACCTACCCCAATATGAAGGAGGCCTTATGTCTCAGGTATGGCCTTACCCCAGAGCAGTACAGACTGCAGTTTAGGAACTCCAAGAAGAGAGAGTCTGAGACTTGGATGGAGTGTGTGAATTCGTACTCGCGTGCACTGGAAGGTTGGATGAAGGGCAGTAAAGTAACTGATTTTAAGGGGTTGTTGCATTTAATCAGTTGGGAGCACTTGAGTAGTCTTTGTGTTCCAGACCTGCGCCAGCATCTTTTAGACAGCAAGCTGACAGACCCCATTGAGCTTGCTAAGGAGGCGGACCGCTGGACCAGTACCAGGGTCCACAGAGGAATTGTGGGTACCACAGCCAAAGGTGGGCAGGGTCCCCAGCAGAAGAGTGGGGGGGACAAGGGTAACCAAAAGGAGTTCTCAGAAGGGCCCCAAAATAGTTCCCAGGGAAAGGAATCCCAACCCCCCAAACCTAAACAGCCATGGCCCTCTAAGGGCAGGCGGGACAATAAAGACAACAGGGGTCCACCTACCTGCTATCACTGCAATGAGGTGGGCCACATTGCTCCAAAATGTCCCAAGAAGAAGCAAGCACCCACTGGTGCCCCCGCCCCAGTGTTAGCTAGTGTAGCTTTGGGAGGGGATTTGGTTTCTAGTGATTGGGGGGAGCTAGCAGTTATGACCCTTGTCTCTCTAGGAGACCAAGAGGTGGTCCAAGAAACCTTACTGCCCTCTAACACTAAGAAATATGGGCAGAAGGTGACCATCAATGGGAGGGAGATTGAGGCTCTGAGAGACACAGGAGCCAGCGTGACCTCCGTGAGGTGTCAGTGGGTGTCTGAAGAGCAAATCATCCCTGGTGTACTCCGCCCTGTAGTGGCAGCTGACAGTTCAGTGCGCTTCAGCAAGCTGGCGCGTGTTCCCTTTGAATGGGAGGGAGTCTCTGGTCTTTTGGAGGTAGTTGTCAGTGATGCCTTGCCTGTAGACTGTCTGTTAGGTAACGACCTGGAGAGTTCTCCATGGAAGGATGTAGAACACAGAACTCACTTGGAGATGTTGGGTTTGCCTGCGTGGATCTGTGTGTCCACACGTGCTATGACAGCCAGTAGGGGGGAGTCAGCAGAACTGGAGCCTGAAACAGTGGCCCAGAGACCTGCCAGGAGAGGAAGAGGCAGAGGGCGCGGGAAACCAGCCCCAGCCGTTCCCACGGTCCAGAAGCAGAACCTGAGGGGGATGCCCTGGAACCTACAGGGGAACAGGTAGCCAAACTGGGAGACTTGCCTGAGCTGACCCATTGGCAGCAGGAAGGTGGTCCCTCCAGGGAGGAATTCTGCAAGGCGCAGAAGGAGTGCCCTTCCCTCATTGGTCTGCGACAACAGGCTGTAGATCAGGCAGCAGGTGGAGCAGCCAGAGATCACTTCATCTACTGGGAAGATGACTTGTTATATAGCGAGCCTAAGTTTGCTGAGCCCGGTGCAGCCCGTGTGCTGGTGGTACCCGAGCGCTTCAGAAACTTCCTAATGGGTCTGGCTCATGACGTGCCTCTTGCAGGACATCTGGGGCAAGACAAGACCCTAAACAGGCTTGTCACCCACTTCCACTGGCCCCAGATGAGAAAGCACGTTGGTTCCTTTTGCAGATCTTGCCAAACCTGTCAAGCCAGTGGCAAGACTGGAACAAAGTTGAAGGCACCCCTTCAACCCTTCCCAGTAGTGAGCACCCTTTTCGAGCGTGTGGGCATAGACATTGTAGGGCCCCTGGACCCCAAGACAGCCTTAGGCATTAGGTTCATCCTGGTCTTGGTGGACCATGCCACCCGGTACCCGGAAGCAATCCCTCTCAGGACAATCACAGCACCCGTGGTGGGCCGTGCATTGATGGGGATCTTATCCCGTGTGGGGTTCCCCAGAGAGGTGGTCTCCGACCGGGGTACCAACTTCATCTCTAAGTACATGAAGTCTCTGAGGGTGGAGTGTGGGGTAACTTATAAGTTCACCATTCCTTACCACCCTCAAGGAAATGGGTTGGTTGAAAGGTTCAACCGGACCCTGAAAGGTATGATTATGGGCCTAGCGGAGCCCATGAGACGCAAGTGGGACGTCTTGTTACCATGCCTGTTGTTTGCCTACAGGGAGGTGCCTCAGAAGTCCTTAGGGTTCAGTCCCTTTGAACTCCTGTATGGCCACCCTGTTAGAGGACCTCTCTCACTGGTGAAGGAGGGTTGGGAAAAGTCCCGTGGGAAAACCCCCCAGGATGTGTTCAGCTATGTGCTGGCCATCCGCAACCAGACACAACGCTTCAGGAAGCTCGCTCAGGCGAACCTGGAAGCAAGCCAGGAAGAAATGAAAAGATGGTATGACCAGAATACCACTTTGGTCGAATTTCAACCTGGGCAGAAAGTGTGGGTGATGGAGCCAGTGGAGCCTTGTGCGCTCCAAGACAAGTGGACTGGGCCATATGAGGTGGTGGAAAGGAAGAGTGAGGTAACCTACCTGGTTAACCTGAGGACTCCCAGGCAGCCCCTGAGAGTCTTGCATGTGAACCGCCTCAAACCACACTTTGAGAGGTCTGAAGTAACCATGCTCATGGCTACAGATGCAGGAATGGAAGAGGATAGTGATCCTCTCCCTGACCTCCTGGCAGTTAAGGAGCAAGATGGGTCAGTGGATGGTGTGGTCCTCTCGCCCACCCTGACCCCAGAACAGCAGAGTGACTGTCGCCAAGTGTTGGGTCAGTTCTCCTCCCTGTTCTCCCTGACCCCAGGAGTCACCAACTAGTGTGTCCATGATGTGGACTCTGGAGACAGTCCGCCTGTGAAACAAAAATTTTACAGGGTGGCTGACAAGGTCAGGGCCAGCATCAAGGAAGGGGTTTCCAAAATGTTGGCACTAGGGGTGATTGAGCCCTCCAGCAGCCCCTGGGCTAGCCCAGTGGTCTTGGTGCCCAAGAAAGCTGCTACGCCCGGTGGCCCGCCAGAACTCCGGTTTTGCGTGGACTACCGTGGGCTCAATGCGGTCACGAAGACTGACACACACCCCATCCCCAGAGCTGATGAGCTCGTGGATCGGTTGGGAGCTGCCCAGTACCTCAGTACATTTGATTTGACTTCGGGGTACTGGCAGATTGCCCTAACTGATGGGGCCAAAGAGAGGTCAGCATTTTCAACGCCAGAGAGTCATGCCCTTTGGGTTGAAAAATGCCCCTGCCACATTCCAGAGACTGGTTAACCAGGTACTGACCGGGCTGGAGGAATTCAGCGCCGCATACCTGGATGACATTGCTGTGTTCAGCTCCACGTGGGAGGAACATTTGCAACACCTCTGCGAAGTGTTGAAGGCTCTGCAAAGGGCAGGCCTCACTATCAAGGCCAGCAAGTGCCAGATAGGGCAGGGATCTGTGGTGTATTTGGGACACCAAGTGGGGAGCGGCCAGGTGGCGCCCCTACAGGCAAAGATTGATACCATTCTGGCTTGGGAGCCCCCCAAGACCCAGACAGAGGTGAGGGCCTTTTTAGGACTCACCGGGTATTACCGACGGTTTGTCAAGGGATATGGCACCATTGTCGCCCCCTTGACAGAACTCACTTCCAAGAAGTTGCCCAAAAGAGTTGACTGGACTGACGCCTGCCAAACTGCTTTTGAAACCCTGAAAACTGCTATGTGCACAGCGCCGGTGCTCAAGGTACCTGACTTTTCCAGTGAGTTCATAGTTCAGACAGACGCTTCAGAGCATGGTGTGGGAGCAGTACTCTCACAAATCACTGAGGAGGGAGGATACCAGCCGGTAGCCTTCATTAGCAGGAGACTACTCCCCAGGGAACAGAGTTGGAGTGCGATTGAGAGAGAGGCATTTGCTGTGGTCTGGGCTCTGAAAAAGTTGAGGCCCTACCTTTTTGGGACTCACTTCCGTGTTCAGACCGACCACAGGCCCCTCAGATGGTTAATGCAAATGAGGGGATAGAACCCAAAACTGTTGAGGTGGTCCATCTCCCTACAGGGAATGGACTTCACGGTGGAACACCGCCCTGGCACAGAACACGCCAATGCTGATGGTCTGTCCAGGTTTTTCCGCCTTAGTGAAGAGAACTCCCAAGAGGGTGGGCAGTTCTCCCCACTTTCAGCTGGAGGGGACACGTGTTAGACCTGGCATCTTTGGCGTGGCTTCCCCTATCTTTTTGCCTCTACCTCCTGTATTTTTGATGCTGTGCTGGATTTCATTTTTGCTGGTTTAGATGCTTTGGACACTCTGCCACTGCTGATCAGTGCCAGAGTGTAAGTGCTCCCTGTGTAAAGTATTATTCTGATTGAATATACATGTTTGGCATATTTGTATCACTATGAAGTCCCTAGTAAAGTGCACTGGGTGTGCCAGGGCTGGTGATGACAAATGCTACTGGTGGGCCTGCAGCACTGATTGTGCCACCCCCAGGAGTAGCCCTAAAATGGTGTCTCAGGCCTGCCACTGCAGTGCCTATGGGCAGTTTAGAAGTGCCATGTCCTCCTGGTCAGTGTCCCCACTGACCAGGCCTAACCCTTCCCTTTTTGTGCACATCAGTCACCCCTATGGAAGGCCCAAGGTACCCCCCTGGGCAGGGTGCAGTGATGTAAAAGGTAGAGCATGTACTAGTGCAGGTGACATGCTCTGGTAGTGAATGGCAGCCATTTTCGTTTTTCACTACTGTAAGGCTATCTTGCTCCATAGGTTAACATGGGGGATGCTGGCTACAGTGGTTAACAGCATTTCTTCCCATAGGAACAAGATAGGACATAAGTATCTAGTATCCCTGAACTCAGAATTTAATAACACATCTTTTAGGAAAGGTTGTTTTTAAATCCTGTGTTTGAGAACAGCACTTTTAGAAAGTTGCTGTTCTCTTGTCTGACCCTTCTGTGTGCCTGGGACTGTTTGTGTATTGACTGTCTGGTTTGAGAGTGACAGGGGCTGGGGGATTCCCCAGGAGGCTGGATGAGTCAGCACTAGGCTGAATGACTGCATTTGCAACTGGAGTGGTGGGAGGAGTTAGCACCTGGGCTGAATAGGGCTGTGCCTGCCTTCCACAATGCTGGCTCCACCCCCCTGCTGGGCGGCTGAGGACCCTGCCCCTCACTCTGAAAGGAAAGATGCAGCCAGCAAAACAAAGTACTCAGGAACCACCCAGAACTGGTTCAGACCGGGCTCAGGGCCCACATGCACCCAGAGAACAAAGACTTTAGGGTTATAAGTACAGGACCCCTGACAACAGAAAATTAGATCATCCTGGAAATCAAGAAGGAACCTCTGCCAAGGAGAAAGCTGAAACTGAAGAAGGAAGATTGTCCTGCTGTTGCTCTGCTGGACTGACCTGTTGCTTTGCTGCCAAGGAGGGGGGAAGGACTTTGCTGCTGAGCTGTGTCCCCTGTCTTGAAGGAATCTCCAAGGGCCTGAGAAGAGCTAGCTCCCTGTTTTGAAGTCCCAGGAACAAAAGGACTTCACCCCCAGCTTCCCTGAACTCTGCTGAGAGAGTTCTGTCCTTCCTAGAGTGCTTGATCCAGTTGTGGGGCCTCTGGAAGTTGTACCTGTGCTGGGAAGCTTGAAACTAAGCTTGAGTGACTTTTGTAACTGAAAAGTGTCGCATCGCTCGCTTGCGGAGAGCATCCCCGACAGTGCGAGAAGTTTCCCGCCGCTACGGAGGTCGAGATCGTCGCAGCGCCTGACGCCGCTGCCAGAGACGTCGCATCCTTCGTTTGCGGGACGCACCAGACCGGTGCGGGAGAATCGAACATCGCTGCGAGTATCGTCGCAGAGCCTGTCGTCACTGGGTGAGATCGCCGCACCGCTTGCTTGCGGACCGCATCACGTCGCTGCGAGCATCGTCCCAGAATCAACGCATCGAGGAGCTGCGAGAGAGAGGATCCCCGCTGCATCGCGCATCGTCGCCCCGGAGATCGTCGCAGCCCCTACAAGATCGTCGCATCGTGCCTTTGCGAGAACAGACTTCCTACGTAACCTATGCACCGGAATCCATACAAGTGGCCTTCCTCCCATACAGACCGGATTCGTCGCAACACGCCCGCTGCTGCAGCGGGGCTGTCGCATCGCCTCCCCAGGGTCTCAGGAGCAACGCATCGCTTGTTTTCCACCGCACCAGCTTCTGCTTTTGGAACTTTGTTGCAACTAAAAGGTACTGTGAGTAAAAGTGATGCAACTGTGAACTTTTCACGCATCAGTAGAGAATTCTATCGCAACGTAGAGAATTCTAACGCAACCTTAAGAACTCTTTTTGAAACCATATTCTTGAACTGTGTATGTTGAATTTTTGTCATTTTGGTCTTGTGTAGTTTAGATTAAAAATATCTTTATTTTTCTAAACTGTTGTGGAGTCAGTTTGTGGTGTTTTCACTGTGTTACTGTGAGTGTTGGTACAAATACTTTACGCATTGCCTCTGGTTAGCCTAGACTGCTCGTGCCAACCTACCTAGAGGGTGAGCAGGGGTTATCTCAGAGGGTTATCTCCTTGCCCTGACTAGAAGCAAGGGTCCCTATTTGGACAGTGGTACCTACCTCTGCCAACTAGAGACCCCCAGATCTAACAGGGATGTACCTGTTCATCAGTGGAGGGATACGGATAAGTTCATATTGCCCCGTGTCCTGGCAAAATTGTACCCCTTGCAGGATCTGCATAAAGACCATCCAGATGCCATTCCCATTGATTAATTTTTGGTCAATCTGGTGGGGTGGACCTCCTTAGTGGAAGATGCAGTTTTGAAGGATGTGGTGGATAAGAAGGTGGATGCCTCTCTTCGTAAGGTCTATTCCGGTTACCTAGTCACTCTTTGGGCTGGGATCTATAGTACCTATGTGGCACAATCATTGCTGACGGATCGCAAGGTGCTGTTCAGGTCATTGGACAAGGCCTCTGACTGTTCTGGTCTGCTGGATCAAAGTGAACGCAAAGTAGAATATCTTTCGGATATTTCTTTTGATGTGGTAAGGGCATCAGCCCTTTCTGGTGGAGCTTGTGAGGCAGGCCGTAGGTATATTGTTCTTAAGGACTTTTCAGGGATCTTTGTTGTTTAGGGAGGAATTGGAGGAGAAGCTAAAAAAGGTATTCATGAAGAGGAAACATTCCTCCTCCCTCAAAGGCGTGACTAGTAAGAGACTGTCCTTTAAGCCTAAATCTCCCTTTCGCTTCACTTCCAGAATGCAGTTCCCCAGATCTCAAGGAAGGTTCACTGCAGGATGGGGTCACGATAGGAAGGAGAAATTCCCCCCTCCTAAGCCTTGTTCCTGACTATATGATGGGGCAGGAATCTGTGGTAAGCGGTCACCTCTGGCACTTCCTTCAGGCATGGGAGCAGTCTACTTCCGACGCCTGGGTGTTGGACACTGTGAGGCACGAATCTAGGATCAGGTTTGGGGAGGTCCTTTCAGTGTCCGGAGTCTGTCCAACCCCTTGGCCTTCCAGGAAGATGAAGCAGGTGACTCTGGCATAGGGCATTTGTTCTCTGCTACAGAGGGAGCTATTCAGGTGCCCCCCCCCCTTGGAGGTGTGGAGCATTCAGATGATCCTTTTGGTGGCAAAGGCTATGGGGGCTTTCAGCATGGTTTGGATTTGAAGGCTCTGAACCAGTATGTGTTGCATCTCCCCTTCACGATGGGGTACCTGCAGAGGATTAATCCATTGGTGTTGAAGGATCACCGCATGTGCACCTTGGACTTGCAGAATGCATACTATCATATGCCTCTTCATCCCCTCTTCCAGAAGTTTCTGAGGTTCTGCATCAGGGGAGTGTTTTACCAGTTTCTGGTCCTTCTATTTGGGCTACGGTTATCTGAACGATTGGTTCCTCCATGCTCCCTCGGAGGTGCTGTGTGCTCTGCTCAAGGCACATGGGTTTCTCCTGAAGTGGGAGAAGTGTGAACGGGTGCCTTTTCAGGAGATGATGTTCATTGCTGCCCGGTTCCAAACCACCCTGAACAGAGTGTTTGTGATGGTTCCACTGATCCTTGTGATCCGATCCTTGTTGCAGGTTCCTATGGGCAAGCCCTGTCTGTCTGTTTGCCTTTGGTTGCGGAATTTAGGGTATATGTCGGCAGCTCAGCCTTGAGCTCAGTTTCACCTACCCTCTCTGTGGCTGTATCTGTTGCTGGTGTGGTATCCTTGCTCTGGTGACTTTGATCTGGTCTTTCCTTTGTACCCTGCAGTGTGCCAGCAGCTGGAATGGTGGACTCTGGTGGTCAATCTGGAGCGAGAGTGCTTTTGCAGCCAGACCCCCTATTGGTGTTGACTACAAATGCCAGCACATTTGATTTGGTTCCGACTCTGAGGGACAGGTCCTTGCAGACCCGCTGGTCTCTGATGAAGGGGCAGAGGTCATCCAATTTGAGGGAGCTGATGGCTGTTTCCTGTGCTATTGGGGGGATTCAAGCCTGGTGGTACGCGCCAACAACCAAGTCACTGTGGCATATTTAAACAATCAAGGGGGGATTGTTCTAGTCCCGCAATTTTGTGGCTCATTCATTGTTCCTCAGGGTGGAACAGCACCTTCTGTCCCTATGGGCTGTGTATGTTCATGTGTGGACAATGGGGTGGCAGATGCCCTCAGCCGATTCTTACCTTCCTCTCATGAGCTGTGTCTAATCAGGGAGGGTTTTAAACAGGTGTGAAGGATGTTTCTTGGTTTTGTTGTTGGGCTCCTCAGATGGAGGCCCGGGGGGTGGATGCCCTGATGGTACCTTGGCCCAACCAACTGTTGTATGCCTTCCCACAGATTGCTCTTGTTCCCGAGTTTCGGATGCAACTCCAGAGCTAGTCACAGGTGGTGATGGTGCTTTTTTGTCCCCGTCGGTCATGGTTCTCCAGTCTCAGGCTGATCGCTGTTTAGGGTCCATGGATGGTGCTGTGCTTCCCTTCTCCTATGTGGGCTGTCCTGTCTCTGGCTCTTCCATGGCTCTGTCTCTCAGTCTGCAAGTTGGGAGGCGGGGGCTGCAGCACCAGGGACTGCCTCGACATCTAGCACTGGCTATTCAGTAGTCCTGTCGTTTTTCCACTCTGAAGTTCTATGAGCGGCACTGGGTTAATTTTTGCCATTGGTGGGGTTCCCTTCACCTGCTCATTTTCCGGGGGGGTGGTCGGAAGCTGGAGGGTCTTGCTGTCGTACGCCCACAGCACGAGAGGACAATGGGCAAGCGGGAGGAAGGGAGTGAGGGGGGCTGAAGGGAGTGCGGTAGTTCGTCTGGTAAGTCATGTAAGTTATGTTTGTCATGTGTGTCTTGTCCGTAGCATTGCCACCATTCTAAATAGATCGACGGAAATATCAACACAATCAAGCCTTAATCACAGTGTTAGCAGGCAGCACCGCATAGCCACACAGCAGGCATTCAGTGCCATAACACACATTCACCATTGCACTCCCAATGATGACACAGCCGAGTAGCACACTACTTCAAACAGACCTCAAGGTCATCTCACTTAATGTAAAGGGTCTCAACCATCCAGTCAAAAGGAAGAAAATACTAGACTACCTAGCCAAAACAAAGGGAGACATTATACTATTGCAAGAGCCAAAACTATCCTCAGAAGAAGCAGACAAACTTAGGGCTAGATGGATAGGCCAAGTTGCCTGCTCACCAGCTGTAGGGAAAAAAAGAGGAGTCATCACCCTGGTCAGCAGCAAATCCAAGATAACCATATAAACTGTAGAACAGGATGAGAAGGGAAGACTACTGATCACACAAATGAAAAGGGGAGAGGAGACAATACTAGTAGCAAACATCTATGCACCCAACACAGACGACACACCATTCTGGGAGAGGGTAACCAAAGACCTGGAAACCAACGCGTCACACGGCATGATGGTAGTAGCGGGAGATTTCAATATGGCAATAGATCAAACGCTAGCACAGGCAAGCCAAAAACAAGACACAAACGCCGACCTACCACAAGACGCTAATGAACCTGTGTAATAAACTAGACCTGGCAGACCTGTGGCGACTGCAACACCCCGACACGAGAGACTACACCTTCTACTCGCACCCACACAACTCCTATAGCAGAATCGACTACATCCTCATATCAGCATCCCACACTCACCTAACTGAACACACAGACATTGCAGCCAGAACTATATCAGACCATGCCTGCATCAGCCTACACTTAGCAGGAAGACACAATGAACACCTTGCACGAAGATGGCGTCTCAACCCCACAACCCTAGCAAAGCAGGAAGAAAAAGTCAGGATTCAGAAAGCCATCACAGAATACATCGCAGAAAATGAGACACCAGACACAGACCCGGGCATGCTGTGGGAAGCTCTCAAAGCAACTATAAGAGGGGTACTAATAGAAATAAAGGCGAGAAGGGATAAAGAGACAAAAGCAAAGCTAGCTCAGCTAGAAGCAGATATCAAATTTCTAGAAACACAACACATGAGAGACACCACCAACCAAAATGGAACTCACAAAAAAGAAATACAAATTCAATAGAATCCTCAGCGAACGCGCGGGCCCCTGGATAAAAAAATACAAAGAGATCAATCTCTGCGAAGCAAACAGGGCTGGTAAATCACTAGCACCATACCTCAAGCGCAAACAAAGACAGCACAACATCACATCGATCACAGACACCACAAGCAAATCACTCACTCATCACGAAGACATTGTACGGACCCTCAGAGAATTCTATGTTGAGCTGTACAAAAAAAGATGAGGGACTAGCTACTGAACGAGCAAAAGCCTACCTAGATAACCTGAAACTACCAAAAATCACAGAAGAGGAAGCAAAGGCGTTAGGCCAAGATTTCAAGCCGCTAGAGATCAGGACAGCCATCAAGTCACTCAAAGAGAACAAAGCCCCAGGACCAGATGGTTACACAGCAACATTCTATAAATCATTTCAAGAGCAACTAATACCCACTCTAAAAAAAACATTCAACTTCTGCGGGAGAACTGGGGGAGTGACTGCCACAATGGCACAGGCAAACATTATAGTCATTCCAAAGGAGCATAAAGATCCACAATGGCCACAATGGCCAAAGAACTACCGACCAATATCACTCACTAACCTAACCTGCAAACTTTACGCCAAAATATTAGCCACTAGGCTCAGCAGCTTGCTACCACAGCTGATAGGTAATACACAAGTAGGGTACATGAAAGGGCGGATGTCCAGCGACAACACCAGACTCCTCTGCCAAGTCTTAGAACACTGCTCACAAACACAAAAGCCAGCTGTCACAATCACGCTTGATGCAGAAAAAGCCTTCGACAGGGTGTCTTGGCACTTCTTAAAAGAATGTCTGCAAGCATACAATCTAGGAGAGACGTTTGCCAGGAGAGTTATGGCCATGTACAAAAGCCCGAAGGCACAGATTTCCATTAACGGCACAACCTCAGTCCCATTTGACCTCCAAAGAAGGACTAGGCAGGGTTGCCCCCTATCCCCACTGTTGTTCCTACTTGTTCTAGTACTCCTGATCGAAGATATTCTCACCAACGACAGAATAGCAGGCATTTCCATCAACAAAACCACGGCCAAACTAGCGGCCTACGCAGATGACTTACTGATAATAACAGAAGACCCTACAGTATTTATACCCGCACTCATGACCACCATTGACACCTACGCCTCCCACTCCGGATACAAACTAAACGGAGACAAGTCAGAGTGCATTCCTATGAACATATTCATGACCAGAGATGTACTAGGGAACTCGGGGCTAGTGTGGCAAACACAATTGATCAAATACCTAGGAATCAACTTTGGGAGAGACCTAAAGATCACCCTAGACCTAAACAAAAAGAAGACACTGACAAAGATAAGAGGCATGCTGGAAAACTGGTCACCCAAATTTATCACCTGGTGGGGAAGAATAGGAACAGTTAAAATGATGGCTACACCTAGAGCTAACTATCTGGCTAGCATGCTCCCCCTAGCATTGACTGACGACTTCCACAAGAAGATAGACCAGGCAATAAACAAATTCATCTGGAGGGACAAAAAACCCAGAATAGCCCTACCAAAACTTAGACTGAGGAAAGAACTAGAAGGCCTAAACTTAGCGGATCTAAAGACATTTCAGACAGCCTGCATAGCCAGACAAGGGTTGTACTGGGCTACCCAAAACCAGAAATATACACCAACATGGCTAGCCCTAGAAAAAGCTATCTTATACAACTCAGACCCCCTAACCCTCCTCACATCCAACAAACTGGCACAGAAAGGTAACCCGATATTCAAGGCAACTAGATCGGCCCTCCTCAAGCTAGATCAGAAACTAGAAGTAAGCATAAAAAACTCGAAGTGGATAGCACAATGGAATAACCCGAAAATAAGATACAGAGGGAAAACTCTAGAAATAAAAACATGGAGGCTCTAGGCATCTCACATCCAGCACACCTAGAAGAAGTTGGCAACCCCCTCACTTTCAACACCTTAAAGAGGAGGTTCGAACTCTCAGAAGCGTAACTATACAACTTCCTGACCATTAAAACAGCGATCACAAAGGCGAACCTCAGCAGCCTAACCCCATCAATTTTCAAATTCATAGAAAACCTAAACAAAACAGGACACCACATATCACACATATATAAACTCCTCCGCCCATCGGCCTCAAAACTCAACGACAAAAACAAAAAGTACTGGGAAACCCAGATAGGCAGAACCCTCACAGAACAAGAAAAAATGACAATGTGGACCTCCCCCACGCATAATGTAATTTCACCAGTACTCGCACAAAGCCAATTCTGGTTACTGCACCAAGCACACTGGACCTCAACAAAGCTGGTGAAACGTAACCTCAGAGAAAACAGCCAGTGCTGGACTTGCAACAGGGCAACAGGGGACCTTGCCCATTTTATCTTCCAGTGTAGCAAGGTCAAGAAATTCTGGGACAAAGTTCTCGACTTCACCAATCAAACACTAGGCTGTAACCTTAAGAGGGAGTTCCACACGCTAACAACAGCCCTCCTTAACACTGAGATCACCACACAACAAGACAGGAACCTTCTAGACTTTCTCCTAACTAGTGCCACAAAGATCATACTGTCCAAATGGAAGAACACCGCCAAGGCCACCTTTAAAGGGTGGATAAACTGGGTGATATTCCTGAGAGGTGCAGACAACACAGCACTAAGAAATACTCCCTGGAAGAAACCAACCAGACAGATGTGGGCAAGACTAGACAAAGCGCAAGACCCTTTCAAACCATCTTAGGCAACTTAAACAGCAGGATAGAACCAGGATGTGGCACGCCGATCTTCAACAACCTGCCAACACCTATATGTTACAGGTTTTATGTTATATGTGTATGAACAAGCATAGGTCAACAGAACCGTGTCTATGAAAAATCAATAAAAATATTCTTTAAAAAAAAAAATTACACTAGGGGCGTAAATCATACAGGGAAGTATAATCTCCCTAACACAAACCTAAATAGGTAAAACAACCTCATAAGCATAAACCATATCTAGAGCTATCAGACAGGGTGCGCAAAACATACTATACAAAATACATTTCCTAGCACCCAAAAGCATTAGCGCATAAATCACATTAGGGCCCAGCGCCCTATAAATGTAACCATCCCCCTGGCCAACTGGCCATCTAAAAAGGGGGCTCAAACACCCTATGCCCAGAGAGTCAGGGCTGCTGCCTAGACAGCGAAGGTCAAGGTTGTGCCACTGCGCCCAAAACGTAAACGTTGCAGCTGCCCACTACTTGCTTGGCAGCTGAGAACAATGAACTGGAGGCATAAACGCTGCAGCTGGCACTAAGTGCTGCGCAGCTGTGGAGGCCAAGGTAAGGCGACGGAGTGCGACTCACTCCTAGATTCACAAAGAACATGTCCCCTGAAATAAAGAAGAACCTAAACGGTGCAGCTGTCCACTACTTGATGGGCAGCTGTAAGAGTCACAAATGTGGCATGGGCTCTCACTGGCCCTTAGGAGTAAATTGCGCCAAATGTTGGAGCCCTCCAGGCTCTGGCAATACCCAAGTGTCCCCTAGGGAATGGCGGGGGAAAGGACACAGGCCCTTAGATAACACACAACCCCCGTTGGAGCCATCTAGGCTCTGAAATCAACTATGCGGGCGTTGGAACCATCTGGTTCTGGGGATCACTCTGCCCCCTTTGAGCACACTGGCTCTGTAGATACTCATGACCCCAAATAATGAAGACGGCTTTGCCCCCACACTGGGGCACGGACAGCGGTGTAGACATGGGGGGGAGGGCACCGAAAAGTTGCCCCGACACTACCCCTACACAATAAAGCGTGGATCCCTCTGGGCCCGAGTAAAGAATGAGATGCAGCGTCTGGAGAGTGGCACTGGCAGAGTGCCTTGAATCAACTCCCCCCAGCCCTTCTACACTCACCGGGCTGGTTGCTGGGCATCGGTCTCCTTCCTGCGGCGGGGCTCTTTTGCTGGTGGTGGGAATCCGCGGGGCTCTCTCCTCACTAGGAGAGCCCCGCACACCGCAGAGACACTTGCGGCGCAGGGCTTCCCTTCGCTCCTGGGAGCCCCACGCGGCCATTGGCGGCCGCAGCCGCCTTCGTTCTTCACCCGGGCCCCCTCCTGGGAGTCTCGGGACTCGGCACAGGCAGTCGAGGAGGCGGGGTGGGCTCCCAACCACCTCTCTCACCACTCAACTTCCGGCCGCACTTTGGACTTCCGTCCAGGGGCCCCGCCCACAGTCAGGTGGGCCGCAGACCGCGGCAATTTGTTTGTGGCAGCAATGGAGGCGTAGCCCCGCTCGGTTAGTAAACCAAAAGTAGACGCGGTGTGGGCACCCGTTTGGGCTCCTATGAATGGGGGGGGGGGCACCTGTAGGAACTTCAAATTAAGAACGAAGATGCAGGGTGGGCACCTGCACACAAAATTAGCCAAATGGAACTACCAGGGACACACATATTCCCCATGCATTCCTATGGGAGGGCAGGACAATCTCGCCACACGCACTCAGAGAGCGCACGCACTTTACACTGGCCACTTTACACTGGGGGCGTTCCCAGCAACATCCATGGCTTTTTGACACTCCCCCAAAACTGTGTTAAAATAATTCACTATTGCACACATATTTGAAACAGTGACGAAACCCTTTTTTGCAGAGCGGTGCCCCTCAGCTGAGCTGTTGCCAGGTTGAGGTGAGGTGACTTATCTGTACACCACGGGTATGCTACCTTTTTATTCTTTGATTTGTTTCAACCATGGATGAGAATTAAGTCTCGCAAAATGATTTAATGTGCTTATTTTGTTTGCCTGACTGTTGCACTGTTTGATCCCGCCTGTTGTCTTTCTTGTCATTCACAGGTACGACCAGTAAATCGATTACAAAAAACATGGTTCTGTATACATATCTTGTGTTTTTTTATTATTATCACAGTCTTTTACACATTCTTTTATCATTGCAGTAGTACATAATATCATTTTGGTCCTGACGAAAGCTGCAACTCCTTACAGGGTCATTGAGGCTGAAACATGTAGACCAGTTCACGTCCACCATATGCAGTTATTATTTTAAACTGCAGGTGCTCTGTTTTTAATACTGACACCAGGAACAAACCAATAAAATTCTTATTGATCCTGATAGTTAGTTTTAACATCACTTCCGTATACTAACAACTCTTTAGTTTTTCACTGCGCTCGCCACCCACAATACCTACTAGTCCTCTCATATGCAGGACCTATTATATACTATATAGTATAGGAATTAAAACATCCCTAAGCTCTTCCCTCATAGTGAGGGGGTAGTAGCCCTTGGCAGGCTAGGGTTTCCCGTCAAGAGGAGAATCCAAGATGATGAAGCATGCCACCACGGTGGGTGATGGGATTACATCCTAATTAAGGGATCCCTTTGATAACCTGTGGGGATCTTCTTTGCTTCCTTTCACTCAGGCTCACGTGTGGTCATAGCCCAAAGGATTTTGTGTGCTGAACCAGATGCAATCCCTGGAGACTCTGCTGGTAATGGTGATGTTGTGTGACCTCAAGGCGCCCTTGTAAAGAAACTGAAACAATTGGATAGGTAAGTGGAGAACCAATGAAGGACATTGGTAGTGTATCCCAATCAAAACTCCAGGTTGTGGGTGACATTGAAATGATCAACTGTGTCAAAGGCAGCTGAGAGCTTTAGAAATATTAGAAGGCAGGGGTCACCGTTGACTGTGGTTTGGAGAGCATCATCTATCATTTGAAATGTAGGGTCTCCATGCTGTAGTATGATCTATAGATGGACAGGTAACCATACAGGAAACATGTGCCATTGCTGTGATTTTGTGAGGGATGGGGCCAGTATTTGGTAAGGTCATCATTGTGTTGTGTAAATTTCTTTAGGAGTGTGAGGATCTAGAAGATATTACCTGGAAAAGTTTTTGATGAAAAACAAGTGCAAGACATCATCCTCACAAGAAGTTTCTTTGAGAGATTTGAGGTTGTTGATATGGTCTGCTAAAGACAGGGGTTTGATGAGTGAACATTTTGGGATGCAGCACAGAAGGGTGGGAGGCATAGATGTTGTGGATGTTGACCTTCTGTATTTTTTGACTAAGCAAGATATTAATGGGATTGTGCTTGTCTTTGGAGCGTTGGAATGGATAATCTGTAACATGCTAATGTGGTGTTTCTTTATTCTAAAGAGCATTTTGCTTCTGTCTGCAGCTCTATTTATGATGATGATATGGTATTTGGCTTTGACTTTGCCTGTGGTGATGGTTTGTCTGAATGTTATATGGAGATATGTCAGTATCATGAGGTCATTCAGAGTTCTGGTATTATTTAATCTTCTTTCCACCTACAGAGGTTCATTGGTTGCTGGTGGGGTATTTGGAGCAACAAAGCGTTAAATGTTGCAGGTTGGACTTGTCTTTTTTATTTGAAACATGTGTTTTTGCATAAATTGCCATAAATCCATTAAAATCATTTAGAAGGGCTTTTCATTACATTTGAGGTTTGAAGGGTGAGAGGTGAGTTTGAACTTGAACTTGTGATTCATGTTGGTGAACTTGAAGGATCTGAAGGTTTGTTATTTCCTTTTGGGTTGCACTTGGTGTATTGGTCAGATGCAGAGCAGGGTGGTGAGGATTGCAAGGTGGAAACTCCAATCCAGGATATGGAATGTTTGCACTGGATGTTTGGTGCTTCCAGAAATCGATTATTTGTCGTTTGTATTTTTTTTACATGTTTTACTATGCTGATTTTGTCAATTTGTGAAAGAAGGGTGCCACGTATGTGTTCATGATTGACTTATCTGGAAGTTTAACCTCACCGAGGATATTGGTGTGGTTGTGCCAGATTGATTAGGTCAACTATGAAGGCACTGTTTTATCCAGGAGAGCTGTGGGTGAGGTGGAAGATGACAGAATAAACCGAAAAAGAGGGAAGTGGTATGTGGGAAGCTCCATAGAGTTGAGTGTCATCAGTTTGCCTGAGAGACAGGATCAGGAGGACTTATGCAATGCAGAGTGTCCTCCTTCCTTCTTATGCGCACGGTTCGCTTGCTGGATGCTGCAGGCAGTGGGGCCAAGGACATGTAGGATGTGCAAGGATGTGGGGATGAGGCTACTGCGAAGAAGAGTATTTTCAGCTTCTGCTAAGTAATGGTGTCACAATGTCTGGAACATGGAGCACTTCAGGGTGAGCGCTCATGGGCATACATCTTAGTTTTTGCAGAATAACTACAGGATTTGTGCTGGTTAGTGATATGTGTATGAGGTTGGGCCTATTTGTTGTGAGGATATGCTGTGTGTGATCTAGGACTGGGTGTGATTGTGGGGAGGAGTAGAGAGGAGTGCAGGGCTAAGCGCATAATGCAATCTTACCTGATAAGTGACTGCTAAGGTTGCAGTGGGGCAGGAGATCTGATCCTCGTCTCCTTGCTGGGTTAGGTTTGCAGATCTAAGTAATTTTAGACCTGCAAATAGCATCTGGCTTTTTGTAAAGGCTAAAATATTGCTAAGGGGTTTATCAGAGCCCTCAGATTCCAGGTGCCATCTAAGGCTCACTTTCCAGTCCATGGAAGACATGGCTTGGCAGTTTGGACTGGACTGTTCGCATGAGCCACCCGGTCAAGACTGATTTGCATATAGCTGTGTCTGAACTGGGGTGGCGAAGTGAGCTAAAGAATGATGATGGTTCAACCCACTGGGGGTGAGTGTCTGAAAAAGGGGCCTGTAAGCCTATAGGCCCATGAACCTCATTGACATCAATTGTAAAACATGTCTACTAATGGAATTCAGACCTTTTGAAAAGTGTACAATGACAGACAACATTCAAAACCCATTTAAAGGAGGTGTCAGAGAAGATCTTTTTACTGTTGATCAAATATTTGTTTTCCTCCACATAATTTGCAAGCATAGAGCTGCAAAAAAGATGTGGCATTTTCGGATTTCATTTCGGCTTATGCCCTTGTGAAAATATATAGACTTGGAAGAAAATTGCTTAGTGAGGAGATGAACCTACCACTATTATTGTTGATAAAAATGCTGGTCATGCACATTTCTAGCAATGCTTAAACAAAAAGGCCTCCTCAGCAAACATTTCACCATCATCAGCTGAGAAGAAAACAGCAATGCCTTATTGCCCCATTTCTCTACTTCCTATATGGAAATGATGTATATACAGAAGCCCTGAAAGCCTCAAATGATGTACCTGCTAATGACAGCTTTTAGATGCCGGCCCTCTTATATGTAGGCAACTATATCCTGATTGCCTGAATATCAATATGGATGGCACCATCAAACATGACTGGCAGCTGTCAAACATTTACAAAGTTTTCATTTTTCCAAAATCAAACTCAGAAAGTGTGAGTTTGGTTTTGGAGAAAGTAGAACTAATCCCCCCACATCATGGGAGTTATCTCCCATGGTGAGGGGGGTCATTTTTTTTTACTGTCCCTCACTGCCAGGTCCTGCCAGTAACAGATACTAAAAGAAAGCCATCAAACAACCCACTCTAAATAGGGTAGGCTGTTGGATGGGTAGCCTCTGAAGTCCTGTACTATGTTGGGCAATGAATCCTGCCATAAACTCTGTCATCAACATTCTTTCAGTACACCCACCTCTAAGTGAGGTGGACAGACTGACAGTTTGGCAGAGAGGGTTCTCCGTCACTATTACAATTGAGTACTCTGTCCGCCAAACTTTAAAACCGCCCTTTAATTTTCTATATGTAGTCATTCACCTCGGCATGAATCAGTGGCAAAGACAGGACTTTGCATGACTAGATATACTAATAATAACATGTTGAATGTAATCAGTGTCTGTTTTCTGTTCCTACTCATTGATTGCTGACACAAATCAGTGACAATTAAAGAACTCCATAGACACACTCATAAGACGGTAAACTATACTCAGTGTGGGTTCAGTGATGGTAACATTCTATTGCTGTTTCAACTTAGGGGCCGATTACGAGATCGTTAGGAAACTCTTCCGACCGAATTGGTTTAAGAATAATTTCAGAAAGAATCAGGTTCTCCAAGCCAGACAGGCTGATTACGATGCTTCCCAACATCGGTTGGTCCGATTCCCATTGACTTCAATGGGAGGTTCTGTTCTGAACGAGAACACAAGCTCCTATTGACAAAATGGGCTGTTGGGGAAAACCTTCAGCCTGTGGTGGGCACCCTATGCATGTATGGGAAGGGAGACCCATGGGCACTCCCATAGGCCTGATTCGGAGGGCCCTGGGTGAAGGGGGGCCTCATACCCCCCAAAGTCAGAATCTGACAAGCAATCTGTCTCAGAACAACCGATTTGGAAAGGTTGTCCGAATCTGACATCCTAATCGCTCAGCTAGAAACGCGGTCCATAGACCGACTCGGTTACACCCAATGCCTTGCGGAACAGAGTTGGACAGTCTGAACGCTTTCCATCCATCGTAACCGCTCATTGGGAAAAGTGTTTGAGTCAGTCAGAAATTTGGTTTCTGAATGGGATTCGGATGAATCGAATGCCATTCGGGGCCTTTTAAGAATGACACCGCATTCGACCCCTTAGTCTGCTATGTTGAAAGCAAGTAAGGATAGGATAGTATAGTATTTATAAAGCACACTAATACCAGCTGGTGTCAAGGTGCTAAGCGAACAGGGAGTTGTGAGTACACATTACAGTATATGCAATAGAAGCAGTGGCAATAGAAACAGCTCACTCTCACAAGCTCAAATTCCATTCATCAATCAGTACTCAAATTGAGTAACCCAAGCAAGTGTGACCAAACTAAAATTGCAGCAGAGCACTGCATGAGCACCATATGAATAGTAAAAATCCTGAATCTACGTGTTCAGTAATGAAACATTAATTACTGGCGCAATCTAAGCAAGCCTTTATTCTTGGGATAGAGTAACCCTTGAACATTTCGAGAAAATGCAAAGCTGTCTTGTGGAATGTCCCTTTTGGTAAAAAATGTTGTGATCAGTTCCTGTGTACAGTTTATGCTCATTCACTCCTGCCAAGAGCATAGTGGACTCATATACCTTGATACACTGATCATTGTCCATCTTATTTCATGGTCATTCGCTCCTGGTATCAATCAGTGACAATGAAAAGACTCCATAAGGACAAGATAAACATCAATATAAATCTTAGAGAGTAGTGAAGAATAACTATTTGCTCAGAGGAGAAACACTGATCATAGCACATGCTTATTATACATGAGCAGTCAGAGCATTTCCAGATCATTTTCATAAAGGACTGCTTCAGTAAAAATAATAAAAACAATGATGCTAATTACTCAATTTTATACTGTGAAGTGGCCCAAACAAGGCTGAATGCTTTCTGGCTGGTTGTGTATATGCGTGGTTACTATCACAGGGATTCATCTTTTCTGCTTTTTTATTTCAAAGAAATGGGAAACGCCCATCAGTACCCATTTTATGATGTGTAGACCTATATCTACAGTTTAAATATGGTATGCTCCTTATAAAATTGTTTACTTCCAACTGGTATGTAGGGAGCGAGAGTGGTGATGACCAATGTCCTGCATGTGGAGGGGGTAGAATCAATGTAACTTCTATTTTTCTTTTGTACAAGTATAGTAATTTGCAAGCAAAGTGGGTCCCTCCACTGTGTAAGAATCTTGTCATCAGGAGTTACAGGTTGCTTTCTGAATTTTGAGTACAGGAACACACAGGACCTATGTTTTTGTAGTGGCAAATGTATCTGTGGCAAGCAGGATAGGACGCCTTAAATGCCTATAAGATCTGGTAGCCATTACATGAGCAAACATAATAGGGATGAAATCAGTGGAGTGTTTTGCCAAATTTTAAATGTGTTTAGGCCATGAATTGTTCTGCTTTGTTTTAACATTTTTACTTGTTTTTATGATAACATCTGGACTTTTTTCTTTTTTTTACTGCTTTTGTATTTTTTAAATTGTTTTATATTTTGCTACTTTATTGATCTGTGTGATCGAAAATACAGTATTTTTTACTGAATGATGGGAACATCTGCTCATGGTACAGCTTAGAGGAAAGGAAGCTGCCCATTACTTCAATTAAAGGTGACATGCTTGGTGGGTTGGGTGCATGCTGCCTAGATCTCTCATGGATAAACAATATTGCAAGCTTAAAAACCTTTGCGCTAACTCAGTAATTCGAGCTAGTTATGCGATGCATTTTTGCTGTTGCGAATGGCCTGATTCACAGAACTGGACCATTTACAACCACAAAAATGCTTTTTGTGATGTATAAACTGGCAATTGCGATTCAGTAGTTTGGGTTTGAGAACACAAACAGATTTGCTATTTGGAAGGGAAGTGTTCAGGGCGTCCCTTCCAAATAGGGAATCTGTATGGTACATTCCAATGTTTTGCGATGGAAGCCATTCCCAAATGGGAAGGAGTCCCCTTGGGACCTCTACCCCTTTGAGAATGGTTGAAAAATACAAATGAAATATTTCATTTTTATTTTTAAACGCATCCTATTTTCCTTAAAGGAAAATCGGCTGCATTACAAAAAACAGATTGCTGGATCTAAAAGCAATCCCAGATGTGGTGGTCTGCTGACCACAGCAGGTCACCATCCCAGTGATGGCAGCGAATAGTAGTTGGTCACAAATTGTGACCTACCTCATTAATATTCATGAGGTAGGTCTATTGGTGACCCACTAGGAATCACTGGTTTGGAAATGAGGGCTCAATAACCCCTTTGTATATTAGTAATAGTGATTCACCAAAAATCGCAATTGGATCATCGCTATTACTATTGTTTGTGCATCTAGCCCTTTATTCTTTGACTAAAGTAGCGTCATTAATTTAGGTAATAACACCATATATTATTTTAGTGCTGATTGACACTTTTGTTGAAAGTGTTCCCTACATAGTGGGCAGCGACCTTAAATGATCATCTTGAAAGTGAGCAACTGTTCTTAGGTTGTATTTTTAACTCAAACATGCCAAGCGAATAAATGCAGAAATTTTATTTTCCTTGTAGAAAACAAAAACAAAGTACTTCCTCTGCAACATTTGACATTTGGATGGAAAGCAAATACATCGGAGCATTATTATTTAAAATTAATATAATTACGTTCTAAAGCAATTAAAACAAGAATGAAAAATGTATCTCAACCTAGGCAAGGGGGATAAGCAACAATGTGGCAAGCAGCAAGAGAATTGGATGGTGATGCACGCAATAGGGGAGAAGGGTCTAAGCAATGACAGGATGCAGGAACATGGGTGCAAGAAACAATGCAATGTGGGTAAGGTGGGAGGGGCAGGTAGAGACACCCTGAAAAATGATGTACTCTGATAGGGTGCTACAGTGGAAAATATAAAAAGTACCTCTGCAAGTGTGTAGATAGTGGAAGGATACAGGCTGCAGACAGGAAGCTGCCCATGCTCTACAGAACCCAACATAAATAGGAAGAGAACAGGAAAGGAGGAGGTGGTGGTGGCCAATGAGAGGCAAGGAAATGAGTGCGGCATTGAAGATAACCAATGTTAAAAATGTTTTGTTTCTGGATCAGCTGGTTGATTTTGAACCAAAGATAACAAAGATAGATCCATTAGAGTCTGTAAATTACATTATTGACGCATACATTTGAGTGACAAATAGCATACACGAAGTAAGTTCGGCAGTCCAGTTACACAGTATAATGTCAGATTGCTAGAGGTAATAACTTATGGAAGTTAATGGTAAGTAAGTAGTTGGCTCTAAGCCCTTTTTTATTTTTTTTATTTGCAAAAGGCTCACAAGCGACAGTATGTATTCTGTATGTATATACTTGAAATATTGAAACAAATCATCTCACAGATAGCTAAAGCTTACTGTAGCCAGACCTAAAACGGAGAAGCACAATTTGCCCATTTTTCACGAGTTCAAATCTTGGTAATACGGCCCGACCTTTGATATAATAAACACATGCTATTTTATTGACACTGTATGGGCATACCACTTTTTGAACCTCTACCACCAGAGGGTATTATAGGAGTACTCTTGAAAAGTAAAATGGTAAACATACTACCTACAAAAGGCAAGACGTCATTAAAAGAAGAAGTACACATTTGAGCAATCAAGAAACAGGGTTAAAGAAGCGAGAAAATCATAATTGTAAAAATATTTGATAGTGTTGATGCTGTATGTGGCTCAGCACATTCATATCAGCATCAATCTACAAATATTGCTAAAACTATGAGCATCATTATGAAGGCTAATGCAACATCAGAATCAAGTCAAATGCATCCGTGACTTTCAAATATGGGTCTGTGCCTAGTAGTAATTCAGTTCCAGCAAGGGCAAGGGCCTTCATAGCAAAGGTTAATTCCTACTTTAGTGTACCTTCTGTCTTGGCTCAACCTGCTCCTTATTGTTTTATTTCCTTATTCAACCTACTCCCTATTTTGCTCAGTGTCAACTACATACCCAACTAAGAAACAGGTAAATCGGTATGTGCTTGTAAAAATCAGCTATAACGAACTACAAGTGCCCAATGAACAGCATTAACACTGCTTGCTTGTCAGATATTTTATTGTACATTGACAAACTGAATATGCATTTGCACAGCTTCGAGGATAACATGATTTTCCGTGTAGGCATAACACATGGGACATAACTTAAGGGACACGGAAATCAATGCATGCTGCTATGCTCAGCTGATCAATGTCTAATCTAAAAATATAATTGATTTCTGTACAGTAGCTTGCTTACTGCATGAACATCCTTTCAGAATTTGTCATTCAAAAAGTGGCAAATAGCAATAGAAAATGACGAAATCAAATGAGAATGTTCTCTGCATCTGCACGCAAAAAAAAAAAAAAAAAATTTGTTGCGATCCAAACTTATATATACATGAACTGTTTGTTATCTTGTTACAGAAAAACTGAAATCTTCCCCCAGTTTTGAACAATCCTTTACATTGACACTTTTAAAATCAGTGAATTTGATGTCAATGTACGCCATAATATATGTACACATAACAATGTCAATACCGGCAAATACGATGTCGATGTACACCATGACAAATGTACGCATAACAATGACAATGTCGGTGAATGCAATATCAATGGCCACCATGTTATATGTACTCATAATAACATACTTGTATCACTGCTGTCAAATCCACCTGAGATGACCTCCCCATCAGCCCAGAATCAGAGTTACGTGGTCAGACAAGCCCTGTGACCCAAAGCCAAGCCTATCAATTGATAGGTCAGAGGTTGGTCATTCTTAGCCTGAAGACATACGGGGGAACAGGGAAACCCCAGATCGATCCCACAGATAGGCAGCTTTGCCACAAAAGGTCCGAGGAGATTGGCCCCAATAAAACACGTTTAGCTAAAGGCTCACATTTCCAAATACCACAAAGTCAGATGCCACGTGTAGTTAGGAACATTCAGCCAATCAGAACACAGCATGCTCACTACATGCAGTGACTGCGCACTCCACATGGCGGATATCTGGACACATACACACTGGCCCACATTGGGTCTCCACAAAGTTGTGAGCCACCTGTGCCCTCTTTTCAGATGGTTGAATTTACGGTTTATGATTAGGCCCGGATTTACGTTCTCTACAAGAATGTGTAATTGGTTTATTGAACTTCAAGAACAGTATACGATGTCGGCTAAAACCTCTGTACATCGAGACAGTATTCAAACACAACTCTGTTGCTGCTCTCCTGGCTGCTGCTTTGAAATAAACCAACTTGTTCCTGTTTTGCCAAATGCCTCTTGTATGTTCTTTTTTTCAAGGTAATTTCATATCTGAGTGAAAACACTGCTATCTCCTGAAAAGTATCTTGCTTAGTATTCAAAAACAGAATTACAAAAACATATTACAATATTCAAGGACACAGGGGTGACAGCCAAACATTTCCAGAGAAAGAGACTGAACTGTAAGGCATAATATATGATATCACTGAGAGTGACATTATCTAAATATGTATTTATTATGTGGCCCAGAAGATGCCACAGTACACATAGAACCCAAGCAGTTATAGGAAGGCACATATTCTATTATTGAGACTGGGCTAGTGAACAGGTAAACTTATATAATTTTCAGAGGTTAAGAGTCCTGACTGCAGATTCAAAATCTTAATTAAATACATTAATAATCACTTTAATATTGCATCCTGCGCTCTTGGCTTCTAATGATGGGGGCAGCTCGTCCTTTAAATGTGGATAAATCGAGGTATCGCCAATTGTAATGATGTGCAATGTGAAAATGTGTGATGTTAAAGCTAAAATGTCCATTTCTAGCTTCATATTGCATTCTACTTAGTCCTGGCTACAGGCAGATTCAGCTGTCTAGAGACCTCATATCATCAACCCTTCAAAAATAAACAATAGGAAGTACAAAGATAAAGTGATCTTTGGATCAGCTGCCTTCAGCCACTACCTTTTATTTGGTTCTCAAGGTATGCCATTGAATTGATGTGCTGTCCTCCAAGGCCATGCCTTTTTGCGAATGGTTAAATGTCCCAATTTTGTATCCTATTAGATATTGGTAAGGGGTCATCAAGTAGTCCTTTAGTTGGATTTCAGATGCAGCATCATATAATGTTCAAGCCAAAATGTGTTCATTTATGTATTTACTTTGCTAACACAATGAAGATGTACTTGCTTGTTTATGTACTTGCTCTTTTTTAGGAAGTATGTGCTGCTGCAACGAATAGGACTCTTGTCTTCACTAATCATTTTTGAGCGTTCATTTATTTTATCTTACTTTTATGAAAAGTTGTTCAGTTGACATTTGGTATTACAAAGGAAAGACGTGCTCATGTATAGACTTCCTTAAAGATGCAAAAAAAATATTGGCCCTTTGTCAAAAAAATCTGCAATATTTTGCCAGTATTTGTTTTTAATTCACTGCCTAAAATGCAAATGCCACCTTCTGACTGATTTTCATGACAGTCTTCTTTGGTCGAGCAGATTACCTGTGTCAATGCAATCTGTTCAGCAGGAGTGACCGGGGAAGGTATGAACGGTGGGGTTTGGTAGGGGGGAGGGGTTTTGACAGATGACCACAATGGAAAATTAAATAAATAATGAATTTACCCTTGTCGTCTGTCGAAATCCCCCCACCAGGCCCCACCGCTCTTACCAGCAGGCGCCGCGCATCCATATTGCTGTAGTCAAGATGTTGTTCCATCTACAACAGTTGGCGGCAACACACAAAAAAGCCAGACCAATAGCACAAGCTATGCAATGCTCCTCCATATGCAAAAGAAATCTCAACAAATCCCTTACATACATGCCAGCATTTGGAAACAGATATCGAAAAACTTCAGGGGAATATATTTTCCCTATTTACTTGCAATATTGTGGTGGCAATTTGAGGTGGGAGACAAATCAAATAAAGCACTTTTTGCTTCAAAAAGTTGGAGCCTCCCACTTGAATCAGATGTGTTGTAATGTATTGGACTAGTTTCATAATATATCAAACACCTATTGAAATAGACATAATATCGAGATTCCACGCACACAGAGGCACACTTTTTCGCATCTGTCTCCTTTCTCCATCACACTCTGCGTCATGTTCAATAAGCCACTAGGCTATCTTAGTTTTTACCATTGGAACCAATATCATGTGGGTCATATAGAGGTTGCTGCAGCAGATACTCAACCATCTGAGTATTCATTTGTTTTAGAGCATGTAACAATCTTTGTCTTATTATGAGTCTTTTAATGCTAATAAGGGTAGTAACAGCAGTCACAGCCCCGTTAGAATTATGAGATCCATCGGAACACTGCAGATATCTTTATTTTCATCCAGAGGCTAATCTTGGAGTGAAAGTTCCCAGAATAATTAATTACCAGTAGAATCAGACCAGGAATTATTGATTTCACTGGTAATTTCAAATTTCTTAGTGAACCCTCAGGGTCCAACCCCTAACGGGCAGTACTTTTTAAATCCCCAGCATTACCAGTACCCCGAGTATTGGTAACTCTAGGGGTGTGTAAAATACGGCCTATTTACAGGCCTGCTCATAAAGAGGGCCGCAATAGCAACAAGCATTTACAATGCAATGGTCTCGGCATCATTAAAGGTAGAGCTATTGGCATTGCTCATGACATTTCTTTTTTTTCCTTGAAATCATAAATAAATGGCATTGTCATTTACATTGCCAATACACAGCAATCTGCACTCAACAGCACACAGCACTCTGCACTCAACAGCACACAGCACTCTGCACAACAGCACTCTGCACTCAACAGCACACAGGACTCTGCACAACAGCACACAGGACTCTGCACAACAGCACACAGCACTCTGTACAACAGCACACAGCACTCCGTACAACAGCACACAGCACTCTGCACTCAACGGCACACAGCACTCTGCGCTCAACAGCACACAGCACTCTGCGCTCAACAGCACACAGCACTCTGAGCTCAACAGCACACAGCACTCTGCACTCAACAGCACACAGCACTCTGCGCTCAACAGCACTCTGCACTCAACAGCACTCTGCACTCAACAGCACTCTGCACTCAACTGCACACTCACTGTGCATTCTGCACTCACTACTCTGCACTCACTACTCACTACTCTGCACTCACTACTCACTACTCTGTACTCACTACTCACTACTCTGCACTCACTACTCTGCACTCACTACTCTGCACTCACTACTCTGCACTCACTACTCTGCACTCACTACTCTACACTCACTACTCTACACTCACTACTCTACACTCACTACTCACTACTCTGCACTCACTACTCACTACTCTGCACTCACTACTCACTACTCTGCACTCACTACTCACTACTCTGCACTCACTACTCACTAATCTGCACTCACTACTCACTACTCTGCACTCACTACTCACTACTCTGCACTCACTACTCACTACTCTACACTCACTACTCACTACTCTACACTCACTACTCTACACTCACTACTCTACACTCACTACTCTGCACTCACTACTCTGCACTCATTACTCTGCACTCACTACTCTGCACTCACTACTCACTACTCTGCACTCACTACTCTACACTCACTACTCTACACTCACTACTCTACACTCACTACTCACTACTCTGCACTCACTACTCACTACTCTGCACTCACTACTCAGCACTCACTACTCTGCACTCACTACTCTGCACTCACTACTCACTACTCTGCACTCAATACTCACTACTCTGCACTCACTACTCTGCACTCACTACTTACTACTCTGCACTCACTAGTCTACACTCACTACTCTACACTCACTACTCTACACTCACTACTCTACACTCACTACTCACTACTCTGCACTCACTACTCTGCACTCACTACTCTGCACTCACTACTCTACACTCACTACTCTACACTCACTACTCTACTCTCACTACTCTACACTCACTACTCTACACTCACTACTCTGCACTCACTACTCTGCACTCACTACTCACTACTCTGCACTCACTACTCTGCACTCACTACTCACTACTCTGCACTCACTACTCACTACTCTGCGCTCACTACTCACTACTCTGCACTCACTACTCACTACTCACTACTCTGCACTCACTACTCACTACTCTGCACTCACTACTCACTACTCTGCACTCACTACTCTGCACTCACTACTCTACACTCACTACTCTACACTCACTACTCTACACTCACTACTCTACACTCACTACTCACTACTCTGCACTCACTACTCACTACTCTGCACTCACTACTCTGCACTCACTACTCAGCACTCACTACTCTACACTCACTACTCTACACTCACTACTCTACACTCACTACTCTACACTCACTACTCTACACTCACTACTCTACACTCACTACTCTACACTCACTACTCACTACTCTGCACTCACTACTCACTACTCTGCACTCACTACTCACTACTCTGCACTCACTACTCTGCACTCACTACTCACTACTCTGCACTCACTACTCACTACTCTGCACTCACTACTCACTACTCACTACTCTGCACTCACTACTCACTACTCTGCACTCACTACTCTGCACTCACTACTCTGCACTCACTACTCTGCACTCACTACTCTGCACTCACTACTCACTACTCATTACTCTGCACTCACTACTCACTACTCTGCACTCACTACTCTACACTCACTACTCTACACTCACTACTCTACACTCACTACTCACTACTCTGCACTCACTACTCTACACTCACTACTCTACACTCACTACTCTACACTCACTACTCTGCACTCACTACTCACTACTCTGCACTCACTACTCTGCACTCACTACTCACTACTCTGCACTCACTACTCACTACTCTGCACCCACTACTCACTACTCACTACTCTGCACTCACTACTCACTACTCTGCACTCACTACTCTGCACTCACTACTCTACACTCACTAATCTACACTCACTACTCTACACTCACTACTCACTACTCTGCACTCACTACTCTGCACTCACTACTCTGCACTCACTACTCTACACTCACTACTCTACACTCACTACTCTACACTCACTACTCTGCACTCACTACTCTGCACTCACTACTCACTACTCTGCACTCACTACTCTGCACTCACTACTCAGCACTCACTACTCACTACTCTGCACTCACTACTCACTACTCTGCACTCACTACTCACTACTCTGCACTCACTACTCACTACTTTGCACTCAGTACTCACTACTCTGCACTCACTACTCACTACTCTGCACTCACTACTCACTACTCTGCACTCACTACTCACTACTCTGCACTCACTACTCTACACTCACTACTCAACACTCACTACTCTACACTCACTACTCTGCACTCACTACTCTGCACTCACTACTCTACACTCACTACTCTACACTCACTACTCTACACTCACTACTCACTACTCTGCACTCACTACTCTGCACTCACTACTCTGCACTCACTACTCTACACTCACTACTCTACACTCACTACTCTACACTCACTACTCTACACTCACTACTCTGCACTCACTACTCTGCACTCACTACTCACTACTCTGCACTCACTACTCAGCACTCACTACTCACTACTCAGCACTCACTACTCACTACTCTGCACTCACTACTCACTACTCTGCACTCACTACTCACTACTCTGCACTCACTACTCACTACTTTGCACTCACTACTCACTACTCTGCACTCACTACTCACTACTCTGCACTCACTACTCTACACTCACTACTCTACACTCACTACTCTACACTCACTACTCTACACTCACTACTCACTACTCTGCACTCACTACTCTGCACTCACTACTCTGCACTCACTACTCTACACTCACTACTCTACACTCACTACTCTACACTCACTACTCACTACCCTGCACTCACTACCCTGCACTCACTACTCTGCACTCACTACTGTGCACTCACTACTCTGCACTCACTACTCTGCACTCAATACTCACTACTCTGCACTCACTACTCACTACTCTGCACTCACTACTCACTACTCTGCACTCACTACTCACTACTCTGCACTCACTACTCTGCACTCACTACTCTGCACTCACTACTCTGCACTCACTACTCTGCACTCACTACTCACTACTCTGCACTCTACTCTGCACTCACTACTCTGCACTCACTACTCTGCACTCACTACTCTGCACTCACTACTCTGCACTCAATACTCTGCACTCAATACCCTGCACTCAATACCCTGCACTCAATACCCTGCACTCAATACCCTGCACTCAATACCCTGCACTCACTACCCTGCACTCACAACCCGCACTCACTACTCTGCACTCACTACTCTGCACTCACTACTCTGCACTCACTACTCTGCACTCACTACTCTGCACTCACTACTCACTACTCTGCACTCACTACTCACTACTCTGCACTCACTACTCTGCACTCACTACTCACTACTCTGCACTCACTACTCACTACTCTGCACTCTGCACTCAATACTCTGCACTCAATACTCTGCACTCAATACCCTGCACTCTACACTCACTACTCTACACTCACTACTCTGCACTCACTACTCTGCACTCACTACTCTGCACTCACTACTCTGCACTCACTACTCTGCACTCACTACTCTGCACTCTACACTCACTACTCTACACTCACTACTCACTACTCTGCACTCACTACTCACTACTCTACACTCACTACTCACTACTCTGCACTCACTACTCACTACTCACTACTCTATACTCACTACTCTACACTCACTACTCACTACTCTGCACTCACTACTCACTACTTTACACTCACTACTCACTACTCTGCACTCACCACTCACTACTCTACACTCACTACTCTACACTCACTACTCTACACTCAGGGCCGGTCCTAGAACTTCTGGGGCCCCGGGCGAAAGTCAAGATGTGAGGCCCCTCTAATTTGCATGTAACATCACAAGAAGTGACATCACAGAAAGTGACATGGCAGGACTATTGATCTTATTTGGCATCACTGAAGAGACCTAACGTGGATATCAGTAACATGGACAACAAGCATTTGCAATGCAATAGGTCTTGCATTTGCGAGAGTTTAAGCTATTGGCATTGTGAATGACAATGCCTGTTATTTATCTGTTTTGATAATTAACACATAAATAAGTCATTGTCATTTACAATGCCAATAGCTCAATCTCCTGTAAATGCGGGACCAATTTCATTTCAAAGAAGTGTCCGCAAATGTCACGGGCTGCTTGTAAAGTAAAAGCACGCATGGTGCAGAATGCTGCAGAAAAGCATGTCGTGACTCCAGTAGGAGAAACTCATTAAAGAAAATAGTGCTGACAGATTAAATATGAAGTAAAAGGGCCATCCCTCATGGGAGGTTACAAATGAATCAAAACAAAGAGAGGAGTATCCCCCTTGAAGATAAAGAGCAGACGTATCTGGAGGGCAGGTTTTTTGGCAAGAAGGAGAGTATTCATCCTTTTGTTTAAAACCCCTCACTCACCAACCTAGTGGTGACATGCTTCATCATCGGGGTCCACCCTGGCGGCCTAGCGCCACCGGGGTGTGCTACGACACCTGTAATACAGTGGAGCGGGTTGTGACTGTGGGTGTGAAAAATTAAATGTTAAAAATTGTCCTGGTTGTACTCAAAAATATAGTTTTTATTATAGAGCAACTGAACAATGTTAAAATTAAGTGAGCGAGATCCTGGTAGGGGAGTTACGGCCAAGGGATCTCTATATGTGTTTATGTTGAATGGTCAACATGTTTCTACCAATAGGGCGTTTGCCCGGTATTCATCAGGACCAAAAAACAGGTGGACAGGAGGTGTGTGCTCCCTAAAAAGCACACCCTACCCTGATCCCCTGTGTACCTCCTGGCAAAATGGCCAGTGGTATGTACTGCTCAGTAAAATAAGTGAGCAAGTGAAGAAGTGAAAAAGAGACTCAGTTGTGAGCTCTATGAGGCTTCAACGGGCAGGGCGTAGGTTCATTGCCGTAAGAGCAACATATTAGTTACTTGGCGGGAAGGACAGAGTCTGACCTACTCCTAACGGCCTCTGCACGGCTAGTCGAGACGAGGAGATACTAAGGAGGGACTAACCAGCCTATTAACGAATCCGAAGCCAGCCTTTACAAATGACAATGAAGCAAGCCAATGAGAAATATGGGTGGAGAGTGGGCGGAGCTTCAAGTCCATACTGCATTGCTTCAACTGGGTATGTCTGTGCCTTCCCTGAAGTGTGGGGTTGACAGAACACAGAAGCGAATCTGCACATAGCAAACACCTGGTCCGATGACTTCTAGAAGTTAATCAAGGTATCAATCAATTTCTGACTAAAAAATCATTATTACTAATGTGCTTGCATATTCATTTATTTGATGGCTTTTTTGACAGCATATGAATTGTGTCCCGCCATTGATTTACCCCAAACTTTAATATCTTAAATGGCTAATGTAATATATAATGTGCTGCCTGGCTAAAAACTTATAAGGTCCCAAAGGCGAGACCTATTGGCTATGCCAATGCTTGTTTTTGTAGATGCCATGTTGAGGAGATGCCTAATACCATGCACTGAAGAGGATGTGGCATAACAGCATCATCTCTGTACTTTGGTGCTGGGGAGCATAGTTCGAGTCTTGACGTTATGGTCGTAACATCCAGTAGTTCTAACAGTCAAAAAATATTTCCTTTACAAATTGAACAGCTGCTTCTAAAAAGCGCTCCAATACTATCTGATGTATATCCCCTTTAGGGCATTGTTTTTATTTGTAACCATGTAAACATTTATAAGCACAGGCACGGCCTCGTGTTCACACAGACACACACATTTAGATACTAGTGCACAGCGGGTAACTGTGAATGCACGTTTCCATAGCGTGAATCACAGCATCACCAAAGCAATAAATAATGAACCTGGGAAATGTGTTTAAAGGTTCGCTTTTCAGTAATGTTTCGTTTCCGGCCATGCCATGTTCACGAGATGTCCAGTAGCACAAACTCAAGAGGATAGAGGATGTGGCATTACGGCCACATCTATCTACTTTGGTGCTTGGGAACAAGGTTTGAGTCTTGATGTTAACTTAAAGCCCTATAATTCTGGGCAAAGCACTACATTTTCCTGTCTGTACAAAAAATATATATTCTTCCGTTATGACACTAGTGGTCCTGTAGAGCACTCCAATACCTTCGCTAAATTTTGCCTACATATAAAAAATGCGCTATACCAGATACAGCTGCAAACTTTGAAGCTGAGGATTATTATGGTGTAAATATGGTCTATTTGCCTACTTTTCAAGTGCCTAACAGTAAAACAAAAAAAATATATTTCGGAAGATAACTACTGCTTTGAGAAAGCGCTTCAATACAATCTGCCTTATTTACTTTAAAGGCACGGATTCTATTTTTCACCATTTAAACAACTACAGGCACAGCCCCATTTATTCACAAATTTATATAATAGTGCACAACGTCTAAATGTGCATGTATGTTTCTATTGCGTGCCTGAGAACATCATGAGAGCTCTACAGCACAGCTGCCCAGGAGCCATCTCACCCAGTCTTTTAAATAGAAACAAGGACACACCCGTCTCACACACCTACGGTCCCAGCACTCAGCCTCATAGCACTAACAGCTGCAGCTACATCAGCACTTGTTTATACGCTTTTTTGATTCATTTTAGGTCACATTAAAAAAAGTCTGCTATGTCTCTCTATCGTGAGGGGTAGTCTCAAGGCCGGTAACTGCAAATAAACACACACACACTCGATATTATTGGATGGAAGAATGCACTGTGCTGTGCTCACTGCGCAGCGCTTTTCCCCATCATCATTTATTTATTCCCGCAACTGCGGGGCCGGCGGCGGGGCCCCTCTGAGCGCGAGGCCCTGGGCAGCTGCCCATACCGCCCATGGCTAGGACCGGCCCTGTCTACACTCACTACTCTACACTCACTACTCTACACTCACTACTCTACACTCTGCACTCTGCACTCTGCACTCAATACTCTGCACTCAATACTCTGCACTCAATACTCTGCACTCAATACTCTGCACTCAATACTCTGCACTCAATACTCTGCACTCAATACTCACTACTCTACACTCACTACTCTACACTCATTACTCTACACTCACTACTCTACACTCACTACTCTGCACTCACTACTCTGCACTCACTACTCTGCACTCACTACTCACTACTCTACACTCACTACTCTACACTCACTACTCTGCACTCACTACTCTACACTCACTACTCTACACTCACTACTCTACACTCACTACTCTACACTCACTACTCTACACTCACTACTCTGCACTCACTACTCTGCACTCACTACTCACTACTCTGCACTCACTACTCTACACTCACTACTCTGCACTCACTACTCTGCACTCACTACTCTGCGCTCACTACTCTGCACTCACTACTCTGCACTCACTACTCACTACTCTGCACTCACTACTCACTACTCTACACTCACTACTCTACATTCACTACTCACTACTCTGCACTCACTACTCTGCACTCACTACTCTGCACTCACTACTCACTACTCTGCACTCACTACTCACTACTCTGCACTCACTACTCTACATTCACTACTCACTACTCTGCACTCACTACTCTACACTCTCTACTCTACACTCACTACTCTACACTCACTACTCTACACTCACTACTCTGCACTCACTACTCTGCACTCACTACTCACTACTCTGCACTCACTACTCTACACTCACTACTCTGCACTCACTACTCTGCACTCACTACTCTGCGCTCACTACTCTGCACTCACTACTCTGCACTCACTACTCACTACTCTGCACTCACTACTCACCACTCTACACTCACTACTCTACATTCACTACTCACTACTCTGCACTCACTACTCTGCACTCACTACTCTTCACTCACTACTCACTACTCTGCACTCAATACTCTGCACTCAATACTCTGCACTCAATACTCTACACTCACTACTCACTACTCTACACTCACTACTCACTACTCTACACTCACTACTCACTACTCTACACTCACTACTCTACATTCACTACTCACTACTCTGCACTCACTACTCTGCACTCACTACTCTGCACTCACTACTCTGCACTCACTACTCTGCACTCACTACTCACTACTCTACACTCACTACTCACTACTCTACACTCACTACTCTGCACTCACTACTCACTACTCTACACTCACTACTCTACACTCACTACTCACTACTCTACACTCATTACTCTACACTCACTACTCTACACTCACTACTCACTACTCTGCACTCACTACTCACTACTCTGCACTCAATACTCTGCACTCACTACTCTGCACTCACTACTCTGCACTCAATACTCTGCACTCAATACTCTGCACTCAATACTCTGCACTCAATACTCTGCACTCAATACTCTGCACTCTACTCTACGCTCACTGTCATTAACGGAACTGTTAACTCGTATATATGGTATAAAGAAAATATATAAATACACTTAATTTCTGTAACCAAGCCCTACTTGAGCATTTACGTTCATGAATAACTAGCCATGTACAGATAAACTTACCAAAGACCAAAATGTCGGTGGGCACGCAGTTTTAAACATACTGGACATAATAAAGTGTAACGTATGGGGACTCGGTACTCAATCACGTGCTCACTCAGCTCGTGTTGATGTTCTTTACAGAGGAGCGGGCGTGCACGCCTGTCACACTCTCCAGCACACCCCATGCACAGCCTATGCAGCAGGGCCCCTCCCTGCAGAGGGAAGGCCGCCCGTCCAGCAGAGTGGCACTGGGGCCACTGTGCACTGCACGTGCACCTGCAAAGCGGATGGCATGCTGCTCTCCTGCGCGCGCCCAGCCCAGGAAGCATCTGCCACCGCAATAAAGATATCAATGGGCACCCGCAGTGCACAGCAGCATCTCTCTGCTCCCATCAGCCGTGGGAGTGGACGCCCTGGCACAGCCCACGGCTGGTCCCCCGTAGTAGTAAACAGAAGAGAAGCATCTACCCCCAACCCTTCTCTAGCCCTAAATACTTGCCCTCCTCGCCTTAATCCTTCATCGGGATGCGTCCGCTCTGATAACCTCCATCTTCCTGAGCTCGTCGCTCAGCTGCTCTGCGCCCTGCGTAGGATGCAGCTCAAAGCCCCAGGAACGCCCTTTACGTGAGCGTGCACCGAGGCTGAGGATCGCCGACGAAGACATGCAGAGCTCCGAGTCTGCCTGCTGCCGAGACTGACCCGAAGAGCCCGGTGAGTTTGGGGGGTCGGTGACTGTGTGTGGTGGGGGGTGTGTGAGTGTTGGGGGGGGAGAGGGAGGGGATGTGTGTGTGCCTGTGTGTCTGTGTGTGTGTGCCTGTGTGTCTGTGTGTGTCTGTGTCGGCCGGCCTGCAAAAAGCGCGTCCCCAGACCCTGGTAGGCTCGTGCACAGCTCTGTCCTCCCTTGAGAGCTGACTCGGCTGCAATAGGTCTCGGCCGAGACCTAAAAATACACTGTTATTGTCACTATGGGCCAGATGTATGACCATTTTATTTTGCGAGTCTCTAATTGTGATTTTTTTTGTGACTCACAATTAGGGACTCGCATAATGCCATGTACTAATGTGTCTCAGACACATTTAGCAGTACCCAATATGGTCAGATTGGACCTACCACATGAATATTCATGAAATAGGTAAAAACTGTTGACCTTTGGGGAATGGCCAGTAATAACAGGGTGGTGCCCAGCTAAACCACCTTCCAGTAAAGAATCAGAAGGCTGAAGACCTGATCGATTGTACCAGTCTACAATCGAAACCCCACTTGGAGGGGAGAGAGGATATTATTCTCATTCATCCAATCCTGGACCATAGCTAAAAGTGAGCGGCAGAAGACTTTTTTGACAGAATCGATCAGGCTAATTGGCCATAGTTGGAGGGATTGGTCCTATCATCCTTTTTGAAGATAGGGATTACTGCGGTCCCTTCCATGATTCTGGGACCCCCCCGCCAGCAATATAATTAGACAGTGTCATTATGTAAGTTGCCCAGTTCTCCCTGTCAGAGCAAAAAAGGTCTCCTAGGATGCCATCTGGGCCTGGAGCTTTAGGAGGTACAATTGCCTCCAAGGAGGCCAGGATATCCTTCCTGGTGTACGAGAGGCCATATGATGGTTGGAGTAAATCAAGCAATATTGGTTCCTTGTCTAGACTACAGAAGATGAAATTCAAGGAACCAAAGTGTTTTGCCACACGTTACTGGAATGTTATTAGCGAGAGGGGGTGACCTTTCAAAATTTTCCTTGCCCGCAAGTTCCCAAAACATCCTAGCATCTGGGTGCGAGATGGAATCCCCAAGTTCTTCCCATCTCCTGTTTCATCCCATTCGCTCATTGCGTTTATTTGTGCCAGTTTGTATTGCCTCCTTAGGTCATGTGTCAGTGGGATGTCCCTTTGGCTTATGGTTATGGGCAGCCCCCTTCTTAGAGATCTACACTCCTTTGTAAACCAAGGGCCCATTTTCACTAGTCTCTCCTGGTACCTCCTGTCCCTATGTAAAAGGACAATGAAGTTTCTGGCCAGATGTACAAAGAACTTCAAATGTAGGGCACTACAGCTTGCTGGTGTGGCCAGCTCATCTGACGGGGATAGCAACACTCCAAATGAGTCTCAAGATCACTTTTTAAGATATTGAGCTTGAGTTCATCCACATAATCATGGGCCATTTAAGTCGTCATTTGTCATTTGAGTGAGTCACCTCCTTGGTGGCATATTTGGCAGGGGCTGTCCTCGTCTTTTTACCGCAAGGATGCTCAACTGTCAGGCTAAAGAGATTATGGTCACTTTCACAGGTCTGGATTATAGCCATATCTGGTGCAAGTGGTCATAGAGTAAGGTTCACAAGTATGTAGTCAATCCGGCTAGTCCCATTTGGCCCAGTGTAGGTCATCCCCTCACCTTTGTCAGAGCAGGTTCTTCCATTTGCGGCCCGTAGTCTATAGTCTGGGGTTATGGCATTTAATCGGAGAAAGCTCCAACGATGGAACAGACCACATTTTGTCCTTTTTTTTGCAGAGTTTTATATAGCGCGAACTAGACCCGAACCGAATCAGGTATCAGAGTGCTTTACATAGCACCAGTTACGTTACATGAGGACACACTTTCATTTTAGGCATGGGGAGATTAAGTGATTTGCCCAGAATCACAGGGGGTTTTTGGCGTCATTACCGAGACTCGAACCCAGATCCCTAGGTCCGAGGTCGAGCGCCTTAGCCGTTAGGCCAACCCCTCTCCACTTGAAGGCCTCTTGGATGTCTTCCCAATTGAGGGGCTCTAAAGTGAAATTGAAGTCGCCACCCACAATTAAAGGGCGGGCAGCTTGCTTTGAGTCTAGTATCTCGTCTAAAGCTTGTAGGGTTGGTGATCTGCCTCCTCTGGAGCTCCTTGCATAAACATTAAAAATGTGTATGCTTTTGCCCATTGTGTCTTTCGGCCTAACCACTAGAATATCTGGGTTGTTGGAAGGAAGCTCCTTAGAGTCACAATTTAGTGTGATGTTAATCAAGATGAGCAGCTCTCCTGAGGGGTGGCCGTGTTTGGAGGGAATTGTTGGTTTGTAGAAAGTCACAAACCCTGGGATAAAATAGGAGTCAGGCTCCAAGTTTCCTGCCAAATGCAGATCTTGTGCCAATTAATGAGCTTGAGCCAATGGGGAAGTCCTAGTTTCCCCCTTATGCCCGCCACATTCCACGAGGCTATTTTAAGCTTCCTTGTAACTGTGAGCTGCAGAGGGTTATGGAGGAGGGATAAAACACCAGTTTCAGCCACATAGGCAGCCGGGTTTATATATGTGATTTTATCCCCGGCCTGGAGATCATCTACTGTTTGCAGGGCCGTTTGTACGTGTGAAACGAGGTGAGAACTAGAGGTCATTGGTTCATGTCTTGGTCTATGTGCATCGTGGTAGAAATGGAGTCGGAATCGATGTTAAAGGAGTGTGCGTGTTCCTTTAAGGGCTCAGAGAATAGTCAGTCATTCTGTGATAGGGACGAGTGTGGAGGGTCCCTTAAAGGTGTCACAGCGCTCATAGGTTTTGCTGCAAAACTAGGGATGATCCACTTCAATTGAATGTTTGTGATGGGTGGAGGGCAAATTCTAGCTTCTAGGGAAACTATGTTGTGCACTAGGCTTTCGCTTGTGAGGGTGAGTTCTACTGCGTGAACAGTACAGTTGATCAGGACGCATCTTCTTTCCTTAAGATGTCATCCCTTATCACGGATCTACATCCCCTTATGCGCCTGATCCAATGTATGGCTTTGTTCTTTAGGACCTTGTCATTCTCGTGTTTGATATTACGGTCAGCCTTAGGTACATTGATCATTTAGATGGTACACTGGGAAACATTATGAGGGATTGGGCAAGGCCTAAAGAGTGGAGATACCTTGCTGCGGTCTAGGCTCAAACTTGGTAGTTCTTGCTCTGTGCCCATCATAGGCCCTATTGGTCCCCTAGTTTTCCCCGGGGGCCCTCTTGACGCTTGTCATACATGGGTAGTGTGTAGCAAAGGACCCTATCGCGATGGCCTAAAGGGCCAGTCAGAGGTGCAAAATTAGTGTTCGGAGCATTACGTGTTTCTTGTGTGCTGTGGGGGTGGGATGGTTCGAGTTCTAATTCATAGCAGTACTTAAAGGACACATAGGTGGTAGTGTCTCAGGGCTGGTATGATCTTCTATTCTAAGGTACAGTTTAGAAATGAGGGCAGTCAGGGCCCCTATTGTTTCTTTTAGAGCTAGAATTTCCTCTGGAGATCTAGATTAGAGTGTGTTGTTTCAATACTCACCGCCCACTGCCATCAGGATGGGGGATTGTATCTATCCTACTAGTTGCTATACCCATAACCTTCCGGACCCTCTTTGTAAATAGGTGTGCCAGATGTTACTGGTTGTTCTGCGAGGAGTGCAAATCTGTTACTCAGTGTGAGATCTGCTGGTATCACACATTGGGTCTCACTGGGATTACTAGATAGACTGATGAGGGCACATTGTTAACGTCAGTGACTGTCAATGACTGCTTTGTGCTAGCTGCCTCTTTAAATAGGCTAGGTATGTTCCCAGAACTCAAGTTAGTGGACACATCAGTGGTGTATGTTTGAGGGGCCTTGGGAGTGAGATCACGTCTGTCAGCAGGTAGTGAAGGTGTCATAAGCAGGCCCTCGCAATCAGATAATATATTGTCAATTCGATCCAACACACTCTCCCCACGCTCCCCATCCCTCTCTGCTGCAGGACTTGGGTTCCGAATTCATTTCTTAGTTTTATTCCCCAGGGCACCTCCCAACCCTCTCCTAGTCACTTTCCTTTTTCCCATATGTGTGAAGGTACAACAAAGTGAAGGAACAGTTGCAAATTGGCTAATAGTGGAAGGCCTGGTTATGGCTTTTTATAATGTCAAAATTAATGGTAATACCTTAGTATAAGGATTGGTCCATAGTCCTTGGATGGCAAATTTCAGGAGGGTGGCCCAGCCCAGCCTCCTCAGGGCTCTGAAGGGAGCGGATGTGCCTGGCTGAACTGTGGGAAAGAGCGGCTTGTGAAGAGGCATCAGGAGGGCGACCTCTCCTCCAGCGCCGCCGCCAGTCCTGCTAGGGAACCTAGTCCCACCACCACGAGGTGCAGCAGTGGTAGTGTCGGAGACTCGGACGGCCCGTCAATGTTCCCTGGGAGCCTGTGACAGGAGCCTGGTAAGGAGCAGGTAACGTTGGGGCTCAGAAGCTTGCTGCAGGAAAGAGCGGCTGGTGAAGAGGCGTTGAGAAGGTGATGTCACCTCCCACACCCCCGCATGTCTTGCTGGGGGACCAAGTCCCACTGCAGCAGGAAGCAGCAGTGGTAGTTTAAGGCCTCGGACGGCCTGTCAATGTCCCCAGGGAGCCTGTGAAAGTAGCCTGGTAAGGAGCAGGTAACATTGAGCCCAGAAGCCCATTGCAGGAAGAACTTGTTTAATCCTGTGCATCATGGTTATGTTGGCAGAACCAGCAGTAAATAAAGGGTGCATGATTTTTATCTGTGGCTGGGAATGGACAATGAGGTGGATGTGTGGGTCACTCACCGCACTAGTTCTTATCAAGCCGACAAGTCCCTGTGGGTTTATCAAGCTCCCCTCTGCCTTTGCCCAGTAGAGTATCCCAAAGGCCCATGGGAGAAGTTGGGTATGAATTTTGTTGGCCCTATGTATGATCTGCCAATTTGTAGAAGATATTCTTTGGTAGTAGCAGACTATTTCTCCAAATGGGTGGCGTGTGAGTTTATGAAGGAACCAAATACTGAAACAGTTGTAGGATTCTTGTCCTCTTAGTTTGAGAGGGAAGGGTATTCCCAGGTTATGTTTACTGACAATGAGTTGCAGTTTAAGTTTAATGCCATGCAGGAATTCATTTTAAGCATCTCACTGTGGCTCTGTACAGAACCCAATGCAACGGGATGGTAGAAAGGGTTAATCGCATGGTGAAGAAGACAGCCCAGTTGGCTTGGTGGCTGGGGCAGCTGTGATGAGGGCTGTTCAGGATGGAATGTTGAGCTTACGCAACACACCACATTCCTCTACTGGAGTTGCGCCTTTTGTATTGTTGAGAGGTAGACATTCATCTTGCAATGTATCACCTGCGTGGGTGCTAGGTAAGACTGCAGTGAGTAAGGGAATTCCTAGTTGCGAGGAGGTGGGGTGCAAGTTGAGTGAAGAGCAAGTCCTTTGTTTGTGTTATGTGTTTTAGTTAACTTTGTAAGGTCTGTTTGGGGGGCAGATATTTTGTGGGTTACTTCCGTTCCTTTTGCAATAGAACCCCATGTTGTTGGAATGTCGCAATGACAATTGTGGTAGAGCGTTCCGAGGCAGACAGTTAGTCTACCTGGGAATAGCTGCTGGGATGGTTGTGTGATGTTTTTGGGAGAATAAAACTTTCCAATTACTTCAAATGACACCTGTCTCGCATTGTTAATCCACAATAACACCCTCAACACATTCCTTCCAAACAGGGATTTGTTATGGGTTTCTAAACCCATTTTGTGATGAAAGGCAAACTGTGTTTACTATAAACAAGAAGCAATTTATCAGTCACAAACCCTAAGATTTAGTGTTTCATAGGCTATGCAACAGCTAAATGACTTGGTAAATTAAGCCATAATTCCTAAACCATTAAAAAAATTAATACTACACTATTTCATTAAGTCTCAACATTCACTTAACCAATTATTAATTTAGCGATAACCTGCTCTTGTTTTCCTAATAGTTTGCATTTAACTACATAAGCAGTTATGCCCCACTTGCATTGTTACATGAAGAATAATTGCCTCACTTGAAGGCAGATGGAAAAGGGGAATCTAGTCTTCTTTCTATGCGTTTTACACTTCAAGTGTCTGAGCAGTACAACAAATGTAGACAGAGACTCCAACAAAAGCGAACTACATTGGACATTGTTTTTTTTTATTATTTTTTTATTGATTTAATTTGGCAGTGGAAAGTTGTAGAGTACACATATACAGATAATTCATAATGAAAATAGAGCACTGTTACAAAAAAGAAAAGAAAAAAGCATTACAGAATATTGCATTAAGCACAGCGAAACGTCTTGCAGCAAGAAGAAAGAAAAGCAAGTTCCCTTTGTTTTTAAAATCATAGTAAATCATTCAATCAGGTCCAATTACAGATAGGTGACCATAGTTTTAGACCATATGTCCTCTTACGCCGGCCCTTCAGCCTATATACCGCGTTTTCAAGCCGATAGACATTTAATAGCTTTGACTGCCAGTGATGGAAGGCCAGCGACAGGTAATACAATATCTGTAGACTGACATAGCTATAAATAAGAAGCTTTCCTCTTCGATAGTTCTGGTACCAATTTGGTCAGCCTGAATTCCCAATAACACTAATTCTGGTGATAGTACAGGTGATGATTCTGATATACTATCTAAGAAACCTTGAACTTCTAGTATAAATTGATTCAATTTTGGGCATTGAGCAAACATGTGAATTGAATAGGCAGCTACGTACCCACAGCGGCTACAATTAGTACCCCCCTTAGCTTTCCATAGCGCCAATTTCGACGGTGTATAGTATAAGTCAAAAACGGCCATGAAGTGCTGGCTTTTAAGAGACCCATTGAGTAGCACCGTACTGGCCATTTCTAAAGATCTAGATATATCAACCTTTTCTATTCCAAAGTTATTTTGCCATTTATCAGTAAATATCTCAAGATCGTCTTTTTTTCTATTTAGCATCAGTTGGTATATTGTGCCAATTCTATTTTTTCTAATACAGCTTTCCAACACATCTATTATTCATAGAACTGGTATTTAATATATTTTTAGACTCTATAAAGCTTCAAATTTGGAGATATTTGAAAAAATCTCTCCTTGTTAGACTATATTTGCCCTGCAAGTACGAATATGATACCATTTGCCCATTCTGATACAAATCTCCAAAGGAACTAATCTTAAGATCGTTCCACCTCTGCATCATGGGATCCATCAAAATGTCAGGAAGCAAAAGATTTTTCAGAAATGGTGTATAGTAATTCAGGTTTGTGTTAAAACAAAACCTTTTATTAAATTGTTTCCAGATTTGAAACGCTGAAATCAAAACCTTAAACTTAGTTTTTTTATAATAACTTGGTTCTATCAACCTAAGTACACACTGTCGGGCTTCTGCCCCTAACAACATTTCGTAAATAGAGGGCTCCATTGCTTCATCCCATAGCTTTTAAAAAAATTGCCCAATAATATAATCGGAAGTTCGGGACCCCCAATCCTCCTCTTAATTTGGGCAAAGTGCACCATTTCAAAGATCTTCTAACTCTCCGATAGCCCCATATGAACCTAGAAGTAGTTCTGTCTAGTTTACTGAAAAAGGCGGAGGAAAACAAGAGTGGTATAGTGCGAAATAAATACAAAAATGTGGGGAATATAATAATTTTTAATGTGTTTGTGCGGCCGTATAGTGATAAATGTAAATTATTCAGCCTCTCAAGAGTCCTGTTGACAGAGGATAGTAGGGGATCTGTGTTCAGTCCGACAATGTCTTCAACATCTAGCAGAGATTGTCACACCGAGATATGTAGCTGTAGAGGCAAATACTACGTCATCCGGCCTGCCTGCAGCCGAATGTATAAGCTGGGTCTTCGTAATATTTAATTTGTATCCAGAAAATTCCCCATATTCTTGGGCAAGTTCTATGATTTTAGGTAAAGCTGATGCTACATCTGTCGTGACAATCGCCACGTCATCGGTGTACGCGAAGACATTATGGACAACGTGATGTAGCATAACCGGGGTAATCCCAATTTCTTTTGTTAACCTGATTAGATACGGCTCAATATAAAGCGCGAACAACAAGGGGGAACAGGGACACCCCTGCCTTGTCCCCCTTGTGATCGAAAAAGGATCAGATGTATCAGTGGCAATACGTATTACGGCTTTTGGATTATTATATAACGCCTGAACTGCTTGAATATATTCTTTAGGAAACCCTTTCCATACTAGAACGGACCACAAGAATACCCAGTCGACCCTGTCAAAAGCTTTTTCAGCGTCTAGTAATACAACGCCGACTGGGGATCCTGTGGCCTGAGCCCAATCCAATAAGGTGATAATACGTCTGACATGGTCAGTAGCATCCCTCTTTTTTATAAAGCCATGCTGGATCTTGGATACTATCGTTGGCATTATATCATTCAGTCTATTTGCTAGTATTTTAGAAAAGATTTTACTATCTGATGTAATTAAAGAGATCGGCGTATAGGATCCCATTTCCTTGCTATCCTTCCCCTTTTTTTTGAATATCACTATAGTAGCCAATGACCAAGAAATAGGTGGATGTCCTTGAAAGGCTTGATGAAAAACCTCAAGTAGTTGGGGTTTAAGCATGTTTTGAAAAACCCGGTAAAATTCTAAAGGAATCATGTCTGGCCCCATTGCTTTGCCAGGAGCTAAGCCCAGAATAGCAGTTTCGATTTCGTCCCAGGAAATCGGAGTACTTAAAGATATTATATCCGCCTCAGTAATGGGAAGATTATCAATACTCCTCAGATAATCCAATGGAACCCTGTCTTGGATGCCACCCTCAGCCATTTTATTATACAATGATTTATAAAAGTCGCTGAAAGCCTTTAATATCCCTGTTTGATTTTCTTGGGTTACACCAGCTAAATCAACAATTTTAATTATATCGTTCATGACTACTTTTTGTCTTAACCTCTGAGCTAAAATTGTGCCTGTCTGATCATTTAATTCATAACATTCAACTTTATGTTGTTTGTACTTGATGGCAACCTGATCGGCTAGATAAGCATATAAGGCAGCCCGTTCAATGGTTAAGAGGCGCTGTGCTTCCTCCACTCCATGACCCCTGCTAATAGAAATGGCTAATTTCAGATCTGCCCCCTAACTTGATCAGATTTGTTCTTAAATTCTTCCTGCATTTTTCTCCGATAAAAATTAGAAAAATTGATGGTTTCCCCTCTGACAACAGATTTAAATGTATCCCATACAATCTGGGTTGAGGCCGTCCCACTATTACATAGAAAAAAGTCCTGGATGATTTTAGCCATGTGTGACAAATATTGATCATTTAAAAGTAGGCTCCTTTGGAACGACCATTGACGGTTTGGATTGAGACTCTGGGAAGGTAAAAGTAATTCAAGTATGAGAGGATTGTGATCCGAAACTGATTGAGGCATAATATCAATATTAGCTCTTTCTAAGAAAAAAGGAGAGATAAAAAAATAGTCTAACCGGACAAATTTTCGATGTGATAATGAAAAAAAAGTGTATCATGGGTCAATAGGGAAAAGTTTATTCCATACATCAAATAACCCATTGCCTACCACTAAGGCTCTTAGAGCTCTGTAAGTCCTGATCTTCCGGCCAGTATACCTCCCTTGAGTACGAATATTACAACCAGACTCAATATTTATATTCAGATCACCACAAAGAATTAACGGTTGACTCCAAGTAGCAAGTTCTAAGTTAATAGTATCAAATACTCCACTGTCGTCCAGATTCGGACCATTCGGACAGCAAATTGTAAATGTGTTGCCTTCTACAATCATTTCCACAAGCCCCCATCTCCCCCATTTATCGGCTAATGTTCTAACACATTTCCCGACCCCTTTTCTCATAAAGATCGCGATCCCTCTTTTGATACCAGTCTGCTTAGAACAGACTAAAAGGTCAAGACCCAGGCTATTCAGTATATTTCTTTTGTCCCAGGAAATGTGCGTCTCCTGTAGACACAGAATATCGATTTGTGACAACTGAATTAATTTAGACAAAATCCCTATCTTTTTAGGGTCATTAAGGCCATTTATATTTAGTGTGCAAATTTGAGTCTTTTTATCCATTATGAAACAAAATTATTACCAGACTTAACATCATTAGTCTTCCTCTACAAAAATTTGTGCCAGTTATATCAATTTTCTTAGCTTCTTTAACAACTACCACTGCCTTACACCCCCACCACACCCGTGCCCACCACACCCCCCACTCTGCAACCAACCCCTCTCCCCCTCCCCAACATATGAGGCTCAGGAACAGTCAGTTCCTGTTAGGTATGGATGCCGTGTCTCCCCCACCACAAGCACCCCAGGAAGAAGAGAATGAGAAAAAAAAGAGAAAAGGGGAAAGATAAACCATATTGCAATCGAAGAGCAGTATAATAAATACCTAATGAATACACATAGCATAGATCAGCTTAGCCAATATTCGCGTAACTATATAAAAAAAAATAGATCTAGATTTTAATAACTAAGCTTCTAACTGAGCTTCTTCATTGATTGATCAAGCCCTTGTTTTCTAAACCTCAAAGAGAATCTAAGTATTCCTTTGCTTTAATTTCAGGAAAAAAAAAATTTGTCTGCCCTTTGAATACTATTTTTAATTTAGCTGGGTTCTGCAAAAATACAGTGGCCCCCTTCTTTTGAAAATCGGGTATGTTATGTTATGTTATGTGCATTTATTACGCGCACAGCTGCTCCAGCGAAGGAGCGTCCTGGCGCCCGACAATGTACCAACATAACACAGCTAAAAAGTGGGAAACTAAAGGTACAGCGATTTAAAGAAATAGAAAGGTCTTGACGGCCCTACGAAACGAAAAAAGATCATCATGGGCACGAATCTTTGAAGGAAGGGAATTCCACAGAGCCGCCGCACGTAATCGAAATGAGCGGCCGCCAGCACGGCTAAGCTTGAACCTCGGGACTACTGCAAGTTCGAGATCCGAAGAGCGTAGAGAGCGGGCCCGGACATAGGGAGACAAAAGATTCAGAAGAATCTGGGCAGGGGAGCCCTTGAGGAGCTTATATGACAGACAAAGCACTTTAAATTGGATCCTCTGCTTAATCGGCAGCCAATGAAAGAACGCAGAGTATTGGCAGTGGAACAGAACCTGGGAAGGCCCACCACTGCCCGAGCGGCCGCGTTCTGCACACGTTGTAGACGTGTGATTTCGGCCTGATTTATCCCTACCAAGAGGGAGCTGGCATAATCAAGCCGAGAGATAACCGTCGCCTGCACCACAAGCTTCCTGGTCGAGGCGTCAAAATTTTTTAACACAGGTCTTAAGCCTCGCAGGATACTGAAGCAGCATGCAGCCGTTCTCTTTGTGTGGCAGACAAAGCTAAGGGCCGGATCTAACCACACCCCGAGATTTTTTATCTCTGAAACCGGAGTCGGGGTGGGACCAAGCTCTGAGGGCCACCACATATCACCCCAGAGTTCCGCTTGCTTGCCGATGATCATGATTTCCATTTTTTTTGCGTTCAACTGGAGACAGTTGAAGTTCATCCAGCTGGCAACCGCCCGAAGTCCATTCTGGAACCTAGGGGCATCCACACAAGAATCCCTGCTGAGAGTAACCGCCAGCTGGGTGTCGTCAGCGTATGACACCATGGTTATACCCCACTGCTTGACGACCCCAGCCAGCGGCCTCACGTAGAGATTGAACAACGTGGGGCTCAGCGAGGATCCCTGAGGGACCCCAAGATCCAGAGGGTACGATTTTGACTGATGGGGCGGAACAGCCATGCAAAAGGATCGATCCGCAAGAAAAGAGCGGAACCACTGAAGCACAGGGCCAACGACGCCAGTTTCCTCCAGGCGCTGCAAAAGAATCTTGTGCGAGACGGTGTCAAAGGCGGCGCTAAGATCTAACAAAACAAGCGCCGCCGTTTGACCCGAATCTAGCACAGTGCGCAGGTGTTCTACCATGAAGAGGAGGGCCATTTCCGTGCTGTGCCCGGCACGGAAGCCGTTTTGCGTGGCGTCCAGGATGTTGGCCCGCGTAAGATGGTCAGAGAGAACAGTGTTCACATGCGCCTCCGCTACTTTTGCCAGCCACGGAAGAAGCGATATTGGACGATAGTTCTCAGGTTTTCCAGAGTCCAAAGACGGCTTCTTCAAAATGGGCATAACCACTGCCTGTTTCCACTTGGCGGGAACCACACCTGATGCAAGCGAGATATTAATCAAGGAACGGACTGGCAAAAGATCGAAGGATGCCGGGTCTCTAAACAGAGTCGGTCTTAAGGGGTCTGCCGGAGACCCAGACTTAACTTGCTGAGCCAGTTTCTTGAAGCTTTCAGGTGGAAGGCAGGGAAGAGAGTGTAAAACATCCTGCACTGGAGGGCTAAAAAGCCCTCCGCCAAGGGGCATAGCCGTGGGAAAGGCTTGGTGGATAGCTTGGACTTTTCCAAGAAAAAAGGCCGCCAAGGTTTCGCAATGTGAAGTAGAGCACATTGCATTCACAGAGGACTTTTTTGCCACCAGCTCTTTGAGGGCCTTAAAAATAGTTTTAGATGGATTAATGCTGTTGCGGAATTCAAGAGCATAAAATGCCGCACGAGCTCTACAGACAGCGCGATGGTAGGATTTAATGGTGGCCAGATACAGGGCTTTTTTGCTGGTGTCATAAGTTTTTCGCCATTCTCTCTCAGCACGTCTACACGTACTTTTCAGCACACGCAGAGATCCATCATACCAAGGACTGGGGTCCCTTGATCCGCATTTGCTCAAAGTCACCGGAATGAGGGAGTCAAGGGCCTGGGTGACCCATTCACAAAAACGGTCATAGCCCGTTTCCACAGTGTCTAGCGGGCCCAACGGGTCCTTAGACAAAAGGCGATGAAACTCCTCAAGTTTTAGTTTATTCCAGTGTTGTCTGGGTACCACTTGGATCATGGGTTTGAGAGGACACTCATACAGTGGGCACTGGATCGACACTAAGAAATGATCCTTCCAGGCCAAAGGAGAAGGGGTTGAAACCCTTACCTCTGCAAGATTGGTAAAAAAGGGATCCAGAATGTGTCCCTCTACATGTGTGGGACGCGTGATCAATTGAGACAGTTGAAAGGCCTCAAGATCGGCCAAGGTACTGCTCACGGCGGGCGCTGTCGAATTGTCAAAATGGAGATTCAAATCCCCAAGAATAGAGAAATTGGCACACCCTACAGCCAGCGCGCTAATAACATCTGGTAGTGCCTCCCTGAATGCCACGTCGCTGCCTGGGGGGCGGTAAATCAACATGCCAGAAAAGGAAAAATGAGGGGTGATGGAAATCTTAAATGAGGCACTTTCACAGCCTGCGAATTTTTAGACCTCTCCAATCACAAGGGTAACAGCATCTTACAGCAAGCGCTATTCCCCCACCTCTAGTGGCGCGATTAAGCGTGTAAACCGAGTACTCGGAGGGGAAGGCCAGATTAAGAATGGCCGTATCAGCCTCCTGTACCCAGGTCTCAGTCAAACAAAAGATATCTGGAGACTTGTTCTCAATAAGATCATGGATATCTTGGTAATGTTTCACCAACGACCTGACATTCAGGTATTAATTGCCTTAAATGCCAGCGCTGAGAAACTGTGGCCTGGCAGAAATCAGGTCGTACGAAAAATGTGCAATTCTTGGCCACAGCTTTTTTATCAGGACGAGCTAGACTATAAATTTCTTCCCTGACGAGAAAATTGTTAAAACAAACTAATATAGCCCTAGGGTATTCCTCCTCGCCCTGCCTAGGCTTTCTTACACTAAATGGGAATCTATGTGCTCTTTGCACTTCTTTTGACCAGTCCCTGGATGTAAGGTCGGGAAATGCTTCGGTCAGCAGTTCGATGATAAATCTTCTTACATCCGCCCCTTCCTTTTTATCTGGTATTCCGAGAAAGCGCAAATTGTTCCTACGCGCCTGATTATATGAGATATCCTCTTTATGCGCTTTAACACTCTCTAGTTCATGCTTTTGTGCCATAGTCTCTTACTCGAGTGCCAAGATTCTTGCCTCAGCCTCTGATACTCTGCTGGCTGTTTCAGTACAAAGTTTAATGGCTCGTCGCACAGCGTTTTTAACTTTGGAGCAGGTTGCCTGAGTACGCTGATTTTCTGATTTACTCTCGGCGCGATGACTCATCATGGTGTGGTAGATAGTAGTTAGGGTTATCTCTTCAGTATTCATTGGAGTACTCTCCTTTCCAGAATCTTCTCCACTCTTTAGTCCCGCTTGTTCCGCTGACTCCAATGATATAAAAGTCATTACTTCAGGTCCTTGTCGTGTTTCAGCGCAATCTTCACTGACCCTGCCGGTCATGCGTTGCGACCCCCTTTTTCTTCGCCTTCTAACAGTAGAAACATTCAAATGTGGCGATATTACATTGAGTCTTGACTCCTCAGATTCTACTTCGACAGAACTACTTTCTTCACTGTAATCTGCCCAGTCTTTACTATGGTTCATAGTCTCATCTGATGAGGGGTCAGACAAAGAATAGAAGTTCTCTACTGCTACTTGCGGTACAAAGACCTCCAATCACTACTAATGCACTCACTACTCTGCACTCACTACTCTGCACTCACCACTCACTACTCTGCACTCACCACTCACTACTCTGCACTCACTACTCAATACTCTGCACTCAATACTCTGCACTCAATACTCTGCACTCAATACTCTGCACTCAATACTCACTACTCTACACTCACTACTCTGCACTCACTACTCTGCACTCACTACTCTGCACTCACTACTCACTACTCTGCACTCAATAATCTGCACTCAATACTCTACACTCACTACTCACTACTCTACACTCACTACTCACTACTCTACACTCACTACTCACTACTCTACACTCACTACTCACTACTCTACACTCACTACTCACTACTCACTACTCTACACTCACTACTCTACATTCACTACTCACTACTCTGCACTCACTACTCTGCACTCACTACTCTGCACTCACTACTCACTACTCTACACTCACTACTCTACACTCACTACTCTGCACTCACTACTCACTACTCTACACTCACTACTCTACACTCACTACTCACTACTCTACACTCATTACTCTACACTCACTACTCTACACTCACTACTCACTACTCTGCACTCACTACTCACTACTCTGCACTCAATACTCTGCACTCACTACTCTGCACTCACTACTCTGCACTCAATACTCTGCACTCAATACTCTGCACTCAATACTCTGCACTCAATACTCTGCACTCTACTCTACGCTCACTGTCATTAACGGAACTGTTAACTCGTATATATGGTATAAAGAAAATATATAAATACACTTAATTTCTGTAACCAAGCCCTACTTGAGCATTTACGTTCATGAATAACTAGCCATGTACAGATAAACTTACCAAAGACCAAAATGTCGGTGGGCACGCAGTTTTAAACATACTGGACATATTAAAGTGTAACGTATGGGGACTCGGTACTCAATCACGTGCTCACTCAGCTCGTGTTGATGTTCTTTACAGAGGAGCGGGCGTGCACGCCTGTCACACTCTCCAGCACACCCCATGCACAGCCTATGCAGCAGGGCCCCTCCCTGCAGAGGGAAGGCCGCCCGTCCAGCAGGGTGGCACTGGGGCCACTGTGCACTGCACGTGCACCTGCAAAGCGGATGGCATGCTGCTCTCCTGCGCGCGCCCAGCCCAGGAAGCATCTGCCACCGCAATAAAGATATCAATGGGCACCCGCAGTGCACAGCAGCATCTCTCTGCTCCCATCAGCCGTGGGAGTGGACGCCCTGGCACAGCCCACGGCTGGTCCCCCGTAGTAGTAAACAGAAGAGAAGCATCTACCCCCAACCCTTCTCTAGCCCTAAATACTTGCCCTCCTCGCCTTAATCCTTCATCGGGATGCGTCCGCTCTGATAACCTCCATCTTCCTGAGCTCGTCGCTCAGCTGCTCTGCGCCCTGCGTAGGATGCAGCTCAAAGCCCCAGGAACGCCCTTTACGTGAGCGTGCACGGAGGCTGAGGATCGCCGACGAAGACATGCAGAGCTCCGAGTCTGCCTGCTGCCGAGACTGACCCGAAGAGCCCGGTGAGTTTGGGGGGGTCGGTGACTGTGTGTGGTGGGGGGTGTTTGAGTGTTGGGGGGGGAGAGGGAGGGGATGTGTGTGTGCCTGTGTGTCTGTGTGTGTGTGCCTGTGTGTCTGTGTGTGTCTGTGTCGGCCGGCCTGCAAAAAGCGCGTCCCCAGACCCTGGTAGGCTCGTGCACAGCTCTGTCCTCCCTTGAGAGCTGACTCGACTGCAATAGGTCTCGGCCGAGACCTAAAAATACACTGTTATTGTCACTATGGGCCAGATGTATGACCATTTCATTTTGCGAGTCTCTAATTGTGATTTTTTTTGTGACTCACAATTAGGGACTCGCATAATGCAATGTACTAATGTGTCTCAGACACATTTAGCAGTACCCAATATGGTCAGAATGGACCTACCACATGAATATTCATGAAATAGGTAAAAACTGTTGACCTTTGGGGAATGGCCAGTAATAACAGGGTGGTGCCCAGCTAAACCACCTTCCAGTAAAGAATCAGAAGGCTGAAGACCTGATCGATTGTACCAGTCTACAATCGAAACCCCACTTGGAGGGGAGAGAGGATATTATTCTCATTCATCCAATCCTGGACCATAGCTAAAAGCGAGCGGCAGAAGACTTTTTTGACAGAATCGATCAGGCTAATTGGCCATAGTTGGAGGGATTTGTCCTATCATCCTTTTTGAAGATAGGGATTACTGCGGTCCCCTTCCATGATTCTGGGACCCCCCCCGCCAGCAATATCATTAGACAGTGTCATTATGTAAGTTGCCCAGTTCTCCCTGTCAGAGCAAAAAAGGTCTCCTAGGATGCCATCTGGGCCTGGAGCTTTAGGAGGTACAATTGCCTCCAAGGAGGCCAGGATATCCTTCCTGGTGTACGAGAGGCCATATGATGGTTGGAGTAAATCAAGCAATATTGGTTCCTTGTCTAGACTACAGAAGATGAAATTCAAGGAACCAAAGTGTTTTGCCACACGTTAGCTGGAATGTTATTAGCGAGAGGGGGTGACCTTTCAAAATTTTCCTTGCCCGCAAGTTCCCAAAACATCCTAGCATCTGGGTGCGAGATGGAATCCCCAGGTTCTTCCCATCTCCTGTTTCATCCCATTCGCTCATTGCGTTTATTTGTGCCAGTTTGTATTGCCTCCTTAGGTCATGTGTCAGTGGGATGTCCCTTTGGCTTATGGTTATGGGCAGCCCCCTTCTTAGAGATCTACACTCCTTTGTAAACCAAGGGCCCATTTTCACTAGTCTCTCCTGGTACCTCCTGTCCCTATGTAAAAGGACAATGAAGTTTCTGGCCAGATGTACAAAGAACTTCAAATGTAGGGCACTACAGCTTGCTGGTGTGGCCAGCTCATCTGACGGGGATAGCAACACTCCAAATGAGTCTCAAGATCACTTTTTAAGATATTGAGCTTGAGTTCATCCACATAATCATGGGCCATTTAAGTCGTCATTTGTCATTTGAGTGAGTCACCTCCTTGGTGGCATATTTGGCAGGGGCTGTCCTCGTCTTTTTACCGCAAGGATGCTCAACTGTCAGGCTAAAGAGATTATGGTCACTTTCACAGGTCTGGATTATAGCCATATCTGGTGCAAGTGGTCATAGAGTAAGGTTCACAAGTATGTAGTCAATCCGGCTAGTCCCATTTGGCCCAGTGTAGGTCATCCCCTCACCTTTGTCAGAGCAGGTTCTTCCATTTGCGGCCCGTAGTCTATAGTCTGGGGTTATGGCATTTAACTGGAGAAAGCTCCAACGATGGAACAGACCACATTTTGTCCTTTTTTATTTTTTATTTTTGCAGAGTTTTATATAGCGCGAACTAGACCTGAACCGAATCAGGTATCAGAGTGCTTTACATAGCACCAGTTACGTTACATGAGGACACACTTTCATTTTAGGCATGGGGAGATTAAGTGATTTGCCCAGAATCACAGGGGGTTTTTGGCGTCATTACCGAGACTCGAACCCAGATCCCCAGGCCTGAGGTCGAGCGCCTTAGCCGTTAGGCCAACCCCTCTCCACTTGATGGCCTCTTGGATGTCTTCCCAATTGAGGGGCTCTAAAGTGAAATTGAAGTCGCCACCCACAATTAAAGGGCGGGCAGCTTGCTTTGAGTCTAGTATCTCGTCTAAAGCTTGTAGGGTTGGTGATCTGCCTCCTCTGGAGCTCCTTGCATAAACATTAAAAATGTGTATGCTTTTGCCCATTGTGTCTTTCGGCCTAACCACTAGAATATCTGGGTTGTTGGAAGGAAGCTCCTTAGAGTCACAATTTAGTGTGATGTTAATCAAGATGAGCAGCTCTCCTGAGGGGTGGCCGTGTTTGGAGGGAATTGTTGGTTTGTAGAAAGTCACAAACCCTGGGATAAAATAGGCTCCAAGTTTCCTGCCAAATGCAGATCTTGTGCCAATTAATGAGCTTGAGCCAATGGGGAAGTCCTAGTTTCCCCCTTATGCCCGCCACATTCCACGAGGCTATTTTAAGCTTCCTTGTAACTGTGAGCTGCAGAGGGTTATGGAGGAGGGATAAAACACCAGTTTCAGCCACATAGGCAGCCGGGTTTATATATGTGATTTTATCCCCGGCCTGGAGATCATCTACTGTTTGCAGGGCCGTTTGTACGTGTGAAACGAGGTGAGAACTAGAGGTCATTGGTTCATGTCTTGGTCTATGTGCATCGTGGTAGAAATAGAGTCGGAATCGATGTTAAAGGAGTGTGCGTGTTCCTTTAAGGACTCAGAGAATAGTCAGTCATTCTGTGATAGGGACGAGTGTGGAGGGTCCCTTAAAGGTGTCACAGCGCTCATAGGTTTTGCTGCAAAACTAGGGATGATCCACTTCAATTGAATGTTTGTGATGGGTGGAGGGCAAATTCTAGCTTCTAGGGAAACTATGTTGTGCACTAGGCTTTCGCTTGTGAGGGTGAGTTCTACTGCGTCAACAGTACAGTTGATCAGGACGCATCTTCTTTCCTTAAGATGTCATCCCTTATCACGGATCTACATCCCCTTATGCGCCTGATCCAATGTATGGCTTTGTTCTTTAGGACCTTGTCATTCTCGTGTTTGATATTACGGTCAGCCTTAGGTACATTGATCATTTAGATGGTACACTGGGAAACATTATGAGGGATTGGGCAAGGCCTAAAGAGTGGAGATACCTTGCTGCGGTCTAGGCTCAAACTTGGTAGTTCTTGCTCTGTGCCCATCATAGGCCCTATTGGTCCCCTAGTTTTCCCCGGGGGCCCTCTTGACGCTTGTCATACATGGGTAGTGTGTAGCAAAGGACCCTATCGCGATGGCCTAAAGGGCCAGTCAGAGGTGCAAAATTAGTGTTCGGAGCATTACGTGTTTCTTGTGTGCTGTGGGGGTGGGATGGTTCGAGTTCTAATTCATAGCAGTACTTAAAGGACACATAGGTGGTAGTGTCTCAGGGCTGGTATGATCTTCTATTCTAAGGTACAGTTTAGAAATGAGGGCAGTCAGGGCCCCTATTGTTTCTTTTAGAGCTAGAATTTCCTCTGGAGATCTAGATTAGAGTGTGTTGTTTCAATACTCACCGCCCACTGCCATCAGGATGGGGGATTGTATCTATCCTACTAGTTGCTATACCCATAACCTTCCGGACCCTCTTTGTAAATAGGTGTGCCAGATGTTACTGGTTGTTCTGCGAGGAGTGCAAATCTGTTACTCAGTGTGAGATCTGCTGGTATCACACATTGGGTCTCACTGGGATTACTAGATAGACTGATGAGGGCACATTGTTAACGTCAGTGACTGTCAATGACTGCTTTGTGCTAGCTGCCTCTTTAAATAGGCTAGGTATGTTCCCAGAACTCAAGTTAGTGGACACATCAGTGGTGTATGTTTGAGGGGCCTTGGGAGTGAGATCACGTCTGTCAGCAGGTAGTGAAGGTGTCATAAGCAGGCCCTCGCAATCAGATAATATATTGTCAATTCGATCCAACACACTCTCCCCACGCTCCCCATCCCTCTCTGCTGCAGGACTTGGGTTCCGAATTCATTTCTTAGTTTTATTCCCCAGGGCACCTCCCAACCCTCTCCTAGTCACTTTCCTTTTTCCCATATGTGTGAAGGTACAACAAAGTGAAGGAACAGTTGCAAATTGGCTAATAGTGGAAGGCCTGGTTATGGCGTTTTATAATGTCAAAATTAATGGTAATACCTTAGTATAAGGATTGGTCCATAGTCCTTGGATGGCAAATTTCAGGAGGGTGGCCCAGCCCAGCCTCCTCAGGGCTCTGAAGGGAGCGGATGTGCCTGGCTGAGCTGTGGGAAAGAGCGGCTTGTGAAGAGGCATCAGGAGGGCGACCTCTCCTCCAGCGCCGCCGCCAGTCCTGCTTGGGAACCTAGTCCCACCACCACGAGGTGCAGCAGTGGTAGTGTCGGAGACTCGGACGGCCCGTCAATGTTCCCTGGGAGCCTGTGAAAGTAGCCTGGTAAGGAGCAGGTAACATTGAGCCCAGAAGCTTGCTGCAGGAAAGAGCGGCTGGTGAAGAGGCGTTGAGAAGGTGATGTCACCTCCCACACCCCCGCATGTCTTGCTGGGGGACCAAGTCCCACTGCAGCAGGAAGCAGCAGTGGTAGTTTAAGGCCTCGGACGGCCTGCCAATTTGTAGAAGATATTCTTTGGTAGTAGCAGACTATTTCTCCAAATGGGTGGCGTGTGAGTTTATGAAGGAACCAAATACTGAAACAGTTGTAGGATTCTTGTCCTCTTAGTTTGAGAGGGAAGGGTATTCCCAGGTTATGTTTACTGACAATGAGTTGCAGTTTAAGTTTAATGCCATGCAGGAATTCATTTTAAGCATCTCACTGTGGCTCTGTACAGAACCCAATGCAACGGGATGGTAGAAAGGGTTAATCGCATGGTGAAGAAGACAGCCCAGTTGGCTTGGTGGCTGGGGCAGCTGTGATGAGGGCTGTTCAGGATGGAATGTTGAGCTTACGCAACACACCACATTCCTCTACTGGAGTTGCGCCTTTTGTATTGTTGAGAGGTAGACATTCATCTTGCAATGTATCACCTGCGTGGGTGCTAGGTAAGACTGCAGTGAGTAAGGGAATTCCTAGTTGCGAGGAGGTGGGGTGCAAGTTGAGTGAAGAGCAAGTCCTTTGTTTGTGTTATGTGTTTTAGTTAACTTTGTAAGGTCTGTTTGGGGGGCAGATATTTTGTGGGTTACTTCCGTTCCTTTTGCAATAGAACCCCATGTTGTTGGAATGTCGCAATGACAATTGTGGTAGAGCGTTCCGAGGCAGACAGTTAGTCTACCTGGGAATAGCTGCTGGGATGGTTGTGTGATGTTTTTGGGAGAATAAAACTTTCCAATTACTTCAAATGACACTTGTCTCGCATTGTTAATCCACAATAACACCCTCAACACATTCCTTCCAAACAGGGATTTGTTATGGGTTTCTAAACCCATTTTGTGATGAAAGGCAAACTGTGTTTACTATAAACAAGAAGCAATTTATCAGTCACAAACCCTAAGATTTAGTGTTTCATAGGCTATGCAACAGCTAAATGACTTGGTAAATTAAGCCATAATTCCTAAACCATTAAAAAAATTAATACTACACTATTTCATTAAGTCTCAACATTCACTTAACCAATTATTAATTTAGCGATAACCTGCTCTTGTTTTCCTAATAGTTTGCATTTAACTATATAAGCAGTTATGCCCCACTTGCATTGTTACATGAAGAATAGTTGCCTCAATTGAAGGCAGATGGAAAAGGGGAATCTAGTCTTCTTTCTATGCGTTTTACACTTCAAGTGTCTGAGCAGTACAACAAATGTAGACAGAGACACCAACAAAAGCGACCTACATTGGACATTGTTTGTTTTTTTTTATTTAATTTTTTATTGATTTAATTTGGCAGTGGAAAGTTGTAGAGTACACATACAGATAATTCATAATGAAAATAGAGCACTGTTACAAAAAAGAAAAGAAAAAAGCATTACAGAATATTGCATTAAGCACAGCGAAACGTCTTGCAGCAAGAAGAAAGAAAAGCAAGTTCCCTTTGTTTTTAAAATCATAGTAAATCATTCAATCAGGTCCAATTACAGATAGGTGACCATAGTTTTAGACCATATGTCCTCTTACGCCGGCCCTTCAGCCTATATACCGCGTTTTCAAGCCGATAGACATTTAATAGCTTTGACTGCCAGTGATGGAAGGCCAGCGACAGGTAATACAATATCTGTAGACTGACATAGCTATAAATAAGAAGCTTTCCTCTTCGATCGTTCTGGTACCAATTTGGTCAGCCTGAATTCCCAATAACACTAATTCTGGTGATAGTACAGGTGATGATTCTGATATACTATCTAAGAAACCTTGAACTTCTAGTATAAATTGATTCAATTTTGGGCATTGAGCAAACATGTGAATTGAATAGGCAGCTACGTACCCACAGCGGCTACAATTAGTACCATCCTTAGCTTTCCATAGCGCCAATTTCGACGGTGTATAGTATAAGTCAAAAACGGCCATGAAGTGCTGGCTTTAAAGAGACCCATTGAGTAGCACCGTACTGGCCATTTCTAAAGATCTAGATATATCAACCTTTTCTATTCCAAAGTTATTTTGCCATTTATCAGTAAATATCTCAAGATCGTCTTTTTTTCTATTTAGCATCAGTTGGTATATTGTGCCCATTCTATTTTTTCTAATACAGCTTTCCAACACATCTATTTTATTCATAGAACTGGTATTTAATACATTTTTAGACTCTATAAAGCTTCAAATTTGGAGATATTTGAAAAAATCTCTCCTTGTTAGACTATATTTGCCCTGCAAGTACGAATATGATACCATTTGCCCATTCTGAAACAAATCTCCAAAGGAACTAATCTTAAGATCGTTCCACCTCTGCATCATGGGATCCATGAAAATGTCAGGAAGCGAAAGATTTTTCAGAAATGGTGTATAGTAATTCAGGTTTGTGTTAAAACAAAATCTTTTATTAAATTGTTTCCAGATTTGAAACGCTGAAATCAAAACCTTAAATTTTGTTTTTTTTATAATAACTTGGTTCTATCAACCTAAGTACACACTGTCGGGCTTCTGCCCCTAACAACATTTCGTAAATAGAGGGCTCCATTGCTTCATCCCATAGCTTTTAAAAAAAATGCCCAATAATATAATTGGAAGTTCGGGACCCCCAATCCTCCTCTTAATTTGGTCAAAGTGCACCATTTCAAAGATCTTCTAACTCTCCGATAGCCCCATATGAACCTAGAAGTAGTTCTGTCTAGTTTACTGAAAAAGCCGGAGGAAAACAAGAGTGGTATAGTGCGAAATAAATACAAAAATGTGGGGAATATAATAATTTTTAATGTGTTTGTGCGGCCGTATAGTGATAAATGTAAATTATTCAGCCTCTCAAGAGTCCTGTTGACAGAGGATAGTAGGGGATCTGTGTTCAGTCCGACAATGTCTTCAACATCTAGCAGAGATTGTCACACCGAGATATGTAGCTGTAGAGGCAAATACTACGTCATCCGGCCTGCCTGCAGCCGAATGTATAAGCTGGGTCTTCGTAATATTTAATTTGTATCCAGAAAATTCCCCATATTCTTGGGCAAGTTCTATGATTTTAGGTAAAGCTGATGCTACATCTGTCGTGACAATCGCCACGTCATCGGTGTACGCGAAGACTTTATGGGCAACGTGATGTAGCATAACCGGGGTAATCCCAATTTCTTTTGTTAACCTGATTAGATACGGCTCAATATAAAGCGCAAACAACAAGGGGGAACAGGGACACCCCTGCCTTGTCCCCCTTGTGATCGAAAAAGGATCAGATGTATCAGTGGCAATACGTATTACGGCTTTTGGATTATTATATAACGCCTGAACTGCTTGAATATATTCTTTAGGAAACCCTTTCCATACTAGAACGGACCACAAGAATCCCCAGTCGACCCTGTCAAAAGCTTTTTCAGCGTCTAGTAATACAACGCCGACTGGGGATCCTGTGGCCTGAGCCCAATCCAATAAGGTGATAATACGTCTGACATGGTCAGTAGCATCCCTCTTTTTTATAAAGCCATGCTGGATCTTGGATACTATCGTTGGCATTATATCATTCAGTCTATTTGCTAGTATTTTAGAAAAGATTTTACTATCTGATGTAATTAAAGAGATCGGCGTATAGGATCCAATTTCCTTGCTATCCTTCCCCTTTTTTTTGAATATCACTATAGTAGCCAATGACCAAGAAATAGGTGGATGTCCTTGAAAGGCTTGATGAAAAACCTCAAGTAGTTGGGGTTTAAGCATGTTTTGAAAAACCCGGTAAAATTCTAAAGGAATTATGTCTGGCCCCATTGCTTTGCCAGGAGCTAAGCCCAGAATAGCAGTTTCGATTTCGTCCCAGGAAATCGGAGTACTTAAAGATATTATATCCGCCTCAGTAATGGGAAGATTATCAATACTCCTCAGATAATCCAATGGAACCCTGTCTTGGATGCCACCCTCAGCCATTTTATTATACAATGATTTATAAAAGTCGCTGAAAGCCTTTAATATCCCTGTTTGATTTTCTTGGGTTACACCAGCTAAATCAACAATTTTAATTATATCGTTCATGACTACTTTTTGTCTTAACCTCTGAGCTAAAATTGTGCCTGTCTGATCATTTAATTCATAACATTCAACTTTATGTTGTTTGTACTTGATGGCAAACTGATCGGCTAGATAAGCATATAAGGCAGCCCGTTCAATGGTTAAGAGGCGCTGTGCTTCCTCCACTCCATGACCCCTGCTAATAGAAATGGCTAATTTCAGATCTGCCCCCTAACTTGATCAGATTTGTTCTTAAATTCTTCCTGCATTTTTCTCCGATAAAAATTAGAAAAATTGATGGTTTCCCCTCTGACAACAGAATTAAATGTATCCCATACAATCTGGGTTGAGGCCGTCCCACTATTACATAGAAAAAAGTCCTGGATGATTTTAGCCATGTGTGACAAATATTGATCATTTAAAAGTAGGCTCCTTTGGAACGACCATTGACGGTTTGGATTGAGACTCTGGGAAGGTAAAAGTAATTCAAGTATGAGAGGATTGTGATCCGAAACTGATTGAGGCATAATATCAATATTAGCTCTTTCTAAGAAAAAAGGAGAGATAAAAAAATAGTCTAACCGGACAAATTTTCGATGTGGTAATGAAAAAAAAGTGTATCATGGGTCAATAGGGAAAAGTTTATTCCATACATCAAATAACCCATTGCCTACCACCAAGGCTCTTAGAGCTCTGTAAGTCCTGATCTTCCGGCCAGTATACCTCCCTTGAGTACGAATATTACAACCAGACTCAATATTTATATTCAGATCACCACAAAGAATTAACTGTTGACTCCAAGAAGCAAGTTCTAAGTTAATAGTATCAAATACCTCACTGTCGTCCAGATTCGGACCATTCGGACAGCAAATTGTAAATTTGTTGCCTTCTACAATCATTTCCACAAGCCCCCATCTCCCTCATTTATCGGCTAATGTTCTAACACATTTCCCGACCCCTTTTCTCATAAAGATCGCAATCCCTCTTTTGATACCAGTCTGCTTAGAACAGACTAAAAGGTCAAGACCCAGGCTATTCAGTATATTTCTTTTGTCCCAGGAAATGTGCGTCTCCTGTAGACACAGAATATCGATTAGTGACAACTGAATTAATTTAGACAAAATCCCTATCTTTTTAGGGTCATTAAGGCCATTTATATTTAGTGTGCAAATTTGAGTCTTTTTATCCATTATGAAGCAAAATTATTACCAGACTTAACATCATTAGTCTTCCTCTACAAAAATTTGTGCCAGTTATATCAATTTTCTTAGCTTCTTTAACAACTACCACTGCCTTACACCCCCACAACACCCGTGCCCACCACACCCCCCACTCTGCAACCAACCCCTCTCCCCCTCCCCAACATATGAGGCTCAGGAACAGTCAGTTCCTGTTAGGTATGGATGCCGTGTCCCCCCCACCACAAGCACCCCAGGAAGAAGAGAACGAGAAAAAAAAGAGAAAAGGGGAAAGATAAACCATATTGCAATCGAAGAGCAGTATAATAAATACCTAATGAATACACATAGCATAGATCAGCTTAGCCAATATTCGCGTAACTATATAAAAAAAAAATAGATCTAGATTTTAATAACTAAGCTTCTAACTGAGCTTCTTCATTGATTGATCAAGCCCTTGTTTTCTAAACCTCAAAGAGAATCTAAGTATTCCTTTGCTTTAATTTCAGAAAAAAAATTTTTTGTCTGCCCTTTGAATACTATTTTTAATTTAGCTGGGTTCTGCAAAAATACAGTGGCCCCCTTCTTTTGAAAATCGGGTATGTTATGTTATGTTATGTGCATTTATTACGCGCACAGCTGCTCCAGCGAAGGAGCGTCCTGGCGCCCGACAAGGTACCAACATAACACAGCTAAAAAGTGGGAAACTAAAGGTACAGCGATTTAAAGAAATAGAAAGGTCTTGACGGCCCTACGAAACGAAAAAAGATCATCATGGGCACGAATCTTTGAACGAAGGGAATTCCACAGAGCCGCCGCACGTAATCGAAATGAGCGGCCGCCAGCACGGCTAAGCTTGAACCTCGGGACTACTGCAAGTTCGAGATCCGAAGAGCGTAGAGAGCGGGCCGGGACATAGGGAGACAAAAGATTCAGAAGAATCTGGGCAGGGGAGCCCTTGAGGAGCTTATATGACAGACAAAGCACTTTAAATTGGATCCTCTGCTTGATCGGCAGCCAATGGAGAGAACGCAGAGTATTGGCAGTGGAACAGAACCTGGGAAGGCCCACCACTGCCCGAGCGGCCGCGTTCTGCACACGTTGTAGACGTGTGATTTCGGCCTGATTTATCCCTACCAAGAGGGAGCTGGCATAATCAAGCCGAGAGATCACCGTCGCCTGCACCACAAGCTGCCTGGTCGAGGCGTCAACATTTTTTAACACAGGTCTTAAGCCTCGCAGGATACTGAAGCAGCATGCAGCCGTTCTCTTTGTGTGGCAGACAAAGCTAAGGGCCGGATCTAACCACACCCCGAGATTTTTTATCTCCGAAACCGGAGTCGTGGTGGGACCAAGCTCTGAGGGCCACCACATATCACCCCAGAGTTCCGCTTGCTTGCCGATGATCATGATTTCCATTTTTTTTGCGTTCAACTGGAGACAGTTGAAGTTCATCCAGCTGGCAACCGCCCGAAGTCCATTCTGGAACCTAGGGGCATCCACACAAGAATCCCTGCTGAGAGTAACCGCCAGCTGGGTGTCGTCAGCGTATGACACCATGCTTATACCCCACTGCTTGACGACCCCAGCCAGCGGCCTCACGTAGAGATTGAACAACGTGGGGCTCAGCGAGGATCCCTGAGGGACCCCAAGATCCAGAGGGTAAGATTTTGACTGATGGGGCGGAACAGCCACGCAAAAGGATCGATCCGCAAGAAAAGAGCGGAACCACTGAAGCACAGGGCCAACGACGCCAGCTTCCTCCAGGCGCTGCAAAAGAATCTTGTGCGAGACGGTGTCAAAGGCGGCGCTAAGATCTAACAAAACAAGCGCCGCCGTTTGACCCGAATCTAGCACAGTGCGCAGGTGTTCTACCATGAAGAGGAGGGCCGTTTCCGTGCTGTGCCCGGCACGGAAGCCGTTCTGCGTGGCGTCCAGGATGTTGGCCCGCGTAAGATGGTCAGAGAGAACAGTGTTCACATGCACCTCCGCTACTTTTGCCGGCCACGGAGGAAGCGATATTGGACGATAGTTCTCAGGTTTTCCAGAGTCCAAAGACGGCTTCTTCAAAATGGGCATAACCACTGCCTGTTTCCACTTGGCGGGAACCACACCTGATGCAAGCGAGATATTAATCAAGGAACGGACTGGCAAAAGATCGAAGGATGCCGGGTCTCTAAACAGAGTCGGTCTTAAGGGGTCTGCCGGAGACCCAGACTTAACTTGCTGAGCCAGTTTCTTGAAGCTTTCAGGTGGAAGGCAGGGAAGAGAGTGTAAAACATCCTGCATTGGAGGGCTAAAAAGCCCTCCGCCAAGGGGCATAGCCGTGGGAAAGGCTTGGTGGATAGCTTGGACTTTTCCAAGAAAAAAGGCCGCCAAGGTTTCGCAATGTGAAGTAGAGCACATTGCATTCACAGAGGACTTTTTTGCCACCAGCTCTTTGAGGGCCTTAAAAATAGTTTTAGATGGATTAATGCTGTTGCGGAATTCAAGAGCATAAAATGCCGCACGAGCTCTACAGACAGCGCGATGGTAGGATTTAATGGTGGCCAGATACGGGGCTTTTTTGCTGGTGTCATACGTTTTTCGCCATTCTCTCTCAGCACGTCTACACGTACTTTTCAGCACACGCAGAGATCCATCATACCAAGGACTGGGGTCCCTTGATCCGCATTTGCTCAAAGTCACCGGAATGAGGGAGTCAAGGGCCTGGGTGACCCATTCACAAAAACGGTCATAGCCCGTTTCCACAGTGTCTAGCGGGCCCAACGGGTCCTTAGACAAAAGGCGATGAAACTCCTCAAGTTTTAGTTTATTCCAGTGTTGTCTGGGTACCACTTGGATCATGGGTTTGAGAGGACACTCATACAGTGGGCACTGGATCAACACTAAGAAATGATCCTTCCAGGCCAAAGGAGAAGGGGTTGAAACCCTTACCTCTGCAAGATTGGTAAAAAAGGGATCCAGAATGTGTCCCCCTACATGTGTGGGACGCGTGATCAATTGAGACAGTTGAAAGGCCTCAAGATCGGCCAAGGTACTGCTCACGGCGGGCGCTGTCGAATTGTCAAAATGGAGATTCAAATCCCCAAGAATAGAGAAATTGGCACACCCTACAGCCAGCGCGCTAATAACATCTGGTAGTGCCTCCCTGAATGCCACGTCGCTGCCTGGGGGGCGGTAAATCAACATGCCAGAAAAGGAAAAATGAGGGGTGATGGAAATCTTAAATGAGGCACTTTCACAGCCTGTGAATTTTTAGACCTCTCCAATCACAAGGGTAACAGCATCTTACAGCAAGCGCTATTCCCCCACCTCTAGTGGTGCGATTAAGCGTGTAAACCGAGTACTCGGAGGGGAAGGCCAGATTAAGAATGGCCGTATCAGCCTCCTGTACCCAGGTCTCAGTCAAACAAAAGATATCTGGAGACTTGTTCTCAATAAGATCATGGATATCTTGGTAATGTTTCACCAACGACGTGACATTCAGGTATTAATTGCCTTAAATGCCAGTGCTAAGAAACTGTGGCCTGGCAGAAATCAGGTCGTACGAAAAATGTGCAATTCTTGGCCACAGCTTTTTTATCAGGACGAGCTAGACTATAAATTTCTTCCCTGACGAGAAAATTGTTAAAACAAACTAATATAGCCCTAGGGTATTCCTCCTCGCCCTGCCTAGGCTTTCTTACACTAAATGGGAATCTATGTGCTCTTTGCACTGCTTTTGACCAGTCCCTGGATGTAAGGTCGGGAAATGCTTCGGTCAGCAGTTCGATGATAAATCTTCTTACATCCGCCCCTTCCTTTTTCTCTGGTATTCCGAGAAAGCGCAAATTGTTCCTACGCGCCTGATTATATGAGATATCCTCTTTATGCGCTTTAACACTCTCTAGTTCATGCTTTTGTGCCATAGTCTCTTACTCGAGTGCCAAGATTCGTGCCTCTGCCTCTGATACTCTGCTGGCTGTTTCAGTACAAAGTTTAATGGCTCGTCGCACAGCGTTTTTAACTTTGGAGCAGGTTGCCTGAGTACGCTGATTTTCTGATTTACTCTCGGCGCGATGACTCATTATGGTGTGGTAGATAGTAGTTAGGGTTATCTCTTCAGTATTCATTGGAGTACTCTCCTTTCCAGAATCTTCTCCACTCTTTAGTCCCGCTTGTTCCGCTGACTCCAATGATATAAAAGTCATTACTTCAGGTCCTTGACGTGTTTCAGCGCAATCTTCACTGACCCTGCCGGTCATGCGTTGCGACCCCCTTTTTCTTCGCCTTCTAACAGTAGAAACATTCAAATGTGGCGATATTACATTGAGTCTTGACTCCTCAGATTCTACTTCGACAGAACTACTTTCTTCACTGTAATCTGCCCAGTCTTTACTATGGTTCATAGTCTCATCTGATGATGGGTCAGACAAAGAATAGAAGTTCTCTACTGCTACTTGCGGTACAAAGACCTCCAATATCGTTGGTGTTAATGATGCATCAGTTGGCTCAGACGCTCTTATGTTTTCCAGCGTCGCGCCAGCGCTAGAATCCGACATTGCACCACACTATTCAATAGGGACTCCATCCCCCAGAATGCAGCTGTCTCCTGTGGTCAAGTCCCTTATACCTAGCCGCATTAACCCGCCGTCTATGGTGTTATCGCTTATGGTCTGTGCCACCTCGTCAGGATTCTGCCCCGTTCTGCCTGGTCTATCAGTATCGCACATCGCACTCACCTTACGGTTTCTGGCAGTCTGCTTCTCGAACAGCGCTGGTACAGTTAGGGTCTTCCTTTTCGCTGAATCGGGTGCATCCGTCATATCTGCATTATTTCCTGCGGCTCCTATGGCAGCTTTTGATGCAGTGCTCTTTGTAACAGTTTTGGTTAGCTCTTTGGGCTCCTTAGGTGGCATTTTCTTTTTGCGGGTCCCTCCACGACCACGGACCATGAAGCTTCGGGGGCCGGGTGCAAGCACGGGGAGGTGCCACAACGGGGCGCACCGCCGAGAGAAAAGCAAACCAACATCCACAGACCGCAGGAACAGGTACGTGAACCTCCAGCTGGGTCAGATGAAACAAAGAGTCACTCAGTGTCAATTACACGCCATTGCTCACTACTTGCTTGCAGCTAAATTCAGACACCGCACGAGCCAAAAGTTGAAGCTGGAGATACTTTCAGAAAGCCAAGGTAGACCAGCTGATTGCAGGGCGTTCTTCCCCCTGGGAGCTCGGAGCAGGGAGCGAGCTGCTCACAGAGCCCACGCCACGGCGGCCATCTTGCCTCTCTCTTGTCTAATGTTGTGATCTACATTGGACATTGAATGCAGAAAGTTAGGCATTACGCATTGCGTGATCAGGTCTGCCCATGTGCAGGCAGTGAGCCATCTTTGAAACCAGCAGTCAAATAACATTACTTTTGTCAATACTTTTGTGGCTGTTGTGGAGACTTCAATGGTACAGTGTCTTTTTGGCTTTACATCTCATATATTTTATAAATGGTTTTTATTATTATATTGGATTACTTGATCCTCGTTGGTAACAATAATTAATAATAAGTGGTCACATGTGCAACTGTTTTTTAACGGTCGCAAACAGTGAATCGGGCTGTTTGCAACCGCTAAAATGACCTGGAGAATGTACCAACCCTATTTTGCTAGTCGGTATCCTGTTACCGACTTGCAAAATATGGTTTGTGAGTCACTATTAGGAAGGTGCATGCCAAGGACATCCTTTCCCATATGAGTCACAGGGGGATGTACAATTGTTTTGTGACCAGAATGCTGTCGCAAAACAATCACAGTTCACAACCTACTTCAAGTAGGTGGTAAGCCAGTCGCAAATGGGAAGGGGTCCCCAGGGGACCCCTTCCCCTTTGTGATTGACAGCAAAAACATTTTTTAAGAGCAGGCAGTGGTCCCATGGACAACTGCCTACTCTGAAAAAATGAAAAAGAAACTTTTAATGTATCTTTTTCAAATGCATCCTGTTTTCCTTTCAACAGTCTATTGCATGACAATGGGGTGACCCACAATTTAACCCGAAAGACCTGGAGAGCTCGTGATGCAGACTGATCATATAAAAACACAAAGAGGAGAACTAAATGTATCAATATCTCCTAACACTGTATGTAGGACCCCTATAAATAAATCAACATGTAGGGGGTCAAGGCAGCAAAAACAGATTAAATCAAAGAATATTTGACACATATACATATATTCACTTCCAAAGAATTTAGGTTAGATTTGTAATGGACACTGTAATTTGAACAATTGCCTATCAACATATTAACTCTTAGCTCCAGATAACATTGGTGATATAATTTGTCCAAGACAGGAGGCATTAAAAATGGTTAAGGAAGATATAGGGCCAGATTTACGACCACTCTAAATTCTGACTCACAATTTGCACTCAATTGCGAGTTGCAATTTGGAATGTACAACAGTGTCAGAGACAGAGTTAGCGATTCCCAATGGGGTCGCAAAATGGTCATGAATATTAATGAGTCACTCGCAGTTTGCCATCCCATTGGGAATGTCTGTCCCTCCCGGGGATGATGGCCTGCTGGCAGAACTCCATGTCTGGGACAGCTTTTCAGTAAAGCAGTTTTTTTTAAAAATGCAGCCATTTTCCTTAAAGAAAAACAGGATGCGTTTTTAAAAAAAATGAAACGTTTACCTTTCATTATTTAAGGGCAGGTAGTGGTCCCTGGTGTTATGTCCACGGCTCCGCTGGTGCAACATAAGTAAATAACAAAGTGGATATGTTGGATACTCTGTTCAACTGCCTGTGAGGATACCAAGCCTCTTTTTTTTTTAAATAGTCCCGCCCCGCTTCATCAAAGTTGTGACTATGACCAGCTACCCAGAAGGAGAGGTTCCACAAACACCCTTCGGACTACAGGAGTAATGGTATGCCCCACCAATGATACATTACACTCCGCCATATCCTGCAAACAAAACAAAACAAACACAAAAAATACTACCAGTACCGTGCTAAAACAAAACACACAATTCAGTCAAAAAATGTCCAGTGCATAAAAACAGTTCAATACGTTACGTAGTTTTTCAACCTCGAAGACTTGGCGGGGCAAGGCCGAAGCTGGTACCTCTCAGCACCCCCTCACTGCAACCAAACTGGGGTTCATCTAGATAGGGCATCTGATCACACTCAGGCACCCCACGTGGTGACATCGCAGATGAAGAAGCACCACTCTGTCTCAACAGAAACTTATCCCGGCCAGGAAATCCATCACTTTCCAGTACCCAGTCAGGAGGTCCAACACTGTCCAATTCCTCATCATCTGTAGAATCACCATCGGAAACCGGATCTGCATCACTCGGAAGCACATAGTCCCCAATCGATCACCACCAGGATTCCGATGAGCCTTGAAGAAAGACACATTCCTTGTGATGATCGCTCCATTCCTCATCACCATGACCTTAGTCCCATGTACCTACCCCAATTTAATATAAATTGGATTGGGAATAGTAAATTACATAGGTTCAGTGTCCAGCACCTACCTCAATTTAATGTAAATTGGAGTGGGAATAGTACATTAATTAGGTTTATTGTCCAGCATCTACCCCAATTTAATGTAGATTGGAGTGGGAAATTGTAAAATAATTAGGTTTAGTGTCCAGCACCTACCCCAATTTAATGTAGATTGGAGTGGAAATAGTAAAATAATTAAGTTTCTTGTCCAGCACCTACCTCAATTTAATTTATGTTGGAGTAGGAATAGTAAAGTAATGTTTATTGTCCAGCACCTACCCCAATTTAATGTAAATTGGAATGGGAATAGTAAAATAATTAGGTTCAGTGTACAGCACCTACCCCAATTTAATTTAGTAGATTGGAGTGGGAATAGTAAACTAATTAGGTTCAGTGTCCAGCACCTACCCCAATTTAAAGTAGGTTGGAGTGGGAATAGTAAACTAATTATGTTTTTTGTCAAGCACCTACCTCAATTTCATTTATTTTGGAGTGGGAATAGTAAACTAATTAGGTTTATTGTCCAGCACCTACACCAATTTAATGTATCCCAATTTAATGTAGATTGGAGTGGGAATAGTACATTAATTAGGTTCAGTGGCCAGCACCTACCCCAATTTAATGTAGATTGGAGTGGGAATAGTACATTAATTAGGTTTATTGTCCAGCACCTACCCCAATTTAATGTAGATTGGAGTGGGAATAGTAAATTAAATAAGTTCAGTGTCCAGCACCTATCCCAATTTAATGTAGATTGGAGTGGGAATAGTAAATACATTACGTTTATTGTCCTGCACCTACCTCAATTTAATTCATATTGGAGTGGGGATAGTAAATTAATTAGCTTTATTGTCCAGCACCTACCCCAATTTAATGTAATTTGGCGGGGGAATAGTAAATTAATTAGGTTCAGTGTCCAGCACCTACCCCAATTTAATGGAGATTGGAGTGGGAATAGTAAATTAAATAGGTTCAGTGTCCAGCACCTACCCCAATTTAATGTATATTGGAGTGGGATTAGTAAATTAATTAGGTTTATTGTCCAGCACCTACCCCAATTTAATGTAGATTGGAGTGGGAATAGTAAAATAAATAAGTTCAGTGAACAGCACCTATCCCAATTTAATGTAGATTGAAGTGGGAATAGTAAATTAATTAAGTTGCTTGTCCAGCACCTACCTCAATTTAATTTATATTGGTGTGGGAATAGTACATTAATTAGGTTTATTGTCCAGCACCTACCCCAATTTAATGTAAATTGGAGTGGGAATAGTAAATTAATTAGGTTCAGTGTCCAGAACCTATCCCAATTTAATTTAGATTGGAGTGTTAATAGTAAATTAATTAGGTTCAGTGTGCAGCACCTACCCCAATTTAACAGTCTGTAAATAAGCCAGATGGTGTCCACCAAGGAGGAATAGCGTGGTTGTCGCTATGGGTGTGATTGGTACCACACAAGTGAACGATAGCGAAGTCAAAAAGAGAAATGTGAAATATGACTGGCAAGATGATGTCCGAAATGTGAGTAAATCACCAGACCCTGGTCACGTTTCAAGCGGACATAGGATTGAACTTTTAGTCTTTGGATGCTTTGCGTGTGTGTGCTTAGTGACTCCCCTTAGCACGGGTCTCCATTATTGGCTTTCTATTACAGCTGACTGGCGATTTACTCACATTTCGGACATCATCTTGCCAGTCATATTTCACATTTCTCTTTTTGACTTCGCTATTGTGCACTTGTGTGGTACCGATCACACCCATAGCGACAACCACACTTTTCATCTTTGGTGGACATCAGCAGGCTTATTTACAGTCATCCTACCGGAAGTACCTCCTCCAATGACAGTTGTGTAGTGTTCACCCAATAACTTGCTTTGCACTGGTTCGGGACGAGATATATCCTATAAGGATCGTCATTTTTCTTGTTACACCAGTTCACTCATCCATTTAGCCTTGAGAAAGTCATGGTACTGACTGTGTACCAACGAAACACGTGTTGGCTGTTTCCTTTGATGTTTTGGCTGTTTCCTTTGATGTTTCTTGAATAAATGGAATAACAGATACAAAAGGACTTTGGCTCCAATATCTTGTCTAAGAAAGAAAACTGGTTGAAGATATTTGCGATGCTATTGTTACATTTTGATATTTAACAACAAGGGGTGGTGATGGACAGAGTTTCTGAATTAAGCAGAATACTCTTACCCAGTCAAGAGATCAGGGCTAGATCCAACACCGTTTTTTAGCTCACTGCACCATCCCAGTTCAGAACCTGGCCATATGCAAATTAGTCTGTTCCTGTCCCAGTGCATGATGGGAACAGGGCAAACCAAACTACCAAGCCAATTCTTACACTGGGAAGGAAACAAGCTTCCGGGGACCGGTTTCTGGCATTTCAGCCGTCGTCGGCCCGGCTTGCTTGAATCCTGATGGTGCAATGAGCAAGGGACTCACATCTGAGTATACCCTTCCACGCTTAGGGTGGACAAAATATTTAACAACAAGGGGTGGTGATGGACAGAGTTTCTGAATTAAGCAGAATACTCTTACCCAGTCAAGAGATCAGGGCTAGATCCAACACCGTTTTTTAGCTCACTGCACCATCCCAGTTCAGAACCTGGCTATATGCAAATTAGTCTGTTCCTGTCCCAATGCATGATGGGAACAGGGCAAACCAAACTACCAAGCCAATTCTTATACTGGTAAGGAAACAAGCTTTCGGGGACCGGTTTCTGGCATTTCAGCCGTCGTCGGCCCGGCTTGCTTGAATCCTGATGGTGCAATGAGCAAGGGACTCACATCTGAGTATACCCTTCCACGCTTAGGGTGGACAAAATATTTAACAACAAGGGGTGGTGATGGACAGAGTTTCTGAATTAAGCAGAATACTCTTACCCAGTCAAGAGATCAGGGCTAGATCCAACACCGTTTTTTAGCTCACTGCACCATCCCAGTTCAGAACCTGGCTATATGCAAATTAGTCTGTTCCTGTCCCAGTGCATGATAGGAACAGGGCAAACCAAACTACCAAGCCAATTCTTACACTGGGAAGGAAACAAGCTTCCGGGGACCGGTTTCTGGCATTTCAGCCGTCGTCGGCCCGGCTTGCTTGAATCCTGATGGTGCAATGAGCAAGGGACTCACATCTGAGTATACCCTTCCACGCTTAGGGCATATAGCCAGGTTCTGAGCTGGGATGGGGCAGTGAGCTAAATAACGGTGATGGATCAAGCCCTGATCTTTGGACTGGGTAAGAGTGGTCTGCTTAATTCAGACACTCTGTTCATCACCACCCCCTTTTCTGAATCATTTTGTCCACCATAAGCGTGGAAGGGTATACTCAGACATGAGTCCCTTGCTCACTGCTCCATCAGGATTCAAGCAAGCCGGGCTGACGACGCCTGAAATGGCAGAAACCGGTCCCCGGAAGCTTGTCTCCTTTCTGGTGAAGAATTGGCTTGGTAGTTTGGTCTGCCCTGTTCCCATGATGCACTGGGCCAGGGACAGACTAATTTGCATGTAGCCAGGTTGTGAGCTGGGATGGGGCAGTGAGCTAAATAACGGTGATGGATCAAGCCCTGATCTTTGGACTGGGTAAGAGTGGTCTGCTTAATTCAGACACTCTGTTCATCACCACCCCCTTTTCTGAATCATTGTTACATTTTGATATGCAACTATTGTGATTAATAGGTCATATGTTTGACATCATACATAGGATAGTGCTTATTCGACCCCTTTGTTTGTAAGAAAAAGTGTATGTTTACATTTTAAATTTGTTTGGGCTGTTTCGTAATTAATATAGTTTCTTGGTTTAGATTAGAGTTGTTGCTATCATTTTTAAGTACTCTAGCCGTCTTGTTGAGGGATAAAGTTGTACTTGTTGTTGTAACTATTGGTACATTTGAGCAGTTTGTCTAGATACTTTAGGTTTTAATTGTAGTACGAATTGTTCAATTCTAAACTCTTGAAAGCTTTGTTCTTTTTCTATTGCCATTAAGAGTTTGTGTAGGGTAGGAGTTGTTCGGTCAGTTGAAGCTAGGAAGGCGTTATGCCAACCCTCAACTGCATTGTTTGTTTTGGCTTCTTGGTTTAGGGTTGGTAGATATACATTCCACCAAGGAATTTGGAATTTAGGTTGGCATCTATGACCTGATCTGTGTAGTCTTCCTACCCAGGTGTCTTCGAAATAATCTAAAAGGGGAGATCATTTTTGCTCATTTTGGTTGCAGAATGGGCTTTCTATTAAAATGTTATAGTGCTCAGCCACGTCTGTGACTGGCACATAGACCAGGGCTATTAGGTGTTTTATTTCGTATGCAAATGTGAGGTTTGTTGCATATTCAACAGTTGGGGGTCCATAAGGATGGCGGGCGGTGGCACCACCACGGTGCTGGCGGGGTAGAAAAACACCTTTTTCCGCCCGCGAGCAGCGGGAATCAGGTCCACAATATTAGAAAAGCAAAACGTAGGTAATTTTCCGTCTGCCGCGGAGCGACCTGCACTGCCATGAATGTGTGCCCGCCACCGCGGCGGTGGGAGCCAATGGAGACTCGCTGCCATGCGGAATGACGTCCGCCCCACTCCACAAATTAGGATGGCCCAAACAAGCAGATGCACCGCAGCGGAGACACCGCCTAACCAGCGACGCCGGAAACTCGACAGCGGAACATGATAGCAGAGACCCGGTCCACACCACCCGGTCACGACCGCCATAGACACAGCTCTACATGTTTTGCCGGTGCTGTACCTGCTACAGTACTATTATGAAATGGGCCGCCGCGGACGACGACGCAGGTACGCAACTACACAAATACAACACACAACACACAGGCTGACACAGGGTGCACTTCCACCACAGACACCCTGCTTGGGGTAACAACACATCCACAAGGGCACCCACACATGACCAACCTGCCACCAAGTCACCCCACTGCATCCTGGACACACATTGACCGCGAACTAGCTGCAACGTCCCGGTCCCAGTCACATCACTGCAGCGGTCAACACATGCTCACAATGCAGAAGGCAGGGCCACTCCAAGGCACGGGCAGGGCACAAAGACCACAGGGACACACCACCCTCAACTACACATCAACACACCCCATCAAGTCACAGGCCAGGTGCCCATCCTGTACACCCCCATGCACAGCAACAGGCAACAAGCACAGCAACAAGAAAGCACAATCCACAGCCTGCACCACACAACAAACAACCAGGGAGACAGCCACTGCAGGATTGGCTGACAAGGAACACACAACACCAGTGCCACTCACACTGAAGGCTGACAATCCTTCCCAGCACATACACACACAAACAAACACACATCCTGGGTGTAGCTACAAACATAACACACACACACAGGGAAGCCTGAACAAATGCCTTCCCAAAAACAACACCCAAACACCACAGGAACACACACAGAACCCCAGCAGAATCAGACATACCCTGTCAGCCAAAATGTGCAAAGGCAATGGGAGCACAAACACAACATGAGTGCACAACATCATCACTCAGGAACGAAACACACACAACATACCACAAATCACACAAGAAGTGCACCTACACAGAACTACACTGCCATATCAAACCAACCACAGATGCATTAAATTAAAAATCAACAAACACCACAGGACATCAGGGGATGCACATCAGGCAATGCCAAGGCCACATACACACAGCACTGTATGCACAACAAGCAGTGTGTGCACACCAAGCTCAACAGCCATACACAGACATGACTGACACAACTTTAACACACACACCACAAATCAGCACTGCACAAATACAACAGCACACCCAGGAAGTGAAGCAATACCACAGCCAACACACATACATCCAACACAACAACAACAGGATGCACCACTCCGGGATACAAGAGCAGAACCATCTTCACCAGAGCACTGGGCAGCACACACAGCTGAAGTGCACATGAGCAATCCTCACTGATAAGTAGCACAAGAACATCACACATAAACCATTGGGGTAATGTCTGAAGTGGAACATCACTCTTGGCCCAAGAACTGCACCACAAGGCACAGTGTCACAAATGAAGTGATGGGGAGGCACATACACATGTAAACCAAGGGGACAGCTGACATCAAAGTCAACTGACTTGCATGCCAGTAGTAGACATGTAAGGGGTGTACCATTCACAAATAGAGGGAGTGCAGACCCATAATGGCTAGGCACAAGTGGCACACAGAGGGGATGGCATTACACCCCACACACCATGCCACACACACCATGCCATACAGGAGGAGAAAAGGCACCATATGCCAGCAATGCATGAGAAACACAAACACAATGCCAGCAGCAGGACCACACACAGTCTACACAAACACACTCAGACACATTGATGATCAAAAAAACACAACACTGATGTACAAGTCACACACGTTGCACACCCATAAGTGACCAAAACAACAAGGAGGAGTCAGACAGAACTGCATGGACACACCAACACACTGCACAGTGCACAACAGACAAGTCACATAAGTGCATACAATCATTTACACAGGGCAGGAAAATCCAAACAACAGCACACAACTCCTGGCTGACACATGTGTGTCTATCACAATCAAGGGGCACACACACATCCACACCCACTACAAAGTCACACCCTTCACACTGCACACCTCTTGACCACCCAAGAGCACACATCTCATGTAGGCCAGGGGACCAGGACTAAGGGCCAACACAAAATGACCATAAACATACACAGCTGGGCGCTTATACAGGAATAACACACATACATCATGACATTGCCCAGCCTGCATGCAAACCTGTGCACAGCCTCACACCCTGTGCTGGCAGTGTCCCCCAACCTGACATGGAAACAATGTAGCCAACAATAGCAAACCACTAAAAAGAGAACTGCATGACAGGTACAAGAGCCATCACAGATAACACCAGTATTAGTGTCCGAATGGACTGAAGACACTGTCATCCCTGTCTAAAAATGTGATGCGGGCAAAGAGCCCGGCAATGTTGGAGTGACACATAGAGCATGGAGCACAGGCAACCAAATGCACACACCAAAATAACTTTAATCAGCAAGGACACTGACAAAACATACAACAGGAGTAGCTGTCTTTATTCACATATTGCACAGATGTGACAGTAGAACAACAGTAGACAAGAGCAAGGCACAAAATGCTGATCATATGCAAGATAATCTGCACAGGCAAACTTCAAACAGGAAGGCCAGTGTCCATGGCACAGGGGGGATCCCAACACAGCAGAGCAACAGGGCCAGTGTCCATGGCACAGGGGAGAGTCCAACACAGCAGAGCAACAGGGCCAGTGTCCATGGCACAAGGGATAGTCCAACACAGCAGAGCAACAGGGCCAGTGTCCATGGCACAGGGGAGAATACAACACAGCAAAGCAACAAGGCCAGTGTCTATGGCAGGTGGCACAGCAAGTACGTGAGAGGCTGCATAGGGGAGAGTCCAACACAGCAGAGCAACAGGGCCAGTGTCCAATGCAGGTGGCACAGCAAGTACACGAGAGGCTGCACAGGGGGGACTCCAACACAGCAGAGCAACAGGGCCAGTGTCCATGGCACAGGGGAAAATACAACACAGCAGAGCAACAGGGCCAGTGTCCATGGCAGGTGGCACAGCAAGTACATGAGAGGCTGCACAGGGGAGACTACAACACAGCAGAGCAACAGAGCCAGTGTCCATGGCAGGGGGCACAGCAAGTACATGAGAGGCTGCACAGGGGAGAGTCCAACACAGCAGAGCAACAGGGCCAGTGCCCATGGCACAGGGGAGAGTACAACACAGCAGAGCAACAGAGCCAGTGTCCATGGCAGGTGGCACAGCAAGTACATGAGAGGCTGCACAGGGGTGAGTACAACACAGCAGAGCAACAGGGCCAGTGTCCTTGGCAGGTGGCACAGCAAGTGCATGAGTGGCTCCACAGGGGAGAGTCCAACACAGCAGTGAATGACAATTTCAGTGGCCAGGGAGAAATGCGGAGTCAGGACATGCAAAGCTGCACAGTGAGTGTGTTTGACTGTACCATTCCATGGACAGCAACACACCCAGGTGGCAAACAATGGGCAGGACTAGCACACCTGTATGAGAGACAGGTGTATGAGGGGGACTGCCACTCACATTTGGCTGTCAGGTGGACTTGGAGCTGGCTGTGTGTCGGGGACAGAAGGAACACTTGACTGGGGAGACAGAGGCCCAGGTGATGTAGGGCTATCAGTGGTTTGGCAACCTGTAGGGCTGTTTGGACCAGGTGGTATAGTGGCACGTGGAGGTGGAGTCAAGCAGGCCTGTGACACAGTGTGGGTGGGAGAGGTTGCAGGGGTGCCCTTCCACTTCTTGAGAATACAAAATGGCTTCCCTGTCTATGGGGTTAATGGAACTTGTGATGACACAACAGGCACACACACCAACTGTCCTGCATCAGGTGCAGACACTGGCACTCCCTCTGGTGACGTGCTGGATCCTGCGGAACACTTTATCTGGCTACGCCTTTGGACCACCTTCCCACTTAGAGTGCCCTCCTTTGACTCTTTGCCAGGGGTGGCCCTGACAGTGTCCTCCGTTGCCTGTTTGCCAGGGCCAGCCCTTACAGTGCCCTCCTCCACCTGCTTCACTGTGCTTAGAATTGGAGTTGATGTGGTGGGGGAATGTGGCCCTGTGCCCTTCCTAGGTGTACTCTTGCCATACAACACCTCCTCAGCGGTCACATACACTGCACGCCTAGCTCTGCGTAAAGTTTTAGGGACAGTAGAGTCCTTTGCTGGTGATGCCTCTGAGACATGTGAGCCTGATGTCAGCCTCATTGCTTTTTCGGCTTTGCTCTTCCCTGACGGGCTCTTGTCTTTGCATTCTGGGCTGGCTCTGCTCTTCTGTGGGGATGGTGTCGGTGGGCGAGAGTGCTTGGGTTGTGTCTGCTGTGTGCTCCTTGTGCTGTATTGTGCCTGTGACGCATGCGAACCGTGGTCACTGTCATCTGATTTGGCCACTGACAGGGGATGGACAAAAGCACCTGAGCAGGAATGGGAGCTTTTGCCTGTTGAAGGGCAGACGTAACTGCGAATGACAAAGCCTGGACTGTATGGTGTAGCCCACCCACGGCAGAGTGTATGCCCTCCATGTAGGCAACTACCTGGCCTAATTTCTTGTCATGGTCACTGAAGGCATTGAGCAGGGTGGTCTGGCCCACACAAAGCTGGCGCAGGAGCTCTACAGTCTCAGCACTGAGGGCAGCGGGGGGGACAGGTGCAGGCTAAGCGGTGCCAGGTGTGAATGTAACTCATCCCCTCTTACTGACACGGACACGGGCAGCACCAGATGAAGTGGATGGGAGGCTGGGCACTGGCTACTGTGTGGTAGATGATAGATTGTTGACAGATGTGAGGGCCTCACCGATCATGGTGCACGAAAGTAGGCATACATTAAGTCACACTCAGATAGTGGACCCTGCTGTTCCCCCCTAATAGATTCCCCACACTATCCCAATGCTGAATGACCATGTAGATCCTAACACATCTTCCTATGAGAAAGCACAGCAGGGAGGATCAGCTTTGTAAGGCCAGTTTGGCCCAATGCCTGACACTAGCACACATCCCAGCAGCCACTCACATGACACAGCACAGCACCACCACACGAACATCACATGTGACAACGCTGCCACAGGCCCTGTACACATGCATCCGCTCCCAGCCAAAGTCACCCTCCCCAAATACTCACCCTGCCTTGCTGGCGATGCTCCTTCAGACGTGCATCCAGCTCCGGATGAGTCACTGCCAATATACGACCCATCAGTGGTGTTATGTTGCGCCGTGCCAAATGCCCAGTGTGCGGTAGCAGCCCCAATGTCATCTCTGTCACATTCTTTGCCAGCCGGCTGATGTCGTCCCACCTCTTGTGGCAGTGGGTGCGTCGTCGGTTGGATACCCCACAGGGCTCGCACCTTTGCTGCAATGGCCCTCCACACGGCCTTACGCTGGTGTACCTTGAGCTGCAGTTATGGTAGGAAAGAAGGGTAAATGACCAGTGACACAGTGTCATGTACCAACATCTATCAGTACAGTAGCAAGACACAGACTCATGACCTATTGTAATCTCCCTCCATCCCAAACTGGGGAACACCTCACAAAGGCACTCTGCATGGGCCAAACAGATGTGATTGCATGCATACATGAGGGCGTAGAGGGTCCCTGATTATCTCACACACATGCAGGATGACTGCACTGAACCCCCTCCGTGGCTTGCATACATCACCAGTCCCATGCATGTCTGCCCACTACATACATCACATATCTACCTGTGTCTGTGTCTAGAAGCACTGTGTGCATGACTGGGCAGCATTTATTGAGCATGTCCTGTGAACATATGTGTTTGTAATGTGTATGGCCTCGGGGCACATGGACTCACCAACAAAATAGCCATCTACAGAAGTGTGCTCGTGTGCAATTATACAGGGCTGAGATGGTGCATATCTTTTTTTCAGTGTGAATGAACAGGAGCAAGGACCATGTAAATTCGGGGATGTGTCCTCGTTTGGGTGGGTGGCACTGGGCCTAGTCTCTGGGTTCACACTGAGTTGAACAACAGGGGCACACAGAAACAATCACCCGAGCAATTACTGTCCTGGCACCTACATGTCCAACATCCTGTGGCTCTGTATGGCTGGAGACAGCTTGTTTGTCAGTATATGACACAACCCCACACACTCAGGCATTATACTGCAGCAGCACAACTACAGGTCTCACACCGCCCCTGCCCTACAGCTCCCTTCATGATGACTTACCATTGCATTGGGGCCACCATACATCCTTGGGTACCGTGTCAGCACCTCGTCCACTAGGACCTCCAGCTCCTCGCTTGTGAAGTGACTGGCACTGATCTTCTCTTTCCTTGCCATCCCTGTAGACATGGAACACCTGTGGTTGAAGTGAGTGGTGAGGGATCCCAGGCAGCAGGTACTTGAGGCAGCAGCAGGAGAGGGTCCCAGGCAGCAGGCACTTGAGGCAGCAGCATAAGATGGCCCCAGGCAGCAGGCACTTGAGGCAGCAGCAGGAGAGGGTCCGAGGCAGCAGGCTCTGTGAGCAGTGTAAATGTGAGGCTCACTCCCACAGATTTATAGCCCCCTGGGGTCGTTTGTAAGGTACAAAGCTGCAACAATTGGTTGTCCCTGTCTGCCTCATTCAAAAGCATCCTATGACCGCCTCTGCTGTGGCGGAGCACGCCTTCCGCGATTTTCAAAACTGCATCATGCCACCGCAATCATCGCTCCCATTGGCTGTTGGCACTGCTCCATGATGGTGATGCACCGCGGGGCCCGGGGTGCGCTACCGCGATGGTGCATCTTTCAAAGGCATCCAATGACAGCCTCTGCGGTGGTGGAGCAAGCCTTCTATGATTTTCAAAACTGCATCATGCCACCGCAATCATCGCTCCCATTGGCTGTAGGCAATGCTCCATGGTGGTGTCACACCGCTGTGGCCAGGCGGTAACTACCGCGATTTGGGTGGCAGAGCATGCCCACCACCAGCTACCCATGTCTCCATGCCAATGGCTACCGCACTTGTGAAGGGGGTGGTGCTGGTGTCACACAGCCATGGCCAGGCGGTAACTACCGCGATTTGGGTGGCGGAGCATGCCCACTACCAGCTACCCATGTCTCCATGCCAATGGCTATCACACTTGGAAGGGGGTGGTGCTGGTATCACACCGCCGTGGCCAGGCGGTAACTAGCACGATTTGGGTGGCGGAGCATGCCCACCGCCAGCTACCCATGTCGCCATGCCAATGGCTACAGCACTTTTGAAGGGGTGGTGCTGGTGTCAGACCACCGTGGCCAGGTGGTAACTACTGAGATTTGGGTGGCAGAGCATGCCCACCGCCAGCTACCCATGTCTCCATGCCAATGGCTACCGCACTTGTGAAGGGGGTGGTGCTGGTGTCACACCGCCGTTGCCAGGCGGTAGCTACCACGATTTGGGGCACATGCAATGGCAATGTCCATCGTGAACACTGCATCAGTACACAGCAGCAACATGGTAAGGGCACATTATTGTGCACACAATGCCATTATTCCATGTAATCCACAGGTGGACGCACGTTATGTGTGACGCACATTGATCTGTGGTCCCTACCCTGTCAACTATGCATTTGATGGTTGATGATGCTTGACAGTGTTCAGCTGGTGTCAATAATGTGTAACCAATCAGTGTGTTGTGGGTCAGTGCTGACCTTGGCAAGGCGTGTCTCACTGTGTGGTATTGTAAATTACTTGTGCTTTCATATCAGCTCATGCACACAAGTGACAGTTTTCCAGCTACTGTGATCATTGGGTTGTGGATGTGTGCCAAATTCACATGATGCATTGAGGTATGACAGGTACAGCTGATGGGTATGAGACAGTCATGGTCATTTTGCACACATTGGTGGATGGTACGGTACGAGGCGTGCACATGTGAAATGTGGGGTTCAGTATGTGTGCACTCTCATTGACCTATGTGTTGTTAGCTGCACATGGGTATTGTAAATGGAGAGGTGTGCCCTCTGTGTGTCTCAAATGTCCACCCATGTAACCTGGTGTGCCACGCATCTCTCATGGCAGTCTTTGTTTTTCCGTGACATCCTTAACGGGATGTGCTGTGGCTATCTCATGATGGTTGTCATTGACATGTGTCTATTTACATCTCAACTAGGAGGAGACCTAATCTCATACTTCACCTGACAGTGCTGGAGGACATGGAGGATATAGCGATCATTCGAAAATTCCGCCTCAACAGACCGACACTGAAGACCCTTTGTGATCTGTTGGAGCCCCACCTACAGCCTCGTCGCCACTACCCAACACCATTCACACCCACATACAAAGTGATGGCAGCCCTCCACTTTTTTGCAACTGCTTCCTTCCAGGAGACCGTGGCCAGCGCTGCAGGGATGTCGCAACCCATGTTCAGCCTGGTGCTGAGGGATGTTCTTGCAGCCATGATGATATATAAGGATCGATACATACATTTCATCAGGGGAGCTGAATTGGCCGGTGTGAAGGGTGACTTCTATCCCCTTGGGCACATCTCCGATGTTGTTGGTGCCATCGATTGCACCCATGTCGGTCCAGTGCCACCACAGTCAAGTGAGCACATTTTTAGAAATCGTAAACATTATCATTCGATCAATGTGCAGGTGATGTGCCTTGTGGACAGAACCATGTCACATGTGTGTGCAAGATTCCCCGACTCAGCCCATGACTCGTACATCCTGAGGAACAGCATGGTGCCCCGGATGATGGCAAATCTGCTTCCTGTGCGTACTTGGATTGCGAGTGAGTATGCCTAGTGATATGGCGTGCTGTTTGTGTGACCTGCTGCCCTCTTCCTGTGCAACATTGCAATGTGTGTTTGTCATTCACAGGTGACTGCATATCCCAGCCGTCCATGGCTGCTGAGCCCACTACGGAATCCCAGGACCCCGGCTGACATCAGGTACAATGAGGCCCATGGCAGGACCTGATGTGTCATTGAGCGGACCTTTGGCCTACTCAAGTCAAGATTCCGCTGCCTTGACAGGACTGGAGGTGCACTGTCATACTCTGCTGGGAAGGTCTGCAAGACGATTGTGGCATGCTGTATGCTCCACAACATGGCCATTCACAAGGGGATTCCCCTGCTCCTGGATGATGGTGAGGACCCAAGGCCACTGCCTGTTCAGGGCCCTGAGTCCAGTGATGAGGACAGTGGAGAGGAAGAAGGAGTTGACATGCGCCAACAGCTCATCACCTGCTACTTAACTTGAAGGTGGGTGACGAGGTACGACTTGAACATTGTCTGGTGTGATTGCTGTTGTTGTGAAGGGCTATGTACAGATGGTACAGACAGGCACATGTTTAGTCACCTGTGTGTGGAAATGTGGCAGTGACATTTCACATGTAAACGTATAGAACTCTGTTTGTTGACACTTGTTGCACATTGTGTTGTCTGCGTGTAGACTTATGTGGAAGTTTGTTGTAACCTAATGTCTGTGATTCCACACTAACTCCAGTGATTGTTGTTCTGTTGTGTCTCCCTAGGTGCCTCAAAAATATCTGGGCCAACATACTGTACATCTTTTGGATACATCATGGACATTTTCAACACTGTAAATATTGCACTAAAGTCAAAGCTGCAACAATTGAAGTGTGTAGGGTATTTTATTTACAAAGTTGACATGTGAGGGGTGCGGGCATATTTACATGAAGGTGGTGATGGAGCAGTGAGTTGACAGTCATGGTAAATAAGATGCAAGAGTAGACGCCACATGGATGTGGTGACCCAGTCCAACAGACAGGTGCCATTCACAAGGCAGTGTGGGGAAAGACAGTCCAAACAGTCAATGCAGTGGGGAAGAGGGTTGCCATCAGGGCTGGCTCCATGAGTGGCGTTTGGCTGGTGCTTTGCCTCCAGAGACTCCCAGGCTCTTCTTTGGACACCCCCTTGATTGCTTTGGGGGGGGCCTGCTGCATGGTCAGCGGCGTCTGAGGACTCACCCCTCTCTGTGACCGCCGGGGAGGATGGTGCACTGTCATCCTGCAGCACAACTGAGGGGGCGGAGGTGTTGTTTGGGACCCAGGCCTGTCCCTCAGTAACGCCACTTGCTGGGTCATGAGGTCCACCATTTGTCCAATGCATGTGTCGATGGACCTCATCAGCAGGATTAGCTCACGTAATAGTTCGTCAGACCGGCCACTTTGTCCCTGAACCTGTTCATATGCCCCGATGACCCTGGTGAAGTGGTCCAGGGATGGTATGCCAACCTCCTGAGGTCTGGGGTGACCCTGGCCCTCCCACATGCCCTGCTGCCACGGACCTGTTGCCTCGCCACTGTGGGTCCCCGCACACTCTGCCTGCCCTCCACAGTTGTTGGTGTGGCCTGGTCATTCCCTGGGACAGGGAGGGTGCTGCAGGTGGTACTGGTGGTGGTGGTGGTGGTGGTGGAGGTGGCAGCGGTGGAGGCACAGAGGATGGGGACCTGGGACCTGTTGGTCCCGGCCACACCAGATGGGCCGGCCTGGAGCTCATTGTCAAAACTATGCTGGGAGTCAACATCCGAGAGTCCATGTACTGGGGTGGAGACTGGCTCTGCTGGCCGTTGTCCTCAGCAGTGAGTTCTTCATCACCTGTGGATTAGATGGGGAATGGTCAGTGTTGGGCACTGTGCAAGTATTCTGTTAGCTGCGTGTCATCCACTGTCTGTACACTACACAATTGAGAGATCTTCACTATTATTATTAAGTGCAATACTGGGCATCATTACATGGTGCAGAGGAACATCAATTAGTTGTACATGTCAGGTATGGATGCAATGCATGCAATTGGTGCTGTGTGTAGTGATGCAGGTCTCACACCCACAAACAGCCAGCCCAGTGAAGATGGCTACCTACCTGTAAGTTTGATTGGTGAACAATGCAATGGCTGACACATGCTCCTGGGTGGGGGAGGCCTCCAAGCTGCTGGGGTGTGGGACAGAAGACATGGTGGGAGTAGTGGTACATGCCTCCCACCCCCAAGCAAGCCGCCCACAGCAAGATGGATACCTACCTGTTAGGTAAGGGTGAACAATGCAATGGCTGACACATGCTCCTGGGTGGGGGAGGCCTCCATGCTGCTGGGGTGTGGGACAGGGGGCATGGTGGGAATAGTGGTACAGGCCTCCCACCCCAAGCAGGTCTCCCAAGCAAGATGGCTACCTACCTGTTAGGTGAGGATATACAATACAATGGCTGACAGATGCTCCTGGGTGGGAGAGTGCTCCACGCTGCTCAGGTATGGGACAGGGGGCATGGTGGGAGTCCTGGTACTGGCCTCCCACCCCCAAACAGCCAGAACATGGAAGATGGCTACCTACCTTTAAGTTTGTTTTGTGTACTGCAATGGCTTCCTAGTGCTTCTGGGTGGTGTGGGATGAGGGCTTCATGGTGCTCCGGTGTGGGACGGGGCATGGTGGGAGTAGGAGTGCAGGCTTCCCACCACCAAACAAGCCTCCCAAGCAAGTTGACTACCTACCTGTTAGGTGAGGCATGGTGGGAGTAGTGATACAGGCCTCCCACTCCCAAGCAAGCCTCCCAAGCAAGTTGGCTACCTACCTGTTAGGTGAGGGTGCACTATGTAATGGCTGACACTTGCTCCTGGTGGGGAAGTGCTCCATGCTGCTCAGGTGTGGGACAGGGGGCATGGTGGGAGTAGTGGTACAGGCCTTCCACCCCCAAGCAAGCCTCCCAAGCATGATGGCTACCTACCTGTTAGGTGAGGGTTAACAATGCAATGGTTGACACATGCTCCTGGTGGGGGAGGCCTCCATGCTGCTAGGGTGTTAGATAAGGGGCATGGTGGGAGTAGTGGTACAGGATTCCCACCCCCAAGCAAGCCTCACAAACAAGATGGCTACCTACCTGTTAGGTTAGGGTGTACAATGCAATGGCTGAAACATGCTCCTGGGAGGGGGAGTGCTCCATGCTGCTCAGGTATTGGACAGGGGGCATGGTGGGAGTCATGGTACTTGCCTCCCACCCCCAAACAGCTAGAACAGGGAAGATGGCTACCTACCTGTAAGTTTGTTTGTTGTACTGCAATGGCTTCCAAGTGCTTCTGGGTGGTGTGGAGGGAGGGCTCCATGCAGCTCAGGTGTGGGACAGGGGGCATGGTGAGAGTAGGAGTGCAGGCCTCCCTCCCCCCAAACAACCCTCACTGTGAAGAAGGCTACCTACTACTTGTAAGTTTTTTTGGTGAATAGTGCAATGGCTGACACATGCTCTTGAGTGGGGGAGGGCTCTATCCTGCTCAGGTGTGGGACAGGGGGCATGGTGGGAGTCGTGGTACTGGCCTCCCAACCCCAAACAAGCCTACCAAGCAAGATGGCTACCTACCTGTTAGGTGAGGGTGAACAATGCAATGGCTGACACATGCTCCTGGGTGGGGGAGTGCTCCATGCTGCTGGGATGTGGGAAAGGGGGCATGGTGGGAGTCGTGGTACTGGCCTCCCACCCCAAACAAGCCTCTCAAGCAGGATGGCTAGCTACCTGTTATGTGAGGGTGAACAATGCAATGGTGTTTGGGTTGTGCAAGGAAGTACTTATCAGTGTGTTGGTTGCCATTTGTTTGTACTTACCAGCCTCCATTCCCCTGGATACTCCTGTGAGACTCTCAGGATGCAGTATGGCAAACACCTTCTCCTCCCATGGTGTGAATGTTTTCTGTGGGATGGGAGGTCCACTGCCAGTCCGGTTAGCCAGCTACCAGTTCTTGCTCATCCTCTCTTTGACAACCCTCTTCAGATCATGCCACTGCTTCATGATCTCCTTCTTGGATCGTGGGGTGGTCCCTACTGCATTGACCCGTTGTACTATCCTTTCCCACATTTGAGTCCTTGTGGCTAATGGTGTCTGTTGGACCAGGCTACCAAACAGTTGTGGTTCGACTCTGACTATCTCATTTACCATGGCTGTCAAGTTCAACTCACTCTCTGTGAATTTGGGCATTTTCTATGCTGCTACGGTGCGTGGTGTTTGAAGTGTTTGTGGGTGCAGGGGTGTGTGTGGTGGGTGTGGTATTGATGTGTGAGATGTGTTTTGTGCTGGGGGATTGTTGGTGCTGGTGTGATGGTAGTAGTGATGGTGGTAGTGATGGTGGTGGTGGTGTGTGTGCTGTGTTCTTTTGCCTCTCCTGTCAGATCTGGTGTATGCCCTTCTCTTCTGGAGTGTTGCAAAGGATTGTGGTCAGTAAAGGGGCTGGTTTTATACTCAGCTGTGTGGGTGTGTCCAAATGGGATTTTGCTGTCAGGTGTGTTGTGGGTGTTGTCCTGGGAATTGTATGTTTTTTTTTTCGGCATTTGTTTTTTCATTGATATGTGTTTTGTGTATTTGGAGGGCATGGCTACTTTGAATTGTGCAACGTTTAGCATCGCTGCGGTGTTTTAGCATTGTATTTTCATGTATCATCCGCTGCAGTGGCTATACTGCAGCCCTTCCGCTGTCTCTCCCATTCACTCCTGTGTGCGACCACAGTGGTCGTAAACAGCGGATCGTACCGCGGGACCATAGGGGATGTACTAATTTCCTGTGCGGTGTCTTCGCTTTGCTTGCGGCGGGTTGTAGCTTTTCCGCAGCGTTTCCGACCGGTCGGTCTTTTTTGGCGGTTGTTCCTAAATTGACCGCTGGTTTATCCGCGGGCCCGGCGGGCGGTTGTTTCCCGCCTGCATGGCGGTCAGGGTGGTTTACTGCCTGCGATCCTAATGGGGCCCTAAGTGTTGATTTTTGTAAATGTCTCCACAGACATTGGTTGAATTGGAAATAACATCCTTGTATGGATGTGTGAGGGTATATTTTGAGGATGGAGTTTATCATGGCTTGTTCAAAGTCGATCACTATTTTTTGGGGAAGTAGTCTGTTGTTTCTTCCTTTATTTTATTTAAATTTTCTGTGTATGTTGAAGTTTATTTGTTTGGTAACAAACAATATATAAAAGGAATGCAAGTGTTATCGTATTGCCCATGTATAGTATATAGTTGATAGAATGTCTTAGGGCATATGCTAAAAGTGCCATGCATCATCCATGTTTGGCTTTCTTTAAATTTCTTTATATTTTTTGCTGTAGCAAACATAATTATTCGTTTATCTTTATTGTTGTTGTCATAGAAGATGAAATGTTCTTCATTATGAGTTATGGTAAGTTCAGGGGGAATTATAACCTCTTGAAAAGTTTTAGGTGTAGGTATTGTTGGTCTTGTAGATTTCTTTGTTCTAGGTATAGTTCTTTTAATAGAAGATATTGTGGGTAATTGCGCTCTTGCTTCTCTAGGTACTTTAGGTAGTAGTTCTTTAAGGATTACACTTGTTGGTAGTTCTGAGGTGCTACTCAATTCTTTAATGTTTTCTAGAGTAGATCTAACCTCTATTTCTGAGATATTTGGTGGATGGTTGTGCTCACTTGTATGTATTTTACTTGTTTGCCTGGTTGTTGCACGCCCATAACATTGGTTTGAGTTATACTTAGAACATTTCCAGTTTACTTTAAGCCCTGTTTGTTTTTCCTGAGTATAAACATACCCCATATAGCACAACAAAAATTTCCCTTTCTGAGATTCAATGAATTTGACATCTTCAGTCATTGTGAAGTTCTAAAATCTAGAAAAAATGTATATAACATTATATGAAAATCTATTTTAGACCGTAGGTATGAGTAAGAATATATGCAGTTTTAGTATATACCTACCAACTATAATTTAGTTGCCTTTGAATGTAGATTTGTCCTTGTTTGGTGAATGCTGTTCTGTTTTTTAGTGGTCTGTGAAAATAAAGTTAAGTATATTTTAGTGTATGTTTAAATTTATATGTGGTGTTGGCATTTTGTAGGACACAGTATTTTATTATTAATGTTTTACTTTTATTTTTTAAATGTTTTCTACAAGTTATAAAAAAGTTCGAAAGCTATGTAAAAAGTTTATTTTAAACAATGTTATACAGTATGCATGAATAATAGTAAATGTACATTTATTATATACTTACCAACTGTTATTTAGTTGAAGTTGAAGGTAGATGTTTTCTTAATTTGTTGCTGCTGTTCTTTTTTAAGTGGTCTGTGAAAAGAAAGTAAAGTATATTTAATGCTATGTTTTTTATTTATATGTGGTGGTGGTGTTTTTTAGGACTAAGTTTACAATCTCTATGTTTTAGAAACATTTTATAAACATTTTTACAAGATTTAAATATCTTATTGGAGTTGGTATGATGGTTAGACATGTTAGGTGTTTTGTTCTGTTTTAGTTATAGTACAAAAAATAAATAAATGCAAAGAATACTTACTTTTGCAGTTAGCTGTTTTTGCAAGTTGAATATATTCTTATTTTTTTATAGTTAGATCTGTTGTGGAAATATAAAGAGATAAAACATATAATTTAGTTTTTTTAGTAAGTAATTAAAATGTAGGTTACATTTAAATTGACAGTTTATTTAAAAATGTTTATTTACTTACTTTTTGTTATTTGTAGTTGGCTTTATTTTAGAAGAGTCTTTGAGGGTGTGTAAAATCTGGCAGAGTTTCTCCTTCCTGATTTTTTCGTTGAAGGTGTAATAGTTTTCAGTTTAGTTTTTTATATAGTGAGTATTTAATTAGTTGTATGTTATTGGTCAGATTTATTTATTTGTGTTTCTATTGGTTCGTTTGAATTTTTTTAGTTTGTTAATTATTTTAGTTGAATATAAATTGGCAATGTCGAGAATTTGTATTTTTTATTCTTTGATGAAGGACATTATGAAGGTATATTCTTTTAAAAAAGGTATTTTATTTATTTTAAGTATTGTAGATGTTGAGTGTATTTGTTCTAAATGTTTTCGTATCTGTAGTAGCTTTTATTCATTTTATGTTGTATACATTGTGATAGTTATGTTTGTTTCATATTTTAAATGTGATATCAGTGTATATGTTAATTATTTGAATTATTGTGTGGAAAATACTAGTTTCCATGTATTTTTGATTTTTCGATATATTGTTATTGTCGATAATATTGATGTCTATATTTTTGTTCTCGATATTTTTGATATGTACTATGTTTATTTATAATCTTCGATATTTTGGTTTACGATATTTGTGTTTGCGATTTTTGTGTAGTCGATATCTTTGCATTACAATATTGTGTTATCGATATTTTTGTAGGTTTATAAATAAGTATAGAACGTCGATTTTTTTGTTGTCGATATTTAGGACTCGATATTTGTGTATGTCGATTTTTTAATTTTCGATAATATGTCAGTGATTCTCCTCAGTATACTCAGCATCTGACTCCTCTCTCAGAGTGGCTGGACAGAAGTGCCTTGAGAGATAGTCAGCAGGATGTTGTGTTCCTGGATTAAAAACCACAGTAAAACAATAATCCTGCAACTTCAAAATCCATTTCTCGATTCGTGGTGGAGGTTTAGAAGAGGACCCCATGAATAAAGGAATGAGGGGCCTGTGGTCCATATGCACAACAAACGGCTGGCCATACAGATATAAATGAAAATGGCAGCATCCCCAATGTATAGCTATGGCCTCCTTCTCAATATGGGAGTACCTTTGTTCCATCGCTGTTAATGCATGACTGGCATATGCCCTACTGCCTTGCCGCTGTGAAAGCACTGCCCCCAAACCAATGGGACTAGCATCCACGGACAGCTCAGAGTCCTTCGCCTGTATGACATACATCAAAGTTGTATCTGCCTACAAGGCTTGCTTGGTAGCCTGAAAGGCGCAATCCTGCTCCGGACCCCAATTCGGTGTAACATTTGATTTAGTCAGTTCTCTCAATGGAGCAGTAAGATCAGTCAAGCTGCGAATAAAATGGCCACAATAATTCACCATCCCCATAAAGCTTCTCACACCAGTCACATTAATGGGAGCAGGAGCTGTTTGTATATCTCGAACTTTCAGGGGATCTGGTGACACACCATCTTGGGAAAAATGATAACCAAAAAATGAAATGTCCGGTTTGAGAAATTCATATTTTTCTTTATGGATCGTAAGTTCATGCTCCATCAATCATTGAAAAATATCTTGGAGGTGGAAACAATGCACATCCAGGGTGAGGAATGCACCAAAATGTCATTACTTACATAAAAAACACCATCCAGGCCAGATCGGACCCCCCTGATTGTGCCCTGATAAACCTCTGCAGCACTGGAGATCCAAAAACATAAACATTATACCTCCTTAGTCCCACATGGGTGGAAAATGTGGTAATGGCACAGTAAGCAGGATTGAGCATCAGCTGATGATAGCCGGCACGCGAATCCATCTTTGAAAATCATTGTGACCCATTAACCTCAACCACAATATCATCAACTGTCGGGGTGAAATGCAGTTCGAGCTTCATTGCAATGTTAGGTCAGCGCATATCCACACAGATGTGGACCTCTCCTGGCTGCTTTGGTTTGCAGGCCACTACAATCAGGGACACCCAGGGATTCAGACCATCCACCCGTTCAATAATGTCCACCTGCTCAAGTTTGGTCAGTTCATCCTCCACCTTCGGCCGAAGTTGGAATGCCACTGTTCTGTGTCATGGAGCCACCGTAAGGATAGATTCAGCAATATGAAGCTTTATCATACAGTCCTTCAAACAGCCTATACCTTCACACAATGGTGCAAACTTTGCCAGCAAGTCCTCCACGTTCCCTTGATGCACACTTATTGCGTAGGCGACCAACTGAAGTAGTTCCGCCATCTGACACTCAGCAGCATACCTTGACCCCCTTGTGTGACATATATCCTTGTGCTCGTTGATCAAGATCCATGCGCCACCTCATCAGTGAAAGCTCCTGCCAACAGAAGAGGATCAGAGGACCCATAGGCATAGACCCTTGTAGTAGTTGAGCTCAAAACAGGTGAAACTGACAGCTTAAGCATCATTGACCGGGTCATGATATTAATAGAGGTTCCCGTGTCAATGGCCATCCACCATCACATTGCACTTCGAAATACATTTTAGCAGGTGACCCCCAGGTTGCAAAGCATGGATGACATGTATAGCCCCCTCCACATCATTATCATCCATGGCCCCTTCCTCAATTGAACGATCAGCATCATACGATTTAGCAATGCAGGGTTTTGTTTACTGCAATTAGATCACCTTTTCCCATAGGCAGGACACACAACCTTATGAGAAAAAAGGTCCTCCACAACCATACCAGTGCCTGGGCTCCAACAACACTTTACTCCTTGGTTTCCTTCTGTCTGGGACCCGAGCCAAAACAGTATTAACCGGCTTCATCGCCTGTTGGAGTGCCGCCTTCATATGAGTCGCCCATACCCATGATAACTCCTTAGACTGGCCCCTGGTCAGCAAATCAACCATTGACATGCCCAGCACCTGCAGGATAGCCTCACATAGTTTAATAGAGGAACAACTCTGCATGAATTGGGCCCGGATTTCATCCGCAGCTTCAGGTAATGTGCATGTGTTTGCCAAATTACGCAAACTGGCATACAACACATCAACTGACTCATCCGGTAGCTGCCTCGCCTGACGCAGCAAAAATCGCTCATAATCAGGATTCACCAGCACTGACTTACACAATCGGTAAATAACTGGTCCCCCTAAATGTAACAGCATAGGACACCGTCTTTCCTCATCTAGGGCAATGGCAGCAAAGTAAGTTGCCTAACAATCCACCTAGTCCTTCCACCAAGCAGCCTGAGGCGAAGGAGGACCATCAAGCAGAAGCGGCTCGACAGAGGGAATGGCTGACATAGCAGGAGAGCAAAAAGCACAGCAAGCAATTATCACCCCTCAAGGTTCTCCACATGCCTGCCATACCACACAGGCACATAGCAAAAAGGGAGCACCACCCCAACAGGAGCCAGCAGAACTTGCCTGAACACGACGAAAACCAATGTCCAGCACCACAAAGTCAGGTGAATAGCTGCTCCAGGCAGGCAAAACACTGTTCCACATCCCTTGCAAAGGAATGGCAAGAAGAACTGCCTCCAGAGCACTCCTGTACCCTCCGGTAACACGAGCACAAGCAAACTGCACTCCCCAGCCAGAGCCACTCCCTCCAGACGTCCACCAACTGAGACGCACCAAACAGGAGGCCACGCCCCTCAGCAATGGACGAGGCTGACCAGGCAGCAGAGAAAACCACCAGCGAAGATCAAACCGGCACCTGGGGAGCACTGGCCCAGACACCACCACAGGGACCAGAATACCCCAGGCATGCTCCACACTGCCCGCAGCACAGCCACGGACCACGGCTGCAGATCAACAGCAAACACGGGAGCCGCCAACTCCATTGCCAAAATGTTATGTACACAGCTCTGCTGGTGCGACATATATAAATAACACAGTGGATACATCGCATACTCAGTTCAACCGCCAGTGAGATTACCAAGCTTATTTATTTGAAAACAGTCCTGGCCCCCTTCGTCATAGTCATGGCTATGACCAGCTAGCCAGAGGGGGAGGTTCCAGAAACACCCCTTAGACTACGGGAGTAATGGTATGCCCCATCAATGATACATCACACCTGGGAAACCTGCCTGCCCTAAAAAAATATTTCTGGAGCCAGTCACAAAGGAGAAGGCGTCCCCTGGGAACACCTTCCCATTTTTGGCTCCATTATCACCCTCTTGAAGAGGGCGGTAATTTGCAAGTGTTTTGCGACCGCAATTGCGGTTGCAAAACATTCTTACATAGGGTAAAGACTCGCGATTAGGAAGGGACTCCCTTGGCACGTCCCTTCCTAATAGCGACTCGCAATTCCCTAATTAGCGAGTCGCAAATAAATTGTGACTCGCTAATTAGGAATTGTGCATGGCCCAGTAACATCTTGCATGCACAAACGGGTCGCAAACCTGTTTGCGCATGCAATTTAGGTTTGTACACCTGGCCCATAGTCTAGTCAGACGTTCTTGTACTATTTCAATCAGAATTTAAAACGTCTTTGACTGTAGACGCCAGTGCAGTGGGCATCGGTGCAGTGTTGGCTCAGATGCATGGCAAGATGGGGAGAATAGTTGCCTTTGTCTCATGTTCCTTGACCAAAACTGAAAGGAAGTATTCAGTCATAGGACGTAAGTCATTGCAGCAGCATGGGAAACCAATTACCTCCTGGTGTTTTTGTGGGACCAGATCATAAACCCCTTTTAAAAGTTTTGGATCCAGATGGCACTAAGAGCTGTTCAGGGAGGATGGCTCATTTAGCAGTCAAATTACAAGATTCGATGTAAAGTACAATACATGCCTGGATTGAAAAATACTGTGGCTGAATGCCTGTTGAGGTTGCCAGATAATAGCATAGTCAAAATTGATCTGCAATTTGAGAAGGTGGTGGCCGGTTTTGAAGATTTCTGAGAGTATGGAGAAGTTGATCTCCAATAAAGACTGGATCTGGGGTATGCAGACTGATGACACACTTAAGGATATAGTGAGAGTGAGCACAGGGGTTGCTATCAGGGAAAGTACCATTCCGGTGGCTTTAAGACCATCATAGAGGAGCTGTCTGTCCAAAACGAATTGGCAGGAAATGAGGGGAAAAGTTTTGTACCACCCGTTTCTATACAAAACAAGCTTATTAGATTGGCATACAAGGGACATTTGGGCCAAACACTCACCATAAGGAGGGTAAAAGAAATGTTTTGGTGGCCGATCATGGATAAACAAATTAAAGACTGGGTGGAGCATTGTGACAGTTGTAAGGAATCAGAGAAAAAATTGCGTGTAGGAATTGGGAGGGTACATGATGGTCAAAATATTTTGGAAGCCGAAGGTGTGTGAGTAAAAATGTGCTTCGATTTCATTGGACCGTTTAATTGTTTCCAGGAACATGAAAGATATGCTGCATTATTGGTTGAAGCTTAGTCAAGGTGGGTGGAGGAACTGTTTATGAGAGCCATTACTGCAGAAACTACCGTAAGGTTTTTGAGTGAGTTGTTTAGGTGGGAGGGTATTCCGAGAGTTATCCTCATGGAAAATGTAACTCAACTTGCATCTGTAGAGATGGAAAATTTCTTAGCAAAATCGGGTGTAAGACATGCTTGTACTTCTTGGTACAACCTTCAATACAATAGTTTGTGTGAGCGAGTGACCATAATTGTGAAAGGTACCATACAATTGGCATGCACCACTGGTTTACAAATGCAAAGTGCTGTGAAAGAGATGTTGTGTTCATATCGTACCATCATACATGTTGAAACTGGCAAAAGCCTGTTAAAAATGATGAGGGGAACATGCCCAGGCACAAAATGACTCCTTCCTGGATGTATGAGAAGAGTGTTGAAGGGACAACATGGGTTGACACTGGAAGACGACATGGGAAGTTTATGCAGGAAGGAAATTGGGTGAAAGTTAAGCTGGGAGGACTTGGAAAGGGTTTCTCTAAATTCAGAGGCCCATATCAAGTAAGCAAGGTTGGTGGTAATTGGGCCAGTGGACAATGGTAAAGCCTGGAATCTAAGAAGAGTGGCTTTACATCTGAAGAAGAATAGTACAGGAAGTAAAAGCAAAGATAGTGAAGGGATGGGAATACCTTGGCCACTTAAGGGTGATAAGGATGGTGAGGAATCACAGACTGATGATGGGGCTGAGTTGACCGAGTTAAGTGGTAGTAGTTGCTTCCCAGAGAAAATAAAGAGTGCAGGGTGAGAAGAAAGGACAAGAAAAGCTCGTGCCTGTTTGAGGGATTATGTTGTCAGTAAATCTTTAAGATAGGACATGAGTAAAGTGTTTCTATCTGGGTTTTGCAGTACTGCACCCCCACAGTCCGTTTTTATTTTGCATTGGCCCTCCATGTTCTTTTTCCCTTCCAAAAAGGGAAATTATACCATTGATAATCTGTTGATAATTACTTTATATCTGCATATTTACTTTATCCTCTTGTCTGTGTGGTGTTTTGTCTGGGGTAAAGTTGCGTGGCTTTGTTTGTGTGTTGTATTTGTCCCTTGTTAGCTGTTTATTTGTTCCTTTTGCATTACCTACCAGATATTTTATTTAATATCCCAATGCTATGTATTCTGTGAATTTACTGTAAAGCGAGGAGATGTGTCATGGTGTACTTAGGTAGCTCTCGGATAGGCTGTGTCTAATCGGACATCACTGCATTGTATTCATGGCAAGTGTAACATTCCTGTGGCTGGTGTCGTCAATTGACAATCGTTATTGTTGGCTGCACCTGGCTGTGAGGAATGGGTTGCTTTGTCTATGACTGGAAGTAAACCACAGTTGGCAGAGCTGTGGAAGTGGTGTCTTTATTCACAACACACACATGTTGAGGGGGCTCCTGGCCCCCACTAATGTGTGATGGGTAGTTCTGATGGCAGTGCCTTGTTCCTGAGCTGTAAAAGTTGAACATGCATACTTTGATATTGTACGCATCACATCCATCCAGCCCAGAATCCTATTTTTTTGCCCTGGACTCTCTTTCAGACTCTTGTGTGTAATTACAAACTCAGCACCACATTTAAAGATGTTTCGATATAGACCACAATGTGCTTTAGTGAAGGAATGTTGCCAGCTGTTTTTATTCCGGGGTGGATGGTTCACTATGTGACTTTATTTCACTGATGACCTGCAGGCTAATCCCAGAAAACTGTTCAACAGAGGCATCGCTTTCTGTGCTATTCAACTCTGGTCTCCGAAAATTACACTTTATTTCACAGAAGTCCCTAGTTGACTGTCTGTTGGTACTGACTAGCAGTCACGATTAAGTTTAGGTGGATTTGAATTTGTAATGATCTTGCAGTAGATGGGGATTAATTGTTTTTCCAATTGGAAACTTGTAAACGGAATTTTGTATTAAAAAAAATTAAAAAGAAGAGAACAGGCTTGCAGTGTCATAATCACACAAGGAGGAGATAGAAAGCCACATAAGATTCATATCAAACCTAATGCTTAAAAGTAAAATTGTTATTGATATTTACAAGAAGTAACATTGTATGCAAAATAGTCTTTACAGAATTAGCCCTCATTCATTTAAATATCACCTATATTGATAACAGATAGACTTTTATATTCATTTATGCAATGGTGAGCTGCTGCTGTCAGGATGTTCAAATTGTAAATCAAGATTCAGAAGTGAAAAGAAGTTTGTGTCCTAATTAGGGTCGATGTTCTGTGTAGTATTGCAGGCAAGTCTGATTTAGTATGGTTAAAGATACATGGAGCACATGTAAGGTGCCAGTAAAGTTGTAAGTGCAAACAGTACTTAAATTAAATAAGAGAGTGTTGGCAACAGTGTGAGTTGTAGACATTCATTTTACACAGGTTGTGGCGTAAGTGAAACTCCTGTTCTCGTAATATATAAAAAACCTAAAGCTTATTCTTACAAACATTATTCACTTGGAGATTACTGTGCATGCATTTGATGAAGTTAAAGAGTTGACATGTAGCACTATTGACAATACCCATATATTCTGGAGATTTATAAGGTGCTAATATTTATTTCCAGAGTTTTATTAAATTTTTTCAGACAATATAAATTGTTGAACATTGTATAATGTATACGTGATTCACTTACAATTAATTAAAGTTGCAGTATAATTTTAAGCATTGTACAAATGGTGTACATCATTATGCTTAATTCAGGAATATACCTACACCTATACCTACCTATGTACAACCTACATAGGGCTTCCCATAGGGCAACAATTGTGCATGACTTATCAGTGGCAAATGCATAGATGCGAAGCAGTTAACTTACAATTCTATATGAGATACTTAACAGCTACTTCCCATTAAGGTAAGAAATGACTAAGCACTATTTTGTATGGTATTTAAAGTTTAATGAGTTGTTCATATTTTAGTTTCTACAGAGCCATTACATTTCTAACACTCCTGAATACAACTAAAAACAGCCTAGTGTCAGCTAAGTCTGGCAGATTTTCACAGATATGCTTCCTGTCTTGCAAGTGGTGTTTGAACAAATTATTGATTTTTAAATATCGATATACAGAAATATCGGAAAAACAATATTGTGATACAAAAATATCGTGAAGCAGAAATATTGTTGACCAGAATATCGATTTTATTAGGTACTTCAAGAATATCTGTGTTGTTAATATCATTTTCAATACTAATTAATGCAATTATCTGTATGTATTTTAGTTCAAATATCAATTTGAGATGCTAGATATTGTTTGTATAATTATTAACCATATTGTTGATGATCATTTGTAATTTTAAGTGATTTAATATTGGTAATTTAATTGCTAATAGTAATTTATAGTGTGTTAGCGGGTTGTGAGTTTTGTAGAGGTAGAGGGAGGGAAGTTAATTAAGCATGATTCATTGTTAAATAATTGTTAATTTAATATTCATTATTTAATTGATTATTATTCATGTAAATTGTGTAGTTGTGGTATAGGGTGGGAAGTAAATTAAGTATTAATTAATGAAAAATATGTATTACTTTATTATAATTTAATTAAATGATTATTAATTATGTAAAAGGTGTAATAATTATATTTTTCTAGTTATACATTAGGTGTAGGCTGTTGTGACTGTAGGGTCATAGGGTGGGAAGTTATTTGAGTAATTAATAATGAATAAATATTTATCGATTTATTAATATTTGATTGATTAATAATGTTCAATGTGTTATGTATATATTTATTTTAGTTATATTTTAAGTGTTGGGTGTTAGGTTTGTGGGAATATGGTATGGGATCATAATTAAATAATAAATGAATAAGAACATATTTCATAAATAATTATTACATTTATTTATTAATAATCATGTATTTGTTTAATTGTTTTTGATATTTTTATATATGATTTTCTTAATGAGAGTTTTATATTTCTGGCATACTAATAGGGTTGTTAAAATATGTTATGTGTTTGTAGTGAAGTACTTTACCTATCCTGCACAGACTGGAGTGGGAATAGTGAATATTACCGCTCTGGAGTCAAACACTCCCCCTACTGTTGCACAGACTGTAGTGGGAATTGTACATTTAACCCCTCTGAAGTTCCACGCTTTCCCTACTTTTGCATAGACTGGAGTGGGAATAATAAATGTAATCCATTCTAATTCTAATGCTTTCCCAACTGTTGCATAGACTGGAATGGGAATAGTAAATTCCAAAGTCTGAAATTCAATGCTTTCCCTACTGTTGCATAGACTGGAATGGGAATGTTAAATTTAACTCATTTGAATTCTAACAGTTTCCTTACTGTTGCATAGACTGGAGTGGTAATAGTAAATATAACCCCGCCAAAGTCCAAAGCTTTACCTACTGTTTCACAAACTTGAGTGAGAATAGTAAATTTATCTCCCCTGAAGTCCAAGGCTTTCCCTACTGTTGCATAGACGGGAGTGGGAAAAGTAAATGTAACCTCTTCAAACTCCAACGCTTTCTGTACTGTTGCAAAGACTGGAGTGGAAACAGTAAAAGTAACTCCTCCAAAGTCCAAAGCTTTCCCTACTGTAGAGAGGACTTGAGTGGGACTAGAAAATGAAACCCCTCCTCAGTCCCACTTTGTTCTTACTGTTGCACAGACTGTAGTGGAGATAGTAAATTTTGTTCCGCCAAATGCCAACGTTATTGCTGTAAGCAACAAAACTAAAATGTTCCGTCGGTATATATATATTACCTACTAGCGGTCACCAGTAGGTATTTATAGTTAGAATCTAGTTTCCATAGGAAAACCATTTTTTGATTTGCTAATAACTTTGGCGTCATTTGACGAATCTTCGCAAAATTCTCCTAAAAAAAGTCTATCCAGGTTAGCTCCTATTCTGAAAGTTTGGGGGTGATTCGTCAAGCAGGGGCTGAGAAAAAAGGGGGGTCCCAAAAAAGCGTTTTCCTCATGTTGATATCCATAGAAAATTGTGAGACAGGCTACAGCCTGAACTGCTGAACAGAATTGGCAAAAAGGTAGAGCTTGGTTCAGAAAGTGACCTTTTTTTAAATGGTGTAAATCCGTTCAGTAGTTGCTGAGAAATTACAAAATTAGAGTAAAAAAACTCTATTTCCCATAGGAAACTTTGGGCAAGGCTACAGGCGAAACTACTGAACAGAATTACCCCAAATTTGCCAAAAAAGGTAGTTCTTGGTTCAGAAAGCAACCTTTAGTTGCTTTGAAAATCAAAAAATAGAAATATCTATATCTATGGCCGCTGTGGAGTCGCGACCCCTCTCGACCACAAGCTTCATTCAAATTGGCTGTCAACTCTCCAAGCCAGGAAGTATTGGCAGCCATCTTGTGACTCGGTAGAAGCGAGTCACCAGAAAACAGAGAAACAAAGATATAAAACAAGAGAAGGGGGCAGGATAGAAGGACCCCCACGGCCCAAAAATGCATTAAAAAAAACAATTAGGCGCAATTCGCGCTGGGGTCCCAAATTCCGCCAACATTTTTTTAAAACAATGAAGCGCGGGCTCCTGGGTTTTATTTTAATGAGGTCCCCGGGTGAGCTAGGTCTCTGGGGCATTTCTTAAAAAACAATATCTGGGGCCCCCGCAGCCCGGGGGACCACCACCTCCCCAGGGCTTCACTCTTGTTAGGAGGGGGGCCGCTTGGCACTCGAGTACTTCTTAAGTCTTTCAAACACCGAGGGGAATATTTTCAAGGACACATCGCCTATTTAATGGAAATGTATCGCAACCAAAATGGTGATAAATTTAACGCACCATTCATCAGCTGGAGCAAACAGCCCATATCACCAGTTCACCAGTGATAGCAGCCTCAAATAGCATTGTTACAGATGACCCCAGCAAATATTGCTAATGAGATGTAGAGTATGCGTTCCCGTGCAAAAACAGCGATCACATCACTTTGCAAGTTTCTCAACCACCAGCAAGATCGTTGAAGAGAGTACAAAACAGGTCATAAGGTGCGTTAGTAGCAGGAAGTTTACACCTGCTCTGACCTGGTGTAAAGTCAGACTAGAACCTGCAACATGAAAGGGAGCCCAACCTAGAGCCACACCTGAACGACAACAGATGCAATGGAGCCAACGATCATGCAGCTCGGACACCCAACACTATTCCGACACCACCCACCAACAGCCCCTTGCCCGCAATTCCCCCTCACCCCCCCACAAACAAATGTGACCGCAACCTTGGGAAATCTGGAATGTTACAAATTGGCTGATGTCACACAATTATAATAAAAAAGATTCATGTGAGGTTGGACAAATAAGAATTTCATTCATGTATGGATTTACATATAAAACATTTTATTTAAACAAAAAATCAAAATAAAAGTAGGTACAGGCATGGCATGTCATCCCTCGACAATTTGTGAATCACAGCCTGCAAGATAAAAAGAAAAATAAGATTGTGGGTCATATCCATCAGAGCAGAGAGAGAGAGGGAAAAGAGAGAAAGAGTGAGAGAGCGGAAGCGGGAGAGAAAGAAAGAGTGAGAGAGAGAGGAAGACAAAGAAAGAGAGAAAGATTGAGAGAGAGGAAGAGAGAAAAAAAAGAGAGAAAGAGTGAGATACAAGGAAGAGAGAGAGAAAGAGAGAAACAGTGTGAGAGAGAGAACGAGAGAGAGAAAGAGTGAGACAGAGAGGAAGAGAAAGAGAAAGAATGAGAGAGGAAGAGACAGAGAAAGAGAGGAGTGTGAGAGAGAGAAAGGAAGAGATAGAGAATGAGAGAGAGAGAAAGAGTGTGAGTGAGAGAAAGGAAGAGATGGAGAGGGAGAGGGAATGTTTACACTGTGGTGAAAATCCTCACAGCTCACCTTTCTACCACCAGTGTGTCTCCAACCATGTGCAGGAACATAGTGCAGCCCTCAAGCTTAGTCATCTGAAACATAGTATAGAATCAGTAATGGCAGAGTACATACAACTTCACATGCTTAATTCTCTGTTCCGCCCCTGCGCACCCAGGCTGCTGCAACCCATTGGCTCTCGCCGCCCAGAGGTGTCTGTCCGCCCCTGCGCACTCAGGCTGCTGCAACCAATCGACTCCCGCCGCCCATAGGTGTCTTCCCGCCTCTGCGCACCCAGGCTGCTGTACCCCATTCACTCTCACTGCCCAGAGGTGTCTGCCCGCTGCTGTGCAACCAGGCTGCTGCACCACATTCACTCCCACTGCTCGGAGGTGACTGCCTGTTCCTGCGCACCCAAACTGCTGCACCCCATTCACTCCCACTGCCTAGTAGTGTCTGCCCACTCCTGCGCTCCCAGGCTGCTGCACCTCATCCACTCCCACTGCTCGGAAGTGTCTGCTCGCTCTTGTGCACCCAGGCTCCTGCACACTATCCACTCCCACCGCCCAGTGGTGACTGCAGCTTGCTGTGGAAACAAGCCTCTCTGCTCACTTTCCGCCACCGGCGTGTGTGTGTGTCATGCCGAAGCAACCTCCTCAGCCAAGCTCACATTGCAGACTGGGTCTTGATTGCCAGGATGGTGTATCAAGGCCACACATCATAGCAGGCTGCACACACACTCAGATCTGGTGGCACTAACTTAGTGGAACTGAAGTCATCGCCACGTGGAGGGAGGTGCATGTCGGGGGGCATCAATCCGTGAATCACAGCCTGCTAGACAAAAAGCAAGATAAGATTGTGCGTCATGAGTCCATCAAAGGAGAGAGAGAGAGAGAGAGAGAGTGAGAGCGAGAGAAGGAGAGAGAGAGAAAGAAAGAAAGAAAGAAAGAAAGAAAGAAAGAAAGAAAGAAAGAAAGAAAGAAAGAAAGAAAGAAAGAAAGAAAGAAAGAAAGAAAGAAAGAAAGAAAGAAAGAGTGAGAGGAAGACATAGAGAAAGAGAAAGAGTGAGAGAGAGAGAGGAAGAGAGAGAGAAACAGTGAGAGAGAGGAAGAGAGAGAGAAAGAGATAAACAGTGTGAGAAAGAGGAAGAGATAGAGTGAGAGAGAGAGGAAGAGAAAGAGAAAAAGTGTGAGAGAGAGAAAGGTAGAGAAGAAGAGATAGAGTGAGCGAGAGAGGAAGAGAAAGAGAAAAAGTGTGAGAGAGAGAAAGGTTGAGAAGGAGAGGGACAGTGAGTGCCCACACTGTGGACAAAACCCTCACAGCTCACCTTTCCATCACCGGTGTGTCTCCAACCACGAGCCAGGACATAGTGGAGCCCTCAAGCTTACTCATCTGGAACATAGTATGGAATCAGTAATGGCAGAGTACTATTTGAAAAACAGGGGACCCCTACAATAATAGGTTTGCTATATGTAGGGAAACAACACTTTTGAAAAAGATACTTATAGCAAACATTCAGTTAATAAGTGCCAACTCTCTCAAACACACAAATAGATAAAACAATTGCAAAGAAAACGCCCTTAAATATATTGTTATAAATGTAGCAACACATTTGTTATTGATATACAAAACTTTTAATTAGGTATAGATAATCATATTAATTGTTCTTATTTCATTAAATATATTCATTTCAAATCTGATAATAAATTCAGTGCGAATAAATTGGGTGCTAAACAAATTACATGAATACAATAAAAAACACAGAACATAAACATATACTACACAAAGTCACACTGGATCGGTCAATATTCTATTGTAGTGGGCAAAGCGGTTGTTTTGACTACGCGCGTTTCGGCATTCTGCCTTCATCAGGTGACCGTCATTCGCATATACACTGAACAGGACAAAAACTAGGAAAAATACAAAAATATATATATATGTACATATTAAAAATAAGGTCGTATAATGACATTATTACATAGCCAAAGTACAAATATCAACAAGAGAGAATAGGTCACTATTTACAGAAAAACGTATTTACACATATATAATACACTATTTACAAGAAAGCAGCTCATTAGTTTTAATACATTTTGTCGATTTACTCAATCAAATTTCATGGGCAGATGTTACCTGGTATATATATATGTCGCTTATCCTGATGTTCCACCTGACATAAATATGTCTCAGTATATGGAGCACCAGGGTATAGTTATAACATGTATAAACTAACGTCATAATATAGGACATATCAAGAATAGTTATCATTTTTCTTCAGACCATTATCCACAGCCAAGATATGAAAATCAAAGGCCACTAGTGTTGAATCAAAAAGAATGCTAGGCAAAGAGGGCTAATCAAACTAGTTGATTATGTCTGGTGAATGGACCTAATTAGAACAGACTCTGTTTATTAAACCTAATTGATAGGAATTATCATATTCTAAATATACTTACATAGGTTTTTATATCAGGTAGGTTTGAATCGGTGATAGAATTTTCTAAGGTAACCTCATCTGGCTTTTACTTCCATTGATAATTTTTGTTGAACATACAGATGACCCTGAATATGATGGAAATAAATGAATGCTTATTCAGTGTATGCAATTGACCTATGTGGGACATATATCCGTATTTATCATGATCTTCCCTGTGGAGCGCTCACATATGTTATTTAGGGTGAAATAGATACTGAGGATACCTGTGTATATGATGGATATTGATTCATAATGGATAGTTACTATCCTTTAGTATAGCACTACAGTATGCTATTATTGATTCAAACAAAGTTTTATGTGAATATTTACCATAATCAAGCCTGATGGTATTGTGGGTATAAAAGAGGCTCCAATCATAGATCAGGATACTTCGTAGGATAGAATCATAAACGGTACTAAGTGGTCGATAGTTCAAATATGCCTACATGAAAAAAGATCATAGGTATGTACTGGTCTATTTATCGACATCTAATACCCAATTATGCAGTCTAAAAATGTTAAATATTCTCGGTATAGTAATTTACCTCAAAGTTGGTGAAAGCAAGTCAAGGTGAGATCGTGGTCCAAACCGGGGGAAAGGAATGCTGGCACGTTTTAGTATTATGCACAACAGTTTTCTACCAGGGTTAAGAAACAAAACAACTTGTTAGAGAGGAGTTACGGCTGCTAGGTTATTTGAAGCTCCAGAGGGAAAATCAAAGTATACGGTACCTTAAAATGGCAAAAAGGTCCTCGTTGGACGTGGGAATAGCGATATGGAACCATGCAGATTAGGCTGTTTTAGATCTTCCTAGAGGGACAGGACATAAGACAAGAGTGAGGGGAGAGCTTCTATCGGCTATCATATCTTCGAGAGAAATGTCCTGAATATGGCCGCCTTGCCATAGAGAGCCTTACCTTCGTTTAAACTTGCATCTTCCTCGGCCAGATCCCCCAGTGGTGAGCTGTGTCGTATCAACCCAATAACAGCAAGAAAAGAAGTAGATAACTATCTCCCGATATATATACCCATGACGAGACCACCTGATGGGTACATAATTGTTTACACCTGACTGGATCCGAGCGTATTCCAGATGATGTCATCAATGTGCGATATTGTTGCATGGAAATAGAGAGCGGACTAATCGAACCAAAGACCGAAATAGCAGCATAGAGATAAAAAACGGACTACCCGAGACAATTCCACATTAGAATGGGTAATGGCGTATTGCATTAATGTATCCCGATATGTATTTGGACCGCATTCGTATTTAATGGATTTAGTGTCTATTATCTTATTAGATGTTTTGGATGAGACTACATAATCAAAACAGTTTTTGGGATGCATGCCAAAAATAGCGGAAATAGCCTCCAACTGTATCAGAGGCCAGAGTAGGATAACATAGAGATGAATCAATATATATGTTGGATCATAATAACTTTATCAATATTAGTCTATGTCAGAATAGGATCTATAGATTAGGTATGTATAGGGTATTGGATGAAAAGACTACCTACGATGTTTAAGAACTGAATGTAATCATTGTAAAGTTAGAAAAAGATGTTATCATTATCAGAGCCACAGATTTAGGTAATAAAGATTCCATCAGGGGCAGTATCTCATAGTTCATGAGATCGCTTGTTCCCATGGAATATCCAGATTGAGGCCCCTGACTACGGTATAAAGAGAAAAGATCCAGAAGACCTCACGTTTTTTACGAATCTTGTCTGAGCAAAGGCCATCTCGTTCCTCAATTCTTTCCAGAATAATCCATCTGATATCTTCTGGTTTGTGGTTACACTCCAAGAAGTGGCTTACCATAGGCGCATTCATCTTGTGTGTCCTTATTGCAGATTTGTGTTCTGTTAACCTGGTGTAAAGAGACCTTAACGACTCACCAACATAGCCCATGTTGCATTGGCATATAAGTAAGTATACAATGTTTTTCGTTTTACATTTGGCCATGCCCTTAATCTGTATTTTGACTCCATTGTGTACCATTTCGTTTGTTTCAATGGCCTGAGGGCATACTTTGCATGTTCCGCATCTGTGGTTGCCGACTACTGGATTTAAGTTGGTTAGACTCCTTTGGGTATAATCTGCAGATATGGGCATGCGTGATCTCACACCCATATCTTTAATATTTTTGTTTTTACGATACGCAAAAAGTGGTTTGGGCAATTTTCTCGGTTTGTTTTGTTTACATTTAAAATATGCCAGTTTGCATATATTATTTGGCGTACTTGTTTATTAAGTAGGGAATGTCTAGAGACAAATACCAAGTTTGTCACTTTTTTAGATTTTGTGCCATGTAACAGATGTTGGCGGTCATAATACCTGGCCCTTTTAAAGGACTCTTGCACTAATCGATGCGGGTAACCGCGTTCCTCAAATTTTTTCCTCATTGTTATTGCTCTTTCATCATAATCCTTCAACTTGGTGCAGTTTCTCCTTAACCTTAAAAATTGGCTAAAGGGAATACTGTTTTTTTGTGTGGCCGGATGGAAACTGTCATAGTGAAGGATTGTGTTGCGTGCCGAAGGTTTTACGTAAAGGTCCACGAATAATTCACCTTGGTCATGTTTTATAGTAATATCAAGAAATTCCATCTCAGTATTACTTATGTGTGCAGTAAATTTCAAATTTGGGTCACAGGCATTAAGCCAGAGAATAAATTCATCAAGGGTATCCTCTGTGTCGTCCCATATAAAAATGACGTTGTCAATATATCTTGACCAATAGAACACAGATTCGAAAAATGGGGCTATTTCATTGAAAATATTACACTTTTCGAAATATGCTACATAAATATTCGCGATTGTTGGGGCGCAGGCCGCGCCCATACTAACCCCCTTAATTTGTCTGTAGAGGGTGCCTCTGAATTCGAATACATTGTCTTCCAGGACGATTTTAAGACAGTCTAAAAGGAAATTAATGTTGCAGTCAATATTGTATGTTTCAATGAACCATTTGGTTGCATCTATTGCACCTAGGCAAGGGATGTTAGAGTACAGACTCTCGATATCAAGAGTCACAATCCACTGTCTTTGGGCATTGAATGCTGTGCCTTCAAGTTGATTGATAATATGACGAGTATCCTGTATAGAACCAGGTATCTCCGAAATATAAGGGCGCAAAATTGCGTCAAGATATTTTGATATCGGTTCCGTTATGCTGCCAATGGTCGTCACAATAGGGCGAAAAGGGGGGTCAGATTCATTTTTGTGCACTTTAATGGTGCCATAAAGGCTCGCAATCCTAGGATTGTCTATATTGAGATATTCATACTCCTTTCTACAGATATCTCCATTTTGTAGTGCTTTAGATGTTAATTTATGGATTTTATTCCTGGTTTTAGGAGTAGGGTCTCTAGTAATTTTGCTGTAGAAGTTGTTGTCGCTGAGCATGTCTTCAATTTTTTCAATATATTTGTCAGTATCAAGGATAGCTATCCCACCCCCTTTATCGCAGCTCTTTACAGTTACTTCTTTTGAGTTTTTCATCAGCTGTAATGCCCTGTATTCGTCTAGATTGATGTTATAAGGGGTACTTGGTATGTATTTCGTTGCTATCTGTAATTTATTGATAACTGCTTGTTCGAAAATCCGTATTTCAGGGGCCACTTGATCCAGTGTTGGAGTGAAAACTGATTTAGGGGCTAAACCTGACTTGTTTTCTTCTGTTACAGTGTGCTCATTATCTGAGAAGAAGCTTTTAAGCCGGATTTTGCGAAAGAATGACATGACATCATTGTATAGCTCAAATTTATTGAGCCCAGAGTGGGGAACAAAGGATAAACCTTTCGATAAAATCGAAAGGGTTGCTGCGTCTGCCTCAAATTTACTCAAATTGAATATAGGGATGGTTTTTACTCTCTCCAATACCGAGCATTTCGCGTTTCCAGGTATCGGTTGGAGTTCTGAGGTTGATGGTCCTGATATTGTGGTTGATATTGTCCCCGCTGTTGGTGTTGGGTTGATATTGGTATTGGGACCGGAATTGGGACCGATGGTTCGGTCGCCAATTCCCTCTGTGTTGAGGGCGTCTCCCTAAAAAAGGACGGTAGCCTTGATTAGATCTTTGTACAAATCTTTGGCCTCTCCCTTGATACGGTGACATACTTGAACTGCTGTCAGAATCTGATGTATTTGAGAATGTGGTAACCTTTTTTTGTCTAGTATCGGTTTGTTGATTACCCATGTCTTCACCGAATTAGTCAGTTTGTTCATAAAAGTTTTCTCTTAGAAATGGGTATACATTCTCTTTGCTATAATAGCGCAGATATTTTTGTAATTTATCCATTTTACGTTTTGTTAAGTACTCATTATAAGAGTTTAATTCAGATTCTACATCTTCTAATTTCTTTTTGATGTCTGTAATAACTGTAGATGATTTTATTTTGTCTTCTAGGTCGAGAATTTCTTGGATTAATTGTGCCAACACTTCCTTAGCTGTCTCGACAATTAGCATCATGAGGTCCCTCGAACATCGATTAGCGATGAGGGACCATCGTTCTAGAAAGTGTTTCACTTGTATAAAAAGACCTGGGATGTTTTTAACTTGTAGGCCTTGGGGTATGACCCCGGCTTTGAGATAATCCAAGATATATTTACCATGGAGTTCTATTCTGATGGCTAAAAGTTTAACTAGGTCTTCATTTTTGTCAGTGTTGTTAGGGTTTATATTGTCAAAATTAACCGAAGATCCCACCATGGAGGCAGAATCTTCGTCACTAAAGCCGAATGATTTTAAAGTGGCCATATCAATAGTATAAAAGCACTATTTATTCCAATGAATCTTGTTTAAGGTAAATTAGTTAGTTATATACCAAAAACTGGAACAGTAGAAAATGGAGATCAGATATGAATAGGCAATGTCTAATGGTCTAAAGAGAACATGAAAAGCCAGTAGGAGATACTATATGAACAGTTAGAACTTATTCTAGATTGACATATAAGATACACATTGTTAAACTCAAAACAATTTGACCATAGATGATTAATAATGTCTGTCTATTTGGACAAATGGTCTATAAAGCTTAGTTAGTAAAAATGTAATGGCTGCATTGACAAAGAAAATTAACTGGACCTCCCCTCATGGACAGGCCATGAGAATATACTATTTGAAAAACAGGGGACCCCTACAATAATAGGTTTGCTATATGTAGGGAAACAACACTTTTGAAAAAGATACTTATAGCAAACATTCAATTAATAAGTGCCAACTCTCTCAAACACACAAATAGATAAAACAATTGCAAAGAAAACAACCTTAAATATATTGTTATAAATGTAGCAACACATTTGATATTGATATACAAAACTTTTAATTAGGTATAGATAATCATATTAATTGTTCTTATTTTATTAAATATATTCATTTCAAATCTGATAATATATTCAGTGCAAATAAATTGGGTGATAAACAAATTACATGAATACAATAAAAACACAGAACATAAACATATACTACACAAAGTCACACTGGATCGGTTAATATTCTATTGTAGTGGGCAAAGCGGTTGGTTTTGACTACGCGCGTTTCGGCATTCTGCCTTCATCAGGTGACCGTCATTCGCATATACACTGAACAGGATAAAAACTAGGAAAAAAACAAAAATATATATATATGTACATATTAAAAATAGGGTTGTATAATGACATTATTACATAGCCAAAGTACAAATATCAACAAGAGAGAATAGGTCACTATTTACAGAAAAACGTATTTACAAATATATAATACACTATTTACAAGAAAGCAGCTCATTAGTTTTAATACATTTTGTCGATTTACTCAATCAAATTTCATGGGCAGATGTTACCTGGTATATATATGTCTATTATCCTGATGTTCCACCTGACATAAATATGTCTCAGTATATGGAGCACCAGGGTATAGTTATAACATGTATAAACTAACGTCATAATATAGGACATATCAAGAATAGTTATCATTTTTCTTCAGACCATTATCCACAGCCAAGATATGAAAATCAAAGGCCACTAGTGTTGAATCAAAAAGAATGCTAGGCAAAGAGGGCTAACCAAACTAGTTGATTATGTCTGGCGAATGGACCTAATTAGAACAGACTCTGTTTATTAAACCTAATTGATAGGAATTATCATATTCTAAATATACTTACATAGGTTTTTATATCAGGTAGGTTTGAATCGGTGATAGAATTTTCTACGGTAACCTCATCTGGCTTTTACTTCCATTGATAATTTTTGTCGAACATACAGATGACCCTGAATATGATGGAAATAAATGAATGCTTATTCAGTGTATGCAATTGACCTATGTGGGGACATATATCCGTATTTATCATGATCTTCCCTGTGGGGCGCTCACAAATGTTATTTAGGGTGAAATAGATACTGAGGATACCTGTGTATATGATGGATATTGATTCCTAATGGATATTTACTATCCTTTAGTATAGCACTACAGTATGCTATTATTGATTCAAACAAAGTTTTATGTGAATATTTACCATAATCAAGGCCGATGGTATTGTGGGTATAAAAGAGGCTCCAATCATAGATCAGAATACTTCGTAGGATAGAATCATAAACGGTACTAAGTGGTCGATAGTTCAAATATGCCTAGATGAAAAAAGATCATAGGTATATACTGGTCTATTTATCGACATCTAATACCCAATTATGCCGTCTAAAAATGTTAAATATTCTCGGTATAGTAATTTACCTCAAAGTGGGTGAAAGCAAGTCAAGGTGAGATCGTGGTCCAAACCGGGGGAAAGAAATGCTGGCACGTTTTAGTATTATGCACAACAGTTTTCTACCAGGGTTAAGAAACAAAACAACTTGTTAGAGAGGAATTACGGCTGCTAGGTTATTTGAAGCTCCAGAGGGAAAATCAAAGTATACGGTACCTTAAAATGGCAAAAAGGTCCTTGTTGGGCGTGGGAATAGCGATATGGTACCCTGCAGATTAGGCTGTTTTAGATCTTCCTAGAGGGACAGGACATAAGACAAGAGTGAGGGGAGAGCTTCTATCGGCTATCATATCTTCGAGAGAAATGTCCTGAATATCGCCGCCTTGCCATAGAGAGCCTTACCTTCGTTTAAACTTGCATCTTCCTCGGCCAGAACCCCCGGTGGTGAGGTGTGTCGTATCAACCCAATAACAGCAAGAAAAGAAGTAGATAACTATCTCCCGATATATATACCCAAGACGAGACCGCCTGATGGGTACATAATTGTTTACACCTGACTGGATCCAAGCATATTCCAGATGATGTTATCAATGTGCGATATTGTTGCATGGAAATAGAGAGCGGACTAATCGAACCAAAGACCGAAATAGCGGCATAGAGATCAAAAACGGACTACCCGAGACAATTCCACATTAGAATGGGTAATAGCGTATTCCATGAATGTATCCCGATATGTATTTGGACCGCATTCGTATTTAATGGATTTAGTGTCTATTATCTTATTAGATGTTTTGGATGAGACTACATAATCAAGACAGTTTTTGGGATGCATGCCAAAAATAGCGGAAATAGCCTCCAACTGTATCAGAGGCCAGAGTAGGATAACATAGAGGTGAATCAATATATATGTTGGATCATAATAACTTTATCAATATTAGTCTATGTCAGAATAGGATCTATAGATTAGGTATGTATAGGGTATTGGATGAAAAGACTACCTACGATGTTTAAGAACTGAATGTAATCATTGTAAAGTTAGAAAAAGATGTTATCATTATCAGAGCCACAGATTTAGGTAATAAAGATTCCATCAGGGGCAGTATCTCATAGTTCATGAGATCGCTTGTTCCCATGGAATATCTAGATTGAGGCCCCTGACTACGGTATCAAGAGAAAAGATCCAGAATACCTCACGTTTTTTTACGAATCTTGTGCTGAGCAAAGGCCATCTCGTACCTCAATTCTTTCCAGAATAATCCATCTGATATCTTCTGGTTCTTGATATCTTCTACCAACTTAAATCCAGTAGTCGGCAACTACAGATGCGGAACATGCAAAGTATGCCCTCAGGCCATTGAAACAAACGAAATGGTACACAATGGAGTCAAAATACAGATTAAGGGCATGGCCAATTGTAAAACGAAAAACATTGTATACTTACTTATATGCCCGTGCAACATGGGCTATGTTGGTGAGTCATCAAGGTCTCTTTACACCCAGGTTAACAGAACACAAATCTGCAATAAGGACACACAAGATGAATGCGCCTATGGTAAGCCACTTCTTGGAGTGTAACCACAAACCAGAAGATATCAGATGGATTATTCTGGAAAGAATTGAGGTACGAGATGGCCTTTGCTCAGACAAGATTCGTAAAAAACGTGAGGTCTTCTGGATCTTTTCTCTTGATACCGTAGTCAGGGGCCTCAATCTGGATATTCCATGGGAACAAGCGATCTCATGAACTATGAGATACTGCCCCTGATGGAATCTTTATTACCTAAATCTGTGGTTCTGATAATGATAACATCTTTTTCTAACTTTACAATGATTACATTAAGTTCCTAAACATCGTAGGTAGTCTTTTCATCCAATACCCTATACATACCTAATCTATAGATCCTATTCTGACATAGACTAATATTGATAAAGTTATTATGATCCAACATATATATTGATTCATCTCTATGTTATCCTACTCTGGCCTCTGATACAGTTGGAGGCTATTTCCGCTATTTTTGGCATGCATCCCAAAAACTGTCTTGATTATGTAGTCTCATCCAAAACATCCAATAAGATAATAGACACTAACTCCATTAAATACGAATGCGGTCCAAATACATATCGGGATACATTCATGGAATACGCTATTACCCATTCTAATGTGGAATTGTCTTGGGTAGTCCGTTTTTTATCTCTATGCCGCTATTTCGGTCTTTGGTTCGATTAGTCCGCTCTCTATTTCCATGCAACAATATCGCACATTGATGACATCATCTGGAATACGCTCGGATCCAGTCAGGTGTAAACAATTGTGTACCCATCAGGCGGTCTCGTCTTGGGTATATATATCGGGAGATAGTTATCTACTTCTTTTCTTGCTGTTATTGGGTTGATACGACACAGCTCACCACCGGGGGATCTGGCCGAGGAAGATGCAAGTTTAAACGAAGGTAAGGCTCTCTATGGCAAGGCGGCGATATTCAGGACATTTCTCTCGAAGATATGATAGCCGATAGAAGCTCTCCCCTCACTCTTGTCTTATGTCCTGTCCCTCTAGGAAGATCTAAAACGGCCTAATCTGCATGGTTCCATATCGCTATTCCCACGTCCAACAAGGACGTTTTTGCCATTTTAAGGTACTGTATACTTTGATTTTCCCTCTGGAGCTTCAAATAACCTAGCAGCCGTAATTCCTCTCTAACAAGTTGTTTTGTTTCTTAACCCTGGTAGAAAACTGTCGTGCATAATACTAAAACGTGCCAGCATTTCTTTCCCCCGGTTTGGACCACGATCTCACCTTGACTTGCTTTCACCCACTTTGAGGTAAATTACTATACCGAGAATATTTAACATTTTTAGACTGCATAATTGGGTATTAGATGTCGATAAATAGACCAGTATATACCTATGATCTTTTTTCATGTAGGCATATTTGAACTATCGACCACTTGGTACCATTTATGATTCTATCCTACGAAGTATCCTGATCTATGATTGGAGCCTCTTTTATACCCACAATACCATCGGCCTTGATTATGGTAAATATTCACATAAAACTTTCTTTGAATCAATAATAGCATACTGTAGTGCTATACTAAAGGATAGTAAATATCCATTATGAATCAATATCCATCATATACACAGGTATCCTTAGTATTTATTTCACCCTAAATAACATATGTGAGCACTCCACAGGGAAGATGATGATAAATACGGATATATGTCCCCACATAGGTCAATTGCATACACTGAATAAGCATTCATTTATTTCCATAATATTCAGGGTCATCTGTATGTTCGACAAACATTATCAATGGAAGTAAAAGCCAGATGAGGTTACCTTAGAAAATTCTATCACCGATTCAAACCTACCTGATATAAAAACCTATGTAAGTATATTTAGAAAATGATAATTCCTATCAATTAGGTTTAATAAACAGAGTCTGTTCTAATTAGGTCCATTCACCAGACATAATCAACTAGTTTGGTTAGCCCTCTTTGCCTAGCATTCTTTTTGATTCAACACTAGTGGCCTTTGATTTTCATATCTTGGCTGTGGATAATGGTCTGAAGAAAAATGATAACTATTCTTGATATGTCCTATATTATGACGTTAGTTTATACATGTTATAACTATACCCTGGTGCTCCATATACTGAGACATATTTATGTCAGGTGGAACATCAGGATAATCGACATATATATATATACCAGGTAACATCTGCCCATGAAATTTGATTGAGTAAATCGACAAAATGTATTAAAACTAATGAGCTGCTTTCTTGTAAATAGTGTATTATATATGTGTAAATACGTTTTTCTGTAAATAGGGACCTATTCTCTCTTGTTGATATTTGTACTTTGGCTATGTAATAATGTCAATATACGACCTTATTTTTAATATGTACATATATATATTTTTGTATTTTTCCTAGTTTTTGTCCTGTTCAGTGTATATGCGAATGACGGTCACCTGATGAAGGCAGAATGCCGAAACGCGCGTAGTCAAAACCAACCGCTTTGCCCACTACAATAGAATATTGACCGATCCAGTGTGACTTTGTTTAGTATATGTTTATGTTCTGTGTTTTTATTGTATTCATGTAATTTGTTTATCACCCAATTTATGTGCACTGAATTTATTATCAGATTTGAAATGAATATATTTAATGAAATAAGAACAATTAATATGATTATCTATACCTAATTAAAAGTTTTGTATATCAATATCAAATGTGTTGCTACATTTATAACAATATATTTAAGGTCGTTTTCTTTGCAATTGTTTTATCTATTTGTGTGTTTGAGAGAGTTGGCACTTATTAATTGAATGTTTGCTATAAGTATCTTTTTCAAAAGTATCAGTAATGGCAGAGTACATACAACTGCACACGCCTAAATCGCTGTCCCGCCTCCGTGCATCAAGGCTACTGCACCCCATCCACTTCCACTGCCCAGAGGTGTCTGCTCGCCACTGCGCACCCAGGCTGCTGTACCCCATCCACTCCCACTGGTGACTGCCCGCCGCTGCACAAGCAAGCCTCTCTGCTCACCCTTTTCAACCTGCGTGTACAAAAGAGGGCCTACCCCGTGCCACTGCAAGCCCAAAGCCTGGGGCCTACTGACAGGGCACCCTGCATATCATGCAGCCCCGCTCCCGGCCACCAGGTCTCACATTTGGTGCTGGGTCTTGATTTCGCCATGGCAGGGGACATACCAGTGCACCTGGCTTTTCATTGCAGGCTGCACACCCGCTCAGCCCTTGCGGTGCCACTAACTCTGTGACCAGCGAGGCAATACCACGTGGCGGTAGGCCTGCGCTGTCTGATGGCTCAGGCCTACGCTCCGGTCCAGCAGGGCACACAAAACCTTAGCTGTCCAGACCATCGGGACGGGGCATCACTGCAGGCTGCTCAGCAATTATGGTACCCGTACCTCAGTGGAACGAAAGTCACCGCTCCGTGCCGATGTGCCTGTGCCGGCTGCAGTGCATCCGGTACAAGCAACTCTGAAATGGCGTAGAGCACGTGCACCCAGTATTTTTTAGTGGCAGGGTCACGTGTTCTGTGATGCCAGTGCTGGATGGGTGTGGTGTGGGTGTATACCAGCCGTGAGGGAGTGGCTCTGGCGTACTGACAACTAGGCTGTGACCAGCAGATCACTGCAATGAAAATCTGGGCCATGTAGCGTTGTTGTCCTTCCCTGTAAGCATAAGCAGAGTGGGCTGGCGTATGCCAGTCCTGCGTGAGGCTGTGAAGAATGAATCCAGAGTATGGGTGTGGCTCTGTCCAGGGCTGTATGAGGAATCAACTGATGCGATGTCCCTGTTGTAGTGCTGCTGTCACCCGGGTCGCAAGCGCCCAGTTCCACAACATTATCAACATGGAAGGTACGGGGAATCACTGACCCTACATTCATCCATAGTTCCACACATGAAAGATGGTGGACATGACACATCTGAGTGGATATGAATGGTTATTGCACATTCAGTGGAGTGTTGCAGCTGTAGCAATACAGGGCCATGCAAAGTTCAAGTTTCAGTTTTTGGCACATGGAGAGCAACCAATTAGAGCCAAGCTTGTGGTCGGGGTTAGGCTGTGCCAACATGTATACTTATACAATCGCTCCGCCAATCCCCAAGCACTTACAAGTTCACTATACACTCTCCTTGTAGTACTCTAATGATCCAATCTCTACATTCGTACTTGTACAATGACAGAGACAAAGTTACATAACCAAAGTTTTCCCCTCTGCCAGAGGTACCATGGTTGCATACGCTGTCCACAGCACAATGTAATGTGGTAGGGCCCAGGGGCAGTATCTTGCATACATAATGAACACACGGACACAGTTAGATAGATAGTGGAACTGGGTACGGGCACGTGCGATCGACTCCTCTTTATTACCAGGGTCACATGTCCAGTGACGTCTGTGCTGGATGCGTGTGGGGTGAGTGTAAGCAAGTCCTCCAGGAATGGTTGGTGCTGGCAAGAAGTACAACAGTAATCATTGTATAAGACATTGAGATTCTATTGTAAAGGGTCCATGACTTGTGGTACACTAAGATAGGGGCATCAAAAGCATTCAGCATGTGCGCAGCCAGCGATAATGCGTGGGGCGGGCGAGCCGCACGGGGAGCAATGTCTGTTGCCTACTGGACTGCAACATCTGCAATTGCTACTTGATGTGAATTGTGAGCCCTGCTATCTGCAATGTAGATCGAAGGCAGTAGTCAGCACAGACATCAAGGAATGCTTTTAGTCACTTCCTTTTCACAAATTTCGAGGACATATAGTGCAATTCTCTCTGCAATAAATATGGCATGTCTCAATTTAAATTGTGAGCTCTGCTGACCGCAGTGTAGGTGTACGGAACCAAAGAAGAAACATTTATGGAATACACTGTTGAAATATGTAGGATTCAGGGACGTTATAGTTAGTTGCCTACTGGACTCTGAAATTCATAAATGAAGACTGAATTTTAATTGTGAGCCCTGCTGAGCACAGTGTTGGCCGGAGGCAGTGGTCAGCAAAGGTCCACAGCCATGTGGTGTTCATTTGAGCTACACAGATTGGGAGCATTTGATTTTCTAAACCGATTTTAGTCTCTTACACAATTTGCATCAGTACTAATCTTGAATTGCCAGCCCTGCTGACCACAGTGTACGCTGGAGGCAGCGTTCAGGAAGGGCCCACAGCCACGTGGCATTGATTAGAGCTGCATAGAGTTAGTGGTAGTTGTGACGCTCAGCCTGTGCACAGCCAGCAATGATGCTTGGTACGGGCGGGCCGCACTGGGAGCAATGTCTCTTGACTACTGGACTGCGTCACCTGCAATCGCAACTCGATTTGAATTGTGAGCCCTGCTAACCAAAGTGTAGGCCGGAGGCAGTGGTCAGGAAGGGCCCACAGCCACGTGGCATTGACTTGAGCTGCATAGAGTTAGTGTTAGGTGTGGCATTCAGCGTGTGCACATCAGCGATAATGCGTGGTGCGGGCGGGCTACACTGGGAGCAATCCCTTTGGCATACTGGACTGCGTCATCTGCAATCGCGACTCGATCTGAATTCTGAGCCCTACTGACAGTTGTGTAGGCCGGAGGCAGAGGTCAGGAAGGACCAATAGCCAAGTGGCATTGACTTGAGCTGCATAGAGTTAGTGGTAGGTGTGGCGCTCAGCGTGTCCGCAGCCAGCAATGATGCGATGTCTCTTGCCTACTGGACTGCGTCATGTGCAATTACGACTTGATCTGAATTGTGAGCCCTGCTGTCCGCATTGTAGATCGAAGGCAGTAGTCAGCACAGACATCAAGGAATGCTTTTTGTCACTTCCTCTTGACAAAGTCCGAGGACATAGAGTACAATTCTGTCTGCAATTAATAAATCAAGACTGAATTCAAATTGTGAGCTCTGCTGTCCGCAGTGTAGACTGCCATTCAGTGTTTCTTTGGACGTGCAAGATGAATTTGGTCATTGTACTAAAGCTATAACTGATATAAAACAAGTTCTTGAAGCAAGGATACTAAAAGGATATTATGTAGGGTTTAGGAACGTAATACTTAGTTGCCTACTGGACTCTGCAATTAATGAATCAAGAGTCAGTTTTATATGTGAGCCCTGATAACAGCAGTGTAGGCCAGAGACAGCGGTCGGCAACGGCCCACAGCCATGTGGGGTTGACTTAAGCTGCACAGTTTGTGTCACCTGAAGCAAACAGCCTGGAATAATGCGTTGTTGGGCAGGCATTGGTAGCAATGTCTTTTGCCTAATGAATTCTGCCTTAATAAGTCCACGTGACGTTGAGTGGTGGTGCACTGAGTTACTGGCACCTGAAGCACTCAATGTGTGTGCAGTCTACGATGATGCGTGGTCCGGGCGGTCCGCACTGGGAACGTTGTTGCCTACTGGACTGCGTCATCTGAAATCGTGACTGGATCTGAACTGTGAGCCCTGCTGTCCGCAGTGTAGATCAAAGGCAGTAGTCAGTAGTCTGTACAGACATAAGTCTGTGGTGCTGTGCTGCTGGGTTTGCAGGGGTCCTGTGTCAAGGAGGCCAGCGGTCACAGTGGAGGCCTCATGGCAGGGTGATGGCTGCCGCTCTGGCAGGTGCTTTGGCTTTCCCACAAGTGAACCACTCCCAGAGCCCCAGCCTATTTATTCATACTCCTAATCTGGAGTGGCGTACATTGGACCAGCCCACTCCGCTTCTGTTTCCAGGGGGGACAACACAGCTACATGTTCGAGATCTTCCCCACTGTCTGAGGTAACATGGCTGCGTCTATTGTCCACAACACTACAAGTACCAGCAGTATTTGTCGACATGGAGAAGTTTGTGCTCTGCATAGTGAGGTCTGTCCAGCACTTCACCACCACACTTAGTATAGTGTGCATTATTATTGAAGGGTGACTTGCGTCCTTCACACCTCTTTGGTTGCCACATCTCCCAACATTCAGCTATTGTGTGGCTGAGGGACCATGCCATTTTTGGAAGGTCTTCGGGTGGGTTCTTCACCAGCTTGTCCATGTCAACCAATTAAAAGGCTAAAAGAAATGCTGTGTGGGTCTCCTCAAGCGACGAGCAACTATCTCTTGGATATTAAGTGGCCCGCTCTGGCCACGAGAAGAACCCCCCACAATTGCAGGTCCGTGTGCGATGAACTAGAAATGCACACACTGGAACAGCGTGTCGGGTTGGCTGACCGAAGCAAAGTGGCAAGAAGGTCAAGTACCGGAGCAACTGGTTATTGGTATGGAGGGAATTCTACAGCGCCTACTAAAGGATTGTACTTAACTGAACTACATGTACCATCATGCTCATTGTAGACACGCCCAATAGGAGGCGGTCCTAAGAACGAGTGAATACTTGAAAAATTAACACGCTGTTTCCCCCAATTGATGCAAAGCCAGTGAACAAGGGACAGGGTCCCGGAACGCGTGTGGCACGAAAGGCAGAGAGTACGCGAAAAGGCTCTTCACCAGCGTGTCCATGTCAACCAATTAAAAGGCTAAAAGAAACGCTGTGTGGGTCTCCTGAAGCAACAAGCAACTATCTCTTGGATATATATATATATATATATATTACCTACTGGCGGTCGCCAGTAGGTATATATAGTTAGGATTTTTTCTCTATGGGATTTTTGAAAATTCTATGTCTAATAACTTTGGCGTTTGTGGACGGAATTGGCTGAAATTTTCAGGAAAATGGAACATTTTGTTTCTGAGCAGCCCTTGAAAATTTGGGGGGTGTTCGTCAAGGGGGGGCTGAGAAAAAAGGGGGGTCCCAAAACGTGTTTTTAACATTGAGTTTTCCATAGGGCGGTTGGCTTCACTTTTAGCCCGAACGGCTGAATGGATTTGCATGAAACTTGGCAAAATTGTAGGGACTGGTAGCCCGATGTGCCTTTTGTAGGTCTCAATATATGTGCTACAGTGGATTTTGAGAAATTAACGTTTAAAAAAAGATATATATCTGTAACAGCGGACCGGGCAGCGCTCCAGGACGCATACTTTTCGCGCAACGGAGCTTTGTGAAGCGAAGCTGATTGGTTCTCCGGCGTCTGTCAACATTCCAAATAGTCCGTAGCGGCCGCCATCTTGTCTCTCGGTAGGATCGAGAGACAAGAGGAGGCCAAAGCGAAGGGGCAAATGACCATAAGGGGGAATAGTAGATCCTCGCTGACCCCATAGGTTTGATGTGGAGGTTTTAAAAGTGCCCCGCGGGGCAAAAAAAAATAATAATAATAATAATCGAACGGCTGAATGGATTTGCACGAAACTTGGCAAAATTGTAGGGACTGGTAGCCCGATGTGCCTTTGCTAGGTCTCAATATATGTGCTTCAGTGGATTTTGAGAAATTAACGTTCAAAAAAAGATATATATCTGTAACAGCGCACCGCTTCGCGTACTTTTCGCGTTACGGAGCTTTGCGAAGCGAAGCTGATTGGCTCTCCGGTGTCTGTAAACATTCCAAACAGTACGTAGCGGCCGCCATCTTGTCTCTCGGTAGGATCGAGAGACAAGAGGAGGCCAAAGCGAAGGGGCAAATGACCATAAGGGGGCATAGTAGATCCTCGCTGACCTCCTAAGTTTGATGTGGAGGTTTTAAAAGGGCCCCGCGGGGCAAAAAAAAAAAATAATAATAATAATCGAACGGCTGAATGGATTTGCACGAAACTTGGTAAAATATTAGGGACTGGTAGCCCGATGTGCTTTTGCTAGGTCTCAATATATGTGCTTCAGTGCATTTTGAGAAATTAACGTTCAAAAACAAGATATATATCTGTAACAGCGCTCCGCTTCGCGGAGATAAAATTATATCTGTATTACCTAGCTGTTGCTAACACCAGTTAGCGACGGCTAGTAGGAGATAGCGACCATCTTGGGCCCCACTTTGCATGTGAGTGATGTTTATCACTAATGACATGCAAAGTGGGCATGCCAAGATGTTAGCGACTGGAAACAGTCGCTAACATCGCTATCTCCTATTATCAACTTTTGGAAATATTCGAGATAAGCGCGGATATCTCCAAAAAGTAACAGCTGCCCTGAGAAGTTCTTAGCCATGTTATCCAATGGGAGGTGGATAACATGGCTAAGAGCATTAGCTCGGTAATGCATGAATATCGCGCAGTTTTCAGCGATATTAATGCATTGCGGTCGTTTTTTATCGTATTTGCGATAAACCTTGATAATAGCAAGGTTTATCTGCGATAATTTCTGACGGTAAAAAAATCTTTGCAATGCATCGTTAGGGATAAATATCGTTTAACTTTGGTAATATGCCCCAACGTCTGTTAACGTTCGATTCGAAGGAAATCAGGAAGTGTTGAAAAACATTGTCTGCGCCATCTTGTCTTTTTTCAAATGCCACACTTTTGTCGTGCACGGCAGCCATTTTAGATGCCTTGACCAGACCCACTCTGTGCGCGCTGTCGATCCTTAGCATGGCTCCCCACCCTCGCAAGCATCTCACCCAGGCAGTGGTCACCCCCGCTGTCTGTGTTATGCATGGGTAATAAACCTCCCCCCATCTGCGCTGCTCTTCCCTGAGAATCACACCCTGTGCCCGCCCGACACCTCCCTTTCGCCCTATTCACTACCGCACCCTCTGACACTCCTTTTCCTCTGTGTCCGATTGTCCAGGCCGGTCCTAGGCTATCAGCTAGCCCTGCAGATGTAGTTTATGGCCACAGCTGTAAAGAATCACCCCTCTTCAAAGGAGTTATAGTAGATCAAGGTCCACACTCGATGAGATCCGTCACAGCAGAAGCGTTGCTATTATCTGAAAACCATCCTGTATTGTGATTGGGGAGGGGACCGAGCGTGATGCGGAAGATTCCAGGGATGACTCTTTGTACATCAAAGTTTTTACAATTATGTGTCACATTAAAAATATATAGCACTCCGACAAAGTAGTAAGATTATAAAACTTTAATAATGTATAAATATATACAAGAAAACAAAAATAGTAATAACATATAAACATTTTTAGGGAAAAACAACGAAGTAGCGGTCGGCTGTGCGAATAGTCCCAACGCAGCACAACGTCCAGATTTCCGGCGTGGGGCGTCGCGGGGGGTGGGTCATCAGTAGCAAACTGTTGTGCGAATAGTTCCAAGGCAGCAGAACGCGCCGAAATCTAGATGACACGAAAGTGATGTCTAGTAAGTTGCCACCCAGCAAATAACGGCGTGGGGCGTCGCGGGGGGTGGGTCATCAGTAGCAAACTGTTGTGCGAATAGTTCCAAGGCAGCAGAACGATGGCACCAAGGTGATGTCCAGTAAGTTGCCGCACTGGTTTTGGTATCCTACAATGCTGCTCCGAATAACGGCGTGGGGCGCCCCGGGGGAGGCGGCGTGAACGGGCCTCTCCAGGTGGAGTCTCATCTGTTGTAGTGGGGCGCCCCTTTACCGTTTCAGTTGCCATTCCGTCCGTTTTTGGTCCACTGTGTCAAAAGCCGCAATGCAGCTGAGTTGCGCCCACTCTTGCGGTGCAGCGATAGGCGGCTGTCACAGGACTCTCAAAATGGCGGCAGGCTCTTTCCTTTTTGGGCCTGGTGCACTGAAATGGCCCTGGGACACCTTGGAAATCGGACGCTTGTCTGCTAGGTCTTGGACCCCATTCTCGAAAGCGTCCCCTCCGCCTTGAGAATTCATCAAAAGTTTTGGGGGCCCCGACTCCTGCAGGCTTCTGGTGGGGAGCGGCTGCCATGATTGCTCGCGGAATGACCACGACGGAGCTACGAGATGGTGGTGCTCTCATGCTGACGCCAGTTTAGTCTGAAACATCCAGAAACAAGGTGGGGCTTTCATCGTTTGGGGAAAAAAAAAAGTTTTCATCCAATGAAAAGTGTTGTTTTTAGGTCATATGATCAAGCCTTCCATCATTAGGAAACCAAAAGTAAAATGAACCAATGAAAAGTTTTATAAACAAGTCTCATGACCTGTTATGCGGCATAGGGTATAAAATGCGGAGAAAATACGTTGGCACGTCAGGCGGCGTCAGTAGCGGACCGATGTGCGAATAGGCCGAAGGCAATACAACGCGTCAAGATCCGGATGGCACTGAGGTGGTGTCCAGCAAGTTGCAGCACTGGTGTGGCCATCCTACAATGCTGAAAGTCGGCGTGGGGCGCCCCGTTGGCCTGTGAGTTTGCGTCAGTAGCGGACCGATGTGCGAATAGGCCGAAGGCAGCACAACGCGCCAAGATCCGGATGGCACCGAGGTGGTGTCTAGTAAGTTGCCGCACTGGTGTGGCCATCCTACAATGTTGAAAGTCGGCGTGGGGCGCCCCGTTGGCCTGTGAGATGGCGTCAGTAGCGGACCGATGTGCGAATGGGGCCAAAGGCAGCGCAACAATATTTTCTGACTGACACCACAAGGCGCTGAGATGCCAAGATCCGGATGGCACCGAGGTGGTGTCTAGCAAGTTGTGGCACTGGTGTGGCCATCCTACAATGGTAAAAGTCGGCGTGGGGCGCCCTGTTGGCCTGTGAGATGGTGTCAGTAGGGGACTGATGTGCGAATGGGGCCAAAGGCAGCGCAACAATATTTTCTACAATATTTTCGGAGTAGAAGACACCACAAGGCGCTGAGATGCCAAGATCCGGATGGCACCGAGGTGATGTCTAAGTTGCGGACTGATGTGCGAATGGGGCCAAAGGCAGCGTAACAATATTTTTTGTATGGAAGATACCACTAGGCGTTGAGATGCCAAGATTCGGATGGCACCGAGGTGATGTCTAGCAAGTTGCTGTACTGGTGTGGTCATCCTACAATGCTGAAACTCGGCGTGGGTCGCCCCATTAGCCTGTGAGATGGCGTCAGTAGCGGACCGATGTGCGAATAGGCCGAAGGCAGCACAACGCGCCAAGATCCGGATGTCACCGTGGTGGTTTCATAGTTGAGAGGCACTTCATCTGCAGTGGGGCGCCGAGATCCGGATGGCACCGAGGTGATGTCTAGCAAGTTGCTGTACTGGTGTGGTCATTCTACAATTCTGAAAGTCGGCGTGGGGCGCCCCATTAGCCTGTGAGATGGCGTCAGTAGCGGACTGATGTGCGAATGGGGCCAAAGGCAGCGCAACAATATTTTCTGAAGAGAAGACACCAAAAGGTGCTGACATTCCAAGATCCGGATGGCACCGAGGTGGTGTCTAGCAAGCTATGCAGTTGAGTTGTGTGCGCACTTGCGGAGAATAGGTCGAAGGCAGCATAACAATGTTTTCTGAATAGAAGACACCACAAGGCGTTGAGATTCGGTTACCACCGAGGTGATGTCTAGCAAGTTGCCGCACTGGTGTGGCCATCCTACAATACTGCTCCGAATAACGGCGTGGGGTGCCCGAAGGGGGGGGAGCCGTCGTGAATGGGCCTTCCTAGGTGGAGGCTCGTCTGCTGTAGTGGGGCGCCCCTTTACCGTTTCAGTTGCCATTCAGCTGAGTTTTGGCTGCTCTTGATGCTACAGCGACAGGCGGCTGCAAGAGGACTCTCAAAATGGCGGCCTGTTCTTTGGATTTGGGCCTGGTCCACTAAAATGGCCCTGGGACACCTTAGAACTCGGACGCTCGATTTTTTTTTCCTTTCCTGTACATGCAAAAAAAGGTAAATGCCCGGTACGTTACACGCTTCATCTGCCACGATGAACTCTCCAGAGGAACCGAAAAAAAATATAGTTGTGGTAACTATAACATGCATCGTCATATGGAGAGGTGGCACCAATTAATTATAGTGCTGCATAAAAGAGAGATTTGGAGGAGAACCCCTGACCTGCTAGTACATTCATCAAAGAAGTGGCACTGAGAGCTTCAGAGGCAAGGGAAACGGTCCCAAATATTTAGAAGAACTTTGGAAAGATTAAAATGACATGTTTAGATTGTGGCAAATTAATTTCATGTGGACAGATGAGTGCTACTCTAATAAATACAGCATATGAACATCATCATAGTCGATGGTTGGTAGAGACATTTTGACTATATCCTGGACCTGCCCGTCCTCGCCCAAAATGGCGCCGGAATAAATGGGACTCGTAACTGCTTGTTGTGTACTGGTTGCAGAACCTTGAAATCACGAGATACGTATGCAGTTTTGAAGCACATGGCGGGCGGGGACGAGAATTGATTGAATATTTCGACATCCCTATTGATATTAAGTTCTGATGTGTTATTGATTACTGTACTGTTGAAAGTTCGAATTAACGTCACCCATGGTACTTGCCCGCAAATGTATATCTAGATAATTTTATTGTAACTGGCCCTGTCGTATTTTAATTATAAAATGTACGTCCACCGATTCCGTAACTGTTAGACACCTTAGTTCTTGCAACCTAATGGCCCGCCCGTTACGTTCCTCTACAGTGTAAATGTCTATTCATCATATACGATTACAGTTTGCTCTGTGGCAGGCCCACGTGGTTATAGGCAAGTATTTGTATAATGAAATTTTCACAATAAAGGTTTTTAAAAGAAAACATGGTAGTAGTATATACATTGGTAAAGTTTTTAATAATAGTGACTGTTTTAGAATCATTAAAAGGCAAGTGAAATAAAGCAGACCAATTACATGAAGGGTAAAAGGTATAATACGAAGGAACGCAGTAAAGATAAATGGTCAAGGGCTGTTGTGTTTTCTATTCCTGCAACATAAAGTGATCGATAAGAATCTCATATTCAGGCGTATCGGCGACTAAGACAGCAGGTCGACCCTCTTTTGCTCAACGGCTCCGTCATGGGACGAAGAAACGCTCTTTTTCTCGAAAAAAGAATATATTTTACTTGCAGGACAGTTGTAAAATTTCCGGGAAAGTACATTAGCCTGGAACATTATAACATATATTTAAGAAAAAATAATGTTCGGAAGTAATGAAAAGCGTAATTTTTAGGTCATATGACCAAGCCTTTCATCATTACAATAAGAAAAGTAAAATGAACCAATGAAAAGTTTTATTAACAAGTCACATGACTTGTTATGCTTACGTTACGCGCTGCGCGCCCCGGATGACTTCCGGATGCGCTAACGCGGCGCGTCATATGACGCATTACGCGACAACGCAGGTACAGAATATAGTCAAAATGTCTCCACCAACCAGCGGTCGGAACACAACCCCTTTCAGCAGGCTAAATAGTTCTGTTAAATGACAACAGAAGGGACAGGCAACAAGAACCATCAGTCAAAGAGGGGAGGGCTAGTTCTTCTCTACCGGGTTACATTGGGGCGCTACCGGAACTGATCGAATTGGTAGTCTACAGTGTTTCTGGATGTTTCAGACTGAAGCTGGGGTTAGCATGAGAGCAGCACCATTTTGTAGCTCCGTCGTGGTCATTCCGCAACCAATCATGGCAGCCGTTCTTTATCATTATTTTGGGCGGGGTGGGTGGCGGAGCCGAGCTGTTTTGCAGCCATCATTGTGTGGAGTTCAGTTCATCTCACTAGTTTTGTATTTGTCATGAGGGGTTGTTCCTAATGTTTCTATTTTAGCGAGGTCAAAAAGAGATCCCATTAGTGGCCTACTGATTTTGCTCGATTCCTTTTCTTTTTTTTTACACGATTTTTCGTTATCTGCAAAGACTAAACAGAGTATTGCGACTCTGTGTTTGTTTGTAAATAGAGAATGAACCAAAGAGAACTAATTCTAAAACAGTAAATACTTGGATAACAATCAATCAAATGGAGAGAGAAGCAGGCACGACGGATTACAACGGGGGCAAAGGCCTGCGTTAACTACCTTTCACTATCTGCAAAGAGAGAGTACTCCTAATAGAAATGAGGGGGGGGGCACCATTCAAAGCAGATCAGTGTGCATAAACGCGAAAATGTTTTCACTTACCACGTACTTGACATTCGACAGCTTATGATATTTGCTATTAAAAAACCATTGAAATTCACTGAAAAAACCATAGGTTATAGACCATATATAGTTAGGAATTAGCATTTACAAAACCTTGAAAATTCACTGAAAAAACCATAGGTTATAGACCATATATAGTTAGGAATTAGCATTTAAAAAACCTTATTTTACTCACACAAAACCATTGAAATTCCATATATAGTTAGTTGCACTAACTATATATCGCGCACCCGCAATCCACTGCTGATCATGTCACATATTACATCATTCATGACATGGTCAGTGACATCACTGATGACATCTCAAATGACATCATTCTTGTGCTAATACGATAAACCTCTTCAGACTCTAATATAACCTTAGATACACTCAGTGTATACAGACACTCACACACTGCCACTCATCCATGGAGTTACTCACACACCCAGTCAGTCATGCAAAGAAACAATCTCACCTCCATTTCTTCAACTATACAGTTAAACACACCTTACTTATTGAAACATATACTAACACATATTTACTCTCTTATACAATCCCTGATACAAGTTCACAATGATCGATACAACCACTCACTCATTCAGTGGCGCTCATGCACAGTTATTTATATATGCCAACTCTCACATGTACTGTGTTTTACATATGTACTTACTATGACATGTAGCATTGAGATATCCATTCACTCATGCACACAGTCAACTGCCTATGTAGCTGTTTCCACATGCACTCTTGAACTCATACACCTAGTGAATAAACTGCTCACACATCTATGCATAGAGTCACACACCTTCCAGCCACCCCCACACAAACTCAATCTCCCATATAAATACTTGGGCAACCAATTAATAACACATATAGCCTCTCGTATAGCTAATGATCAACACATGCAGCAGTTTACAGAACAACAGACATAATGATGCACAAATTAAGACAGTTTAGTCACTAACCCATGCATTCAGTGAGACACATTTAATCACTCACTCATACAGTCAGTCACGCACCTACTAAATCCTTCATCCAGACACTTATACATCCACTCATTCTTCAATATGTAAGACATATTTTAACTTTACAGAAACATACAGTCACTGGATGTTGTCATCAGTGATGTCATCAGTGATGTCATTTGAGATGTCATCAGTGATGTCATCAGTGATGTCACTGACCATGTCATGAATGATGTAATATGTGACATGATCAGCAGTGGATTGCGGGTGCGCGATATATAGTTAGTGCAACTAACTATATATGGAATTTCAATGGTTTTGTGTGAGTAAAATAAGGTTTTTTAAATGCTAATTCCTAACTGTATATGGTCTATAACCTATGGTTTTTTCAGTGAATATATATATATATATATATATATATATATATATATATATATATATATATATATATATATATATATATGATGTGATCAAGTCCGGGTTCCCCGGACGAAACGCGTCATGCCGCCATCCCCATTGATGGAATAAAGCACTTTATTTTTTCGTGAAATCCTTGGTTTGTGGTCTGTACCTGGCTGTGTCCGTTGCTGTTGCTGTTCGGCGCTTCAGGATTGTGGATTCTTATATATATATATATATATATCCAAATAAGTTCTCCCACACTTCTCAGATGCACTCCAGCCGGAAGCGCTCCAAAGGACAGGAAACAGACACCAGGTTACGTGGTTAAGCAGGTCTTTATTCGCTGACAGCTTATGTCAGGTCAGACGCTTTCGAAGAACAAGTATTCTTTTTCAATTATAATTAATATATATATATATATATATATATTGGCCAAGATGTATTGAAATGCATTCGCCGAAAGCGGGTGTTAGAGAATCTCTGTTACCTTTTGCTTCGGAATAAAGGTGTTCCCACTGTGCTCCCCTGTGTGGCCTCTTCACTTTCTTCCTTGGAGGAGGTGTTTCTTGGACATTTTGCAGCGCGTTTTCCAGTGACGCGCACAAGAGGCCCCCATTTCATCAAGTTGGCTCTGGTTCACTGGTCACAAAATCCACCACAGTGGAATCTTCGGATCCGGGTTACCGGAACTACCAGAGCCCACCTACTAGCCCGAGAAGAGTGAGGGCGGTGTTGAGGCCACTTGACTTCACACCGGGCGAGGTATGTTTGCCATCCGCGACCCCGCCTAATAGACTACCGGGACTTGGAGGTTGAAATGGTTGGGGACTGGAGGGGACACCGTGTTCCTGTGGCACGAGGACGTGGGGGTTCTCTCACCATCAGAGCGCATAATCCCCCCCGCGCAGTATCCACCAGACACGACCTACAACAGTGCATGCTGGGATTGGTAGGCGCTGTACATGAAGCGGACTGCTGAGGATACACGTGATTGGTACTTACCTTTAGGGGCGGAGTAGCGCTTTACTAATCAGGATTGGGCTGGACACTGTGTCTTTGATATCCGCCCGTTACCTGGTGCACATACACCGCTGGCGCTGAGGAAGGCTAAAGAAACGCCGAAATGCATTCGCCGAAAGCGGGTGTTAGAGAATCTCTGTTACCTTTTGCTTCGGAATAAAGGTGTTCCCACTGTGCTCCCCTGTGTGGCCTCTTCACTTTCTTCCTTGGAGGAGGTGTTTCTTGGACATTTTGCAGCGCGTTTTCCAGTGACGCGCACAAGAGGCCCCCATTTCATCAAGTTGGCTCTGGTTCACTGGTCACAAAATCCACCACAGTGGAATCTTCGGATCCGGGTTACCGGAACTACCAGAGCCCACCTACTAGCCCGAGAAGAGTGAGGGCGGTGTTGAGGCCACTTGACTTCACACCGGGCGAGGTATGTTTGCCATCCGCGACCCCGCCTAATAGACTACCGGGACTTGGAGGTTGAAATGGTTGGGGACTGGAGGGGACACCGTGTTCCTGTGGCACGAGGACGTGGGGGTTCTCTCACCATCAGAGCGCATAATCCCCCCCGCGCAGTATCCACCAGACACGACCTACAACAGTGCATGCTGGGATTGGTAGGCGCTGTACATGAAGCGGACTGCTGAGGATACACGTGATTGGTACTTACCTTTAGGGGCGGAGTAGCGCTTTACTAATCAGGATTGGGCTGGACACTGTGTCTTTGATATCCGCCCGTTACCTGGTGCACATACACCGCTGGCGCTGAGGAAGGCTAAAGAAACGCCGAAATGCATTCGCCGAAAGCGGGTGTTAGAGAATCTCTGTTACCTTTTGCTTCGGAATAAAGGTGTTCCCACTGTGCTCCCCTGTGTGGCCTCTTCACTTTCTTCCTTGGAGGAGGTGTTTCTTGGACATTTTGCAGCGCGTTTTCCAGTGACGCGCACAAGAGGCCCCCATTTCATCAAGTTGGCTCTGGTTCACTGGTCACAAAATCCACCACAGTGGAATCTTCGGATCCGGGTTACCGGAACTACCAGAGCCCACCTACTAGCCCGAGAAGAGTGAGGGCGGTGTTGAGGCCACTTGACTTCACACCGGGCGAGGTATGTTTGCCATCCGCGACCCCGCCTAATAGACTACCGGGACTTGGAGGTTGAAATGGTTGGGGACTGGAGGGGACACCGTGTTCCTGTGGCACGAGGACGTGGGGGTTCTCTCACCATCAGAGCGCATAATCCCCCCCGCGCAGTATCCACCAGACACGACCTACAACAGTGCATGCTGGGATTGGTAGGCGCTGTACATGAAGCGGACTGCTGAGGATACACGTGATTGGTACTTACCTTTAGGGGCGGAGTAGCGCTTTACTAATCAGGATTGGGCTGGACACTGTGTCTTTGATATCCGCCCGTTACCTGGTGCACATACACCGCTGGCGCTGAGGAAGGCTAAAGAAACGCCGAAATGCATTCGCCGAAAGCGGGTGTTAGAGAATCTCTGTTACCTTTTGCTTCGGAATAAAGGTGTTCCCACTGTGCTCCCCTGTGTGGCCTCTTCACTTTCTTCCTTGGAGGAGGTGTTTCTTGGATATATATATATATATATATATATATATATATATATATATATATATATGATGTGATCAAGTCCGGGTTCCCCGGACGAAACGCGTCATGCCGCCATCCCCATTGATGGAATAAAGCACTTTATTTTTTCGTGAAATCCTTGGTTTGTGGTCTGTACCTGGCTGTGTCCGTTGCTGTTGCTGTTCGGCGCTTCAGGATTGTGGATTCTTATATATATATATATATATATCCAAATAAGTTCTCCCACACTTCTCAGATGCACTCCAGCCGGAAGCGCTCCAAAGGACAGGAAACAGACACCAGGTTACGTGGTTAAGCAGGTCTTTATTCGCTGACAGCTTATGTCAGGTCAGACGCTTTCGAAGAACAAGTATTCTTTTTCAATTATAATTAATATATATATATATATATATATTGGCCAAGATGTATTGAAGAATGAGTTGGTGTATAAGTGTCTGGATGGAGGATTTAGTAGGTGCTATGAAATGGGGGCCTGCTGGGGTTCCCACTGCCCTGGGGACCGCCACCTCCCTGGGGCTTAGTTAGTCATACGCCAGGGGCCTGCAGCCCCAGGAACCACCACCTCTCCAGGGCATTTTTACATTTTGTTTGGGGGGCCTCCTGGGCCCCACAAGCCCCGGGGACCACCACCTCCCCGGGGCAATGATGTTTAAACGTGGGGGGGTCGAACCCCTCCCTGCTGTCCGGGGACTCCCACCTCCCCAGGGCAACCTCAATTAAAAGTAAATGTGAGGGAGCTCCTGCCCCCCACACTGCCCTGGGTACCACCACCTCTCCGGGGTATACTCAAATTAGAATATAGGCTCCGTTGTGGACCCCCGGCCCCAGGGACCACCACCTCCCTGGGGCAAGGCAAATGATGGGAGGAGGGCCGTGTGGCCCTCTCCTGGAGCCTTCCATGGTGCTGGGGACCGCCCCCCTAGGACATTGACAATTCCTATGGCAGGGCAGGAGACATGTCATAGCAAACACTGTTCTCTCTTCCTAGAAGCAAAGCAGAATTGCTTTTGGTCAAGGGGATCTCCATGTTAGCAGCTCACCTTGCCCAAAAGCAATGCTGGCTCCCACAGGAGGCAGGGAGCTGCCTGGGACTGTAGGGGCATTTGGGCTCCCCCCATGGTCCCAATTTGAGGGCAGGCCCCAGGGGATGGGGTCCCCGGGGACAGAAGTGGCCTATGAGGGGGCCACTGGGCCCCCTCCCCTTTTTTATGTTTTTTTAAAGGAAGGCAAGCCCTGGATGATGGGGTCCCTAGGGCCATAACTGGCCTTAGGAGGGGGCACTGTGGCCCCCCTCCCCAAATAAAATCCAGGCTGGCCGTCCCCAGGGGATGGGGTCCCCAAGGCCACCTCCATATTTTTCTTTTTTTTATTTGGCAGGCCCCGGAGGATGGGATCCCTGTGGCGAATGCTAAATAATGGAAGTGGGGCATTTTTTTTCCTTTCTATTTTGGAGTCCCGACTCTAATGCGGCTCTCAGCACGGCCCCCATGTAACGTCACGTTGAATTCACAAATTCACTTCAAATAAAAAAAATTGTAGTATATAATTTAGAAGGTAGTCATGTAATTCTGAAGTTGTTTTAAAGAGGTACTGTGATTGAAGTTAATGACAAGATTACAAATGATAGAGTTGTTAAAAATAGATAAATTAAAAATAAATAGTTAAACTTGAAAAGTGTGTTGTGTTGTAGTACATTGAATTCATGCTTTTGCTGATTTGCGATGGATTCGCCAAACCTCAAAAATGTTTAAAAAAGGTATGTATGTTTAAATAAGAATAAGATTCACTATTGTGTTATAGGGTGGCTCTAAAAAGAGCCCTTGTTTTCATTATGAGTTTGTTGTAGATGCACAGCTTTAGGTTGTTGAGAAATACTCTGTTCCGATTATCTTTGAAGTGTACTCCATCACTTCCGTAGATGTCATCCACATCAAAACGTAGATTGTTGTTATATATGGAGCCTATCCTATGGTTTCTGAGGTAAGCAGAAACAGCTTTATTGACATTCTTCCTGGCTTTTTCAGTCTGTGGACAGAATTGATTTGACCCCTTCCATCTCTGTCTTTGGCATATATTAGACTATACAAAGACAGTTTGGGGGAAAAGCAACATCAATTGCGTAAAGTTATCCTTCATGAGCATTTCCAGTCCTACCCCAGTCAATGTGCCTAGGTCATTGCCACCACAGTGCACAATCATAAGATCAGGGGGTCGGAGATGCAAAACGGTTTTAACCAAAGGCATCAATTGGTGCCACTTTAATCCTCTCTGTGCAATCCACTTAATATCCACATTTTGCAAAGCCAGGTCTTTGTCAATACCTCTGTGTTCAGCATACCTTTTGCACCAGAAAACATAGCTGTGTCCAACAATCCATACTGTAAGCATCTTGAAGGGATTGTCTGGAAGTAATGAATGGATGTCTGTAGCTAAGAAAGTCAGTTGGTAGAATGAGAGGTATCTAAAATGGTGGACAAAATGCAGTTTAAATAAAAGTAGAGAATTGATTGGCTGTTTAAGAAAATTGTACACTCAAAAATAGGGTGCATGTTACTTTCTTTAAAAAAGCATGTTTCTTATTGGTTAGTAGAAAATGTTTGACAGGTACAGTAGATAGGATATGGAGATATTTTGCAAACATCAAACACACCTGAACATCCTGTGATTCTGGCAAATCACTTAATCCCCCTGTGCCTAACAAAAATGAACGTGTCCTCATGTAACTCAACCGGTGCTATGTAAAGCGCTCTGATACCCAATACCCAGTCAAGTTCACGCTATATAAACCTCTGTAAAATAAATTTAAAAGAAAATAAACACCTGCTGTTTGTGTTTGTAACTTTGTGTGCTGGATTTCAAAATATGGTGAACTTGTGACCTTTAGTTCAGTTGAATGTTCCATGAACTGTTGCTATGGAAACTGGCATTAAGCAGAATTGGGGAATGGTTGAAACTTTACTGTGGACTTAAAATGTGAAATTGTAATTTATATATAGTTGATATGTTATTAAAGTATAATTTCCTAAGTCAGTACTATTTTTAGAAGTGGTGTTTTGTTAAAAAATAGTGTTTTTTTATTTGTTATATATTTTTGAACTCCTGTATAGATTCGGGGTTCTATTGCATTGGTGCACGGTGGAGTCGCGACCCCCAAAATTTCCAAAAACAGTTTGGGCACTTTTAGAAGTCAGTTGGTAAGGGTTCATAAGTTTAACCCATAGAAATGTGTTTTGTAATTTGAAATTATGTAAGAAGCAATTTGATTTGTTACTTACATGTATTTGGGTGGAGAAAGAGAGGGAACGTTTGCCATTACTGGTTTTACCTTGCTGAGAGTGGTGCATTACATTGTTTGTGTGCATTATAAAATCTTTTATGAGTTTGTGACATTTTAAAATCTACAAATCAATTTGGAAGGTGAGATTCATTTGCGAGGTGTATTATGTATTAGGTGTACTTTTAATCTTTAAACGGTATTGATAAACCATGTTGTTTGAAATATATTATTAAATGTAGAGATGTGTATTGTAGTTTGTTTTATTCTAGTTAAATGATGTTTGAAATCGATTTTGTATAGTAATATTTGTATATTGGAAGACGGATTAGTGATTATGGTAGTTTGTTTTAGTTTGTGTATATGTAGATTTGTAGCATGCTACATCTTTTTAGGTGTTGCTTTAAAAGTGGAGCTGGAGAGTGTCAAGTTTTAAGGTGAGCATGGACTTCTGTCTCAAGTGTGTCTCTACTAGTATAGTTATTTTCATTTGTCTTATACATTTGAAGTTGCATGATGTATAACAAAGAGGTGTTGTTGCTTGTTATGTGGTAGGATCAAGATTGTGAGTAGTAGTGGAATGGTGAAGATGTAGGATAATAGTGTGCTTTAAAAGATGTTGACATACGGCATTAGTGGTTAGGCTTCTTTTCTGAGATTGTAGAGAGGTACAGTGGAAATATGCCACCTAATTTTCGGTGTTTGCTTGTTATTGGAAGTTTATTCTGCGAATTTTAAAGGTTTGGAAAGTATTATGCTACTGACATATTCGTGTATGCTTTTAGGAATATGGTGAGACATTTAGTAAATACATGGGAAGGGTTCCTACTTTGTATTTGGGTAGGTGTAACATTATACGTAGTTGTAGAATGGTAAATCAGGAGCCCAAAAGAGATGTTTGAGATATGTTTGTAGAGATTTTATTTATTAGAGTAATTTGTATGATGTGTGGAAAGGTATATTTAATATGTACCGCATAATTTTCAGTGTATGTTTGAAAATTGAAGTTTAGTCTCTGAAAGTTTGAGCTGTGAATAGTCTTGTGACTGATATATGTTTCTACTAGCACATATATTATGGTATGTGTTATGTGTCTGAAGATGATAGACATATAAAACACAGGTATGCATTAATCTGTATATTACTTTTATATATGATGCTGCTAGCAAAAGGTACAGACATATTCATAGATGCTTTTAGAAATATGGGCAGTTTTTCATCAAAGTAAAGTGATGGGTTGCTTTGCTGTTAGCTATGCTCAATACCAGATTAGTACTAGAATAGTGAAGCAGTGGTAGTAGAAAAGTGATGTTTAAGATATGTTGGGAGAGGAATTATTGATTATGGTACCTTATAAGAGTCTGTGTAAAAGTACACTTGAAATTTGCCCCATAAATCTAGGTATGTTTGAAATGTTAAGCGTAGTCTGTCAAGTTTAAGGCCTTTATGGTCTTGTGAGCATGGTTATGATTCTACTTGCACATGTGTTCTAATATGTGTAATGCTTTTGGCAATATGTATAGAAAGATTAATGCGTGCTTTTAGGAATATGGTTAGAGTTATGGTAGGAACGTGTGATAGGTTGCTACTTTATGTTTGACTAGATCTAATATTTGTAGAATGGTGAATCTGTAGAATAAAACTGAGTTTAAAGACATGTTGGCAGAAGGAATTACTGATTAGGCTACTTTCTATAAGTTAGGAGAAAGGTACACTTGAAACACTGCAGAAATGTAGGTGTGTCTTTGAAATGTAAAGTACAGTATATTTGTTTATTTCTGTCATATATGGTGATGATTTCAAAAGGTAGACATATATGCATGTATAGTTTTAGGAATATGGTGAGATTTATCACAGAGTCCTGTGTAGTTGTTTATGCTTTATTTTGAGTATGTTCAGCACCCTGAGTAGTTTTAGAATTGTGAGGCTGCAGTACAAAAGTGTACACCATGTCATAGACCTGACTTTTGAGCTGCAGTTTCAGTATTCTGCTACTACTTAGAATGTTGCTGTCCTCTAATCATTCAGGCACTACTGTAGTACCACTCCAATCACTCAGGCAGTACACATGCACTTATAACATTACTCAGGCTCTTCCTATGTACCCCTGTAATCTCCCAGATATTATCCCTGCAATCATGGAATTACTAGGCATTACCTATGTACTCCTTTAATCCTACTCACAGAACTCCTGCAATCATGCAATCACCAATGTTTTAGCTAAACATTGGTTCAATTATGCAGGCACTAGCCTCGCACTCTTCCAATCACCCTGTCAGGATCTATGCACTCCTCCAATCACTTTGCCAGTGTCCATGCACTTATAAAATCTCCTAGGCATTACCTTAATAATCTTTCATTCACCTAGGCACCACCCCAATATGACTGAAAAAACTGAGGCAGTACTGATGGTCTTATAAAATTACCCAGGCTCTTTCCATGTACTCCTGTAGTCCCTCAGATATTGCTTTTGAAGTCATGCAACCACCAATGCATTAGCTATACTCTGGTTCAATCACTCTGGCAATACCCTTGCACTTGTTCAATCATGCACGCACTAATCTCGTACTTATGTAATCACTCAGCCAATGCTCATGCTGTTATATAATCATCTACGCACTACCTTTGCGCTCCTTTATTCACTCAGGCACTACCTCAGTAGTGCTGCAATCACCCAAGAAGTACCCATGCACTTAATAAATCACCCAGTGACGTTCTATGTAGTCATGTAAATCTCCAGATATTACCCCTGTAGTATTGCAATCACCCAGGCATTACCTCTGTACTCCTTTAATCCCCTAGACGTTACCTCTGTACTCGTGCAATCACCAATGCATTAGCTATGCAGTGCTTCAATCACCCTGGCACTATCTTTGCACTCTTTCAATCCTGCACGCACTACTTTTGTACTTATGTAATCACTCAACAAGTACTCATGTACTTATAAAGTCACCCAGGCACTTCCTTTGCACTTCTGTGATCACTCAGGCACCATGTTAGTACTGGTATAATCACCCAGGCAGTACTCATGGACTTATAGAATCACCCACTCACTTCCTATGTACTCCTGTAATCCCTCAGATCTTACCTCTGCAGACATGCAATAATGTCCTACCCCAGCAGTCGTTTAATCATGTAGGCTGTACCTGTGCACTCATGTAATAACCAATGTACTACTCATTGAGTCATCTATATGTCTAGGTGCTATTCATACACTTATCCATGCACTCAATGTTATGTGTGCATACATGCAATTAGCCAGTCACAATCTATGTTGTCCTGCAATTACCCAGTGAATATCTTTGTAATCATACAGTCACCCAAGCACTACGCATGGAGTTATGCATTCACTGAAGCAGATCTATTACATGTCTCAGTGTCTAGATTTCACTATATTCCAGAAATATTGTATAAATATTTGTCTTAGATCTGATGATGATTTGAAAAGGTAGAGACATTTGTATGTATGATTTTAATAATATGAAGAGACTTATGGTTGAGTAATGTAATAGTCTGTTGCTTTATATTTAGTTAGGCCCAACACTCATGCAGCTATAAAACCCAAGTACAACCCATGCAGTCTTTCAATGATCCAGTCACTATATATGCTGTGCTGTAATCACTCAGGTATCACTTTTTGAATCATGTAGACAGTACTGATGCACTTATGTAATCACTCAGGCACTTATGTTGCATTCCTTCTATCATTGTGGAACTGCATTTGTACATTTGTAATCACTCAGGCAGTGGTCATGCTGTTATGCAATCACTGTGGTTGCACTCATTTATTCATTCAGGCGTTACTTCAGTAGTCCAGTGATCACCGAAGAAGTACCCATGCTCTTATAAAATCACACTGTTACTTGCTATGTAGTCATGTAACTCCCCAGATATCACTCTTGTAGTCAGGCAATCGCCCAGGTGTTACGTATGTAATCTTTTAATCCTCTAGACGTTAGTTCTGTACTCATGCAACCACCAAAGCATTAGCTATGCAGTGCTACAATCACCCAGGCACTATCCTTGCACTCTTTCAATCATGGAGGCAGTACTTTTGTACTTATGTAATCACTCAGCCAGTACTCATGCACTTATAAAATCATCTAGGCACAGCTTTAGAAGTCCTGTAATCACTTAGGCAGTATTGTAGTACTTCTGTAAGAAACCTGTCAGTACTCGAGGACTTATAAAATCACCCACTCACTTACTAGGTACTCTAGTAATCCCCCAAATATTACCCCTGCAGTCATGCAATAACTCAGGCACTACTTATGTACTATCCCTGCAGTCTTGCAATCATGCAGGCTGTACCTATGCACTCATGTATTAACCCAGGTACTACTCAATGAGTCATCTATATGTGTAGGTGCTATTGATACACGTATCCATATACTCAACGATTATGTGTGCAGTCATGCACTTAGCCAGTCACTATCCATCTTCTCTTAGAATTATCCAGTGACTACCCTTCAACTCATTCAATCACCCAAGCACTCCTCAAGAAGTTCACTCAGGCAGATCTATTACATGTTTCAGTTGTAGGGTTCACTATATTCCAGAAATATTGTATACATATTTCTTTTAGATATGATGATGATTTTAAAAGGTAGAGACGTATGTTTGCATGCTTTTAAGAATATGGAGAGACGTATGGTTCAGTCATGTAAATGTCTCATGCTTTATATTTGGTTAGGCCCAACACTCATGCAGTTTAAAAAACACCCAAGTACTACCCATGCAGACCTCCAATGATCCAGGCAGTACATATGCACTGATACAATCACCCATGCATTCATTACCTCTGCACTCATGCAAACATCCAGGCACTAGCTATACTCTTATGAATTCTCCCAGGCACTACCTGTGCACTCCTTTGTTCACTCAGGCACTACCTCAGAAGTCATGCAATCATTGAAGAAGTAGCCATGAGTACCATTGAGTTAGGTAACAATAAACATCTGTTATTCAGCGCCAGGACACCTTTGGGTAATTGTGCACTTTACAAATACACCTGTTATGTTGTTATGTTATGTTATAAAATCACCCAGTTATTTCCTATGTAGTCATGTAAATCCCCAGATATTACCCCAGTAGTCATGCAGACACCTAGGCGTTACATATACACTGCTTTAATCCCCCTGACGTTGCCTTTGTCCTCATGCAATCAGCAATGCATTAGCTATACAGTGCTTCAATCACCCATGCAGTATCCTTGCACTCTTTCAATCATGGAGGCAGTAGTTTTGTACTCATGTAATTACTCAGGCAATACTGATGCATTTATAAAATCACTGAAGCACTGCCTTTGCACTCCTGTAATCAGTCAGGCAGTACGTTAGTACTTCTGTAATCAGCCAGGCAGTACTAATTGGATTAATAAAATCACCAACTCACTTCCCATGTACTCCAATAATCCCCCAGATATTACACCTGCAGCCATGTAATTATCCAGGCACTAGTTATGTACTACCTCTGCAGTTATAGAATCATGTACTTTCTACTTATGCACTCATGGAATAATCCAGGCACTACTGTTGCAGTCATATAATCACCCAGGCTCTACTGTTACAGTCATCTATTCACCTAGGCACTTTTTAGCAAGTCATGTAAGCCTTCAGGTGCTATTTATACACTTATCCATGCACTAAACCTTTATCTGTACACTCATGCAATTAGTCAGTCACTCTCCATCTTCTCCTGTATTTACCCAGTGAGTACCTCTGGAGTCATACAATCACCCAAGCACTACCCATGGAGTTTTGCAATCACTCTGGCAGATCTATTACATGCCTCAGTTTCTAGGTTTCACTATATTTTAGAAATTTTGTATATATATATTTCATTTAAATATGATGATGATTTTAAAAGGTAGAGATATATATATGCATGCTTTAGAGAGACTTATAGTTGAGTCACGTTATAGTCTGCTGTTTTATATTTGGCTAGGCCCAACACTCATGAAGTTATAAAAACACCCAAGTACTACCCATTCAGTCTGCCAATGATCGCGATTCCCGGAGAACCCCCGCCGACCGGCAAACGCTCAGAGCAACCACTCGAGGGTGCCGTAAATTTGCATATCCGCGACGGCTTCACCTCCCACACCGCGTGATTCCACGCCAAGTGTAGATGCTTCCACGCCGTCAGAGTGATCCCACTCACCACCCCCATGTTGAATTCAATGCCTTCCTGGTCTCTGTTCCCCGGATATCATATGTTCTCCAAACAGACATGTTTTAAATTCACTGTCCTGAAGATGATGCCAATTATCTATAGTTTGAGCATCGAAACGTCGACACCTCTTGTACCATATGTCCACTAAAAAGTCTAATTGTATCATACAATGGTACATAGATTGAATCAAGTCTGTTCACTGAATATTAAGAAACAGACCGCCTTGTTCATCCTTTGCCTGTAAATATTTCTGTTTTGTCTTGATGTATGTGAGTCACAGGCTGTGCCCCCTTGACATTACCTTCCACTTTGTGTTATTACCTATATCTGCAAAATAAATCACTGTCCGGCTGGACAAAGAACATATTGACTATTGAGCATATGTTGATTCTTCACGTTCATTTTTCAATGTTCTAGGGACCACTGTCTTTAGTAACAAATGATCCAGGCAGAACATATGCACAGATGGAAGCACCCAGGCATTATCCCTGCACTCATGCAATCATCCAGGCACTAGCTATGCACTCATGCAATCACCAAGATATTACCCATGCAGTCTTTGATTCATGTAGTCAGTACTCATGCACGTACATAATCCCTCAGGCACTAACTTTGTACTTTTTCAATCACAGAGGCACTAGCCTTGTACTGATGTAAACACTTAGCCAGTACTCATGGTATTATTAAATCACCCAGGAACTTCCTTTGTACTCATTTATTCACTCAGGTGTTACCTCAGTAGTTCTGAGATCACCTATGAAGTACCTATGCTCTTATAAAATAACCCAGTCACTTTCTATGTAGTCATGTAAATCCCCATAAAATACTCCTGCAGTCATGCAGGTGTTATGTATGTATTTTTTTAATCATGTAGAAGTTACGCCTGTACTCTTTCAAACACAAATGCATTAGCTATACAGTGCTTCCATCACCCAAGCACTAGCCTTGCACTCTTTCAATCACACAGGCTTTACTCTTGTACTTATGTTATCACTAAGCCAGTACTCATGCACTTATAAAACCACCCAGGCATTACCTTGGCCCTCCTGTAATCACTCAGGCAATACTTTAGTACTGCTGTAATCACCCAGGCAGTAGTTATAGACTTATAAAATCACCCACTCACTTCCTATGTACTCCAATAATCCCCTAGATAATATCTCTCCAGTCATGGAATCAACCAAGCACCAGTTATGTACTAGTCCTTCAGTCATGCAATCATTTAGGATGTACCTATGCACTCATGTAATAACCCCGGCTCTACCCTTGCAGTCGTAGAATGACCTAGATTTTACTCTTGCACTCATCTATTTACCTACACACTACTCAATGAGTCATCTATATGTTTAGGTGATATTGATACACTTATCCATACACTCAACGTTTATGTGTGCAGTCATGCAATTAGTCAGTCACTGTCTATCTTCTCTTAGAATTATCTAGTGACTACCCTTCAACTCATTCAATCACCTGATGGAGCAAGGTTTCATACGTACAGAAACTTGCTTGGACTCAACCCTCTCGAAATAACATATAATAAATTAATCAACATGTTTTGTCTATTAATATTTGCATTACACAACATTTTTAGTATATAGGGGAAGCTTACCTATGTGCTTTTACTAACAGTAACCCAAGTGTCCTAAAATGGCCGCTGAAAACGCAGGAAATCTTCTGCACAAATGCATTCTTGCTTCTGCGCACTAGTGCCAAGATGGCCGCTTCATGCTTACTCATACTAACGCATATGCTGGTGCTTGTACTAAACTTTATTCGTACTGCTTAACTATTAATGCTATAGAATAAATAAAGTAATGGGGTTAGAGTAGAAATTAGTGGTATACAGTGCATTCATTTATTTTTGTATTCTAATGTGTCTTTCTTTGACTTTGTTACTAGCTCGTATTTGGGCCCAAGGGTGACATGAACTACCATATTGAAAACCAAAACTGCGCATGTGCTGGGAGCATTGAAAGAACTCGAGCAGTGGCATTGAAACCTGGCCCAAACCCGTCTTACCCGCAATGTGCCTGGGAACCTCACCCCCCTCACCCCATGACCTGGGAGAAGGAAGACAACTTGCAATTTTGTTAAACATTGTATACTAAAGTGTAATAATATTGCTGGGTGGAATAAAATTGTGAAAAATAAATTATGGATGGGAACTTGATCAATACAAGTAAATGAAGAATGATCTCATCTTAGTATGGTATGATGACCTCTCCTCATCTTTCTGACCAATCACTGAAGGGAAACACATAGATTTGCAAGGGGTGGTACATTGCCCTGGAAATGGTATAACTAAGGTAAGCTTAGATAGAGAAATTGTCCGACTTGTCAGAGTAGCTGACCTGTCACTGACCCAACGCATGCTATAAGAGATCGAGAGCAGAGGTGCTGTCGGAGCACTCTGTCAGGAGAATTGAGGTGTTGCTGAGGGAGATTTAGCAATTACCCAGTCAGGGTACCAAATTTGGCTTAGAAAGGGGTGTGACGCTTGTGTTGCACTTAATCTGAGGTCACCTGTCCTGATCTGCACCTGTCCTGTCCCGTGGGTACCTGATTAGTCAGGAGCCCTTGTCTTTGCCCCAGTCAGTGACCAGGATTGGTCAGTACACCATTCTAGGTAAATAAAATCCATGTGGTATGTCCTTGTGCTATTTCCATGTTCCCACCCTTCCCAGGTACGAATGTCAAAAGGTGTTACTGTGATTTCATGCAAACTTGATGTCCTATTAATTATATTCTTGCTTGTAAAATTTATGGTCACTGTACTGTGGCCTTTGAATCAGAAAACCTTGCATAGATAAAGTGTTGGTAACTCACCTTGAGTCTGTGGTTCTTTTCAGGATAGGTAAACATTTAGGTAAACTTATTAGACTAACTGCTCATTATTCTGACACCCTTTTCAATCCCTAGGACTTATAACATAGGTGACAATGATTGGTAAGTCATGGTTTACAGGTATAAGTCCTAAAAGGACTCAAAGTACTGATGAGCTGTCAGTAGTAAAGCAGGACTACTAGTTCAAAGTGAGAATGCATATGGGCCCAGGTGAGTATGGTAAAATTGAGCTAGTGGTCCCGCGCGCTCTATCACACCGAAGCACTACCCATAGAGTTTGGAATCCCTCAAGTAGATCTATTACATGTCTCAGTTTCTAGGTTTCACTATATCTCAGAAATATTGTATATATATTTCTTTTAGATATGATGATTTTTGTTAAAAGCTAGAGATGTATGTATGCATGCTTTTAATAATATGGAGAGACTTATGGTTCAGTTATGCAATAGTCTGCTGCTTTATATTTGACCAGGCCCAACACTCATGCAGTCATACAAACATCCAGGTACTACCCATGCAGTCTTCCAATGATCCAGGCAGTACATATTCAGTGATGCTATCACCCAGGCATTACCCCTGCACTCATGCAAACATTCAGGAACTAACTTAACACTCATGCAATCACCCAGGCACTACCTGTGCACTTCTTTATTCACTTAGACACTTCCTCAGTAGTCCTGCAATCATTGAAGTAGCCATTAAGTTATACAATCACCCAGTCATTTTCTATATAGTCATGTAAATCCCCAGCTATTTCCACCTGTAGTCATGTAGTCATCTAGTTGGTACATATGTACAGCTTTAATCCCTCAGATGTTACCTCTGTACTCAGGCAAACACCAATGCATTAGCTATACAGTGCTTCAATCACCCATGCACTATCCTTCCACTCTTTCACTTATGGATGCAGTACTTTTGAACTTATGTAATCACTCAGGCAATACTCATGCATTTTTTAAAATAACTGAAGCACTGCCTTTGCACTGCTGTAATCAGTCAGGCAGTAGTTTAGCACTTCTGTAACTACCCAGGCCGTACTCATGGACTTATAAATTCACCAACTCACTTCCTATGTACTCAAAAAAATCCCCAGATATTACCCCTGTAGTTATGCAATCATCCAGGCACTAGTAACGTACTACCTCTGTAGTTATAGAATCATCTACTTTTTACCTATGCACTTATGTAATAACCCAGGCACTACTGGTGCAGTCATATAACCAATGTCTATAGATATCTAATTATGAATGTATTTAGATGTTCTCTCTAAAGAATGGAGTTCTAGGTCACAATAACGAAATTTTAGTGTACCAGTGGATTATTATGGACTAAGATAATCAGGGGTTAGAATAAAAGAAATAGAATAATAATTGAATTTTAATTGTGTATTCACTGTTATATAGTGGTTTTAACTTTTTATATAAAAAATAACTTTTGTTGTAGGTTGTGTGGTAATTTCCTGAGGAAGGCGTGGTTACGCCGAAACGCGCGTCGACAATTACTGCAAGAAGGAATCAATTTTATATTTGTAATTTTTTGTTATTTAAATGTGAACAATTTTATTATTGTATATGTAACCTTGAATTCTAGATCAAAAGAGCTGTATTTGTTATTTTATTAATTTAAATCATGTTTTGTATTTACTGTTTTTTAACACCAGTGAGACATATTGAGACACAATTGAATACAAATTTGTACTTCTCTTTAGACAATTTTTTTTATTATTTCTGGCTCACCCTTTTTATATTGTTACATGAATAATCCTTTAGTTGCCTAGGAATTATTTTTTACATTCACAGTCATATAACCACCCATGCTCTAGTGCTACACTCATCTATTCACTTAAGCACTTTTTAGCGAGTCCTGTAAGCCTTCAGGTGCTATTTATTCTCTTATCCATGAACTAAACCTTTATCTGTGCACTCATGTAATTAGTCAGTCACTCTCCATGTCCTCCTATAATTACCCAGTGAGTACCCTTGGAGTCATACAATCACCCAAGCACTACTCATGGAGTTTTTGAATCACTCAGGCAGATCTGTTAAATATCTCAGTTTCTAGGTTTCACTATCATTTTAGAAATAGTATATAGACATTTCATTTAGATGTGATGTTGATTTGAAAAGGTAGAGACATATGTATGCATGTTTTTAACAATATAGGGAGACTTATGTTTGAGTTATGTAATAGTCTGTTGCTTTATATTTGGCTAGGCCCAATACTCATGCAGCCATAAAAACGCCCAAGTACTACCCTTGTAGTGTTCCAATGATTCAGTCACTACACATACACTGGTGTAATCACTCAGGCTTTACTCCTGCACTCATGCAAACATCCAGGCACTATGTATACACTCATGCATTCACCAAGGTATTACCCATGCACTCTTTGAATCATGTAGCCACTACTCATGAACTCATATAATCACTCAGGCACTAACATTGCACTCCTTCTATCCAGTGGCACTATACTTGTACTTATGTAATCACTCAGCCAGTAGTCAAACGGTTATGAAATCACCCAGGCAGTACCGTTGCACTCCTTTATTCACTTAGACACTACCTCATTACTACTGCAATCATTGAAGCAGAACTCATGCACTCATAAAATCACTCATTCATTTCCGATGTATTCCAGTAAACCCCAGATATTACCCCTGCACTCATAGAATCACCCAGGCACTACTCAATGGATTTATTTATTTATAGATGACAATATTTGTTTATAAATATTTTAATTATATTAAATCTTTTTTTGAAAGATAATACACGTTCCTTTTTTTTAAAACTCTCCATATTTATTGAGAAATATTCAGTATAATAAGAAAAGTTGAAAAGAAAAGACAACAAAGAAAACAGAACTATTTAAAGGAGAGAGAAAATCAGAAAGTAGATGAAGTACAACATGTGACGTTAAAGAAAAAGTCTTCTGGTAAGAGAACGAAATAATTTGTTAAATGTCTTTCAAAAAATTCAATAGATTTTCAAAATGGTGAAAAGAGAAAGAAAAGTACTACAAGCAATCAGAAGGAAAAGAAAAAAGGAGAAATTAATACAAAATCGGGTTTTAGGAAAACAATCCACGTTGAAAAAAGGATGAAAGAATAAGGCACTAGGAAGAGAATGTATACAAGTAGAGTACTACAAAATGTATTGAAAGATTGCAAGAAATAGAAAAGAAGATCTGCATTTTACAAGAAGAAAGAACAGATTGAAATTGTAGTCAAAAAGGCTTTGGAATCGAAAAGAAAATTGTTTAAATTAGTATTGAAGAGAATGAAAACATTGAATAAAACAATGCGGTTTATGAAGGGGTAAAGTAAAAGAAAAGACTGGTTAATAGCACTAACTTTTGTAAACAAATTTTGGGTAAATGTAAGCACACTTCTAGTACTAAACCTTTTTTTAATGAAGAAAGCTAATATCAACAAATTACATTAGTTCATGCTGTTGATACCAGGGGTCGTTGTTATGAAGTTAGAAACGGATGTCCAGTTAAAAAAGAAAAGATGGCTCCTAGAAATGTGGAACAAGTAATAGCTGAAGGAGTTCAAGGGAGACATACACAAGCTCCAGTGTATAGGTGAGATTATAGTAGTATTTGTAGTATACAACAGGTATCTATTGATATATTATGTAATTTCATACGAGATTATGCTAAAAAAGTGTTAAACAAAATATTAAGATGTTACAAAGACTAAATCCTTGTAAATTGAGAAAATATAGTAACTTGCAGGGTCATTCTCAGGCTTGTCTTTCTTGAAAAGTGTGTAGAAGTACTTCTCATCATTTAAGAATGTTAGGAGTACACCGCTCTGAAATGTGGAAGTTAGTGAGAAGATTGTACGATGTAAAACGTCTTGCATTATGTTGAATAAACACATCTCTTTTGCGGGGTTCAGTATTGGATGTAAAAAAAGTTTCTGATGATATAGAGTTTTGTGTCTTGGGTCCTCAAGAGGAGTGTAGAGAAAGTGAGAGTTTGATAAGTGTGTTGAAGAAGAGGTAGAAGATAGTACTACTGAGAAGTTTGCAGAAGAAATTACAAAGTTTAAGGTAGTTTCCTGTGAGAAACCGAACTAAGGGGCCGATTAGGATCGCGGTGAATCCGCATCCTACGGGCCGGCGGAAGCTACTGCCGGCCCGGAGGATGCGGATTCACCGCTGCGGAGGCTCCAAAGACCCACCGCCAGATTAGGATGGCTGGTGGGTCAGGAAGACCGTCCGCCGCTTTTCCGCCACGGTCGCATTCCGACCGCGGCAGAAAAGCTCTGATATGGTGGCGGACGTCCCCTCCACCTCGGGGGTGGCGGACAGATGCAGGTCCGTCCGCCATCCTATTAGGCCCCTATGTTTGTATTTGTTGTTGACGTACTCCCTAGAGAAGTCGAACTAGGAATGTTGATGTGTATTTAAAAAGTGAAAACAATGATACGTGGGAGCAATTTGGTGCTTATTTGTTGGTGGAAGGTCGTTTTGAGTTGGGTAGTGATCAATGTATTTGTATGTATTGTTACAGCATATTAGAAGAGAGCAAAATGCCAGCAAGAGCTGTACATAATAACCCAGAGTTGGTAGATATTCCTCCTGAACTGGTAAATTTAAATACATATGAGTTCATTCTTGTTCAATCTGTGCACCCATTTGAGGTTATAGTTCGTATGGAGCCTAAAACAGGTAAGCTGCCTACCACAGATTTACAAAGAGGTTTAAAAGGAAGAGTTGTGGATTTACCGTTAGATTTTAAGAAAAATATTGAAAGTGTTGGTGTATATGGAGAGGAAAGTGAACCTGTAGTTATTCTTGTTAATGGTGTACCATCAAAGAGTCGTAAAATATGACAAGAGTTAGTAGATGTCACCAAACTTCAAAAGGCTACATTATATCTCATAGAAAACAATCTTTATTATAAAAATGTAAATATTCAAGAAAAAGAAATATCTTTAGGAGATGATAGACAAATTTCAACGGGCCAAATCGAAAAAGTGGACAACTCCAGGAGTGAAGAAATATTTGAACATTATAGTATATGTCCTTTACATTCAAAAGAAATTATTGGAAACATTATTGAATTGAATTATTCCAAATGAAGAAAGCAAAGGGAACTCCCATGAGTGTTTGGGAGAAAATTTTAGAAGCTCGTTGTTTTCCACAGCTCTTCCCCACTGGAAAAGGTGGACAATATGATGAACGACCAATACAGATTCCAGCTTCAGAATACTGTTCAACACAATTATATTCAGAAGATCCAAGATTTTTAAAGTGTGTTCCATATTTATTTCATCTTCTGTTTGAAAGTGACTTGTCTAGTCTTTCATATGTAGTGAACCATATATTAAAAACAGGAGTTCATCTTACATATCTCTCTGCAATTTGTGGACAAAATTAAACAAAGAGACAATCATTAAGAATCTCAGTTAATTAATTTGATGACATGTAAACGTGGTACCAATGAATATTGGTATTGTCGTCATGGAGAACTTAAATGTATGTTAAGGAACTTAGAAACCCCTACTTGGATTGTTACACTTAGGTGTGCTGAATACACATGGGCCGATTTAATTGAATTTCTACGAGAAGCAAAGTCAAATATTAAAAACATTGAATTGAAGACAGCTCGAGAACGGTGTTCCTTGGATCCTGTAAATGTGTGCTGATATTTTAATCATAGGTTTGAAGCTATGGTGTCTTATATCTGCAATAAGAATAACCCACCTCTTAGTGAAGTTATTGATTTCTTTTGAAGAAAGGAGTACGAAGCCAGAGGTGCTCCTCATATACACATGCTATTATGGATCAAGGATGCACCTACATTTGTAAACCAATTCTGTTGAAACTGTTTTGTCTTTCTTTAAAGACTATGGTACCTGTGCTATTCCAAAAACAGGAGGAGAAAACAGCGTAAGACAACAGGTTTTACGGTTTCAAAGTCATCAATGTGGGAAATATTGTCGACGGAAATTCAAGTCAAAGGGAAAATCTTATACAAAATGTTGTTTTGGCTCCCACGTCCTGTAATTTCGAAAGGAAGAACCAACAGTTTCATGTCAGCAGTAAGGCATACTATAACTCGGAAATCTCAGAAGAATACTTACAACATAAAAAGAAGTGATGATTTAAAGTATATTAATGACTACAATCCAGTGATTTTGATGATGTGGAATGCAAATATGGATATCCGATATGTTGCAAATAATTCTATTGCTGTTGCTCGCTATGTTACATCATATATAACCAAATCTGAAAAGACAGAGTTGAAAGAAATGTTGGAAGAAATTTCACAAGAGAAGACTCTTAGTAACTATTTGTGCAGCTTTAGTTTGATGAAACGTTCCCATCAAGAGATTGGATCATACGAATGTTCGGATCGGTTGAACTCTGCAAGTTTATATTCAAAGTCAAGAGGAATCATTTGGGTAAGTCTAGCTCTTGCTGCAACACGAAATCGAGTATTGAAATCTGTACAAGAAATTGAATACTTAGCTTTGAATGAGCCGGAAAGTACAGTTATTGTTAAAACAAATATGTTAGATACGTACTGGATACGTACTATCCCAAAAGGAGTCCACATCTGGAAAACATATGTCTCTATGAAGTACTGCAACATTACAGCTTTAAGAGAAATGTTACAGAAAATATGAATGAAAAAAATATGTAGTAATTGGATGTGATGGATGTTTAGTAAAAGTTGCCAAAGGAAATCTTATTAATCACAGAAAACTCAGTTGTGATACTCCAGATAAAAGGGAATTTTTCTAGTTAGTACTTCTGCAACTGTTCATGCCTCGGTCTAGTGAAATAGAATTATTTGGAGATTTTGACTGCTATGAAGATTCTTTTAGTGCATGTAAAGATAGCATTGAATGCACAGTTTTTCCAAAATATTTACAAATCTTGAATGAAGAGATTGAACCAGAAACTACTATTGCAGCTGAAATCACCAGAAATAGTTCTCAAAATAGTCAAAGTTCTGCTCCACTAAGTCAAGATCCACTAGGACAACCAATTCTTGACAATGAAGCAGCAATCGCTATGAATTTAGTGGAAACAGCAATGCAATAAGCACAACAGGGTATTATTGAGTTGGGAAACATGGAAGAACAATTAAATATTGAACAAAAAGAAATATATCAACAATGTACACAACAAATAGAGCATGGTTTACTGCATGAATAAAAGAATGCCAATGCACATCATTTAAACCTATTCAAATGTATATCAGTGGGCAAGCTGAAAGAGGAAAAACTTTTTTAAATACAATTTTGACCATTTAACAACTCAATCACATGTATCTTGTGTTGTAACTGCTCCAACTGGGTTAGTAGCACATAATATTAAAGGGATTACATTACATTGATTACTCATGCTGTCAGTTGAACAAGAAAAAAAGTTGGAATATCAGAAGCTAGGTGAAGAAGCTTGTTATGAAGTTTCTAAGTACTAAAGAAAATGAAACTTCTGATCATTGATGAGGTGAGCATGGTCTCAAACTTAATGCTTGCCTTTGTACATTTAAGAATGCAAGAGATTATGATGTTTTGTTTGGAGGATACATGTAATTGTATTCAGCGATCTACTACAACTTACTCCTGTGAAAGGACAACCAGTTTTTAAAACACTTGTCCATGAAGACACTAAGAAATCTTTGGGAAGCATTGGAAATGTGAACATTTGGTCTGTTTTGAATATAAAGGACTTGTTAGGAATATGCGGCAAGCAATTGATGAACCTTGTGGAAACATTCTTCAAGATTAACCCTAGGCAAAGCACTACGCTATGCTCGCGTAGATTGCGCTACTTTGCACTACGCGAACTGCACGTAGCACAGTGCAAACACGCGTAGCGTAGTGCAGCAGTCATTTTTTGCTTGCTTGCAGTCCTCAACGTCAAATTGGCGACTGCGAGCAAGCAACTATCAGTCCACATTGAGAAAGGTGCAGCTCGAGTAAAAATCTACTCGAGCGGCAAAAAACTACAGCTCGCACTGTGCAAGATGCCGTTTTCAATTATTGCAAAGTGCCGGATGCTTGTCCGCACTGTACAATCATTGAAACTGGCATCTTGCACAGTGCAAACTGGGTACTGCACAGTTCGCATAGTGCTACGTGTAGCTCCCGTAGTGCGCAGTGCACTTCTGTAGCTACGCGTAGCGCTACTTTGTGAACTACGTCCAGGGTTAGTCGAGATATTAGAATTAGTGTTTTGACAAAACATGGTAAAGAAGCTTTACAAAGTTGACTACTAACAAACTTGTTTGCAAATAAAAATATTGCACCAGAAATAATATTTAAAAAAATTGGAGAAAATAAGTCTATAGTTTGTCTAATGCCAACACTGCAAGAGTGTTCTACATTCAATCAAGAACTTTTGAAACTGGGGAAAGAACCCATAGTGAAAATGAAAGCCCTTGATAAAATTGAACATGAAGTGGTTACTATTCTTCTCTCAGAAAAATTACAGTCAAAATTGGATTCTTTGGAACAGTCAGTGTCTAAGAATGCAGGTTTAGAAAAGTCTTTATATGTATGTGTAAACTGTCAGGTAATATTACGGCGTGATTTAGATGTAGAAAAAGGTTTAGTAAATAGAGCAATGCGAAAAGTTGTTGATTATGTACATTTTCAGAACAAAGATGGAATTGCATTTTTGAAGATTACATTTCAAGAGGTAAAACAGATTGGATGTTGTGCTGTTAATTTTTTGCTTGTAAAAGACTTGTATGTTCTTAGAAAACAGTTTCCTCTTTCTTTAGCATATGCAGTGACCATTCATAAATCTCAAGGTTTAAGTGTATACAGAGCTTTGGTTAATATTGGAAGTACAGTGTTTAAAAGAGGGTATGGCATTTGTTGCATTGTCACGAGTAAAAACATTATCTGCTTTGTATTTTATTGATTTTGATGAGAAAAAGGATAGTTCTGATGCAAATTGTGTAAGAGAGTATAATCGGTTAAGAAGACTGCATGCTCCTAACTTAGGTGAACATCCCATACATTGAAAACATGTAGTATGTCCAAAACGAAAATATGACAAACATTCTAGTGAGGTTGGAAAAAAGAAAATAATTCAAGAGAATGATGAGGCTGCAAAGAATAAAAAAATGGACACTGGTGATGACATTGTAGGATACCAGTTAGAAAATAGTTTGGGTATCAACTGCTATGCTAATGTAATTGTGAACGTTGTGTTTTATCTAGAAGATCTTCATCATCAAATTATGGAAATTCGAGAAAAAAGATTCTGCTCTTTGTTACATTATATTTTTGAAAAGTTGGAAACTGATAGAACTAAAATCCATACTGTTTCTGGCACATGACATCTTTTGGATATCTGTTTTGGTTCTTCACAACGTACACTTAATGTAAAACATGATGCACAAGAATTTCTTATATTTATGCTTGCAGTATCACAAGATGAAGGAATAGAAATTGAATAGAAATTGAAAGTGTGTTTGGACTAAGTTACCGATGGGATCAAGAATGTGAAGAGTGTTAATTTAGTTAATTTTGTTCTACCACTCAAATAGACACTGAACTATTCATATATTTAACAATACCAGAATGCAAATCAGTGTATTTTAAAAAATTAGTAAAAACAGCCAATCAAGCTATGAAATGTTCTCATTGTAAATCAGAAATGTTGTCAACATTATATATATAAAAATTTGGAAAATATGTCATTTTAATGCTACAACGTTGTAGAGCAATAAGAAAAAAGATTGGAAACAAAAATAACATTTTTTGTTGTAAGTCAAGTGTCAATTTCTGGAAGAATTTTTAAAGCAGTGACTATTATATTCCATGATGGACCTACTGCAGCATCTGGAAACTATACTGGTCATTTGGAATTCAAATGTAGGTTGCCTTACTAATTACCAGATTCATATCTGATATTTTTGATGCCAACATTTTGAAAACATAATTCGGCCTACTGGGAAGATGTAAACACAAAATAACAAGTTTATTTTGGATATTCTCAATGCCAATGGATTTGGAAACATTATTCGGCCCATTGGGCAGATGTGGCCAATTAGTGTTTGGATTAATATTTCTACTTATTGAATTTGCAAAATTGTGTTTTAAAGAACTAGTTTATATATTTGATCTTTATATTATATGCGATGTAAAGGAGAGTGTATATATACCTTCCAAATATACTTCGGAAAAATAAATAATTTAATGTAGTTAAAGAATGTAATTTAGAAACTGTAGATAGTTAAACAGATAGTTGAATTTGTTCTAAATATTTTTGACTTAGATTTGGTTTATTTTTACAATCACATTGATTGTATTTTTTTCCTGCTGTTATATGATGATCTACGTTGAAATCACTGTGTATGTTGAAATTCAATAGAATCTGACAGCAGCAAACAAGGGAAAGTAAATAAGTTATGTAATTCTAAAATTATGTTAAAAACCATAATATTATATGTAATAACAGTGTTCCTTCATTTTACATTCAATTTAAAACAAAATAACTGTAAAATAGTTTCACTGAGTTTGGTATGTATTTGAATAAAGAAGATAAGATAAAATAATATGATAAGCATAATAATATGAAGTGATGTTTACAGAAATTTGTAATAGCATTTTTTTAAATACTACCCATGCACTGAGCTATATAATTTGCCACTATTTTCATACCACTGTCATCACCCACACCATAGCCCCACATTTCTCATTCACCTTGCCTGAATCTATATACTTATATCACCCAGAGACTACTTATGTACTCATCCAATCACCCAAACACTACCCAGGCAGTCTTCCAATCATGTGCATACTACTCCTCACTCATGCAATCACCGAGACACTACCCTTCACCTCCCCCAGTCTTCCAGGGCCCTATCCATGCATTCCTCCAATCACCCAAGCACTACCTATGCAGTTGAAAAAACTCTTTGGCACTACTTATACACTAATTTAATCACTCAGGTACTGCCCATGCAGTCCTTTCTGCACCCAGACTTTAATCCTGAATTCATGGAATCACCCATGTATTACCCATGCACTACTTCAATCACTCAGGCACTGACCATACAGTCATACATGTGCTCAGTTACATCTACAGCACGCACTGAATCAACCAAGCACTACCCATGCAGTGTTCAAATCATCTATGCAGTACTCCTGAACTCATGCAATCACCCTGCTACTACTTATTCACATACCTCCAATCACTCAAAAACTACCCAGGTAGTCCTACATGCAGCTAGGCACTATCCATGCACTCTTCTATGCACCCAGGCATTACCCATGGACTCCTTCAATCACCCAGACATTACTCCTGCACTCATACAAAACCAGACATTAGCCATGCACTCCTTCAATCACTCAGGCACTTTCCCTGCAGTCATGCAATTACCCAGGCACTAGTTATGGACCACTCGTGGTGTCAGGCAGTCATGCAGGCACTACGTATGCATTCATGTAATAAGCCTGCACTACCCTTGCACCCCTCCAGTCCTCCAGGTAATATCCATGCACTTATCCAGTCACCCAGGTACTACCTATGCACTTATAAAATCACCAAGGCACTACCTTTACACTCATATAATCACTTAAGTACTGCCCATGCACCCACACATTACTCCTGCATTCATACAATCCCCCAGGCATTACCCATGCATTCATTCAATCACCCATGCACTATCCATGCACTCCTCTAATAACTCTGTCACTACCCATGCAGTTATAAAATCACCACACACTACCCTTGCCCGCTTCGATCATATAGGCACTACCCTAGCACTCATGGAATCACAGAAGCACTACCTATGCACTTCTTCAATCACCCAGGCACTAGCCATGCACTCCTCCAATCACTTAGGCACTACTCATGCAGACATGCAATACCCTAGGCACTAGCCATGCACTCATCTAATTGTCCAGGCATTACCAATGCACTTACAAAATCACCCAAGCAATACCCATGCAGTCACAAAAACACCAAGGCATTACCAATGCACTCCTTCAATCACCCAGGCACTACTCATGCACTCATAAAATAACCCAGACACTACTCATGCACTCATCCAATCACCCATGCACTACTCATGCACTCCTTCAGTCACCTGGACCCTACCTATGCACTCCTCCAATTACCCAGGCAGTAGCGATGCACACCACCAATCATCCTGGCACTACCCATGTACTTATAAAATAACCATGCACTACTCTTGCCCTCTTCCATTCACCTAGGCACTACCCTAGCACTCATGGAATCACAGAAGCAGTACCCATGCACGTTTCCAGTCACCCAGGCACTACCCGTGCAGTTAAAAAATCACCCAGGCACTACGTATGCACTTGTCTAATCACTCAGATACTACCCATGCACTCTTTCATTCGTCCAGACATTACTCCTGCATTCATGGAATCACCAAGGCATTACCTGTGCACTTCTTGAATTGCTCAGACAGTACCCATACACTCCTACGCGAACCCAGGCACTACCCATGCACTCTTCCATGCATCCAGGCATTACTCGTGCACTCCTTCAATCACCCAGACATTAGCCCTGCACTCATGCAATCACAGAGACACTACTCATGCACTTTTAAAATCATCCACACACTACATCTGCACTCATCTAACAACTCAGGTAGTGTTTTTGTACTTATCAATTCCCTCACTCAAAACCTATGCACTCTTCTATGCACTCCGACTTTATCCATGCACACATTTAATCAGTCAAATACTACTCTGGCTCTCATCCATTCCCTCAAACACTACCCATGTACTTATCCATGCACTCAGGCAGTACTAATGCACTCTTCCAATCATCCAGGCACTACCCCTGCACTCATGCTACAAGCCAGGCACTTCACTCACTCAGGCACTACTGCTGACCACATTAATTCCCTCAAACACTATACGTTCACTTCTACAATGACTCAAGCAATACTGGTCTTATTCATTCACTCAGACAGTACTTATTCACTGATAGAATGACCCAGACATTACCCTTGCACTCATTCATACAACACATACAAGTTTGTCTATTTTAAACCAATTAGGCAGTTCGAAAAAGAACCATTTTTTTCTTCTTTTTTGTTGAACTCTTTTAATAATTTATTTGGTGTTCTTAAAAAAAAAATTTAAAACGAGGATATGAACTAAAAAATCTTTTCAAAACTCATTGTAAAAATAAAAATAAAAAATTAACAATGATGACTTTTTGCAGCCACAACAACAGCTGCAACAGATTGTTCATGTGCACAAAGCAGTTTTTTGCACTTTATGCAGTGCTGTTCCAGTCCTGCAAACTCTGGAATAATTTCTGTGGATGTAGTGGATCCTCCAGAAGTACTAGGTCCTGCAACCTCATCGTCTTGTTGGGACCCTTGCATCTGGCGCTGATATTTATTGCGTGCAAGTCGGTTTGGGTACATGGTGTTAAGCTGTTTTAGCATAGACAATGTCCCACACGAATAGTTCTTTTCAGACCCACAAGATAGTATTGTCTGGCACACAGAGCAGGTGGCTTTGAGCACATTTGGGCACATTTACCTTCTTCTCTCCTTCTGGGATAGAGAAGAAAGCTCACCCAATGCTCTCCTTCCTTTTCTTTATTGGTTCTTCCAGCTCCTCTTCATCAGCCAGAATCTCCTGTGGTGCATTTTGTGATGCCATTTCCTTTCTTGGAAAAAAACACCCACATTTTTTTAAAATAAGATGTACAGAAAACACAAGAGGTTTCTTCAGAAGATGCTCCTGGAAGACTGAAATAAATGAGTGGGGTCCTTCTAGAATAGGAAAGGTTTTAAACCAATAAAATTGTTTTTTTTAAAGTCACAAGGGATTCGTGCATGTATTTAAAAATAATATATCTTTATTAGAATTACAAATATATATATATTTCACATTAATATTAAGTAACCTCTCGGTATGTTATATATAATAAAGTTATATATATATACTCTTAAAACGTAAAGATTTCAATGAATTCGCGCACCCGGCGTGGCCCCTGGAAATACGTATGTGACATTACGCGCGGCCAAGAATCGCGCACCCATCACATACTGAACTCGCATTTTACACGACTTGACCAATATGGCAGCAAAATTCTTGGATTCACACAACCATCATGACTGGTACACAATCAGTACGTGAATCTAATTTAAAAAAAAAGAAAAAGATAAAAGCATATTTTAAAAAGGAGACATATCACATTGTTTTTATAAAACTTTTATTTTTTTGAAAAAGTATATTTGGGACACTATAATTAGACATTATCATTTAAAAAACCTTTGAAATTCACTGAAAAAACCATAGGTTTCAAGGACTTTGTTGTTAGAAATTAGCATTTAAAAAACACCTTTGAAATTCACTGACAAAACCATAGATTTCAGGGATGTTATAGTTAGTTGGAAATTTCACTTTTACAAAACCAGAGAAATTTGACCATTATAGTTAGTTGAGTTAACTATAACTTGCGCCCCCGCAATGCACTGCTGATGACTTCACATATTACATCATTCATAACATGGTCAGTGACATCACTGATCACATCTTAAATGACATCACTGATGAAATCACTGATGACATCAACCAGTGACTGTGTGTTTCTGTAAAGTTTAAATACGTTATATATATATTACCTACTGGCGGTTGCCAGTAGGTAGTTATTGTTAGGACCCATTTTCCATAGGAAACCAGCAACACTCCATTTGGAATAACTATGGCGCCGGTCGACAAATCTTTCAAAACTAGGAGGGCGCTCCGGTCCACTCCTATCCTGAAAGTCTCGGGGTGATTCGGCAGGCAGGGGCCGAGAAAAAAGGGGGTCCCAAAACGTGTTTTCCCCATGCAATTTCTCATAGAATCCTTTAATTGCAGCTACAACCGGAACTGCTGAACGGAATTACACCAAATTTGGCAAAGAGGTAGCCCTTGGTTTCACTTGTTCCTTCTGGTTAAATGGTGTAAATCTCTTCAGTAGTGTTTCAGATATTAAAAGAAAAAAAACACATATATATCTGGGTGGAGACCAACGACACATCTCATTGTGAGATCTGTGTGGCTGTCAGCACTTCATCCAAGAAGTGTTGGCAGCCATCTTGGGACCAATATACATGATAGCACCTCATTAAAAAACATTGCAGTTAATAGAAGGTTTTAAGACTTTAGTTACATTATAAATCATTTGTTGATGGTACCATACGGATTTGTAATGTGTTGTAAGGTGATTTTACCATGTGAAAAAACCTTCTGCTTGGATATCATGAATCATGTTTGAGAGAAAACTATTTTCTCATGCTTTTCCCACAGAGGTTTGGAAGGTGATCTATAAGCTAAACTGAGAGCATATATTCTGTAAATTCACATTATTTTTCTAAGTCATGTGAGAATGAAGTCTGACATTCTCAGTCCAACATGTACATCCAACAAGGGCAGAGACTGTGAGTTGATTCCGTTGTGTTCTACTGCAGCTTCCCAGAGTGTTCTAAAGAACAACTAGAGTGCTAACAGCCTTACCTATGACAAAAGTATAGCACACCTGAAGCCATCTTAATTGGAATAAAGTGGTAACTCTTAAAACATTTAATTTAAAAAGGAACAAAACGAGGGGGTTCATTTTGCCATAGAAAGTATGATTAGTGCTGCAGAAAGAAAAATTAGGGCACATTTTGAGTGACTTCTCAAATCCTCTTCTATTTCATTAGAATAAATTCTGACATGCAGACTGAAACATGTACTTTCAATACCAGCAGCAGACTTCTCTGGTGAACATTAGCTTTACTACAGAGATCTAATGAGCAACTAGGGTGCTAACATTCAGAATTTATGACAAATGTGTGACACATCTGAATGCCTTCTTGGTGGAACCAAAGTAAAACACTGAAAGTATTTCCTACTGAGGAGACTGTAGTAAATGAGGAAATTAGGAAACTTAATAACAAATAAGTCTCCCATGATGGCCGCCAGAGACAAAAGATTCCAAATGTAGCACAAATATCACCCAGATGTAGCCCAAGTATAGCCCAATGCAGAATGTCCCAGAGTGTTCTAAAAACAACTAGAGCGCTAACAGCCTTACTTATGATAAAAGTATGGAACACCTGAAGCCTTCTTGATTGGAATAAAGTGGTAACACTTAAAACATTTAATTTGCAAAGGAACCAAATGAGTGGCTTAATTTTGCCATATAAATTATGATTAGTGCTACAGAAAGAAAAATTAGGGCACATTTTGACTTCTCAAATCCTCTTCTATTTCATTAAAAAATTCTAACATGCAGACTGAAACTTTGAATACCAGCAGCAGACTTCCCTGGTGAGCAGTAGCTTTACTACAGTGATCTAATGAGCAACTAGATTGCTAACATTCAAAATTTATGGCAAATGTGTGACACATCTGAATGCCCTCTTGATGGAACCAAAGTAAACAAGCATTGAAAATGCAATAGGTCTCGCCCCTGTTTAAGTTAAAGCAATTCTGTTTGTAATTAGTTGGCTTTTTAGCTTTGCTTTTATTAGTGTTTTTCAAACTTTCATGTACATAACATGCATATGTATGCATATATGTATATGTAGATGTATGCATGCATTTATATTTGTATTTATATAGATATGCAGATTATATATATGTTTATATATGTATGTATAAATATATATTCACTGAAAAAACCATAGGTTTTAGGGGTGTTATAGTTAGCTGAACATTTCACTCATACAAAACCACTGAAATTCCTAGGTTATAGTTAGTTGTACTAACTGTAACTCGTGCGCCCGCAATCCACTGCTGATGATGTCACATATTACATCATTCATGAAATGGTCAGTGACATCACTGATGACATCTTAAATGACATCACTCATGACACCATCCAGTGAATGTGGTTTGGTTTGTTAAATATGTATTATATATATAGCAATCTGCATTAAAGAATGAGTGGATAAATAAATATAAATATCCAGAAGGTGGATTTAGTAGCGTTGTGATTGACTGTTTACTTGACTAATTTATAGTGTCTCACTAAATATATTGGATAGTAACTAAACCGTGTGAATATCTATATCACTTTGTCAGTTGTTGTGTAAACTGCTTCTCTAGTTGGTTACTAGCTATGTGAAAGTCTATATTAGTTATTGATTAGTTAACTGAGTATTTGTATGGGAGAGTAAATGTGTATGTGGTACAGTGGGGGGTGTGTGACTGCCAAAAGATGTGTGAATATTTGATTTTGTAGGTATATGACGTTGAGACTACATGTTATAACAGTGGTTTGGGTGAGTGAATATCATTATGGGTGTGGTGATGAGCTAATATATATCTCAATGGTAAATGTCCAACAAACTAGAAAAACAAAAGGCAGTCTATGTGTCAGTTGTTGTATATAAATAAGTATACATAAGACTCAGTGATTATATGAGTGACTATATGGATAACTGTATACTTGTAATGGTGATCTTATAACACACTAAGTATGAGTTACTATCTATATGAATAGATGAAGTGGTGTTTGTATAAGTGTCTAGCTAAGTAAATGTAAGTATGATCAATTGTTTGCATAAGTGAGTAGGTTGACTTCATAAGTGAATATGATGTGTGCTGGTCTGTAATGTTGATATGGGTGTATATGTATATTTGATAGTGTTCTATTGATCATTAACAGCATGTATGAGTGCATCTATAGGTAAGTGATTAGAAGTGTGTGTAGTTCTAGGAATCACTGAGTGGTTCTTAGAAACTTGTATTGGTGTGTCAATGGATTCAAATATGGTACTATGGTCATGAATGATATAATATGTGACATCATCAGCAGTGGATTGGGGGTGCGCAAGTTACAGTTAGTACAACAAACTATGACAGAGGAATTTCAATGGTATTGTGTGAGTGAAATGTCCAGCTAACTATAACACCCCTAAAACCTATGTTTTTTTCAGTGAATTTCTAAGGTTTTTTAAATGATAATTCCTAACTATAACCTGCCTGAAACCTATGTTTTTTTCAGTGAATTTCAAAGGTTTTTTAAATGATAATTCCTAACTCTAACATATGTGAAACCTATAGTTTTTTCGGTGAATTTCAAAGGTTTTTTCAATGACATTTTTTATATATTTATTTCCTTGGTACTGATTTACTACATTTTTTATATATTTATTTTTAGATTTCTTATTTTTTACATTACATAACATATTTTTTATATTTTTCTTCAAAACAAAATTAAAATATTTATTTAATAAATTTATGTTTTTCAATATTTTTATAATCTTTTCTTTTTTCATTATTTCACAATTATTTGAGCAGTCTCGCACCCAAACCTAACCTCTCTCAATTACTGCGTGGAACGTAGCCTCCATTTTACAATTGTTCCGTAGGACCCGCTTAGGGTGTGCGATCGGTGCCTATTTCAATGCGCAAATGCTATGCGACCCGTACACGACTTCAAGCGCATACGCGACATATACGTATCACACCACACTCGTGCATTTCCGCATGACGTCATCTACGTCTTCAACGCGGTGGGCGCGCGACTTCCGCACATTTTTTTGATACACAAAAATATATATATATGTATTTAATATAAATATTAAGGCAAAAAAAAAATCTTTTAGTTGTAATAAACTTATATTACTTTTAAATGCAATTTCGCAGAGCAGCGCTAGGTCCGTGTTGCGTGTACGCACCCAACGCGGATCGTATGTGAAGAAAAAGAAGAGATTTGATTGGTTTATAACACTTACTGTTCCAACTATTGAAGAACCCCACCCATTTTAATTACTCTTCTTAGACCTTCTTTAGGAGAAGACCTGTTCTGAGAAGAATCTCACTTTTTCACCGTTGGAAATCAGAATTTTTTTGGGGGGGAAAAAAATGGCTACACCGCTGGAACAAACATCTGATTCTGATGATATTGTTTCTGAACAATGTCTACCAGAACCTCCCCCTCCCGAAAGGTACACATTCATCGTATGGAAATGTTTTACTTTTCCGGACGGCCAAAAAAAAACTAATGCTACGAAGGTGACATGCAAGATTTGCCAAGCAGAGCTGTCCATAGGAGATCCGAATAGGAAATACTGCTGTGGCACTGCTAGTATGCGCAAGCACCTGCAATCCCTGCATCCAGTGAACTATGCTAACGAAGCCTCCACCACCGGCAATACCAAGTACCTCTGGGGCATCACCTTTAACATCACCACAAGACATATGACTCCAATTTGTGAAAGTTAGAATGCACTGAGTGAAGTGCAATCGTTTAATTTGTTATGGGGAGTAGTCAGTAGACCTAGTTTGCAGAGCAATTGATAACCATCGATGATATATTTTTTTTAATTCCTTCAAAGTTCATGCTTTTGTTAGTCCTGTTGACATTTTTTTCTTTTTTTAAAAACCAAAAAAAGAAGAAAATGATCATAAAATCAAGAAATATATATAAAAGTACAAAAACAAACCAAAAAAAGTTTGTTTCAGAACTAACTACTCTGGTTAAAGAAAAAGCTAAATGTGTATGCTAGTGTATGAAAGTTTATATAAATGTATACGTACTACATAATTGAGTGAAATAATGCATTTGTGGTGTATGATAAATGTATAACTGCAGAACTATAAGGAAGTGCTGTAGCATGATACTGTAAACTCTTTACCTACAGCATGCTATGGTACTTACGACCACAGGGATGCAACATATATACATAAATATATTGCAACTCTGTGCTTCTCTCTGCACTGGTGCTAAAACTACATCCATGTGATGACATAGGCACACTTGCACGATGGTGTAAGAATATCGGTGTCATGTGGAGTTTATATGTGGTGTAGGGAGGCGCACGAATATTTTCATTTCTACTTGTTTTTTCCTCTTTCAATGCGTGCTGTATTCTATAGCACACAGTGAAAGAAGAAAATGCTTTTAGTGATTCTTTTTGTGCAGGGAGGTGCCCCTTACTGCACAAAATGAATCTACCCATGGTACAAGCATCTTTGCACCATGGTCCCAAGGTGCCTGTGCCGGCGTTTGGCAGCTGTTTCTGCACCAACACAGGGGAGAGCACAGGAGTACGACATATCATTGTAGATTTCTCACATTCCTGTGCTCTGAAAGTGCCACAGCGTGGTGCAGCCAAAGGGCTTGCAGTGCCACGCTGCGGCACTATCTTCTAGATCTTCCCCTCAGTATTCATGATAACTTTACCCTGTAACTTAAAACAGCCACAGAGCATCTTTCCACATATATCTACTGCGACCATCTTCATTTTCTTCACCTGTGTACAAACACAGGCTATTGTGCATTTTAATACTTAGTTAAACTTACCTTCACAATAAAATAAATAAAACATGCTTTTTTCAGGTTTTTTTATAAAATAAATTGTAAATCAAATCAAAAAAGCTTTATTCGATTTTCAAGAAATCATAAAAGCATACAAATAAAATTTATACAAACAATGTAAAAGAATATTCATATTGACAAAGTTTCAGAGATAAATTCTTCCTGGAATCATAAAACACGGAAATAGAATCTCTACATAAAGAATATATAAAATATTAATGAAATATTAATGAAATACATGATTTCAAAAATAGATAATACATTTCTCCAAGGGTGAGAGTCTAATTCAGTACTAAAGCGCAAGACATCATTTTGCCCTAGTCTGTTTACGCGGCCCATAACAGTTTAACTCATGGTATTTCTAAATTTCATCACTGCCATTAAAAAACGAGAGACAACAAAGATAACATTCACATCTTCTAGGTGCAATAATTTTGAAAATGCAAGTTTACATGTTCTTATTCCTAACCGTTTAAGTAGGGGTAAAAGGAATAATTTCCTCGGGCTAATATACAGTTTACAGAAGAACATAATATGTATGTTACTCTGTATAGAGTGGTCATCACATGGGCATATTAGCTTCGAATAGGCCCAATCATTCTGTTTTGGCAAAGTGACCAAACGAAAGAAGATCCCTAGGCGCAGCCTAGTTAAGAGGAAACGAGCATAGGTTGCATTTTCAATCCCTAGATACAGTTGCAAACCTTCCGTTGGGGTAATTTGCTGATAGGTTAGGATATTATCATTGTGTTTCTTAGTGTCCCATCGTACGCTCTCTAAGTGTGTGAATAATAATTTTTTAAGGGCAGATCTAGTCAGGGTTTGTGTAGACTCTGGTTCGTCATAAAATTCCGGATGTCCAATATTAGAAAACATCGTTTGAACATATCGCAACCATTTGACTTTTGATACCCCATCCAAGGCCATACAGTCTTTAATGAGGTTTCTATTCAATTTACAATGTTCTGTGGTCCAGATCTTATGCCAGAGCAAACAGGGTGATATTTTTATGGTATCGCTGAGGTATTTGACACCGACCTCAATGTGGGTCATAAATGTCGACGTAGTTTTTGGGACACCTAATAGGTAACAAATAAAGGTGTTCTCACGTGTTTGAATTGAGGACACATTCTCGACACCCCATATACCTGCGCCATATGTGGCTGTAGCTATACACTTTGCCTGGTAAATCTGCAACATTTCTCTAGTGGGTTTACCCCCGATTTTTGCAGCAAAGGTTCTTAGAGCGCCTATAGCGCGAACAAAGGCAAGATTCCTGGCTGACACTGCATGTTTCCACCTACCCCACCTATCAAACACAATGCCCAAATAGCAAAAAGAGTCTGTAACTGCAATCCTTTGCTGGTCTAAGTATATTGTACATGCTGGTCTATTTTTCTTTTGGGAGCAGGGCATGGAGAAAGTTTTGGATATGTTCACCTTTAAATTTCTTTTACCCATAAAAGATGAGAATTCATTTACAGCCTTCTGCAGACCTACTTTGGTTCTAGACATGATGGCCGCGTCATCGGCGTATAAAAGAATGGGTATGGGCCTTCCATTTACAGTAGGGAAATCGCTTGACAGAGTTGAAAGACTGTCGGCGATAGAGTTTATATACAATGTGAAAAGCAAGGGGGCAAGTATGCAGCCCTGCCTAACCCCTCTGTTTATGGGAAATTTCTGTGAACATTGCCCCTGGGTCCCGAACCTGACTCTGGCCCCTGCCTCTCTGTATAATTCTTTGATGAATGTGAGGATGATGTGGTCCACCCCAATGTCTTCCAGTGTCGACCAAAGCAACGCATGGTCCACGCAATCAAATGCGGAGCTGAGGTCGACAAAGGTGACAAAGAGGTGCCCTTCTTTGGCCTGCGTGTATTTAGAGACCAAAAGGGACAGGTTTAAGCATTGCTCCAATGTCCCCAGGCCCTTTCGGAACCCATATTGGCACTCCGAAATAACCCTCTTCTCCTCTTCCCAGTGTTGGATCCTCTTAAGGACTATCCTTCCAGCTATTTTCATAAGGCCGTCCAATAAGGATATTGGACGATAGCAAGCAGGATCGTCCCTATTCCCCTTTTTAAAAATGGGTACTACGATCGCGTCCGACCAGGTGGGAATGAAGCCACACTTATTTCCCATGTTTAATACATTGGTTAACAGGGGGACCCAAAGGTCTGGTTCTGATTTATAGACATCCACTGGTGTTAGATCCGGGCCTGGGGCTTTACCTGATGGGCTTTCTCTGAGGGCATCTTCCACTTCTAATATAGTAAATACTAATTCAATGGGATAAGGAGATACTGGGGAGGCGGTGGGTTTGTCATCCTGATTTATACTATCTATGAGGGAGATCCCCTTAGAAGGTTTCAAGGGATTACCCTGTGTCTTATTTGAATAAAGGTTGCCATAGTGTTCTACCCAGAGCTCAGCCGTTATCGCGACCTCTATGGAGTTATCCCTGTCTTTTGAATTATACACGGATCTAATGACTTTCCAGAAAGCATTACTATCCTTAGACCTGGCTGCCTCCCCCAAGGATTCCCATGCCTCTTGCTTCAAAGTCGCCCGCCGTTGATTGATTGCCAGCTTGTAGTCACGTCTCGCTTGGCGAATTTGTACCCTGTCTTTCGGGTCAGCAGACAAAGCTTTCTTTAGGTTTTTCAGCGTGGAGGTACATCCAGAGTCAAACCACCCTCGGGTCTGGGTCCCCTTGGGTTTACAGTTTCTTGTCAAAGCATTCTTTATGTGGCGCTGAATGTTAGAGAAAGCAGCCATAAGGCTCTCTGCGTCCATGTCTTCCTGTAAGCAGGTAGATATGTCCATAGGACAAGCGGATATAAGATTACGGAGAAAGGATGCAGGATCCATTTTCTCCCACTTAATTACATACCCATTGGTTTTAGCTAGAGAAATCTCAATGTGGTGTGAGGGCCCACTGGATTCCTTTTCCTTGGTATCCATCAGATTTACCCCAAAAGTAATTGGATAGTGGTCAGTCATAGGGTCTTCCCCCGTTTCCCAGAAGGTTACAAAGTCTGGGTTGGTTGATGATATAAGGGCAAAGTCAATTGTGGATCCGCAGCCTCTGCCATTAAACGTTGGGGCAAAGGGGCCAGGGGGGAGCATACTTGATTAATAAAATTGAGATCAAAGGTAAAAATAACGTTATTAAGGAGGGACCCCACAGTGGAGTGGGAGAAGTGTAGGGGACCGTCCTCTCCTACATCTGATAGGCCGCACAAACCTAACTCAGATGACGGACAGACGGTACAGTTAAAATCGCCCACCCACAATATTATGTGTTCCCCAGAGGCTTGATCTCTCATTTTATGGATGTGGTGGATCATGATATTCAAAATTGATTCCACTTCGTTAGGCGGCAGGTTGTTGTAAAAATTCACAAGGATTACCTTTTGCGAATTACCCCATTTAAATGATGTGATTTGAAAGTATTGGTTAGATATGAATTTGCAAAGTTTGACATCCCCTATATTCGAGATATATGTACACAGGCCCCCCTTATTGCGCCCCTGAACTGATGGCGCCGCTGGTGAATGGAGGGTTCGGTAGCCTAGCATATGTACTTCCTCCATAAGCCATGACTCTTGTAGGCATATAATACCATGCTTCTGCACAATTTCTAGCCAAGGTTTATGGGTGATCTTACTAGCTAGGCCTGCTACGTTCCAGGAAATGAGAGAGTGCATGGGTTTTCCAGTTTCCTTTGAATGTAGCTTTTGCCCACTGGTCCCCCTTGTACCTTTCAGATCTCTCAAGTGCATGGGATCTGCCTGTGTAATAACCTGAGCGGGGAGAGCGTGCTCTTTAAATGATTTTAAGTCCGTCCCCTTGGTGCTAGAGACGTCGGGTGGGGGGTTTAGTTTTTCATTCCGAGTAGTCTCTGTTAGGGGATCTAGGACGTTGGTTTGAAGAGCAGCAACCCTGGTTCCCAGTCAATCCACCTGATCGAGACAGTCAAACCTATTCCTCGTGGGCGCTCCTTCCCACCAGTTATTGGTTGGTTGCCAACCGACCCCATATCCTTTCCCTCTACGGTTGTGGACTAATGTCCATGTCCCAAATGGATCAATGGTCTGTTTTGGGGGGTAGAAGAAGGTTAAGGGTCTGGTGACGATGGAGTGGTCAGTTTCCTGGTTTTCCCATCTAGTGATATGTTGGGCTGTGTGGGGGTCTGCAAATGAAACCACTATGCAGTCTCCAGGGATAGACTTATTGGTACGACCCACCCATGGTACTCTCCTGGCCATTAAAACCCCTGTCCTACCGGGGTTAGGAGGCCGCCTATTTGTATTGAGCCAGTGAATCACCTTATTCTTTAGGGACCATTGGGTCTCCACAGAATGCGGATCAAGTGGTGGTACACCAGCCAAGATGGCCACATAGGGGCCCGCTTCAGGAGGGAGATCAATATATCCCCCCCGGAAATTCTGACGACCATAGTGCTGGTTGGCTATATGGTCAGTAGAGGGGACAGAGGTCTTGGTGGACTTAAAGGCAGCATTAGTGGTGGATTTAGGTGAAGTCTGGTTTACTGGGCATTTTGGCATTGGTATAGGGAGCCTTGGTATTATTGCAGGAGGAACATTTAGCTTAGACCGTGGTTTGGGTATTGGATTTGGTTTTGATAGTGGTAAAGGTAGGGGCAGGACCGAAGGTATTATTTGCAGGGGGGGGGGACTCGCATTGGGTAGAGGGGCCGGAAGAATTCCATCGTCCTCAACCTGGTTGATACCCTCGGTGATGTTAGGAAAAGTTGATTCCAGATGTTTTAGGGTGAGGGTAGCCAGGGAGACTAGAGTCTTATCCATATCGAGTAAATTATTCTCGATACGCGAAAGTCTCAGTTCTAGAGGTGACAATAGCTGTTTTAATGTGGCCCAAACTTTTTTAAGGAAATCTTCGTCATCACCCCCCTTACTATTGCCCTTTCCGGTCTCAGTTTGTACGCTCTCCATTTGGCTCTCGCTATGTGTGGGGGAAAGCCCATGGGTGGGGACAGGGAGCACATCTAGTGCAATGTGCGCCTCGGCCCCCCCAGTTGGGTTATTATCCTGATTGGGCACTTGTGTGGTGTCCCCCACGATTGGTAGTGTTCGCCTTTTATTGAAAAACTGGAGCCTTGCACTTTTAGCTTTTTTACGGGCATAGGCAGTTCTTTTACGAGCATAGGCAGATCTAGTGCTATTTTTCTTTTGTGAAGTTGGACCGGCAAAATTTTTAACATGGCCAAAACAGTTGGCAAGATTAAGAGTGTCCGGGGGGTTACTCGCCATTCCTGCTCCAGGCCCACTGCCAGTTCCAGTGGGGGCTGTTCCCTCAAAGATTTTAGGGGATATAATGACCGGGGTGGGTATTGGCTCTAGCGGGAGAGGGGCCGATAGGGGAACAGGATGAATATCAGCATGTATTAACAATGGGTGAGGGCAAGGCGGATGTTGTGGGGATACAGCTGACGCGATTTTTCCTAGGGAAGATTTTTTAGAATTTGCGAAGGTCTGAGAAAGCCTACGTGCGGCATCAAGCTCAAGTGACACCCTGGACTGCAATTTGGTAATCTCATTATCAATTGCTAAATTTGTCTTTACAAGGAAATCATCTAATGTCCCGCTAGGCTTGCTGAGCCCCATAGCAGTTTTACTGCGACTCCCCCGGGTATTCATTATGTGTTTAAGTGTCAATCCCGGCAATGTACTTAGTGCTACAGTGAGGGACTAGTCAGGGCGCACGGTCCAGGGGGAGTGGGCCAGTCCAGTCCTCGGCCGTCCTCGAACGGCCTCAAACGGCCCAGTCTTTGCCCTGTCTTCGCCCGTGCTGCGTCCCGCGCTGCGGGAGGAGGTGCTTGTAATAAAGGGGGCGTGGGGGGCGGGCCAGCGGGGAGAGCGGACCGGAAGCTCTTCCGTGGTCTTGCAGGGACTTCTGGGAAATGAAGTCCCCGCACACTCGCAGCCCCGCTGAGGCCTCGCACCCCCAGCCGCCTTACCGCCTGGATAGGAGCCCCGCAGTCTCTGTGATCCCAGCCCCGGCGATGCGGCACCCGCGGAGCGGGTGCGGCGAGGCTTGGTTCCGCCGCTGCTGCCGCTCGAGGAGCTGGTGTGGGAAATAAATAGGAGGCTGATAAAAGGAGGGAAACCACTATGCCTCTCGGAGATTGCCGCTAGTTGAAGTGAGTGAAAGAAACACACGCTGGAGGCCCAGGACGCCTCTTAAGGAATCTCGTGGATGAGGGCGGGGGCGGGGGGCGGGCCAGCGGGGAGAGCGGACCGGAAGCTCTTCCGTGGTCTTGCAGGGACTTCTGGGAAATGAAGTCCCCGCACACTCGCAGCCCCGCTGAAGCCTCGCACCCCCAGCCGCCTTACCGCCTGGATAGGAGCCCCGCAGTCTCTGTGATCCCAGCCCCGGCGATGCGGCACCCGCGGAGCGGGTGCGGCGAGGCTTGGTTCCGCCGCTGCTGCCGCTCGAGGAGCTGGTGTGGGAAATAAATAGGAGGCTGATAAAAGGAGGGAAACCACTATGCCTCTCGGAGATTGCCGCTAGTTGAAGTGAGTGAAATAAATTGTAATAAATGTGATACTTTAGAATTAGATTCTGTAAAAAATAACAAAAAATACAGTTATAATACATAGTACTATACTTTTTAGAAAAGAGAATACTTTTTACATTTCGCAAATAATTTTCTTAACTTTTTTGCTGTTCTCAGAATATATTAAATTTCACTAGAAACAGTGATGTCAATCGTACTCATCACATAACAGTGGGGAAAAAAAAACCAATCAATAAGATTGGTTAAAAAAAAAATCCATCCTCAATAAAATACCATAAAATACAAATCACACATATATAACTTACATTTATAAACACTGTAAACACCGTTGCTTAAAACTATACACTGAGCAAGAAAAAGTCCGTAATTCAAATAACCACTTTTCCTCAAGGCCAAATAGTATTCTTGAAATCCGTTATATTGACATTTTACAACAGTAATCATATTAATACATATTAATAAATTCATCAGAGGCCGAATTTTGTTCCTAAAAATTGGACTTTAAAAATATTAGGTAGGAATTAGGTAATTCATTTGGCAAACGTTGATTAAAAACTAACTGAGTATCATTACAAAGAGTCCAGCCTTTGTCACATTTTAGATAGGCAGTGTAATGTCCAGATGTTGTGGAAGGACCATCATGGAACATTATTGCTACTGATACAAAAGTCCCTCCTTATATTGATAGCTGACTTGCTACAAAATGTTTTATTAAAGTTTCTAATTTTCTTCCATCAGCTGCACAACGTTTCATCATTAAAATTATATATTGACCATATCTTTGTATAAATAATGTTGACAACATTTCTGATTTGCATTGACTGCACTCCATGTTCTCTGGCAATGTCAAATATATAAATCTTTCAGTGTCTATGTTAGTGCTACATGTATATATACAATTTTCACAATTATGTTCCCATTTATAACAAAGGCCAAAAATATTTTCAATTTGCATACCTTCATTTTCCAATATGGTTAGCATATACATTAGAAATTCCTGAGCATCTTGTTGGATATTTTGCATAAATTGTGTAGAACTAGAACATACATCCAAAAGATTACGAATATCACAAACACTTTTTATTTTACTTTTATCAGTTCTCAATTTTTCATGAACACAATACTACAATGAACAAAATCTTTCTTCCCGATTCTCTATAATTTGCTGTTCCAAACCTTCGAGAAAAAAACGTTGACCACTACATTAGCATAGCAGTTGACACCTAACTATTTTCAAACTGATAACCCACAATCTCTTCAACAGTGTCCTTTTTCTTTTTGCTTGCAATCGCATCATTATCTTGTTTTTTTCCATCCTCTATACCTTCACTACAGATTTTTTACCGTGGTGGAAAAGCTCTAATATGGTGGCGGTGTCTATCAGACACCGCCAGCCATATTAGGATGGGGCACAAAACATGCTTTTCCGCGGCGGCTTTTCCGCCGTGAAAAAGCATGTCGTCTTTGTTGTTTGGGGGCCCGTTGCGGGCCCCCAGGGTGTCAGGGGTGGGGGGTGCACATGAGGGGTACCTATGGTACCCCCCAGCATTTACATGCACAAAGCGGCAGGCACCCCGCGGTAGAGAGTGGTAGAGAGTGAGTAGTAGAGAGTAGCAGAGAGTGAGTAGGAGAGAGTGAGTAGTAGATAGTAGTACAGAGTGAGTAGTAGAGAGTGAGTAGCAGGGAGAGCAGTAGCGAGTAGTAGAGAGTGAGTAGTAAAGAGAAGTAGAGAGTGAGTAGCAGAGAGTGAGTGGTAGAGTGAGTAGTAGAGTGAGTAGTAGAGAGTGAGTAGTAGAGAGAGTAGTAGAGAGTTAGTAGAGAAGAGTAGAGAGTGAGTAGCAGAGAGTGAGTAGCAGAGAGTGAGTAGTAGAGAGAGAGTAGTAGAGAGCAGTAGAGAGTGAGTAGTAGAGAGTGAGTAGTAGAGAGTAGAGGAGTAGTCGAGAGTGAGTAGTAGAGAGTAGTGGAGTAGTAGAGTTAGTACTAGAGAGTAGTTGTGAGTGAGTAGTAGAGTGAGTAGTAGAGAGTAGTAGAGAGCAAGTAGTAGAGAGCAAGTCATAGAGAGTGTGTAGTAGAGTGAGTAGTAGAGAGTAGTAGAGAGTGAGTAGTAGAGAGAGTAGTAGAGAGTGAGTAGTAGAGAGAGTAGTAGAAAGCAGTAGAGTAGTAGAGAGTGCGTAGTAGAGAGTAGAAGAGAGCAAGTAGTAGAGACTGAGTAGTGGGGAGTGAGTAGTAGAAAGTGAGTAGTAGAGAGAGAGTAGTAGAGAGTGACTAGTAGAGAGTAGTAGCGAGTGAGTAGTACAGAGTGAGTAGTAGAGAGAGAGTAGTAGAGAGTGAGTAGGAGAGAGTGAATAGTAGAGAGTAGTAGAGAGTGAGTAGTAGAGAGATAGTAGTAGAGTAGTAGTAGAGAGTGAGTAGTAGAGAAGTAGAGAGTGAGTAGTAGAGAGAGAGTGTTGGAGAGTAGTAGAGAGTACTAGAGTGAGTAGTATAGAGTAGTAGAGAGTGAGTAGTAGAGAGGGTAGAAGGGAGTAGTAGAGTAGTAGAGAGTGAGTAATAGAGAGTGAGTAGTAGAGAGAGTAGTAGAGAGTAGTAGAGTAGTAGAGAGTGAGTAGTAGAGAGTAGTAGAGAGCAAGTAGTAGACAGTGAGTAGTAGGGAGTGAGTAGTAGAGAATGAGTAGTAGAGAGTGAATAGTAGAGAGTGAGTAGGAGAGAGTAGTAGAGAGTGAGTAGTAGGGAGTAGTAGAGTGCGTAGTAGAGAGTGAGAAGTAGAGAGAGAGTAGTAAAGAGTGAGTAGTAGAGTAGTAGAAAGTGAGTGGTAGAGAGTAGTAGGGTAGTAGAAAGTGAGCAGTAGAGAGTGAGTAGTGGAGAGTCGAGGAGTAGTAGAGAGTGAGTAGTAGAGAGTAGTGGAGTAATAGAGAGTTAGTACTAGAGAGTAGTTGAGAGTGAGTAGTAGAGTGAGTAGTAGAGAGTAGTAGAGAGCAAGTAGTAGAGAGCAAGTAATAGAGAGTGTGTAGTAGAGTGAGTAGTAGAGAGTAGTAGAGAGTGAGTAGTAGAGAGAGTAGTAGAGAGTGAGTAGTAGAGAGAGTAGTAGAAAGTAGTAGAGTAGTAGAGAGTGAGTAGTAGAGAGTAGTAGAGAGCAAGTAGTAGAGACTGAGTAGTGGAGAGTGAGTAGTAGAGAGTGAGTAGTAGAGAGAGAGTAGTAGAGAGTGACTAGTAGAGAATAGCAGTGAGTGAGTAGTAGAGAGTGAGTAGTAGAGAGAGAGTAGAAGAGAGTGAGTAGGAGAGAGTGAATAGTAGAGAGTAGTAGAGAGTGAGTAGTAGAGAGATAGTAGTAGAGTAGTAGTAGAGAGTGAGTAGTAGAGAGTAGTAGAGAAGTAGAGAGTGAGTAGTAGAGAGTGAGTGTTGGAGAGTAGTAGAGAGTACTAGAGTGAGTAGTAGAGAGTAGTAGAGAGTGAGTAGTAGAGAGAGTAGAAGGGAGTAGTAGAGAGTAAGTAATAGAGAGTGAGTAGTAGAGAGTGAGTAGTAGAGAGAGTAGTAGAGAGTAGTAGAGTAGTAGAGAGTGAGTAATAGAGAGTAGTAGAGAGCGAGTAGTAGACAGTGAGTAGTAGAGAGTGAGTAGTAGAGAATGAGTAGTAGAGAGTGAATAGTAGAGAGTGAGTAGGAGAGAGAGTAGTAGAGAGTTAGTAGTAGAGAGTAGTAGAGTGAGTAGTAGAGAGTGAGTAGTAGAGAGAGAGTAGTAGAGAGTGAGTAGTTGAGTAGTAGAAAGTGAGTGGTAGAGAGTAGTAGAGTGAGTAGTAAAGAGTAGTAGAGAGTGAGTACTAGAGAGTGAGTAGTAGAGAGTAGTAGTAGAGAGTAGTAGAAAATGAGTAGTAGAGAGTGAATAGTAGAGAGTAGTAGAGAGTGAGTAGTAGAGAGATAGTAGTAGAGAGTAGAAGTAGAGAGTGAGTAGTAGAAAGTAGTAGAGAAGTAGAGAGTGAGTATTAGAGTATCAGCAAGGATCTGTCCATGAAACATCAAATTAAATCTGTGATATCGGTATGTTTTTTCCATCTCCGTAAGATCAGCAGATTCCTTACCCATGATGCTTTGATCCATGCCACACTGGGTCTAGTGGTTTCCCGCATTGACTATGCGAACTCACTGTACATTGGGATTCCTCTCTATCAGTCCCGTCAACTCCAACTTGTTCAAAACCAAGCCGCTAGATTGGTTTTTCGACATCCCAGGACCAGCTCTACCAAACCACTTTTGAGAAGCCTACATTGGCTTCCTGTAGTCCAGCGCAGTCTCTTCAAGGTGGGATGCTTAACCTACCAAGCCCTCAGCGACCAAGGCCCATCTTTTATTGCCTCTCTCCTCCACCGATACATTCCTACCCGAGTACTTCGCTCGGCCAGCCTCAATCTGTTATCCTTATTCCCTTTCAAGCAGAAGAGGCTTGGGGGCTTAAGATTTGCGTCGCAAGCCCCCCACCTTTGGAATTCTTTCCCACTTGACCTCCATCTCATCTCTTCCTATCAGTCATTTAGGAGAGCTCTGAAGACGTGGCTGTTCTCACAAGCTTTTGATTAAAATCTCCCCGTTCTGCTGTTAGCTCCTGCCTGTCCCTAAGCGCCAAGAAGCCGTTGGTGAACGTGCGCTGTAAACATTTCTTTATCATATCATATCAGAGAGTGAGTAGTAGAGAGCGGTAGAGTAGTAGAGAGTGAGTAGTAGAGAATAGTAGAGAGTGAGTAATAGAGAGTGAGTGTTAGAGAGAGAGTAGTAGAGAGTAGTAGAGAGTTAGTAGTAGAGTAGTAGACAGTAGTCCATCAGTGTCAGTCAGTCATTGTCAGTCAGTCAGTGTCAGTCAGTGTCAGTCAGAGTCAGTCAGTCAGTCAGTGTCAGTCAATCAGTGTCAGTCAGTGTCGGTCAGTGTTAGTCAGTCAGTGTCAGACAATCAGTGTCAGTCAGTCAGTCAGTCAGTGTCAGTCAGTCAGTGTCAGTCAATCAGTGTCAGTCAGTGTCAGTCAGTCAGGGTCAGTCAATCAGTGTCAGTCAGTGTCATTCAGTCAGTGTCAATCAGTGTCAGTCAGTGTCATTCAGTCAGTCACTCTGCAGCTCTGCTGACCTGGTTCTCTGGCTCTAAAGCAGCTCTGCTAACCTGGTTCTCTCCCTCTAAAGCAGCTCTGCTGACCTGGTTTCTCTGGCTCTACAGCAAGTCTCTTGACCTGGTTCTCTGAGTCTAGAGCAGCACTGCTGACCTGGGTCTCTGGCTCTAGAGCAGCTCTGCTGACCTGGGTCACTGGTTCTAGCGCAGCTCTGCTGACCTGCTTCTTAGGCTCTAGAGCAGCTCTGCTGACCTTGTTCTCTGGCACTAAAACGGCTCTGCTGGCCTGGTTCTCTGGCTCTAAAGCAGCTCTGCTGACCTGGTTCTCTGGCCCTAAAGCAGCTCTGCTGACCTGGTTCTCTGGCTCTACATCAGCTCTGCTGACCTGGGTCTCTGGCTCTACAACAGCTCTGCTGACCTGGTTCTCTGGCTCTAAAGCAGCTCTGCTGACCTCTTCTATGACTCTAAAGCAGCTCTGTCCACTCCTACAATCATCCTGACAGAAGCAGGTGCAGGTCATTATCTAATCACTCTTCTGAAACATAAGTGCTTATAAACGTATCCTGCTGTCAACTACTAGCACTCTAGGGACCCAGTCACTGTCTATGCACTAGCCGAATGACTTGAGACAAGCAGTGGTACAGTCAAATGTGCACAATGTATGTGGTCCCTTAACCCCTTGCAGACTACTGAGTCAGTCCTGCAAAAATCCAGGTAATAGTCATGTTTGTCTGGAATCACACTGTGAGTCAGTGTCCACTCCTACAATCATCCTGACAAGAGCATTTCCTTATCTAATCACTCTGTTGAAACATAAGCAGGTATAAATGTATCCTGCTGTCAACTACTAGCACTCTAGGAACATCGTTACTGTCTATGCACTTGCGAAGTGACTCAGGCATTGAGACAAGCAGTGGTACAGTCAAATGTGCACAATGTATGCGGTCCCTTAACCCCTTGCAGACTACTGAGTCAGCCCTGCAAAAGTCCAGGTAATAGTCATGCTTGTCTGGAATCAAACTGTGAGTCTGTGTCCACTCGTACAATCATCCCGACAGAAGCATGTTCTTATCTAATCACTCTGCTGAAACATAAGCGCTTATAAACTTATCCTGTTGTCAACTACTAGCACTCTAGGAAACCAGTCAATGTCTACGCATTTGCAGAATCATTCAGGCATTGAGACTAGCAGTGGTACAGTAAAAGGTGCACAATGTATGCGGTGCCTTAGCCCCTTGCAGACTACTGAGTGAGTCCTGCAGAAGTCCAGGTAATAGTCATGCTTGTCTGGAATCACACTGTGAGTCTGTGCCCACTCCTACAATCATCCCGACAGAAGCATGTCCTTATCTAACCTCTCTGCTGAAACATAAGCGCTTATAAACGTATCCTGCTGTCCATTACTAGCACTCTAGCAACCCAGTCACTGTCTATGCATTTGCAGAATGACTCAGGCATTGAGACAAGCAGCGGTACATTCAAATGTGCACAATGTATGCGGTGCCTTAACCCCTTGCAGACTACTGAGTGAGTCCTGCAAAAGTCCAGGTAATAGTCATGCTTGTCTGGAATCACACTGTGAGACTGTGTCCACTCCTACAATCATCCTGACTGAAAAATGTCCTTATCTAATCACTCTGCTGAAACATAAGCGCTTATCAACTCATCCTGCTGTCAACTACGAGCACTCTAGAAACCCAGTCACTGTCTATGCACTTGCAGGATGACTCAGGCATTGAGACAAGCAGTGGTACAGTCAAATGTGGACAATGTATGCAGTCCCTTAACCCCTTGCAGACTACTGAGTAAGTCCTACATAAGTCCAGGTAATAGTCATGCTTGTCTGGAATCACACTGTGAGTCTGTATCCACTCGTACAATCATCCTGACAGAAGCATTTCCTTATCTAATCACTCTGCTTAAACATAAGCGCGTATAAACGTATCCTGCTGTCAACTACTAGCACTCTAGGAACATAGTCACTGTCTATGCACTTGCGGAATGACTCAGGCATTGAGACAAGCAGTGGTACAGTCAAATGTGGACCATGTATGCAGTCCCTTAACCCCTTGCAGACTACTGAGTCAGTCCTGCAAAAGTCTAGGTAATAGTCATGCTTGTCTGGAACCAGACTGTGAGTCGTCTGTCCACTCCTACAATCATCCCAACAGGAGCATGTCCTTATCTAATCACTCTGCTGAAACATAAGCGAGTATAAACGTATCCTACTGTCAACTACTAGCACTTGGGAATATAGTCACTGTCTATGCACTTGTAGAATGACTCAAGCATCGAGTCAAGCAGTGGTACAGTCAAATGTGCACAATGTGTTGCGGTCCTTTAATCCCTTGTAGACTACTGAGTCAGTCCTGCAAAAGTCCAGGTAATAGACTTGTTTGTCTGGAATCACACTGGCAGTTTGTGTCCACTTCCACAATCATCCTGACAGAAGCATTTCTTTATCTAATCACTCTGCTGAAACATAAGTGCGTATATACATATCCTGCTGTCCACTACTTGCTCTCTAGGAACCCAGTCACTGTCTATGCACTTGCAGAATGACTCAGGCATTGAGACAAGCAATGATACGTTCAAATGTGCACAATGTATGCGGTCCCTTAACCCCTTACAGACTACTCAGTCAGTCCTGCAAAAGTCCAGATAATTGCCATGCTTGTCTGGAACCAGACTGTGAGTCATCTGTGTCCACTCCTACAATCATCCCGACAGGAGCATGTCCTTATCTAATCACTCTGCTGAAACATAAGCAAGTATAAACGTATCCTACTGTCAACTACTAGCACTTGGGAAAATAGTCACTGTCTATGCACTTGTAGAATGACTCAAGCATTGAGTCAAGCAGTGGTACAGTCAAATGTGCACAATCTATGCGGTCCCTTAATCCCTTGTAGACTACTGAGTCAGTCCTGCAAAAGTCCAGGTAATAGTCTTGTTTGTCTGGAATCACGCTGGCAGTTTGTGTCCACTTCCACAATCATCCTGACAGAAGCATTTCTTTATCTAATCACTCTGCTGAAACATAAGTGCGTATAAACATATCCTGCTGTCCACTACTTGCTCTCTAGGAACCCAGTCACTCTCTGTGCACTTCCACAATGACGCAAGCATTGAGTGAAGTAGTGGTACAGTCAAATGTGCACAATGTATGGGGTCCCTTAACCCCTTGCAGACTACTGAGTCAGTCCTGCAAAAGTCCAGGTAATAGTCATGCTTGTCTGGAATCACTCTGTGAGTCTGTGTCCATACCTACAATCATCCTGACAGAAACATGTCCTTATCTAATCACTCTGTTGAAACATTATCACTTATAAACTTATCCTGCTGTCAACTACTAGCACACTAGGAACCCAGTCAATGTCTGTGCACTTGCAGAATGACTCAGGCATTTAGACAAGCAGTGGTACAGCAAAATGTTCACAATGTATGCGGTTCCTTAACCCCTTGTAGACAACTGAGTCCGTCCTGTAAAAGTCCAGGTAATAGTCATGCTTGTCTGGAATCACACTGTGAGTCTGTGTCCACTCCTACAACCATCCTGACAGAAACATGTCCTTATCTAATCACTCTGCTGAAACATTATCACTTATAAACTTATCCTACTGTCAACTATTAGCACTCTAGGAACCCAGTCACTATCTATTCACTTGACCTATGACTCAAACATTGAGTCAAGCAGTGGTACAGTCAAATGTGCACAATGTATGCTGTCCCTTAACCCCTTGTAGACTACTGAGTCAGTCCTGCAAAAGTCCAGGTAATAGTCATGCTTGTCTGGAATCACACTGTGAGTCTGTGTCCACTCATACAATCATTCGGACAGAAGCATTTCCTTATCTAATCACTCTGCTGAAACATAAGCGCGTATAAACGTATCCTGCTGTAAACTACTAGCACTCTAGGAACATACTCACTGTTTATGCACTTGCGGAATGACTCAGGTATTGAGACAAGCAGTGGTACAGTGAAATGTGCACAATGTATGCGGTCCCTTAACCCCTTGCAGACTATTCAGTCAGTCCTGCAAAAGTCCAGGTAATAGTCATGATTGTCTGGAATCACACTCTGGGTCGTCTGTGTCCACTCCTACAATCATCCCAACAGAAGCATGTTCTTATCTAATCACTCTGCTGAAACATAAATGCTTATAAACTTATCGTACTGTCAACTACTAGCACTTTAGGAACCCAGTCACTGCCTATGCACTTGCAGAATGACTCAAGCATTGAGTCAAGCAGTGGTACAGTCAAATATGCACAATGTATGCGGTCCCTTAGCCCCTTGTAGACTACTGAGTCAGTCCTGCAAAAGTCCAGGTAATAGTCTGAGGTTCCGTAAAAATTATTACGATGTTCTGGGCATTGCCGAATATGGATAAGTTTGGTATCTACGAACCGCAAATGACGAGTTCGGCAAGTATACGAAATTTCGCTACACTACCTGCCAGGGTTCGTCTAATATTACGCGTTCTTCATCTGAACCCTCGGGTTCCATTTTAGATACGGCATCCATTTTGTTTCTTGCCCTCACGTAGTCAGCGAGCAGGTAACTGTTCGCCCCTTGACTCTCTAGTTCCCAAGCCTTGCGGAAGACGCATATTCCTTTCATGCATCTTTATGGCCGGAGGAATGACACGGCAAAGGCAGATGGCCCAGCTTGAGGGTAATCTGGTCGTGCCGGCTTATTGTGACAGCCTTGCAGGCGATGGGATCTAACTCTTTGATCCTACGATCATGCTTCCGATATTACCCCCACACTCTTTTCTCTACACGTGTCTGACTTCCTTGCAGCTGCTCTTGTCTCTCCTTCTTTGTCATTTACAACTCTAATGGGTGTGCCTAATGGTGGGAAGATGTACTTTTACAGTTGGGAACCGGCATGGCTATTGCAATGATGTTCCGGGATTCTGAACACATGAAAGCGACCCTTTTGAAGTTTACTGTGGGAACTGGATTGTAATCTTTTGTCCACATGTTATGCAATGGCAACATTCTGTATAAAAGAGAGCGACCTACAAAACAATTTGAAGCAGACTCTCAGAACCTACACTCCATGTACTTCTTATGACTCTTGTTTCCCTGCAGTAATAAAGCTGATCTTTGACGCCGAAGGAAGTATCCCGTGTCTCTGTAATTTGTGCGCCGAAACAGGTATCCCATGAAGGTTATAGGTGTTGTTCCCTGGCACCGCTGGTACTGTTAAAAGTCCAGTCCTTCAGTTGGCGCCCAACGTGGGGCGACTTCAGCGGTACCGGTCCAAAGCCTGATGATCGTGAGGAACTTCGTGTGAAATCTCCGAGGGAAGGTGCACCCCGCTTCATCGATCCTGTTGTCGAAATAAGTGGCCCGAAGTTTTTCCCTGCGAAGATTCCCGCCTCCTGACGGCTGCGACGGACCGATGCCCTGACTGTCGACCTGTCTTCGACGCCCGGCGCAGACCTTATGTACAAGCGAGACGATAGACGGGCCTTCCTGGTGCCGCCATTGAAGTTCTGAGTTAAGTATTTTGTGGGTCGCTCCCAGTCCTTAGTGGTTGTTCTAGCTTCTTGAAAGCTTTGTTGTTAGCCTTTAAGGCTTTGTTGTAATAGCTCACCGAGCTTTGTAATAGCCTCCTCAGGCTTTGTTGTTAGCTCTCCGAGCTTTGTGATAGCCTTAAGGCTTTGTTGTATTGCATGGTTCCATTGCATTTGTGGTTCTTAGTATTGGTCCTTAGTATTATTTGACAGTTGCAATTGCCAAAAACCGAGGGTTTTGACTTACACGAGGTTTAATTACTTCGGTAATCCTTGAAGTTTGATACTAGGTTAGTGTGCACGATGCCTAGCCATAGTGGTTTGTTTCGTATTTTCAAATGTTGCGCAATGGATTCCCGGTTGGAGGACTCGTGTCCGATACCTCCAGTTGGAACTCCGATACATGATCTTTATAGTCGACATGGGGTGGGTCCTATAATATATAATGATTACTGGGTCCGCTATACAAAGAAAGACGGTGACCTTAGATGGCCACCACATGGAACTTTTGAACTTTCTATTTTAGATAATCTTGAGGCTAAATTATTTTTAAAGAAAGCTAGGCCAGCTATGTTTGATTCCTTTCGGATATGGCGTAAAGAGGCCAAGCAGAAAGAAATCAAACAACTTAAAAAGGATCAGAAGCAAGGGTTCGTTCCGATAATGCAAGCTATACGAGAATGTAAACAGGACAAAGAAGAAAAGGAAATGGAAATCTCTACTAGATTGCATCATATGAAAATAGATAGATGTTACCCAGTTTTGCCAAATAATCTAGAAAAGAAAGAAGAAGATTTGAAGGAGGATTCCTTGTTATCGTATTTAATGAAATCACCACCTCCTTATGTACAGGGTGCTACTGCTCCTGTAGTTCCTCCTGTAGTACCTCCTGTTGCTCCCCTTGTTGCTCCAGCGGCTGCGGGTCAGCCCGCTGTTAACCCTACGTTTGTTCCACCACCTGTCCTTGTTCCTACTGCTCCTGTACCTGTACCTTCGCAGACTGTTGTTTCTGCTACTCCAACTATCTTGTCAGTTCCTACTATGCCTTCTTTCACCTCCAGTGTTGTTGCCCCTGTTTTTCTTTCTCCTTCTGTTCGTAAGCGTGTTCCTAACTCTGTTGCTACCCTTTATTCACCTTTTTCTGGTCCGTTATTTTCGTCTGATTCATCTGAAACTCCTCAGAGACGGAGTCAGATCCCTAGTGGTAGGGAGAAAGAGACATTAATAACCATGGCACATAGGTGGATAAGACATCCTGCTAATTACACTCCTCGTGTGGTCTTTGATACATTTTCTCAGTTTAATGAGCCTACGCAGAGATTCGTGTTTGAGGAGATGTGTAACTTTTTGAGGGAAGAATGGTATAATGATGATGTAGATAATGTACCATCCGACATAATTGAACTTCAGAGTCACTTTTCGAACGGTATGATTATAGGAGACGATGTACGACGTGCCGTGGAACGCTTATTAGCGTTCAGATCCACAGCACATTCTCGGGTGTCCTCAGATGATACCACCGAGAATTGGAAAGCGGTTCCTGGTCAATATCCCATGAGAGAGGTTCCGCCACTGTGGGTGCCTGGTGATCCTAATGCAAATCCTGTGGTTCTACTGCATTTTCGAAGAGTGTGGATACATCTTCCATGGAAACGATCGGAAGTTTTGCAAGTGAAGCAATCCTTACCCGATCCGTGTAAAAATCCGGCTGGTTATTATAAAGAGTTATCACAACTGGTGGAAGCTTCTATTATGAACCTTGCCGATATCGACATGTTGTTTGGCAATGTTGTACCGCAACCAGTTTGGGCTAAAATTCGTCAAGCCAATCACGCAGTTGAATTAGGCGGTGATTGGGCTGCACTACTAGCGGCTTATGCATTACAAGTTGGTGGGGCTAAGCCTGAACAGCTGATTTTGGATTTGCCGCAGAAAATCATTACGCTCATGAAAACTATCATGCCAGCGATGAAGGTGAACTGGGATAAGTTATCAGCTTGTAAGCAAAAGAAAGACGAGAGTGTCTCGGATTTCTTTACAAGGTTTGAGGAAGCGTTTGTCGACCACAGCGGTCAGGACATGGGAGCTGAGGGAGGCCAGCGGTTATTTGTTGACAAATTTGTGTCGAATTTGTTGCCTGAATTAAGCAACAAACTGAAAAATTCAGAGAGTGCGTGGGCAGTTTCAACCCCTGCGCAAATACTAGCAACAGCCCAGTATTATGAGAATAGGGAAAAGGAAGAAAGTGATCGTGTAGAGAAGAAAACGAAGGAGCTCAAGACGAAGGTTTTGTTACAGCAAGCATACCCTCCACGATCAAACCAAAATGATTCACAACAGCAGTATCGACCACGAGCACAGCCAGATAGGACACAGCCGCGCTCTGACAACTTTGATTACAGATCTTCCCTTGGGTATAATCAGTGCGCATATTGTAAGAAAGAGGGACACCTAAAATATGATTGTCTTGCCTTACGGGACCGCCTAAATGGTGTGTCAGCACGAGGAAATCGTGGTAGTGGTCCCCAACAGGCATCACGAGGTAGAGGTCGTGGTTCATCCCACAATCAGAGTGATCGTTATCAAAATCAATCAGATGCAAATAATTGTTTTGACCAGCGAAATGCAGGGTCAGTCCGATCTGCACAGTATAATGTGGACGATTATTACGTAGAGCATGAGACTGTTGTAAATGACCATTACTAAGACAGCCAACGACAAAGAGAGGGAGTAGTGTCAGTTCCGGTCGATCAGAGTGGGCCTTACGTTGCAGTGGCTACATCGGGTGTAGTTGAGCCTTTTCTGTTAGACACTGGTGCGACAAAAAGTTCCATTATGGATTCGAAACTCCCTGGCGCACCTTTGTCTGGCTTAACGAACGTTTCCGTTGGATTCTCTGGCGCCCCTGTTAGCAACCCAGTCTCTAGTCCTTTGCCTCTTATGATTGGTCCTCGTGAGCTAACGGCTCCACTAATTCTATCGACAGGTTGTGGTGAAAATCTTTTGGGCCTGGATTTGTTGAAACGATTATATGCAACATTGTATTGTTCCCCCGAAGGAGTGGAGCTTACATTGGGACAGAGAGTGATCTCTCCAATGTATTTATCAGTCGACAAATTCCCACCGGAATTGAGTTCCCTCCCTGCGTCCTTATGGGCCACAGGTCCCAATGATGTGGGCCTGTTAGACATTCCACCCTATGTGATTCAATTGAAACCAAATGCGCGATTACCGCGTTTACCTCAATATCGTATTTCTCTTGAGGGCGAACGAGCGCTGTTAGCAATCGTTCATGATCTCATTGGAAAAGGTGTTGTTGAAGAAACTCGTGGAAATGTGTGTAATAGCCCTGTATTACCAATTCTGAAACAAACTGACCCAACTAAACCTCCTGTGTATCGTTTTGTAATAGACTTAAGAGAAGTAAACAAAATAGTGGTTCCACAATTTCCTGTAGTTCCCGACATTACGGCATTACTAACAATGATTCCGGCATCTGCCTCCTGGTTCACAGTGATCGATCTAAAGAATGCTTTCTTTAGCATCCCGATTGCAGAGGAAAGTAGAGACCTATTCGGATTCTCATTAGGTGGTCGTAGTTTTAGGCTAAAACGCGCTCCACAGGGCTACTGCGAGAGTCCGTCAATCTACAGCCAAGCACTTAAAGGTCAGCTTGATGCCTTTGTATTACCTAAAGGTGCAGCTTTGATTCAATACGTTGATGATCTTTTAGTGGCAGCTGATACAGAAGCTATTTGCAAAACGGCTACAGTATCATTGTTACACTATCTACATGACTTACATCACAAGGTATCACCTTCAAAGCTACAGTATTGTTGTCAAGAAGTTACCTATCTAGGTCACTTATTGTCAAGAGAAGGGAGAAGGTTGACCCCAGAGAGAATTGCAGCGATTTCCCGAATGACTGTGCCAAAAACCCAGAGAGATGTTCGTGCCTTTTTAGGTATTACGTCCTATTGCAGACAATGGATTCCAAATTTTTCATTGTTGGCGAAACCATTGATAGCCCTTACGTGCAAGGATGTTCCATCCCCAGTACCTTGGTCTGAAGAATGTCAGAAAAGTTTTTCGGAATTGCGTGATGCGTTGTGTTCGGCTCCTGTGTTGGGCACTCCTGACTACAGTAAGCCGTTTACACTATACGTTCACGAGAGGGATGGTTGCGCGTTGAGTGTTCTGACACAACCTTTTGGTGGTAAGCAACGCCCATGTGCCTATTTTTCTTCGACTTTAGACCCAGTAGCAAGAGCCTTGCCAAGTTGTTTAAGGGCAACGGCGGCAGCTGCGGCGTCCATTCGACAGTCCGCAGGTTTAGTCATGAATAATATGCTCACGGTAATGGTTCCGCATGCAGTTGACACTCTATTGAATCGAACGAAAACTCAACATCTGACGAGCGCAAGATTGTCTGGATATGAGTTGACGTTGCTGGCCAGTCACATACGGATAAAACGATGTAATGTGTTGAATCCAGCAACATTGCTGCCGATCGACACAGAATCAAGTGGTGAAGCAGTACATGACTGCTATCTCAGAACTGAAGAGGAAACTAAGGGTCGTATTGATCTAAAAGATACTTCATTGACAGATCCCGATGGTACTTTGTATGTGGATGGTTCTTGTTTCAAGTTGCCGAACGGTGATGTAACGACTGCGTATGCTGTAGTAACATTGAAAACGATTGTGGAAAGCGCAAGATTAAATCAGAATTCGGCTCAGGCTGCCGAGTTAATCGCTTTGACGAGAGCGTGTGTATTGTCTAAAGATAAGCGGGTGAATGTGTTTACAGATAGCCAGTACGCGTTTGGTGTGGCACATAGTTTTGGACGATTGTGGAGAGAGAGAGGATTCCTTACGTCGCATGGCACGAAGATTCAACATGGTCAGCTTGTAAATGATCTTTTAGATGCACTCACATTGCCTAAACAAGTGGCCATAGTCAAATGTAGCGCACATCAGAAAGTAACAGATGATGTGGGTCGTGGAAATGCGTTTGCAGATGAAACGGCTAAAGAAACGGCTAAAGATTTAACAAACAGAATGTATGTTACGAGCTCAGTGAGATGGCCAACAGAGACTGGTATGTGCGAAGACACATTTGAAAGTGTGAAAGGAATACAGAATGAGGCCACCGAGACGGAAAGGACTAAATGGAGAGAGAGCACGGGAAGATTGGATGAAAATGGATGTTGGGTTGATCTATCAGAGAAACAGAGATGGATGTTACCGGATGCGTATGTGCTCGCTGTTGTTACAATGGCTCATGGTATGGCACATATCAACACTAAAGGCATATGCAAGTTGTTGTCTCATGTATGGAAGAATGATGGGATTACTAAGTGCGCCGAGAGAGTGGTTAAGAATTGTATGGTGTGTTTGATGCACAATCCTGGTAAGGGCACCCCCACTCCACCTGGCCATTTTGCCCCTCCTACGTACCCTTTCGAAGTTATCCAGTTGGACTTTATCCACATGGAGAGATGTAATAATTTGAAGTATGTGTTGGTTGTGGTGTGTGCATTTTCTAGGTGGATTGAGGCCTACCCCCTTAAGGATAATACGGCTTTATCCACGGCAAAAATTTTGCTCAAAGAGTATTTTCCCCGCTACGGAATGCCTCGGGTCGTATGGTCGGACAACGGAAGTGAGTTTGTTGGGAGTGTGATGAAGAGTGTGTGTCGCGGTTTAGGGATAGTACAAAAATTTCATAGTGCAAATCATCCACAATCAGCAGGATTGGTGGAAGGATATAATGGCACTTTAAAACTGAAATTGGCTAAAATTCAGCCAACAACTGGTTTATCATGGCCCGACGCTTTGCCTTTGGCTCTCCTGTCGACCAGGGCAACTGTACACTCTCGAGTAGGGCTCAGCCCATATGAGATTGTGTTCGGCCGTCCTGCTAATGTATGGGGAGTCCCAAGACCAAAAGAATTTGACAGAATTGAATACCCTATGTTGATTGATTATCTCTATGATCTGACTGCTAAATTGAGTTTGATTCATCAACAGGTCTTTGAGTCTCTGCCGTCACAAACAGAGGGTCCTGGTCATCGACTTCAACCAGGGGACTGGGTCCTTGTCAAAAACTACGGACGAAAACGAAACCTAGAACCAAGATTTGTGGGCCCGTTTCAAGTACAGCTGGCTACGAGGACGGCGGTTCGACTACACGGACGCCGGAACTGGGTACACGCTACCCATACCAAAAGAGTCACGCTTCCTTTGCCGTCGGACACCTGGATGAGAAGAGGTCTTTCTTCATCTGAGACTGACACTCCACCACATTTCGTTCCATTCAGCGAAGCACGGCTTGTATTTGACACCGTTGCTGACTCCTCTCAAACAATTTCCTCCACGTCAACCTTGGAAAATTCGACTGTTGAACAATTGCCTGAACAATTGAACACTCCTTTGCCGTCCAATCCATTGTTTGAAGATCAGACTCGCCCTGGAAGTAGCCGATATTTTCTTCGTCCACGAACAAGCCATAAATAAAAAGATTTTTTTGTTTCTAGGTTCTACATTGCTCTGAAAATAGTGGACATTATATATTGTGTATCTTTTTCTTTTTCGTACAGCCAAGAACATTATTTAGCTAGAACCTACCATCCAGGTTGACCGTAAGGCCGTGCGGGTACTTCCTTCTATTTAGCAGCTACCGACACAAGGTTGGTTTCTATTATCAATTTCTGGGAACTCCTGGGAATTGATAACCGCTACTCAGAACGAAGTGCGTCAAGAACGTCGCGGACGGTCGTTAGGGGATGGAATCATCATTTGAGCTGTCGAAGAGAGAAGAAATGTTGGCGCAAAGATCTACATTACAGAAAATATGTCATACAAAATGGTTTCTCTCACAAGTAATCATACTGTTTCTCACCATATCTATGCTATTGGTAGGAGGAATATATTATGGGTCTCAGTTCTTATTGTCTTCTGCTACACCTACTCTTCCATCTCATGATCAATATTTCGTTTCTACTGTTTCTCCACATTCCTTTTATCCTTTGCCTCAACACGAACAAGTCAGACGTGCGGAATTCAGAAACAACTCTTTTATACAACTCTTGCATCAGCATCAATTAGTGGTAAACACTACCAATTGTTGGGTGTGTGGGTTAATGCCACATACCATGGATAAGGGGATTCCGTACTTAGTTCTGCCTTATAGTGCACAAGGGTCAGCTCGAGCATTACAAACTATGTTCCGTAGCGCACTAGATTCCTACCCCCATCGAGAACCACGCTCAGCAAACTCTGGTCCTGGCCCGTACCACAAGACTCTGGCGAGAGCTATTGCAGACTTAGATAGAGATATTTTTGACGCATCGCTCATCCCAGAGGAAGAGGTGCGAGCGTATAAGGAACTAAGTGAGGCTGAGTACAGCTTATCAGTGGGTGAGAGGCAGCTTAAAAGCTCGCCACCGATATGGATTGTACCTCACCTTGGTAATTTCTGCTTGAAAGGTCTTGGTCGAAATCCGAGAGCTCAGTTTGGGGAGAGTGCTTGTACCGAGACGTATGTCTTACCGACGCTCTCTTCCCCTGTCTTCCTGCCTGCCAAGGGTACTTACTTTGTATGTTATGATCGAGCCTATACATGGTTACCTCATGACTTCTCGGGTACCTGCTATATTGCGAATCTTTTGCCTCCCACTTTCACTGTGGCCTCTGATTACCACAGAACTAGAATTGTAAGAGGCGTGGTTAGCAAAGAAGATACTTCCGGACAAGAAGCGGGAGACTTCTTTAAGGGTTTCCTACCGTTCTGGGGACCGATGGTTAATAGCAGGAACCTGAGGCAGTTAACTCGTGTAGTAGAATCAACTGCCAACATAACTGCAAATGCCCTTGGAAATTTGACAGCCGAAGTGCAGGCGGATAGACTGATGACGTTGCAGAACTGTATGGTTCTAGATATCATTCTAGCAGATAGAGGTGGGGTTTGTAAAGTCATCCATTCGAGCTGCTGCATATTCATACCTGATAACGCTCCAACGGTTTATCAAGCCATCTCTAAGTTGCACAAAATGTCGGAGTCCATACACGTGGACGAAGGAAATTGGACACTTTTGGGATGGTTTTGGGGTCTGATATCGACTTGGGGTTGGAAGATTCTGATGATCATAGGGGTTGTTGTGACATTTCTATTCTCATGTTGTCTTTGTGTGCAATGTGGCCCTGCCTTATGTGGCCTTTGTGCTACGACGTGTATAAGACAGCCCGTTGTCACCAAAGAGGCATTGAAGGATAGAATAATGTATCAACAACATCTGGATGATCTGATGAGTATCGAAATCGATTATGATTCCGACTAGTGCTTGCCTACATGAGGGCAAAAGGACCGTCTGAGGTTCCGTAAAAATTATTACGATGTTCTGGGCATTGCCAAATATGGATAAGTTTGGTATCTACGAACCGCAAATGACGAGTTCGGCAAGTATACGAAATTTCGCTACACTACCTGCCAGGGTTCGTCTAATATTACGCGTTCTTCATCTGAACCCTCGGGTTCCATTTTAGATACGGCATCCATTTTGTTTCTTGCCCTCACGTAGTCAGCGAGCAGGTAACTGTTCGCCCCTTGACTCTCTAGTTCCCAAGCCTTGCGGAAGACGCATATTCCTTTCATGCATCTTTATGGCCGGAGGAATGACACGGCAAAGGCAGATGGCCCAGCTTGAGGGTAATCTGGTCGTGCCGGCTTATTGTGACAGCCTTGCAGGCGATGGGATCTAACTCTTCGATCCTACTTTCATGCTTCCGATATTACCCCCACACTCTTTTCTCTACACGTGTCTGACTTCCTTGCAGCTGCTCTTGTCTCTCCTTCTTTGTCATTTACAACTCTAATGGGTGTGCCTAATGGTGGGAAGATGTACTTTTACAGTTGGGAACCGGCATGGCTATTGCAATGATGTTCCGGGATTCTGAACACATGAAAGCGACCCTTTTGAAGTTTACTGTGGGAACTGGATTGTAATCTTTTGTCCACATGTTATGCAATGGCAACATTCTGTATAAAAGAGAGCGACCTACAAAACAATTTGAAGCAGACTCTCAGAACCTACACTCCATGTACTTCTTATGACTCTTGTTTCCCTGCAGTAATAAAGCTGATCTTTGACGCCGAAGGAAGTATCCCGTGTCTCTGTAATTTGTGCGCCGAAACAGGTATCCCATGAAGGTTATAGGTGTTGTTCCCTGGCACCGCTGGTACTGTTAAAAGTCCAGTCCTTCAAGTCATGCTTGTCTGGAATCACACTGTGAGTCTGTATCCACTCGTACATTCATCCTGACAGAAGCATTTCCTTATCTAATCACTCTGCTTAAACGTAAGCGCGTATAAACGTATCCTGCTGTCAACTACTAGCACTCTAGGAACATAGTCACTGTCTATGCACTTGCGGAATGACTCAGGCATTGAGACAAGCAGTGGTACAGTCAAATGTGGACCATGTATGCAGTCCCTTAACCCCTTGCAGACTACTGAGTCAGTCCTGCAAAAGTCTAGGTAATAGTCATGCTTGTCTGGAACCAGACTGTGAGTCGTCTGTCCACTCCTACAATCATCCCAACAGGAGCATGTCCTTATCTAATCACTCTGCTGAAACATAAGCGAGTATAAACGTATCCTACTGTCAACTACTAGCACTTGGGAATATAGTCACTGTCTATGCACTTGTAGAATGACTCAAGCATTGAGTCAAGCAGTGGTACAGTCAAATGTGCACAATGTATTGCGGTCCTTTAATCCCTTGTAGACTACTGAGTCAGTCCTGCAAAAGTCCAGGTAATAGACTTGTTTGTCTGGAATCACACTGGCAGTTTGTGTCCACTTCCACAATCATCCTGACAGAAGCATTTCTTTATCTAATCACTCTGCTGAAACATAAGTGCGTATATACATATCCTGCTGTCCACTACTTGCTCTCTAGGAACCCAGTCACTGTCTATGCACTTGCAGAATGACTCAGGCATTGAGACAAGCAATGATACGTTCAAATGTGCACAATGTATGCGGTCCCTTAACCCCTTACAGACTACTGCGTCAGTCCTGCAAAAGTCCAGATAATTGCCATGCTTGTCTGGAACCAGACTGTGAGTCGTCTGTGTCCACTCCTACAATCATCCCAACAGGAGCATGTCCTTATCTAATCACTCTGCTGAAACATAAGCAAGTATAAACGTATCCTACTGTCAACTACTAGCACTTGGGGAAATAGTCACTGTCTATGCACTTGTAGAATGACTCAAGCATTGAGTCAAGCAGTGGTACAGTCAAATGTGCACAATCTATGCGGTCCCTTAATCCCTTGTAGACTACTGAGTCAGTCCTGCAAAAGTCCAGGTAATAGTCTTGTTTGTCTGGAATCACGCTGGCAGTTTGTGTCCACTTCGACAATCATCCTGACAGAAGCATTTCTTTATCTAATCACTCTGCTGAAACATAAGTGCGTATAAACATATCCTGCTGTCCACTACTTGCTCTCTAGGAACCCAGTCACTCTCTGTGCACTTCCACAATGACGCAAGCATTGAGTGAAGTAGTGGTACAGTCAAATGTGCACAATGTATGGGGTCCCTTAACCCCTTGCAGACTACTGAGTCAGTCCTGCAAAAGTCCAGGTAATAGTCATGCTTGTCTGGAATCACTCTGTGAGTCTGTGTCCATACCTACAATCATCCTGACAGAAACATGTCCTTATCTAATCACTCTGTTGAAACATTATCACTTATAAACTTATCCTGCTGTCAACTACTAGCACACTAGGAACCCAGTCAATGTCTGTGCACTTGCAGAATGACTCAGGCATTTAGACAAGCAGTGGTACAGCAAAATGTTCACAATGTATGCGGTTCCTTAACCCCTTGTAGACAACTGAGTCCGTCCTGTAAAAGTCCAGGTAATAGACATGCTTGTCTGGAATCACACTGTGAGTCTGTGTCCACTCCTACAACCATCCTGACAGAAACATGTCCTTATCTAATCACTCTGCTGAAACATTATCACTTATAAACTTATCCTACTGTCAACTATTAGCACTCTAGGAACCCAGTCACTATCTATTCACTTGACCTATGACTCAAACATTGAGTCAAGCAGTGGTACAGTCAAATGTGCACAATGTATGCTGTCCCTTAACCCCTTGTAGACTACTGAGTCAGTCCTGCAAAAGTCCAGGTAATAGTCATGCTTGTCTGGAATCACACTGTGAGTCTGTGTCCACTCATACAATCATTCGGACAGAAGCATTTCCTTATCTAATCACTCTGCTGAAACATAAGCGCGTATAAACGTATCCTGCTGTAAACTACTAGCACTCTAGGAACATACTCACTGTCTATGCACTTGCGGAATGACTCAGGTATTGAGACAAGCAGTGGTACAGTGAAATGTGCACAATGTATGCGGTCCCTTAACCCCTTGCAGACTATTCAGTCAGTCCTGCAAAAGTCCAGGTAATAGTCATGATTGTCTGGAATCACACTCTGGGTCGTCTGTGTCCACTCCTACAATCATCCCAACAGAAGCATGTTCTTATCTAATCACTCTGCTGAAACATAAATGCTTATAAACTTATCGTACTGTCAACTACTAGCACTTTAGGAACCCAGTCACTGCCTATGCACTTGCAGAATGACTCAAGCATTGAGTCAAGCAGTGGTACAGTCAAATATGCACAATGTATGCGGTCCCTTAGCCCCTTGTAGACTACTGAGTCAGTCCTGCAAAAGTCCAGGTAATAGTCATGCTTGTCTGGAATCACACTGTGAGTCTGTGTCCACTTGTACAATCATCCTGACAGAAGCATTTCCTTATTTAATCAACCTGCTGAAACATAAGAGTGTATAAACGTATCCTGATGTCAACTACTAGCACTGTAGGAGCATAGTCACTGTCTATGCACTTGCGGAATGACGCAGGCATTGAGGCAAGCAGTGGTACAGTCAGATGTGCACAATGTATGGTGTCCCTTAACCCCTTGCAGACTACTGAGTCAGTCCTGCAAAAGTCCAGGTAATAGTCATGCTTGTCTGGAATCACACTGTGAGTCTGTGTCCACTCCTACAACAATCCAGACAGAAGCATGTCCTTATCTAATCACTCTGCTGAAACATTATTGTCATGTATTCCTATAGGTTCTGAATCGATCCCCCTATTCCTGACCCTATTCTAGTTAAACAAACCAACAGGTTAACTAGCAGTCAGCCCATGAGGCAGAAAACCCCCATGATGCAGATACCGTTATCTGACGCAGTCACACTACGGCACAGGAACGTGTTATCTGATTAGGTCATAACGCTTGCGATCTAATTAGACAAGCGATATTCCTCCAGCCCCTGATAAGGCATACGGAGTTCTCATAACAAATCAAACCTATGACAACCTGGGCAAAACCCTGCGGCCATTGTTTTGATTTCACAGAGAACTTCAGTAAAAGAATGTGCTAACGAGCAAGTCGTATGACATCCTTATTGACGTATCTATGTCCATCCTTACGTCAATCTCGGCACCTTAAAGGTATAAATATTACCGATCTTGCCCTATGCAAACACACGCGTGGTGACGAGACGGAGCAGCCATACTTGCCGAAGCCAAGAGCAGAGCAGACCCCGCTGGCAGCAGCCCCGCCTTCCTGACGCGCTGAGAGACGCGCTGCTTTCTCCTGCCGAGAATCCAGCACCGGCGTTTCTGGGCAGCCCTCGCAGGCAGCCTGGAATATCGAGACCAGAGAGAGAGATACCATTCCTCATTCATCCTAACTTCCAGGTACAGAACTGAATAACCCCTCACAGAGAATTCTTTAGTTATTCACTTGGCAAAAACAAACTTAACTTAAACTGTAACTTTCTATTCCCGCCCACGTATTAGACTTAGGTCAGGTACACGGGGTAGGCGTATCTAGAAACACCAGTTGAGTACGTTTAGTCAAATTTATATGTGTATGTAATATATTTTATTCATTTTAAAACATCTTATGGCTTAGAAACCATATCAATGTTTTTACAGTATTATTTTATACTATTGCTTTTAATGTATGCACTTTACTTAGCTATAAGTATTGCAATAATATCGATCCATTTCTCTTGTATGAGAAAAGAGACTGATCAATAAATAACACCTTTTTATTGAACACGCCCGTCTCTTCCTTTTCTCTACATTCTGATGAGACTAAGAATGCACGTACTGACTGAGTAAAATAATTTGCCTTTTGTTCACACGACTCTCAAGATTTACTCTTGATTAGGGGAGAGCAAAGTTGTCATGTTCTATGGTTGTCAGAAACTAAATCCCTTCTTGTCTAATCAGGGAAGTTAAGTCCTCCTTGAACATTCGAGAAAGTTTCTAGTGAACTCTGAGCTAAGCTGGCAAACCCAAAAACTTTAAGTCTAGTATCGACAGTAGTAGACCTAGTTAACGTCTGGCCTAGGCCTTTACTGCTGTAGGTATTATTCCAATGCGCAGAGCCTATTGGGATGATAGGAACTACACTACATGGCGCCCAACGCGTTTGGAAAGGGCGATAAAACTAACGTAAGACATTTAGAGTAACTCAGTCGTGCTTTCTCACTCAGACCCCTTTTCCCAAATACTCCAAAGACGTCTGGAGTGGGTGAAAGGTTATATCCGCCAGACCTCGCAGGAGGGAACTCCTATGTATGGTTCTTGGTATAGTCAACGTTGAAGGATAAACAGTTCCAAAATATTGTGCATCTAATCTTTGTTTCCATAAGAAACCTGATCTGCAAACAAACAAAATAACCTTCAGGACAGTAAAATGTCAGACAATGAAGAAGAAAGAGAGGCAGTTAGTTTAGCAGCTGAACTCGCAGCGGCTGATGCTGCAGCACTAGATGCGGACGGAGATATAATACTCATCCCGGTCATCAAAAGGAGATCTATAACCCTGAAACTTATAGAAAATGGACTGACACCTAGAGGTGGCACAGTCATATTCGTAATTGAGGCACACGAATATCGGCAGACAGAGGTATACTATTCATGGATACATTTTCCAGCAGCAAATGCTGTAACAAAGTACTTCCACTATTACAAAATAGAGGAACCTCCTAATGAGTACACTCCTTTCGAGGAGGTGGAAGTACCACTCAAATTCCAAGAGCATTTGCTCTTATTTGATGGCGCCCTAAAACATAACAATCACATCACCAGGCTCGGTCCTTTAGGTAGACCAGGAGCAACGTGGCCGGTCCTAGCCAGATACACACCACATCCAGACATCAATGGGATGTCTGTAGCAGAGCTGTTAACACAGCTAAAACAATTAATAAAAATTCATAGACAATTAGTTCAGTATGTGATGCGGACTTCAAAAATTCAGCCAGCGATTAAACTTCCACAGCTGACCCCTCACCAGGGGAACACAAATAAAATTACACCACAGAACATCCAATCCTGCCTAGGTAAAGTACCGGCTAAACGGGAACAAATACCATTCTGGTTGGCACAGAAAATTACCCAAATAGAGGCGGTGTTTCCTGACACCACCCCGCTAGAAAAGCACAGGATTCTGACTATCTGTCTCCCAATGGGAATCGCACCACACATAGAGGACTGTGACACTTGGGGTACAGTCTTTGCTTCCATCTACACAAAAACGCACCGTGTTCCATCCATTTCGGTAATACCAGATGTGCTAAAACAAATACAAGATGAATATGGTCCTGAACCCGCTTTAACTCTTGGTATGAAATTACTAAAAGACTTCAAGCAGGTCTCGGCTATATTATTAGCCAACATAAAGGGAGAAGCAGCAAACGTGGCGATCCGCCAGAGGTTAAAAGAGACAGATATAGCAGACCAACCAGCTGAAATTGCCAGAATCATAGAAAAATCCTATGAGGAACTAGGTAGAGATAGTTTAGGTGGAATACCAGTAAAACCACAACTGACTGAAAGTCCAGAAAAAATATTTTTTAATAATAATTCACCAAAAAAGAACTGGGATGGAAACAAACAATCCAATCCTAAAGAAAAGAAATTCCAGTCCAGAGGAAGGTCTCCTAGGCGAAGAGAGAAATCTCCCAACCAAAGACACAGGTCACCCCAGAGTGACCCCTCTGGGAAAAGATATAACCTTAGAAATAGGGATAATATAAAAAAGCCTGATAGATATCAAGACATTGATACACGTCCCTCTCAATCTTTTCAGACTTCCTCGCAGAAATCGGAAAGAAGAGGACGATCAGAACAAAGAGAAGAGCACACCAAGTCCAAAGACAAGGAACCTGCTCAGCTAAAAAAGAAATTACAATTTCCAAAAAAGAAGGTAGCCAGTATCAAGCTAGTTAACAATGCCGAGAATACTGAGGACACAACTGAAAAACGGAGAGTGGGCTCAGACAATGCTAGACAGTGCAGCAGAAGTGAGCATAGCTCGCAAAGTCCTTATGAATCATCTGGAGACAGTGGACACGAATGAATATCTTCAAGTGGAAACTGCGGACACCAGAGTTAGCAAACCTCAGAAAATATACGAAATAACATTGCGTATAGAGGGGGATAAGACTAGGAAAATAAGGGGACTATTTTGGGATAATCTCTCCAAGGGCTATGATATCCTTCTAGCTGAAAAAGACTGGCCACCAGAGTTTGTCAGGGAGTGCCCTCATGGCGAAGAAGTAATTATGCCTGCCTTCTCAAATCAAATTCCAATTCATAAAAAATACACACTTGCTAGAAAGTGGGCAGTGGCTTTAGCTCCTGCTTTATATAAAAATCACGTGGGATGGGATGAGGATTCTCCTCCTCACAAAATCCAGTTAAAATCACAACCAACTGCACAAAGGCAGTACCCAATTAAGCAAGAAGCTAAAAAACAGGTAAATGAAATACTAGATCAGCTAGAATACCAGGGGGTGATTGAAACTTGCACCTCACAAATGAACAACCCTTTGTTTCCGGTCTCCAAACCAGACAATTCATATCGTCTAGTTTTGGATTACCGACACCTTAACACATGTTGCAAAACTTTTGCAGTGCAAAACTCACATAGTGCTGCACTAATGAATAACATAGTGCGCAAAAAATACAAAACAACATTAGACATCTCTAATGGATTCTTTTGTCAAAACATAGCACCAGAGAGCAGATATTTAACTGCATTCTCAATAAATGGCACTCAAAAACAATTCTGTCGGTTAGCCCAGGGGTACAAGAACAGCCCGGGGGTATTCTCAGCGAGAGTAACAGAATTACTACAACTATATGATGATGAAGCATTATCTTATGTCGATGACATTTACTTAACAGATGATGACTTGGAGACTCACTTGAAAAGAGTGAACACCATAATACTTGGGTTCGCAGCAGAGGGTTACAAATTCAACTTTAAAAAATCCAGAATTGCCCATCTGAAAGTCCTGTTCTTAGGATATGAATTATCAAGTGAAGGCAAAAGCCTGGCCGACAATTTCCTAGAGAAATGTGCCGTAATCCAAGCACCTAGAACACTAAAAAACCTACAGTCGATTCTAGGCTTCCTAAATTTCGGAAGAACATACATTGCAAATTACGCAGAAAAGGTCAAACCCCTTTATGATCTGATAAAACCAGATTTTAAAAGATCCAATTGGACTCAAATACACAGAAATTTTGAGATCCCTACAAACAGACATGCTAATTAAAACAAAATTAGAAACACGTGATAACACACGCAATCTTGTGATTCGAGTCATCCCAGGGAGATGCGGATTCACATACCTGACCTCTAATGAGGGAGAAAAGGTACCAATTGCATTCAAATCACACTTGTACACAGAAGCTGAACAGAAATTCAGCAACAAAGAAAAAATTGTTCATGCAGTTCAAACCGCAATAGCTAGAGAAAAAGATCAAGCAGACCGTAGACATATCACAGTCAGAACAGCAGAATCAGCCTTCGAGGCACTAACAACACCGTGTAATTTACCAACAACAACATTAAATCCAGAATGGATACAATGGGTGAATTCAATCACAACGGACAAAGTATACTACTACTTTGATCCAGAACTAGAAGAATTAAAAAATCTAGAATATGAAGAAACATATCCTCTGCCAATCGACATTCTGCCTTTACGACATTACGCCTGTGTAATCTATACAGACGGACATGCTCAACCCTCCGTTTGGGGAGAACAGGCATACAACCCCACATGTGGGATTACAAAAGAAGTGTGGCGCGGAGGTAAACTAAAACCTCTATTAACAAAAACACACTCAGTAGAAACTAATTCAGAACAACAAACTGAAATATTAGCTTTGAAAATGGCGCTAGATAATGCGGATCGCGAATTCCCGACACTTATAGTGTCAGATTCATATTACTGCGTCAAATCATATAACAGCGATTTGCAGACATGGATTCAAAACGGTTACAAAGATGACACAGATGCACCAATAAAGCAAAAACTGCTCTGGGAACAAATAGCTCTTTTACAGAAAGAGCTACCAAAGACTCACGTGACACACTCACTGAGTCATCAGCGTGATGGCGTTCACGTTGCAGGGAATTCATTGGCCGAAACAGCCACAGCGGCAGCCACTAAATCGACTCCCGTAGTTCGAAAAAAGCGTACATTAAAATACATTGACGGTGAAACAGTGCTGGCGGTGAAAACGTCATCAAAAGGCGACTGCTCAGCGTTACCGATCAACTATCCACTCAATTATACATACATAATCGATGCAAACTCCGTCCCTTTTGCTCGAATCCCTGGAGTGGGGGATAGAGTGATTCCAAACATGGACAGGAGAAACTTGTTAATCGCAGACGCACATATGGGCGAGGGTCTCAGACACCTTAAACTAAAAGATTCTCTGGAAGAATTACAATCACGGTACTGGTGGCCAGGCATGAGTCTGCGTCACACCATGTTTGTAAAAAACTGCCCAAACTGCAACAGAGATCGCAGTGGGGAGAGAAACAGTTTAATACCTCGTCGTTCTACTCCAGAAAAAATCAGGAGTAAAAAGGAAGGGTTGCGATTAACTTATACAGGCTAGTTCCACTTATAATGTAGATCACCAGCACTCGGCTGACGTCCGGACTGTTATACAAAGATTTGCGAGTCTAAATGGCATATACGCTAAGAGCATGCTATGTTTGACCATTGTCTCCACTCTAGCCCTCAAGCCTGGGGGGAAACATGGCCAAATGAGCATAGTCCAGCGGGAATCTTCTCACTTCCTTCCTGAGGGTACGGGATGGTGTAAAGAAAAAACCAAGGCATAAAGCAATCTATAACGGAAAGGATATTAGGTTCGGGAGCTGGGTGGGTCAAACATCTAATAAGTGTCCAACGTAGTCTCAATAACTTGCCAAGAAATTCTCTGAAGGGATTCAGTGCGTACTAATTATTATTTGGAACTAGGATGATGATCTCTGACATTGATAGTCAGACTTCAGTGGTGAAAGAAAAAAGCTTTGATATCAAAGACCGTTTGGCTATTTTGCAGGACTTAAACAAAACAAGAAAAGACCTGAGCAACATAAAGTTGAAACAACAGCCAACAACCACTGAAGAACCACCACCTGTCCCAGCAAGACCTGTCTGGATTCCAAAAGTCGGGGATCTAGTCAGGGAAAAGATCGCGGTAAAGAAGGAATTTGGGCCTTGTTACAGAAAAGCAGTTCCTGTCTTGTCTGTCAACGGGACAAGATCAGTTGTACTACCGCCACTTGCTGGAAAAAAGGAGAACCGAGTTGTATCCATCGACCTGGTAAAACCACAACATGTGGCCGATAACAAACAGTAGGCCAAGTGGACTCCCAATAAGTAGCAGAACACCAAGGTTTGCTACCAGTACAGAGGTCCTAACGAAGAGGCTCATCACATTCGAAACGCCTACAGAAGAACAACAAGGACTATGCAGCAATGCAATAGAACTCAGACCTCTGAAAACCCAAATAAAAACATTTAGCAGAGACACACCAATCTATAATGAAGTACCAAGTGAAAATGCAAGAAACAGAAATCCTGAACCAATTGGAACAATTGACAGAACTGCATCCGGCTACTTCATAAACTTCGATGATTCCTCTGAAGGCTTCAGTGAATCAAAGACACAGCCATCATCAAAAACCTTTAAAGATAAAGCTAAGGAACTTTTGAAACAACTGAAAGAAACATATCTGATTTCCCCATGGATTGAATTTTGGGTGGGTTTTGGTGCATTTATCCTCATACTTTGGCTCATCATGATATTAACATTGGGACGCTTCATTGAGGGAAAATATGCAAAAATGGACACAGCAAGTCAGAAAATCAACTTGATCCTCAAACCACACACATCTTCACACGTCGAGAAAAGAGAACTTTCTTCAGCCAACTTCACAGCCAATCCGATACCTGGTGGGGTAGCCTGGGACAACACTGACTATGAAATTTATGGTCCGGTCGAGATCCTGAAATATCCACACCAAATTAAGATCTCCTTGAGTGACTTTGCAAAACCAAACTCATTTGCTGATGATTGGGACTTCGAAAGCATTAATAATATGATGTCTGACTTAGTAATGTCTGCTAAATTTACCAAACATGATTATTTGCAGGGTTCTACAAATTATGATAGTATGTATTGCTATAACCACTATGGTAACCAGTTTTTACATAGATCTGCACAACCTAGAAATGTTTTAAATTATAATCAATGGGAACATTGTGCAACACCTCCAAAAGGGAGCTCAAGAACCGTTTACGACAAATATTCATATTTTTCAGGTTTTAACACAAGTAATGCTGAAACATTTTATTTTAAATTGTCAAACAAAACAGGGACCAAGACCATGATAACCAACACAAAATTGTTATATTCAGACTCATTCTTTGAAAAAATGAATACTTTTGGATTTGATTATTGGGACAAAAATGTTGAATTGAAAAGTGTTTGGGGTACAAAAGAATGGCAAGTACAGGGTATAGAAGCTTTGTTTAGAGCCTGCATGATCCCAGAACAAATGATATTTTTAAATGACACTGTTCAACAAACCACCTGTCTTGGCCTAGCCAAAATCAAAGATTTAAATAAACCGTCTATTCCAAAGCCAACAATGTTTAGCAATAACTCTGATACAGATGAAGAGATAGACGTAAACCATATATTAAACCAAAACAGAACACATCCTGATTGGAAACAGTGGTTGATCTGGCCCACAGATACTAATAACTGTCAAGACAGATTCCTGAACAAAACACAGGGGTTCAAAATGACCATGCCAGACCCTAGATATCCTCAAAGACATCACCCAGGGATAATAACAACCTACAGTGTGGGCAAATTATGCCTTCAGTGGCTACAAACTTCCACACTGGCAGAAATTAAGCAACACCTAACTTTACTTACTGATGGTGCTGACTTGCGTGATTTCACTTTGGGACCACGCAAACAGCGTCAAAAGCGTTTCATAGCAGCCTCTGTATATGCAGCATACAATGAGGCCTGGAAGGTTACTCAAATTGAAACAGCAGAGAGAATACGGGAAATTGACCGTATTAATTTGGAAAAATCACTTTCTGTAGTGGACAATGGGTTAATGACTCTGTCCTCCAGAATTTTTTCTTTGGACAGCATTGTGTCTTCAGCAATCGATATATTATCGCAGGACTTACTGTTATTACAACACGGTCAGTCACAATTGCGTTCTATTGTACAGCTTGGCTGGACGTTACAAAATCTGCGTTCAGGCTATGTGCCTTGGCGTCTAATCAACACAACGTCATTATTCCAAATCTTTAACCTTACTGATAGACAAATCAGTATGGCACAAAAGGGTGCTGATTATACAATCTTGAGCATTGAAAAACTCGAAAGATTACCAGTGACAATGTCAGAACGACCTGTCAGTGAATGGATAATACATGGGATAATAAATATTCCAATCTCAACCTTCAGGTTTCAATACTGCCAAAAATATATACAGGCTGGCATGTACGAGAAATTGGGAAAGGGGTACCTTAAAACAACATGGAACCTGCCCTATTCACATGCATGTGTCAGTAATAAAGGACAGAAAGTGCTTCTTAGTGGCAACAATTGTGCGATGTCACTAAGTGGCACACTTCTGTGTAACGGAATTAGTTTGCATGGAGCCTGTGAAGGGAATTCATACAACCTTTCAGGTCACCAGCAAGGCGCACCTGCAACAGAAATAGAACCATTCTTTCAAAGACTCTATAATGGGAGTTACATCCTTATTGTAGACCGCAGATGTTGTAGTCTTATGCCCGGGACTCCTTATCTAGTAACTACGACTGCGAAGGTCAAGTGCTGTTGACGCTCATTGTTCCCCAGCTCCTTCCCAGACAGGGAGGCAAGGGCATGGCCCGATTTGAAAATTACTTCTATTCGAATAGATACTTTAAGCAGAATGAAAAGAGTGCTTCTTCAGGCGCCTACCAGGCTCTCGTCATCAAAAGAAACGTATGATCTACAAGTCGCAAGGACGACTGCAGAGATACATACATTATTATCAACTAATTCCCCCGTACATTTCGCGGAAATCCTGAATTAAATCTTAAATATTTCTGATACCAATGGGGTCTCAAAGGTATTTAAGACAGTATTTTCGATGGCATTAACACCATTCAAAGCCATACTGGGTATTTTTCCAGATTTCGTCCATTCGATTTTTGGCGGACTTCCCCTGATCTTGGGACTAATTGCAGGAATCCTATTCTTAGTCCTTATTTTTCGTTATGGCAACCCATGTCACAGACAAAACTCTTGCGACAAGGGAAGAAACAATCCTAGCCATTGGATACCGGGACCGGATATCAAAAATCCTGGGACTCTCCCGGCTTAGAGACCTGAACATGACTTGGTTTCTATCATTTCGACCAATGTGGCAAAGATGTGTTTTACCTGTATTAAGGTGTCTGCTATGCGGAGAAGAATGCGTGTTAGACACCTGTCTGACGCTACAATCGGATGCGCCGATGGATGCAGAAACATTGTTGAGCCCGATCAAGGTTCATGCTTTGTGCTGCCCTCAAAGGCTACCAATCCTGATGACGGCATTCGTGGAAGCTTCACCACTACGATTGATGGGTAGTGAAGTTCAAGATGAAAGCAGCATCGAACAGGTACGACCTTCTGTCAGTAATGCAAATCAGAATGTCAATGGAGACAATCATGCACAAGAATGCATGAATACACCTATTTCCGAGTTAGTGGAACTTTCCCAGGAAGCTGTTGACAGTTTTTTCGAAAGCCTAAATGATATGATGTTCTCACCCGAACAGAAATAGAGACTTTTGAGCAAGCTCGCACACGGCGTTCCCTGAATTCGGCCTTCAACTTTAAATAATAAAGTCACATGAACTATTTTTCACTCCAGTTCACGGACAGCAACTCTTTCAGAAGCCCCAATTTATTTTTTCGGTTTTTCGGGACACTTATCTTCTGCTTAAAGTAAGAAACTATTCCTAAAGAACTAAGATTTCTATTTTTTAGATACTTTATAGACTTTAGCTGCCTGCAGGTATGTTCACAAATATTTTATTCTGTGATGGAATGGTCTCGAAACTTTTTTCTGTATTTAAGAAACCATTTCATGTGTAATTCTCATATACCAAATAAGCAATAATGTATACAAATGCGTGATTACTTTAGCATTATTCCATAGCTTGAGTGCATACAGTATATATGTCTGCAAATTTTCCGTATATTTGAAGAATTTCAAAATGCATTTATGTATTTTGGGGTGGTAAGGTATACACACTACTCTATAGTATGTTGTACTATGTTATACTATGCCTAGATTAGTAAATATGTCCATAGTTAGCGTGGAGTGGGTGTCATGTATTCCTATAGGTTCTGAATCGATCCCCCTATTCCTGACCCTATTGTAGTTAAACAAACCAACAGGTTAACTAGCAGTCAGCCCATGAGGCAGAAAACCCCCATGATGCAGATACCGTTATCTGACGCAGTCACACTACGGCACAGGAACGTGTTATCTGATTAGGTCATAACGCTTGCGATCTAATTAGACAAGCGATATTCCTCCAGCCCCTGATAAGGCATACGGAGTTCTCATAACAAATCAAACCTATGACAACCTGGGCAAAACCCTGCGGCCATTGTTTTGATTTCACAGAGAACTTCAGTAAAAGAATGTGCTAACGAGCAAGTCGTATGACATCCTTATTGACGTATCTATGTCCATCCTTACGTCAATCTCGGCACCTTAAAGGTATAAATATTACCGATCTTGCCCTATGCAAACACACGCGTGGTGACGAGACGGAGCAGCCATACTTGCCGAAGCCAAGAGCAGAGCAGACCCCGCTGGCAGCAGCCCCGCCTTCCTGACGCGCTGAGAGACGCGCTGCTTTCTCCTGCCGAGAATCCAGCACCGGCGTTTCTGGGCAGCCCTCGCAGGCAGCCTGGAATATCGAGACCAGAGAGAGAGATACCATTCCTCATTCATCCTAACTTCCAGGTACAGAACTGAATAACCCCTCACAGAGAATTCTTTAGTTATTCACTTGGCAAAAACAAACTTAACTTAAACTGTAACTTTCTATTCCCGCCCACGTATTAGACTTAGGTCAGGTACACGGGGTAGGCGTATCTAGAAACACCAGTTGAGTACGTTTAGTCAAATGTATATGTGTATGTAATATATTTTATTCATTTTAAAACATCTTATGGCTTAGAAACCATATCAATGTTTTTACAGTATTATTTTATACTATTGCTTTTAATGTATGCACTTTACTTAGCTATAAGTATTGCAATAATATCGATCCATTTCTCTTGTATGAGAAAAGAGACTGATCAATAAATAACACCTTTTTATTGAACACGCCCGTCTCTTCCTTTTCTCTACATTCTGATGAGACTAAGAATGCACGTACTGACTGAGTAAAATAATTTGCCTTTTGTTCACACGACTCTCGAGATTTACTCTTGATTAGGGGAGAGCAAAGTTGTCATGTTCTATGGTTGTCAGAAACTAAATCCCTTCTTGTCTAATCAGGGAAGTTAAGTCCTCCTTGAACATTCGAGAAAGTTTCTAGTGAACTCTGAGCTAAGCTGGCAAACCCAAAAACTTTAAGTCTAGTATCGACAGTAGTAGACCTAGTTAACGTCTGGCCTAGGCCTTTACTGCTGTAGGTATTATTCCAATGCGCAGAGCCTATTGGGATGATAGGAACTACACTACATTATCACTTATAAACTTATCCTACTGTCAACTATTAGCACTCTAGGAACCCAGTCACTATCTATTCACTTGACCTATGACTCAAACATTGAGTCAAGCAGTGGTACAGTCAAATGTGCACAATGTATGCTGTCCCTAAACCCCTTGTAGACTACTGAGTCAGTCCTGCAAAAGTCCAGGTAATAGTCTAGCTTGTCTGAAATCACACTGTGAGTCTGTGTCCACTCGTACAATCATCCTAACAAGAGCATTTCCTTATCTAATCACTCTGCTGAAACATAAGCGGGTATAAATGTATCCTGCTGTCAACTACTAGCACTCTAGGAACATAGTCACTGTCTATGCAATTGCGAAATGACTCAGGCATTGAGACAAGCAGTGGTACAGTCAAATGTGCACAATGTATGTGGTCCATAAACCCCTTGCAGACTACTTAGTCAGTCCTGCAAAAGTCCAGGTAATAGTCATGCTTGTCTGGAATCACACTGTGAGTCTGTGTCCACTCCTACAATCATCCCGACAGAAGCATGTTCTTATCTAATCACTCTGCTGAAACATAAGCGCTTATAAACTTATCCTGTTGTCAACTACTAGCACTCTAGTAACCCAGTCAATGTCTACGCATTTGCAGAATGACTCAGGCATTGAGACTAGCAGTGGTACAGTCAAAGGTGCACAATGTATGCGGTGCCTAAACCCCTTTCAGACTACTGAATGAGTCCTTCAAAAGTCCAGGTAATAGTCATGCTTGTCTGGAATCATACTGTCAATCTGTGTCCACTCCTACAATCATCCTGACAGAAGCATGTCCTTATCTAATCTCTCTGCTTGAACATAAGCACTTATAAACGTATCCTGCTGTCAACTACTAACACTCTAGGTACCCAGTCACTGTCTATGCACTTGCAGAATGACTTAAGCATTGAGTCAAGCAGTGATACAGTCAAATGTGCACAATGTATGCGGTCCCTTAACCCATTGTCGACTACTGAGTCAGTCATGCAAAAGTCCAGGTAATTGTCATGCTTGTCTGGAATTACACTGTGAGTCTGTGTCCACTCATACAATCATTCGGACAGAAGCATTTCCTTATCTAATCACTCTGCTGAAACATAAGCGCGTATAAACGTATGCTGCTGTCAACTACTAGCACTCTAGGAACATACTCACTGTCTATGCACTTGCGGAATGACTCAGGTATTGAGACAAGCAGTGGTACAGTGAAATGTGCACAATGTATGCAGTCCCTTAACCCCTTGCAGACTACTCAGTCAGTCCTGCAAAAGTCCAGGTAATAGTCATGATTGTCTGGACTCACACTCTGGGTCGTCTGTGTCCACTCCTACAATCATCCCAACAGAAGCATGTTCCTATCTAATCACTCTGCTGAAACATAAGTGCTTATAAACGTATCGTACTGTCAACTACTAGCACTTTAGGAACCCAGTCACTGCCTATGCACTTGCAGAATGACTCAAGCATTGAGTCAAGCAGTGGTACAGTCAAATATGCACAATGTATGCGGTCGCTTAGCCCCTTGTAGACTACTGAGTCAGTCCTGCAAAAGTCCAGGTAATAGTCATGCTTGTCTGGAATCACACTGTGAGTCTGTGTCCACTTGTACAATCATCCTGACAGAAGCATTTCCTTATTTAATCAACCTGCTGAAACATAAGCGTGTATAAACGTATCCTGATGTCAACTACTAGCACTGTAGGAGCATAGTCACTGTCTATGCACTTGCGGAATGACGCAGGCATTGAGGCAAGCAGTGGTACAGTCAGATGTGCACAATGTATGCTGTCCCTTAACCCCTTGCAGACTACTGAGTCAGTCCTGCAAAAGTCCAGGTAATAGTCATGCTTGTCTGGAATCACACTGTGAGTCTGTGTCCACTCCTACAATAATCCAGACAGAAGCATGTTCTTATCTAATCACTCTGCTGAAAAGTAAGTGTTTATAAACGTATCCTGCTGTCCACTACTAGCACTCTTGGAACCCAGTCACTGTCTATGCACTTGCAGAATGACTTAGGCATTGAGACAAGCAATGATTCAGTCAAATGTGCACAATGTATGCGGTGCCTTATCCCCTTACAGACTACTCAGTGAGTCCTGCAAAAGTCTAGGTAATAGTCATGCTTGTCTGGAATCACACTGTGAGTCTGTGTCCACTCCTACAATCATCCCGACAGAAGCATGTTCTTATCTAATCACTCTGCTGAAACATAAGTGCTCATAAACTTATCGTGCTGTCAACTACTAGCACTTTAGGAACCCAGTCACTGCCTATGCACTTGCAGAATGACTCAAGCACTGAGTCAAGCAGTGGTACAGTCAAATGTGCACAATGTATGCAGTCCCTTAACCCCATGTAGACTACTGAGTCAGTCCTGCAAAAGTCCAGGTAATTGTCATGCTTGTCTGGATTCACACTGTGAGTCTGTGTCCACTTGTACAATCATCCTGACATAAGCATTTCCTTATTTAATCACTCTGCTGAAACATAAGCCTGTATAAACGTATCCTGCAGTCAACTACTAGCACTCTAGGAACATACTCATTGTCTATGCACTTGTGGAATGACTCAGGTATTGAGACAAGCAGTGGTACAGTGAAATGTGCACATTGTATGTGGTCCCTTAACCCCTTGCAGACTACTCAGTCAGTCCTGCAAAAGTCCAGGTAATAGTCATGCTTGTCTGGAATCACACTCTGAGTCGTCCGTGTCCACCCACACAATCATTCCAACAGAAGCATGTTCTTATCTAATCTCTCTGCTAAAACATAAGTGCTTATAAACTTATCGTGTTGTCAACTACTAGCACTTTAAGAACCCAGTCACTGCCTATGCACTTGCAGAATGACTTAAGCATTGAGTCAAGCAGTGGAACAGTCAAATGTGCACAATGTATGCGGTCCCTTAACCCCTTGTAGACTACTGAGTCAGTCCTTCAAAAGTCCAGGTAATAGTCATGCTTGTCTGGAAACACACTGTGAGTCTGTGTCCACTCGTACAATCATCCTGACAGAAGCATTTCCTTATCTAATCACTCTGCTGAAGCATAAGTGTGTATAAACGTATCCTGCTCTCAACTACTAGCACTCTAGGAACATACTCACTGTCTATGAACTTGCGGAATGATTCAGGCATTGAGACAAGCAGTGGTACAGTGAAATGTGCACAACGTATGCGGTCCCTTAACCCCTTGCAAACTACTCAGTCAGTCCTGCAAAAGTCCAGGTAATAGTCATGCTTGTCTGGAATCACACTTTAAGTCGTCTGTGTCCACTCCTACTATCATCCCAACAGAAGCATGTTCTTATCTAATCACTCTGTGTCACGATCAAACGTAATACAAGGGTCAGACAAAATTAATGTGTAATGTATGTACTACATCTCCCAGAAGTCTTAGGGAGGATGTAGTCCTATCTTTCTTTCTATCTTCTGTCCGTCTTAATCACTTCCTATCAGGAGAATGGTGCATGTCACCTGAAGTTTGAGATCGGCAGACTGCGAGATTCCAAGGAAGTAAACCAGCCCGTGCGGATTCCTGTTCTGATTCTTGTGAACGAGGGAGAACGGACTATAGCTCTCACTTGTTCTTTCACTCGTGTCTTTACGTGAGCGGAGAAGAACACTTTCCGGCATTTCTGAGCTTTCCACTCGTAGAGCACAGATGTGCGCTATGGATTTCTGGCTCCTTTGTGCATGGGGCGTTTGAAGTATTAGGAGCAGGGAGTAGCTCCGGAAATCTTATTTCTATTTTGTTTGTTAGAATACGGAACAACACTTGAATTTTCTTTGGATCCATTTCCTTGACATTATGCTGGAGCGCCTTCATGTTGTTTCGTGAGAAACTTTGGACCCATTTCCTTGACATCGTGCTGGAGCACCTTCAAGTTGTTTTGTGAGAAATTTTGGATCCATTTCCTTGACATCGTGCTGGAGAGCCTTCATGTTGTTTTTGTGGCAAATATTGCTGAGGTAAACTCTCTGGACAAGAGAGCATTAACCTACTAGCCCCTTGAGCTCTTAAGGGCTCGGATTAGCATATTCTTCTTTCATTATTATTCTATTTGTACTTCATGCGAAAAAACAGTTTTCTAAGCCATCAAGATTACCAGAGATCGGCCTGGTAACAGATAAGAACATATTATCTGGTTATCAACTAGTTCTATTGACTGGAGATCATCACTGTTGATTGAAGTGATTCTATCTCCTCTTGATTTCTTTCCTTTATTTTTTCCTTTTGTGCCTTTTTGTTATTTTGTACATGCAGCAGTCTTAAACGTAAGTGTATTACATACACATATTACATTGATATATACTGCTGTTGTGATGTGTATATTTATGTGTGGATTGTTGTATCTCTATACAGGATACACTGAATCCCTACAGAGAGAGAGGTCTGCATCACTCCACATCAGTGTTTGGGAACATCATTTTGACGGCTGTAACTTTATTGTTTCCTTTGTCCCTTTTTTCTCCTTCCCCGCTTGTGGTACTATCTAGTGGGTGTTTCTAGTACTCCTAGGTACTGCCATATAGGGGAAGGAGAAATCTAGCTTCTGACATCGCTTCTGCTGTATCTGGCTTATCAGGTTAGTGAAAACCTCTGATTGTGACACTCTGCTGAAACATAAGCGCTTATAAACTTATCGTGCTGTCAACTACTAGCAATTTAGGAACCCAGTCATTGCCAATGCACTTGCAGAATAACTCAGGCATTGAGACAAGCAGTGGTACAGCGAACGTGAACAATGTATACGGTTCCTTAACCCATTGCAGACTACTGAGTCAGTCCTTCAAAAGTCCAGGTAATAGTCATGCTTGTCTGGAATCACACTGTAAGTCTGTGTCCACTCCTACAATCATCCTGACAGAAGCATGTACTTATCTAATCTATCTGCTTAAACATAAGCACTTATAAACTTATCCTGCTGTCAACTACTAGCACTCTAGGTACCCAGTCACTGTCGATGCACTTGCAGAATGACTTAAGCATTAAGTCAGGCAGTGGTACAGTCAAATGTGCACAATGTATGTGGTCCCTTAACCCCTTGTAGACTACCGAGTCAGACCTGTAAAACTCCAGGTAATAGCCATGCTTGTCTGGAATCACACTGTGAGTCTGTGTCCACTCGTACAATCATCCTGCCAGAAGCTTTTCCTTATCTAATCACTCAGCTGAAACATAAGCGCGTATAAACGTATCCTGCTGTCAACTACTAGCACTCTAGGAACATACTCACTGTCTATGCACTTGCGGAATGACTCAGGTATTGAGACAAGCAGTGGTACAGTGAAATGTGCACAATGTATGCAGTCCCTTAACCCCTTGCAGACTACTCAGTCAGTCAGGCAAAAGTCCAGGTAATAGTCATGATTGTCTGGAATCACACTCTGGGTTGTCTGTGTCCACTCCTACAATCATCCCAACAGAAGCATGTTCCTATCTAATCACTCTGCTGAAACATAAGTGCTTATAAACTTATCGTACTGTCAACTACTAGCACTTTAGGAACCCAGTCACTGTCTATGCACTTGCAGAATGACTCAAGCATTGAGACAAGCAGTGGTACAGTCAAATGTACACAATGTATGCGGTTCCTAAACCCCTTGCAGACTACTGCATCAGCCCTGCAAAAGTCCAGGTAACAGTCATGCTTGTCTGGAATCACACTTGTGAGTCTGTGTCCACTCCTACAATCATCCTGGCAGAAGCATATCCTTATCTAATCTCTCTGCTGAAACATAAGTGCTTATAAACTTATCCTGCTGTCAACTACTAGCACTCTATAAACCCAGTCACTGTCTATGCAGTTGCAGAATGACTAAGACATTGAGACAAGAAGTGGTAAAGTGATATGTGCACAATGTATCCTGTCCCTCAACCCCTTGCAGACTACTGAGTCAGTCCTGCAAAAGTCCAGGTAATAGTCATGCTTGTCTGGAATCACACTGTGAGTCTGTGTCCACTCCTACAATCATCCTGACAGAAACAAGTCCTTATCTAATCACTCTGCTGAAACATAAGTCCTTTTAAACTTATCCTGCTGTCAACTACTAGCACTCTAGGAACCCAGTCACTGTCTATGGACTTGCAGAATGACTCAGGCATTGAGACAAGCAGTGGTACAGTCAAATGTGCACAATGTATGCGGTCCCATAACCCCTTGCAGACCACTGAGTCAGTCATGCTAAAGTCCAGGTAATAGTCACTCTTGTCTGGAATCACACTGTGAGTCTGTGTCCACTCCTACAATCATCCTGACAAAAACTTGTCCTTATCTATCACTCTGCGGAAACATACGAGTATAAACGTATCCTGCTGTCGACTACTAGCACTCCAGGAACATAGTCACTGTCAATGCACTTGCCGAAGGCCTCAGGCATTGAGACAAGCAGTGGTACAGCCAAATGTACACAATATATGCGGTCCCTTAACTCCTTGCAGACTACTGACTCAGTCGTGCAAAAGTCAATGTAATAGTCATGCTTGTCTCGAATCACACTGTGAGTCTCTACCAATACTACTACAATCATCCTCACAGAAGGATGTCCTTATCTAATCACTCTGCTGAAACATAAATGCTTATAAACTTATCCTGTTGTCAATTACTAGCACTCTAGGAACCAAGTCACTGGCTATGCATTTACAGAATGACTCAGGCATTGATACAAGCAGTGGTACAGTCAAATCTGCACAATATATGCAGTCCCTTAACTCTTTGCACACTACTGAGTCAGTCCTGCAAACGTCCTGGTAATAGTCTTGCTTGTCTGGAATCACACTGTAAGCCTGTGTCCACTCCTACAATCATCCTGACAGAAGCATGTCCTTATCTAATCACTCTGCTGAAACATAAGTGCTTATAAACTCATCCTGCTGTCTATTACTAGCACTCTAAGAACCCAGTCACTGCCTATGCACTAAGTATGGGCGGAAAATTCATTCAGCTCGTGGAATTTGCTTTTTTTTGGCAATTTCGCAATCCGCGAATCACGCGAAATTGCCCAAAAATCCGCAATTCGCGAGTTGGCGGATTTTTTTTTCTTGTTCGCGCTTCAAAAATACAATCTAGCGCGCGCGGCATTGACTTACCATGACACTGCGTTTGCTGTTAAGTTTTCCTCCCTGTTCACGTGCGCTGTGAGATTTTGGTAGCTAGCCGAGCAATGCCGCGATTGCGAACACGTCATTGCGACCCCAAACAGGAAATTGCGAGCACGTCATTGCAACCCGAAACAGGAAATTGCGAACGCGAACAGGTCATTGCAACCCAAAACAGGAAAAAGGCATCGCGAGCAGGCTGGTTAAGTGGAAACAACATGTTCGCAACCGTAGTGACCACATGCGCAAGTTCTCCTTCCCGAACTGGTAAAAAAATATTGCAAACTTGAAAAAAGAAAATTTTGCAAGCTCGCGGATTTTGCCAGATTTTTGCGAATCGCGATTATGAATTCGCACGAATTCGCGTATCGCAAATTCGCAAATTCCGCTCATGCTTCCTATGCTCTTGCAGAATGAGTCAGGCATTGAGACAAGCAGTGGTACAGTCAAATGTGCACAATATATGCGGTCCCTTAAACCTTTGCAGATACTGAGTCAGTCCTGCAAAAGTCCAGGTAATAATCATGCTTTTCTAGAAGCACAGTGTGATTCTGTGTCCACTCCTATAATCATCCTGACAGAAGCATGTCCTTATCTAATCATTCTGCTGAAACATAAGCGCTTATGAAATTATCCTGCTGTCAACTACTAGCATTCTAGGAACCCTATCACTGTCTATGCACTTGCAGAATGACTCAGGCATTGAGACAAGCAGTGGTAAGTCAAATGTGCACAATGTATGCTGTCCCTTAAACCCTTGAAGACTACTGAGTCAGTCCTGCAAAAGTCCAGGTAATAGTTATGTGTGTCTGGAATCACACTGTGAGTTTGTGTCCACTCCTACAATCATCCTGACAGAAGCATGTCCTTATCTAATCACTCTGCTGAATCATAAGTGCCTATAAACTTATGCTGCTTTCAACTACTAGCACTCTAGCAACCCAGTCACTGTCTATGAACTTGCAGAATGACTCGGGCATTGAGACAATACCTAAACACTAATAAATTAACTGAGCACTCTGTTTGCGGCACTGTCATCATTCTAGTTACTAGAGTTGTTCTTATAGAATGACCTAGGCACCAACACAAGTACATGTATAATAGTCTGTGCACAATCCCTACAAACCTCCAAGCAGATACATACTATTGGTACACTCCACTTAGTACTGAAGTAGTACTCATGCAGTCTAGGATTTATCCTGTCAGTCTCTTGCAGTCCGTCAATTAGCCATCCAGCACTATGTTCTTATTGTATCACTCTGCCAATACCTAAGCACTAATGAGGCAGATTAACAAGCCCCCTATGCCACCAGAACGTCACTTTTTATAATGTAGTGATGGCTCTGGGGACTCCTCCATATTTATAAGGAGAGGAAAAGCCACCCTGCTTGGCTTTTCCTCTCCTTGAAAATAAGACCCATTCAAATGCAGCACTTTGCGTTGAAGGGGCGTTCCATGGGTGTTGCTGTGTCTGTTTCCACACAAAACCCATGGAATAACCCATCTCAAGACTTACGAGAAAGTGGAAATCTGTAGATACATGTGAATGGTGTGCCACCCTAGATGTGGTGTAGCAAGGCACAACTAGGAGAAACGTTTTCATTTATCCTTGTTTTTCTTCTTTGAATGCATGCTGCATTCCACAGCACCCATTGAACCATGAAAATGCCTTTAGTGATTGTTTTTGTGCAGGAAGTAGTCCCTTCCTGCACACAAACAATCTCCCCACGACACAGATATCCTTGCACCATGGTGCAAGGGTGCCTGCGTCACTGCTTGGCTAAAGTTTGTGTGCTAATGCAGAGGGAGCACCGAATTGTGACATATTCATGTAAATATGTCACATCCCTGTGCTTCAGAAGTGCTGCAGCACGGTGCAGCTAAAGGGCAGGCAGTGTCACGCTGCTGCACTTCCTCATAGATCTGCCCCTATAAATTCACCATACAGTACTAATGCATTCTTTCAATCAATCATGCTCTACACATATATTCAACCAAACTTTCAGACATTACCATGCAATTATAATTCTTTTTTTAAACCTGATAAGGTAGTCCTGAACTTCTTCTGTTTTTTGTTTTCGGTTTATTATGTAGTTTTTTTTTTTACAATTTTGTACTTTTTTTGGTGTTTTTTTAAAAAATGTAACAAAAAAGGATCTAAGTAAACAGTTAGCTTTTGGAATTCCACATCATTCCAAAAACAAAAAAAAATGCATTTGTGGTTCCGTTGAGCTGCACAAATAGCGTCCACTGACTGTTCACCATAACAGATGATGATTTTGCACTTAGTAGAGTGCTGCTGCTGAAAAGCAAATTCTGGGCGAATATCTGCTGGTGATGCTGAAGTGGATGCTTTGGAGGTGCTAGCAATGCCTGGTGGTGGATTTTTTGCTGCATGTCTCATTTCTTCTCGTGCCAGTTTCATCGGGTGAATGGTCTGCAGATGTTTATACATACTCGCTGTTCCACAGGAGTATTTCTTGTCACTGCCTCGCGACAGGACCCTGTCACACAGCAAGCATGTGACTTTTCTTGCGTTGACCTTTTTTTCACCGGCAGGAAAGGGGAAAAATGTCCATACCACTGATTCAGGCCTTTGCTTGGGTGGATCTTCCTCCAAAATATCTTCATCTGAAGAATGATGAGGAGCTTGCGAACCTAATGCCAGTTCTCCAATGTAATTTTTTAAAAACACCCAAAAAATTCCAAAATCTGCTCTGGAAGAAGAAGAGATGTCGCTCATCAACTGCTCCAAACAGAATATTTAAAATGGGTGAGGTCCTTCAATAGTTACAGTGAGAAATGTTATGAACCAATCAATTATTACAAGTAGAAATACATTATTTTTATGAATACCTTGAATAATATTTTGCCCTAATATGTATATTAAAGACACGTACATATCATTTTAGAATATAAAAAAATTCACGGGAGTCACGCCCCCGCGTGCCCCAGCACGTATATGATGTCACATGGGGCCCGCCACCGTGCAAGCATCGCGTACCGTAATACGCATGTGTTACCAATGCACGGGATCAGGAGTCGCGGACCGGTCGCATACCGGTCGCGCACACCACGTAACATTGTTCATATATGACATAGCTGAAAAAAAACGCACACCATACGCGGATCCTTCACGACTTTTCCAAAATTGCAGCTAGAATACGCAGACCCGCTGCAGTAGGTACGCTTTGGGTGCGCAACTCCCCTAAAAATATTGACTTTTTTTTTCAAAAGAAAAACAAAATAAATATATTAAAATAGAAAAAAATAAAATAATTAAAAATATTTCAGTTTTAAATTTATTTTAATTTTATTTTTGCAATTTTCAGAAAAATATATAATGTTGTTTAATAAATAAAATATTTATAAATAAACAGTTAAAAACTGTAGAAATTCAGTGCAAAAAAATAAGAATAACTGCTATTGCACTTAAAAATAGCATTTAAAAAACCTTTGAAATTCACTGAAAAAAACCATAGGTTTCAGAGACGTTATAGTTAGAAATTAGCATTTAAAAAAAACTTTGAAATTCATTGAGAAAACCATAAGTTTCAGAGACGTTATAGTTAGAAATTAGCATTTAAAAAACCTTTGAAATTCACAAAAAAAACATAGGTTTCATGAGTGTTATAGTTAGCTGGACATTTCACTTGTACAAAACCATAGAAATTCCTCTGTTATAGTTAGTTGTGCTAACTATAACTTGCGCGCCCGCAATGCACTGCTGATGATGTCACATAGTACATAATTCATGACATGGTCATTTAAAATTTTGTATTTGTTTATTTATTTATTTTAATTCCACACTTCCAGACACATGATAAACATTTCAAAGAAATTACTCTTGCAATAGAGCTCTAGGGATCAATAACAAAGTAGAAGGGTTAAATTAAATACAAAATTACATAGCAAGAGAGTTAAAGCATCGCAAGGAAAATTAAAATAAGAATATAATCATCTTTTATATAACATATATATTTAGATAATCCAAATAACCCCGGGTCGATACATGCTAGCAGTTGCCTTCGATCACCCATCAGAAACCCCAATAATGTGTATTATCATTTAAGTCCGCCATATAACTTATGAAAGAGATCGTACATCCATACATATTTTCATAATAATGCCCTCAATTGTTCATATGGGCCAAAAAAAGGTCCCAAATCATAAGCCCCATTTTCCGTTTCCTTGCCCCCTTTACTGAATATAAACTATATTCCAAACTAGCTATTCTATACATTTTCGCCCTCCAAACCTCGAACCTTGGAGGTTCAGGACATAACCAATCCCCCGCTATACATAAGCGGGCTACGGTCATTGCTACAAATAAAAGAAATCTATGTTTATACATACACCCCCTCTTTGAAACAGACTGCCCCATCCCTAGAAGCATCAGGGCAGGAGTAATGTGGACGGGATCCCCTAAGATATTGCATAAAAACCGTTCAATATCTTGTAAAAACAAGTTCAATTGAACACAACTAAAAAAAATATGTTCTATGTCCGCATTTTCTGCAGCACAGCGAAAACAATTACCGTTGTAACGACTGCCCCATTTTTTCATCCGAGCGGGTGTGTAGTATAGTCTAAATAAAGTTTAAAAAAATTGTACTTTTAAGTTTGCTGACATAAGGACTGCATTAGATCTAATAAGTGCTTCATCAATTGACATATCAGATTCATTTTCTCCCAAAATCTCCACCCATTGTAGCATATGCCTTTCCAGATCGTCCTTTTTGCCAGAACTTAAAATTTTGTACAGCCCTCCTATTCTACTCTGAGATTTTAGAGCCTCTATCAAGGGATTAGAAATTAAATTCAATTTTCGTTTTACTAGAAAATCCCTAAGTTGTAAAAACTTAAAAAACTGTGACTGTGATAGTTTATAAGCCTGTGATAGAATCTCAAACTGTTTAATAACTCCCCTATGATCCTACAAGTCCTCTAGTAACCTAATGCCTTTTCCTTACCAATCCCTCGCCATCCTAGCCCCAAAAATAGATGGGAGCAATTTTATCACATTCATTGCGGTATAGTACGAAAGAGCTCCTAAAATAATCAATTTACGCACTTTCTTCCATGCTTTGCTAGCTGCTGCTACAGTCTTGAACCTGGTTCTTTTAAAATAGCTCCATTCTATCTCCCTAAATAAAATCCAGTTAGCTTCTCTTGCTAGGGTTAAATGGTAAATAGAGCCACTAAGGCTTGATGTTGGTGTATTGCCCTCTTCCCCTCCAAGCAATAAAATGTTCATTCTTTGAAGAAAACAAGCGTAGTAATATAAAAGAAAATCAGGCAACCCGAACCCCCTCTGTCTTTGAATAATGTCATCAGCCTCATAGCTCTCCGCGGCTTCCCTGGAGTCCAAATGAATCTAGAGCACAAAGCCTGTAGCTTCTGGAGTTGAGCTGGAAATATTTCTAATGGCAAAGCTCTAAAGAGATATAGTACCCTTGGAAATATATCCATTTTTAATATATTTGTTCGACCAATTAGAGTGAAATGAAGCCTCCCCCACCTCTCCAGAGAGTCTGCAATATTTCTGTATAGCGATCCACAGTTTGCCTCCACTACCTCAGACAAAGCTGCCCTTATCTTAACTCCCCAAAAAGTTGCTTCCGCTACAACTCTTGGGTCATTGACTCTCTCCGTCTCAGAACATACAAGCTGTGTTTTCGTGGCATTTAATTTGTAGCCAGACAAAAGACCAAACTTCTTGGCCAACCGTTCAATCTCTATCAAGGCGGAGGCAGGGTCTTCCGATGTTATCGCAATATCATCAGCAAACGCAAAAACTATGTGGGGGATATTGCGTACCAGAAAAGGTTTAATAGCCCCGCTGCTAGAAAGCATTAAAATAAAAGGGTTAATATATATTGCAAACAGCAGGGGAGAACAGGGGCCCTGTCTTGTGCCTCTAGTGATCCGTACTATGCCTGAAATGGTGCCCATAGATGCTATTCGCTCATATAGAACTTGCAGTGCCGTCAATAATTTTTTACAGAATCCCATGCTCTCCATTAGTTGCCATAAATATTTCCATTCCATGCGATTGAACGATTTTTCTATGTCAAGCAGAATCAGCCCCATATTGCGTTTCTCTAACTCCACAATATCAAATAGGGTAATGACTTTGTTTATATGCGCCACTGTTCCTCGGACGGGAATAAAGCCATGTTGATCGGGGTATACTAGAGAAGCTATTACATTAGAAAGACGATTAGCCAAAATCTTGGAATATATTTTCACGGCACAATTTAAAAGTGAAATGGGTCGGTATGACCCCGGGAGTTCAGCCTCTTTGCCCTTCTTACTAAAGACCACGATAGTAGCCTCATTCCATGTCTTTGGCGCTAGCCTGGTTTGAGCTGCCCTAAACGTCTCCAACATCACCTCTTTTAACTCCTCAAAAAACACTTTGTAGAACTCTCCTGGTAGTTGATCAGGGCCAGATGCTTTCCCCATTGCCAACGTTTTTACTGCATTAGTTAGCTCGTCCAGTGATATTGGGGCGTTTAACAAGTCAGCCGCTAGCGGTTCTAGTTTAGCCAGCTCCCCTAATGGAGTAAAATTTAATTCCTCCATGGCACTTTGCTCCGTCGTATATAGATTAGAGTAAAATTCATGGAAGATGGCCAAAATTTCTTTAGGATCCGTCTTTAAAACCCCAGAATTGTCTTTCAAAGCTGGTATATTACGGCTAGCTTTGTTGATACGTAGCTTTAAAGCTAAAAATCGTCCTACTGCTTCCCCTTACTCATGACAAATTTTCCGTTGTGCCAGATATTTTCTCGCATTCTCACTATCCCATAGTCCCAAGATTTTTGCTCTTTTCTTTGCCACCTCAACCTCTAAAATATCTATATTACCCCGGGTAGCTATCCCCCACGTAAACTTCTCCTCGGCAGCCTGTAATTCCTGGTAAAACAACTCCTTCTCTAATTTTACTTTTTTTGCTGAGAGAACCCAAAACTTAAAACCTCTCCCCTAAAGAAGGCTTTGAAAGTATCCCATACAATGTTAATATGGGTAGTGTCCCTGTTATTATTAAAAAATTCCCTTAACCACATTTTCATATATGCTATAAACTCGTCATTCAAACACAATTTTCGGTCAAAGGTGAATTTCCTTGCAGTACCGAGTGCCCCCCATCCAGGTAATTTTAAAACAATCGGTGAATGGTCTGACGCAATTTTCGGATAAATCTTCATTTTAACTTTAGCTAAATAGGGCACATCCATAAAAAAGTAATCCAACCTCACTTTCTTTTTATGGGGATGAGAATAAAAGGTGTATCCAGGGTCTGTGGGAAACAAAGTGCTCCAAACATCCACCAGGCCGTAATCCTTTAGTAAGTTAAGGAGCGCCCTATATACCTGTGGTTTCCGGCCTTTATAACCCTTTACACCCTCAGCAATATCCTGGCCAGTTAAATTGATATTCATATCCCCGCAGATAATTAAAGGGGTGGCCCAAGTTGCAAGTTCTATATGGAGCTCTTCGAGAGTTACAGGCTCATCTAAATTGGAACCATAAATGTTGCATATAGTGTAGTTCCCCTGTCGCCCCATACACTCAGCTATAGCCCACCGGCCAGTTTTGTCTGTTAATTTCCGCCGGACAGTAACCAAGTTCTTTTTGGGTAAAATAGCCACCCCACGAATTGTTCCTGTTTGTTGAGAGGAAACTAGGACAGAAAAACCCAATTCTGCTAGCGCCTGGTGTTTATTCCATGGAAGGTGGGTTTCTTGAATACACACCATATCCGGGGACACATAACGTAGCTCAGTCGCTATTCTTCTTCGTTTATTAAAATTATTTAACCCTGAAGCATTTAAGGAGCATGTTGGAATGTCTCTAGCAGCAGCCATATGTTTCAGTTGAATTTCCCCGCTTAAGTTTAAAACAAATGAACATGGCTAATGCCACACAGAAGCCTTTTGTCCCATTGCATACCATGGTTTTTATTAGCTCTTTTTTCAATTTATTATTATTTTTGACTGAAAGTGTGAATTTTTTTCCCTTTAACCCCACCACCCAAACCCCCCTAGCACCCCTTCCCCCCACTTCCCCCATCCCCTCTGTCCCCCCCACCCTTCCCAATAACAAGGCATTAGGACTTATGGTCCTGTAGATGTCAGCTGGCAGTTTCCTCATACCCACCCACAAGACCTCCACTGTAGTATTCAATACAAAGCGAAAGAAAAACCTCCTCCCCTAACTGGAGAGACTATATATTAACGAGAGATAGTTCATTTACCCCAAAAATCCCACTGAATGTAGTAAACCCAATATACAAAAAAATAAGTTAACTCAAGCGATAGCTTAAACATAACTCTTGGGTTAAAACTACCCTATTGACACATTTCGTTGCCCAGTCAAAACAAGCTTCCCCCATCTTCAGCCCAAAATACTATGTTTCTAAATCTTATTCAAAAATTTCTTGGCCAGCCCTAAATCAGTGAAAAATTGTGTGCGTTCTTTATATATAGTCTTTAGTTTTGCAGGGTTCAAAAGATACGCCTGTACTCCCTTGGCTTGTAACGGGGTAATTTATTGTCGAAGCTGCCAGCGAGTTTCCATAGTGAATTTACAAAAGTCAGGGGTAACAAAAAACTCAAAGCCTGGGCCAGATCGCCGCTTATCCGGTCTTGTAAGTTTGAAAACGTCCTCACGAGCTAAAAAACTGTTGAAGGAGATTAACAAGACCCTAGGTCTATCCAAGTTTCTTTCAGCTGGTTTACTGGTTGCATGACCGGTAGACCCCCGCATATTGAATGGGAAGCGGTGTGCTCACTCGATTTCCCTGTCCCCATCCCATTTGGTTAACTCCGGGAAAGCACTCTTAAACAATTCTACTACAAACTTGTGTGGATCCTGACCCTCTTTGCCTTCAGGGACTTGGAGAACCCTCAAGTTATTACGGCGAGCCCTGTTTTCAAAATCAGCAAGTTTCCACCGGGTGTCCACCTTTATGCCCTGCAATGCCACTGTGACTCCTTTCTGCTGCTCGACCAAATCTTCAAGGTTGGAGATGCGGGTCTCAGCCTCATTAAACCTGTTTGCAGAGTCTGCCTGTGACTTCGCAATCCTCCGCACTGAATTCTGAAGCTTATGGCATAAAGTTTGTACCCTCTGACTCTCCTCCCTTATATCATCGCGCAGGGACATTATGGACTCATAAATCAAGGCTAATGAAATATCGCTAGTTGCAACCATAGGAGAGTCGTCGTGGGATTGACATGGCGTGACATCTTCACTTATATGGACTGAGGATTCAATCGCAAGGTTACGAACGGTAGATGGACTGTCCTCCGTAATATCCGTAGAGTCGTCCAAACACAGGCTGCTTACTGAGCTCCCTGCTTCCAGACTCATATGCTGGGCATATTGTGGAGTTAAATCCTCACAGGATGAGGGTAAGGATGTTTCGGACATTCAATAAAAGTCCCCTGACTCGCCATCCTGTTGTAAAAGCAACTCTTCATCCCCACCATTGGCTCCTAATATCGGGGGTACACCATTCCCATCAAGCAGGTTCTCCCCAGTTTATTGAATCTCGCCAGTATTAGATTTAGAATTAGGGGAGGGCGCCTCTGTTAATCTTTTTGCAAGTCTCCACTTTGATTTGTACTTCCCTGATATAGCAGCTGCGAAGATTGAAGGGATCACTATATTTTTATCTGTCCCTACTCCCATTACGTTTGGGTGCACTCCCTTTGTTTTTACTGAGTCCGGCGGTACTTTAGAGCTTTTGCCAGTTGGCTGCCCAGGGGCTATTACAGTCTTGGTTATCTCACTGGGGGGGTGCCCCTCTCCCCCTGTTCCTCTGGTATCCGTGGCCTCCTTGTACCTTTGGGCGTCATGGTGGCAGCTTCTTCTAACTTTCTCCAATATAGCTGGAAGCACCTATCCACCTGCCCGCGTACCACCGCACAGCGTTCTGAATCAGGTGTGCTATTAATCAGAAGCTCCTCACCTGTTCACCACGGACTCTCTCCACCGCCTGCCCCAGCGCAGTAGCACACCCGCACCGCTCGTCCACCAGATCCCAGGTCTCAGGCGCCCGAGCAGGTGTGTCAACAGCCGTTCGCCGGGTGTGAACTTTTGCAATTTTCTCCAAGCTTTCCAAGCTTTTCGCGCCTCTCGGTTCCCTCCACCAAGACCGTGCTGCACTCCCGGTCAAATGCGATAATCCGCTACACCTCCGGCGAACATTTTACGCCAAATGAAAGATCCTGCCGGCCGGTGCAAGCTAGACCGGCATACTCCGACGTGGTCCTGAAACCCGTGATTCAAAAATCAGCGTGGGACTCGCCGAAACCTCCCGTGTTGCTGTAGAGGCAGTAGTGCCCGGCGCTTCGCCTCTCTCGCCGCGTTTCTCCTTTCGACTTCACGGGCTTGCAGGTGAGATGAGGAGCGGTCAGCCTACACGTCTACTCGCGTGGGCGCCATCTTGCCACTTAAATCATGACATGGTCATTGATATCACTGATGACATCACTGATGACATCTCAAATGACATCACTGATGATATCAATCACGTGACAATCTGATACACCTCATCACACACTAGTATAACCTTTGATCACTCACTGTAAAATACAGAGTATCATATTTGAAAGCATTGACACACACACACCAGTTACTACATACGCACTCACTGATTCCTAAGTCTACACACACAACTGTCCATTCACCCACAGAATAACTTATACATGCAGTCACTGATCAATGGTAACCCTATCAAACGTTCTCATACACCTATATAGACATTGACACATCAGCTGTCATCCTAGTTGGTTATGCAGTGATGCTACTCACTCATAAAAAGAATTAATCACACTTACATTTACTCACCTACACAGTTATACACACAACACCTGATTTATACATACACATAGTAAATCATAGTTACTATGTTAAAAAATCACTATTACAATTATACACTTATTCATACAGTTACTCTCACAATCACTGACTCTTACGTATACTTATTTATATACACCAACTCTCATACACAATGCCTTTTATTTTTCTACATTATTGGAGATGCACCACTGACACATATATTCACTTACCAACACACAAAGAAACACACTCGAACACCCAAACAACTGTTTCCATAAACACTCCTAAACCCATATGCCTAGACAATCAACCACTCACACATCTATGCATAGAGTTACAACTCCCCCACCCAACCACAGATACACTCAGTCTCCCTTACAACTACTCAGCCAACTAATAAATAACTAATATATGCACTTGTGTAGTTAGTGACCAATTGATGCAGAAGGTTATACAACAACAGAGACAGTGATATACACATTCACAAAGTTTGGTTACTAACCCATATATTTAGTGAGACACATTTAATTACTCACTTAAACAAACAGTCAGACAGCTACTAAATCCACAACCCAGACAGTTATATGTCCACTCAATCTCCAATACAGATTGGTATATATATAATAGATATTTAAATTTCAAACAAAACCACATTCACTGGATGATGCCATCAGTGGTGTCAGTGATGTCATTTGAGATGTCATCAGTGATGTCATCAGTGATGTCACTGACCATGTCATGATTGATGTAATATGTGACATCATCAGCAGTGCATGGCGGGCACGCGAGTTATAGTTAGCACAACTAACTATACTGGAGGAATTTCTATGGTTTTGTACAAGTGAAATGTTCAGCTAACTATAACACTCATGAAACCTATGGTTTTTACAGGGAATATATATATATTTACATATTAGATATATTCACTTGAAAAAACAAATAAGACAGGGACGTTATAGTTAGGAAATACAATTACAAAATCCTCAGAAATTAATTGAAAGAATCAAAAGTTACAGGAGCATTACAGTTAGGTTCAGATTTTATTCATACAAAACCAGTGAAATTCAGCAGTTATATTTAGCTGAGCTAACTATAACTCACCCCCGCAATGCACTGCTTATGACCTCATATATTTAAGCACTCATGCCATGGTCAGTGACTTCACTGATGACATCTCAAATTACACCAATGATGACATCGTCAAAGCAAGTGTAAATGCTTTTAAGAGTCTATGAGTGTTAAACATATACACTAACTAACTGCAATAGTTACATTAGTATACTGGGTGCACTAATGCTGAGTGATCCTACTTCTGACATATATCATGTGAGTGGCTGTGTGACTGTCTGTACCCTTATGTATATGGGTATGTGAGGGGCTGTATGGGTGTATATGTGGGTGTGGGAGTAGCTGTGTGGTGAGTGAGATGCTGTGTAAGTAGCTGTATTGGTGAGTGAGTGGGTATCAGTGGCTTAATGGGTTAGTGAGTGAGTGAGTGAGTGAGTGAGTGAGGGTGTGAGTTAGTGATTGAGTGAGTGAGTGGCAGTGTGGCAGTGTGAATGGCTATTTAAGTGGATAGGTCTGTAAGTGGGTGTATTCAACAGCGAGTGCATATCTGAGTCAATCAGCGGTTTGTAAATCATGGCTACTCACCTGTGAGTGACTCAGGGCTCTGAGGGAGGGGAGCTACTGAGATAGATAGATAGATAGATAGATAGATAGATAGATAGATAGATAGATGATAGATAGATAGATAGATAGATAGATATATAGATAGATAGATAGATAGATAGATAGATAGATAGATAGATAGATAGATAGATAGATAGATAGATAGATAGATAAATAGATAGATAGATTTACCCGAGTTAACTATAAATTACGACCCTGCAATGCACTGCTTCGGAACTCACATATTACATCACTGATGTCATGGTCAGTGAGATCACTGATGACAACACTGATGGCATCATCCACAGAACCCCTCACATAACCGATCACTCCCCATACAACCTCTCGTACCCCCACTCACACACCCACCAACCAAACCACTCAAATACCTATTCACAGACCCACACAACCAATGACACATACCCACTCATTCACTCATACAGCCACTCACACAACCACTAACTCACCCATACAGCCACTCACACAGCCATATACACACCAATACAGTGGGTGTGTGAGTGGCTGTATGGGTCTATATATACTCATAGTTAGATGTAGTATTTGGCAAGTACTGCTCATGTTTTGATCCATTCTTTTACAGTCTGGTATGGCCCCCAGTTATTTTGTGCCTTTCGGCATTTCACAACAGCTGTATAGTAAAAAATCTGGAACACTAAAGTATGTAGATTTGTAAATGTACACTAATAGCCATAGTATTTTGGAGTCAGTGCTCTTCAAGCGGAAGCCTGCATGATTTTGATAATATGATAATATACAATCTGGTCAATTACTTTCGATACCCATGTTGTGCACATGTACTTTTCAGTTGTAAATTACTGTTAACATATTGTAATAAACTGTTATTGTGATAATAAGAAAGCTATTTAGGGACTTTCGGTTGAATTATATCCCCTATTCTCTTTCAAATGCATTCTCTCATCTGAAAAGGGGCACCAAAATCTCCATTGAGAGTGCTCATAGCCTGTTTTTAGCTGCGGTCATGGTGAGAAGAGACTAAACGTGACTGTTTTGTTTGTGTGTTCTTGCGCACCTCTATGAGATTGTGTGCAAACATGCATGAGTAATTTGGTGTGCATCCTTGTTTTCCTTTTAAACGTATTTTTCTTTCAAAAAATAAGACATTTTTTGTGTGATACATTTAAAATACATCTCATAACCACTGAACTTTTTTCTGAACAAAATCTCATGCTCAATTAAGTAGCTCTTCGGTAATTAAATTAAAATATTGTCCTTTTTGGTCTCCTATCCAGCTCATTCACTCCGGCCCTTCTAAACACTGGGTTGTCAACCTCGCACCTTATCTTCTTTGCAGAGTGGTTTCCCTGTTATCATCTGCAGATGAAAGTGGAGAGATCTATAGAGCATTTTGAAGATGTTGGGCTTACAAATTGCTTACCTTTCAAACAGCATTTTGTTCTCAACTCTGAGCTTTCAATCTAACTTTAACAAGGAATGGAAATCTCTGTACTCCCTCATCTCATTTATCATCTTATGGTGATGACAGACTGCTATTGTTTGGCTTATCATTTTTAATGTGTGCTGTGTAGCACATACAGCAGTGCAAATCATTGAATGTACCTTAAGATAGGAGAGACTTATTGGCTTTTCCAATGCTTGTTCTTTTGTACAGTATTTTTGTTTAAGGCTCTTGCCTGTTTCACATAGTTATAAGAATGGGAAATATGCTCTGTAAAGCTTTTCAGGTGAAGGAAAACGAATATCATATAATCCAAAATATTTTTTGTCAGGATACTTAGCACACGAGACCATTTCTCACATTGGCCCTTATGCAAGTGAACGATCACTTATGTACCCGGCCGATCAATCCTTGCAAGCAGATATATGTACATAATTTAAAAACAATGTGCAGTCATGACAAAGTTCAATTATGGGCATGAAAAACATAGCAATATAGAGCAATAGCAAAAATGTTGCAACTCATTTAAATTATCTATTTTTTTTTTGTGTGCACCAAATGGGAATGTATATTTACCTAAAAAAAGAACTCCACAAATTATAAGCGGAGAGCAGTCACACAGTACAACTAAAAGAAGCAATTTCTAAATTATAATCAAACATACCAAAACATAGATGGCAAAGGCAAATACTTACAGTCAAAAGCTGACAGTTGATTTATGTTAGATTCAGAATGATGTTCAGCCTCCTTCTTATTGGCAGCCATCATGAGAGCTGTTCTCATTTTCACAAAGCAACTTTTAAATACGTTCCTTCATTCTGGAATATTTCTCAATGTGTTCTCTGGAGCACCGATGGCAGCTCTTCCTTCCTCTGACTTCTTTTTAATGGACTCTGCTTTTAGGATCATAAAATCCTTCCTGTACAGCAAAGAAAGAAGAAGTAAGTCTGCTAACAGTCCATGGGGCATGCAAAATGAAAACTGTGGTGCCACTTTTAGCAGGGAGACCATGGACTTATCTATAAAAGAAGGACAACTCTTCACTTAACCTGAAGAAGCACTACTAATAAAGCCCAGGCCGAAACTCATTATCACAGCAGAATCCTGGAAATGAACTGCACACATTTTAATCCCTAAATATTTCATGTGTGCACTCTTTTTTTCTATCATCAGGGCGTTGCCTTGGAGTTTACCAGGTCGAGACTGTTGCCAGACTAAATGACGTAATCAGCCCTGCTGTATTGGTGTGTTTGGAATATTTTCATAGCGTCTATATAGCATTCTCAGTTGCACTCGTGAAGGGAGATCAATAAGTGTTCTACATGGTATTTAAAAAGATCTGATCCAGCATAAAGCACTGATATTAATGATCCCTCAGCAGCCTCTGCTAAACAGATATTTATTCACCTTATTTACACATCTTGTAGTTATTAAGAAATTTAATCTTGATCTTAAAGTCATGCAATTCTATGATGTCTTATTTAACATGGGAAATTATGTGTCACAGTCTGAAAAAAGGACAGCTTCAGCATTAATAAAAATGAAGGTTCGCATAAAGATGCTTACTGGTTTCCTATAACGCTTGCATTCCAGACAAAGTTAAAGCCGCAATCCTAATTGCGGTTTCCTTGTTAGTTCAAAATGAAAACATAAAATGCTTTAAACGTATTGCCGTTAAATATTTCACTCAGGTTTATAAAATTAAAAATCAAAAACAGAAAAATGCGGTTAATAACAACGCCTAAATGGCCTGAGCATTTAAAAAGTGAGTTCAGTTAAAATTTGTTCAGCTTTCTCACCTGCATTTATTGAAATACTGAAAAATGTTTTAACTTCATTTTGCAAGTCGAGGGAGGCTTGTAAATTCTTATTTTCATATTAAGGGGTGTCTCTTGCTTCCAGTAATTCTCCACTCGAGGTCAAGATTTTATAATCAAGAACTGTTAATTTGTTACAGCTGTACATTTTTGCTATATAACTCGCCGCTATTTAATGATTTACTGGCTGGTTAAACCACGGTCGCTCTGTATTGAAAAGACAAGTTAGTATGGAAACATTTATTTCTAATGGACAAACATGGGTTTTGTGTAGTCACGGTTAGGCAAATTATTGTCTTGTTTTCTGAAACATTTCCTGAAACAATTTTTTTTTTAAAGAGAATTTTTTAGGAAGCTAGTAATGTGCAGTACACGGTCTTGAAACAAAATGGCTCCACGTAAGCGTTTAGCCATTAAAGATAAAATACCAGACGACATACGTTACTATGACGCTAATGGTATGACGTTTTGTAGCTTCAAAGGTGTAAGTCAATAAATGTGGTCCAAGACAAGATAAGTAAGGGCGTGGCTTGGCGCCCGGTGGTGATGGCGGTGCCCGAGTGAGGCTCTGCTGAGGCTCCGGGAGACGTACCGCTTACAGCTCGTCTTTTCCTGTCTGAAGGCTATGTCTCCACTTCGGAACACTTCTGGATTCCTACGCGACCCCTGAAACTGTGCTACACTGCTCTGGGACGGAGAACTTTGTTGTAGTAAGTTGCTCCGCTTCAGTTTTTGAGCGCGGCCACCATTTTGATATGCCGCGCACAATCAGCCTTTTAACCGGCATACGGAGCTGTGCATGTGACTGAATTTATTTTACGACCGGAACATCTTTGCTTTTATGGGACTTCCCTTATCACCTTTTTGCGGCTCATACGTTTCCCATTCACCTCAGAAACGCTACAACCTGCTACCACATCATTGAATACTCCAAACCGCCATTTTGTGGTGCTTCAGGCGCTCTCTTGTTCCCCTCACTGTTATGGCGTAGGAGCTTTTACGGTAATGGTGGTTGCTCTTCCTTCATTTACTGCCGCTTAGCGCTGGATATGATCTCACTGAGGATTGTGTGATTAACTACTCCGTTCTTCAACATGACAGTGCGCTTTTGCTGCGCTACCTAACCTGGATTAGTCTTTCTTGGCTACGGAGGTGGAGAGGTTACTAAGATAGTTTTTCCTTGACCCTTGGATGCAGTTTTGATGCCTCATTCTACGTTGTTGGAGGTGCCCTTTTGCCTCTCCTTTCTCCTTATCTCGCTCGGTCAACTGCACACTTCACAGTCTAAGAATGCCACAGCTTCTCCATTTTTGCTGCGACATGCTCCTCACTTGATATACACTCTTTCATGGCTCAGGCCTCTCCACTTTGTGATCTGCTTTTTCAATTTGTGCATTTAACTTGCTTTCTGTCAGTCACCCTGCCCGCGGCTAATGTACAGCGTCTCAACTAAGTGACTTTACAGCTTTTGAACTATATCCCGCCCTGTGAGTATCGCAGATTACTTGCGGCTTCACTGTGTGTATCATCGCCATTTTGTCCACCTCAAGGACTTCCTCATTATATCTTCTTTGTTGGCTTTTGATGTATCTGAGTGTTGGATTCCCTCTCCTCGCATGTTCAACGTTGGCTGCAATGTGATTACGACTTTGCTCTTCAATGCCTCATAGGGCTCTTGCCTAGCTGCTCCTGAAGACAAGCATTGCCTCATCTTCAATCTGGCAGGTTCACTTTGTTCTCCAATGGTTGCCTCGTTTATTATTCGCACTTGGAACCTATTTTAACAGCTGCTCCTTTTCAATGATGTTTGTGACTTGCGCTGCACCCACGCTACATTCCTAATTTTTGGTGTAGCCATTTTGGTGTATTCGCCCATTTCCTTGTGGGCTTTTGCGTACACTGTTCGATCAATTAACTCAGGCATCCGCTTTATGGACAGGCTTAAGTCCATGTCACACCTGCCCCGCACGACTAAAACTGCTATTGTCAAGAACTCTAAAGTCTTCTCTGCCTTCTCTAAATTAGAAGATTCCCTCACCTCGTCTGGCTCAGATATAGCAATGGAACCTTCCCAACCCCCACTGGGGAAAACTAATACCAAAAGACTGAAGAAGGATCCCCCCTCACCTCTTAAACAGTCTGCGCCTGTTTCTGTGGAGTTATTACTGGACGAAATCAGGTCTTTCAGCCCTTTTCTGGAGGAAATCAGATCCTTCTGGCCTTTTATGGAGGAAACCAACGCCAGGCTCCAGAATCTCACGGATCACTGGTCGCAAATGGAAACCTGGGTGGCCTCCGTCGAACATTCTGTTCAGTCCTTTCAAGAAACTTGTTCCACAGTGTCTCATTTGAATTCTCAAGTGTCTGTTCTTCAGCGACAGGGGGAGGAGTTGGAAAATAGAAATAGGCGGAACAACCTCCGCATTTATGGTCTGGCAGAGGGACCCGAGGGCTCTGACTCTCTTGCCTTCTTTAAATCGTTCCTTCCCAAGCTATTGCGTCTGCCAGAGGGCACAACCCTTAATATCCAGCATGCACATCGATTGGGGCGCCCATCATCTTCGCTCTCCCCTCACAGAGGCCCAGAGGTGTCATTCTCTATTTTTTGGAATACACTGATCTCTTGAAGGTCTTGACGGCTGCCACATCCTCTCCAACATTGACATGGTCTGGCTCCTCCCTGTTCTTTGCTCAGGATTATGCAAAAGCTACTGCCAACCGCCGTAAGGCTTTCCTGGATTTGAGAGGTGACCTTCGTGAGATGGGAGCGAGATATGGCTTGTACCACCCTTGTCTGTTCAAGGTCACCTACAATAACAAGACTACCACCTATGATGATCCAGTCCGCCTTCAGAGTTTCATCAATGCGCATAAGACCTCCGCCATGGACTCATCTGGACCCTCGTCCTCTGCTCCTGGTTAACCAGTGGTTGTGTTGATTCTCTTATTGCTATTGTATTTTGCTTTCTTTGATCTTTAAGGGGTCTCTCCGTATTGCTGTTGCAACCTGCCTTCTCTGTTCTTTAAGACGTTTCAGTATGTTGGTTTTTATCTTCTCTGCGTTGTGCTGTTATCCATCGCTGTTTTTGTTACCGGTTCGACTTCTCTCTGTACTTTAACCCCTTGTTCTCCTTTTTCACCCTCACAGGATTCCTTCCCCGTCTGATGATGTCTCCCGGTTCCCCACTCGGCTGACCTTGGTGTGTCGCCTTACCCGTGTGGTTCCATTCCCCCTCAGTTTCTTCTCGTGTTTTCCCTCTGTAGGTATGATCCTTTCTTGTTTCCTCTTTTGTGTCTTCCTTTTGTGCCTCGTTTTGCTCTGCCTCCCCCTCCTTTTGTTCCTTCTCTCCTATTTGTTTTCGGATGATACATATCCGTCCTTAAGATTTGCTCTTGCCTACGCCGTTCTTCCTTTTACTCCACTGGCCTTTTTTCTTCTTTTTACCTCTTTCCTGCTTTCTTTTCCCTCCCTTCTTTTCATACATGTTACTCTTTCTTTCCCTCTCTTCTTCCTCCAAAGTCTCGCTGATCACTTTCTTCTTATATTCTTATTTTGTCTCATGGGTTCTTTTTTCTGTTTTTGTCAATGTGTTTGCTATAGGTTATTTTATATGATATGTCGCTAAATATAATCTCATGGAATGTCAAGGGTATTAATTCCCCAATCAAACATCAGCGGATTTTGTCTCACTTGGCTAAGCTAAATGTTGATGTGGCTTTTTTGCAGGAAACTCACCTGTCTGACACTGAATCTGTCAAACTTAAAAGGGGTTGGGTGGGTGAGGTCTTTTACTCACAAGGAGATGGTAAGCGTAATGGTGTGTCTATCCTATGCCGTAAGTCTCTCCCCCTTTCTATTATCTCCCAGGAATCAGATACTAATGGAAGATGGACATATGTCAAATTATCTCTCAGAGGTGTTCCAGTCTCTTTCCTCAATGTCTATGCTCCTATTGTCGGTGAGCCTCTTTTCTGGGCTGATTTTTCTCATCACATCACTCGGTTTATGGATGACAACTTCATCCTTGCTGGTGATTGTAATCATCCCTTGGACTCTTTTGTAGATAGGTACTCTGCAGCCCATTATACTCCTAACAAATCCCACAAGCTCTTTACCCAGGCTATCTCCCAACACAAACTTGTTGATAGCTGGCGGCTTTGCAACCCGGCCCTACAGGAGTTTACTTTTTATTCTCCCTCCCATCGCTCTCAGTCGCGGATCGACTACATTTTTGCTTCCCACAATATTGCTCAAACTCTCACTGCTGCTGAAATTGGCCCGATTTTACTTTCAGACCATGCCCCTGTCCTGATCAATATTGAAGTACTTCCCAAATCTGATGGACCTAAGAGGTGGCATTTCAACAATGCTCTTGTTTTAGATCCTAAATTTACTTCTTCCCTTATCGCTTTTTTGATGAATTTTTCTTGCTTAATGATACTCCCTCTAGCCTGACACACACTATTTGGGATGCTTTCAAAGCCGCAGTAGGGATTTTATTATCCGCTTTATGGCAAGAAAGCGTAAAGCCTCCCGTAAACTCACAGGAGATATTCTTTGTGACATTAAGAGACTGGAACACGCCTACTTTACCTCTCATTCTCAGGATACTCTCACTGCTCTTGTGGTCGCCAAAATGAAGTTTAACAAGAAATCCACAGAGGATGCTTCATTGTACCTGTTGAAGTCTAGTGCTAAGTTTTATGGAGGCAGGAACAAGGCTGGGAAACTCCTTGCTAACTATTTGAAGATTAAGCATAATAAGCTGAACATTGAAGCCATTTATGACAATAACTCCAATCTCAAACACACCGATACCGACATTTTAACTGAGTTCTCCCTCTTCTACAAGACTTTATACTCCTCTGAAACCCAACCCTCTCTCCACTCACTCACACATTTCTTTTCTACCATTCAGAAACCTGCACACTTTCTTCTCGACCTTTCCACTTTGGCATCTGATATCTCCCAAAGGGAACTACTTGCCGCGCTTCAACACCTCAAATTAAACAAAGCCCCTGGACCTGATGGTTTAACCGTTGAGTTTTACCTTCACTTCTCAAAGCTGCTCATTCCAAAACTTCACTCTCTCCTAAGTTCGTTCACCACCCTGGGGGGCTCCTCTTTGACCTTTTCTGATGCCCATATCTGTTTGATACCCAAGGAGGGGAAAGATGCCAAATACTGTAAGAACTATCAGCCTATTTCCCTAGTGAATATCGACTACAAAATCTTTGCTAAATCGTTGGCGGCACGGTTGGACCTTCTGCTTCCCGACCTTTTGGGTGAGGAACAGTCCGACTTTGTGAAGGGCCGATTTATTACGGACAACACCAGACTACTGTTTAATATTTTGACAAAATCCCCACGTTTACAACATTCTCTTGCTGTGATCGCCTTGGATGCTGAGAAAGCGTTCAACAGGGTTGAATGGCCTTACCTTTTTCATACTCTCAAATGGTTCGGTTTTGGCCCCAATTTTATTTCCTTGGTCTCTTTACTGTACTCCCATCCGCGTGCAGCAGTCTGTGCGAATGGTCAGGTTTTTCCTTTTTTTGATCTTGGCAGAGGTGTCCGCCAAGGTTATCCCCTCTTCCCCTTTCTTTTCAACTTGGCCTTAGAGCCTTTTCTGTCCAAACTCCGTCAGAACCCTAACATTCACGGTGTTCAGACCACTAACTCTCATATTAAACTTGCTGCTTATGCGGATGACATTCTGCTTTTCATCTCCAACCCCGAAGACTCCATTCCTGCTTTCCTAGAGGAAGTGCGGAGCTACTCCTTGATCTCTGGTTACAAACTCAACAATGATAAATGCGAAATCTTGCCCTTGACGAAGTTTACTTTCAAGCCGGACTTCAATGCTTCCAATTTTACTTGGAGCTCGTCGCATATCAAGTACTTAGGTTTACATATCACTTCCTCCGTTTCCGATACCGTTTCCCTCTGCTTAAATAATTGTATCCAGAACATTTCGGATCTAACTACCAGGTGGCATCCCCTCTACTTATCTTGGTGGGGATGCCTCGATACTATTAAGATGATGTTGACCCCCATAATCCTCTACACAATTGACAATATCCCTGTGCCCATTCCCGTCAAATTTTTTAAAAGAATCAACTCACTTTTGTCCGCCTTCTTATGGAATAACAAGAAACCGAGGATGTCCATTGCTAGACTGATCCGTCAAGCATCGGAAGGTGGGGTCAACTTCCCAGATTTTCCAGCCTATCAGAAGGCTTTCTTGCTGCGGCAAGCATCCTACTGGTTGCAGGATCCCATATCTCCATGTCCTCTGTGGGCTAAGGTTGAGCGCCTTTTCCTTTCCCCCTTTTCTTTTGCTGAATACATTTCTTTTTCCCGTAAGCTCTCTTCAATTTCCACGCCCATTCATAGACTTACCACCAAACTTCTCTTATCTTCTTCTCCTGTTCCCCCTTCTACTATTGCTGACTTCCTTTCTTCCACCATCTGGCACAATGCACATCTCTTAATCCACAACAAGCCCTTTTACTTGAAATCCTGGAGGCAGAGGGGATTGGTCTGGGTCTCGCAGCTATTTTCACACTCTACTTTCCTGCCCTTGCCAACTCTCCGCCTGACCTTTGCCTGACCTTTGCTCTACCTGCGTCCTTTGCTTCCAAATACCTCCTGCTCAAGACAATGGTGATGGCTACATACACTCGACTTATGCAGACACAGCCGTCATCCAACTCCCTCACTCCTGCTGCACGATTACATTCTCTTCTCCGCACTACCTCCAAGGCTTCTATCATCTACAAACACCTTCATGCCAATGAGTCTGTTAGGCCTAAGTCTAGGGTGGAGGAGCAGCGGGAACATGACTTTGCCACAGCATGGCCTTTATCCCTGAGGGACAAGCTATGGATTAAGGTTCGTAAGTCGTCCAGAGCGGCGACTCTGACGCAATCTATGTTCTTTATTTACAATAGGTTGCTCCACACGCCTTTTGCCCTTCATAAGCGATTTACTGCCATTCCAGACGTGTGTTGGTCTTGTTCCTCCCCGAATGCTACCTTATTTCATATGTTGTTTCTCTGCCAGTCTGTACACGACTTTTGGATACAGGTGTGGGCTCAAATTAATGTAATTTTCCAGACGTGCATTCCTTTTTCTCATGCTAACGTCTTTCTGGGAAGCCTTTCACCCTGCTGGAAGGGCTCTGATCTTGATGTACGTGTTGTTGACCTACTGTTAGCTGTTGCTTTTCAGCAGATTACCATTAACTGGAAGGCTTCATCCAATATCTCCTTTAAAGCATGGTGGTATAATGTTTGCCAAAACCATAGACTGGATACTACTTTTGTCTTCCCTGTCCAGCTAGCTCCGAAAAGGGCAGAGTTATGGCTCCCTATTGTATTATATTTGGATAACTGTGCTATTCGTTCATTTTGTCCACAGCCTATCTAACAAGAGGTCCCCAAACCTCCTTGATTACCCTTTCATTCCTTTTTCTTTGTTATTACTTGACATGCATGTACTTTACCTTGCTCATATGTGTAACCAATATATTACCCATGTTTTGCTTTTTCACTCATCATTTACCTATGTAATTGATTCCAGTGCTTTATTTTTATGATTGCTTTAGTTTCTTTTTCCCTTTCTTTCGTTACCGTTCCATTTTTTTTCCGTGTATTACCCATTGATACCTTCTTTTCTGCCTAATAACATTTTCTTCTGAACTTAAAAAAAGACAAGATAAGTAAAATATTTTCATAATGCTAGACTACACAGTTTGTTCTGAACATTTGTGAGGCGATGGTTTAAGATTTAAAACACTGCTGCATGATCATCCAGTAAAAAGTGAGCTGTAAGATTATCCCCCTTCAAAACGCACGACCATTAATTTCTATCACAGTTTAAATAATTATGCAATGGATTTATTTAAATGACATAATTTTCTTTTATCTTAGGGGTGTACATCGCTGATATTTTAAAGAAAAATCTGAATAGTTTATATAAAGCAGAGCACACATTTGACAGATTACGGAGAATTCGCATTATATTTGGCTCAAGGCTTGAAACACACTGGGGGGCCCAATTCACAAAGGCAAACCTAGACCCGAGGTGTAAGTTTACCTTTGTGAATTGGGCCCAGTGATATTTGTAAAAAACATCCATGCAGGTCATGTTTTCTGAATACACTTCTGCGATACATAAATAGGTTAACTTACACTAATATTGCTTCTTCGCCTCGGGTTTCCATGTGTTTCTTCATGTAGTAGCAAATCTGCCTACCTGGAAACATGTTTGGTCCTCGACAGCAAGTGGAACTTCAGAAAGGGCAGGACATAGAGACAGGCAAGGGTATTTGGGCATCACAAACTGAAGTAATCTGTATAGATATTGGAAGGGACAGAAGTTCAGGATGGGGGGGGGTTAAGTTATCACTGCTGAAGTGGCTATTGAGGAGCATTAGAGGAACTGGCGACTAAATGAACACTTGCCACGGGCTTCCCAAGCTGTCTGTCAATTGTGTCCCAGGAGGTTCCGTATTCCAAAATGGATTTAAACAATCTAGTCTCCACACACTAGAGGAAGTTCGCTCACCTTGTGTTATTGGGTCTTCACCAGGTCACAGTGTGAAGTGTACTGATAACATGTGACACACAGTGACATCATGTGAGTTGACACTTGCGTACTAGATACAGGATATTTTTGCTATCCTTACAGACAAAGGAGGAGTTTCTGCAATTTTGCAGTAGACGCTACATAGCTCTGAGCATATCTCTGCAAGTAAGGAAGCACTTTGTTTTTGTGTCAGCACTGTATAATAGACACAGGACCTCTGACTGAGCTCTATAATGAGGCGGCACGAGTCAGTGCGCCCTCCATGGCTGCACCTTGAAAGGGGTAGAAGAGTGCCATGGATCCCTTGGCGTTCCCTATAGTCAGGTTCAGTCACTAAATGCACCTGCCTGCAATGGGGCTGTACCCCACAACCAAATGCAGGCCAGTTGCCACCTGTGCAGTGAAAAGTATACCGGATCTTCAAACAGCTTATCTGCCTTTCACCAATGCACTACCCCCAGGGCAGGCATGAGTAGATTGCTGCACTAGGGAAAGCACAATTACTGTAATAGGGCACCCTGTTCAAATTTGTGTTGTTTCATGGGGATCCGGGCGGTGCACCCTATTTGTAGTATGAGCTTTGGAAGTTAAGTGGAAAGTAGAAGCTAAGCGACAATCAGCAGAGCTTTTTGCTTCAACTCCCATGTCCGAGAGCGCTCTTGTTTATCATACAATTTGAGACTCTTGTCAAAAGGCCTGTTGAGGATTTGGTGAGTAACAGTTTATTCTTTGATAACGAACTTCCATGCTCAACCCTTATGAGGCAAGGCCTGAAAAATGGAGTGGCTTCAACATCAACAAATCCCATCTTCAGCCTCCTGCTTCTGACTCTGCCACCAATTCTCATAAAGCCTGACTATCTGATTCTAATACCACAACCTCACAACCTGCGGATTGGTGTTTATCAGACTGACTTCTCAGTCAGTGGATAGTCTGTGTGTCTGACAAATATGCCCTAAAGAACATGGATCAGTATGCTGAATCTATTTCTGCTTTCAGCTAGTTCCAGATTCACTTCTGGAGGGGGTTCTTTCTGAGCCCAACCAAAATACTAGACCGCTGGTGCCTGAAGTGGAGAAAGGGATCTCAGTCTTCAAATACTTCCTGCATTATGACTGCCATAAAACAAGGCTTCACTGCAATGCTTTGATTCATCAACATGAACTCCTTGTGTCTATCGACCAAAGGAATGCCTACCTTTAAGTCTGTGTACACATCAGTTAGCAGCATTCCTTCCATTTTGGGCTCGATCACTAACACTGGGAATTTCAGTTATGTCTTTTTGGGTGACTCCATGCCCCAGGCTACTTACTAAAGTTTCGGATCCTTTTAAGGCACAGTTCTTATGTTTTGAGGAAAATCTTTTCTCTACTTAGATGATTGTCTAATTTTGTTCTCTACTTTTTCTAAAGAAATGAAAAATACTCAGTTGTTTTTTTAGTCACTGTGTCCTATCTCTTCTTGCTCAGGATAGGCCAGAGCCAACTCCTCAATTTTTGGCTTTAACTGCTCCTTGTTTTTTGCACGGATTTGGAGATGGTGTGTATGCCTTTAGATTGAGTGGTGTGTCCCCAGTCACGTCTCTCTTCTCTTTTGTGGGTGGGTGTAGCGCTCTATGATCAGGGAACAGTTCCATCTTCAGTGAGACATGGCAGCCACTTGTGTGGAGCACTGGACGAGGTTCCATTTGAATTCCTTGACACATTTTACCCTGACCACTTAGTTTCCTCTTTCCAGCACAACACATTATGTCTTCCTTGTGGTTGTGTTTAGGGAAAGATGTAAAGGTAAGAGGACAGCTAAGGTCCAAAAGATCACCTGATACCGAATTTTGGCAATTCTTAACTTAATCATCCAAACTCCAATGACTGTGTGTAATCACACAGTTTGGCCAGCAGGTGATCCTCAACACCTTAATGGCTTCCCACAGCTGCATTCCTGCCTTTACACCATAACTAAATAGCACCCACTTCTGTTCCTGAGTGGTTACTGCTTACTATTCCCCTCTTGACTCTAGAAAGGCCATTGTCATGTTCTATGGCTATTTAAAAGTAAACTATTTCTGTTTAGAGCCCACCAGCACTGCATTCAGAATCCTTGAAGATGTCCCTTGGTCTGGAATGAAACAAAGGTCAGTTGTAAATGTTTCTTCTGAAGAACCTATCACAATCATTATGTTATACATACTCATGATTGTGTTTCCTGCACCTTGGAGAGGGCCACCAGCACTGCCAGTTTCAGTCACATCTTTTTGGGTTGGATTGGGCTACCCAGGGTATTTATTAAAGTTCTGGATTCTCTTGTGACACGGTTACTTTATCAAAATAAGTTTCTTCCTCCCTATTATGACATTGACTAGATGGCGCCCATATCTTCCTGGGACTTCCGGGCAGTTAGCTACTCCCAGCTTTCCTACCATCTTTACATCTTAATCACATGGGGGGCAATTCACAGAACTAATATTAGATACACCCTAACCTTACTACTTTTGGTATTCACAGAAGGCATTTAGGAGTCCTAAATTTACTACTACTAAATGCCTTCTGTGAATACCAAAAGTAGTACGTTTAGGATTTTATCTCATATTAGTTCTTCGAATCGGCCCCATACTGCCTACCACTTCCATCTCTATTCCTCAGCTGACAGAGCCTAGTACTACTTTTGTTTGTTTGCGATTGTTTCCTTATACGGATAGATAATGGTCCAAGACCTTTCTGTTATATTTCAAAAAGAGAAAATGACTGTACCCATTTGATAGTCTTGTAATTTAATTCTAACATCACCAGCTATTCACTTTGTGTTGCAGCCATAGTATTAATATGCATGATATTTAGCCACAACTACTTCATTTCTGAAAGTGAAATTGTTATAGAGGGTTTTCCATTCCATACGTTTCCTCTCATTTGATAAATCTTTCTCGAAGACTAGCTAACATCTTACAGATCAACACAACCATTTATAGAGTGTTCACTGTATTTTTTATTAACAAATTATTTTAGACATTCATTTTTCTGAAGCTCACAGAATTTAGAATAGATAACAGTGAGAGTTTCCAAACTCTATTAATGATTCAAGAAATCATGATATTTTCTGATCACCCACTTGTCCTACTTAACAGCGGTGAGTGCTAATTTTAGCAGGGATGGGGCGCACGGGACACACATGCACACATACACACATCCATTCACAACACCCAATGCCAAATATACATAAATGCATGCACCAAACATTTAAAAACTGACACTTGCCTGAGCAGCTCTGCCGCGGAGGTCCCAGGAGGTTTAGGACTGCTGCCTTTCCCAGCCCTCACTTGTAACAGAGTGAGATGGGGTCAGTGAACCTTCTGACCCCAACCCCACTCTGCGAAAAGGTGTCACTGATTGATAATCTGTCCTGGGCATTTCAGGACTTAAAACTGAGGTGCCCAGGTCCACAGCAATTTGTGAGGCACCCCCTTGGATTGAGGGGAAAGGCCTTGAGTAGCTTTGCCAGGCTGAAGAGGTCACACCCACAAGAGGTGTGACATCTTCAGTCAAGCAAAGTTCAGCTCAGACAACCAGGAGCCTGTACATTTAGTGCATGTCTAGCTCCTGGCTGCCAGTCCTGAGACTAAAGAGTGTCTGTCAGACTCATCTTTCCTCAGACTCTCTTTCTATCGGGAAAAAGGACAGGGGTTATCAGGCGGGTCACAGCTGCTATTACCGTTGCTACCATATGCTCTCCCCAATATAAAGTTATATGAACACAGTTCTCCAGAAAAATAGATTACTTAAAGGTAAACAATGCTAGTCCAGAGTTCTTCCTATACAACATGACATGATAAAATAACGGGATCGTCATGTAAATAGTGATCAGGAGCAACATTATCTCACTTGCAGCTGCTATGAAAGAAAAAGGCCAGTCTGAAGAAACAAATCTGAAGCAACAAACATGAGCTCAAATGATCTTAAGGGGCAATACACCTCTGTAACAGCAAGGAAAGCTAAGGTGCATTTTATTTATTCACCAAACAACTTTATTGCTTATAGGGCAATAGGGCTAATCACCTTTTAAATTTGCAATTTTGCAATTTGCTCAAGTCTGTTAGTGTCTCAAAAGAGGAGCAATCTGTTGCTAAAAGGCAATATTCAGCATTTAGAGACTTCAACGCTGCCCTTTTTTAAACCAAAAAGATCAATTGGTACATGCAACAGCCCATTAGAGATGGCAGTTGTCTGCTTGTGATGACATATAATGATAAAGACATGTAAGATAAATGTTCACAAAGCTGGCAAGTAGGTAAGGTATTAAAGGCCGAATAGTAGTAAAGTGACAAATCAAGTTTAAGTTCAAGTTCATAAGTTTTATTCGGTTAACATTTTTAAAACCATCAAAGCATACACAATAAATTCCTTTTCACAGTTAATCATGTCACTGGGTCCTAATTACACGACAAAGTATATTACAATATAAATTGGTGAATACATATATACAATAAAAAGTTTGTCACCACACAAGAGTTAATCATTTTTAAAATTCAAGAAGATTATGGTAGCAGCATTTTCTTGCGACATCTCACAGCCCCTATGATGTAGCTCGCCACCCCAAAACATATCACAACAGATCCTATCATTTGCAAATAAACCAGGGCTGGTCGGGCCTGTTTGAAACTGCACCCTCTTAATAGTGAGAGAATACATTTCTTTCGCTGCAAAGCATAATATTTACAGAAAAAGATCATATGAAGGGCATTTTGTTCCAATTTATTATCACACGGGCACGGCCCCAACATCCCACTTTTGGCAAATCCCCTGGGGAAAGATAACAACCAAGGCAACATACCATGTTTAAACCTTAGCAGAACAAACAGGTGGAATGGCTTGTTTATATATGTCAAGTATGGCTGGATCTCTCTTCCCATGCTTAACATAACACATTTTCTCACCGAAGGTTTAGCCAATTCCTCCTCTTCCCTCTGTACCTTCAACCTATTTAGATACTGGGATTTTACTTTCTTAATCATGATTTTACTTAGGGCCCTAGGGTTTGAGAACAAGTCAGGGCTGCCCATTAGGTCTGCTTGCATTTTGATATATCGAACCCATGGTATCGCCGAGGCATTGTCCAGGGACAGACAATCCTGGATAATTAGTTGGTTTAAGTTCGGCGCTTGCTGTGCCCATATTCTTAGCCACCCTAGTAATGGTGCTACCGTGATCTGGTCAGAGATGTAGCCAGCCCCCAGATCTTCATGCACATTAAAAGATGCTACGGATTGAGGGAGCGATAAAACTTTCCTAAAAAAGACGTTTTCTGCGATTTGGATCTCACTTGAGTTAGTATAGCCCCACACCTCACTCCCATACAACACCATGGGCAAACACTTAGCATTATACATGTTCATGATAGCCAGTAATGAATTACAGCCTAAACGTTTAGCAAAGCCCAACAGAGCCCCTGTCGCCCTCGCTAATATGTTTTTTTTCAACGCTCGCTGCATGGCCCATGACCTTCTATCATCAAAAACTATACCCAAGTATGGGAAGGTGGGTACTTTACTGAGCTCCAGCCCCTTGCAGACACACAATGCCCCTTTCGCAAATCATAAACCAGTCACAAATTGGTTTGCAACTGCTAAAATGGTACCTCAGTATATACAAAGGCTATCATTTTAAGGGTTTTCTAAGATTTCATTGCGAATAAAATTTTTACCGATTTAATATTTAGTGACATTACCATTTAACTAATCAGAATTGGAGATTCACAGATCAACAGAGACTCACTATTCTTATGTTCAAATCATTCACAATTAGTGAATAGTCGGAGAATAGACTTTTGTATTTGCAAATGATCATCAAGTGGACAAAGATGATGACTAGGTGCAACATATAGAAAAGGGGACCAGCATGCTTCAGTGCCTATAACAATGGCTGAGTTATGTGCTATCATTAGTGGTATGCATATTTTGTCTGCAGTCTAGAGGAGAAGAAGCCGGCAAGAGAGGATTTATAGGGTCAGAGTTACGCTCTTTGTACAAACAGAGGAGGGCATTTATACTAAATACAGGTTCAGTAGTAATGTTATTTTAGATCTAGTAGATAAGCTGTCATCATTACTACAAAGAGACACACATAGAAGCCAGGCAATTGTAAAACATACACAGGTTTTACTCTCTTAACAGCTTTTGGCGACAGGGAGTTATCAAGCTATTGTGGCAGATGCAGGACACATTTTACAGACTCCACTCTGTAGGATATTTAGGAATGTTCTTGAAATAAAGATGAAAATATACACAGTATAACCTAATACAACCGGGGAGCATTAGGACACCAAGGTTTTTTTCTGTATCATACAGTTTCTACAGGTAGTTGCCTGTATTGATGGTACACACATTCCAATTGGTCCACAATCTAGAATTGTGATCCTGTACAGACTTATGAATAATGATTACTCCTTAACTATACAGGTAGTTTGGATTAGTGAGTATGTAAATAGAGACCTTGTGGCATGCTATCGAGGCAGCACACATGGTTTTTATATGTTCTGCCAATGTGACGACGGACAGTTGTCGATGACCTGTATTTATGTACAGTATGTATACCTGCATTTTATACTTGTGTACTTATTTACAAGCAACTTCTGATTGCAGATGACCATGCATGTGCAATCGCCTATTGATAATGACATAATGTCAACATGAATAGTCAGCCAGGGAGAATAGATATAATGTATCAAACAGACTGTAATCGTATGTACATTTGGATAGATGAAATTAAGATTCAGATGTTCAAATAGGAGTGGAAAACCATTACACTATGCACCCGACATTTGTTGTGAAATAGTGACATTTTGCATTATGTTGCATAATATAGTAACCAAAAAGGCACTTTCATTAGAACCTGTTAGACCTGTCAGCCTTAGGATGGTCTTTCCCCTTCTGCTAACACCAACATGGTGACATCATATCTCTCAAAGTGTGGCTTGAGACAGTTGAGGTGGAAAACCCTTAAGGGGTGTCTGGGGGTCCTAAGGTCCACTAAGTAGGTGGCTTCCCCTTTACTCTCATCAATCTCACGAGGCCCGGTCCAATGGTCTTTGGGAGCGCTGGGCTTCACAAGCTCCATCACCCACACTTTCTGCCCAGGCTGAAATTCCACAGTGGAAGGCCTCTGCCCATATATTTGCTTAATCACCTCTTGGCTGGCCTCCAACTTTTCAGACCATCAATTCCATAAATTGTCTGTCTGGCACGAGAGGGCAAGTATGCAGCTAACAACATCCTTGGAAGTTTCCTGGGAGCTTGCTCCCACCCCTCCTTAACCATACTGAGAGGTCCCCTTATTGGATGAACCATACAGAAGCTCAAAGGGGCCAAATCCACCCACCTTCTGTGGTAACTCTCTGTAAGCAAAAAGCAGACATGGTACGAGGATGTCCCACTTATGTTTCAGGACCTCAGGGAGGCCCTTGAACATGCCTTTGAGGGTCTTGTTGATTCTTTCAACAAAGCCCATTGGTTGGGGATGGCAGAGTGTGAAAAATGTATAGGTAAATCCACACTCCTTTCAAATTGACTGCACAGCAGAGAACATGAAGTTGGTGCCCTAGTCAGACACCCCTTCCTTGGGGAAACCCACTCTGGTAAAAATCTCCACTAGTGCCCTATCCTGTGATATGGTCCACCAGCACTAGGACAAATGTGTTGCCAGAGGTTGTCTGGAAATCCATTGGCCCTACTATGATGATTCACACCCTTTCAAATGCGGTGCAATGACAGGCAAGGGATTCAGAGGAGATGTCAGCTTCTGCCATATCTTCTCGCTGGCCTGATAGATCAAACAAGACCTGCAGAATGTATCTGAGGGGCCAATAGAAGTGGGGGACACACTTGGCAAAGGTCTAGTCCTGCTTTTGAATTCCTTCTAGGGAAACCTCATGAGCCAGCTCCAGAAAGAAGGTCCTGTAGCATTGAAGAACTACCAGTGCCCTGTTGCCTCATGTAGAGGTGCTTTAGGCTAACTGTACAAGGGGATTCACTCCCAGTAAATGTGGTGATTACCAGAGGCAACACCAGCAGCTTGGTCTTCGGTCAGTTGCCTCATGCCCTCCAGGCTTAAGCACTCTTTCTGTGCCTTGCAGAACTCTTGGTGGGCCCCTCTCCACTTGCCATTCAGCATGTTCAGGTAGTTCGCCAAGGGAGGCAATGTCCTCCTTAGTGTGCTTCGGGGGGCAACCTATTCTGGTGTCCCATGCATCACAACTGGGAGGCATTCAGGGATTGCTTTCAAACACTCCTTGCCCTTCCCTCTTTTGGCAGATATCCGGGACATTTTACCAGACTCCAGGCCTGCTTAACTCCATTCCTTGGCAGCCCTGGACTGGAATTTGCACATACCCACTCCAGCAACCCCAACATCTCCCGGTGTGACCTGAGCTCCACTTAATTCCAGGTAGTGTGCTCCAGGGTATTCCCTAACAAACAGTCCACCGGCATGGCAGGGCTCACTTGAACTTTCGGAAGACCTGAGACCCCCTACTAAATGGAATAAGGGTCACTGGATAGTGGCCTTCAGGGTTGTCAGCGACTAGAACCTGGTGGAAAGCATTGGGTACAATTTGCTCCGAGACCAACAGCTGATTCATTACCGTAGTAATGCTGGCTCCCATGTCCCTCAGAGTCTCAACACCTTGCCCGTTAACAGCGACTCACTGTCTATGCTTTGGAGTATTAGAAGGCATATGAGGGTTGGGCACCATCTCCACATCAATCAGGGATACTAGGGTATCCTCACTGACTTCCCTCCCAATGACTGGGATAAACCTCTCCTCAAGCACTACACTTGCCAACCCTGGTGTCTTACCCCCAGTGGTAGGCTGTGCCCTCTAGAGGTATTTAGGTTTCCACTTGTAAAGCCCATACTCATAGCACTTCGGTGTTTTGTTATGACTGTTGTCAGGGAAGCTCTTTTTCTGTTGGTCAGATTAGGAACAGGATCATTTCAACTGAGAACTGTTTATTGTGGCCTGAAGTGAATTTTTGTATTCCTCCCTCCTTCTTCTGGTGGGGACCCAGACCACCCTTTTGGGAGTTCTCCCCAGATAGCTCCTTGGGCACTCTGGTGTTGACCCTGAGGTCTGCCTCCTCAGCAAGGTTCTTGGGTTCAGTCAGCTTGCTACCAACAAGGTGCTGGCACAGCTCTGGAATACAAATACCAAGCATGTGCTCCCTCGTGATTAGGTTTTATAGCCCAGTTAGATCATCTATCTTAATGCCCCTCACCCAGCTCTTCATTGCCTTGCTGGAGTAATCTAGTAAGTCCATCCAGGAGAAGTGCTGCTCCAGCAGAATCCACACATCAATCTGAAGCAGCAGCTCAGAACCAACACATTTCTACAACTGCAGATGCTTTGCCGCTGTTGTAGCACTAACTTTGGAGTATAACTCCATTGATGGAGCAAAGAAAATCTAGCGGAGTCAGTAGACTGTTGACAGACTTACACCAGCCAACTTACTGGCAGGTTTTCGATGGATTGTACCCATGCCAAAAAAGGTTTTTTCAAAAGCACAGCTGGGTCCCCCCTTGTGTGACTACATGACACAACAAGCTGCAGGAAGTCTTTTTCCTGAAGCTGCCACTTAATCAGTACCAAGTGGACTAGACTGACCTTATTGGTGGCCTCTGCTGAAGTGAGTACAGGTCCCTAAGTGATGCCTCATAGATCCTGGGAGGCTAAGAAGTGATCAAGAGGAGTTGCTCCAGTAGAAACTTCGAACATTTTTGGACTACAAAGATATCCAGAGCATCAGCGGAAACTTACAGGAAAGGTGCTAGTTTTTGAGACAACTTCGTTGCATACAGCTTCAGACTTGCCCCGCTGGAGAATTTTGAGCTTCATCAAAAAGACTAAGGCAAGAGGTAAAATCTTTGAATAGGATGAGCCTGTTTGGTGTATTTGACATTTGGCCCCAGTCTACAACTTCAATAGACTATCATTGGCACTTTATAGCCCTTTATTTGGAGTATAACTCCATTGATGGAGGAAAGAAAATGTAGTGGAGTCAGCAGACTATTGACAGACTTTCATCAGCCAACTTACCAGGCGGCTGGTTTTCAGTGGACTCTACCCATCTGCCAAACTCTAAATCAGGCCATATGTTATGAAAATGTTGATTCAGACCTAGATGTCATACATTTAAATTGGCTAATTATTAAATCGCCTCATATAGGATGAAAGGTTGCTATACTCTTATCAGACAAATATATTTCTCTTTAACAAAAAAACGAAGGGCCATTATGATGTCGTTCGGAAAGGCTCCGAACGGCATTCGGATTTTCCTAACCTGAATCAGAAGCCATATTTCCGACCGACTAGGAAACATTTCTGACTGACCGATTACAATGGAAGGTAACCGTTCGGTCTGTCCGACTAGGTTCTGACCGGAACTCAGAGACTCCAGTCAGTCGGAGTCAAATTGTGCAGGTCTATGGCCCATGTTAACGACCGACATATTACGATGTTGAATTCAGACAGCCTTTCCGAATCGATTTGTCCAACATGAAAAGGCTTTTGGAAACTGACTTTAGGGGCCTGTAGCAGGCTCCTCTTCACCCGGAGCCATCGGGCTGAGGCCCGTGGGGTACCTATAGGACCCAACTTTCCAACCATGCACAGTGTAGCAGGCAACATGGGGTGCCCGTCACGCAGTGCAAGGTCCTCCAGAACCACCCCTTTCTTCAATTGGAGCCTGTGTTGTCGGTAGGAACAAAGGCTTCCATTGAAGTCAATGGGAGGCCGACCGACCTGTGGTCAGAACCATTGTTATCGGCCAGTTTGACTCCCAGAGCCAGAGTTGGTCAGAAACGATTTCGACAAGGAGTCAGTCAGAATACTTTCTTACCGACATCGTAATGAGGCCCTAATTTGTGAATGGTGATTGCAGCTTTTTGCAATGCTGGTGAATAGTTTGGCTCAGAAGATAGAACAAAATGTAGTTATTACTGACCTCCAGATGTGAAAGCCATAGCACTTATTGGAAATATATATGCAGGTATTGTAATATGTTTATTGGGAAACATTGCATCTTCATTGCACCACATCATTATGGACTGGATTCGTTCATGAAATTAGCAGGTTTAAAATAACCTATAAAGATCTCCAGAGATCTGAATATTACTGAAATGGCTAATATAAGTACCTCCTCTGACAAAAAAAGAAAATTGTCTCAGGACACTCAAAACCGTCTCAGCAAGTAAAACTATGCTAATACATTTCCAGTTAAAGGGTTTCATGTGGACCAAAAAGTCATCTACAACCAAATGATGATCCTGCTAAAAACCTGCTATTGTTGCAGGTTCAAGGTACCTGAAAGTGAGAGATGTATATTAGCTGCAAATATGGGGTCTTATTGAACTAGATATTAGGCACTATGGAGAAAGTGCTATTAATCTGGAGGAGATTGTGTTGCATAGTCACCTGTCCTACCTGCAAGCTTACTCACAGATACAATCGAACATCCTGTTATAGAAAATAGTTCCCAATTCAGTGGAATTGGCAGTCAAAGATTAGAACCATCTTACCTCTCAACTTTCCTCTATTTCACAATTGACTGATAACCAATACCTGCTGCAAATGCTGAAGACAGATTTCATTATGCCCTCACAATGACAGACATCCCTTAAGGTTTACACTGAGGCAGTTTTAATTGTTGTCTATTTTTGAACATCTCATTATGAGGATGAGACTGCCTTGATGGTAGGTACTATCATATCAGGGCGGCACAGATTGGCCATTAATGAATCATGCCACATAGATGTGGGTGATACCACATTTTCAGGCCCATTTGCTTATCATTGGTCCTCCGATGACCTTTCTATCCAACTGAAAAGTGACAGGATTTAGCATTAACATCAATTAAATTCAATTAACAGTACAACCCATTTGGATACACAATGAGTACCAGGAATCAGTTAGCTATGATTTAATAGGTTTATTGCCAATTCAAAATTAAGTTTAAATCTATGACTCTTAAAAGCATGGTTTAGAAATACAGAGTAACTAGAGGTAGCCAAGCTGGTGAAAGAAATTTAGGCGAACTAGGATAAGGCAGACAAGCAATCTAGTAATGGCAATACACAGGCTAATATTACTACTTGATGCTCAGAGAAGAGTCACAAGTTCTGCTGTCTGTACATAAATACACCTAGACTCCGTAAATCTGGTCCAAAACTAATAGGATCGTTAGATAACCTAAAGGATCTCAGAAATCAAAGAATTTCCATGAATTTAATTCCGAACAAGGCAAGGAAAAGATTGGGTAGGGAAGTGTTGGCATCTCAGAAGCTTGGTCAAGAGTTTTCTATAGGTCAGGGAGTAACGGGCACATGCATGAAAGATAATTGCATTCGCAAACGGTGCAAATCGCAATTTTCGGCCGTTTGCGAATGCAATTATCAAAATTGGAATGCATCATGCATTTCGCAATTTTAGGAATCGCAATCATGTTGCGATTTCTAAAATTGCGATTGCATTTAAGAAATCGCAATTTCAGATTTCTTAAATGCAATGCATCATCATTTTTAAATTGCGAATAATCAATTTGGAAGCGGTAAATTAGCATGAGGTTGGACCTCATGCTAATTTACCGAAAACATTCAAACATGCACAAAAATGCATTTTTGAAAGTTGCATTTTACACACACACATGTCCTTGGGACATGTGTGTGTGTAATTGCAGTTAAGTTTAATTTCACGGGTGCAGGGAGGGGTTCTGCTGTCTGTACATAAATACACCTAGACTCCGTAAATCTGGTCCAAACTAATAGGATCGTTAGATAACCTAAAGGATCTCAGAAATCAAAGAATTTCCATGAATTTAATTCCGAACAAGGCAAGGAAAAGATTGGGTAGGGAAGTGTTGGCATCTCAGAAGCTTGGTCAAGAGTTTTCTATAGGTCAGGGAGTAACGGGCACATGCATGAAAGATAATTGCATTCGCAAACGGTGCAAATCGCAATTTTCGGCCGTTTGCGAATGCAATTATCAAAATTGGAATGCATCATGCATTTCGCAATTTTAGGAATCGCAATCATGTTGCGATTTCTAAAATTGCGATTGCATTTAAGAAATCGCAATTTCAGATTTCTTAAATGCAATGCATCATCATTTTTAAATTGCGAATAATCAATTTGGAAGCGGTAAATTAGCATGAGGTTGGACCTCATGCTAATTTACCGAAAACATTCAAACATGCACAAAAATGCATTTTTGAAAGTTGCATTTTACACACACACATGTCCTTGGGACATGTGTGTGTGTAAATTGCAGTTAAGTTTAATTTCACGGGTGCAGGGAGGGGTTCTTTGGACCCCCCCTGCACCCTTGAAATTGCATTTTCAAAATGCGATTCGCAAATTCAAAATCGCAATTTGTAAATACCTTCCCATTGATTCCTATGGGCCGCTTGGCCCATAGGAATCAATGGGAAGGGTTTTCCTTAATTGCGATTGGCAAATTGTGAATCGCAATTAAGAAAAAATACAGATTCGGTAAAAAAATTGCGAATTATTCATGCATTACCGTTTGCGAATCCTTAATTGCGATTCCTTAATTTTCGCAATTAAGGATTCGCAAACGGCAACATTGATGCATGTGGCCGTTAGTGTTAGCCTAGGTCACACTTAGAAAAAGAATCAAAGGACAGCATAGAAGTCTTAGCCTCTATACATTTATAGGTAGGAGTGAAGAAGTCTGGAAAGCTCCAAGAGAGAATCCGCATGAAGTTGGAAAAGAATCTAAAGGGCAGCAGTCAGGAGCAAAAGGGGCATCCAGAAGAGCAGTTCTGGAAAGAATCTGAAAAAGCATCAGCCTCTCCAACAGTAGGATCACTAAATTATAACACCCAAGGTTCACTAAGTAAAACAACTTTGTACTCATCATCATGGGTTAATTTCTTTAGTCTATTTTTCAGGTTGCAGACTGCAACATTGGCAGGTCATCCCACACTGGACATGGGAACATCTCCTTCTCATGTACTTTTGCTAATAGGCCTTTCAATTGAAGCTCTGGTTCCCCATGTTCTTTCATCAAGGTCCCTCTCCTCTATCACTAATACAGTAATAAATCTATTCTACAACTAACGATGCATGTGAATACCTGCAAGAAATGTCACGTTAGCAGAAAATGAAAAACTGCTTATTGCTGCATGGTGAAATACAGACCACCTCAGGACAGGTTAAAGCATTAACTCAATAGTGCACATTTAATACGAGTGTACACATTTAAATACAAATGAATACATGTTTCTAGTGCATTAGCTTCACATTACATATAACATTCAGTTAGTCCACAAAATAATTGTATGTCAGTATGGCTAAAAAGTACATTTAAATTAAATATATTAAGTATTAATGCACACATTTCCTAATATGATATTGATATGAGTAAATTATCTAATCCTACAGTGAATGCACTCTTTAATAATGATAGCAAGTGCAACACTTACATTAGTTTGTTAAACCATACAGGTAATTTGTGCCAAATGCACATTCAAGCCATGTCCCTGTTAACTAGCTGTGACTTCTAAAGGGTTTGCAGCTTTTGTGCTGCACCATGGCAGAGACCTTTCCATCCAATATTTTAGGAGCTGCCTGACTTGGCTCAGTGACTCCCTCAACTAGTGTAATGGTGATTGCTACTACTGCAATCTTGTGTTGAATGTTTGATTTGGAGGATTTAAGGTAGGGTGAGCCTTCCTCTTCCCCCCAGTGTGATAGAGAACATTCTTGAAAAGTAGTCCACGCACACATTGGCAGTAATTATTTTATTATTGTTATTTTTTTAATTTTTGTAGGGAGCCCATACTCCCACTTGCTACTTATCCCTTCACATCCAGATCACCCACTCCTCCCCAGTGTCCCCACACCTATAACCATCCTACTTCCCATTTAATTTATTTATTGATTTTACATTTTTTTGTTGGGCCTCAGCATCAGTTAAGTGTTAATGGATCTCTCACTTTCTCTTTGCGCTCTCTTGAGCTCATTATGTTGCCATTTTTATTTTACTTTTATGACATGCGAGCACACGGTGATCGGTTAAGATCAAACCATTGCAAGATGGACACCTCTAGTGCTCATATGGGCTGCATGCATTCTGACACATAAGCAGCCATTTTGGCTATTTTATACTTTACGCTTACATAATGCCAATCACATTTTTAGAAAGATAAAATAAAAAATACCTAAAATTAAGCATGTGGCAGAACAAAAAAGGAAGTAAGTGTCCACAAAGCACCTTTAAAATAAAATAATAATAAAAAAGTTTGGCAAAGCCTAATACAATCACTTCCCATACCTTGGGCCATAAATACTTTTGTGTGGGGAGATATGCTTTCGCAAGATGTCTGGTACCAGCCACAGCTCCTCCGCTAAAGTGGAGGAGTGCCACCCCACTGCACTTTGATCAGTACAAAAAGGAAAAATAAAATGGTAATGACCCAATGTTCTTATCATTTATATTTTTCCGTACTGAGGAACTTTAATGGGGCGGGGCAGAGCTGGTTAGGCAGGGCGGACTGGGCTGTTATCACATTCAGTGGGGGGAGCCGTGGTTGGTGCACTTAAGTGTGCATTACTGTTCGGCGGGCCAAACAGTCATTCACACTTAGCATGTTCTCCACCTTACTGTATTGCACAGCCTGGATGGAGAACATGCACAGGCTCCTACTTCTTGTCTGAGAGCCAAATCAGGGTGCTCAGACTAATCATGACACGCCTGTCATCATGGTTAAAGCAGCATTGTGATTGGCTGGGAAAGTCTGTGAGCCTGGATGCTGTTGAGAGCCATGAAAAGTTCAAAAGTTCTTGAAATAAAGATAAATATCTACACAGTATAACCTAATACACCCGGGGGTGAAATAGGGACACCGATGTTTTTTTTCCGTATCATACAGTTTCTACAGGTAGTTGCCTGTATTGACGGTACACACATGCCAATTTGTCCACCAGCTAGAATTGTACTCCTGTACAGAATTATGAATAATGATCACTCCTTAGCTATACAGGTAGTTTGGATTAGTGAGTATGTAAATACAGACCTTGTAGCACGCTATCGAGGCGGCACCCATGCTTTGTATATGTTCTGCCACTGTGACGACATGACAGTTGTCGATGACTTGTATTTATGTACAGTATGTATACCTGCATTTTATACTTGTGTACTTATTTACAAGCAATTTCTGATTGCAGGTGACCATGCATGTGCATTCGCCTATTGATAATGACATAATGTCAACATGAATAGTCAGCCAGGGAGAATAGATATAATGTATCAAACAGACTGCAAAAGTAAGTACATTTGGATAGATGAAATTAAGATTCAGATGTTCAAATAGGAGTGGAAAACCATTACACTATGCACCCGACATTTCTTGTGAAATAGTGGCATTTTGTATTATGTTGCATAATATAGTAACCAAAAAGGCACTTTCATTAGAACCTGTTAGACCTGTCAGCCTTAGGGTGGTCTTCCCCCATCTGCTAACAACAACATGGTGACCTCATATCTCTCAAAGTGTGGCTTGAGACAGTTGAGGTGGAGAACCCTTAAGGGGTGTTTGGGGGTCTTAAGGTCCACTAAGTAGGTGGCTTCCCCTTTACTCTCATCAATCTCACGAGGCCCAGTCCAATGGTCTTTGGGAGCGCTGGGCTTCACAAGCTCCATCACCTACACTTTCTGCCCAGGCTGAAATTCCACAGTGAAAGGCCTCTGCCCATATATTTGCTTTATCACCTCTTGCTGGCCTCCAACTTTTTAGACCATTGCTTCCATACATTGTCTGTCTGGCTCCAGAGGGCAAGTATGTAGCTAACAACATCCTGGGGAGTTTCCTGGGAGCTTGCTCCCGCCCCTCCTTAACCAAACTGAGAGGTCCCCTTATAGGATGAACCATACAGAAGCTCAATGGGGCCAAATCCACCCGCCTTCTGTGGTAACTCTCTGTAAGCAAAAAGCAGGCATGGTAATAGGATGTCCCACATATGTTTCAGGACCTCAGGGAGGCCCTTGAACATGCCTTTGAGGGGTTTGTTGATTCTTTCAACAAGCCCATTGGTTGGGGATGGCAGAGTGTATAAAATAGATAGGTAAATCCACACTCCTTTCAAATTTACTGTAGAAAGGCAAACAAGAAGTTGGTGCCCTAGTCAGACACCCCTTCCTTGGGCAAACCCACTATGGTAAAAATCCCCACCAGGGCCTTAGTCGCTGCAAGTGCAGGTGCAGTTGCATTGCTTAGAGTTATTGGTTCTAGTTATCCTGTGATATGGTCCACCAGCACCAGGACAGATTTGCTGCCAGAGGTTGTCTGGAAATCCATCGGCCCTACAATGATGATTCCCACCCTTTTAAATGGGGTGCAATGACAGGCAAGGGATTCAGAGGAGATGTCATCTTCTGCCATGTCTTCTCGCTAGCCTGACAGGTCAAACAAGACCTGCAGAATATATCTGAGGGGCCAATAGAAGTGGGGGGGACACTTGGAAAAGGTCTAGTCCTGCTTTTGAATTCCTTCTGGGGAAATCTCATGAGCCAGCTCCAGAAAGAAGGTCCTGTAGCATTGATGAACTACCGTTGCCCTGTTGCCTCATGTAGAGGTGCCTTAGGCTAATTGTACAAGGGGATTCCCTCCCAGTAAATGTGGTGATTACCAGAGGCATCACCAGCTGCTTAGGCTTTGGCCAGTTGCCTCATGCGCTCCAGGCTTAAGCACTCATTCTGTGCCTTGCAGAACTCTTGGTGGGCCCCTCTCCTCTTGCCATTCAGCATGTTCAGGTAGTTCGCCAAGGGAGGCAATGTCCTCCTTAGTGTGCTTCGGGGGGAAACCTCTTCTGGTGTCCCATGCATCACAACTGGGAGGCATTCACGGATTGCTTTCCCACACTCCTTGCCCTTCCCTCTTTTGGCAGCTATCTGGGCCATTTTACCAGACTCCAGGCCTGCTTAACTCTGTTCCTTGGCAGCCCTGGACTGGCATTTGCACATACCCACTCCAGCAACCCCAACATCTCCAGGTGTGACCTGAGCTCCACTAATTCCAGGTAGTGTGCTCCAGGGTATTCCCTAACAAACAGTCCACCAGCATGGCAGGGCTCACTGCAACTTTCAGAAGACCTGAGACCCCCCTACTAAATGGTATAAGGGTCACTGGATATTGGCCTTCAGGGTTGTCAGCGACTACAACCTAGTGGAATGCATTGGGTACAATTTCCTTTGAGACCAACAGCTGATTCATTACCGTAGTCATGCTGGCTCCCATGTCCCTCAGAGTCTCAACACCTTGCCCGTTAACAGTGACTCACTGTCTATGCTTTGGAGTATTAGAAGGCATATGGGGGTCGGGCACTATCTCCACATCAATCAGGGATACTAGGGTATCCTCACTGACTTCCCTCCCAATGACTGGGATAAACCTTTCCTCAAGCACTACACTTGCCAACCCTGGTGTATTACCCCCAGTGGTAGGCTGTGCCCTCTAGAGGTATTTAGGTTCCCACTTGTAAAGCCCATACTCATAGCACTTCGGTGATTTGTTATGACTGTAGTCAAGGAAGCTCTGTTTCTGTTGGTCAGATTAGGAACAGGATCCTTTCCCCTGAGAACTGTTTATTGTGGCCTGAAGTGAATTTTTTTTTATTCCTCCCTCCTTCTTCTGGTGGGAACCCAGACCACCCAGTTCAGTTCAGTTCATTATAGCTTTATTCAATTTCGGTTTAAAATCATAAAAGCATACAGTTAAAATCAGTTATAGATAAAAACATACATGCAATAACATATAATATCTACAAGTTTAAAAAACTTTTGCCCGACCTGTGGGGATAAGTATATTAATTATAGCGTACTTTTCATAGGTTAAGCTTAAATCAAACATCAATTAATAGGGGTTGCAATACTTAGGGCTATCAAACAGTGATTCCTAATGGATATAGGTGGGAAGGCTACGGCCGCTCGATACATAGAGTCCTCTGCCCATTAATGTGTTGCAGCCTGCCTTTAGACTGGATGTGGGAGAGCACGGCATTCTTGGGTAAAAATCATGCAAATCCCAGACAGAAATTGGGCCGTTTCCCACTTGGGGTGCACAGGTACGCAGATATGGGACAATGTGTCTCTGCCTAAATATAACGAGTACTAGGTCACCATTGATGTCTTTTTGGAGGGAACCCAGCCAACCCACCCTTCTGACACTCAGTATTGTACCCTTGAGGTTAGGTGGCAGGGGTCTGTTTTGTGTCAGCCAAAATTTAACCTTGTTCAGCAGGTCATGTTGTCTCTCGGTTTTCCCAGGTGTAAGTGATGGTACTCCCGCAAGAACACATACAAAAGGGTCAGCCTCCGGTGGGAGTTGGATAGGAGTAACTTTATTATACTGTGCTCTAGGAACAGTAAACCGCGGCAAAATTGGTTTAGAATAAGTTCTGCGGGCTATTGGAGCTGGTGCGTTAGGGGCTCTTGGTTGAGTTGGAGCCCTTTTGTCTTGCATAATGGGCTTGGGGACTTTAGGAGTAGAAGGTGGGTGGGAACAATTAGATGTTTTAAAGCATTTATTGGCTAACAAGTTCGACTTGATGGTTTCCTCCATTCCAGTCAGCCTGTCCCCTAGTGTGTTTATCCTTACTACATTTCCTTTTAGCAGATGAGAACTGGGGAGATGCAATCCTTTGGGTGTTTTCAATGTTGGCTGTTTTAGGTAATGGGAGGGGTTGCAGGGGGCTAACTGTATCGGAAAGTACACAGGAACTTTCGGCAGGAAGCGGTGATTGCACTAAAACATGATTAGTTTTACACAGGGTATTTAGGTCGTCTAACCACGCAAATGCGTGCTCCAAGTCTACTGTTTGTGTGGGCTGGGGAGATACGCCTTTATTGACTTCTCCAGCAATGGACAACGTTGTACTGTTTGTATTATCCCCCTTGCGAGTCATAGTGTAATTTGGGTAAAGCAAGGTAGTTATCAGCAAATCGTACGCATCGGGAGGGAAAAATGTCCTGGAGAGAGGCAAAGTCAGTATGCCGAAAACCAAAAAGGAAGCACAAAGTCTTTCTTTACCTCTTTTTAACAAAGAGCCAAGGGGGTAGCCCCGTCACATCTTCCTCAGGCCTCTGAGGGCCACAGAGGGCCCGCCCTTTGCCCGGGCTTCGCTCGGCGTCCTGCGAAGAGGAGCAGAGCGCTGTTTATGGGCGCATCCTGGCGCTTGAGGTGCGTGTACAAGCAGCGCCTCCGCTGAGGCAGCCGGGAGTTGCAGTCCCGGGGCGGCGGCGCTATCCCAGCAATGTAGTGACTCCTGGCGGTGGCGGCGACAGAAGAGGACTCCCCTCGTCCCCTTTTGGGAGTTCTCCCGAGATAGCTCCTTGGGCACTCTGGTGTTGACCCTGAGGTCTGCCTCCTCAGCAAGGTTCTTGGGATCAGTCAGCTTGCTACCAACAAGGTGTTGGCACAGCCCTGGAATACAAATACCAAGCATATGCTCCCTCGTGTTTAGGTTGTATAGCCCAGTTAAATCATCTATCTTAATGCCCCTCACCCAGCTCTTCATTGCCTTGCTGGAGTAATCTAGTAAGTCCATCCAGGAGAAGTGATTCTCCAGCAGAATCCACACATCAATCTGAAGCAGCAGCTCAGAACAAACAAATGTTACAACTGCAGATGCTTTGCCGCTGTTGTAGCACTATGTTTGGAGTATAACTCCATTGATGGAGCAAAGAAAATGTAGTGGAGTCAGTAGACTGTTGACAGACTTACATCAGCCAACTTACTGGCAGGTTTTCGATGGATTGTACCAATGGTAAAGAAGGTTTTTTCAAAAGCATAGTTGGGTCCCCCCTTGTGTGACTACATGACACAACAAGCTGCAGGAAGTCTTTTTCCTGAAGCTGCCATTTAATCAGTACCAAGTGGACCAGACTGATCTTATTGGTGGCCTCTGCTGAAGTGAGTACAGGTCCCTAAGTGATGCCCCATAGATCCGGGGAGGCTAAGAAGTGATCAAGAGGAGTTGCTCCAGTAGAAACTTAGAACATTTTTGGACTGCAAAGATATCCCGAGCCATCAGCGGAAACTTACAGGAAAGGTGCTAGTTTTTGAGACAACTTTGTTGCATACAGCTTCAGACTTGCCTTGCTGTAGAATTTTGAGCTCCATAAAAAAGACTAAGGAAAAAGGTAAAATCTTTGAATAGGATGAGCCTGTTTGGTGTATTTGACATTTGGCCCCGGTCTACAACTTCAATAGACTATCATTGGCACTTTATAGCCCTATATTTGGAGTATAACTCCATTGATGGGGGAAAGAAAATGTAGTGGAGTCAGCAGACTATTGACAGACTTTCATCAGCCAACTTACCAGGCGGCTGGTTTTCAATGGACTGTACCCAGCTGCCAAACTCTAAATCAGGCCATATGTTATATAAATTTGGATTCAGACCTAGATGTCATAAATTTATATTGGCTAATTATTAAATCGCCTCATCTAGGATAAAAGGTGGCTATACTCTTATCAGACAAATATATTTCTCTTTAACAAAAAAACGAAGGGCCATTATGATGTCGTTCGGAAAGGCTCTGAACGGCATTCGGATTTTCCTAACCTGAATCAGAAGCCATGTTTCTGAACGACTAGGAAACATTTCTGACTGACCGATTACAATGGAAGGTAACCGTTCGGTCTGTCCGACTAGGTTCTGACCGGCACTCAGAGACTCCGAGTCAGTCGGAGCCAAATTGTGCGGGTCTATGGCCCATGTTAACGACCAACATATTACGATGTCGAATTCAGAAAGCCTTTCCGAATTGATTTGTCCAACATGAAAAGGCTTTTGGAAACTGACTTTAGGTGCCTGTAGCAGGCTTCTCTTTACCCGGAGCCATCGGGTTGGGGCCCGGGGGTACCCATGGGACCCAACTTTCCAACCATGCACAGTGTAGCAGGCAACATGGGGTGCCCGTCACGGGGTGCAAGGTCCTCCGGAACCACCCCTTTCTTCAATTGGAGCCTGTGTTGTCGGTAGGAACACAGGCTCCCATTGAAGTCAATGGGAGGCCGACCGACCCGTGTTCACGACCAATGTTATCGGCCAGTTTGACTCCCAGAGCCGGAGTCGGTCAGAAACGATTCCGACAAGGAGTCAGTCGGAATTATTTCTCACCGACATCGTAATGAGGCCCTACATTGTGAATGGTGATTGCAACTTTTTGCAATGCTGGTGAATAGTTTGGCTCAGAAGATAGAACAAAATGTAGTTATTACTGACCTCCAGATGTGAAAGCCATAGCACTTATTATAAATATATATGCAGGTATTGTAATATGTTTATTGTGAAACATTGCATCTTCATTGCACCACATCATCAGGGACTGGATTCGTTCGTGAAATTAGCAGGCTTAAAATACCCTATAAAGATCTCCAGAGATCTGAATATTACTGAAATGGCTAATATAAGTACCTCCTCTAACAAAAAAAGAGAATTGTCTCATGACACTCGAAACCGTCTCAGCAAGTACAACTATACTTACACATTTTCAGTTAAAGAATTTCATGTGGACCAAAAAGTCATCTAGAACCAAATGATGATCCTGCTAAAAACCTGCTATTGTTGCAGGTTCAAGGTACCTGAAAGTGAGAGATGTATATTAGCTGCAAATATGGGGTCTTATTGAACTAGATATTAGACACTATGGAGAAAGTGGTATTAATCTGGAGGAGATTGTGTTGCATATTCATCTGTCCTACCTGCAAGCTTACTCACAGATAAAATCGAACATCCTGTTATAGAAAACAGTTCCCAATTCAGTGGAATTGGCAGTCAAAGATTAGAACCATCTTACCTCTCAACTTTCCTCTATTTCACAATTGACTGATAGCCAATATCTGCTGCAAATTCTGGAGACAGATTTCATTATGCCCTTCACTTGCCCTACACTTATCCATTCCAGTATGATTATGTTTGAACATCTCATTATGAGGATAAGACTACCTTGATGGTAGGTACTATCATATCAGGGCGGCACAGATTGGCCATTAATGAATCATGCCACATAGATGTGGGTGATACCACATTTTCTAGGCCCATTTGCTTATCATTGGTCCTCCGATGACCTTTCTATCCAACTGAGAAGTGACAGGATTTAGCATTTACATCAATTAAATTCAATTAACAGTACAACCCATTTGGATACACAATGAGCACCAGGAATCAGTTAGCTATGATTTAAAAGGTGTATTGCCAATTCAAAATTAAGTTTAAATCTATGGCTCTTAAAAGCATGCTTTAGAAATACAGAGTAACCACAGGCAGCCAAGCTTGTGAAAGAAATTTAGGCGAACTAGGATAAGGCAGACAAGCAATCTCGTAATGGCAATACATAGGGTTAATAATACTACTAGATGCTCAGAGAAGAGTCACAAGTTCTGCTGTCTGTACATAAATACACCTAGACTCCGTAAATCTGGTCCAAACTAATAGGATTGTTAGATAACCTAAAGGATCTCAGAAATCAAAGAATTTCCATGAATGAAATTCCGAACAAGGCAAGAAAAAGATTGGGTAGGGAAGTGTTGGCATCTCAGAAGCTTGGTCAAGAGTTTTCTATAGGTCAGGGAGTTAGTGTTAGCCTAAGTCACACTTAGGAAAGAATCAAAGTACAGCATAGAAGTATAAGCCTCTATAAATTTATAGGTAGGAGTGAAGAAGTCTGGAAAGCTCCAAGAGAGAATCCGCATGAAGACGGAAAAGAATCTAAAGGGCAGCAGTCAGGAGCAAAAGGGGAATCCAGAAGAGCAGTTCTGGAAAGAATCTGAAAAAGCATCAGCCTCTCTAACAGTGTGAACACTAAATTATAACACCCAAGGTTCACTAAGTAAAACAACTTTGTACTCAGGGGTAAATTTCTTTTGTCTATTTTTCAGGTTGCAGACTGCAACATTGGCAAGGCATCCCACACTGGACATGGGAACAACCTCTCCTTCTCATGTACTTTTGCTAATAGGCCTTTCAATTGAAGCTCTGGTTCCCCATGTTCTTTCATCAAGGTCTCTCTCCTCTATCACTAATACAGTAATAAATATAGTCTACAACTAATGATGCATGTGAATACCTGCAAGAAATGTCACGTTAGTAGAAAATGAAAAACAGCTTATTGCAGAACGGTGAAATACAGACCACCTCAGGACAAGGTATAGCATTAACTCAATAGTGCTCATTTAATATGAGTCTAAGTCATGATAAGGGGATTACACTCTTTAATACCCCTGCTCACCCCCTTGGTAGCTTGGCCCAAGCAGACAGGCTTATCTCAGAGGCAATGTGTGAAGCATTTGTGAATAAACACAGTAATACAGTGAAAACACTACAGATGGACACAACACAGGTTTTATAAAAATAAGTATTCTTTATATAGACTTAACACAAGACCACAAACGACAAAAATCCACAATACTATACTTAAATATGACTTAAAGGTGATAAATGTTGCTTAGTTCAAGTTGATGATTAATGCGACAAAGTTCTCAACAAAGTACCTGGATGCGTAATGCAAAGTGAACAAAAGACTCGCAAAAGGGGAGATGCGTCGGTTCTGTGATCCGGGGGAAATGATGCGTCGTGCCTCAATGCTTGAGAAGAGTAGGGGATGCGTTGTGATCCTTACTGGTGCGGGGGGTTGATGCGTAGATTCTAAAAATAAGAGAAACCTATCTTGCCCTTACAACCTTGTTGATCCATGTTTCAGTGTGCAAGCTGCAACCCAACTGCACTTTCAAGAGTGGAGAGAGCTCCCCTTGCAGGCTGGTCAGTAAGTGACTGCACCCATCTGCAAGGGGGCCTGAGGAGTCTAAAGAAACCCTTTTGTCCCTCCTGAAGGCTGTGCTCTTGTGGCGCACTTTCATTGTGCCTATTGACAGCTTCATTGCCTTTGCGCCTCGACCATAATATGACATAGGTGCAAAAGCGAAGACAGTCACATATTTGCATGGGGTCACACCCCAATTCAAATGAGGGAGCGCCCTCTCAAGATAGTGCTGGTGCTACATGTGCGCAAGCACCATCACTATTACAGAAGGGGGTTGCATGAGGATATGCTACCTCTTCTGTAAAACCAAAGTGCCCTGGGATCGATCAAAAGTGGGTACACACACCCGTGGTACCCCAGGTAATCGTTTTGTAATACGTCCCCAGAATGCACATTGATTGGCCATGTTAAGCCCTCTTATTTTCCACCAATGCACTATTTCTTCAATTCAGACATTGATATTTCCATGTAAATTGTGGTGGAAATCAAATTTATAGCACAAAGCATGTCCTTTTTTACATTTGAAGACTTGGCAGGCACTGATGCGATGCATGAAGCTAGCTATGATTTAGAGTTTAGTGGATGGGTATTTTTTTATTTTTATGTAGTTCTATATAGCACAAACTTAATACGAAGGTATCAGAGTGCTTTACATAGCACCAGCTGTTACATGAGGACACCTTTATATTTGTTAGGCATTGGGAGATTAACGGCCACATGCATCATTGTTGCCGTTTGCGATTTCTTAATTGCGAAAATTAAGGAATCGCAATTAAGAAATCGCAAACGGCTATGCATTAAGAATTCACATTTTTTTTTGCGATTCCTTAAATTTCCTTAATTGCGATTCACAATTTGCGAATCGCAATTAAGGAATCCCTTCACATTGATTCCTATGGGCCCAGAGGCCCATAGGAATGAATGAGAAGCCATTCTCATTTTGCGATTCGCAATTAAGGAATCGCAAAATGAGAATGCTATTTCAAGGGTGCAGGGGGGGTCCAAAGGACCCCCCCCCTGCACCCTTGAAATTTAACTTTAAGAACATTTTTCACACACACATGCCCCAAGGGCATGTGTGTGTGTGAAATGAAACTTTGAAAAATGCCCTTTTGTGCATTTTACAAAGTTTTCGCAAATTACCATGAAGGTGAACTTCATGGTAATTTACCTCTCCCTAATTGCGAATTCGCAATTTCTAAAGTGTGATGCATTGCATTTAAGAAATCTCAAATTGCGATTTCTTAAATGCAATCGCAATTTAAGAAATCGCAACATAATTGCGATTCCTTAAATTGCTAAAAAATAAAAAAACATGATGCATCCCAAAAAAGGAAATTGCATTCGCAAACGGCCGAATTTTGAGATTCGCACCATTTGCGAATGCAATTTACCTTGATGCATGTGCCCCTAAGTGATTTGCCCAGAATCACAGGATGTTCAGCGTCATTGCGTAGACTCGAACCCAGACCCCTGATTCGAGGTCGACCGCCCTAGCTGTGAGGCCAACTGCTCTCCCTCTCCTTTCGCTCTCTCCTGTCCCTCTCACTACAAGTACTAAACCAGACCAGAATAATATTTGGAAAGTTAGCCGGTAAACGTGAGTGGCTAAATGATTCATACAAAAAAGAAATGCATCTTTGTGACTTTTATTTTCATAAAATATGGTATCTTGAAATAGGAATAAGTGAATTACAGGAATTTCAAAGAAAATCACAGCTTACAGTATCTGTACTTGGTTTCATACAACATCCTAACAATGCTTTCAAAGTTTGCAAAAACACTACCTGAGCAAACAGGCATGCTTATTAAATTTGACAACGATAATTATTGTGATCTTAAATCATAATGAAGATTTAATAGAAAGTCCTCTTATTCTGCCATCAGTAATAATAACCCAAAACAAAACACACTGTGTAATCCACAACCCTCATGGAAACAGAATTTCTTTCTTATCTTTTTTGTCAAAAGTATTTAGCTTTGACCTTTAATTATAGCAGTGCAGAGAAGAAATAACATGGTGAAGACGCACTGAGTTTAGATTGAAACATTCATTTTGGTTGAAACTTAATCCAGATAAGACACAAGTGATGGAATGAGGACTGGAAAAAGGAGATCAAGGATTGATGAGCAAATGTAGTGCGCCCATAAATTAATGTGGTGACCTAGACACCGATCAATAAGCAGGGAGAGTTCACGGTAATTTTTGAACAAACTCCTCTTAACTTCAAGACACAGATTCCGGTAGCAATAGATCAATGAATCCATCAACTTCATCACTGGGAGCCCTTTTACGTTTTTTAAGCAACAGCACATTATGGTTTTGAGCTGTTATTATTTAATCTGTTTTCACGAGTAGGGCTAAGGAGTATCATATTAATTGTGTAGCTATCTTCACAGTTATTCAACACGATCAGTGTCTAAGGATATTCACCACCGTGAAGGACAACGCTTTACTAATTTGTCTTAATATATATTTTTAAACTTTGCCTACTTTTTGACGTGGTAAGCTGCTAAAGTTAAAAAGAACCATTGACAACCTCAAAAGGTCCAGCTTACAGTGTGCTAATGCATGCGATCACTGGTATGCAGACATGTGCAGGTTATTTTTTTCGTTTACAATCGTTATTTCGATCTATTTGGATCATAAAAGATTACAACAATTTAAAATAGTTGAAAATAGTGTCAAATATAGAAGGAACCAAACAATACAATACAGAAAACATGTTCAAAAATCAGTTGCAATGCATTACATTTAGAAATCATCAAGCAATGCATTTGTCAATATTTAACTTAATGCAGCGGTTACGAGTGTATCACATTGCTGTTAAAAATGTTGCCACTGCAAACACAATTGGGGGGATAGTTCTGTCTTTAATATTCTGTAGGCTGGGAGGTAAAGCCTAAAGCCAAGGTTTTTTAGGAGGAGGACAAGCCAGTATTTCCTGGGTCTTTGGTAAGCTTTACAAAAAAATATAATGTGCAGATAATTTTCTTGGGGGTATAGGCAAACTGGGCACTGTGTGGAGGGTTGGGACTTAGCCCAGCGATCCGTAAATGCCCTAAGAGGAAGAGTGCCGTATCGCCACTGAATGAATAGTTTTCTTGTCAGGACGGGACTAATTCCATCAAGGACAAGCTCTAGGAGGTATGAATCTTTGGACTTGATAAACAGATTTGTTAGAGACCCCTCGTGTGTACTCTCAATCGAGACAAGTAACTTTTGCTCGTAAAACTCTCTCGAAAGAAGTTTGCGTGGGGTCCTACAACAAGCCTTTCCCAGATCAAGCCATAGTTCCGGCCTTCCCAGAGTCTCGCATGTTTGTTTAACATATCTCAGCCATGGGATTAGAGTAGCATTTGGTAAGCGTAGGATCTCTTCGAGCTCAGCCCTATAGTTCGTTAATTCTGGGGTGCTCCAGATTCTGCGCCAAAAAGTTATAGGTTTTAGTCCCAACTCTTCAGTAATGGGTCTAAGACCCAGATCTAATCTCAGCGGGAGGAGGGGGGTACTAGGTGGTAGGGCTGCCAGCTGCCTTATAAAGTTGTTCTCACTAATGTGCAGTTTCTGGGCGATTGTATGACCCCACAGTTCTCCGCCATAGGTAACAGCCCCTCTTGCCTGCATTTTATAGATATGAAGAAGGGGACCAAAAGGCTTGTTGGTCGACTTACTTGCCATCCTACAAATGCCACCCGTTAGCTGAACCAGTTTCATATTGGCCTTGGTGTAATGTGAGTCCCATGTCATGTTCTGGTTGATGGTTAGCCCCAGGTATTCGAAGGTGAAGACCCTCTCTAGTCTCAACGGCCCTATGGTAGGATTTGAGCGGGTTAAGGAGGGAGGGTTAAAGATCATGAATTTTGTTTTCAGGGCATTGATCTCTAGCCCACGCTCCACGCAAAAAGTCGAAAACCCGTCCAAAACCCGTTGTATACCCTTGGGGGACTTAGATAGCAGCAGGGAGTCATCCGCAAACATGATAGCTGGCAGCCTGCTGCCATTGAGCTTGGGAGCGTCGATATCAACCAACCTATTCAAGTGGTCGATCACCCCGTTGACAAAGAGGCAAAACAGGGTCGGTGCTAGCACACAGCCCTGTCTTACCCCTCTGTCAACAGGGAAGCAACCCGAGAGTGAACCACTTCTGCCACACCTGACCCGAGCGAAATTCCCCTGGTGTAATCTTATCAAGATTGACAAAATGTCCGCCGGGTTCCCTAGCTCCGCCAGGACGATCCATAGTCTATCTCTTGGCACTAAGTCGAAGGCTGCTCGCAAGTCCACGAATACCGTGTACAAGCTTCCGCCCTCGATTGCCACACTCTTCCAAAACAAAAGATTCAGACGGAAGATCTGGTCCGTGGTTGAGACCCCCCTTCTGAACCCAGCCTGGTAGGGACTCAAGATAGCAAGTTCCTCAATCCAATTTTGGAGGCGGTCAAGTATCAGCCTACCGAAAATTTTCTGAGTTACATCAATAAGGCTGATAGGCCTGTAGTTGGCTGGGAGCAGAGGCGACCCCTTCTTGTATATAGGGACAATCTCTGCGCCCAGCCAAGTACCAGGTACCTCCATACCCCTCAAAACAGCGTTGAATAACGTCATCAGGTAAGGTGCCCATACATCGGGCTCCTGTTTGAATAGGTCTCCCGGTAGACCATCCAAACCAGGCGCCTTACCTGATATCAACCCTGCGATGGCTACTCGCACCTCCTTTTCGGTGAAGAGGTCCCCCTCTGGTACAATGCTGATGGTCAGTAAAGGATTATTAAGAGCGCCATCGTCAACCCCGTAGAGGGACTGGAAGTGATCTTGCCAGGCCTTGGCTGAGATGTTAGGTTCAATTGCCGAGGCTAACTCCTCAGACCCCGTATTAACAATGCGCCAGAATTTTCTTGAATCCCTACATGATAGTGAAATGGTGAGGTTTTCCCATTTCTCCTGTTCCCATTCGCTTTTAGCATGGGAAATCAGGGACTTGTAGACCCTTCTCCTGGCCCTAATCACAGATCTGTCTCTGCCTTCCTTTATCGAAGTCAACAGGTCAGATTTAGCCTCACGGCATGCAACATTATACCAGGTGGGTCGGGTGTCACGACCACCACCACTCTTTCCTGTCGAGAAGAGAACTTCAGCCACAAACTTAATCAGGTCCTCGTGCATCAACCACAGCTGCTCGTTAGTACCCTGGGTGCTTGGTTGCTCCGTTATTGCACAGACCTTTTCAAGTGTGGGAATGACCCGGGCATAAAGCCCTGAGACCTTCTCTGGATTTGAGGCAAGCTTCTCCCACCTAACTCTCCGTCTGTTATTCGTCAATACTAGCCCATGAGCGGGGGGCCTGCCACCACCCCTCTGTCGTCTAGGCCAGGAAGGGCAAATTCCAATTCCAGTGCGTTGTGGTCGCTGTCCTCCATAGGTATCACCCGGAAGTCGCTAATGTATGACCACAAGGAAAGTGGGACCAGAATGTAATCTAGTCTCGACTCCCTGCCTACTCTATTGTAAGTGCATTTAGGAGGGATGTCAGAATTTGTGCGTCCATTGCAGGCCCGCACACCATGTTTCAAGGTCATGGCAGTAATTTGGATGGCCAGAGGAGTCCAGGCTCTGGGTGCAGGCGCTGCCGTTGGCGGTACGGACCATAGTGCATCCTCCTCCTGGGAAAGTCCATCCACTAAACCTGAGAGGGGCTCAAAGTAGCAATTCAGATCCCCTCCAATCAGGAGGGGGGTGCCCTGAGAAATGTCACTAAGGGCAACCGAGAGTTCGTCGATGGTGCGTGACTCTTGTGTGATGCCAAGCGGCCTAGAGTAGACGTTTATCACCACAAGTCTGCTCGAATTCGGCCACTCCAACAAAAGACCAAGAATGTCCTCTGTGGCTAGGGGAAGTACGGTGACCGTACATCCCAAGTCAACCGCCACCCAGGTCGCGAGACCACCTGAGGGGCGCCCCTACCCCCCCCCCCACTTTGCGGGGATGGAATATGCTGCAAAACCTGTGTGAGGGACTTCCTCTCTCGCCCAGGTTTCTTGGAACAAACATATATCCCTACCCTCAATGAATGAGCTCCAATCCGGGGAGTTTAGTTTGTTCCCCAGGCCAGCCACATTCCAAGATAGTATGTTTAGGAGGGGTGGTCTGGAGTTCAGGGTCAGAAGGGGAGGAGTGCCCATGTTAGGTAGAGTCATTAATGGTGTGTTACTATGGGGTCTTTCCCCTTGTTCGATTATGGTTTCACTCAGACTGGGCAGGGGCCCGGCTATATTTGTATGATCCTCTCTGATGGAATATTGCTCCTCGCAATGAACTGACCCCCAAGAGTTGTCAAAGCAAAGTGTGGGGGAAGTGGCTTTTCTTCCCTTAAAGCCCCTGGGTCGCTCGACGGCCTCCCCGCTCTTGGTCCCACTCTGTCAGTCGACCGGATGGTGGGGTCCAGGACGAAGTGTGACTCCTCTCTCTCTGTCGCCCCAGCTTCCCTCCCTCCTATGGATAGTCTCCCATCCCTCCTCATCTCGCACATGGGTCAATGGTGGATATAAAATGATAGAGGTAGGGGCTGGATAGATGTCCCATAGTCAGGATAAGACCATCTGCAAATATGTGCGAATGTCGAGGGGTCCCTAAAATTAATTAGGACACAATCCCCATTAATCGATTTTCTTGTGTTGCCTAACCATGGGACTCTCCACACCATGAGGACATCACTTGATATTCCTTGGGGGAGGGGCCTGTTGATGGAAAGCCAATTAACCACCTTGTTTTTGAGAGCAACAACAGGTTCTTTGGAGGATGATTTTAACTCTGGAACCCCCGCTAAGATAACTATGTTTGGGCTCGCCTCTGGCGGTAAATTTACTACCCTATGTTTTTGTTAGTGCCCTGGACTCCCTGTGTGGCTGCAGCTGTCCTTTCAAGGGGACGGGAAGTTATAACGCAATCAGTCAGCAAAGGGGAAGCGGTGTGAGGTGCGGGCTGTTGGGATTGTGAAGGCTTAGAGGCCAGGGTCGCCTCCTTCGCTAGTGGCGTGGGTGTAGGCTTCTTGTTCCTATTCCCCCCCACCTCTGGCAACGTTGTTATCTTTTTAGAGGTGTCTGCTAATTGGGCCGTAGCTTTTTCGATGGTCACTAATCTGGCTTCGATCTTAGTTAGGAGAGCTTCTAAAGGGTTTAGTAGTGACTTCATAAGAGCACCGATATCAGAGAGGGCGATATCTTCGTCACCTGGGGTTACACTAGGACAAAGTGATGTCTGGACTGGTGTTTGTGAAGGGGGTTCGACGGGGTAATGGCATATTTTTCCTCGGGGATGTGTGTCCCTTACTACTTAATCCCAGTTTGGTTCCCTCCGTTACGGGGTTGTGATTTGCTACCTTGGCCTTGCGTCCCCTAGGGTTTTGTGCCCCTCTTTTCCTTTTTGGGATGGCTCCTTCCCTTTCCCCCTGAGTAGGACAGCTAACTATATCAATGGTGTCATCCGTGTTAGCCAGGGTGACGATGACAGTAAATGGGGGAGGAGGGGGCTGAGGTAGGGGTAATAGGCTTAACTCTACAGGGGCGCTAGTATCGATATCGTTGTTTAAAAAGGTAGAATTGGTTAGGTCAGGTATATCTAACGTACCACTAACCCCATTCTCCCCATTATCAGACACTATACGTTCCAGTCTCTTTTCCGGGGTCCTAGCCTGCGCTATTGGACCCATAGAGGATCTCTTTACCCAATCTATTTCTTGAGATATTCGCCTTTCCAGAATTGTGATTTCATCAATGAGGAGAGACCCCGCTTTTGCAAAATAGGTGTCCAAAGTACCTTTTGCTGTCCCAGCAGCTAGCGTGCTCTTACTCCTTGTCTCTCTCGTGGCCATAGTTCAAAGGTTTGGAGAGAAGAAAGGGTGATAATAGGTACAGTCAAAAAGTGCAAAAGGGGTGGCCCGGTCCCGGTCTCTGCCGTTCTCAAACGGCCTCAAACGGCCCGCCCTTTGCCCGGGCTTAGCCCGGCGCCCGCCCGCGCGCGTTCCGCGTGTGCGGAGGAGTGAGTGGTTGTATGAGGCAGCTGGGGGCGGGAAGAGACATCAGGTGTGCTGTGTTGGTAAAGCGCTATGCACCCTGGGTCTCGCAGTCCCTGCCGCGGCGGTGGATGCCCCAAAATGTTCTAGTCCTCCCAATCAGGCTCCGTGGCAGATATGGGCAATCCGGCAAGGCAGTGAAGGTGAGAGCCCAGTGTTCACTTTCCAACGGCAATGGCTGCGAGCGGCACACCAGGTTATTTACACTGCGTCTCTGTGCAACCTTTCTCTTTTTGTACCTTTTACGTCTGTGCAGTATGTTTTATTCCCCAAGCTTTTGGTACTACATGGCACCCCGCACAAGTTTCAGAATTAAAAAAAAAGCAGGACTGCAAGCTTTTGCCTACTGCTATTTACTAACTCTCAGTGGGTCCTCCAGAATTTCTTGGGCAGCATGAGCATTATTCAATTCAATATTCTTGAGCCTTTTGATATATCCGTGGAGCCTTCATTACATTAGCATGCAGAGGTCCAATATCAATTCTCAAGTCACATTTCTTCTCTAAGTACAATTTACTAAACCAATAGATTGACTTGATTTAAGAAAACCCAGTGATTGTATGACCCTAACTTTAAGATCAAGATCATTTCAAGGGCAAAGATATAAGAGTGGGACGATGGAAAATCATCTTTCATTAAGATTAGGCAGCCTCATTTTGGAAGCTGTTATCATTGGCTCGATTTTGTACGATTGTATCCTTAAATAAATCTTTCTTATTACTTTCAGCTCCTTTACCTTGGTTATTTTTATTACAAAAATGTATTTTGGCAATATTACTAACTTACAATGCCAAGGTGCACAAATACCTTGAAGGACCCCACAGGCAACCATCCCTTTTTCTTCTGCCTTTATTAGTCATTCCAATGTTCCTGACCCCCATATCATTAGTAACCCTATGCGGCACTACAAAGCTAACAATACAACAAATGAATTCCTAATTTCGGATGATACAACGTGGGGTTCTGGCCCTTTGCTCTTGAACTTTGGCCTTTTTCCCATGAGTGACACACACAGTGAACAGACATGTTGCTAAAGCATTTTACTTCTGAAATCATCCCAAGAAAATGTAGGTTTGAGATGGAAAATTGTTCCAACACTCGCACTCATAGGAGATGGCACTATTCTAAGCACTGTAATCTTTGAAGCTTCCAGAAATATTGGTTAACAGTGGGGTCGTTTCTGGTAATTCAGAGTTGAAACGTGTCAGAATATGGAGTTAGACAGTAAGCAGCACTAAAATGGAAGCAAGCAAATGCAGCAGCTCCGATAGTATGTAGTAGTACTTAATTCATAAACGTTTGGGAAGAGAAGGGACCATTCCTAGGTTTGATTTTGGGGATTACAAAGCCCTTAAATTACCTGGGAAAAGCTTCCTCTACCGGCCATTATCCCACAGAAGTAGATAAAAAAATCCCACGATTGGCTTCTCGCTCTTGCAAGAGGAATGTGGATTTTCTATTCTGGAAGTCCAGAAAAACATAATGGAAATGTGCTTTCCTGATACTGACCCATCTCCGTTTTTATTTCAACTAAAAAGCCTTCTATTAGATTGCTATAATAGAACGAAACTTTACTATTTCCATATCCCAGACGTGTATAGTAACATCCATAGATTATTTAAGTAATTTATTTAGATCATCTTTTGCGTGAAAAAAAGAAAATTTTGTTTTCCTTCTTTGGATTTAAGAATGTATGATATTGCAGAGTTTTAACTGTACTTTGACAATATCGCTAGTTACTGTAAGCAATATTTTAATCACACATTAGCAGTGTGTTCATAGAATAAGTATTATATGCTCCATATAATTTTAATTATGCGCACAACGTGTTGGTGTTTTTTTTTTCAGTACCTGGTTGCCTCATGAATTAGGGAGAATTAATGAATATGTATGTGCACTTGAATAAGATGCATCTTCAAACCTGCAGCTAGACAGAATATGGTTGTCTACTTAAGAACCTCTATACTATTTGCATGGGCCTTCAAGAAGATGATTATATTTCATAGGATTGCTTGAGAAAGATTTAGGCCAGAATTATGACTTTGGCGGATTGGGAGCGGGCTGCCAAACCACCGCTCACTCCCACACTGCTAAAGCTGACCGCCACCTGCCCGCCAGGTCTGGCAAGTGGTGCTTTGGTGGTCCCACGGTGGTGCAGAACTCCATCACCAAGTGAGCTCCAAAGCCTGTTTCAGTACAGCATGGACTGTGCAGTCCATGTCGTGCAGAAACAGGGGCACCCCATACTTTCCTGACTGCCACACTTTTCATGGTGGGCTCACTACCATTAAAAATGTGGAGGTCTAGAAAGTCGTAATATGCTTGGTGGGTCCGCAGAGGCACTGCCAGCATATTGCTTCCCCAGAATGCTGTGCCACCACAGGCGGATTGTGTATCCCCAGTGGCTGCAGGGTTCCCATGGCGGTCCAGCCGCCAAAGTTGTAATACAGTGGTCAGACCGCCGGTGCAGAAGTAGCCACACCATCACTGCTGCGCCACCATGAGTTTGGCAGTCCATGGACAGCCAAACTCATAATCAGGCCCTTAGTCCTTTACAGGTCAAACACCAGCTTTGTTAATTGGAAACCAATAATTACAAGCACCTGCTTCAGTTAAATAGTGAAACTGCCAGTGCTGTAAATTGATCCCTGGCTATGCAACAACTTCAAACTTAAGACTAAGGCATACTTTACCCAGACTTTGAAGTCTCCATATCAAAAGCAATTGTCAATACATTCTAATGATACAGGAAGTGAATGACGGTCAGGTAATCCCAATAAACAAATGTACTTCATCATGATTAGTACAATGTTCTTAAGTAAGAAGGTAACACACATGTGGGACATGCCCAATAACTCCTTACCAAACCTGGTTTTATGAAACAAACCTGTATTAAGGACAACTCTACAACATTTTACAAGAGGTCATCCCTAAAAAGTACCTCACACACTAAGGATACTGACCAAACTACAGAGGTGCTGGAAGCTTTGCAGTAGTCTACAATCCATGATTTAAGATCATTCACCACCTGAAAGGGAATCTTTACTCATTGAATGCTCAACAGTGCTCAGGTCGTACCACAGGATAACAAGTTTAGAAATATCATGGTCTAATAATATCACAAACAAAATCAACAAGAGAGATAGGGCGCGAGTAGACACTCCTGTACCCCAATAATTATATTTTAAACAACGAAGGAGTGACTTAATGAAAACAAAATAAGACAAAACAAGGTGTGTTAGATTATGCAATGGTCCCTACCCGGTTGGCGTAACTGTAAGGTTGGAAAAATCCAATCCTAACAATCAGGAGGTCGCAACCCAGAAAAGTAGTATAACTACACATAACTGGAAAGGACAAGTAAACCTCTTTGTTAAAAGGACCCTCACTCACCACTAGTTGGTGACATGCTTCATCATAGGGTCCCCGCTGGGGTGGCCGAATGCCCCCCCAGCGTGCTACAACGCCTGATTTACAGCGGAGCGGGTTGGTGTTGAGTGTGACAGTGGTTTAACTCAAAAGAAATTGTTGCAAAATAAGTGAGTGCAGAATTTAAAAATTACTAGGTTGAAACCCAAACAAAATCTTCAATGTGGGCCAACCTGTATCCAGATTAAAAAGGCGGACAAAATAGGTTCTGAATTTGGAGACCTGTGTCCTTGAGTGAGATATAAGGTCAACATGTTTCTGCTGTAAAAATGCAGGATCGCACAGCATTCGTCAGGACCATAGACCAATAGCACTCCGGTGGTATGTACACACTAAGGTACACCCTCCCGTGAGGCACTTGATGTAAAAAATTGAAAGAGTATGATGTAATTACTCACGGATATTGCCCGTGTCGGCACACTGTGATTCACAGCAGCCCGAGTTACCTGTAGAGAGAGGAGAGGGACACACTAACACATAGACACACAAATCAACATGTTATCCATTTTTACAACATGTAGCAAGGTAACGTGAGAATTATCACATCACCTCTGTTTCCTTAACACCCTATTAGAGTGGTAGGATAAAGTACCCTCATGATCATAAATTCGATATAGAGGGATGTCTAGTTACAGACTTCTAAACAAAAATTATTCATATTAGAATAGTGGAACCAAAGAGGGAGGTTCCTGAAACGCAGTAGATTTATTTAAATCAGCGTATTTTGGGCTAAAGTTTTAGAAAGGCTAAGGATTTCTTACCCCTCCATAGTTTATACTTAAGCCGGGTATATAATAAATAATTAAAGCAGACAAAATATATTATTTTGGAGACTCATAAAACGGCAAAAGGGGGGGCCTCACAATGTGGAAACCAGAGCGACAACATGCAATAATCTGCAAGGTTCAATAGCGTGTCAGCAAGGAGCTCAAAGCACTCACAGCTAGAAGGAGGGAAATTCTCTTCATGGGTCAAGACAGCACGGGAATTGTTCACGCGGTGTAAAATCTAGCGTGTAAGGAGGAAAACAAGATGTTACCAAACCCTCCGTAGTTCGACAGTCTTTGAGGCAGAAAGCAGCTGCACGGTAGACAAGCAGTTTAAAAACTTACTTTTCCACTCGCGACTCCCCGTCCAAAACCTATGCTACAGGACTGCCGTCTGCCCGGAGGTAGTAGAGAAACCCATGTGAGCTCTTTTAAATAACATAGTTGTTCCGGCCACGTGACTGGCGTGCCCGGACATGAAAAGGGGGGCGTGACACGGGGCGTCACAAAGGGCGAGGCGGAGAAGCCTTAAAGGGACAAAGCCCCTTTGGTCACCCTACAGGTAATGCGGTTCGAATCCCCGTTCCGCCTCGTTGGTGAACCAATAAGTTGAGGGGAATAAGATGTTAATTTTGAGGAACAGTAGTTCTCTCCAAAAAATGTGATTAATATTCATAACGATAACGATTAAGGCAAAGACGTGCGTCGATTAAAACGAGCCAGTCCTGAGTGGGAGGCTACGCCTTGATACTATATGGTAGGCAGCCAATTTGTCTGCGCCCATACCTTCCGAAATAATGCATTGTCATAGAATCTTCTGGGGCATTGATAACTAATGGCCCCTTTAGTACTGTATTATTATTAAAATATGCTTAGATCATGATGCCATATGAAATGGCTCTAGTGCGGTTATATTCTTGGTTCACCTTGATCCACCCAGTCACCTGTCTGGGATATGGTATGCGCTAGAAAAGGGTCGAGAAATAAGGCATGTTGTCACCAAGCAAAGCAACCACCTCTTCTTTTGAAAAGGGGGGGCCCTGTTCTTCCATGGTAGATTGATGGTCTCGTTATTAATAAGTCTCTGCTAATAATAAATCAGTAAGTCTCTCACAGCTGCACGCTGCTCTAAGAACCAACAAAATCAACAAGAGAGATAGGGCGCGAGTAGACACTCCTGTACCCCAATAATTATATTTTAAACAACGAAGGAGTGACTTAATGAAAACAAAATAAGACAAAACAAGGTGTGTTAGATTATGCAATGGTCCCTACCCGGTTGGCGTAACTGTAAGGTTGGAAAAATCCAATCCTCCTGATTGTTAGGATTGGATTTTTCCAACCTTACAGTTACGCCAACCGGGTAGGGACCATTGCATAATCTAACACACCTTGTTTTGTCTTATTTTGTTTTCATTAAGTCACTCCTTCGTTGTTTAAAATCTAATAATATCACAGACAAAATATTAAGGCACATAAGATCAAAAGGTAAGTGTGTTTAGAAGAAGTATAGATTTACTATTCTTAACTCCACATCTATGTATCTTGAACATATATATCATCAAGGTACATATATGTGGAGTTAGGTATAGAAAATCTATACAAAGTTGTCCCTAGATATTCTGTGTACAATATTAAGGTTACACAATATTTCCTGTTCAATAATTAGGAGTCTACGAATATATCAATGTCCAGTTCCATCAGTGGTTCACTGAGGTCTTCAACAAGTGGCACTCCTTACATCTGTCTAAGACAGCAGTGACACAAGGTCTGAGAACATAACTAAAAGATAAATCTACAAAAATGGTTGGAGAAAACCATTTGATCAGAAGGATAAAAATAATATAATAAAACCAGACAGAATACACCATCCAAAAATTAATGACATCTCACAATATCTTATAGATAGATAGATAGATAGATAGATAGATAGATAGATAGATAGATAGAGAGACGGACAGACAGATAGATAGGTTGACAGACATTATACACACCAGGGATAGCCAGTGTACAGCAATTTAGAGTCTAAAGTTGTAGTTTCTGTTGAAAAGCCGTTTATGCTTTCTTAATTATGTAGGTAATGTTCACATAACTTTCAAAAATGAAAGTTTCATCCGATCTGGGTTCAGCATGGCAAGCTTTTGGCAGATTATTAAAAGGGTAAAAAAGTAACCTTTTCCATTTTTGCTCTATTTAAACACCCATAAGACTCTTTCATCTACTCTACAGGAAAAACAGCTGAACAGACTTACACCAAACTTTACTGGAAAGCAGATCTTTACTAAAGGAAGTGCCTTTGCATGGTTTGATTTAAAGCGGCACATTCGTTTTAGCGAAAGTAGTTTTACAAAAATGCATTGGGTGGCCATAAAAGGGTTACCATCTTCGGATATCTGGCAACACATTCTCACTATGCTCTCTATTTTATAGGGAGTGTTTGGTAGGAGTATCATTATGATACACATTCATATATTCATAAAGTCACAGCAATAATTACGATGGTTGAATTATATATCTTTTTCAACATTCTTGTAATGCCGGTAACAATGATTTCTTTTCCTTCTGCTAATAATGCATTTTACATTCTACGCAATAAACTAATTGCTTCAATACATATTTAAAATACAAATCTCTGTATTTCTTATGTCCACCTTTGGGCATGCCTAATGTAACAATGAAAGGATAGATCTGTTTTCACGATTTCCTTGGAGGAATTAGAGTGCTGATGTTATGAGGTTGCAGACACCTTCCAGTGCCCTGTCAGGTTTAGGGGCCCATATGGGCACTGTGATCTAGACAGGAATTGAGTTTACTTATTCTCATTATATGAGTGGACTCAGTACCCATATTTTGATGCATTTGTTGTCTAAACACACAGTCTTACTTAATTAGTAGAAACCGTAAAACACTAGTCGAGAAAAACAAAAACAAAAGGCTTTTCAAAGCAGTTGGATGCAACACGCACTCCAGGAATAGGTAGCAGACCCCAAAAATTAATAAAAAAATAAATAAATTACGTTTGCTTCCCTGGACCATAAACTTGTCATTGAGTTTACAGACCTTGACACACAATTTTCTCCTAAGTCTATCATTAGTCATCTTTGGGTAAGAGCGGGGTGAGTGAAGTGCTGCAATCGGGCGCTGTTGCCTGGACCTAAGATGGCGTCCCGGAGCGGACATGGCGGAGTGGCCTACCTGACAATGTGCCGGATAGGAGGGTGCTGCTGAGGAGCCGGCGGAGCGGACCCGCTGCTTATCTCCTGCTGTGGGCCAGTGTGCTGGTGGGCCCTTTCTAGAGTGGTGTGTGCTGCCTGTTGGTTCCTGCGGTGGTGCGGTGGCCTTAAAGGCAGTGAGTGGCTGCCCAGACTGGTGCCCCCTTTGATATTGGACCCTGCTGTGGGTGGCGGAGCTCGACTATGGGCCCTCTGGTGCTGTTCGTCATTGGTTCGGTGCCCTGCTGCCCCTTCGCATTGCCTCCCTTGCCTGGTCCCTGGGGGTGATGGTTGCATGCTGATGGGTGTGGGGCCCGCGTGTAGGGGCTGTCGGCTCTGGCGGTGACGGCGGTCATTGGAGGAGTAGCCGGAGGCCCTGCCCTCACTGCCGTGTACTCTTCGCCTCTGGGCAGGTGATACTGACCTGGAGTGGGTCCCTGAGACACGCTGCTGCACCGAGGGGGACTCGTGAAGGAGGGGAGGGCTGGAGGGCCTTTGTGAGCTGTTGGTTGTCCGTGTGGAGCTGGTTGCACGGTGCTCCCCCCTCCATCCTTCTAGCTGAGACCAGGGAAGTACAGGGACCAGTTCTAGGATTCATCTGGCCTGCTTGTCAGTGGTGTAGCTGCCCTGCCCAGCCACCTGCGCTTACCTGGGGCTTACTCTGCTGCATCTTCTTTGCCAGACGGGTTGGCTGCATCGCTTTGGAGCTGTTGGAGTGGATGACATCAAGTGGCTGGGGGTGCCTGGTGTGGCCCTGGGTGAGCACCCGAGATGGGCTGAACGTCACAGAGAAAGGGGTTTTCTGTCCTCCAGGACGAAGATGGGGGGCACCGGTCTGAAGATGAGGATGTCGAGACGCGCACCCCTGGTGGAAAGACGCCTAGTTTGGCGGATATAATGCAGGCTATCACGGCTTCTCGGGAGGCCCTCGAAATAAAGATAGATACTGTTGGAGTGAACCTTCCTTTACTAAAAGATGATCATAAGAAGTTGAAGGAGCAGGTGAAAGCAACTGAGAGGACATTGGAGGAGGTACCAGACAAGGTGACCAACTTGCAGCATTCCTTGGAGCAGATGGAGAACAGTAGGCCTGGGCAAAGCACTACGCTACGCTCGCGTAGTTTGCGAAAATTGCGCAACTTTGCACTACGCGAACTTAATGTAGCACAGTGCGAACAGGCGTAGCGTGGTGCACCGGTCATTTTTTGCTTGCTCACGGTCCTCAACGTCAAGTTGGCGACCGCGAGCAAGCAAAATGACATCCTCGTTCGCGATCAGCAACATCAAGATGCAGTTTGCGAGAGTGGAAAATAAACCTCCCTGCGAGATTCTCAACGCGGGGAGGTTTGGTTTCTCATTGCGAGTGGTCGCATATGCTCGCGACCACTCGCGATGAGAAACTACCAGTCCGCGTTGAGAAAGCTGCCGCTCGAGTAAAAATCTCCTCAAGCGGCATAAAACTACAGCTCGCACTGTTCAAGATGCCGTTTTCAATGATTGCACAGTGCCGGATGCTTGTCCACACTGTGCAATCATTGAAAATGGCATCTTGCACAGTGCAAACATGCTACTAAGCAATTCGTGTTGTGCTACGCGTAGCTCGCGTAGTGCGAAGTGCACTTTGCGTAGCTTCGCAAAGCGCTACTTCGCAAACTACGCTCAGCCCTAGCAAACAGGGTGCGGATACTGGAGCTGAGAGCGGAGGACAGTGAAGGACGCTCTCGAAGGAATAACCTCCGCATCGTTGGAATTCCAGAACGTGCAGAGGGGGATGATGCAGTCCGGTACTTGGAAGACTGACTCCGGTCGGAGGTAGCTCCAGATGGGTTATCCCCATTTTTCTCCCTCGAGAGAGCCCATAGGGTCCTGGCTAGGCTGCCTAAGCCGGGAGGACCCCCAAAACCTATGGAGGCACGATTGCTGCACTACCGGGATAGAGATCACCTCTTGCAGCAAGCTCAAGAGAAACAACACCTACAGATCAAAAATTCCAGGGTGATGCTCTTTCCGGATTACACCCGGGAGGTTCAGAAACAGCGCGCCTCCTTCGTTGCTCCTAAGCAGAAATTGCATTAACTCCATATTCCCTATGCAATGCTCTTCCCAGCGCGGCTGCAGGTGGTGGATGGCCCCAGTACCTTCTATTTTCCACCCCTCAGGATGCGTGGCACTGGCTGGAGACACGACAAGCAAGGTCGGAGCGGAGTTTGCCAGCGAGCCCTGCGGAGAGACGAACCCCTGCTGCTGCGGGTCCGTGGGGGGCTCTACAGCTGCCGGACCGTCAACTTGAAAGAGACAGAGCTGTGCAGGCGGTGGTAGCGATCAGTCAAGGAGGTACCAGCCCAGCTTCTGCTTCTCCTAACCGAGTGTTGGAGGGCTCTGTGTCTTCTCCGGCTGGCAGCACGAATGGGGACTCCGAAACTGAACTCCCAGAGGTCACTCCGCAGACGTCGGATTTGTTTGGCTGACCTGGGCCTGGGTGGCGGGATAGGAAGCGATTTTACTGCAGCCCAGGTTTGACTGGTGGAGGGGCTGTGTCCGTGAGCAGAAGGGAGGTGACCTCACTTGAATGTCATCGTAGGGGCTCCCAGAAGGCTGTTGCTGGCTCTTTCGCACTTGGCGGGGGGGAATGCTGAGGGTGCATTGGGTCCCTTTGGGTCGGCACACGTCTCACTATCCATGTTGGCAAGGTTGATGGTTCTTTTTGTTTGGATGGGGGCTAGTTTCAGGGAACCTGTCCTGGTGTGTGGGAGTTGGGTTGTTGGGGAAGGGGGAGGGAAGGATGGGACCAAACATGTTGCAGTGGGAGGTAGAACGAGCAGCATTATCTTTACCATGTCATGGCTATCGCCGTAGGTATTAAATGTCTATCTTGGAACATTAGGGGGATGCACACTATGGCTCATCGTCACAAGATTCATGCTTATTTATGGCGCCGAGGGGTGCAGATAGCACTGTTGCAGGAAACGCATTTAAACAAGCAGGAAGGGCTGGCACTACAATAGAGGTGGCGGGGTCAGGTGTTCTGTACGTCATACTCGGCATATGCAAGGGGCATGATGGTTTCGATCCGGGCCGGGGTACCGTTTCAGAGTACTGGACAGGTGATTGACCCTGACGGTCGCTATGTTGTGGTGACGGGGCAACTGGATGGCAGGGACATTGCTCCAGGGAGTGTCTATGCCCCAAACATGGATCAGGCTTCCTTTTTTGCACACCTTTCTGGGAAATTAGCTCCATTGTTGACTGGCTCTGTGCTCCTGGGTGACGACTAATTGCATCACTGATGTCTCCTAGATAGCTCTCATCCCCCTCTTGCGGATTCCCCGATACATCGGCTGGTTATGGTGCGGCGGGACTGGCAGCAACAGTGGGGGTTGACTGATACCTAGAGGGCACACCACCCGGTTGACAGGGACTATTCTTACTTCTCATCGTTACACGACCTACATGTTTGGCTGGACTCAATTCTTAGCTCCCCAGATGTCCACGGCGCAATGGTAAATAGTGAGTATCTAGCTAGGACATCGTCTGATCATAACCCACTGCTAACAATCTTACATTGGCTGCGGGATCGCCCCGCCATCCCGACATGGCGACTTAGTTCTGACACGTTAGAGGATCCAGTGTTCTGTGCTACTATTGGCTCGACCATTGATGAATATTTATGACTCAACTCCAACACGGCTTCATCTCTGGTGGTCGAATGGGACGTTTTTAAGTCGGTAGTTCGGGGGCACTGTATAGGCGAGGTAGTGGGAGTTCGCAGAGTGTTGCTGCAAGACGTACAGAAGGCAGAACAGCGGGGGGGCGATGCGGAGAAGGGGCATCCGGTGTGTCCGAACAGGCAAGCAGGGTTACTTGAGGCTCTGGAGGATCGCACAGTTCAAATCGAGAGGTTACGCTGCTATGACTACAAGGCCTACATAAATAAGGTGCATGTGGAACGTGACAAGGCGGGGGCATTGCTAGCTTGGCTGGCCAATCCGGCGCGTAAGGGGACCCTGATAACAGAGCTGAGGGGGCGAGGTGATGAGGTATTTCACACCCAAAGGTGTATTAATGATTATTTCTTGCAGTATTATACCGAGTTGTCCAGGAGGAGGTTGGGTCCCGGGATCCCGGGGGATGAGGACTTGCTGCCAAGGGCGGAGTTACCACAGCTTGAGGCTGACAACGCCGAGGCTTTGGGTCGGGACATTCAAGTGGGCGAGGTACGCAGCGCCATAAAGCACAGGGCCAGGAACAAAACGCCAGGGACCGATGGGCTCCCTGTTGAATTTTACACAGCCTACACAGATGTGCTGGATCCCTGTTTGGTGGAGCTCTATAACACGGCGCATCGGGAGGGAGCCCTTCCTGCCTCCATACGTGAATCTCTCAAAGTTCCCCTTCTCAAGCTGGGCAAACCTGCTTGGGACCGTTCCTCGTATAGACCCTTAGCGATGCTCAAACTTGACTACAAGATCCTAAGCCGCATTTTAGCCAGTCGGTTGATGCCCCATATGATGAAACTGATCCATGTGGACCAAGCCGGATTCATTCCCTCCTGCAACACTGTGATGAATATATGCAGACTTCTGCGAATCTTGGGGTCCGACTCCTATGACAAGGAGGAGGCCTGCATTTTCGCGGTTGATATCCAAAAGGCATTCGATAGTCTGGCGTGGCCCTACCTTTTAAATGTTTTGCGAGAGTTCGGACTGGGGGAATGCTTTGTACAGTGGACGGCGCTGCTCTACAGTGCTTCTAAAGCTCGGGTGAGGACAAGGGGCTTGATTTCTGCTGCTTGTACGGTCGCTCGGGGAACAAGGCAGGGGTGCCGGTTGTCCCCTTTATTATTTGCCCTGGCGATGGAGCCCATGGCTGCCTACGCCAGGTCAGGACGGTTTTTCCCAGGGCTAGTAGTGGAGGGACGAGTGCAACACATAGCATTGTATGCAGACGATCTCCTCATGTTCCTGCCAGATGCTGGAGACGCCCTACGAGGAGCGAGGGACTTGCTGTAGACCTTGGGAGGGTGGCGGGCCTCAGGTAGAATTGGACCAAGTCCTGTCTGTTCCCTACCAGGCCGGTCGGGATGGATCACCCGAGGGTAGGGGATGTCCCGTGGGAATGTCGGTGTTTGCCATATTTGGGGACTCAGATGTATCATGCTCCCGCCAATCTTTTGGAGGGCAATGTGGGGCGGGCAGTGCGTGGAGCGAAAACCTGCTTCGATTTCTGAGGGACTCTTCCACTATCGGTGGCAAGCAGGGTCACCTTGGTGAAGATGGTCATCTTATCCTGGGTTCTCTATTATTTTGGGATGCTCTCCATATGGATCCCGGGTAGGCTCTTCGCACAGCTGAACACTCTGATTACAGGATTTATCTTGGGAGCTGGGAGACGGAGGGTGGCATTAACCACCCTGCAGAGGCCCAGGTCAGAGGGGGGCCTTGCGTTGCCGGAACTGGAAGCCTATTACCATGCCGCGCAGCTTCAATGGTTTACGGAGTGGGTGGCGGGTCATATTAGGTGCCCAGAGGACCATGATGGGTTGATTCCGAGATGGCCCGCCTGTCCCGTGTGTTGCTGCCACTGGATTTGGAGACGGTACGACAATGCTGGGCGCGTCTGGCCCGGAGGACGCATGTTGGGTCCCCTTATGTGCCTGAGATCCTGCTGCGGATGTGTGAGGTGTTGCCTCACGGGGGAGATTGGAGCCAGTTGTTGGCCTGGGAAGAGGCAGGAGTTACGGCAATAGGTGATCTGTATGAGGGCGGTAATCTTCTCCCTTTTAACGACCTCAGGGAGCACCATGATCTCCCACGGGGGGACTTTCTCTTGCATGCTGCCCTGACTGCGGCCGTCAGGAAACACTGTCGAAAGCGACTGGTAGAGCCAGATACATCTCTCGCATGTCAATATGTGGTGATTGCGATGGGTACATTTAAAGCGGTGACCTGCCTTTATCGACGGATCACTAGCGACATGCGCCAACCTCTGACGGTGTTGCGACTCAAGTGGGTGGTGGATCTGGGGGAACCCATTGCAGAAAAACCTTGGGAGGGGATCGTAGAGCGGCCTTGGAAATGTTCTCGAAATACACGTTTCCAGCTCATCCAATTCTACATCTATCATAGGGCCTACCTCACGCCTAGTAAAATTGCTATGTATTTTGGGGTGTCGTTCACTTGCCCCCGTTGTGACCAAGATGTGGCAAATTTTCTCCACATGATCTGGGACTGCTCACAGGTGGGAGGCTTCTGGCGGGAGGTGACGACTGCTCTGTTGACTGTGATGGAGAGGGAGCTAATGGTGACACCAGGGTTCTGCTTGTTGCATTGGTTTCCGCACACTTCCAAGACTAAGGTCACCACCCGGTTCATTGACCTGGGGTTGGTCTTGGCTAAACGAGAAATTATTTCCCACTGGAAGGCAAGGCAGGGCCCTTGTCTAGAATAGGGTAAAGGTGAAATGGGCAGAAAGCAAGGGGAACTATAGATTGCGTTTGGCTCAGCGTAATGGCAGTGAGAAATCACAGGAAATGGCCCGGGCATGGGTGGCACTCCTGGAGCTGCTCAAGCATCCGACTGTTGACGACGAAGAGGCCCTTGAGGAGAGAGATGTGGCAGGAGGCCCTTGAGAGACTCTTCCCACCGGTGGGAGTACAGGGCGAGGGGAGGCCACTGGGATTATGATAGGCAGCTTCCCCCTGTGTTCTTGATCCACTTGCTGCTACGCCCCTCGGGGTGGAGAGTATGATAGGTGGTAGGGGAGTACCATATGCTCTCTTGCACAACTTACTGGCTGGCGACATGCTTGGGAAGGTGGTTGGGGTGGGGAGTTCTGTTGGGGAAGTTTCGAAAGGGAGAGGGGGGTGTTTTTTTTTTTTCATTGCTCCGAACCATTGACCTGGATCAACCATGCAGACGGACTGCGCTGTATCACAGACATCTGGCAGGATGATGGGGACGACTCTGTATTCAGATTGGCGTGATGCCCCTGGTATTTCATCCTAGTTTCCTTTGTTGCCCAATCAGTGTGCAGCAGGATTGAAAGTGTAATTTCATGAAATTCAATAAAGTCTATTTAAAAAATTAAATTGTCATCTTTGGGTAGAGAACTGAGACCATGCACTATGACACTCATGCTGCCTTTATAGGCCCCTCTCATAGCCCTTCGTGTCAGTACTGCGACTGCAGATCAACCATGCTTAAAATGGCAACCATTGTCCACAGTTTCAATATTCAGATTGCATAAAATTCATGGACCCTAGTTGAGCCCTGTTTTAGAGAATATTGCTGTCCCAGAATTGAGACCAAAGAATTTTAAATTGGTGGATCCACGTGGGTGTCCCTTTCATAATCCATGATTTAAAAATCATGCGTGTGGCTAATGGGTGCCATGAGAGGTACGTTGAGTTTCTGGTTCCAAATAAAAGGCAGCCGATTGTCCACACAGTTGGGGCAATTTAAAACACATAATGGTATCAAATCCTATATGTGACCTGGCACACGATTCCATTTTAACGGTGGCATTACAGTACACCCAGCCTTAAAAAAAATACATTGGGTCTATTGTATTATACTCATACTGTGGACCAAGCATAGCTAGTTAAGAGGGCAGGACTTTTGCTACAGCCTGTTATGTGCAGTTGAGTCTGTAGACTATTTTGCAAGTTAAAGAGGATTCTGAGCTTTTAATTTGTAGAGAGTTCAGGTAACCTTACACCTTTTCCTTGTCATCAAGAAGCAGATCCACTGATGTGAGGAGAGCAGGAAAATTGGGCAGTTGGGGTGTGTTGTGTGTTATGGCAGTTGTATTCCCACTTTGAGCAATGACAAAGAAAGATGCACAAGAAATTGTAGGACCATCTGCTGCATCTGCTAACAAACAAAAGTGATCAGGGCTGGGGATATGACGGAACCTGAGAACAGAACCAAAGATGCAATCATTTGGGAGATTTCCACTCATCCCCCAGGTGAAAAAAAGCTGATTACTAGGAAGATCACCTCCAAGGTTTGTGACTAGAAACTGTGTAAGATACAGAGATGACTTTGCATCTTTGGTACCCAAAACCGAAGCAAGAGAGGAAGAACTTCAGGCGAGAGAGGGACAGATCAACTGTTGAAGCAGAAGATGGTGAAACGCTTACAAGCATTTATGCACAAGTGGTAAACTAAGGAGCGCAAGAAAGCAATCTGAAAGAATTGCTATGTGCCCCGAGTTAGGCACACCTGGCTTTGCTAACATTATCATGATGCCTCGAACACTGAGTACAAGGCCCTTACGCAAGAAACAGCAGAGGAGGCACTTCTGCAGACTTCAAAAGGTCCAGCATGCTGAAACTTCGCCAAGCAGCTGCCTGACATCTCCGAGAGGGGTGTCCAATTCATGACCAAGACATACCCAGAAACATCAAGGCTCTGTTTTCGGAGAACTTGACATATGGTTACGATATTCCTTTGGCTGAAAAAGACTTTCCATCTGAGTTTGAAATGTAATGCCAAAATGGGGAACGGGTAATTTTGCCTGCTTTCCCCGACTTCGTTCCAGAATCAGTTAAATATTCTTATGTCAAGGAATGGGCATTAGTGCCAGCTCCTGCATACCACAATTATGTTGGGTGGGATGATGAGTCACCTCATCACAAAAACCAATTAAAATCAACTCCTCAACCACAGAGACGACACCCAATAAAAAATTAAGCTGAAAAATAAGTTAGGGAGATCCTAGAACATCTTGAATACCAAGATGTAATAGAAAATTGCACCTCATCAAATAATAATCCTTGTTTCCTGTAATGATACCAGACAATTCATACCATCTTGTGTTAGACTACAGACCTTTAAACACTTCAACTCGCACATTTGCTGTACAAATGCACACAGTGCCACACTAATGAATAACATTGTGAGGAAAAAATATAAAACAAGACTAGATATCTCAACTGCATTCTTCTTCCAAAACATAGCGCCTGGAAGCAAATAGTTGACTGCATTTTCAGTGCTAGGCTCACAGAAGCAATTTTGTAGATTGCCCCAGAAGTTCAAGGATAGCCCTGGGCTGTTTCAGCCAGAGTAACAGGGTTGAGTTTGAACTTTTGGTGAGGTGGCATAGTCCTACGTAGACGATATCTATTGAATGGACGAAAATTAATATGGTCTGGTACTTGCCTAAAAATCCCCTCCCCCTAATGAACCAAAGACCCTTGGGAATGGGGACCCTCCCTGCTCCCGTGGAGGCTGCCACCCCACTTTCCCCCTAAGCAAGCAACACAACTGTTTGGATTAGGGGTCGTTGTAACCTCGGCCGTATTTTATTACATACAATAATCAAAACATTGAGATTCTTATTATTTGCATTATGTACAAAACGCAGTAAGTCCAATACATTGTTAGGTACAAGATGTCCATTGGCTAACCTTAACCTGCTTCTAGTACATAGCCATTTCTATCGTAATCTAAGCGATGACAATATTCTGTTTCTGCGTATCCCTGTTAGAGCCTACGGCAAGGTCAATGACTGGCGGCCCCAGATCCCAATCAAGCTAGGTCCCAACTCCTTACCGGAATGACCTTGCGCAGGGGGTCCAGCTTACCGGCTGGATTCCTCCACCGGGCCCCCCTGCGCCCTCAGCATTAAATTACATAAAGGGGCGCTGAAGTTAATGCATCCTTGCGCCCTTGAGTGCAGGCATGTGCGGGGATTGGCCAACCAGCCTACTGGAAGCGAGACTTCCCTTACCTCCCGCACCCTTCCTGCCTACTGACTGTAACTGCCCCTGGAGTTCCATTAGAGACCCTCTGTCTCCCGCTCGGGCCTTTCCATTTGACAATGGTGATGCCCGCTAAGGACCGAAAACTATGCTCACTAATCATGACCTTACTGCCTGACCAAGGAAAAACGCATACAAAATACGACAACATTCATTATCCTGAAAATTGAAACAATTTAGTTAAGAAGAAGCACACATTTTTTTAATACCCACATGACAACAAAGAATTAATCAAGTACACTCTCTTAATTTACACTTCCTGTAACTAGAAAACATATTTATCACACAGTATATCTGCCTTAGGGGATGATGGGTGGGGAAATTAATCGTTGGGGCCTCTGACTGAGGCCCTGACCCATCACTGGAACCTGCAGGCTGGGGAGGGGCAAAAAAGAGATCACCCCCCCGCTCCCCAGCCTTTTAACTGAAGGGATAGGCAAGCCGATTCTGACCAGCTTGGCCGATGTTGGCCGGAAACACTTGTAAGTGCTTCCCGTCCACGCATGGGCAGCCAGTCACATGTGGGGCTCAGGGGAGGTCAGGGCCTCATGTCACTCTTGTGCACGGCGTGTCCTGCCTCCCCCGGGTGCGGGGGCCCGGGGGAGGCAGGACATGCCGCCATACTGGCGGCATGCCCGAGTCCATGCCCGCCTTGCAATAGAACACTTGGCAAAAGTAGATGGCATAATTCTGGGATTGGCTCACTTGGGCTACAAATGTAACTTAAAAAAAATCAAAAGTTGCCCTTTTAAATGTCCTATTTTTAGGATACAAGTTGTTAAGTGAAGGCAAAAGCCTGGCGATATATATTTTTTAGAAAAATGTGCATTGCTCAAATCCCTCAAAACGATTCTAAAAAGATTACAATCCATTTTAGGATTTTACAATTTTGGCAGAACACACATTTTAGACTACGCAGAATGAGTAAAACCATTTTAAGATTTAATTAGACCTGACTTTTCAATAACACATTGGACACAGGAGCACACAAAGATTTTACGTTCCATGCAAGCTGATATAATAGCTTCCAAACACGACTAACCTGGTGATCTGTGTAGTTGTTGGTCCAACTTTGTACACATACATCACATTCAACAAAGGTGATACTGTCCCATTGCATTCAAATTACATTTCTAAACAAATGCAGAAATGCGTTTTGCACAATGAGATGTGACGGAGAGCTGAAACTTTTCAGACACTCACCCCCTGTCACAGATCTGGGTTGAATTCATCATCGTTCTTTAGCTCACTTCACCACCCCAGTTCAGACCTAGCTATATGCAAATCAGTCTTGACCCTGGGCCTCATGGGGACAGACCAGCCCAAACTGCCAAGCCAAGACTTCACTGAACCGGAAACAAGCATCCTGGGACCTGTTTTAGGGTTGCACCCCTCATCAGACAAGCTAGCTTCAATCCATTCGCACAGTTAGCAAGGGATCCATGTCTGGGCATATCCTGCCAACTTAGGGCGAACAAAGCAAACAGAAGGAGATGATGGACGAAGCGGCGAAACTTTTCAGACATTCATCCCCGGTCACAGATCTGGGTTGAATCCATTATCGTTATTTAGCTCACTTCATTTCATAGTGAGAGAGAGCACTAGCTCAGGGAAAACGCATAACTGTCATAACCCAGGTACCAACCTTAGAGACCGTTACCAAAGCAAGGGTTCCTAATGCTAAACCTTTACATCCACAATGGATACAATGAACTAAATGTCTCACTGCAACTGATGTAGATTACAGATTTGACTCTACATTACAAAGTCAAGCATTTTTGCAGTGTGAACAAGAATATCCTCTACCAAATGAAACAATGCCTCTAGTTCAATATGATTATATCATCCACACTGAAGCACCAATATTCTGCAGCATGCACAATCGTAAAGAGGGTCATGCATGGTGGCAAGTTCCATCCTGAAAAAACACACATGCAGTGCCAAGTGAACTGTACAGCCCATATGGCAGAATGCAGGGCCCTGATACTGGCACTACAAATACAGATCATGGACTTCACACACTTAAAGTGTGTGATTTTGATTTATACTGTGTCCTTATCATTTATTGAATACCTTCATTATTGGGGCCAGAATAGATTTTGAGATTCCAAGGATTGCACAATAGAGCGCAAGATGCTTTGGAAGCAGGTGGCAAAGATGAAAGAGTATTTGCCACGGGATCAAGTAATACTCACATTGAGTCATGAACGTGGTGGCATTCATGTTGCAGGAAATAAGACTGGGCAGAGCTTACAGAGTTCCGCATAGCTGAACTCTGCGAAGTGCAAAAAAAACTCTGCTGCACTACACGGAGCTCTGCAAGCAGTGGAGTGCATTAGATAAATGCAGTTCATGTGATTTTCAACACCAGGTATTTGTCCGCACTGTGCAATCATCACAAATTGCACCATGCACAGCGCAAGCGGGCACTTTTCCTTACTGTCGCTTGAGTAGATTTTTACTCAAGTGGCAGCTTTCTCAACGTGAATGGATTGTTTCTCAATGCGAGAGGACGCGAGCATACTCAACGACTTGCAATGAGAAATCCAACCGCCAGCGCTGAAAAATCAAGCTGGGAGGTTAATTTTCCATGCTTGCACTCGCCAACTTGACGGTGACGACCGTGAATGAGGAAACATCTCTCTGGGAGGTGGATTTTCCTCACTCGTGCTCGCCAACTTGACGATGATGAACACAAGCAAGGAAAAAAACTGTGCCCTGCTATGCAGAGCAGACGTTTTCGTAACTCCGCGAGCTCCTCGTAACTCATAGTGCGGAAAACTCTACAAACTCCGCGAGCGGAGTTCACTGTCCAGACTTAGCAGGGAATTTAATGGCTGATGAAGACATTAAGGGAACAGTTCATACTGCTGATGTTGCTGCAATCACTCGTTCTAGCACGAGAACAAACGGAGAGCATGGTGGCTCTCAAAGCTGCACACAACGACATACACCTGCCGAAAGATTTTTCACTCAAGTATTCCTACTAGGTAGATGCACAAGAGATACAATAAGCTCAGATTCCTGGAGTGGGCAATAGATTTATACCAAACACTTATCATAGTTTGGGGTTTAATACTAGCTGCACATGAGGGTCTGGGTTCAGCACATGCAGAGATTACTGCTGCAGTTTCATTACTTATGCATCGCTCTTGGTGGCCTGGTCTTACTAAACAGACCAAGGGCATTGTCCTCAAATGTGGCATCTGCCAGCAGATAAAGGGTTCCACCATAGCAAGCCCAGCACAGATGCCTCTATTGATTTCAAAGAAGCCTCTGGCTAGCGTATTGTTGGATCACTACAGTGTTTTACAATCAGACAGGGCTTACAAATACATCTTGGTGGCAGTTGATTCATGCTCCAGATTCCTTTGGGTATGGCCACAGCCATCAGCTGATGCCCAAACTGTTATAAAATACTTCAGAGTCTTCATCTGGATATACATAATTGGCACACTACATTCTAACCAGGGTCTGATGTTTAGCTCTTAGGCTTACAAAGAAGCCAGGGGAAGTTCGGGTGTGACCTTGCGGTACTCCTCCCCATATCATTCCGAGGGAATTTGATAGACAAGAGAATAAACTGTGAATTAAAGCAGTCTTTAACAGCAAGGTTACTAGGCTAGGTCACAATTGGTTTCATTACCTATATGGGGTTCCGTGGGCACTTAACAAAATGCCAAGACCATCCCTGTTTGGTTGTACTCCATATAAAGTCCTATTTGGGGTAAGAATGTGGATCCCAGACCAAAAAAATTTCAGCACAGCAATGACAGACACACCATTTGACATCAATGAATGTTTGCCTGTTTTACAGGGGCTAAATTATTTCCACTATGAACAAAGCAAAGTCAAAGTAAAACTCATCCCCTCTGGTGAAGTGAAGGTTGTACCAGCAAGACCCGGCTGGGTCCTGAAGATTAGGTATCTGGTCAGGGAGAAAGTTCTGTACAAGAAAGAATTTAGGCCATCATACAAAGGGCCTGTTCCTGTCCTGACTGTTGAAGGTATCACAATTGTACTTCTGCTGCCCCTTGCCGGTCAAAGAGACAAAATGTTTGTCTCTATTGATCTGATCAAACCACATTATGTGGACAATTCTCAACAGTAGGCCACATGGCATCCTTGGGAGCTACCGCTCTCCTCTTGCTACCATATAGGAAGTTTAGATGGAATCTTTAATAACTAAAGAAGATTCTTCTCTCCATCAAGAAACAGTGAACAACAATGAGAGGCTACTTCTCCTTGTCGAAACAGCAGTAACTTTGCAATCAACTAATACAAAGACCCAAATGTGATTAAACAACTCGTAGCAGACAATATCTACGTCAATACACCAACGATTGAGTCATTACCTTGTTCTACAAAACCTGCTGAGCTGCCAGAAATAGACCGGATGGCTACTTTGTGGACTACAATGATTTTTCATCAGATTCAACTGAACCTGAGCAGCCATTGCTGCCGCCTCTCGCTTTCAAATGACAAGTGCTTACTCTCTATCTTTGGCTGAAAAATTCATAATTTGTTCCTCCTTGGTAGGACCTTTGAATAATAATAGGTTATTTTATTTGGTCCTCTCGATTGGTTTAGTGGCTGTCTTTTTCCTACTTCTGAGAGGACATTATCTCCCAGAACGCTCTGCTGTACAACTTGTGAACTTGATACTAAAACCACATGCATCATCACACCGTGAACAAAGGGACCTGTCCCTGATGAACATTACAGAAGTTGCAGTTCCAGAAGGGATAGAGTGGGTAAGGTATCTTATGATGTGTTTTGCCCCGCTGAACTTTTACAAATCTCATATTTGTTTTACATTTCTTTAAATTATCTCATCACCTCTAGTACTTTCTCTGATGATTGGATCATGGATAATGCTGCATAAAGTACATATCAGATCATCATATCATGGTGTGGAGAATAAAAACGAAAAATTGAGAATGAAAAGGTATGAGAAGTTTACACACTTTTCCACTGTAAAACAAGTTTATAAGTGGCTGTTTGCCATAATTGGATTAAAGAAACTGTGAACCACCAAAAACTCAACATTTGCCTAAAAAATAACCAAAACCTAAAACATAAATATTGATCCTATCAGAACTAACGGCTAAAACCAATCAAATAACTTGCATCTATGAACTCTGTAAAGCTGTGAGCAACGGGGGTTGGCTGCCAGTGCGATGTTTGGACAGAATATTGAATACAAATTAATGTGATCCAAAGGGATTTTTTAAAGTTAATAATTATGTCATTGTGAATACATTGTTTTATGTAAATAAAAAATTATAATTACATTTATGTCACAAGATTTTGAAATTTTGTCTAAATAAATTATGAAAATAGAATAAATATGTATTATTTACAAAGTATTAATTAATATTTTGTTGTATATGTTTATTTTGTAGGTGTATTTCTGAAAACGATTTAAACAGCATTGCAATAATTAAATTTGTAATATTTTTGAAATTGGAATAAGTTTTGTTGTTGGCAACATATTTTCTAACATTTATTATTGATTTAAACCAAAACAATAGTATTTTCAACTTGAAAATAAGTTGTATATTTTTTGATATTTAATGAATTTTATTTTTGGAGTATGATTCTGTATGTTGTGTTTTAAAGTTGAGGAATAGTAGTGAATATTAACAAAAAGATATAAATTATTGATAGTGATAAACATTATTTTATATGTTAATGTTTCACAATACTTATGTTTGTTTTTAGTGTGGGTTGCGGTGTTTATTTAAATCATTGTTATATTATTTTATAAATCAAAAATTTTGTGAGTATTGACTATTGATTCCGTAAAAATGATTATTAATGTGCAGCACCTGGCATGCATAAAATGTTTTAGCTTGTAGTTGAACTAGTAAATGTCACCACTTTAGTGTCCAATTCCTTCTCCAAATTGGTTTAGATTGGAGTGGGAACAGTTAATATCACCAATTTATGGCCCAATTACGAATTTTGGTTGTGCAGAAGCAGGAGGTACTCCACCGCTGTGCCCCCAAATCACTGAGATTCGCGACACCCTCCTGCCTAATTACAAGTTATTTGTATTCTGGCAGGCGGGCAACGTGGCATTCCCAGGGTGGTGCCTCATTTAAAGGCTGCAGTGCCTTTGGAAAAGGCACCACAATGGGAATGACTCATAACGTTCCTGCACAACGTGGACTTGAAAGTTTACATGGCCAAGGAATCGCCATGTAAACCCTAGAGGAGAGGAAACTTGAAATATGCTTGGCCTCTGACCACCATGCCACCTCCAGGAAACAGCAGTTCCTTGCTGGCATCGGTGGTCCCAGGGCAGTCCGACCACTCAACTTGTAATGGGGTGGTCGGACCGCCTGTGCGGTGGTGGCTGGATCCGCCACTGACACGCCACCACGAGTCTGGCAGTTCTCAGACCATTGGACTTGTAATCGGGCTCTCCGTGTTCAAAACATTCCTAAATTGGTATACAATTGTTTGGGAATAATAAATGCCCCCCTCCCCCTTTTGCACAACTCCTTCCCCAAAATGGTTTAAATTGGAATGGTAATAGTGAATATTACCACTTTAGTCTCTAACATTTTCCTTAAAATCGTTAATGTTGGAGTAGGAATAGTAGATGCCATCCATGTACAGTACATCACCTTACCCAAATTGATATAGATTGGAGTGGTAATAGTAACTGTCACCTCTCTAGTGCCCAATACCTTCCCAAAATTGGTACAAATTGAAATGGGAATAGTAAATGTCATCCCTCCAGTGTCTGAAACTTTCTTCAAATCAGTTTATGTTGGAGTGGGAATAGTAAATGTCACCCCTTCAGGGTTTAATACCTTCCCCAAATGTGTAGCAACTATCACCCCTTTAATAGCTAACACTTTCTTTAAATTGGTTTATTTTGGAGTACATTTTATTTCTTTAGATTCCAACACCTTTCCAAATTGGTACACATTGGACTGGGAATAGTAAATGTTACCTCTTTAGTGTCCAACACCTTTCCCAAATTGATACAGATTGGAGTGGGAAGTAACTGTCACCCCTTTGACGTCCAACACCTTCCACAAATTGACATAAATTGGAGTGGGAATAGTAAATGTCACCACTTAGGGGCCGATTACGATGTCGGTCGGAAAGTTCTGAACGGCATTCGGTTTGTCCAAATCCGATTCGGAACCCGCGTTTCTGACCGTTAATGTTGGAGTAGGAATAGTAAATGCCATCCATGTAGAGTCCATCACCTTACCCAAATTGATATAGATTGGAGTGGTAATAGTAACTGTCACCTCTCTAGTGCCCAATACCTTCACAAAATTGGTACAAATTGAAGTGGGAATAGTAAATATCATCCCTCCAGTGTCTGAAACTTTCTTCAAATCAGTTTATGTTGGAGTGGGAATAGTAAATGTCACCCCTTCAGGGTTTAATACCTTCCCCAAATGTGTAGCAACTATCACCCCTTTAATATCTAACACTTTCTTTAAATTGGTTTATTTTGGAGTAAATTTTATTTCTTTAGATTCCAACACCTTTCCAAATTGGTACACATTGGACTGGGAATAGTAAATGTTACCTCTTTAGTGTCCAACACCTTTCCCAAATTGATACAGATTGGAGTGGGAAGTAACTGTCACCCCTTTGACGTCCAACACCTTCCACAAATTGACATAAATTGGAGTGGGAATAGTAAATGTCACCACTTAGGGGCCGATTACGATGTCGGTCGGAAAGTTCTGAACGGCATTCGGTTTGTCCAAATCCGATTCGGAACCCCCGTTTCTGACCGATTAGGAAACATTCCCGACCAACGGATTAGGATTTTAGGTAACTGTTCAGTCCTTCCGACTCGGTTCCGACAGGCAATCTGAGAAACCGAGTCAGTCTGAGGTGACTTGTGCAGCTCTATAGACCGTATTTCCGACCCAGTGATTACAATGTCAGATTCAGACAGCCTTTCCGAATTGGTGTGTCCGATACAGATTGGCTTTCAGAATCTGACTTTAGGGGCAGTAGCAGGCCCCCTTTCACTCTGAGGTCTCCAGTTAGGGACTCCCCTGTTAAATCATGCACAATGTGGCAGGCATCATGGTGTGCCTGACACAGGGTGCAAGGTTTTCCGCAACCACACCTTTTTTCAATGGGAGCCTGTGTTGTTGGTCGGAACACAGGCTCCCATTGAAGTCAACGGTGTTCGGAAACATCGTAATCGTTCTGTTGGACACCACAAATCTTATTTGGTCATAAACCTTTCCAAAACCAAGTTGGTTTCGACATTGTAATCGGCCTCTTAGTGTCCAACAACTTACCCAAATTAGTTTTAAATATACTGTGAATAGTAAATGTCACTCCTTTAGTGTCCAATACTTTCTTCAAAATGGTTTTTGTTGGAGTGAGAATAGTAAATGTCACCCCTTTAGTGTCCACCATATCCCCCAAATTGGTATAAATTAGAGTGGGAATAGTAAATGTGACCTCTTTAGCGTCCAACATCTTCCCCAAATTGATTTGGATTGAAATGGGAATAATAAATGTTACCCATTTAGTGTCCAACCCTTTCTTCAAAATCATTTATGTGACTTGAGAATAGTAAATGTAACCCCAATAGTGTCCAACACCTTCTCCAAATTGCTACAGATTGTTGCAATTGAAATAGTAAATGTCATCCCTTTAATGTTCAACACCTTCTCCAAATTGGTTAACTTTGGAGTGAGAGTAGTAAATGCACACCTTTAATGTCCAACACCTTCCCCAAATTGCTTTAGAATGGAATGTGAATAGTCAAATATCAACCCTTTAGTGTCCAACAGTTTCTTTAAAATGCTTTACGTTGGAGTGTGATTGCGTAATTTATTCATTTAAGTGTAGCATACTTTTTAAATAGTATTTCCATGTATTAGGGTAGTTTAGTTTATTTCATTACTTTTATATGTGTTTAAAAAGATAAGTTAAAAAGTAGTTAGTTGTATATTTGTATTTAATAACATTATTTCCATATTCTCATAGAATAAAAACATTTTTAAACATATGTCTTATTAAATAAAAATGTTTACATATAGATACATAAAATATCGATAGGACGCTCGAAACGCGTATGGAATATTGGCTGCATCTCTTCTGTGTGAACGAAGTTCTTTATTATCTGCTGCCATGCAAATAAAGAAATGAATACACAACGTAAGAGGCTCTTCAATTTCGGGGTCTTGCATTTGGAATATATGGCGGCCTTCCCAGGTCGCGAAGAAGCCCCACTGCGGACGAGCAGGTCCGGGCGTTGTCACTTGTACATATGCTGAAGGAATGTTGTGTAAATTTGCCTGGGTTGAAAACAGCAGAGTAAAGACACCGTTAAGCCCAGAAACCCACGGTGGTAATTGAAGCTTTTATGAAAGGAAAACGAACAGCAGTGTCTACTAAAGACTTTACTACCATGAAAAAACTCGAATAACCAGAAGACATAGGGCGGCCATGCCCACCGAGGCGGAACATTTAAACACCATGCAAGTGCCGAATCACTTTAACTGTTGCTTTCCACAAAGCCATTCCGGAGATCAAGAGCGGAAGGACGCTCGAAACGCGTATGGAATATTGGCTGCATCTCTTCCGTGTGAACGAAGTTCTTTATTATCTGCTGCCATGCAAATAAAGAAATGAATACACAACGTGAGAGGCTCTTCAATTTTGGGGTCTTGCATTTGGAATATATGGCGGCCTTCCCAGGTCGCGAATAAGCCCCACTGCGGACGAGCAGGTCCGGGCGTTGTCACTTGTACAAACGCTAAAGGAACGTTGTGTAAATTTGCCTGTGTTGAAAACAGCAGAGTGAAGACACCGTGAAGCCCAGAAACCCACTGTGGTAATTTAAGCTTTTATGAAAGGAAAACGAACAGCAGTGTCTACTAAAGACTTTACTACCCTGAAAAAACTAGAATAACCAGAAGGCATAGGGCGGCCACGCCCACCGAGGCGGAACATTTAAACACCCTGCAAGTGCAGAATCACTTTAACTGCTGCTTTCCACGAAGCCATTCCGGAGATCAAGAGCGGAAGGACGCTCGAAACGCGTATGGAATATTGGCTGCATCTCTTCTGTGTGAACGAAGTTCTTTATTATCTGCTGCCATGCAAATAAAGAAATGAATACACAACGTGAGAGGCTCTTCAATTTCGGGGTCTTGCATTTGGAACATAAAATATGTTGTATACATTTTCAGTTCAGTTCAGTTCAAAGACCTTTATTTCAGTCAATAAGACCATAAAAGTATACATACATTACAGTCAAAGACATATTATTGTGAGGTTAAAACACACCAAGCAAACATATACAAATGACATCTATTTCAACAAGGGCAAATTGAGTGCACGGGCCAGCATGTCATTTGAATCGGTAAAAGTGCAAAAACAGAACAATACACAAGCAAAAATACAAGCTGTTCATTAAGAAAATCAACCAGTGCACAGCAGAATTACTAGAGTCAATACAATAAATAAAACTGGAGAGGATTGTACATAATGTATCTCGTTTAAAAATCATCATTTCATGTTAAATGATTTAAAAAACATTTTTATTGTCCTCTCTCCATTATTGCAACGGTAAGGTAATCTATGCATTAGTAGCTTGAGTAGTTATTGTTATATGCCTGTTTTTCTTCCCTTTTCTAAGAATACCTATCGCCTGTGCCACATTGCATTTAGGAACCAAGAGACATAAAAGACAATGGGCTTAGAGGTATCATGCTTCAGAACTCTAAATGCTACCTGGCATTGCACGAACCCCAAGTTCCGACACAGCTGAATGAGCCAACACCGCCTAGCCACTTTGGACCCAGGGCAAAAGAACAGAACGTGCAACTCTGACTCCTCCTGATGATTACATACTGGACAGCCATGTTGGGCCGATCCAGATCATTGGAGGTAAAGGCCCAAAGAGGAAGGGTACTATATCTGAACTGGAGGTATAGTTTGCTTGCTTAGAAAGGTAGAATGTCATCCAAAAAGGGTTCTAATTTGTACTCATCTTCTACAGTGAGAAATTCTACTGTCAGAACACCAACGTTCGGATTTTCATAAATGGCTTCCAGTTTTTGGATTCGATAAGTTCTCACCAGTTCAGCTCGTGAGACTGTGGAGCAAGTTTCTTCGGGATTACTCCAGAGGGTTGGTATACCTATCCTTGCACATTCGTCCCTTATATGTGTAAACCAAGCAATTCTTTTTCCACCCCTGGGAAGCCTAATAGCTCTTTAGTTTGTACCTGATACTCTACCCGTTCCGAGGTTACCCACATCCTACGCCAAAAGGTTAAGGGTCGTAAGGCAACCTCATCTTCAATTGGTCTTATACCTAGATCTAGCCGCAATGGAGTTAAGGGTGTGTGCTAAGCGGAAGGCCCAGAATTTGTCTTTGAAAACTGTTCTCAACTTTGCTTAGAAGGGTAGGAGAACAGTGGCCCCAGAGTTCAGCCCCATACAACGTGGCTCCCCTTGCTTGAGCCCTATACATTTCAATAGCAGGGCCAATAGGTTTGAGGGTCGATTCCCTTAACAATTTAGCTATCTCCCCGGAGGTCTGTGCTAATTTAAGCTTGGCTTTGGTTATTTGAGGCCCCTAGTCTATGTTTTCAGTGAGGGTGACCCCCAAATAGTCAAAAACAGGAACCCTTTCCAGTGCAGTACCGTTTAGGAGGGGATTTGAGCGTGCTTTCTCGGCTGGATTGACTACCATAAACTTGGTTTTCACAGTGTTAATCTCCAAGCCCCTATTATTACAAAAGATGACAAAACTGTCCAGTATCCTCTGGATTTCCATCGGCGACTTTGACAGCAAAAGGGTGTCATCTGCAAACATCAGTGCTGGAACCTATGAGTTTTCTAGGTTTGGTACATCATTATCCTTAATCTCTGTAAGTTGGGCAATAAGTTCGTTGACAATGAGGCAAAACAGGGTTCGTGCAAGCACAGAACCCTGCCTCACTACTCTGCCAACTGGGAGTCTGGTGGTTAATTCTCCCCCTTTTCCACATCTTACTCAGGCATAGTTGGCGTCATACAGCTTAATAAGCATGCTGAGCAAGTAAGAGGGAATCCCCAATTGTCTTAGTACCCTCCATAGTTTGATACTAGGCACCATATTAAAAGCTGTTTTCAGGTCCACGGAAATCAAATAGAAGCTGCCACCCTCCATTGATACCGTTTTCCAACTAATAAGATGGAGTCTATATATTTGGTCCACGGTAGAAGTGTTCTTCCTGAATCCGGCTTGGTAGGGGCTTATAACATCATTCTCTTGTATCCACCCCTGGATTCGGTCTAAGAGTACTTGTGCGAACAATTTTTGGATGACATTGATCAAACTGATCGGTCTATAGTTTGCAGGAAGTAGAGGAGAGCCCTTTTTAAAGACTGGGACAATTCCTGCCCCAGCCCCGGTATCAGGGATCGGCATGCCGTTGATTATGGTGCCGAATAGCACACACAAATAGGAACCCCAGATAGTTGGTTCTTCTCGGAACAAATCCCCTAGTAACCTGTCTACGCCAGGTGCTTTGCCTGCTGGAAGTTTCTCAATTGCCTTAGTAACCTCAAGGAGGGTTATCCCAACAGGCACCTCATTGGTTTGCCTAGGTACGAGAGTAGTTGAGTCCACTGCCAGGCCGGTAACTGCACCCAAGTCCCCGTGAGTGGCGTTGTAGCTACTAAAATGCAAACCGTGTCGGTTTCCATTGTATATAGCGCCTGAAAGTGGTCGTCCCACTTTTCTGCTGGAATATTCCGTTCATTAGCTAGGGTTCCCTCCCTACTACCTGTTCTAACTATGGCCCAGAATTCCTTCATCTCCCGGTTCAGTAGGGCAATTATGGTGTCCTCCCATTTATTCACTTCCCAGGACTGCTTTGCTTGACAGATAGCCTCATTATATAAAAGCCTCCTAGTTTTAGTTAAAAGCTTATTTTTTGCTTTAATGGCTGCTATCAACGCCCGTTTTGCCTTGCGGAAATTATCATTAAACCACGTCTGGGTCATCATTTTTATTTTTTTAGGTCGTACTACCGGGTAAAATATATCGGCTAATTTAGTTGCCAGACTCTTATGGAGTTCTTCAACCTGATCCATGTAAACTTGGTTGTCCCAATCGGCAGAAATACTTCTAAGTCTTGCAAAGCTGGTATTACTATTTCATAAAGAGCTCCCAGCTTCTCGGGTGTTTGTTATATTGCCCCCCACTTAAGTCTTCTTCTGTCGTTGGTAAGTAGTAACCTGCTCTCCAGGGGGGGGTTACTAACAGGGAGAATACCTAAATCCGGGACCTTCAATGTCAGTGCCAGGGCATTCTGATCAATCGTGTTGTGAAACAACAGCAAAATAAAGGACCCTATGCTATAATCTGGACTCTACTAGAATATAATCTAAAAGAGAAGCTTGGACAATTCTATTAAATGTTGACTTACCCAGCCTATCAGAAGTTGTACGACCATTACATGCTCTCAGCGAGTGGTTTAAAAAATGGAATTTATTTGGAGTACCGGGGGGGACCAGGGCTTAACCAGTTGGATTTGTGGGACCGGAATAGCCCACTGAATGTCCTCCTCATTGGTAATCAAATCATGGCTGCCAGAGAGGGGCTCAAATTGGCAATTAACCCTTTCCTTGCTGCCATCGGCCAACGGCCGTCGCGAGCACTACCTTGGTAGTGCCGCGCACGTCCGTTGGCCGACGCGGCCCCGCCCATGTAATAGAACCCCTCACACTGCGGTGAAATTATCGTCGCGGTAAATGGGTTAAAATTGCCCCAACTATTAGCCTAGTGTTAGGTGGCACAGTGGGGGTGAAGGATTTCAAATCGTCAAGGGTTCTTGATTCCTGGCTTAGGAGCCGGGAGTAAACGTTAAGGATGGCAAACTTCAGCTTAGAGGGAAAACTGAGCATTGCACGTTGAATGTCATTGGAGGAGGTGATCAGGGGACTGGCTGAGCAGCCCACATGGGCGGCAATCCAAATAGTTAGTCCCCCAAATGGTCTGCATCTCTCTCTGATGACAGCTGGAATATTGAATGTCGCAAATCCCACCCTTGCTCACTCATCTCTTGCCCATGTTTCCTGGAAAAAACAAATGTCAAACTGATCCACGAAAAGTCCCCAGTAAGGGCAGGAGAGTTTACCCTTGATGCCAGCCATGTTCCAAGAGAGGATCTTCAACTCACTACCTGTGCGTGAGATTCCTCCCGGGAGATCAGTGCAGGGTGCGACTATGCTTGAAGGGTTTACCCCCTGTGCGGTGTTATTGGAAGGGGTAGAAGGATTGGTGGATATAAACCCGGTAAATACCATGGGCCCTCCTGGGCCTTGCTCCCCAGAGTAGCCAGAACACAAGCCCCCGTTTCTGAGCCTATCTCCAATAAGGAGGACCGCTTTGTACTCCCATGGTCTAACTTCACTAGCCCTCTCAATGGGGCATCTATGTGCTCTTTGGATAGCCCACACCCCTATCCCTGGTGGTGAATCCACATCTTCCAGAGCCCCATAGCAGTTGTTTATGGGCAAATTAAAAAAACAGAGGTCTAATGGGAGGGTGTCTGTGGCCGAGATTCTGCCTTTCATGCCCCGAGATTACATTTGCCCTACTGGGATTAGAACAGTGGGAGTAAAAATGATCAAGCGGAAGAGCTCTCACCTCTGTGCAGGGCTCTACAGGGCTGGTTTTATAATTTAGAAGCATGTGTACAATCTGTTTTTGTTTTAAATTAATGACCACACAATCCCCTTGGTTTGGTTTTTTACTGGGTCCCACCCAATCTACTCTCTGCACCATTAAAATTTCCCCAGCCCTCTCATAGGGAAACTGCCTATGCTTTGCTAACCAGAATAAACTCTTGTTCCTGAGTTCTAACTGTGACTCCCTCCGGGTGTTATTGAGAGGTGGGACCCCTGTCAGAATAATTACATAGGGTGAAGATGCTGGTGGAAGATTTATAATTGGTAGGGCAACTTCTACCATCCTATCCACAGGGCACTCTTCCCTCCTCAGCTCTTCTCTACTTTTACTCGACCCTGCTGCAATAATGGTGGATTGGTGGGTACTCCGCATATTAACGATTGAGGTGTTACTCTCAACCGCAATGCGGATGTCCTCAGCCTTGTATTTGCTGTCCGCTCTTGCTCTTGCTGTGCACCAAGATGCTGGGGGTAGAGCTGGTGTCTCGGCTAGTGATCTGCTGAATAATGGGGACATGAGACCTGAATGTCACCTGTTTGTCGAAAGGAGCCCGGGAGTTGAGATCAGACTGGCAATTGGAGCCAACCTCCCTCGGTGGAAGTTGTGTTACGCTGGCGCGTATTTGCCTCAAGCACCCCAAAGATGTCAAAATATTTAATTGGTCGACTAGGGGGGCACCTTCTTCCATTAGCATGGCTCTAAATTGGTTCAGCAGATCTATTAATAGCGTCTGGGCCCAGATTGGATCCTTTGGGTCTGTACCAGAGACAACTGCGGATTCTAATATTGGGTTTAAATTAAGTAGATCTTCTGCCCTTGGCTCACTCCCTCTTCTTGCCTTCTTGCTAATAGTTGCCCTCCCAACTATTTGCTTGCGTTTCCCATTCTTGCGGGTGCCTACACTATCATCTCCCTTTCTAGTTACACTAGTCGGGACATTCGCTTGGAGTGAGGAGGCGGGGAAGCATCTCCAGTAGATAAAAGTGCTACAGAAGGGGAATAAGGAATAGGCAGGTCTAATGTTGGAAGGAAAATGTCAGGAGTAATTGACAACCGCCTTTCGATGCATTCAATTTCTGTTGTAACAGCACCTATGGCCCTTTGTAACATTTTATGTATTGATGTTGGGATGGGCGGGGAGGAGGGATTATCTTGGGCTCGGGGCTTTTGGGTAGTACAAGTGCGTTTCCCAATATTTTAATGTAAAAGGGCACTCTGTATTAATACCACCCTCTCTGCAGATCAAATAAACCAACGAGCAATAAGCAGACACACAAGGCTTATAGCAATATGCTCAGGGAGGGTGCAGAAAGAGTTTGTTACACTCCTAGGTGGAAGAACCCGTTATGCTATTCCCCTTAAAGTCCGCATGAATATTGTCAATCAAACGTGAACATGCAGCATTTATAGTTTGTAGCAAATGGTGAGAACACCAGAAGGCAACCAGTCTACTTGCCTTGTGAAGTTATTTTGAATGATGTTCAATGGCGTCCTCCAGAGGGCAAATCTTAAGGGTCGACTGATGCGAAGGCGGAATCAAGGGGGGTGGCCCTGCCCTGCCTCTTCCTGTCAATGACGGGCAAGGACCGGCATGCCCTTGTCCCGGGTGTGGCCCGTGCTGCGGGAAAGGCTGCAGCGCTTTTGAGGACGTGATGTCTCCTCCCCCATGCCTGTGGCAGCTAGGTGGAGTCGCTGACCACCCTGGGACTTGGAGTCCCACGAGGGTCAGCAAGCTCAATCCAGGTGAACGTCGGTGGTCTGGAGCAAAGTTGGTGGCAGTGTACTGCACCCTGGGATGAAGTTCCCACCAGGGTCTTTCAGGAGCCAAGGACTGACCCCCACATAGAACAAACAGCTTCACGGGTCCCGACCGCGGGAAAGGCTGCAGCGCTTTTGAGCGTGTGATGGCTCCTCCCCACACCTGTGGTAGCTAGGTGGAGTTGCTGACCACCCTGGGACTTGGAGTCCCACCAGGGTCAGCGTGGCTCAATCCAAGTGAAGGTCGGTGGTCTGGAGCAAAGTTGGTGGCAGAGTACTGCACCCTGGGACTGACTCCCACAAAGAACAAACAGCTTCACGGGACACGGGAACCGCATTATTAAATAAACTATGTAGATCTTTAGATAGTATTGTATGTTGTACATTTTCCTGCTTTTTCTTATTGTTTCACATTTTTTAACATGTTTTAAATCGTTTCACATACATATTTTTATTATTTTAACATACGTTTTTTCAGTATACATTAAATAATTGTATATTTACACTATAATTTAATTCATACTTCATGCATATTTAGAACTTTTTAGCTGTTTTGCATACTGAAAATTGGTTTTAAATTATTTAAATTATTTAATACATTTATTCAACATTTTTTACTGATTTTCCCATTCATTTCTGTGGGGAGAAAATCGTTTTTCAGTTTCATTTAGAAGCCATTTTCTTAACCACTTTTAGATGTATTAATAGTAGTGTTTTTCACTAATGCACAGGTTTGGATTTTCTTTCACCCTTTTAGTAATGTGTCAATATGATATTTTATGTTATATTATGTTAGTTACTTTATGATGATTAAGTGTAATGTATATGTTCTTTCTGGAATGTAATTATATTTGTATTTTTTTAAAGGAAATCTGTTTTGGTATTTAACTTTCATTTCCTTTTTTGGCTTTCCTGGAGCATTTAATTTTATAAACACTTTTTGTTTTGTTGTTTTTTATTCTTTTTATTTAATAGAGACCTTACATTATATGAAAAGCAAAATGTCCAAATATCTCCACTACCACACAAACCATCCCATTGATGTCCTAAACACACAGTAGCGAGTGAGTGAATCAGCATGTTAACTCATTCAACCTGGAGTCCCCTACTCTACTGGGCACCTTTCCTTCCATGTCCTTGGCCACTTCGGACGTAAGGTTTGCTATTAAAACCTTGGAGAACATCTTGTATCCCTCCCCCCCTTACCAGGGCACTCCCAGATTCACTGGCCGCCTGGCTATCCCCCCTCACTGTCCCACAGAATCACCCTCCCGAAATAAAGACAGCGGTAGGCTGTGTTATTCTCTCCATTGACCCCAGATTCGGTTGTACTTATAGAAGCAGCCCCAGGATCGATATGTGGATTCCTCAGCTAGGGAAAATAATACGTCCCCTGCAGCCACTTCAAAACATGAGGGGCTTTGCTAGATTTTCAAGGGCCAGCAATGTCTCATTTGACCAAGATGCAACCAATTACAGCCAACAGCTTCTGTCCTTTGTTCCCGTTCCACCCTGGAGCACTCCCAATGGTACCATTTTGGGATCTCGGCCAACCTGGATTCCAATTTCCTCCTCTAAGTTTCGAAGAATAAATTCCTAGTATCTCTGTATCACCTGACATTCCCATGCCACATGTGTCAGGGAGCCCCGATGTCTGATCGAAATTGAAACATTTGAGCCCACGTCCCAGCCCATCCTCCACAATCTTTCAGGTGCGTACTACATTCTATCTTTCTTTTCCTATTTGGAGATTGAAACTGTGTTGGCAAGGGGAACACACCATTATAATTCTTCTCATCTGTATCTCTTGAATAAATACATATAATTATAATGATTAGCTCAATTTTTCTGTGAGCGCCTCTTCCTTATGATGAAATGCATTATAATATTTGTTAACACGAACTGAATTTCTGTTGCTGTCACTATGTGCACAGTTGGCTGTTCTAAATCACTTTGTTAGAAATTCTCTTGTAAATGTCCTCGTCCCTGACCTTTACTATTAGTGCCTGCCCATGCTTGCAAGGGTTTTATTGGGTTGGCCATTCTAATTGCTACAGCTAAGCAGGGTGATACACACTATCATATTCAGGGAAGGAGCACCCCCGTGAATCTTGTTTTCCCAGAATTTTTAAAGCATAGGAGTTATGTTTCTTCCCCAGCATTCTGCTGAGTCTCTGGATATTCACATATCCAAATATTTGAGGGTCCCCATCACAGACCTAACCTTCAGCCACCCAGGTGGCAGGATCGGTGGGTCGCCTCACTACTGGTAGCATAGCTGATTTTTCAGATTCAGATGCAATCCAGCAGTGTAGCCATATATCTCAAGCATGCGGATCAGTCATGGGATGGGCCGCTTCCAGCGCTGGAGATATAGAAGAACATCATCCGCGTATAAAGAGATTAAGGGCCAGATGTAGGTAGGCATTTACCGGTCGGTAACGGCCGAATTCGGCCGTTACCGACCGGTAAATGCAATTTGAGATGTAGGGCCCTGTATTTTACAGAATCGGTAAATTTACCGATCGGTAAATTTACCGATTCTGTAAAATACCGAATCGGTATTTTTACCGAATCGGTAAAATTGATATGTAGGTGGGACTCTTCTGAGTCCCACAAGCATTACAAAATCGGTATTTTACCATCAAATTCTATTTGATGGTAAAATACCGATTCCGGTGTGCATGCACATGTGTGCATGCACACCTGTGCCATATGACAGGCAGACCTGCCCTTAGGGCAGGTATGCCTGCCACATGGCACCCAAACCTGTTTTGGGGGTGCTAGAGGGTGTCAAAGTGACAGCCCCTGCACCCTTGTGAAAATCGGTATTTACCGATTCGGTAAATACCGAATCGGTAATGCCCATTCATTCCTAAGGGCTTCAAAGCCCATAGGAATGAATGGGCATTACCGGTCGGTATTTACCGAATCGGTAATACCGACTTTTACCGAATCGGTAAATCAACATCTGGATTTACCTAAATCTCGGAACTTCTATTTGACCGATTCATAAATACCGAATCGGTAAAATTCGGTATTTATGAGTCGGTAAAATAGAATTACCTACATCTGGCCCTAGGTCCTCATTATCCACATCCCACTTTAGGCCCCAAATCTGTGCATCCCTCCATATTCATTTGGATAAAGGTTCTATCACAAGAGTGAATAGAAGAGAGGACACCAAAGACCTGGACTCTGACCCAAAGTGTGGTGTGCAGCAGTTTCATGTGGTTACAGAATCTGGGACTGAAGTAAATTTTCCCCAAAATGACATGTGGGATGAGCAATTCAGCTAAATTGAAAATTCTAGCTTTAATAGTGCTGTCTGCTCAGCACAAGTGAGCCAAAATTACATTTAGGGCCTTATAAGCATGTCGGTTGGAGGTGCCCCTGACCGACACCGTCGTGGTCTCGGAACTGACCGACCTCCGGTCGAAGGACCAGACAACGCAATTACAATGGTGCAGTCAAATACTCCCATTTCCCAATAGGAGCTTGTACTATGGCCATTAACTGGCTGTAGCACAAGCTACCATAAAGAAATGGGAGATTGTGTTCATCCCTGCACCGCATAGCAGACACCTCAGATGGAGGCCGCAAGGAGAAGGGGGCTATGGTAGGGCCACCAAGTACACTTTCCGACAGGCTTTCCATGTCGTAAAACCCGGCTTGGAAAGCCTGTGGGAAACCAAGCATTTTTATCCCAACAGCAGTCTATGACTGGCCAACGGGCTCCTTGCGCCCAACAGAATCTAGCCAGAATGACCGGCCAGTTTCTATTCCGACCCCCTAGTTTGTAATTAGGCGGTCAGAATGAAACCATCGATGAGTGTCGAAAAGCCTCCTAAGGTAATGCCTGGTTCAGCATGAAGCTGTTATGATCCACATTCACCAGCGATCTCACCTGGGAAAGCAATCTATTCACTAGTGACATCACTAATAATTTAGCCTCCACATTAAGCAACAAGGTCAGTCTGTGTGATGCGCAGTCTGTAGGTGGTCTGTCTAGTTTAGGAAGGACTATCACTGTGGCACCCCAGATGTGAAGGGGAAGGAGCATGTCAGTCTCAGCTTTTTCGATCATTGCAAGAAGGTGTGGGATCAGCTTGGGTGCACACCTTTTATGGAATTCAGGTGGAAGCCATTCAGTCTAACTGCACACACAGGTTGCATTTTATGCTATGTTGTAAACAGATCTTTTTCTGATAGACGCCTGTCCAGCTCCACCCTGCCCTCAAATGTAAGATTTGGGACCACCAAATCTGCATTCTGTTGTTTCGCTCTACTTCGGGGAATTGAACTGCTTGAAATAAGTTGCAAACATTTCAGGTGTAACCACGTAATCAAGGGACAACTGATCTTCCTGTCCACGCAATTGGGGTATAAATCTATCTTCCAGTGACATAGTGGCTAACCTATGGATTTGTTTACCAATTTTATCCCCAAGTACACATACTCTATTTTGGGACTCCCAGATGAACCACTCTAGCCCTCCTGATCAGCTTCTGTTTAAGTGCTTCCCTAGTAGATTCTATGCAACGTATTACCTCTGGTTCAGGTATCTGGTCAAGTGGCATTCCACTTCCCAGATCTGCCTCTCTGGGGCTGCAATCTGTTTCTCATTCTCTTTCTTCCTATTAGCTATGTATGCTATTATTTGCCCTCTGAGGACCACTTTTATGGCCTCCCACACAGCTGCGGCCCTTGTAAGCAAGAGCAGTTCCGCCAAGTTGGGGGGATTCGACAGACGGCCATGTGGGAAAATTAAATAAATAATACATTTTCCCTGTGGTCGTATGTTGAAATCTCCCCCAACACTGCCCCACTGCCCTTCCCTACACGGGCCGCGGCTGCTCCCACAGTATGCTCAGGGTACATCCGGAGTTTCATTGAGGTCTATCTCCCCCCATATACATTCTTTAAACCTAGCATCCTTCAGCCTTCCGGTTTGAAATGCCCAATGGGAGTTGGCCCTCTGTGTCTCAGTTCCCACTGTGATCTCTATGGGTGAATGATCGGACAGAACCCTCAGATGATTATCCCTGGAACAATTCTAATATGTCAGCGGAGGAGAGTAACAAGTAGTCAATTCTTGCATATGATTTGTGTGAATGACGTTTGTTCGGGGTGGTGGCAGCACCTCGATATCCCGCTTTGAAGGCGAGCAGATTGCGAGGGCTCTCCTCTGCTCTAACTTGCACCCCACTGTAATACCGAGTACTTTTTAAAAATTACATGCAATTGATTTTAAAAATTGTGGTGTAGTAATTGTGTCCTTTTATATTTTTCAAAAACCTTTGTGTTCTGTGATCTGGTCCCCCTGTGCCCCGTTCCACCGCGGCTTCCAGGTGCCGATTGTTGTGGAGGGCTAGGTCGGGCACCATCTTGAGTGAGGCCCGGACCCTGCGGGACCCGAGTTAGCGGTCCAGCTGAGGGAGGGGCTTGGTCTATAAGTAGACCTTGTATTTGGGGGCCTGGGCGTCTGTTCGGGGTGGTGGCAGCAGCTCGATATCCCGCTTTGAAGGCGAGCAGATTGCGAGGGCTCTTCTCTGCTCTAACTTGCACCCCACTGTAATACCGAGTACTTTTTAAAAATTTCATGCAATTGATTTAAAAAATTGTGGTGTAGTAATTGTGTCCTTTTATATCTTTTAAAAATCTTTGTGTTCTGTGATCTGGTCCCCCTGTGGCCCGTTCCACCGCGGCTTCCAGGTGCCGATTGTTGTGGAGGGCTAGGTCGGGCGCCATCTTGAGTGAGGCCCGGACCCTGCGGTACCCGAGTTAGCGGTCCAGCTGAGGGAGGGGCTTGGTCTATAAGTAGATCTTGTATTTGGGGGCCTGGGCGTTTGTTCGGGGTGGTGGCAGCACCTCGATATCCCACTTTGAAGGCGAGCAGATTGCGAGGGCTCTCCTCTGCTCTAACTTGCACCCCACTGTAATACCGAGTACTTTTTAAAAATTACATGCAATTGATTTTAAAAATTGTGGTGTAGTAATTGTGTCCTTTTATATTTTTTAAAAACCTTTGTGTTCTGTGATCTGGTCCCCCTGTGCCCCGTTCCACCGTGGCTTCCAGGTGCCGATTGTTGTGGAGGGCTAGGTCGGGCGCCATCTTGAGTGAGGCCCGGACCCTGCGGGACCCGAGTTAGCGGTCCAGCTGAGGGAGGGGCTTGGTCTATAAGTAGTTATGCACTTTAAGACGTGCAGCGGCCACTCGCAGCGGGCGCGCCGACTGCGCGCTGAAGGAGCGCCAAAGGAGGGCCCGTCTGTGCCCCTCCGTGTCCCAGGCGTTCCCTGCGCCAGCCCTCCTGTTAACGTACCTCAGACGCCTTCTATCTCTAACGCCCGGTACTCCCGCAACCACCTCATTGCACTCAATGTCAGGAACTGTAGGTGCAATGATTCTTGGGCGGTGATAGACAGTGCATCTTGGGTATGCTATGGGTGTAATTTCCCCTTTCAACCTACCCTTAACCACCATGCTCGAGGTCATGCTGACTCTTCACTCATTAGAGCAGGTTTGATTAATGCTAGGTCACTGGTCAAACATGCAGCAGACGTTTTTGAACTGCTGCTTGAAAAGCAGCTGGACCTACTTTTCATTACTGAAACCTGGCTCAATGACACATGTGCCCCATCAATCGAGCTTGCCATCCCACGGGGTTTTAAAATCACAAGAACTGACCGCCCGCTTGGTAGAGGTGGCGGCATTGCTGTGGTTTATAGGGAGTATTGGATTCTCTCCCTTGACCCCCCGGATCCGCTGGCTGACGCTGAGGTGCTCCACTTCTCCTTGGCATTTAATTCTCACCTTACCGTAGGTGGTACGTTGGTGTACCGACCTCCGGGATACGTTGGGAATTTTGTGGGGGCACTGGAAGAGGTTATTATCCCACGGGCCTTAAGATACTCAAGGTATCTTCTCCTTGGGGATTTTAACATCCATGTGGATAGCCTGGATTCTCCAGAGGCCGTCCGCCTAAACGAAGTTCTTTCCATGGCTCAGCTTAAACAGTGGGTCGCGGCACCCACTCACATGGGTGGTCACGTCCTAGATTTGGTCTGTTCCAACTTCGATATTCTCATGGCTCGCCCTGAGATGGTGACTTGGTCAGACCATAAGCTGATCAGGTTCTCCTGGCCTCTGGCTAATGCGGTGAAGAGCGGTCCCCCAATCATTCACGCACAGAAGATCAATTTAGATATCCTGCCTGAATGCCTCGCTGCTACCCGTCCTCTACTACCCTTAGAAACTGAGGCGGCAGTTAATGTTTTTAACACATGGGTCGAACTCGGGACCACTGCCTCCATTAGAAAAGGCGGGGTGCGTAGAATACGCACTACCCCCTCCAAACCCTGGTTCTCACACACCCTTCGCGAACTTAGATCAGGCTGTAAGAAACTCGAACGGGCATGGAGAATAGCTTACCACTCTAGCCCTCCTGATCAGCTTCTGTTTAAGTGCTTCCCTAGCAGATTCTATGCAACGTATTACCTCTGGTTCAGGTATCTGGTCAAGTGGCATTCCACTTCCCAGATCTGCCTCTCTGGGGCTGCAATCTGTTTCTCATTCTCTTTCTTCCTATTAGCTATGTATGCTATTATTTGCCCTCTGAGGACCACTTTTATGGCCTCCCACACAGCTGCGGCCCTTGTAAGCAAGAGCAGTTCCGCCAAGTTGGGGGGATTCAACAGACGGCCATGTGGGAAAATTAAATAAATAATACATTTTCCCCGTGGTCGTATGTTGAAATCTCCCCCAACACTGCCCCACTGCCCTTCCCTACACGGGCCGCGGCTGCTCCCACAGTATGCTCAGGGTACATCCGGAGTTTCATTGAGGTCTATCTCCCCCCATATACATTCTTTGAACCTAGCATCCTTCAGCCTTCCGGTTTGAAATGCCCAATGGGAGTTGGCCCTCTGTGTCTCAGTTCCCACTGTGATCTCTATGGGTGAATGATCGGACAGAACCCTCAGATGATTATCCCTGGAACAATTCTAATATGTCAGCGGAGGAGAGTAACAAGTAGTCAATTCTTGCATATGATTTGTGTGAATGACGTTTGTTCGGGTGGTGGCAGCACCTCGATATCCCACTTTGAAGGCGAGCAGATTGCGAGGGCTCTCCTCTGCTCTAACTTGCACCCCACTGTAATACCGAGTACTTCTTAAAAATTACATGCAATTGATTTTAAAAATTGTGGTGTAGTAATTGTGTCCTTTTATATTTTTTAAAAACCTTTGTGTTCTGTGATCTGGTCCCCCTGTGCCCCGTTCCACCGCGGCTTCCAGGTGCCGATTGTTGTGGAGGGCTAGGTCGGGCGCCATCTTGAGTGAGGCCCGGACCCTGCGGGACCCGAGTTAGCGGTCCAGCTGAGGGAGGGGCTTGGTCTATAAGTAGTTATGCACTTTAAGACGTGCAGCGGCCACGCGCTGCGGGCGCGCCGACTGCGCGCCGAAGGAGCGCCAAAGGAGGGCCCGTCTGTGCCCCTCCGTGTCCCGGTCGTGCCCTGCGCCAGCCCTCCTGTTAACGTACCTCAGACGCCTTCTATCTCTAACGCCCGGTACTCCCGCAACCACCTCATTGCACTCAATGTCAGGAACTGTAGGTGCAATGATTCTTGGGCGGTGATAGACAGTGCATCTCGGGTATGCTATGGGTGTAATTTCCCCTTTCAACCTACCCTTAACCACCATGCTCGAGGTCATGCTGACTCTTCACTCATTAGAGCAGGTTTGATTAATGCTAGGTCACTGGTCAAACATGCAGCAGACGTTTTTGAACTGCTGCTTGAAAAGCAGCTGGACCTACTTTTCATTACTGAAACCTGGCTCAATGACACATGTGCCCCATCAATCGGGCTTGCCATCCCACGGGGTTTTAAAATCACAAGAACTGACCGCCCGCTTGGTAGAGGTGGCGGCATTGCTGTGGTTTATAGGGAGTATTGGATTCTCTCCCTTGACCCCCCGGATCCGCTGGCTGACGCTGAGGTGCTCCACTTCTCCTTGGCATTTAATTCTCACCTTACCGTAGGTGGTACGTTGGTGTACCGACCTCCGTGATACGTTGGGAATTTTGTGGGGGCACTGGAAGAGGTTATTATCCCACGGGCCTTAAGATACTCAAGGTATCTTCTCCTTGGGGATTTTAACATCCATGTGGATAGCCTGGATTATCCAGAGGCCGTCCGCCTAAACGAAGTTCTTTCCATGGCTCAGCTTAAACAGTGGGTCGTGGCACCCACTCACATGGGTGGTCACGTCCTAGATTTGGTCTGTTCCAACTTCGATATTCTCATGGCTCGCCCTGAGATGGTGACTTGGTCAGACCATAAGCTGATCAGGTTCTCCTGGCCTCTGGCTAATGCCGTGAAGAGCGGTCCCCCAATCATTCACGCACAGAAGATCAATTTAGATATCCTGCCTGAATGCCTTGCTGCTACCCGTCCTCTACTACCCTTAGAAACTGAGGCGGCAGTTAATGTTTTTAACACATGGGTCGAACTCAGGACCACTGCCTCCATTAGAAAAGGCGGGGTGCGTAGAATACGCACTACCCCCTCCAAACCCTGGTTCTCACATACCCTTCGCGAACTTAAATCAGGCTGTAAGAAACTCGAACGGGCATGGAGAATAGCTTACCTACCTGAGGCAAAGAAGGATCATCGGGTGGTGCAAAAAAATTACTATGCGGCAATCAGATCTGCCAAGAGTTGCTACTATTCAGGACGAATTAATAAAGCTAATAACAACAGCAAGGAAATTTTTTCAATCGTAAAAAGCTTTGTTTCACCATGTGCCGCCCAACCTTTGTTGCCCTCATCTGAGCAATGGTGTGAAGAGCTTTCATTGTTTTTTGCTGACAAAATTACCAAAATCCAGGATGACCTGCTCGCTGTTTGTAACAACTTTCCGTCACCCCCTGTATTTCCCCCTTCCATGATGCCGGAACCTGCAGAACAGTTTGCTAACTTTGCTTTGTCCTCCAGGTCTGACATCATTACTGCCCTTACAGCCTTGAAATTGGGGTCCCCCTCTGACCCCTGCCCTGCTAGAGTTCTCGGGGGACTAGCGGAAACAGTGTGTGTGTGTGTGTGTGTGTGTGTGTGTGTGTGTGTGTGTGTGTTTCGATTTATATAGCGCACTAATCACCCAGGGGTCTCAAGGCGCTTGCTTAGGGAACCCGTCCTGGTATTCCCCTGTGAGATACCCCGGCAGGGTATTCACAAGGTGAAAGCCAGGCATCCCGCCGCGAGGGGCCGTAGTGGAGATTAAGCAAGCTATTGCCCAGAGTCGCAGAGTGTGACCCCGTGAGTCGAGTAGGCACCGGAGCGAGAATTGTCGAGTCCGTGGAATTTTTGAGCCCGAGACCCGCCGAGGTGGGGAATCGAACCCTGGTCCACGGCTGATCTCAGCTTCCGGGTCTGCCGCCTCTAACCACTGAGCCACGCTTCTCCACTGTGGGGAACGAGGTCACGCAGATCATTAACCTTTCTTTTCTCACTGCTACCGTCCCGGCTTGTTGGAAGCAAGCAAAATTGCTTCCACTTTTAAAAAAAAACGGGTTGGATTCTGCCGTTCCCTCCAACTACCGGCCTATATCTTTATTGCCTGCTCTTGCGAAAGTTTGCAAGAAGATCGCTTTTAAACAGCTGGACAACTTTGTCGAAACTTCTCAGGCACTACACCCAGCACAGTCAGGATTCAGGGCTGCCTACAGCACTGAAACTGCCCTAGTTGAAATATCTGAGGCTATCCGGGAGTGTCTGGACGGAGGTGGCAGAGCGGCTCTGATTTTATTAGACCTCTCTGCCGCCTTCGACACGGTTCCCCACTCCCTCCTTCTCACCAGATTAGCCATTATTGGCATTACCGGCCCTGCTCTTGACTGGCTGACATCTTTTTTAGATAAAAGGACTCAACAAGTTTGGATGCCTCCCTTCGCCTCCTCCCCTAAGAAACTTGATACTGGGGTCCCACAGGGCTCCACTTTGAGCCCTCTGCTTTTCAATGTTTACCTTACCCCTCTAATTTACCTAGCAGAACAGCTTGGGGCAAAAATTATGGCCTACCCAACTTTTGTTTACCTGGCCTAAGGACAATTTGGATACGTCAGCGGCCCAATTTTGCCTATCTTCAGTTTTCCGATGGCTAGGACTTGCCCAGTTAAAATGTAACGAGGGCAAGTCCGAGATTCTGCCCTATGTGTTATGTTATGTTATGTTATTTACATTTTTAATGCGCACAGATGCTCCAGCGAAGGAGCGTCCTGGCGCAGGGAAAGGTAGACGTAACATAACACTAAAACCAGCAACAAAAATAGCAGGACACTTAAAACAGGGAAAAATTAAAACAAAAAGGTTTTCAGGGCCCTACGAAAGGATATTAAATCATCCAAGAGGCGGATTTCCAAGGGGAGCGCATTCCAAAGGGTTGCAGCTTTCACTCGAAAGGAGCGTCCCCCAATCCGGCTGAGTCTAAAACGGGGAACAACCACCAAGGATTGTCCGAGGGATCGGAGTGAACGAGTTGGAACATATGGAGAGATCAGTTTGTTAAGTATCTCAGGGGCCGACTCTTGAAGAATTTTAAAAACCAGGCTAAGAGCCTTAAAGTGAATTCGCTTTTTAATCGGAAGCCAGTGCAGGGACCGCAGAGTATTAGAGGTGGGGCAGGTCCGTGGCAATCCGACCACCGCCCTAGCCGCAGCGTTCTGTACTCGTTGTAGACGAAGGATCTCGGCTTGGTTCACTCCTAAAAGGAGTGAACTAGCGTAGTCCAACCGAGAGATAATCATTGCTTGAATGACCAGCTGTCTTGTGGGAGCATCAAAAAATTTGAGCAGGGGTCTTAGCCCGCGTAATACCCCAAAACAGCAAGCCGCCACTCTCTTAGTATGAGTCACAAAGCTTAAAGTGTGGTCAAGCCACACTCCCAAGTTCCTGAGTTCCAGGACAGGGGCCGGAGCCGATCCCAGCTCAGGAGGCCACCATCCGTCCCCCCAAAGGTCCGCATCCCTTCCAACGATCATCACCTCCGTTTTTTTCGCGTTCAGCTGGAGACAGTTGTTATTCATCCAGCTGGCCACCTCTCTCAGTCCACTTCGGAACCTGAGGGCATCCTGCTTGGCATCCCCGCTGATCGTAACCGCCAGCTGAGTGTCGTCGGCATAAGAGACCATGGTTAGGCCCCACTGCCTGGCGACCTCAGCCAGCGGCTGCACGTACAGGTTAAAAAGCGTGGGACTCAGCGAGGAGCCCTGAGGCACCCCCAGGTCCAAAGGATGATACTTGGACTGAAAAGGAGGGGTGGCAACGCAGAAGGAGCGATCACTAAGGAAGGAGCGGAACCACTGCAGAGCCGAACCACAAAAGCCAATGTCTTGAAGGCGGTGTAGAAGGATGTGGTGGGAGACAGTGTCAAAGGCAGCGCTCAGGTCTAATAAAATAAGCGCTGCCGTTTGACCTGCATCCAGCACAGTCCGCAGATGCTCAACCATTGCCAGAAGGGCCGTCTCTGTGCTGTGACCAGCACGGAACCCATTCTGCATGGGATCCAGGACATTAACTCGGGTCATATGCTCCGCGAGGGCCAGATTTACATGGGCCTCCATGACTTTGGCCGGCCAAGGAAGCAAAGATATAGGGCGGTAGTTTTCTGGTTTTAGCGGATCCAAGGATGTTTTTTTTAGGATCAGGGAAACCACCGCTTGCTTCCACTTGGCAGGGACGAGGCCCGAGGTCAGGGAGAGGTTAATCAGAGAACATACTATTGTGCGTCCCTGAAAGGCAGCATCCCTGAAAAGGGCAGATCTTACCGGGTCTGCAGGCGAGCCAGATTTGACTCGCAAGGCCCACTTAGCAAACTCCTCATCAGAAAGAGTGGGAAGGGAGTGCAACGACGGACAGCTACTGGAGCCCCTCCAAGGAATCACAGGTGGCATTGTGCTTGGAAACGCCTGGTAGATTTTCTTAACTTTGTCCAGAAAGAAAGTGGCAAGGGCTTCGCAGTGGGAGATGGAACTATCCAACTGCGGGGCAACTCTCTTTGCCATCAGATCTTTTATGGTTTTAAAGATGGTCTTGGTGGGATTGAGGCTATTTCGGAATTCGGCTGCGTAAAACGCCGCCCGGGCCCTGCATATAGCTCGATGATAGAGCTTAACAGAGGCCAGGTAGGCGGTTTTCCTAACGGCGTCGTACGTCTTACGCCACTCCCTTTCTGCCCGTCTACAGGAGGACTTCAAGGCGCGCAGCGCACTGTCATACCAGGGGCTAGCCTGCCGGGAACTGGACTTACTAGAGATGGTAGGTACCAGGGCGTCAAGCGCCTTAGTAATCCAATTACAGAACAGGTCATAGCCCGAGGTAGCATTCAGCAAAGGACCTAGAGGCTCAGCACCCATGATGTGGTGGAGGTCCTCTAGCCTAAGTTTGTTCCAGTGGCGCCGAGGTATCCGCTTAGGAGGTGGAATAATAGGGGTAGCGGGAAGGGGAAGCCAAGCAGACACCAGAAAGTGGTCAGACCATACCACAGGATCAACCGCCACGATCTGGACATCCGAAAGGGTCGTAAAAAACTGATCCAGAGTGTGGCCGGCCACGTGTGTGGGCTGAGAGACCAGCTGGATCAGCTGCAGGGCCTCTAAGTCGGCCAGAAAACCACTGATGGCCAGAGTCTCTAACCTGTCGAAGTGGAGGTTGAGGTCGCCTAAGATCAAGAAATTAGCGCAACCACTAGCCAATAGGCTCACTGCCTCCGGAAAGGCACCTCTGAAAGCTACATCGCTGCCTGGGGGGCGGTAAACAACCATCCCTGACAGCGAGAACTGAGCGCTGATGGTAACCTTAAACAGCGCGCTCTCGCATCCAGCAATCTGCAAGACCGTCCAGGTACATGTGAAAGTGGATTTGATAAATAGGGCGATACCTCCACCTCTAGAGCGGCGATTAGATGTGAAACATAGATAGCCCGGAGGACAGGCAAGATTAACTATGGCATCGTCAGTGTCTTGAAGCCAGGTTTCAGTTAAGGCCAGCAGGTCTGGTGTCTCATCCAAAATAAGATCTGCCACGGACAAGTGGTGTTTTACTAGAGATCTGGTGTTAAGATTTAAAAATCGTAGACCAGACCCCAGGCTACCAGGCACAGGGGAGACACCGGGAAGAGCTCGTAGACCAGGAGAAGTGACGAGATCGCGAATACCTATGGGCCGGTCCAGCGACCACCTATTACAGACACACTGGAACGGGCCACACAGCGGATGGTATGATGTGGCAGAGCAGCGTGGGAGAGAATCCCTGATGGCTCGAAGCGAGGCACTAGAATAGGCAATCATCCTATCAATCCAAAGGATGAGGGCATGAAATAGTCTGAAAGAAAAATCCCGCTGCGTCCCGCGCGTCCTTAGCGCGGACTCCGGCGCGAGTCAGGCGCTACCGCTGCGCGTCACCGCTGCGCGAACAGAGTGAGCTTTAAGTAGCAGCTCACCTGGGCTACTGGAAGCGCTAGAGCGCTCAGGCTGATGGCGCGACAGGCTATGGTTCCTTCCCTGACAATTTTGCCAACCTTCTCTGGCCCACTGATCTGCCCTGTCCAAATTCTATTGGCGGCCCTGCTAAAAATCTGGGAGTGTGGTTCGGAAAGGACCTCAAATTTGAGGACCATATAAAAAAACTTACAGGTGTCTGCTTTTCTACCCTGAAAACCCTACGCAGGTTCTTTCCCCTTCTCCCTCAAGAGGCCAAAGAGACTGTTACACGTGCTCTAATTCTCTCCCGGTTAGATTACGCGAACGGGCTGTTCTGCGGGCTACCGGCCTATCTTATCCATCGTCTTCAGGTCATACAAAATGCCACCGTAAGACTCCTGTTCAATATACCCAAGAGTTCCAGTGTGCGCCTTCTACTTCGCAGCCTTCATTGGCTCCCAGTTGCCCATAGGATCATGTTTAAAACTCATGTACTTTCCTATCGCGCTGTCCATCAAATTGGCCCTGTCTACTTGAGGAAACGGTTTTCCCCTTATGTTCCTAACCGAGCCCTCCGGTCTGCCAATTTGTGCCAACTGACTGTGCCCAAATTTAAGTACTGTAGATTAGGCGGCCAATCTATCGCGGTCAAGACCGCCAAGGCCTGGAATGCTCTCCCCCTCCATATCAAGACCGCCCCTACCCTCATGGCTTTTAAGAAAGTTCTAAAACCCACCTATTCAACATTACCCTGTAAAGTGTCTCCATTCTGTCTTCTCCTGAACCCTTTGCTCTGCTCTCACCTTCTCGCGCCAGGATACTATTTTTTAGTAATAGAGCGCGCTACAAAAGCCTTTATAATAATAATAATAATAATAATAATAATAATAATAATGAGAGTAGTGTGTGTATTCATGGTCATTGGTCCATTGGTCATTGGCCTGGTAAATGTAGCTATCTGGACTTGCCACATGGCTGTCTTGTCTTTCACCATCCTGGCTGATCTCGGTCACTTCTACATGACTCAGAGTCCTCCACTGCTCCCTCAGAAACCCATAACTATTCAAAATGAAAGTACACTCACTGAACGGCAAGCACAGCAGCCGCTGTCCTGCCCCATAAATCTCTCCAGGTGGAGGTCCCCAGCACAAGGGTTTTGCATCCAGGATGCCCAGTTACCAAGAATCTTGTCAGGAAGAGGCACCTCACTCAGCCTGCACCACATGCTTATTTCTGTATACGAGTGGCATCTTTGGGCCTACTTCTCATGGTAAGGTTAATTAGTGTAGTGTCCTGTGGTTACCTAACACTTCACCCTCAAGTATCAGTGGGGGAATCTGGCCACTTAGCAAGTGCAGCCATTGGTTCAGCTTCCTGTAGGGCATGGTGTAATGTTCCCACATTTAAGAGTGAAAGGGCATGGTTATAGAGTGAGCCACCACCCTATGGTAGTTTGCCCAAAGTCCCCAGGTACCACCAGTCGCAAGAAAAATGGGGGTCTGAAGCGGCTTCAGGTTAAGGAAGTAGTAAGTAAATGCGGAGCTCCCATGAACCAAACTTGTTGGCACCAGCTTCTCACCCCGCTAGCCGTCATTGACAGTGTCGAACGCCTGCATCACTCCCCCAATGTTTTGCAACAGTGACCCGAGTTATACCTCTGCCAGGAGTCTGTGCACACAGGCTCTTGACAATAGCACCCCGGGTCTTCACAGAAGTGTGCCAGCCTCCAGGCCAGCAGGGAGAGAATGGGCCACCTCCTCTTCAGTAGGCGCAGCTCCAGGTGGTACCCTGGCTGTTACTGGTGTGTGTGGGCTCCTAGGGTAAGTGTATCCATGCTGACAAAGAGGGGGAATGACGAGGGGTGGATAAAGGGGGCAATGGTGAATGCTTACCAGTCTTCTATGTAATAATGTTCATCAGGATTCGTGATGCCGGCATGGAGCTCACTTGCAGTGCTGCCACCATCTTGAGCCACCAGCCACACCCTCCAATTTTCTGTTTTTTATGGTTCCTAAATACTTTTGATTGCTTTGAGGGATTTCTATTGGATTGATTTTATTTTTGCACTTTTTTGGAGCTTTTTGGATAATATTTTTCTATTTTTTGGTGGATTATACGTTTTGACTATGTGGCTAGAGAGGATGATCTGAGGATACAGAATAGTAAGTCATAATTATTTGTATTGGGCGGAAAATGCTACATTTTTATTATTTGTGTACATATTATGTGTTATTTGGAAATGTGTATTTTATGTGTTGTTATTATTTAATGTAATGGATTGAGTTTTGTCTTTGAGCTTTTTTGTTGGTGAGTTTTAGGTTTTATTATAAAAAATGTAATATATTAATTTAATACATTGGTCTTATCGACAATTGGAGGTTTATTTATTGTTTTGACTTATGTAAAAAATATCACATTTATTGTTTACATAAAATTATTTGCCATGCTTAATAAGATGATGTCTTTTGGTAATCTTGAAGGGAAGTGTTTATTCTAATATGCTTTTGGCTGATATTACTAAGTAACCTACTCCTTTAATGTTTATGAAGACATGTCGTACATTCTTTTGATTTATTTGCTAAGTTTAGGTGCAATTTGTGTTACAGACTTCTCAATTCATAGTTATTGATAGCTTTGCTTTTTATGTAATGCTTCTATTAATTTATAGAGTGTTGATTTGGCTCTGCCTAATATGGAATGGATTGTATTATGCCATCCTTCTATTATGCTGTTTGTTTTGGCTTCCTGTGCCTAGGTGCTGTCCACCATGGTATTTGGAATTTGGGTTGGCATCCGTGTCCGGAGCAATGTAGTCTGCCAACCCAAGATTCTTTAAAATAATCGATTGGTAGGCTTAGTTTGTATTTGTTTTGTTACTAGAATGGGCTTTCAATAGTGCGATAGTTTTGTTTATTTCAAAGGCAAACTGTGGCATATTCTGCACTTGATACAGATTATGGGAGGTGTCTCCATATGTTTTTATTGAAATGGTAGTAACAGCCTTGCATAGCTGTGTTGGGGTAAAGTTTTAAAATTACTTTAATCATGGTTTGTTCAAAGTCTATAATCATTTTATGAGGGTAGCAGTTATTTGTTTTACGGTTAATGGGTTAAAGAGTTTGAAGTAAGTGCTAATTATTTTAGTTGGTAGTAGAGCATTTATAAAAGGGATATTTGTGGTTTGATATTCACCATGTATGGTGTATATCTAAGTGAATGGTTTAGGACACATTTTTGAACATCCCATTCATCATCTAGGTTCGACAATGTATTTGTTTTAGTAGGTGTCTGCTGTAGGAAATATAAAGATATGCCTATCATTTATTTATTTATTTTGGCAGTTTTGTATAGCGCGAACAAGACCCTTGCGGGTATCAGAGCGCTTTACAGATCAAGTATAGGTAATGGTATAAAAACACATATAAATATAGGTACAGTGGCATATATGAATACAGTAAGCAATGGGAACAATTAAAGATTAGTACATAGCTACAGTAATGTATAGGACAAGTTCAAGTGAATTTGGCCATGATAATTGATTTCACTTCTTTTCTTAAATAGGCCATAGATGGGTTAAGTCTCGTTTCTGGGGGTAGAGCATTCCAAATCCTGGGTGCCATTCCTGAGAAGGTACGATTGTATGTTTTTTTCTTGGAGAAGCGATGAGGTTTCAGAAGAAGATTGTTAGAGCTCCTGGTAGACCTGTTGCCGCCTGAAAGAACTAGTTTCTCCGCTAGGTATCTCGGGGTTTTGTGATGAAGTGCCTTATGTGTCATACAGGCGATTTTTAACTGGATCCTGGCCTCAAAAGGTAGCCAGTTGAGGGCCTGAAGGTCAGGGGAGATGTGGCAGTTGCGTTTAGTGCCTGTGACGAGCCTAGCGGCTGTATTGATAGAATCTCTGAGAGGAGCGGTTGTTGATTTGGGTAGACCACAGAGTGCGACACTCCCATAGTCAATTCTGGGAATTACTAGACATTGGAATGCCTGTGTGAAGTCATTTGTGGGAATGAAGAGTTTCAGTTTTCTTAGTGTGTTAATCTGAAAATGTGCACCCTTTGTTGCAGCGCAGATGTGTTTCAGCATATTTAGTTTTTCATCTAGGGTTATTCCCAGAGATTTAGCGGAATCAATGATGAGGGGTTGACCGTCTAGTGCCGTTAGGTGTTCCATCCACTCGCGGATGATCGTTGATTGGTTGGGAGGTGCGATCAAGAGGAAATCTGTTTTTTGTGTGTTTAGTTTTAAATGGTTCTTGGCTAGCCAGATCTGTGTATCTTTGAGCGTTGAGTTAAGGGACTTGATGTATTCAAGAGATTTGACCTTAATGTAGAGTTGCGTATCGTCTGCGTACATGTGATATTGGATATTTGCGGAGTTGAGAAGCTCAGTGAGTGGTTCCATAAACAGATTGAAGAGTGTTGGGGAAAGAGAAGATCCCTGAGGTACTCCTAGAGTGACAGGGGTGGAATTAGATAATGATTGGTTGATCTTGAATCTTTGAGTTCTGTTTTGGAGGAAAGAGGTGAACCAGTTTAATACTGTCCCAGATAGCCCCATTCTATGCTTCAGGAGGTCCAGTAGGTTGTCGTGTTTGACGGTATCGAAGGCTGAGGATAGGTCAAGGAGGATTAGAAGGCAGGCTTTGTTTTGATCCAGTATTTGTAGTGCATCATCAATTATGTGGGTCATGGCTGATTCAGTGCTGTGTCCTGATCGAAAGCCTGATTGAAATTGGTCTAGCAGGTTGAAGCGGTCTATGTGGATACTCAGCTGCATGTGGACACACTTTTCAAGTAGTTTGGCAAGGGTTGAGATGTTAGATATTGGGCGATAGTTACTTAAGTCAGTTGGGTCCGCTGAAACTTTCTTAAGGATGGGGGTTACCTGACCAGCTTTGAGGATGTCAGGGATGGATCCTTGCATGAGGGAGGAATTTATGATCCTCGTCCATAGGGGCACTAGCAGTGGCATGAAGGTCTTTAGGTGCGATGCTGGGAGGGGGTCAGTGAAATGGCTAGAGGGATTCAGAGAACTGAGCATGTTGAGGATAGTTTCTTCGTTGTAGAGGTTGAAGGTGGACCAGGAGGCATTGTTTTTGAGGTTGGGAGTTGTGATGCAGTTGTACAGGGGATCCGCTGTGGTCCAAGAGGAGATTGTGGGAGTAACGGGAAGTGATACTAGATCGTTAGGTCAGCTTTAAGTTTTTCAGTCTTTGTTGTGAAAAAGGAGGCAAGATCCTCACATTTGGGGAGTGTATCCAGGTTGGCTTGGGGGGAGTAGTGGACACCCTTAGACTGAGCTTTGATTATTTCGAAGAGTTTTTTGGGGCGATTCTTGGCATGGTCTAGTTGGGTACGTATGTATTCCGCTTTAGCTCATCTAATCCTTTTGTAGTAGGCATTTCTGGTGCTCTTAATAATTTCAGGAGAGCAGTGGAAGGGACCGCTCTCCATTGTCTTTCAATAGCTCTCAATGATCTCCTATCTTCATTTAGTCTACCATCATACCAGGGGTTTGAGTTCTTTGTGTTGCCTCTTTTTAGTTGTAGGGGGCTATGTTGTCAAGAACCTTGTTCATCGAATGGAAGTAGTGATTTGTCAAAGCCTGAGCATCGGTTGATCCATCAGGTGGGGGCGCGAGGGTGTGACTAGCTGATGAAAAATCGACCGGATTGATGTTTTCTAGGTTCCTCTTCCAGATTTGTGTTCTCGTGGGTTGGACCGAGAGCAGTTTGACTACTTCCTTCATATGAAAAGTGATAATGTGACGGTCGGACCAATCGCAAGGGAGGATCGATTCCAGTTGGATAGAGTTTGATTTGGAAATTATTAGAACAAGGATTGATCCTTTTTCATGCGTGTGGCTGTCGCAAATTTGGGTCAGATTGAGGTCGGATAGGAAAGCTTTGAGGTTATTGACCTCTGGGTCGTCAGGATCATTCCAGTGGAGGTTAAAGTCCCCCAGGAATATCTGTGTATTCTGTTGCCCTACGTTCATCGCTAAAATATCCATCAAATGTTCGATGAAGGTGAGGTTGTTGCCAGGAGGATGGTAGAAAGAGTGTAGTGTGCATATTGACTTGCTATTACTAGTAATGAGTAGGCAAAGGCATTCACAGGAAGAGAACAATGGGGCGCGGTTCACAGAGATGTTGTTCCTGAGAATACAGGCAATACCACCGCCTGTCTTAATGGGTCTGTCTAGTCTTGTGATGTAGTAGTTCTGGGGAACTAATATGTCTAGAATGGGTGTGGATGACTCAGTTAGCCAGGTTTCCGTTAAAATTATAAGGTCAGGTTCATTGGTTATAATAAGGTTAGCTATGTCGGAGGCATGACGTACAGCCGATCTACAATTTAATAAAATGCATTTTAACTGGGCCTTGGTCGAGGTGGTGTTCTGGTCATGGGAGATGGGTACTCTTGTGAGGTTGCTTTCAACAATACCTCTGGGGGTGTGTCTTGTCCATCTAGAGGCATTGGGTGGATGGGTTGGATTAAAGACCGTTTCTGAGTAGTCACTAGGTCAACTGGCCCACCAGGTAGGAATGGAGGTTCGTAGGAGTGAAGTAGGGAAGTAATGTCCTTTGGTGATAGTGTTCTCCTTTCCCTTGATGGCCTGGATGAAGCATTGGGGTGAGGTACTGTTTTCCATTTGGGGGGCTGCTGAGGCGAGGGATTAGAGCAAGGCTGCTGAGGGGGTTTCGCTTTGGGTTTGGGTGGTTGCCTGATCAGATTGTGAAGAGTTTGGATGTCTTCCTTTATTTGTCGTAAGGATAGTTTTATCTCGTCTAGTTTGGGGTCAGGTGTTAAGGTTGTCATATTGATGGTCTGGTCTGTGGTAAAAAGGGGTGATGATGTGGTTTGTGTGGTGTCCTCGGGTGAGACTTGTGATGGATCGACGGGTGGTGGGTTTACAGTGACGAGTCCCATGGGGACTGGATGGGAGGAGAGTGCTTTAGGAGTATCTGAATTCTTATGTGGTATTGTTGTGGGAGGGGAGATATTAGGCAGGTGGAGAGTGAAGCGAGGAAGTGCAGGTGTAATGTTGTGTGCTGTGAGAGGACTGATGTTGGGATTAAGATTGCAGGGAGCGAGGGGGGATGCGGCCATGACGTGATTAAGTGTGTATGGAGAGATTGGGGTAGAAACTGGAATAGAGTTAGTGGAAGGGGTGAGTGTGGGGGATGATGTGGAGAAGGAATGGGTGAGGAGATGGGGAGTGGTAGTGAGGGGCGAGGGAGTGAGTGGGAAGGTCACGGGTGATGTGACGCTAGTGAGAGGCGAAGGGGAAGTAGTAGGAATATTAGTGTTACTGGGGGGAGCATAAATACTGTGGGTGAGTATTATTCAGTGGAGTGACGGTAGGACTTGTGGTGGATGTATTTGTGCTATGGGATAGCGAGGGAGAGTGACTAGCGGGGGATTAGATATAGAGATCCTTTAGAGGATTAGGAGAGGTGGGATGGGGTCTTGTAGCCTTAGCTTTGATGATTGGGAAGATATTATCCAGTAGATTAAGGTTATGGTCTGATGCCTGCATGAGGATGAACCCATTGTGATAGATGGTAATTGTGGCCATTGCGTTGTAAACGGGAAAGGGATGATGGATAGTGTAATACCGTGTGCAGTTTTCTTAGTAGATGCAGTTGCGAATAGTGTGAGAAAGGCTTTCCGCAATTGTGCTCTACTTTTGGTGTAGAATATAATGTCATTCGTTATGTGTCCTGTGTTATTTGAGAAATAGGTGTCAGAGATTGGGGTTTCTGGGTGTGCTTTTAGGAGGTTATGTTTGAAGCCTTTTGCTGACTTTTTTGAGAGGGTGGAGGGGTATTTGATGTAGTAGGTGTGTTGGCCCTTCGGTTCCATAGTATATGATCCGATTGTTGAGGGGGTGGGAAGGTCAAATAGTTAGGCAGTAGGAGTGGGAAGGGATCTAAACAGGGCGTATGTGAGGTGATGGGCCTCCCTATTTGTTACAGCGCCTCATAAGGGGTCTAGTAGTTCTGAGGATAAATCAATCAGAGATTATCTTCCTGGGTGAATGCCTAATGTATTGGTCGTTCCAAGATGGCCGCTAGTTTGCCTGGTGAAGGGGTACTTTTGTCGATTGGTCCTATTTCTCTTTCCATGCAGCTAGGCTATCTAGGTCAAGTGCTTTGTCTAACCATTGAAACTGTTCAGATCGAGTCCTTTTCCTATTACTTAGATGGTAGCTTGGGTTTGCTGTATCAGTTAGTCCTCAGTCTATGTGAGTGAACCTTCCTTTGATTAGGTTGTAAGGGTTATTCAGGCTCATTCAACCGAGTCGTAATGGCTAGGAATATTGCAGCAAATCACTAGGATTGATATATGATAAATGAAGTCAGGGGGCGCAATGAGCAGGGGCTTGGCCCTCTGGTATTTCCAGAATATGCTTGCAGCTGGGAGGTGGAACAGTACCTTATTGCTCCTCCAGCGAGGGGATGTATCTGCTCTCTCGCCGATGGTGAGGTCACGAGGCATCCAGTGTAGGTGTGGGCTCTTTGCAGGCTCCCAGGCGCCGACTCCCAGCTCCGGTGATCACGCTGCAATTCCCGCGCGGGTGTGGGCTCTCGGCGGGCGCAGACTCCTGGCTCTTCTTCACGCGCTGCAGCTCTAGCGCGGGTGTGGGCTCTCGATCGCTGACTCATGCGCGCACTCCGCTCAGGACAGGCTGGTGCACGACGGCAACAAAACTCCTGAGAAAATCCTGAGAAAATCCACACAAAGCAATCACATGTGAAGTCGATGCGGCCCGACCCGACTCCAGGTCCACGGGCCGATTGCAGATGGCACCCGGCTTGAAAAAGTGCCGTCAGCGTCCGCCTCTCTCCTGCAGCCCAAGATTCGGACGCGGCAGCTGAACCAGCCACGCGGTCCGGGTCCGTCATGCAGGGTCTGCACCGAGGAACGTCTCATCCAAAGTTCCTCGTGCTATTAGAGGTACAGGTCCGACCAAGAAAATGTCTTTGTTTTGTTGATCTCCGTATGTGCTCTATCTTCCAATCCAATCCAAAAATTCTTTATTTCGGCCTCATGGGCCATAAAAGAAGCAATAAAAATACATACAGATAAAAGACAATATATACAATAAAAGCCAGCTGAACCTGCAGAATTTAAAGAAGCGTGGTAAAATGGATTAACCAGACATTTTCTTCCTTATTATCCATGCTGCCATTAGGAATTTAGAAACCGCAAACACAATGTGGCCCAGGGTATTCGTTTTCAGCACCCTGTAGGCTTGTAAATAGTTACTGAAGCCCAGATTCCGACATAGAGGGGCTAGCCAGCGCCTCCTCGGGCTCCAGTAAGCATGGCAACAGAACATTATGTGCAAGTCATCTTCTTCCTTAACTTTACAGCAAGGGCAAAGCTTGTCGCCCCCAAGCGACCACTTATGGGTAAAAACTTTGGTAGGGAGCGTACCGAACCTCCATTGCAGGAACAACTTCCTCGCCAAAAGAGGGTAAATAAAATCCATAAAAGGTTCAAAAGCATAAGAATTTTTGGATACAATAAAACATCCGGTCAAGGTGCCGCTATCATGTGCACTGTCCATATCAGCAAGGGTTTTGTTCTTGTAGAGCTGTGCCAGGGATTTGCGCGAGATCCTTCTACATCCCTGCGCGGGGTCATCCCATAGGTCTGGCAAGTTCAAACTGACACATTCCGATTTGATGTGTGCCAGCCACGGGATCTTACCATTTACATCCAGCCTCAAGACATGTATGAGGTCCTGCCTATAGTAATGCAGCTCCTCAGTGGACCATAACCGATGCCAATACTTCACCGGTTTCGCCCGCAAGTCCTCTGCGATTGACGGGAGGCCCAAGTCAAGTCTTAGGGGGAGGAGTGGTGTGCCCTGCGGGAGAGCAAGTAGACGTCTGAGGAAACAATTTTCCACCACTGCCATGACCCTCCCAGCTTTATGGCCCCACAGTTCACTGCCATACAAGGCGGCCGCCTTCGCCTGAGTCCTGTACATTTCTAAGGCCGGGCTAACAGGCTTGAAGGTGGACTTGTTAGATACCCTCAGGAGTGCGCCCGAAAGCTGAGAGAGTTTCAGCCTAGATCTTGCCACCTGGGAATCCCAAGTCAGATTTTCTTGAAGTGAGACCCCCAGGTATGTAAAGGTAGAAACCCTTTCCAGAGTGGTTCCCTCGAGTTTTGGGCTGGGTCTGGTCTTGGTCGGAGGGTTGAAGATCATGAACTTAGTTTTGTCCGTGTTCACCTCCAACCCATGTTGTTTACAGAAGTGACCAAAACCATCCACGATCCTCTGAATCCCCATGGGGGATTTGGAGAGAAGGAGGGTGTCATCGGCAAACATAATTGCCGGAACCCTCCTTCCTGCCAAAACCGGGGCATCATTGTCCCTAACAGCGTCCAGATGTTGAATGACGCTGTTGATGTACAGACAGAACAGTGTCGGAGCCAAAACACAGCCCTGTCTGACACCTCGGCGGACCGGGAATTTACCCGAGGGCTTGCCATCCCTCCCACACCTTACCACCGCAAAGTTGTTCTCATGGAGTCGAAAGATGGTTCTAAGGAGGTGGGGGGGAACTCCTAGCTTCTGCAGAACCTCCCATAACTTCCCCCTCGGGACGAGGTCAAAGGCTGACCTCAGATCCACGAAGACCATGTACAATCGACCCCCCTCTAACGTAACCGTCTTCCAGTACAAAAGAAGGAGGCGAAAGATTTGATCCATGGTCGACGTGTTCTTTCTGAAGCCAGCCTGTAAGGGGCTTAAGATGTCATTGGCCTCGACCCAGTCTAGGAGATGGTCCAGAATGAGGCGCGCGAAGATCTTTTGGGGCACGTCTATAAGGCTTATAGGCCTGTAGTTGGAAGGGAGCAGAGTAGAGCCCTTCTTGTGGATGGGCACAATCTCTGCCCCCAACCACGACCCAGGGATCGCCATACCTCCAAGAATGGCATTGAATAAGACAAGAAGGTATGGACCCCAGATATCCGGGTGGTGCCTAAATAGATCCCCGGGTAACCTATCCAGGCCTGGCGCCTTCCCCACTGCTAGACGTTCTAGGGCAAGCTCCACTTCCCCCAGGGATAATTCCATTCCGGACTCCTCAGCACCCAAAGGCAATTGCATCTCCACGGCCGAGCAGGGACTGGCATCTAGGTAAAGAGCCCCGAAATGGGACTCCCATGCCGCAGGGGCTATATTAGGCTCAATCGCTTTACTAAGTTTCCCTGACCCGTTGTTTACAAGGGCCCAGAATTGCCGGGGGTCCCTGGATTTGAGGGCATCGTAGAGGTCCTGCCAATACTTCCAATCCCACTCGGTCCTTGCAGCCACCAGCACAGATTTATGGTGGTTCCTTAGGTCACGCACTATGGCCTTATCTGACCCCTCTTTTATGGCTGCAATAAGGTTAGATTTTGCAGCCCTGCAGTCTGGGGTATACCAGGTGGGAAGAGGTGTCCTTTTCTTTCGAATTGGGACCTCCGGATGAAATACCTCGGCCAAGTCCCTCACTAGAACCTGGTGAATGTTTCCCAGTTTCTCACAGTAATCAGCAGTTCTAGGTTCGTTCAGAAGGGTCTCCACCTCCATGAGGCTAGGGAGCGCCAGCTCGTATAATTTCTTAATTGACTCCTCCGAATTTACAAGCTTCCCCCACTTAACTCGGCGCCTATTTGTAGTCAGGAGCAAATCCCCCATATCAGCCCCTTGGCCAGCTGGGGATAAGTCAGTCAAGGGCGAAGGGCACACAATATTTAAGCAGAGAGCATTGTGGTCACTGTCTGTCCTCTTAATAACCCTAAAGTCCCGCACTTTGGGCCAGAGTGAAATATCCACCATGATATAATCTAGCCTAGACTCATGGCCCCTCCTATTGAATGTACACACCGAGGGGGTATCGGACGGAGTACGGCCATTACACGCCCTCAGCGCGGCATTCAAAGTAAGGGACATGAGCTGTAAGGCTAGAGGGGACCAAGCTTTAGGGTGAGGGGAAGAAGAGGGTGGAACCCCCCAATGGTCGTCCTCGGCCGTAAGGGCACCATCGAGTAACCCTTCCAAGGGTTCAAAGTGGCAATTGAAGTCTCCTCCAAGTACCACCTTGTGTTCACCCGGGAGTTGACCCAGGAAGGAAGCCAGATCGTTTAGGGTAGGTGATTCACTTGACGAGGCAACCGGGCGCGAGTAGACATTGACAATGTCCCACGGAGTTTTACCAGGCCAGGTGAGCCGCACACACTGGATGTCCTGCGAGCACGTAAGTACCCGCTCCGCCTGACAGCCAATGTGACTCGCAATCCAGATTGCCAAACCACCAGATGGCCTCCCCCTCCCAGCCCATTTGGCAGGGATTTCAAAAACTTCAAACCCTCTCCTAATCTGAACGGCCCTCGCCCAAGTCTCCTGAAGGAGAACAATGTCACAGCCACCCACCAGGGAGTCCCATTCAGGAGAGCCCTCCTTATTAGCTAGTCCTGCCACATTCCAGGAGAGAATTCTCAGTCCTGGGTCAAGTGGCAGGCTGCCCTTGGCTCCAGCATGAGGTTGCAGGGTGGCCTTCAGTGGACCGACGTCTAGAGCGCCGGTTCCGCCGACAGCGGTGGCAGCGCCATCGGCCCACTCTGCTGCCCCGATTTGGGAATTGTGGGCCAGCCTAGTGTTAAGTGGGGGACTCAGTTGGCACGAATTATCAATCGTGTCAGCGCCTCGCTCATCAACTGCCTGGAGCCGGAGTTCCGGCAAAGGGGTCACAGCCAAGCCCACATGACTCTGCACCTCATCCACCCCATTCCCATGGCCAGACAGGATTGGCCGAGTTTGTGGTCAATCAACCTGGTCCAGACAGGAAAACCTGTTGTGGTGAGTGAAGTTGGCCTGAGCAATTGGCAAGGAGGGCCTTGGTCTGTAACGAGAACCATCTACGGCAAAGCCCACCCTGGTCCATCCCTTCTCCGTCCCTCCCACCGTGTTGCTAGCACTAGGGTAGAAGTAAGCAAGGGGTACAAGTTCTATTGCGGACTTATCAGGCCTTACAAGCCAGTTGCAGATGTAGTTAGCAATGTGCGGGCTCCTGAAGCTTAAAACGATACAGTCCCCTGGCCTGTTTTTCTTGGTAGGGCCAATCCACGGGATCCTCCTTACCATCAAAACCTCACCCTTCAAGCTTGGAGGCAGCGGTCTGTTGATACTGAGCCAGCTTATGACCTTATTACGTAGGGAGTCCTGGGACTCCCTAACACCACCAGCTAGCTCAGGAACTCCCACCATGATAGCCGTATATGGGACAGCTTCTGGGGGCAAGTTGACCTCCCTGCGTCTATCTGGGGGGGGGACACAACCATCACTCAGGGCATTTGTAGGACCCACTGTCGCCCTTGTCTGTGGCACAAGCCGCGGCACAGGGGGTGGCTTAGATCTCCTGGGTGCCGGAACAGGGGGCCCCGGAACTGGAGGTAGCGAAGTGCGCGTCTGGGAAATAGACACACCATTTGCGCTAGGCAGTGCCCTACTGGAAGCCTGGGGTAATGTAGCAGGTGGTAAACTGTTCCCAGATGGTTCCCCGGTGGTTACAGAAATGATAGGAGCTAGACCAGGGCTACTCCTGATGTCAATATTTCCCCGGGACTGAAGGAGATTCTCTATAGCCTCTAGTCTAGCTAAGATGGGAGCTAACAGGTTCTTAATAGTGGCTGTAAGGGAATTGATTACTGCATCTGAACTATTAGAGGACAACCCCCCAAAGATAAACGGGCCCTCCACCATTGGTGATGACACAGGAGCTGGCGAGGCCCCAAGATCCGACCCAGACTCAGAAAGAGTGAGCTCAGGGGAGACCGAAATATCTGTACTATCTTCGAGGGTTGTTTCAGAAGCAACAAATTTTGCCCTTTTTGCCCTCTTTAGTTCAGCTGGTCTTTTCCTCTTTAAGGGCTGAATCACCCCACTATCAACAGGGACTGTTGTCAACACCACTTGACCCGCTTCCAGCGTATTTGAACCCATATTGTCCAGAACAGCGGAGTGGTTGGAGGTCCCTGCTGGCCGTGGGGAATCACGATCCCTCTGCGTGACCGGTGTTCTTAGCTGCCGAAGTACAGACTCAATAGTCTGGTCAATGCTATCCAGGAGAGACATGTGGGTAGCGTCCGTAGTGATGGGTGTACTTGCATCATTTGAAGCGGATTCCTCAAGGTCCAGGAACACACTTTCAGGACCCATCTCTAGGTTGGGAGAGTCCGTAGATAAGTGACACTTGCTAATTTGTGAGCTTGCCTTTGGAAAAAAAATTTCCAAAGTGCTTGTGCCAGGTTGTACCGATTTACTCCTTAGAGCTCTGGTTGCCATGATGGGGTGAGTAAGGAGCAAAATAGCGGGGACGTTAGAGGGGTGGCCCGGTCCGGTCTCTTCCGGCCACTAACGGCCTAAAACGGCCCGCTCTTTGCCCGGTCTTCGCCCCGCGCGCGTCCCGCTGCGCGTGTGAGGCGATTCTCCTAGGTATAGCAGGGGGGTGTGGCACTGGGAGGGGGCGCGGCGCGGGCGGGAAGAGGAACCAGCTGGCGGTGTTCAGCAGGAATGCTGGTCCTCGCAGTCCCGCTCGCCGTGCGTCTCACCTCCAACTGCGGCCAACCTCCGATGTTACAGCCTGTCCGCCCAGGGCTCCGCAAAGATAGGAAGTGGAGGAGCTACTCCTGTAGCTGGCAAAGGCTTGTCCCAAGGAAACTGTCTCGAGCGGCACCCGCGGAGCGGGGGCCGCGAGAGGTGAAATGCAGTCAGGCGGGGGGCGTGGCACTGGGAGGGGGCGCGGCGCGGGCGGGAAGAGGAACCAGCTGGCGGTGTTCAGCAGGAATGCTGGTCCTCGCAGTCCCGCTCGCCGTGCGTCTCACCTCCAACTGCGGCCAACCTCCGATGTTACAGCCTGTCCGCCCAGGGCTCCGCAAAGATAGGAAGTGGAGGAGCTACTCCTGTAGCTGGCAAAGGCTTGTCCCAAGGAAACTGTCTCGAGCGGCACCCGCGGAGCGGGGGCCGCGAGAGGTGAAATGCAGTCAGGCGGGGGGCGTGGCACTGGGAGGGGGCGCGGCGCGGGCGGGAAGAGGAACCAGCTGGCGGTGTTCAGCAGGAATGCTGGTCCTCGCAGTCCCGCTCGCCGTGCGTCTCACCTCCAACTGCGGCCAACCTCCGATGTTACAGCCTGTCCGCCCAGGGCTCCGCAAAGATAGGAAGTGGAGGAGCTACTCCTGTAGCTGGCAAAGGCTTGTCCCAAGGAAACTGTCTCGAGCGGCTCTATCTTCACTCGTGACTGTCGTTTGGTGGGGCCGATGTGCTGGGATTAACAAGGATTTAAGCCGATGGCTATCCCTTCCCTTAGGAGCTCCTAGAGAGAGCTTCTGTCTATCATTGTTTTGGTTGTTCTATAACAGGAAGGGGTCCTCAACATGTGTCATTTGTACACATTCAGGTATTTCTGTATCTTGGAATCTTCCATTGGCAGGAGTAGTGCTGGTGGCTTTTTTAGTTTGTGAAATTAAGCCTTTTACAGAGGGTATAGGTAGTAGGTGACGTGATGTGTGCAGAGACTTTATGGAGTATATATTTTAACATTTTGGTTGTGGGATCTTAGAAGCTAGTGCTCAGCCACAGTGATCAGGAAAGAGACAAAAAGGATGGTATTACCTAAAATACTATTCTCACTCTGACAACAGACTGCAGCCCCCTTCACCACCAACATATACCAGGTGGCAATGATACAGGAAGAACCTAGTCAAAGCCCTGTAGGAGGCTTGTCTCCTTTTTCCATACTTCACTGTCCAGGTCTCTTCCCTCCTTCATCCTGATACATTTAATCTGTCTGAGAAAATATCTTGTGCACAGGAACAGGCCTGAGAGATAACCAAAATGAAACCACCGCCCTTCATCACTGTGCTTCGCTATACATACAGTGCATATACTACAATAGTCACATAGAGAAACACACACAACATACACTTGGATGGGTTTAGGTGACAAAATAGGGTATGAATCGGATTGTGTTTTGGCCAAACACTCTCGGCCAGTGCCAAATAAATTAAAAATGTTAGTGAGTGCGTGAAAAACCTTTGTAATTTATAGAATAACGAGGGAATAGCTTTGAATGAGGACTTTTTTTCTGCACCAAATTCCCTTATGCAGCACACAGACAGTAAATTTGGATATTCCAGACTATAGGCCTGATGTATATCTTGCTAGATGGGTTACTCAATCACAACAGTGACGTATATTCCGTCACCCAAAATATAAATCCCAATATATCCAATGGGATGGTATTTATGTTATGCTGGACAGGATATCTGTCACTGTTGTGACAGAGTGACCCATATATAAAGATCTAACTCAGGCCCTATGTCTAAGACGGCTGTCTCAGGCTTGGGATACAACAGGCTAAGACTTTTAATTTTTTAATGAATCACATGATCTGCCCTGTATATGGAGGACTATTGTTATGTTGTTTCTTTCTACAGCTTACATTCTCTGATTGCTTGCTGACTCAGAAAGCTGCCACACACTATATTCCTAAAAGCCTGCCCGGAAAAATGACCTGGACTCATTCCTGCTTGTTTCTATCCTGTCTTTCTTCAAAGTAATTCTCTTCTTACCTTCCATCCTCTGCATCCTTTTATTTCTGAGAATAGTCTCTTCTCAGTCTCATGCCTGCCTCAATCCTTCTTATTGTAATTCAGTATTTGGCTAATACCTCATTTTATATCACAAACTCTCTTTTTTGAAACCCTCTTCCTGTGATCTAACATTACTTAATCTCCGCCAGGCTACCTATCTGACCACCTATTCACCTGAAACCACATAATCCCCACTAATGATAATACCTACCTGGTACTAATATATCACAAATTAACTGAGTAAATTGCATGCACTTTTTTCTTAAGAGCAGATCACTAATTGCAATAACCAACAATAACCACCATATTAATCACTAACCTTGGGTTTCGGAGTAGCGTACTACTTGGCGTAAGTGCTTTAAAGCCTCGTAGGGGTAGCAAGCACTATATGAATCCAATTACAAATACATTGGGGAACATGTTAAGCTTTGGGGGTCAAATTTACTATTTCCACTCCAAATCTAATCACTTTGGAGTAAGTATTGGACATATAGAGGTAGGGGTTTCAATTGACTATTCTCACTCCAAACTTAGCCACATGGGAAAAAGTGTTTGACTTCGAGGGTTCAAATTGACTATTTCCTTTCCAAACTTCAGGAAAGTGTTGGACTTTGGAGGTTCAAATTGTCTATTTCCTTTCCAAACTTCTAGAAAGTGTTGGACTTTGGGTGGTTCAGGTTTACGTTTCCAAGTCCAAAAAACAAACTTTATCACTTTGGGAAAGTACTGGACTTTGGGGGTGGATATTAGATTTACTATTCTGACTACAAACTTAGCCGCATTAGGGAACATGTTGGATTTTTAGTGGGGGGGTCAAATTCTGTATTCCAGCTCCAAACGTAACCACTTTGTGGAAAGTGTGGACATGGGAAGGCTGAAATGTACTACTCCCACTCCAAACCAAATTCCATTGGGGAAGGTGTTAGACCTTGGGGGATGGGACACATTTATTATTCCCACTCCAATTTTTTTTGGGGGGGATGTGTTTATTGGCATTTTTCATAGTTGCAGTACAGAAACAACTCTCATCAGTAAAGTGAAGAAGCTTTGTTAGTGACACATCACCGTCATGTTCTTTTAGCAGTGGTAAATGTAAAACAGCGGTTTCATGAAACTCATGTTCACCTCAGGCCCCCCTCCCACCCCCATCCGCCCTGGGAGATCCTCGGGGGTCAGTAAGCTTAAGTCTGTAGTGTTTTAGCCACGGCTTCCATATTTTCTAAAACTGTTTGGAACAGCCCATGCCTGTTACTCCATTTTCTCACCAAGCATATACATGTCCATATTGTTTTTCCACTCAGTTAGTGACGGTGTAGCCCCCCATGCTTTGGCCAGGTCACGCTTTGCCACCACCAATCCTAGATAAAGTAGCAGTAACTTTGTTCTGGGGAGATTGACCTCCATGGAAATTTCCAACAGAACAAACTGAGAACTCAGTGGGATCGTCTCCTCCAGGGTGGATCCCAGCTCTTATAGCAGGGTCACCAAATACCTCTGAATCTGGGAACAATCCCAAACCATGTGGAAGAATGTACCCTCTGCCCCACGACATCGCAGACAGTTGGGTTCTCCTGCCCTCCTTAAGTGGTGTAATCATGCTTTATCATAGTACGCTCTATGTAGGTACTTGAATTGTGATTGAGAAGTGAATTGAGAAGTGTGGCTCACTGGTTAGAGCAGGCAGACCCTGAAGCAGAGGTCAGACCCGGGACCAGGGTTCAATTCCCGACGCGGCAGGGTCTTGAGCTCAAATGTCCATGGACTCGATAATTCTCGCTTCGGTGCCTGACCTAATCATGGGTTCACACTCTGCAACTCTGGGCATTAAGCTTGCTTAATCTCCACAACGGCCCCCCCGCGGCGGGATGCCTGGCTTTCACCTTGGGGATGCCCTGTAGGGGCTATCTCACAGGGAAAAAAGCCAGGACGGGTTCCCAAGGCAAGCGCGGAGATACCCCTTCGGGGGTCGATTCAGGCGCTATATAAGAAACATAATAATAATAATAAAGTATCAGTCTTAGTCGTGACTTGATGGCCACCTCACGGACGTGCATAAGCGCCATTTCCCAGTCCAGATCATCTATCTCTCCCATATCCAGCTCCCACTTTGCCCTCAGCTGCTGCAAGGAATCTGGCTTGTTGTTGAATATGGTTCTGTATGTACAGGAGACCGCCTTTTCCCCGATCTCACCCATCAGGAGGCGACCCTCTAGTGGTGCATATTCAGGGATATCTTTTGTGTCAATATGTTGTGCCAGCCATGCGACTGTCAGCTGCATGTACTTATAGTGTTGGGACTTATTCATAGCATACACAGTCTGGAGATACAAAAAGGTTATGTAATCAACAAAGAGAGGGTATTCAGTGGGTTCCTACTCCTTGGTCCCCTAGAATTCAATTATCACAAAACAAAAGAAAGGAGTATCCCTAGGACAAAAAGTCCTAGTAATCTAATACGGAGAAAGAGAAGTGTGGAAAGAAAGGGATCTTTCTTTTTTAAGAAACCCCTCACTCACCGATCTGGTCGGTGACATGCTTCATCATCGGGGTCCACCCGAGGGACCAAATGCCACTCAGGTGTGCTGCGACGCTTGCAACTGCAGCGGAACTGGGTTTTGGGTTTTTTTTGTGGGTGTGTGGTGAAGTTAAAAAGTGTACTACAAGTGCGGTAAGGATAGGTCTCTAGCGGGCAGACGCCTGTTGACAAAACGCTCAAAGGCAGCCCCCCCACGGCATCCATGGGGCTCGACTATCAGTAATTACGAATTCCATTACACAGAATGCTGTAAGCAAGCTAAACCATAAGTACACGGTCTAGCACATAGGCGGGTCAGGGAAGGGTGCACCTTAGCGAGTGCAGACCTCCCGGCCCACCCCTCTTGGTCCTGAAGAAAACCTAAAATTTATACACGGTTGAAACATGTTGACCATATTTGTATGCACATTTTGATACTACCTGATCAATTAAACCAACAGAAGTATCTCACTTGTTTTTAGTAGTGTTATACTGACTCCAGAATAAAGTCTATAGGGAGTACTTGTAGTACACTTTTTAACTTCACAACTTCACCACACACCCACAAAAAAACCAAAAAAACCAGCTCCGCTGCAGTTGCAGGCGTTGCAGCACACCTGAGTGGCATTCGGTCACTCGGGTGGACCCCGATGATGAAGCATGTCACCGACCAGGTCGGAGAGTGAGGAGTTTCTTAAAAAAGAAAGATCCCTTTCTTTCCACACTTCTCTATCTCTGTATTAGATTACTGGGACTTTTTGTTCTGGGGATACTCCTTTCTTTTGTTTTGTGATACAAAAAGGTTACCAGCTCCCCTCGACACAGTATGTCTTTAAGTTGTGACATGCCCAGCAAATCCCACCTTCGGAAAGCTCAGTTTCTGGAAAATACGCTGGCCAAGGCCCCTAACAAGTCGCAGACCTTGTTTAAATTGGTCAACAATCTAGCCAATCCGTCTTGTACTGTACCAGCTATCCCTGCCTCCCAGGAATTATGCGATTCTCTAGCCCTCGTGTTCGAGGAGAAGATTAAGACAATTTTGAATGGACTCCGGATTCCTGGGCAGCCCGCACTGTCTTTATCCTCCCCTGTAGAATCCCCCCTTCATTCGGGCCCCAAGAGGGATTATAACAGGGAAGAGTTCCCTCAGCTGTCCTGCTTTCCTATTCCCTCCTTGGAGGAGTTTTGTGTTTTGGCCAATGGCGTGTCCTCAGGATCACCACTTGACCCAATGCCACATAAGATCTGGAAGGCATTTCAAGATGAGCTGTTTCCTCCGCTTCACTCCATCTGCTGCCAGTCATTGAGTACAGCATTAGTTCCAGACAGTTGGATGTTGGCGATAGTCACACCATTGCTAAAGAAGGCTTCCCTGGATCCTTCAAGTCCGGCCAACTATAGGCCCATTTCGCTTTTACCTTTTGCGATAAAAATTATCGAGAAATGGGTCACAAGAGCATTATCCAACTTTCTGGAAAATAACTCCTGCCTGGATGCATCACAATTCGGCTTTAGGCTGGCTCATGGCACCGAGACTGCACTGGTCACCGTGTTGGACGATCTACGAACGCGTGTCGACAGGGGCAAGTCAGCATTTTTAGTGCTGCTTGACATGTCGGCCGCGTTCGACACGGTGGACCATGCAGTACTACTGAGCCGCCTTCAGACCATAGGAGTAACTGGCTTGGCTTTGAGATGGATAACATCTTATCTCAGTAACAGACAGCAAGCGGTGACGTTACCACCTTTTCGATCAGCCACACGACAAGTGAATCAGGGTGTCCCCCAGGGGTCAGCGATCAGTCCGATCCTTTTCAATCTTTATCTTCGACCCCTGGAAGACCTGATAAAGTCATTCGGCATATCTGTCATCAATTATGCTGATGACACTCAACTGATTTTTTCTTTTGAGGGCACAGAGACAGTGTCGAGGGACTCCTTCCACTGTTGTATGTCGGCAACAGCAGAGTGGTTGCGAGTCAACTCGCTTCAATTTAATGGGTCTAAAACTGAGGTCCTTCACTGCTCCCTAGATCGTATCCCTCGTCCGCTCCCGGACGACTTTTGACCTACTTCTATCCCAGGCACGGTAGAGGCTGCTGAATCGGCCCGTAATTTGGGAGTTCTGTTAGAATCTAATTTGCAGCTTGACGCCTCTGTGAACAGGACCACGGCGACCTGTATGGGTTTGCTTCGTGCCCTACGCAAGATCTTACCGCTTCTCCCCCTAGAAGCTAGAGCAGAGGTAGTGCGTAGTTCTATTCTCAGTAGATTAGACTACTGCAACGCACTACTTCTGGGAGCCCCTAAAACTTTGATCTTAAAGCTGCAGAGGATTCAAAACATGGCTGCCAAATTGGCTCTATCCCGCCCACGCTCTGCTTCTTCATCTGCAGCATTGGCTGATCTTCATTGGCTACCTGTCCAACAGAGAATTACCTTTAAGGCCTTATGCCTTGTTTTCAGGGCTCTGCACGGACTGGGACCGATACCGCTTCAAAATCTTTTTTCCTGGTATCAAGCTGCCAGACTTTTGAGATCCTCCTCAGCGTTTCTAGTGACGGTCCCTAGGATCAATAGAGTGAGGATGGGCGGCCGTGCCTTTAGGTTCACAGCCGCCACGCTTTGGAACACCCTTCCTCTGGCGCTGAGGAGTAGACAAGATCTCACCTCTTTTAAAAGGGATCTCAAGACCTTCTTGTTTCCTAGAGCAATGTAATGTGTTTTACCCGTTGGAATGATGTGGTCTCAGCGCCAGGATACCCTTGGGGTGGCAGCTGCGCTTAACAAGTAGAAATACATACATACATACAATTTTGCAATTTCCTTGAGTCTGTTACCTAGTCAAAGTGGGGTTTCCCTGGTCACTCGGCCTTCCCATTGCATCTGCCTTTCCACCTTTTTCCACACCGCTATTACAATCTGTGTGGCTGTTAGGAGTCGTGTATAGCCCCATCCGCCACAAATATAGTGTGTGTATGAGTGCCCATTAAACTGCGTGTGTTCAAGTGCGTATGTGGGGTGGTCCCTATCCATATGGTCCCACTCATTCACAACAATGAGATGGGTCGCCCAATAATATGACCGCAGGTCAGGCAGGGAAATACCGCTGTTATATTGGTTGCGTTGCAGTGTCACCAGGGGTATCCTCGGCGGTTTTCCGTCCCAGAGGAACGTCCTCAGTGTGCCTTCAATTCTGGTGAACACCTCGTCCAGTATCCATTGATACATGATTTGCAGAACATACAAACATTTCAGGAGCACTATAATTTTATAGAGTGCAGCCCTACCGACCAGTGTCAACGGCAAAGTCTGCCACCTGTCCATGTGCGCACGGAATTCCCCGATTACCCTGTACAGATTGCGATCCAGTGCCACTGCAGTGTTTGTCATGACGTAAATCCCTACGTATTTTATACAGTCTGGAGCCAGTTGAAGCCTACTTAGGCAGGCATCACACCCACTACCCCTGCCCACTGGATAGAGACAAGATTTTTCCCAGTTAATTGTGTATCCCACGTGTGTGCCGTAGGATTCGCAGCTTTTCATTATATTAGGAATCGTCTTCTCCGGGTTTGTGATATACATAGGTATGTCATCAGCATATAAAGAGATGCTTTCATCCGAAACCTCGTCCTGTGGACCTCGAAATCCTGTTATGTCTGGGTGCGCTCGGATGACACATGCGAGGGGTTCCAGAACCGGAGCGAAGAGTAGAGGAGACAGGGGGCACCCCTGGCGGGTGCCCCTACCGGTTGAGAAATCCCTTGACACCACACTGTTAACTCTGGTTCTGGCCAGGGGTCTCTCATAGAGAACGGCGATCCAAAGCTCGAATACCGGGCTAAATCCAAACTCTTCTAACACTGGCATAAGAAATGGCCAGTGAACAGTATCAAACGCCTTCTCGGCATCTAGGGACAGCATGAAATGTGGGTCTTCCTTGGTGGTCGCCACCTCTAGCCAGTTATGCAACCTCAGAAGGTTGAGACTCGTCGACCTCTTAGACATAAAGCCAGACTGGTCCCGATGGATGAGACCTGTGATTACCACAGCGTGCCTGTTAGCTAATATCCAGGCCAGTATTTTGGTTTCCATATTAATAAGGGAGATGGGTTGATATGAGCTACAATTCTGTGGCGGCCTTCCCTTCTTTGGATTCACCGCAATTGTGGCGGTCCTCAGACATCTGGGGAGACTGCTCACCTTGTGTGCCTCCAAGTATAATTGAGGAGGTGGGGGCTAAAGTGCATCACATTCAGTTGAAAAAATTCTGTAAGGAGCCCATTGGGGCCTGAGACCTTACGAGTTTTCAGCTGGCCAATGGCTGCTATAATTTCCTCCATAGTGATTTTTTTTAATCCAGCGTCTGTGACTCGTTATCCGTTAACTTCGGGAATTGTATGTTCTGAAGATATGCCTGAATTTGTGTAGGTCCTGCCAAGTCACGTTGTGTGTAGAAGTTCTCATGATATTCTGCAAAGGCATTGACTATTGCTATGGGTGTATCATGCATCTGGCCATCTCCCGTCTGTATCCGGGCCACCCACCTGCTTTCTAACTCTTTTTTACTAAGCCATGCATGCAGACGTCCAGTCTTGTCACCTGCATCATATAATCGTCGATGCATGGCTTGTACAGCTCGTTGTGTGTCTTTTTTGGCAACGCAAAATACTTGGAGAAGTTGTAGTTTGCGCAGTAATGATGGGCTGCTACTTGTGCTAGCCTGTATTTCTATCTGCAGTAATTGGGATTCACGCCCTGCGATCTCCTCACTTTCTTTCCGTTTTTTATAGGCTAGGATGTTTTAGGCCCTATCTCGCAGCACCGGTTTGTAGGCTTCCCACAGTATAATGACTGAGTCCACTGACCCCACATTCTCAATAAGGTAGAGTTCCGAGTCCACCCTAATTTCTTTAGCAATCTGAGGATCCCTTAATTCCCATGGGTTGAGCCTCCATTCCCCTACCGGGCGTTGTGTTTGAGTGCCCGCTGTAAGCCACAGGGACAAGTGGTCTGAGAGGCCTCTCGCCAACTATTCCACCTTATGTATCTCTCTTAATTCTCCCACCAAGGCCAGTATGTAATCCCACTCCAAATTTAACCAGACATGGGAATGGGGTTGTAGTTTGGGGCGGGGCAGATATACTATTCCAGCTCCATAATTAAACACATTGGGGAAAGAGATGGGTGTTGGTAGGTTCTTGGGGAGCAATTATGCTCCCTCCCAAAAAGAGGACAATGGAATGCGGATGGGTTGGAGAGAAATTAAGCTGTAGACTGCAGTGCTATTCCTGCCCATTTCAGAATGAGCCCTTAGCGTCTGTGAGAAATTGGGTTAGTGGTTGGCTGGGGTGTGAGCCCTGGTCAAGCATCAACCACAATCCTAGTCAGGGTAAGGCACAAGCAAAGCCTAAATTAACATGTGCTCGCCCTTGGTAGCTTGGCACAGAGTAGTCAGGCTTAACTTAGTGATAATGTGTAAAGCATTTGTGCAACAATTCAAACAGTGAAAAAAGCTGGGGGTGGGCTGAATTTTTAATTCCGCCAGCGAAAATGGAGGAAATTAGTAATTCTGCATTACTCATATAACACAGATTTATTTAAAAAATCAGCTGCTCCACCAGCAGACTCAATCAGCACTGAACAAGATGCTTGCATGAAGATAAAGCTGTCTTGTTGGCTGTTCAGTGCCGAAAGAAAACATGGAAATACACTTTGTAAATTTGGCATTCTACTTTTTAAATTCATCAACATCTCAGATTATTATTTCTTCTCCCGCTTGTTCTAGGGATGAAGAGAGAACCTGCAGAAGGCTGCTGGCTTTAATCTGCAGGGCTTTGCTAATCTTCCAGGCAGGTGCCGTTATCTAGGTAGCAAATACTACAGAACATTTTGTGAAAATTAATTAAACATTGTATTTATTTATTTCGTATTTATCAGAAAACACCTAAATATTACAGTAATCAAGTGCTATAAGGGGATAATTTGACTGGGACCCGCAGGTTGTGGGAATCAATGTATGAAAATGCCCCTGCCGCATTGCCTTTTATTCAATTGTCTTTGAGAATAACGTCCAGTATGTTCGGCGCTGGATCACAGCATTGTCAAAGGGGTAAGTTGCAGTTGGATACATTCACTCAGTAGGTTATATTGCATTCAAAAACCATCAGAACGTGATGAGAAACGTGGCGGTGCGGGTTCAGACGTTTCCAGTCGGTGTGGTTCTATAAGGTCATCCCCTCATAAGGTGTCCTTCGGCACCGAGGACAAAGTTCCAGAAAGAGGGGATGGGGGACTGCTGATTTGGATCAACAGTTTGTGGCACAGCCCCAGGACTGACTCCATTCTCTGACCCATCCTGTACAGGAGTCTGGTATCCCAGGTGGATGCCAGGCTTCCTGGGGACAAACAGTTGGTTAAGGTTTCTCTCACACCCATATACAGAGAGTGATGAAAACAGGTGCATGTCTTCTGGCACACTTAGGGTGGGCGATGGCTGCCAAAAATGAAGTCACTCAGGTCACTCTCTTGATGGTTTAGAAAATTCACATCTCCCATGAAAAACCCAAGTCTTATGGCATTTTATCAGGAGATCGCACCCCAGAATTAATGAAAAAGTGGGGATATGGATTGTGACCGGGAAACAGCAGTTTATCAAGTGCAACAGTGTTCAGGCAATCATAATTGTTACAGATGAGGCAGCTACTTTAATTGGTTTATTTTACATATTCTTGTGGAATTTTAATGTAATTCAATGGAATTCAGTGGAATAAAATTCTGCCAATTCCAACCACCCCTAGAAAAAAACACACATAAAAATCCCACACCAGGTTAGAAAAATAGAGCGTGATCTAATTAATAAAATAGGCCAAAAATCTAATTAGTAGAACTAGAGTTATTAGTTTTTAGAGAATACACTAAAAAAATAGTGGCTAAAAGCATAGAGCACCAACAGGCCCTATCTGGTCGTGCTGGACCAGGCCAAAGGCAAATTTTCTGGCTGACCATGAGGGAGCGCAGGTCGGATACAGTCCTAAATTAGTCCTGCTGAAGGTTTACCCTTCCCAGTTTTGGGTCAAGAGTCTCATTTGCATTAGAGATGGTTGCGGAAAGCAAGGAGAACGTCGCAGGCGCAGGTCTGCGTGGTGTGAAGAGCCGGCCAGACATCGCGGACGGGCAGACTGGAGCTTCATGTTGGCGATCTACTGCTTGCGATCAATGCTTGCTGTGCAAAGGGACTAGCTGGCAGAAGCTTGCACCGATTTTCAGTGCAAGCTATGTGGTACTGGTGCCAACAGGCCCATTCACGGTTGCAAAGAACCCAGAAGATTGATTCAAAGAGTCAGTGAACCACACCAAGGGTCCAGGACCTGAGAAGCACCACTTGGGGGTTAATAACTTGCTGCAATTGAATCCAGGAGCTGGTTGGGAAGACGTTTATGCCACTGAGGCTCAGAGCAGGAGGCCAGTGGGCTAGCCCTTGGAGTCACTCTGGGGTCCTGGGTTCACAATTAATTTGCAGATACAGTTCTTCCTTCCCAGGCAAGAGTTCAGCAGGTCAGCACAAGAGGACAGCAGTTCCTTTAGAGCAGCAGTCCAGCAGAGTGGCAGTCCTTTTAGCAGCACAGCAGTCCTTCTTCCTGGCAGAGTGTCCACAGGTCTAGAGGTGTACTGTAGAGATGGTGTCTGGAGTCCTGCTTTTCTATACAGTTGTGCCTTTGACCTGGGGGAGAGGCTTCTAGAAGCAGGCCTTTCAAGTGCACAGATGCCCTGCTATTCTTGCCCTGGCTCCAGACTGACTACAGGGATACATGATACAGCCTTTTCAGGTGTAGGTAGGGCTGTTCCAAACCCCTCTCTCCCATCCTGCCAGTGATGGCCTATTCAGTCACACCTGAGCTCCCCATTGTATGTGTCTGTCTAGGAGGAGTACAAAATGTGTCAGCAATACCCAGTCACGTGGCCCAGAAACAGGTTGCAGGTACCAAATGACTAAGACAAGAAAACACCAACTTTCTAAAAGGGCCATTTGCAGACTTGCAATTTAAAATCCGACTTCACCATAAGTTAGGATTTTTAATTGTGATTTCAGAGACACCAAACATGACCTTGGTACTTCTTCCTATTTGGAAATGTTACTTATAAAATGTAATAAGGTAACGCCACTGGTATCCTATAGGAGAGGTAGGGCTTGCAGGAGAAAAAAACTAATTTAAGAGGTTATCACTACAACGGTATGTAAAACATATAAGTATGTGTCCTACTTTCAAAATACATTGCACCGCACACTCTGGGCTTTCCAGGACCTACCTAGCGGTGGCATATGTGTAAAAAAGAGAGGCATTGTCTGGCAAAAGGCTTATTTGGCCAGGTCGAAATGGCAGTTAAAATTGCACACACAGGCTCTGCAATGGCAGGCCTGAGACATGTTTTATTTGCTACTTAAGTGAATGGTAGAACCAGGGCTGCATGCCACTAGTAGTATTTAATTAAGAGGCCCTGGGTACATGTAGTGCCACTTTACTGGGGACTTACCAGTAAATGTGCATGCCATTTGGGTGCAAGCCAATGGTATCATGTTTTAGGGAAAGAACACACACACTTTGGCACTGGTTGGCGGTGGTAAAGTGTGCAGAGTCCTAAGGCCAACAAAAATGAAGTCAGCAAAAACAGGTCTGAAGGCAAAGATTAGGGAAAACCACACTAAGGATGATAGGTCAAACATTGTCCTTTTCTGAAGCTGCCATTTTCCTAAGATGAGTGCATAATATGATCCAGTGGCAACATATTTATTTGTGGTAGCCTATTGTGGTTTCTATATATTGTTATCCTCAAAGAGTGCCACTATCATGCTAGGCATTGTGAGCAATAGAACTACAGAACATTAAAAAAATACAAAAAAATAAAACACCCTTCCTGAACTAAAACTTCACCAATCACTGCACAAACAAATAGTCCTTGAGCAATTTTGAAGTAATATGCCCTGGGATCTTTGCAGACGTAGGGCCACATTTCCCAAGGTTTTGGGACCTCCTTGCATCACACAAGGGAATACAAAGGGGGCGCAAAACCTAAGTGAGATTTATCAAGCCACACAAGGCCACCTTCTGTGGTCCTGTATGGCTTGATAAATCTAGAGTAATGCAAGACAGCACAAATCGCTGCCTTGCGTTACTCTGCGGCAAGGAGGTGTTCCATGTTTGTTGCATGGGTGTTCCCACGCATCCATACATGGATTGTGGTGCATTCCCAGATTTACCATTAGTGGTATACCTAGGAATGCATCAAAATGCTGCACCTCCCCAGTTGCAGCTTAACAAGGCGAAATGTCTTTATTTGTCAGCGTTTTTTCCTCTTTCTATGTATGCAGCATACTGCATCACACGTAGAAAGAGGTAAATGCCTTTAAGAATTTGTTTTGTACAGGAAGGTGTCCCTTCCTGACCCAATGCAATCCTGCCTGTAACGCAGCCACCCTTGCACCATGATGTAACAATGCCTGCATTGTTGCTAGGTAGCCAAAACTGCTGCAGCGCTTGGAAAGGACAGGAATGCTCTGAATAATATTAAAAACAGCATATTCCTGCCCTTTCCCTTTAATGCAGCACAGCAAGGTGGGGTTCTACATTGTGCTGCGTGAAAGAATACTAAATCTGGCCCTGAATGTGTTAGACATCAACCTCAAAGTAACTCTTATCTTTTTTTGTGATGATTTTAGCAATAAACATTTGCTGGGGTCTCTGTTATGAGTTGGTATTATTTTAATATACACAGAACATTGTATGTCACTATTCTGAATGCCAGTACATAAAGTATAAAGACTTTTGGATATGCTGTTTTCGGGGGGTTCTCCTGGCAGCAGAGATGTATTCACCTATTGTTACTATTTGTTTAAAATATACATAGAGAGGTTTTTACCTAAACCTATACGGTTCTTTCTCTCTCACCTAATGATATTGGTTGTTCGGGGGGTATCAATTAGCCTCCTAAGGAGTGTTCGCATTACAATGCAAGAGGGACTATTTCACGTTGTAAAACTATACTGAGTAATCACACATTAACATATTTTTCTGAAAGATGTATTTTATGCAGAAACAATTCTTTTTTTTTTGTTTTACTGCCGCAAGCTTTTATGTTATGTTTTATGCCGGACTCGAAGTGAAAGCCAGACCTATCCGCTTTGCCAATGACTGTTATTTAAGAATTGTACAATCAAACGAAGATCAAATGTGTATATTTTGAAGTAACTCAACCAATATTCGCTTATAGACCTAAGTGCTTTGTATACCATCGAAGTCGTAAACTAAGCGTCAACTCTTCGTACTGCCAGTGTGCATTATTTACAGGCTCATGACCATGCCCACAAAAGAATATAGCATTTCACTCACAGGTTAATCTAGTGCTGTGCAATACGATACAGAACATCCTGATATGGTATTATATTACTCAAATATGTGCAGCTGAGTCATAATTTTTCTTGACAGGGAGACTCGGGAGTCAGACAGCCTAGCCTACCAAGAAATCTCGCTGACACTAAAAACGTTATAAAGCAGCAGATTTGTGAGGTTAGAGAGAAAAACACATAGGGTCCATGTTAGTTAGGTCAAAGGGTCCAAAGCATAATCGCTTTCTGTCATTTTTAGAAGGTCTCAGCTTGGTCCAGGCTAGGCAGTAGTCATCATAAAATCAAACTCTGTCAACAATATGAAGGTAGATGAACTTTAAAAGTACAAATATGAGCAGGCCAAAGGTTTTGTCTATATTGTGAAATTGTAAATCACAAGTAAATGTAGAATAAAAAATAAAGAGCAAGCACCTGATAGACTTTATTCAGACCATTATATTTGACACGCTGTAAAATGGAAACGCAGATCGACTGATCTATAATATAGTGTATACATTCTCGCTTGGGAGGCACTCTAAATGTAGAGTACAGGCGCTTTCTATGTTATAATAAAGTGAGAGCAGATTTTGAGACAGATTCTTTTATGCTTTTCGTGGTCACAAAGGGCCCAATTCGCAAAATAGGACCATTTTGGCCTTTTGATATGTACCAAACTCAAATTGTGATTTGGTAACATTACCAAATCGCAATTTGGGTTTGCGACTACATGCCACATCAGTTTTCAGGCCATCCCTTCCAAGTAGCGATTTGGAATGGGATGAATTAATGTTTTGTGACCGAAATTCGGAAACAAAACATAGAAAGTTGACATGTAAATAAAATCCAGTACTTGTATAGCGCACGAATCACCCCCGAAGGGGTCTCTCGGCGCTCGGGCCGTTGGGAAGATTAAGCAAGCTATTGCCCAGAGTCGCATGGTGCTGGGCAGACCCCTGCCGCTGGAGCCCGGGATTGAACTGTGAGCCAATGCTCCTTTATGAATGTTGACAAAAACATTTTTTAAGAGTGCACAGTGCCCTGTTAAAGTAAATGGGCTGGATGTAAAAAATAAAAAGGAATATTTAATTTAAAAAGCAATCGCACACATGGTGGTCTGCTGACTTTAGCAGACCACTGTTCCTATATTAGCAGCAAATCGTAATGGGGTGCAATTTGTGAACTCACTTCCCAGGGGCAGAGTCAGCACCAGCAAGAATTGCAACCAACACGAGGCAAACGCCCTGTGTACAGCGACTCTTTGGCCCGTCTGATGCGGAGTGATTTCCTGATAATTAAGGAATCTGAGTGTGAAACTTTCATACTTCTATTGAACACTACACTAATAGTGTGAGTATTCAGTTTTGTTCTTTTGTTTTGTCCTGACGAAAGCTCTACAGACCCTTCGGGCCCAATAGAGCTGAAACATGTCGACTTATTGATAGAGTTATATGGTAATCCTGTAACTCGATTACCAAATATATCACTATTTCCCCTTTTAATCTGCAGTGGGCATCTTTTCTATAATAAATACTGTTTTTTGTTTTGGTGCAACACTGTTTTTAGATTATTTTGCTTGGTGGCACTGCACCTCATCCCTCTGGACTAGCTCTTATCATTTCTGGACACTTCTACTCTTTCCAGAGGTTGCCTCGGGTGAGGCATGCATACAGCACGTCGTTTGTCAACCCGATGAATATGCCATGACGCTAGAGAAGGGCCGGATAAAAGATACACCGCACTTTTAACACCTCAGCGTCTATGAGGGTTGTCAACAAATAACCAATGGTTATTGTAGATACAAGTGTCCATTTTCTTGTGTGATGATTGAGCCACCTTAGTAATATTCAGAAGGTAGGTCAAACTCAGAGATTCAGTATTTTGCATATCGACTAATTAGTACATAGATTGGCTCACAAAATACAATACTGGTCGCAAAAATATTAGTCGCATGAGAGTTTTGTGCATTTAGTTCTAAATTGTTAGATCATTTTAACTCTGTGTATATCCTATTCCATAGTCTGGATTTTAGAAATGGGCATGCAGAAGTAAATTGTAAGAGGAAAGCTAGGGACAGATCTATTAAGCTTAGAATGTAACAATTTGTTATTTGTGAATATTACTGAATTCCAAATTGTGAACTGCTATTCCACACATATTAAAGTAAGTCAAACTTTTAGTGATTTGGAATGATTTTCAATTTACTGAATCACAACTTGTGATTTAATAAATTATTCATTTGTGTCTCAAATTGTGAATGGGTTTTGCAAGGTGCAAATGTCACTATGACAGTGACTGATACCATCACTACCAGGAAGTAGATTATCACAAGATCAATGTTTTTTATTTATTTTATTTATTTTTATTTTAGCTGTTTTGTAGCGCGCTCATATACTACCAGAGTGTCCTGGCGCGTAAAGAAAGGAAACAGCATGTGGCCGAAGAGAAAAGAAAAGTAGAAATCTAAATTGTTCTGTTGCAGCCAAATAAAAATATACAGGCCCGGAGAAGACCTGTTTCAGAATCCACTGCATTCCTTGAAAATTATGGCAAGCCAGAAACCACCAATGGAAAAAGGATCCATGAATGGGAAAAGCAAGTTAAGTGAATAACAACTGGAGATCCTCGTTGAACATTGTTTTGCACATGCTATTAAACGTTTTGGGATGTCATCTTTGTCTGTTTCAGGGTCACACGAAAATGTGGCAGTGTAAAGGAACACATTAAGGCCACAGGCGCCCTACAGCTAACCATGGTCAAAATCAGGAAACGATGGTACAGCTTACTCTCTCGCACCAAGAAGAGGCTGACAACCCTCTCATCAACGCTAGCACCAGTGGAACAATTAATTGAGCACAACATTGACATTGAGGAAGTGCCTGGAATTACTAATAATAATACATCTGCTCCTGCACCACCATTCTCTGGTCAGAGCTCTTAACAAGAAATCGTCATTTATCCATGTAGAAACATTATTGAACTTAAATGACATGCATATATTGTAATGTAGAGCTGTATGGACGTTATATAGCTATTAAGGCCATTATTGCATTCATGCAAATAGAAGCAATGCATTGTGGAATATGCAGCTTTCTCATATAAAAATGACATAAACAATAAAGCTAAAAGTGTATTTTTACATTATGTGAGTATCTTTCATATTAAAACACATAATAAGTATGTTATTTCTGTTTTCTCTTTAAAAAATCATGTTTTTGTTGATGTATATATGTTAAAAAAAACACCATTATAAATATTTATTGTATCAACCAACGGACCATAATTTGAGGAAGAATAAACAGGAGTGGAGCTAAAGGTAATGGTTCCAATGGATTGAGGCGAAACTAGTAAACTAGCAGACACCTCTGTTCCACAAGTAGTAGCTGGATTACCAGTCCCTCACTGTGAAAATTATGATTTTGTGTGACTTGTAAAATAAAGCATATGATGCCAGGCACCAACGTTTACCAACCAGCCGTGCTCCATTCACACATGTGCATGTAATTAAAATTGCAAATTGCAAATAGAGACACTCATGCAGGTGAAAATAGCATGGTGTCAAGCGTTGATGACATCAGAGCCCTGCTCAGTCCTATTTTCAGCTGAGTGCACTACTGGAAAAGCACAACACTGATCCGAAAAGGGACATGCATGCCAGTTTCTGACCCAGAAAGATCTTTACCGTCTACATAATAAGCACAGAGGGAGATAGCTAACTCGATAACGATGAGACCACAAGCAGAGACCTGCATCACAGATGTTTATACACGCCTGAAAACAGACAAGCATTGGCAAAGCCAATAGGTCTCACAATGCAAGATCTATTGGGTGTTTTAGAGTGTGTTTAGAGCTTCCCATCCAAATAGTGATTCGGAATGGGCCTGATTATTATATATGGTATGGTATGGTATGACATGATATGATATGGTAAGGAATGGTACGGTATTGTACGGTATGGTATGGCAAGGTTTGGCCTGTATATTTATAGCATAGTATGGTGTGATAAGGAATGGCCTGACATTGTATAGTATGGTATGGTATGGTATCGCTGGTCATTGTTTTGTATGGCATGATATGGCCTGTGTGACATTATATAATATGTTATGATATGGTTTAGTATGGAATGGTATGTTGTGATCTGTCATTCCATAGTATGGTAAGGCCTGTCATTGTATAATATGACATGGTATGTTATAGTATGGTATGGCATGTCATGCTATAGTATGGGGGTCTATCATTGTATATAGTATGGTATTGAATGACTTTGGTATGACCTGTCATTGTGTAGTATGTTATGGAATGGAGTGATATGGCCTGTCATTGTATGGTATGCTATGGCATAGTATGGCCTGGCATTGTGTAGTATGGTAGGGTATGGTATGGTATGGCCTGAATGGTATGGTATTGCATGGCATGGCACTGTGAAGCACACCATTTTTTCCCATTTCTTATCTGGACCTACACCCGTAACGCCGCATGTTTCTGGGTTCGAACATCTGTATATTTTTTCCTTTCATTCCCGTTCTTCTCTTTCCTCACTAGGTGATACTGTTTGCCCATTGGCTGAGGAAACTGATCCAGTTGCCACGTTTTGTTCTGACCGCCGGCATCGAGCAAGGGGGAAGCGGAGCTCCTGGTTCCTAGCTCTCATATTCTGGGAGCTCGTCAAACTGATTCCAAGTACTTGCTAGTACCTCTGAGCACCCCGATCTGCTGCTCCCGCCCCCTGCCTTTGACCGCTGGAGAGTAGGGGGGAGTAGGGGAGCGGAAGGAGAGTGGTACATCTGTTGGGCAAACAGGGTTGTGAACAAGGCTGTGGGCTGCGGGCCGAGGGGAGGGGAGGGGGGAAGTCCAGGTAACAGGCACCAGGCAATAGCGTGCCACAGAAGGCAGGCAACAGTGCACGGCAGAGAGGAGGGAACAGCAAACCGAGCAGCAAAAGCGGAGGGAAACGCACTGCCTGCTGGGTTGGACCGGCAGTGGTCAGCCGTGGCTTTTAATCACCGGCCGCAGTACCTGCTCCCCCCACTCAAACCCCCAGTGAAGACAAACATTGTGTTGAGGAGTCTTGCGAGACTCTTCTGACGTTTTCCTCTCGAGCTGCAAACTCCCAACTCCCTCAAGGATCAACCAACCCAATCAGGACGTTGACACTGACTGGATTGACTTCTCCCCCAGGGAAAGGGGAAGTGGACAGAGAGACACACAACAAATTATACAAGATTAAATCTTCTGTTGTCTCTCTCTCTAGGAAGTGCTCCAGGCCGAGGACCTTTTCAAAAGGAATGTTCTGCGCTGTCTTCACGCTACACTGCGATGCAATATTGACAACATTTACTCATCTGTAGATTTCTTAACGGGCTTAACTAATTATTTAGACATCATGTTTACTGACCATTAATCCGTCTGACCCTTGTTTGCACTTTTCGAAGGTTTTTTAACTCTGACTCTGTATCTTGTCACCTTCAAATAAACATTACATGTCAGTATATCTTAAAACTACTACTAAAAGAAATCAGGCAATTAGATTAATAGGGTTAGTTTAAACTGAACTTGTAACTTCATGCTGAATCATACCTGAAACTTGGTTACTTCTGCTGATAGGAAGCTCTGCAGTAGGAAGACAGATAGAGACAACCTATCTAAATTCACTCTACTTCCTAAGGTTAATTATCATGACTGACCTTGTAAATAAGTTAACCTTTCTCATATCATTCTGTAAACTAACCAACTTATCACAGAATTGCTCAATACACATTAGATTGCCTATTTAACACATTTGCCTTTACCAAGGCTTATTTGTCCCTTTATCTGCTATAGAGCGCTTAAAACCATATAATATTTGACTCTATGCATCTAGAGACTTAAATCTCCTTCTCATCTCGTTTTGGTGTCTCCAAGTTTTACAGGCGCTAGTCCATTGGCTTTTCTGTTCCAATTCCACCTTAAAAGTCACTTGCTCTTGCCAAGGCTTGTTCCTTGGATTACACTAGAAACGAGTAATTTCCTTCTTTAGCGTTTTCTAGTTCTACATTAATTACACCTTGCCACATTGCATTGAAACCAAGTCCGTGGCCTTTTTACAAATGAAAACGATCTCTTACTGTTAAGTTTTCATCAAGCAGGGCAGCGCTGCCTAGAGTCTCGAACTGCCGGCTGAGAGGGAGCGAGTAAACAAACCTCCCGGCTGACAGTCTCAGCGGAGCTCCGGAGTCCGCCCGCGCTGTCTTCAAGGAGGTCGTGAATCAGCGACGATGACAGCTAGGGATTGGAAAACAGTCTACGCGGGGCTGAATTAAACAGAAATAAAGGGAATTGGGTTTTCTTTCAGGATGGGAAACAAGAGATGACAGGAACTGCCGGATTCAAGGCGGGAGCAGAAGCTCTCGTCAAGTTCAACAAGAGACGAAGCGTCTGACAGTTGGTGGAAGCTCATATTTATAGCTTCCACCACGAGACTCAGCGCGAGCCTCTTGTAAGGTTACACCAGGCACGAGAGTTGGCGCGAGCCTGTCTCCGCAGAGCGCACATTCTAGGGATTGATTCAATCTTTCAGAAGGTAAATAAACAAGCATTGCCAAAGGCAATTTAACCAATAACCTTACAGACTGAGTTTTTAAATAAAACTTAATATTTAAAATAAATTACAGAATACACCCACTAACCTAAATTAACCCTACAGCTTCACAAGATATTACCTGAAGCCGTTCTGAATCAGAAACTAATGAAGACGACCGGTAACACCCCTAACAGTTCCTCCCCCCAAAGGTCGTCTTACAGATCTAGGTTTATCAGGATGCAATGCATGAAAAGACCTAATAAGTCTAGGAGCATGAACATTTCTCTCAGGTTCCCAAGATCGCTCAGAAGGATCATAACCCTTCCAATCAACCAAATAAAACAAGGTACCCCGTATCCTTTTAGAATCCAGAATAGTTTTAACCTCGTACTCAACATGGTCACCGACAATTACAGGTGGAGGTGGATTGTCAACTCGAGTAGAAGGTTCAAAAGGTTTCAACAAAGAAACATGAAAAACAGGGTGAATAGCATATTCCTCAGGCAAAACTAGTTTCACAGACACAGGATTCAAAACTTTCTTGATTTCAAACGGCCCAATATATCTGGGTTTCAGCTTCCTGGGACCCTCCAACTGGATGTTTCTAGTAGATAACCACACCAACTGACCTTCCTTATACAAAGGAGCAGGTTGACGATGGGAATCAGCAGTCTTTTTCATGGTAAGTTTACTCTTGACCCATTGCTTCCTAGCCTTATCCTGGATATCAAACAGATGTGTTAACCTATCAGTAACTGCTGGCATAGACAATTGTTCATCAGGTAAGAGTATAGGAATAGACCTTGGATGTTGACCAGTGATAAAATAAAAAGGAGAGCAACCCAGAGCAGAATGAGTGGTGTTATTATAGGAAAATTCTGCCCAAGGCAAAACTTCATCCCAGGGACAAGAGGAAGTTGTTAACAAACATCTTAAACCTTGTTCAACATGCTGGTTCAATCTCTCAGTCTGTCCATCCGTCTGTGGGTGGAAAGAAGAGGAAAGAGCCAACTCGATTCCTAAATGTTTACTGAGTTGTGACCAGAATTTTGAAATGAACTGAGGACCCCTATCTGAAATAATTTTTGAGGGAAGACCATGAAGTTTCACGATGTTGGATAAAAATACAGTACTGAACTCAGCCGCAGATGGAATCTTAAGTAACGGAATAAAATGTCCCATTTTAGATAACAAATCCACCACCACCAGAACTGTAGTAAAACCATTAGACTTAGGGAGATCAGTAATAAAATCCAAGCTGATTGTATGCCAAGGATGAGGGGGAATAGTCATAGGACGAAGTAAACCCATTGGGACTTCATGTAAAGCCTTTTGACGTGAACAAACTGGACAAGCTTTCACGAATTGTTGGATTATAGGAATCATTTTGTCCCACCAAAAATGACGTTGACATAAATCCAAGGTTTTGTTAATACCTGGATGCGCCGCAAATGCCAAATCATGATTCCACTGCATGACCTTATCCTGTAAAACTCTGGTAGGAATAAACAATTTATCATTGTGATAGAAAAACCCATCTTTAATGGAATTCCCTTTTTTAAGTAACCATTCATGAACATCAAAATTCCTTAATTCCTTCTTAACTGAATCTAGGAAATTCTCTGAATGCGTTTCTTTAATTGAAGCAGGAATTGGCCAGGAAAGAATTGCTTCAACTTTCTTAGGATCCATAAGAATTCCCTTAGGTGACAAACAATAACCAAGAAATTCCACCTGAGAAGCATTGAAAACACATTTTTCCAATTTAGCATACAGAGAATGATCTCTTAATTTCTGTAATACCAACTGGACATGTTGTACATGCTCTTCCATATTTTTGGAATAAATTAAAATGTCGTCAATATAAACGATACAACAGACATCCAATAGATCATGCAAGACCTCATTAATAAAGTATTGAAAAGCTGCTGGAGCGTTGCAAAGGCCAAATGGCATAACCGTATACTCAAAAAGACCAAATTTCGTACGAAAAGCGGTCTTCCATTCGTCGCCTTCTTTAACTCTAATCAAATGATATGCTCCTCTGAGATCCAGTTTGGTGTAAACACTAGAACCTCTAATTTGATTAAGAAGCACTGGAATCAAAGGCAATGGGTACCTATTCTTAATGGTCGCCTTATTAACCGCTCTGTAATCAATACAAGCCCTCAAATCCCCAGATTTCTTCGCAACGAAGAAAAGAGGAGACGAAACAGGAGAAGTGGAATGTCGAATGAAACCTAATTCCAAAAGCTCATCCAAATAGTTCCTCAAATAAACATTTTCAGGCTCAGTCAAAGCGTAAATTCTACTACAGGGTAGAATAGCACCAGGAACTAAATCAATTCTGCAATCAAAAATTCTATGCGGTGGTAATTTGGTTGCTTCAACAGGATCAAAAACCATAGAAAAGTTTTTATACTCAACTGGAAGTTTATTATTTTCAGCAGTTAGAGCAGCACAAAAAAGGGGCATTACTGGATCTTTGGTCTCTTGATAACAATGTAATTTACAAAAAGAAGACTCTAAGGTAACAGTCCTCTTAATCCAGTCAATTTTGGGATTATGTAATTCCAACCAAGGAATGCCTAAAATGACACCAAAATTGGGTGCATCAATAAGATCAAAAACCACCTTCTCAGTATGACCATTATCTGCTACTATAGTCAATGGTTCAGTGCAAAATTGAATCATGCCGGAAGATAAAACTGAACCATCAACAGCTCTTACAGACTCAGGTTCCTCTTTAGCAACAAATTTCAGATTCAGTTTATGAGCAAAACCAATATCGAAAAAATTCCCAGTAGCCCCAGAATCCAAAAGTACAGGAATACTATGTCTTTGAAGAGTGGTTAAAATAAAGACCAACCGGATAGTAAAATGTTTGGGAATATGTGTGGTTACATTGGTGACAAATTTAGAGACCTTAGAAGAAATTCTACTCGAGGAAACGATCTCTGCTTCCCTCGAGAATTTCAGTTTTCCGACGGCTTAATGGAAAGAGTTTCAATAGCAAGAACTTTCTTTTTTGTGGGTTTTACAGAACAATCCTTTGCAAAGTGCCCAGGTTTGCCACAATATAAACATAAATTGCCCTTACGTCTCCGTTCTTTTTCTTCTGGGGATAAAGGCCCTTTAAACCCACTCGGTAAAACAGGTTCAGCAAAATTCTTAACTTCTGACTCTTTTTTCTCAACTTTAACTAGTGAACTTCTAAAATCACTCCTAGTTTTTTCATTTCTGCGTTCACCTAATCTGTGATCAAGCCTAACCACCAGATCCTGAAATTCTTTAAACCCATCAGGCAAATTTACTATGTGAGCAAGAGAATCTTTTAAATCATCCTTTAGACCCCTATAAAATAAAGAGATTCTCTTCTCCTCAGGCCAATGAGTTTCGGACAGAAGTCTATTAAAGGTAGTAATATAAGAGATAAGATCCTTGGTCCCTTGACGAAGATTCAACAACTCATTATCAGAAGACTGAATTAAGGTGTGTTTAGCGAATAAATTGGACATGGCTAATTTGAAATTCTGCAAATTATGAAGCAAAGGATCATTATTATCAACTAAGGGCATGGCCCAATTCGCAGCCACCCCCCCCAGATAAGAAATTATAAAAGCCACCTTAGCAGAATCAGAAGAAAAAATTTGAGGCTTACACATAAAATGCAATTGACACTGACTAAAAAAGGTTGCAAATCTACTATTATCTCCAGAAAACCTTTCTGGGTTAGCCAAGGGAACAGGTGTAGGAGTAACCACAGTAACTTGAACTGGCTGCTTTTCTGACCGATCTTCAGAAATATGTGGCTGAACAACTTCAGCTCCAAATCTAGCTGGCGCCAAAACTGGTTTCTTCTCTTTAGAGGAATCCCTCCAAGATGAGAATCCAGCCCTAGTCTCATTTAATTCCTGACGGAGCGATTGATTCTCCAAACGTAAGTTTTCCATTTCCACTGTCAATTTCTGAACTAATTGCGACAACTGTGAAGCATCCATGAGGGTGAGTTTGCAGACTCAAGAGGAAACGATTTTTAAGTTAGGGAAGAGAGGCTTCGTCTACTGTTGAGGAGTCTTGCGAGACTCTTCTGACGTTTTCCTCTCGAGCTGCAAACTCCCAACTCCCTCAAGGATCAACCAACCCAATCAGGACGTTGACACTGACTGGATTGACTTCTCCCCCAGGGAAAGGGGAAGTGGACAGAGAGACACACAACAAATTATACAAGATTAAATCTTCTGTTGTCTCTCTCTCTAGGAAGTGCTCCAGGCCGAGGACCTTTTCAAAAGGAATGTTCTGCGCTGTCTTCACGCTACACTGCGATGCAATATTGACAACATTTACTCATCTGTAGATTTCTTAACGGGCTTAACTAATTATTTAGACATCATGTTTACTGACCATTAATCCGTCTGACCCTTGTTTGCACTTTTCGAAGGTTTTTTAACTCTGACTCTGTATCTTGTCACCTTCAAATAAACATTACATGTCAGTATATCTTAAAACTACTACTAAAAGAAATCAGGCAATTAGATTAATAGGGTTAGTTTAAACTGAACTTGTAACTTCATGCTGAATCATACCTGAAACTTGGTTACTTCTGCTGATAGGAAGCTCTGCAGTAGGAAGACAGATAGAGACAACCTATCTAAATTCACTCTACTTCCTAAGGTTAATTATCATGACTGACCTTGTAAATAAGTTAACCTTTCTCATATCATTCTGTAAACTAACCAACTTATCACAGAATTGCTCAATACACATTAGATTGCCTATTTAACACATTTGCCTTTACCAAGGCTTATTTGTCCCTTTATCTGCTATAGAGCGCTTAAAACCATATAATATTTGACTCTATGCATCTAGAGACTTAAATCTCCTTCTCATCTCGTTTTGGTGTCTCCAAGTTTTACAGGCGCTAGTCCATTGGCTTTTCTGTTCCAATTCCACCTTAAAAGTCACTTGCTCTTGCCAAGGCTTGTTCCTTGGATTACACTAGAAACGAGTAATTTCCTTCTTTAGCGTTTTCTAGTTCTACATTAATTACACCTTGCCACATTGCATTGAAACCAAGTCCGTGGCCTTTTTACAAATGAAAACGATCTCTTACTGTTAAGTTTTCATCAAGCAGGGCAGCGCTGCCTAGAGTCTCGAACTGCCGGCTGAGAGGGAGCGAGTAAACAAACCTCCCGGCTGACAGTCTCAGCGGAGCTCCGGAGTCCGCCCGCGCTGTCTTCAAGGAGGTCGTGAATCAGCGACGATGACAGCTAGGGATTGGAAAACAGTCTACGCGGGGCTGAATTAAACAGAAATAAAGGGAATTGGGTTTTCTTTCAGGATGGGAAACAAGAGATGACAGGAACTGCCGGATTCAAGGCGGGAGCAGAAGCTCTCGTCAAGTTCAACAAGAGACGAAGCGTCTGACAGTTGGTGGAAGCTCATATTTATAGCTTCCACCACGAGACTCAGCGCGAGCCTCTTGTAAGGTTACACCAGGCACGAGAGTTGGCGCGAGCCTGTCTCCGCAGAGCGCACATTCTAGGGATTGATTCAATCTTTCAGAAGGTAAATAAACAAGCATTGCCAAAGGCAATTTAACCAATAACCTTACAGACTGAGTTTTTAAATAAAACTTAATATTTAAAATAAATTACAGAATACACCCACTAACCTAAATTAACCCTACAGCTTCACAAGATATTACCTGAAGCCGTTCTGAATCAGAAACTAATGAAGACGACCGGTAACACCCCTAACAGTTCCTCCCCCCAAAGGTCGTCTTACAGATCTAGGTTTATCAGGATGCAATGCATGAAAAGACCTAATAAGTCTAGGAGCATGAACATTTCTCTCAGGTTCCCAAGATCGCTCAGAAGGATCATAACCCTTCCAATCAACCAAATAAAACAAGGTACCCCGTATCCTTTTAGAATCCAGAATAGTTTTAACCTCGTACTCAACATGGTCACCGACAATTACAGGTGGAGGTGGATTGTCAACTCGAGTAGAAGGTTCAAAAGGTTTCAACAAAGAAACATGAAAAACAGGGTGAATAGCATATTCCTCAGGCAAAACTAGTTTCACAGACACAGGATTCAAAACTTTCTTGATTTCAAACGGCCCAATATATCTGGGTTTCAGCTTCCTGGGACCCTCCAACTGGATGTTTCTAGTAGATAACCACACCAACTGACCTTCCTTATACAAAGGAGCAGGTTGACGATGGGAATCAGCAGTCTTTTTCATGGTAAGTTTACTCTTGACCCATTGCTTCCTAGCCTTATCCTGGATATCAAACAGATGTGTTAACCTATCAGTAACTGCTGGCATAGACAATTGTTCATCAGGTAAGAGTATAGGAATAGACCTTGGATGTTGACCAGTGATAAAATAAAAAGGAGAGCAACCCAGAGCAGAATGAGTGGTGTTATTATAGGAAAATTCTGCCCAAGGCAAAACTTCATCCCAGGGACAAGAGGAAGTTGTTAACAAACATCTTAAACCTTGTTCAACATGCTGGTTCAATCTCTCAGTCTGTCCATCCGTCTGTGGGTGGAAAGAAGAGGAAAGAGCCAACTCGATTCCTAAATGTTTACTGAGTTGTGACCAGAATTTTGAAATGAACTGAGGACCCCTATCTGAAATAATTTTTGAGGGAAGACCATGAAGTTTCACGATGTTGGATAAAAATACAGTACTGAACTCAGCCGCAGATGGAATCTTAAGTAACGGAATAAAATGTCCCATTTTAGATAACAAATCCACCACCACCAGAACTGTAGTAAAACCATTAGACTTAGGGAGATCAGTAATAAAATCCAAGCTGATTGTATGCCAAGGATGAGGGGGAATAGTCATAGGACGAAGTAAACCCATTGGGACTTCATGTAAAGCCTTTTGACGTGAACAAACTGGACAAGCTTTCACGAATTGTTGGATTATAGGAATCATTTTGTCCCACCAAAAATGACGTTGACATAAATCCAAGGTTTTGTTAATACCTGGATGCGCCGCAAATGCCAAATCATGATTCCACTGCATGACCTTATCCTGTAAAACTCTGGTAGGAATAAACAATTTATCATTGTGATAGAAAAACCCATCTTTAATGGAATTCCCTTTTTTAAGTAACCATTCATGAACATCAAAATTCCTTAATTCCTTCTTAACTGAATCTAGGAAATTCTCTGAATGCGTTTCTTTAATTGAAGCAGGAATTGGCCAGGAAAGAATTGCTTCAACTTTCTTAGGATCCATAAGAATTCCCTTAGGTGACAAACAATAACCAAGAAATTCCACCTGAGAAGCATTGAAAACACATTTTTCCAATTTAGCATACAGAGAATGATCTCTTAATTTCTGTAATACCAACTGGACATGTTGTACATGCTCTTCCATATTTTTGGAATAAATTAAAATGTCGTCAATATAAACGATACAACAGACATCCAATAGATCATGCAAGACCTCATTAATAAAGTATTGAAAAGCTGCTGGAGCGTTGCAAAGGCCAAATGGCATAACCGTATACTCAAAAAGACCAAATTTCGTACGAAAAGCGGTCTTCCATTCGTCACCTTCTTTAACTCTAATCAAATGATATGCTCCTCTGAGATCCAGTTTGGTGTAAACACTAGAACCTCTAATTTGATTAAGAAGCACTGGAATCAAAGGCAATGGGTACCTATTCTTAATGGTCGCCTTATTAACCGCTCTGTAATCAATACAAGCCCTCAAATCCCCAGATTTCTTCGCAACGAAGAAAAGAGGAGACGAAACAGGAGAAGTGGAATGTCGAATGAAACCTAATTCCAAAAGCTCATCCAAATAGTTCCTCAAATAAACATTTTCAGGCTCAGTCAAAGCGTAAATTCTACTACAGGGTAGAATAGCACCAGGAACTAAATCAATTCTGCAATCAAAAATTCTATGCGGTGGTAATTTGGTTGCTTCAACAGGATCAAAAACCATAGAAAAGTTTTTATACTCAACTGGAAGTTTATTATTTTCAGCAGTTAGAGCAGCACAAAAAAGGGGCATTACTGGATCTTTGGTCTCTTGATAACAATGTAATTTACAAAAAGAAGACTCTAAGGTAACAGTCCTCTTAATCCAGTCAATTTTGGGATTATGTAATTCCAACCAAGGAATGCCTAAAATGACACCAAAATTGGGTGCATCAATAAGATCAAAAACCACCTTCTCAGTATGACCATTATCTGCTACTATAGTCAATGGTTCAGTGCAAAATTGAATCATGCCGGAAGATAAAACTGAACCATCAACAGCTCTTACAGACTCAGGTTCCTCTTTAGCAACAAATTTCAGATTCAGTTTATGAGCAAAACCAATATCGAAAAAATTCCCAGTAGCCCCAGAATCCAAAAGTACAGGAATACTATGTCTTTGAAGAGTGGTTAAAATAAAGACCAACCGGATAGTAAAATGTTTGGGAATATGTGTGGTTACATTGGTGACAAATTTAGAGACCTTAGAAGAAATTCTACTCGAGGAAACGATCTCTGCTTCCCTCGAGAATTTCAGTTTTCCGACGGCTTAATGGAAAGAGTTTCAATAGCAAGAACTTTCTTTTTTGTGGGTTTTACAGAACAATCCTTTGCAAAGTGCCCAGGTTTGCCACAATATAAACATAAATTGCCCTTACGTCTCCGTTCTTTTTCTTCTGGGGATAAAGGCCCTTTAAACCCACTCGGTAAAACAGGTTCAGCAAAATTCTTAACTTCTGACTCTTTTTTCTCAACTTTAACTAGTGAACTTCTAAAATCACTCCTAGTTTTTTCATTTCTGCGTTCACCTAATCTGTGATCAAGCCTAACCACCAGATCCTGAAATTCTTTAAACCCATCAGGCAAATTTACTATGTGAGCAAGAGAATCTTTTAAATCATCCTTTAGACCCCTATAAAATAAAGAGATTCTCTTCTCCTCAGGCCAATGAGTTTCGGACAGAAGTCTATTAAAGGTAGTAATATAAGAGATAAGATCCTTGGTCCCTTGACGAAGATTCAACAACTCATTATCAGAAGACTGAATTAAGGTGTGTTTAGCGAATAAATTGGACATGGCTAATTTGAAATTCTGCAAATTATGAAGCAAAGGATCATTATTATCAACTAAGGGCATGGCCCAATTCGCAGCCACCCCCCCCAGATAAGAAATTATAAAAGCCACCTTAGCAGAATCAGAAGAAAAAATTTGAGGCTTACACATAAAATGCAATTGACACTGACTAAAAAAGGTTGCAAATCTACTATTATCTCCAGAAAACCTTTCTGGGTTAGCCAAGGGAACAGGTGTAGGAGTAACCACAGTAACTTGAACTGGCTGCTTTTCTGACCGATCTTCAGAAATATGTGGCTGAACAACTTCAGCTCCAAATCTAGCTGGCGCCAAAACTGGTTTCTTCTCTTTAGAGGAATCCCTCCAAGATGAGAATCCAGCCCTAGTCTCATTTAATTCCTGACGGAGCGATTGATTCTCCAAACGTAAGTTTTCCATTTCCACTGTCAATTTCTGAACTAATTGCGACAACTGTGAAGCATCCATGAGGGTGAGTTTGCAGACTCAAGAGGAAACGATTTTTAAGTTAGGGAAGAGAGGCTTCGTCTACTGTTGAGGAGTCTTGCGAGACTCTTCTGACGTTTTCCTCTCGAGCTGCAAACTCCCAACTCCCTCAAGGATCAACCAACCCAATCAGGACGTTGACACTGACTGGATTGACTTCTCCCCCAGGGAAAGGGGAAGTGGACAGAGAGACACACAACAAATTATACAAGATTAAATCTTCTGTTGTCTCTCTCTCTAGGAAGTGCTCCAGGCCGAGGACCTTTTCAAAAGGAATGTTCTGCGCTGTCTTCACGCTACACTGCGATGCAATATTGACAACATTTACTCATCTGTAGATTTCTTAACGGGCTTAACTAATTATTTAGACATCATGTTTACTGACCATTAATCCGTCTGACCCTTGTTTGCACTTTTCGAAGGTTTTTTAACTCTGACTCTGTATCTTGTCACCTTCAAATAAACATTACATGTCAGTATATCTTAAAACTACTACTAAAAGAAATCAGGCAATTAGATTAATAGGGTTAGTTTAAACTGAACTTGTAACTTCATGCTGAATCATACCTGAAACTTGGTTACTTCTGCTGATAGGAAGCTCTGCAGTAGGAAGACAGATAGAGACAACCTATCTAAATTCACTCTACTTCCTAAGGTTAATTATCATGACTGACCTTGTAAATAAGTTAACCTTTCTCATATCATTCTGTAAACTAACCAACTTATCACAGAATTGCTCAATACACATTAGATTGCCTATTTAACACATTTGCCTTTACCAAGGCTTATTTGTCCCTTTATCTGCTATAGAGCGCTTAAAACCATATAATATTTGACTCTATGCATCTAGAGACTTAAATCTCCTTCTCATCTCGTTTTGGTGTCTCCAAGTTTTACAGGCGCTAGTCCATTGGCTTTTCTGTTCCAATTCCACCTTAAAAGTCACTTGCTCTTGCCAAGGCTTGTTCCTTGGATTACACTAGAAACGAGTAATTTCCTTCTTTAGCGTTTTCTAGTTCTACATTAATTACACCTTGCCACATTGCATTGAAACCAAGTCCGTGGCCTTTTTACAAATGAAAACGATCTCTTACTGTTAAGTTTTCATCAAGCAGGGCAGCGCTGCCTAGAGTCTCGAACTGCCGGCTGAGAGGGAGCGAGTAAACAAACCTCCCGGCTGACAGTCTCAGCGGAGCTCCGGAGTCCGCCCGCGCTGTCTTCAAGGAGGTCGTGAATCAGCGACGATGACAGCTAGGGATTGGAAAACAGTCTACGCGGGGCTGAATTAAACAGAAATAAAGGGAATTGGGTTTTCTTTCAGGATGGGAAACAAGAGATGACAGGAACTGCCGGATTCAAGGCGGGAGCAGAAGCTCTCGTCAAGTTCAACAAGAGACGAAGCGTCTGACAGTTGGTGGAAGCTCATATTTATAGCTTCCACCACGAGACTCAGCGCGAGCCTCTTGTAAGGTTACACCAGGCACGAGAGTTGGCGCGAGCCTGTCTCCGCAGAGCGCACATTCTAGGGATTGATTCAATCTTTCAGAAGGTAAATAAACAAGCATTGCCAAAGGCAATTTAACCAATAACCTTACAGACTGAGTTTTTAAATAAAACTTAATATTTAAAATAAATTACAGAATACACCCACTAACCTAAATTAACCCTACAGCTTCACAAGATATTACCTGAAGCCGTTCTGAATCAGAAACTAATGAAGACGACCGGTAACACCCCTAACACATTGCTGCTGCTGAACAGCTGAATGTAAGATCTGCTCACAGCCCGTGCTTTTCCAGCATCCCCCTCGCACGTTTGTTGGGCTAGAGACTGTGGGTGAGGAGTAAATCAGAGTAGTCCAGAGTGGTATTTAGAATTCGGTGAGCTGACTTGCGATAAGAAAAATTTAAATTAAAAAAGCCCTCAAAGCTGTAAATAAACTATTATAACTTAGCCACCTACCCTCAAAGGATGAGATCAGGCAGGGTCAGTCGGACACCGAAGCAGCCTAAAAAAAAACCTAAAGGCGAAGAAACCCTTAATCGCCGACCAGAGTTACACAAAACAAAATAAAACGGTATCCAACTCTACGCAAACAAAAAAAGGACCACCAACAGTGCTACATACTCCACTAATCTCCCCAAATGCAACTATGATCAAGAATAAAAAGCAGGACGGGAGAGAGAAACTAGGGATAAACAAAGCTTTCTTTTTTCTGAAAAACCCAGGAGCCACTCTCCTCATGACCCCACAAGCCTTGCCAGGCCTGCCCGCACCTCTAACTCCCGAGAAGGCAGTCTGCAACAAAGGCCTACCAACTATATTGAGTGCATCAACCCCCCATCTATCTCGGGTAAACTTAATCACTTCAACTCGCCAAAGTCCGTATCAGGACGACATAACAGCAAATAACCAACTGCAGAAGGAAACTGGCGAGAGCCCCAATTGGAGAGCCACCCCCGTAAATGCAGAGTACAGGAGAAATCTCTACTCTGGGCTAGAGTAAAACACAGTCGACGGGAGCAACAATCGAGGTCGCCGTAGAGAGCAAAAGGATGAAGGAAGAACTGAGGCGTGTAGAAAGATCAGAACCTAACGCAACACCTACCACAGCACTAACCTTCTTCACAAAATTCTTAAAATCCAAATCACAGAGCCCCCTTACAAAGCAGCAAATACACAAACCATTTGACAAAGAGTCACGGAGATCTGAAGCACAGATACACAGTGAACAAAAGACAAGCCTAATGGAATCAAACAATCAGAATGTCTCAGAAACTTCTTGGCTGAAGCTCCTAAGCTCTACATCAAGTCCAATAGCAAACAAAGAATTGCTACAAGACACAAGCAAAACTAACTACAAAGGAAAAAAAAACCTGTGAAAAAAAAACGTGCAGCTCAAACAAAGAAGTGCAACCAATTCAGTTGAGAAGTCAGGAAAAAATATCGGAAAAAACCAGAGCAGGAATAACTTCAATCCCAACATCTAGCACCATCTCGCCTCACCAAGAATGTGCTGACTTCCTATCATACCAGAAGCTCGAACATAGCGCCAGCACAACCCATCCGGGGCTGCTTCTCTCAGTAATAGAAACCCTTCAGTCATCAGCAAAGGTACTAAATTGGCAATCGGATAAAATGGATATCCAAATTGATCTAATGAATACCATATCCCACTACATTGCTGGGATTGACACCAAACTTGACAAGTTGAATAATTTGATAACAACAGCCCAATCAAAGTACACACTGGAACAAAACCCCTGCTCCTGCGGCCCAATCATAGACAAACTGAGCCTTGTCCCCAATCTTATAGAAAAAATACTGGCTCTTAAAGAATCAGGACCGCTTTCCTCCAAAGTTAAATCAGCCGAAAACAACACACATCATTATCCCGTTAAAAAATTAGATACAGAAATACATAAACGGAAGAATTTGGAAGAAGCAAGTCTGACGTTAAATATATCAGTCCCAAACAAACAAACTACATTAACTAGACGCCAGAAAAAATGGGAAAGGAAAGCAAGGAACAAACAAATAGCAGGGAACACGGAGGAAGGGGTGAGAATGTTTCCCATATTCACCACAGCTAAACGAAAGGGGCAAAAACTAAATATGACAAGATTATCTGATGATCTGATTGACCAAATGCCCAAGACAACATCTTTTACCAAAAAAAGGAAGGGAGGTCCTACTTGCGAAGGGAAAAAGCCACCTTTCTACGCGTATTGTAGTAGAGCCCACAGGTGACATAAGGGACAGAGACATAAGCCTGAGGTCGAGCATGGCCTACTCCACACAGACCAATGGCGTTGCGGCAAAAAGCATTCGCAAAGAAAGCGTGAGTTTGCCACAAATAAGTGGACTCACAGGGCCCTCCTACCAACTCAGAGAGAACTCCACAACACAAAGAGGTAGGGCAAAATAAAAAATCTACATCAACTGGGCCAAAATTCAACATTAATCAGGAAAAGTGGCCCGAAGGGACTAAATGTTCCTCACAAGGCAAAGAAGAATCAAACCCTAGACAAAGCAGAATTCAAGGCACGGCACGTGGGACCAACAAGCAAGGCCAGCGTGATAATGTAAGTAACAACCAAGAGGAATTACCAAAAACCATTAAAGGTACTGCAAATCTGAAACTCCAGGCAGGGGAAGAAAAGAGCTTACCCCCTACCGCCGACGTAAAGATCCTATTACATCATGGAGGCCGAAGTGTAAATATGAATAATAAGGAGGACGCGAACCCTGAGGAAGGGTCAGAGGCGGACCGTACCAGAGCCTCCCGGACCAACTTAGACACAAACGGGGGACTGGGGAAAGAGAGTAATCAGACCATAAGGCCACCGACATCTCAACGTGCAGAATCAAGTGATAAACAGGCAAGCGGTACGCACGTAATACAAACATCCGCCTCGACTGGGCCTTACTACGGAATCAGAACGGGCTGCAGACCTGAACCTGGAAAAGGCCCCGGGAATTGGTCTAGCAAAGATGACCAACATCTTAAACAGCTGCTCTTCACTCCAGAATATGAAACACAGAGGATGCATGACATTCTTAACAGGGGCAACATATTTAAACTCTACGCCAACATTCAAGGGCTACAACACCTAACTACAGCAGACCTACTTTCAGTCAAATTCTGCAAGCAAGAAAATAACAACACTCTGGAACAAACACTTACAACATGGCGCACAGAGGAGATCGCGCAGTTAATATTATCCTCAAGGGAAAGGTTCGACTTATGGGGCATAAGGCTCTCTAGACCGGCAAAACCACGTTACCCAGGCCCACTTGAGGAACCACTGGCGACGAAGGGCAAAAGGAAAAATTCGCCAGACAAAAAAGAGCAGGCTCATTCAGTACTACGGAACGCAAGAGGGAATAGTCCACCACCGGCAAATTATCATTTGACCAACTTAGCCACCTGCCCTCAAACAAGCAAATACTAAAGACGCCGCCGATTACTGGCGCTGGCTAACTGGTACATTGAACAAACAGAAAGACAACTGACCATCCCAAAAACCATCAAAGGATAAGAGTCAAGAAACCTTCCATTTACTATCATGGAACATAGCCGGCGCCAGGAAATGGCTGGAAGACGGTCTGCCCCTCCACAATTGGGCATCATGCGACATCATCGCCCTTCAAGAAACATGGGCACTAGAGGAGCTACCACTTGTTGGGTACACGCATTTTAACATTCCAGCAGGAAAAAACTTCAAATATGGTCGACCAAAAGGGGGGCTATCAGTCTACATCTTGACGGACATCAATATCAGATCAGAGTAAATAGCCCCGCATGGGCCAAACATGCAATTAATAAAACTGTCTCTTCCTGGCAGAGCGACCCCGGTATTACTAGTGAACTCCTATGTACCTCCGAACGTGAAAGAGAAACAAGCCCAGCTGAATCAGCTAGTATCTACAATTAGTGATATTCGAAACAACAACCCCACCTAGGAAGTCATCTTAACATGGTGATTTCAACTCAAATCTAATCCACACATCAGAGGAGGACTAGAAGCTAGCTGTAGACAACGAATTCTGGAATGTGAAACCACAAAACCACCTGAAAACAGAGCGTCATGATCCGGTTGGTCAACAACTGGTAACAACCTTGGAATATCTTGGACTACGGTTCCTTAACGGGAGAACTCCAGGTGACAACCCGCCACAGCACACTCATCTAGGAATCTCGACCACTTCAAGACTCGACTACACAGCAGTCACACTTCCACTATTGCCACTTGTTCAGCAATTTTCAATTGAATTTACATCAAAAAGTGACAACTCATACCAGCATACCTATTTCAACCTAAAACTTAACAAACATCGTAACACCAAGACAGTTGCAGATAGTTCCTTCTCCACCAACCTGAAACAATTAAATTGGACAACGGCCAACATTGAAGATCTTCCGGTAAAAGTACAGAGATTAAAAACGGGGAGTGAGACAACTATAGGTAACCAGATACAAAAATGGGAGAACTTCACGGAAGAGTTAACAACAATTATGTCCACTTCTCAAAAAAAATTACAGCCTTCAACTCACAATATCCCACTTCCAAAAAACCTGGTAAAGCTCAAAATAGAAATAAAGAGAAACGTGAGAGCATTAAAAAAGACAACTACGTCATCAAAAGACTGGGCCCAAAGACAGAATCTTAAGAAAGAGTATAAAAAGAAAATGTGGGAATATAAAAGATCCCTGAAGGACGATTTCTGGGCAAAATTACTCTGCACCGCAAAGAACACCAACTCAAGTGCATTCTGGAGGATCATCAATGGCTTAAACCATCCTTCAAACCCAATAACATCAAATGTCCAAGAAGCGGACTGGGCTGCGCTATTAATACAGAGATTCTCGGATGTAATACAAGATCTGCCTAACACACGAGCAGAACAACAAAACAATAATAAAAAGGTCACACAAAGAACAGCGAGCTCCATAGCTAGTGGCGAACATAAAACCCCCTGTACAAATGCAGCATTCCCGAAGGAAGAATGCAGTGCAACTCAATCATCAGATGGGGATCAATGGACATCAAATGCCCCATCAAGAAGATGCACAACCTTTGGAGAACAACGAGACAGCAGACACGTCCAGACACCCAGGCTTCTGCGAGGACGACATAAGAAGAATTATAAGGAAGAGCCGCGGCAGTGGAGCTCCAGGCCCTTACGGCATACCCCCAATAGTTTTCAAAGCTGACCCGGACTTTTGGAGTGGAAATTTAAAAAACTATTCGATGAGGTAGAAATTGAAAATCAAATTCGAGCTGGCAAGGCTCAATAATCTCACCTATCTTCAAAGGAGGAGACCTAACATCTCCAGCAAATTATAGACTGATCGCTCTCCTGGATGTGGACACGAAGTACTATGCATCCTTACTCCTTGAAGATCTGATAAGCTGGTCTGGTGCCACAAAGAGAATCCCGCCGAATCAAACAGACTTCAGGAAGGGGAGCGGGACAATGACAAATGTCCTGTCACTCTCAGTGCTAGCCAATAAATACCTATGAAGGAAACAGCACCTCCATCTCTGTTTCATTGACCTAAAGGCGGCCTTCGACAGCGTAGATTGCAATATCCTATGGAGGAAACTGCGCAGCTGGAATATTCCGGAAAAAACACTCAGAGGAATTTTACTCCTTTATTCCAACACATGGATGAAGTAAAACTGCGGAACGGAACATGGCTCTCAAGAAAAATCAATACCAGCAAAGGCCTTAAACAAGGTTGTGTTCTGGCCCCGCATCTCTTGAATCTTTTTATGGCAGGCCTAGCCTCGAGCCTAAACAAGATCTCATCCCACCCACCCAAACTAGGCTCCTTGAATATTTCTAGTGGATAACCAGACTAATTGTCCTCCCTTATATGGCAAAGCGGGTACTCTATGTTTGTCAGCTGAGATCTTCATTTTGACTTTATTCTTGGCCCAATTCTTTTTAACTCGCTCTTGCCTGTCTGATAATTTTGCTACTCTTTCAGAGTCCGCCGGCATAGTTTGTTGTTTTTCTGGTATGAGTACAGGAATGGATCGAGGATGTTGACCAGTTAAAAAATAAAAAGGAGAACAGCCTAATGCAGCGTGTTACATGTTATTATATGAAAACTCTGCCCAAGGTAATACTTCGTCCCAGTTGTTAGACATGGTGGAAAGTAAACAACGCAAACCCTGCTCAAGATATTGATTTACCTTTTCTGTTTGGCTATCTGTTTGGGGATGGAAAGACGAGGACAAGGCTAATTCAATACCCAGCTGTTTACTGATTTGCGTCCAGAATTTTTAAATGAATTGCGGGCCTCTATCTGAAATAATTTTACTTGGAAGGCCATGCAATTTCACAATATTAGTCAAGAAAATATCACTGAATTCAGCTACTGTTGGCAGTTTGCGTAAAGGAATAAAATGTCCCATTTTTGACAATAAATCTACCACAACTAATATGGTGGTGAAATCATGTGATTTGGGTAGATCAGTAATAAAATCTAAACTAATTGTGTGCCATGGATGTGGGGGGAGTACCATTGGTTGAAGCAACCCCATCGGAGCTGTGTGTAGGGCTTTTTGACGAGTACATACCGGACAAGCCTTAATGTATTGTTGAACATCAAATGTCATGTGATCCCACCAGAAATATCGTTGACACAGTTCTAGGGTTTTGTTTACTCCTGGGTGGGCTGCCATGGCTGAATCATGATTCCATTGTAACACTTGGTTCTGTAAGTCCTTGGTAGGTACAAAGAGTTTGTTTTTATGAAAGAAAAAAACGTCACTTGTCGTATTATGTTCCTGTGATAACCATTGTTGTGAATCTAGTGTCTCAATGTGTTTTTTGACTAATTCCAGGAGAGTTCCTGACTGAATTTTGGCTACAATCCTTTCTTTAGGAATAATACTTTGGGATTCTATTTTTAGATCCTGATGTTTGTCAGAAACCAAACGGGATAAGGTATCAGATAATAATTGTTTGTTTTCAGGACGGTAAGCAATTAGAAAATCAAATTCACTAAAGAATTGTTACCATCGCATCTGTCTAGGAGTAAATGCTTTTACTGTGGAATAAAATTGTAAGTTTTTGTGATCAGAATAAATGATGATGGTGTGTTTTGCTCCCAAAAGATGGTGTCTCCATTCCTAAAACACATCTTTGATTGCCAACAATTCACGTTCGGCAATGGTGTAGTTCTGTTCAGCTAACAGCAGTTTTCGGGAGTGGAAAGCTATTGGATGTAAATGCCCAGTTTCTGGGTCTTTTTACATTAAAACACCACCAAGAGCGGTTTGTGAGGCATCCGCCTCAACAAAAAATGGTCTATCTGTATCAGGATGCACCAAAATGGGTGCTGAGGTAAATGCTTTCTTTAAACAGTTAAAGGCTTTTTCAGAATCCTCTGTCCAAACAATTTCTTTTCCTTTTTTCAATAATTGAGTGATTGGAGCTACAATTTCAGAAAATCGTGAGATGAACCGTCTGTAGAAATTTGTAAACCCCTAAATTCTTTGTGTATCTTTTATGGAGGTTGGTGCTGGCCAATTCAGTTTTGCTTCCAGCTTTTTTGGATCCATAAGAATCCCTTCAGGAGATAACCAGTATCCCAAGAATTCCACTTTTGTTGTGTTGAAAACACAATTTTCAGATTTACCATACAATGAATTGTCTCTTAGTCTTTGCAGTACTGATCGGACATGTTGTACATGATCTTCTTTATTCCTTGAATTTATCAAAATATCATCTATATACACTATGCAACAGATATCCAAGAGATCATGTAATACTTCATTTATGAAGTAGTGAAACGCCGCTGGGGCGTTACAAAGACCAAACGGCATAACCGTATACTCAAAAAGTCCAAATTTGGTTTGAAAGGCAGTTTTCGACTCATCGCCTTCTTTAACGCGAATTAAGTGATATGCTCCTCGTAGATCTAACTTAGTGTAAACACTGGAGCCTTTGACCTGATTGAGCAGTACTGGAATTAATGGCAGAGGATTCCTATTTTTGATTGTTGCATTATTAACTGCGCGATAATCGATGCACGCTCTTAGATCATCAGTCTTCTTAGCCACGAAGAAAAGTGGCGACGAGACTGGTGATGTAGAGTGGCGGATGAACCCTATCTCTAATAGGTCATCCAGATATTTTCTCAAGTATTCATTCTCGGGTTCTGTCAGAGCGTATATCCTACTGCACGGTAACACAGCTCCAGGAATTAAATCAATTTGGCAATCATAGAGTCTGTGCGGTGGAAATTTAGTGGCTTTAACTGGGTCGAAAACATCAGAAAAGTCCTGATACTCAGTAGGAATACATGTTGTTTATGAATCTATGGCTGCGCAAAAAAGGGGCATTACGGGGTCTTTTGCTTCCTGATAGCAATGCAGTTTACAGTACGATGACTCCTAAGAGACTGTTCGTTTAATCCAATCGATTTTCGGAATATGTAATTCAAGCCATGGATGCCTAGAATCACCTTAAAGGTAGGGATATCAATGAGGTCAAATACCGTGTTCTCGGTATGACCATTGTCTGCAACAATTCTTAACGGCTCGGTGTGAAATTGTATCAAATCCGAAGATAAGGCCGAGCCATCCACCGCTCTTACCGGTTCAGGCTCTTTTTTGGGCACTTGGACAAGTTGTAGTTTTCGGGCTAACTCTAAGTCAAAGAAGTTGCCGGTGGCTCCAGAATCAATGAGTACTGGTATGCTATGTCTTTGCTGCAAGGATAAAATGAATATTACCGGTATAGTGAAATGGAATTCGAGTGATGACATTGGTAGCATACTGAGAGATCTTTGAGGCTACACCCGGAGAAACGATCTCTTCTTTCCCTGAGGAACTTAGTTTTCCGACGAAGATTCAAGACTTTTCTCAAATACCAAGGCTTTTTTCTAAGCCGGTCTTACAGAGAAATCCTTAGCGAAATGACCAGGTTTACCACAATAAAGGCATAAATTCCCTTTACGCCTTCTCTCTTCTGCATAGGCTCTACAGAAGACGTTCTATCCTCAGCATCTTTTTTGTCAGTTTTAAAATGTAAATTCCGTATGTCCCTTCGGGGTCTCTCACTTCGGCGTTCCCCCAATCTATGATGTAGCTTAACTACTAAATCTTGAAATTCCACAAAATCATCAGGTAAATTAACTATGTGTGCTAAAGAGTCCTTCAAATCATCTTTAAGACCCCGATAAAACAAAGAGACCCTCTTTTCTTCAGGCCAACGAGTCTCGGCTAATATTGGCTAATAATCTATTAAAGGTAGTAATGTAGGTGATTAGATCCTTTGATCCCTGACGAAGACCCAGAAGTTCATTATCAGATGCCTTCATAAACACATGTTTAGCAAAAAGATTAGACATGGCCATCTTAAAATTATGTAGATTGAGTAGGAGAGGATCATTTGTGTCTACTAAAGGCATTGCGCAGTTAGCAGCCTCCCCTCCTAAATAAGAGATGATAAAGGCTACCTTGGCAGTATCTGAATCAAAAATCTGTGGTGTGCACATAAAGTGCAATTGGCACTGACTCATAAAAGTAGCGTACCTGCTGCTTTCCCCTGTGAATCTTTCAGGATTGGCCAAAGGGACAGGAGTAGGAGTCACCACTGTATTCTGCACAGGTTGCTCAGTGGACTGACTTACATGTGATGGTGCTTGAAAAGAAGTGGTAGCAAACTTAGAAGGGGTTAGTATACGCTTTCTTTCCTCGGTTGTTTCCATCCAAGCAGTGAATCCTATCTTAGTCTCATCTAATTCCTGTCGGAGTGATTGATTTTCTAGACGTAATGCCTCCATTTCCTCATTTAATTTGTGCACAAGTTGTGTTAATTGAGGGATATCCATTGGACTAGGACCAACAAGATCAAGAGGAAACAAGGGAGGCTTCGCTTTCTGTTGCGCTATCACACGAGGCGCACCGGTTGTTTCCTTCCTGATGTTGTATAGTCCCAACGCCCTCACGAATCAGTCAACTTAGCAAGGATATGACCCCTTGATAAGCGAACTCGTCAACTAGGGAAAGGGGAAGTGGAGAGAGAAACAAACAAAACACTGGTCTTCTTCCAGCTACTGTTTCTCGTTGAAGTGCTCTGGGCCGTAATCGTGGCTTGACTGAATACAAGCGTTCCTTTGATGCAATAACAATAATAAAAGACTTTACAAGAATGTTCCAAGAATTAACCCCTCTTCTGAAGTCAAGAGAAACAGAAACACATTACGCACCATTGATCAATAGGCCCATGCCCTCACTTCACTTGGTCTGAAGCTTGTCTATCAGACTCTTGTCTTGTCTTGGTTTTTTGTCCCTCTTAAAAACAACACGAAAAATTATCCTTTACATTTATACACTTGTTGAATTGTCAACATCAAATGTTAAGTGTTAGCAAGATTAGTAAAAAAACATTAATCAACTCTTTAACATGCACACATACCTGTAGACCCAGGAAGAATGCTTATAATGGGGGTTCTAATCTGGAAGGAGAAGAAAAAGAAGAAAAAAAAGGCACAAACACCCTAAACAATCCTAGTACCAAAGATTAAGGACTGGTCTATAACTTATGAAGTATTTCTTTAAAATACAGCATCTAAGCATGCAGTGTTTATACACAATGTCTGTTGTAAACACCTAACCACACAGTTGGTTTGTCTGTATGCTTTTGTCTCTTCAAATCACTAATTTTGCATTGACCAATGCTTGTTGGTATTAGTCCCAATGCCTTATAAAACAATGCATTCAGTTACTGCTGTACTTAACATTTACATTACCACCGTACATAATTTACAACTCAATTCACTGAACATATGCTAATTTTCACTTGCATTGTCCAATGCTTGTTCTCTATTTCAACATTGTCCTGAGCTTATTTTTATTGTTGAGATTTACTATGATTTACGAGAAGTTCAAAAATTGTCCTAGGTAACACAGTTGCTAAGGTACACAAGCTACCTGTCCTTCTTCTTTTATTGCAGCTCCTTGCCGAGTTTCCTGGAGGAAGGGGGGCCGGTTCCGGTGACGAGTGAAGAGAGGAAAAGAGCTGTCGAGTGAAGGTCCTGGAGATGGGTCCGGAAAGTGGCGAGATATCAGGTAAGCCGAGACAGCTGGTTTGGTGAAGAAGGAGGCTTGGAAGGGACAGGAGTCTTACGCGATAATCAGGAACGTGAAGAGTCATGTCTGGAGCGCTCGTCATGAAGCAATGAAATATAGCGAAGCATTGTCATGTTCACGAGCGCTCCTTTTATAGGGCTTAAGAGAGCGGCAGTTTCTCAATTTACATACGATGCACGTGGAACCTGCCTTGTCGGTTGGTATGTGTGAGTGTGAACGTGTGGGCACAGCGTTAAGGCAACAAGCATTGCTACCTGACTACAAACAAACAAGCATTGCTACCTGAAATGCAAGGCAAATACAATACTGAAATAAACCCTAAAGATACATAACCATAAGGACGATTTGCGATGAGAATGAATTAAACATCAGCAGCATGAGCTCCCTTAACAAACACGTCCAACTGGAGGGAAAAAAGATAGAAGCTGTGCCTAACTACAAGTACTTGGGCTTTTACTTCGACAACCGACACAATCACCATCTGCAAAAAACTTACATTGCCCAGAGAGCAAACGCGCTTTTGTTTGCCTTTAGATCTCTAGCAAAAAAGCTCAAGGGGCCATCATACAAGCCTCTTCTGGTAACAATAACAGCTAAGGTGCTCCCGACGCTGTCATACGGCTGTGTAGCCCTCCATGGGAAAGATGCGGATCTGCTGAATAAAGTACAGACGGCTATCTACAAATCCACCTTCCAAATTCACCGGGGAGCTTCACCAGCTCAGACGAGATTAGAATTTGGAGTACTAAACGAAACACTGGGAAGGAAGTATGCAACTATCAAGCATTGGTATAGCTTGAAACAGAATATAGCAGCTTCAGAATTGCACAAAGCACTGTGGGACAAAATAAAAACTGATGCAAAGTCCCCATACAATCAATTTCTCGAGAAGGCCTTAACAGACACCGGCACAGAAACCTTTGGGAAACCAATCTGCCTTACCCGGCCTTCAAGCAGGCCATAAATAAGTCAGCAAAATTCCATTCACTTTTAATTGATAAAACCACCTTCAGCACAAGAAAACATGCCTGGATGGTTATATCCAAATACAAAACACTCACTGCAGCCCCATATCTAACAATTACATTCCCGGCCCCTAGAAAACAACAGCTAATGGCGCTACGACTGGGAAAATTTCCTTCCACCATGGACCAGCCAATCTGGGTTTATGACAGACCCAAAATTTGAGGATTATGTGGGAGCAGCAAGGAGGACTTCATTCACCTTGTTTGTATCTCCCCGAATTTAGCCCATGCTCGAGCCATCTTCCTAAAAAAAGGCCATGAACAATCGAGGCATAAGAACGTGCAGATCAGCGATTATGGCAACCCTAAATCCAACAGACACCCGTTTGAACTGCCTATTAAAAAAGTTCCTTTTGGCTCATGTTCAAGCGTTGAAATGTAACCTGGTACCCTGCCTAGAATAGGGTAATAGGATGGTGGACTCTGCGGCAGAGGGCTCTCTCGAACTCAACAAAGAATAGTACCAGAACTTTGGGTGTCATATTTTACATGGATCAACAAAAGTCTCTTGATCGATTTTCTAATTTGTATATCATGTACACCAAAACATCTATATTTTAAAAATAAGAAAATATTTGCACTAAATACAGAATGTTTTAGGATTAAGGGAAAGAAAATGTAGCCAAACATTAAGAGTTTCATCTGTAGTACTTGATTTTACAAAATGTATTGTTATGGTTTTAATTAACTGAAACAATAAACTTTCTTATATTACTCTTTCCTCCCTTTTGTCTCTCTGTCGCTGACAGTGCTCACCATAACTGCCATCAAGGAGTGAAGCTTATTAAGGATTATTAAGCAGTATAGAATACAAAGCTAAAGCAGTCCATGTAGGAAAGAGCATTATAGAACTCTCAACTGGGAGCATCCCTTCCAGTAAAGTATGCATGCATTAAAACACATAGGGTGTTGGTAATAAAGTGGACCCTATGTGTTGATCCTCACCCCTTGCTTCCCCCCTTTGTTTTTTAAAACAATCTTAGAAAAGAATCACAAACCACTCCCCTTAACTATGGTCTCTGTATATCTCTGAGTTGCTCAGCGGTCTTTCCAGCATCTGAAAGTGACAAGAAGGAGAAGATTAAGAAGAGACCTTAGTCATTGTGACTACCTAAGAAATTGTTTCCCAATAAACCCTTCCCTGGGGGCACAGTTAAATATTTGTTAGCCATTATAGGCACCCCGCACGATTACACAGGGCTGCTTCACTCTTGTGTGTGAGGCTCTGTTACCGGCTCACAGTACAGAGGTAATGTCTTTTGGCAGATACTCTCCACACCAGCATGCTCAGCAGCAGCTCCACTGACAAAGGAATGTAAACAGTGGCTTTAATCATGACTTGGGCTTCGGTGGTGAGCAAACACAGCAGGCACTCAATCTGGTACATTTGTGCTTGTGGCTGACAGTAGTACACAGTTGTTGTTTTTGATTCATTTATTCAATATATTCCTGCCCTCGCCTCCCATTGGGGTCCTATGGGCACTGGAGGGATACCAGCAATTAATTAGTTAAATTATTTCACTTTTGTCCACCCCCTGCCTCCCATATGGGTCCCAAAATGCTCTGCAGGGATACCAAAAAATATTTGATTCATTTAGTTAACTTTTGTCTGACCCCACACCTCCCTTAAGTGCAATTATTTAATTAATGTATTCAGTGTGTGCCTGACACCCATAGGAGTCCATGGGCCTTGAAGGGACACCAGCAAATATGCTATTTATTGATTTAGTTTTAGTTTGTCCCTTCCACTTCCAATAGGGGTCCAATGGGACCTGTAGGGATATTAGCAATTACTTAATTAATTTATTTGATTTTTGTCTGCCCTCCACCTCTCATAGAGGTCCAATGGTCCATGGAGGGACATCAGTAATTATTGCATTAATTAATTTGATTTTTAACTGCCCCTCAAGCACCCATAGGTGCCCCAGGAGCCCTGCAGGGAGCCACGCAATTAATCAATTCAGTTGTTTGATTTTTGCATGCCCCCTCCTTTCCTGTGGGTCCAATGGACCGTAAAGGAACATAAATGTTACTTGCCTTGTGTAGTGTCTAGCAAAAAGTAGTTTGTTTGTGCATGGGTTCACCATTTGTAAGTATTTGCAATGATAATAATGACTTGTATTACATTGGCTTGATCGCAAAAAGTTTAACTGACTACACTTTTTTAGAGTTGCCTGTAGATGCACAAGACATTTCAAAATACTGAGAAGGAGAGAAGTTATATCAAAGCCCTCTGCTAAGTGCTTTTGCTCATGCTGAGCACTGACCCCTAGTGCTAGGAAGATGGTCCCAAAGAAGAAGGTTCCAGCCGAGAAAGTAGACAGTGAGCAGAAGAAGAAGTCTGTTGTCAGTGCCATAACTCATATCAAGTCCTCATCCTTTTTCCAGAAATGCTACACCCTCCTCTGGACAAGAAGAGGTTAGAATGAGTATAACCTCTGGATCAATGGTATCACCATGAATACCAAAGCCCATGCTTCTCAGCGCTGTAGTGAATGCAGTCATGGAGACCAGCAGTAATTCTGAATTCAATTTGTCCCACTGAATCTTTACAAGGACGTAAACAACAGGGAACACAGCCTATAGTAGCTGAACTTCCTAAAGAAGGAGCAGAACAAGAAGTTGAGGTTACTTCAGAGCAGAATTTTGTTGTGACTCATCCAGTGGATACATCAGCTTCATGATCTTTGGGAAAGAAACTAAAGAGTGCTCCTCCATCTACTCAAAGGCCAACTCCACTGAAAGTAAAGCTCTTCTCTTTTCAACCTGCTCTGAGTCATGCAGTTCCACCCAACACCGCCTGCTTTCATCTTTTCAAGAGGACCCCAAAAACCTTCATCAATCACCACCACCACCAACCCTTCCACAGTTACGGCCCACCATTGAGAAAAGCCAACACAACTGCCTAGCTCTACTTCAACACATTTTCCAGGGTTTGGCACAGTAAGAAAGCTCATCTCCCCATGGGATTTCTTTTTGTTAAAGCCAAATGAGGAGCACATTGCTGAATGTTCAATTTGCCTCATAAATGTTCACTGTGGTGCTCATTATGGGCCAAGTGACTCATCCAAAAAAATAAACTATGTGGGAAGAGCACCTGTAGGAAAGTGCCCTGTTGTATCTTGTTTTATTTTGTATTACATTCATGGCACTGTTTCTTTAACTTGTGCATTCCTTTTGGATTCTTCATTACTGTTGTGTTCTTTCTCTTTGCCTGGTGGGGCAGTTGCCTGCTAGCCTGGAGAGGGGCACCAGCTGATACTTGTAGCTTAACAATAAATATACTCTTCTATATTATAACTCTTTGGTGAACGGTCTATTTTTCCCCACAACAATTTGGCGGTTTTTGGCTAGCATAACCGGGAAGAAGCTACTAAAGGAAATATAATCGGCTGGTGAAGAGAACCACGCGTGAATTTGGTATTGAAAGAGTTACTGCCTGCGAAGAATTTTAATTTCAACTCAAGCCACTATTTAAATTTCACCTTCGCAGCTCTTGCGCTGCGCTTGTGAAATCTTTTGTAAATAATATATCTTAAAAGGGGGCTCTTATCAGTTCCCATTGCGAAATTACTGTGTTCCTTTGTTTTTGTGTGGAACTTTTTTTTGTTAACTTTCCATGACTGCATAAATTTACGATACTTCTACTAAAGCTGTTCACACATTAAGCCCCGTTCACTGTCAAGATTAGATCTCTTCCCAAGGAAAAAGCAGACAGCTTCTAACAGTTTGCTGAAATGCTTGCTTTTTATTAATTAGTTATGTAAAGGAGATGCTTTAGCCTTAGAAGATTTGTGGTATTTCCTATTCATGCCTCAGTAGCTTTCTTTGCGCTGTGTAGGCATTATCGGATAGATTTTTTCAACTTGATCTATTTATTCATTATGAACAAATTATAAATGTAATAAACATTGCACATTAAAAATAAAGTTAATATAAAAGAGCTATGCCATATTTGACTACTAAACAGGTAGCAACAGGTAGCCACCAGTTACCTTGCTGACAACAGCGTCATGGTTTTAATAGTGCAGCAGGTGCAACAGCACCAACCCCAAAAGTTGTCAGAATTCCTCTAAACACATAATATTGCTATATTTGACTACTAAACAGGCAGTCACAATTTGAGTCACCTTCCAATTAAAAGGGTCTTGATTTGGATTGTGCAACAGGTGCAGTGGCACTCGGTCCAAAAACCCTTGGGACCCTACTAAACCCAGAGTTTAGCTAACATTTAAAACTAAACAGGCAGTCACAAGTGCAGTTACCTTGCAGACAACAGGTTCATGATTTCAAAAGTGCAGGAAGCGCAGTGGCACTGGGCTCAAAAACTGTCAGAACTCCTCTAAACACCCAATTTTGATATGTTTTATGGATAATTGCGATTGAAGATCACTGAACGACCACCAATTAGTTGGGCATACCAACCCAATAGAGGTTAATGTGGGGGGCTCTAAAATAGGACAAAAAATATTTCACCTACTGCCGGAGAGTATAGGTGTGACTCACCAGAACCCTCCATTGGAACTTACTCTTGTTGAAGAGCAAATGTTTCAAGATGTGATACCATCTAGGTTAACCCAAAGGGGTGATGTTATTGAAGTTGGAGGTGTTCTGAAACTAGGACAGGTGATTGGTGATCAAGCCTCTTTTGAGGTAGGGGCTATACAAGGTGCTTGTAATAGTGTGGTTTCTAATTCATGGGCCTCACCAATAGGGGAAAATCCAGTATCAGGTGGGATAAGATTAAACACTAAACAAAAAATTACTTTAATATCATGGAATATAGCTGGTTTAACTAAAAATCTCCCTGACCCACAATGGTCCAACTACATAGATTCTTGTGATATTTGTTTGTTCCAAGAAACTTGGTCCCTTGAAACGCCACATAGGATGGGATATAGGTCATACAATATTGCGGCAATTCCATCAGTTAGGGGTAGACCTTCAGGGGGGCTTACGATTTGGATTAGTGTATCCTTGGAAGTAAATACTAAACAACTAAACACAGACTCTGCTGATATACTGTGCCTCTTAGTGAAATTGAATGACGGAAAGCGCATTGTATTGTGTAATGTTTACAATCGCCCTTGTGGGTTATCAAAGGAATCTGAAATTCTTGAAAAATTGGACAGACTCCTTACTGACCTTGAAGAGGCGCCTATTGGTATAATAGTATGCGGTGATTTTAATTGTAATTTCGAACCGATTTTAGGGTTTGGAGATGTTTTCTCAGATGAGGATAGAGCCAATAATATCCCCCCCTTATCATATATAGAGGGAGTGAGCTGTACGACCTTAGCTACTCAGATAATGAGATTAGTATCAGTACATGGTCTGAGGGCATGTAATGTTCGTCTTCCATCTGACTCTCCGAAAGCTCCGACCTTTGTTAAAAACAATCATCAAAGTCGGATTGACTATATCTTGGCCTCTTTTGATATCTGGAAATTTTTGTTAGATCTTGAAATTGACCATAGATATGAAAGTGACCATCGCCCATTGCGTTTGTCAATGGACTGTAGTCTAGTCCTTAGCTCTAGGATTTCGATGACGCAAAATATTTTGGATAATCAAACTCATACTGGTCCTTTAATAAGTAATAATAGGAGATCTCTTAAATGGGCTAGTTTATTAAGCAACAAGGAGGCATTATCCAATATCTACTCATTATTTGTGGACATTTTTGGAAAATATCTACTTCAACCAGTAGAGGGTGAGGTTTTTATTAACTTGCATAATGAATTTTTTAGTGCCTTGGTACCATTTGTGACGAAAATGCCGCATAAAAAAAAGGTTGAACAAAACCAGTTCCATTGGCACCAAACAATGGTATAACAAAGAATGTCGTAATTGCAAGAGTAAGCTCCTAGAGGCAATAAAGAGTAATACAACTTACGTTATTAGGACTCTAAGGCAAGAATATAGGAGGGTGCAGCGAATTGCTAGAATTGAATGGGATGAGGAATGTTGGGAGAAGATGCTTACAGCTGTTAAACTTAAGGATAATGTGGGCTTCTGGCAATTAGTTGCTAATGAGAATACTGGAGGAAGGTCACCGGATGACGTGTTTATTAATGAACAAACTTGGGTTGATTATTTCACCCATCTGTATAAAGCCCCTGATAGTGATAAATTTGATGTGGTAAATAGCCCCTGGATGGGGTCAACTACTAACACTGTAGAGTTTAGCTTAGAGGAAACTGAGATAGCATTATCCGCGGTGAAAAATGGTAAAGCCCCAGGTTTAGATAAAGTACCAGGGGACCTATATAAACATGAGACCAGTATCTGGGCGGTATATATAAATAAGCTTTTTAATACAATAGTTGCCGGTGGGAAGTTACCCCATAGTTGGCGGGGAGCAGAAATTATTTTAGTTTTTAAAAAGGGGGATCGACAAGATCCATCCAATTATCGTCCCATTTGTCTTTTGGACATTTTACAAAAAAAAATTTCAAGGCATCTTTTAAATCGTATGGAAACATGGATTGATGAGAATGAAATTCTTACTAAATTCCAAGCAGGTTTTAGAAAGAACATAAGTACGATCGACCAGGTTTTTAGGTTTTGTTGCATATGTTGGAAATATGTCTTTCTGTTAAAAGGACATATTTATGTAGCTTTCGTTGATCTTAGGGCAGCTTTTGATTTAGTTTTGCGGGATCGTTTATGGGATTGTTTGTTTGCATTGGGATTACCAACCTGTATACTCCAACAGATAGCAAGATTACATGATAACAATTTTGCAAGAGTGCGTTGGGGCCCGAAAGGAGAACTAACTGATCCCATCCCGATTAGACGTGGGGTCCGCCAAGGATGTGTGTTGGCTCCTACACTTTTTTCTTTATTTGTCAACGACATCCCAGAAATCTTAGATAGGTGTAGTAATGACTCCCCAAAGCTGAATGGGGTGATAGTTCCATCCCTTTTATTTGCGGACGATACAATCTTGATCTCGCAAACGCCCATGGGTCTTCAAACCCTTTTGAACGCTTTTTCATCATATTGTGACTCAAAGGGTCTTGAAATAAATGCGAAAAAAAACAAATGTATGTCTATAAACCCTCATAAATCTTTTAATGGGCAATTCTTTTTGAATAATCAAAGACTTGATCTGGTTACAAACTTTTCGTACTTGGGTGTTTCCCTTGATTTAAAAACCTCATGGAGCACACAAATCGAAAAGAGTAAAACTATATTTAACCAGAGCTCTTTACCGATTATAAAGCGCCATGGGTCAAGTCTTAGTAAGTCCATTTCACAAGCACTAGAAGTTTACAAATTTAAGGTTCAATCTGGTGCTTTATATGGAGCAGAAATCTGGGGCATAAAAGCATGTAACATCTTCACGATTTGTGAAAATAACTTCTTTAGAAGATTATTGAAACTGCCCAAACGTACTCCACTTGTACCAATGTTTTTGGATTTAAACATGAAAAGAATGGATCATATTGCACAACTTAGGCCACTGTTGTTTTGGGTCAGACTGTGGAGTACTCCTGAACTCATAGATTATAGAGAAGGTATTACTGAAGTCAAGAGTCTAGATGCCTACAATACAAATCCTTGGCTTAGACATGTTAATAATTGGTTCCATCGAATAGGCCTTGCTCATTTTTGGGATGATCCATCTTGTTTGACTCAAAGATGCAAGATCCAGGTTAAGAATCAATTTTGGTTTTATATTTATCACAATTACCAAAATATCCATCCTTGTGGATCCATCACACGCAGTTTTCTTGATTTTAAGGATATTCCACTGTTTGAGGAATTTTTAAATGAAATACAACCAGCCTTGGCAAAAAGCCTGTACTTAAAATTCAGATATGGTATACTAAAAACGAAAGTTGTACTAGCAAAATGGAATAAGATGTCAGGGCAACTAAAAAGTACTAACTGTACATGTTGTGAACTAAATATGAGAGAAGATGATACTCACATATTGTTTTTTTGTACTGCCTATGATAAAGCTAGGAAAAGATGGATCAAACCCTTGTGTAAAGCCCTAGGTATTCGATCTTACCAGGAAGCTTTTAGGATTGTTAAAACTGACACTAGACGCCTCATAGTGTTTTGTGTAAGCAGATTCCTATTAAATGTTGGGTATACACGGAAAAACATGGCTCTTGATCTATAGGTAGTATACATGTGTACTTAGTGCAGGCCATGCTACCATGAGACATGCTGGAGATGAAAACTGTAAATATATTTGATTTTTATTTTTTATGCCTTTTTTAACAGGGATGACCCTTAGGTTCTAATTGTTGGAATGTAAAATTTCTGCTTCCTATTGGCATGTGTATTTACTGTGTATATTGTATTGTGTAATAATGTACCTTTTATGGCCAAAAAGAGCCGAAATAAAGATTAAATGAATGATATGTTTTACTACTATACAGGCAGTCACAATTGCAGTTACCTTGTAGTTAAAAGGGACTTGATTTACATTGTGCAGCAGGTGCAGTGGCACCCGAGCCAAAAGTTGTCATAACTCCACTAAATACCAAATATTGCTATATTTTACTACTAAACAGGCAGTCACAAGTGCAGTTTTCTAGCAAGTGCTAGGGTCATGATTTTAATAGTGCAGCAGGTGCAGTGGCACCGGGACTAAGAACTCCAGGCACCTCACTAAACACTCATTATTGCTATACTTTACAACTAAACAAGTGCTGTTACCTTTCAGGCAGTAGGGTCTTGATGTGAATTATGCAACAGGTGCAGTGGCACCGGGCCAACAAGTTGTCAGAACTTCTCTAAACACCTAATATTGCTATATTTTACTACTATACAGGCCCTATACAGGCCGACACAATTGCAGTGATCTTTCAGTTAAAAGGGCTTGATTGGAATGGTGCAGCAGGTGCAGTGGCACCGGGGCCAAAAGCACTATGGACTCCATTAAACGCAGAATTTGCTACATGTTACTACTAAACAGACAGTCACCAGTGCAATTAACTAGCAGGCACTAGGGTCATTTTTTCAGTGGTGCTTCAGGTGCCGTGGCACCGGGGCAAAAAGTTGTCAGCACTCTCTAAACAACAAATATTGCTATATTTACCTACTTCTTCTTTGTGAACCTGTGAACCCTGCACTTTGAACCTGGTCCCTGCCAGTCCTAGCGAGGAGTCACGAGCGCAGGAGCGCTGTAAGGAACGCGGGAGAACCGGCATCGCGGGAGCCCTTCTTTGTGAGCCTGTGAACCCTGCACTTTGAACCTGCGCCCTGCCTGCCTGCTGGTCCTAGCGCGGAGGAGTCACGAGCGCAGGAGCGCTATAAGGAACGCGGAAGAACCCTCGGCGCGGGACGCGTGCGGGGATGCCGACCGGGACCAAGACCGGGCCAAGACGGGCCCGTCTGAGTCCGTCAGAGGCCAAAGGAGGCCGGGCTGGACCCACTCACATGGCTGTGCGTACCGGACTGGTGAGAATATTAACAAACAAAAAGGCTGGGTTGAGAGGTACTTTAACAAACATTATACCAGATAGTAACGGTACTGCTCGAAGAGGAGGCCTTACTTTGCATGTTTTTGCATACCATTTTCTGATATTCTAACTCCCTGCATCCCGGTAACAATTGTGTTAAAACAGCCGCTAGAGAGTTTTGCCACTTTGTCAGATAGCAAGCACTGACAATATGGGGAAAAGATAAACATTAACTGGCCAACTCCCGCTCCCAAAAATGGCTGCTGGGGATGTACAACAAATGCTATTGACATATTTGACCAGGGCAATGGGAGCAATTGAGAAGCAAATATCCTCTGTAGAGGAGTCACTAGTAGTAACTACACAAGGTGTAAACGAAGGGAACAAAACCCAGAGAGAGGTGACAAATAGTGAGATAAATACAGGGGCTGTAAGCCGTAGTGTATCTAAGATTGGCTGTGTTCAGAACATGACCGATCAAATAACACTTAGGGATCAGGATTCATTTAGCCAGCCCCCACAAAAGCGGAAAAATATGCCATTACACATAGATGAGAGCACCAAGCTAATATGGGACACAAAACATCTACTAATCCGGCCGATTCGACCAATTCTACCACAGTAAATATGCCCAAGAACGTTAAACACGCTAAAAAAGGAGTAGAGGGAAAAAGAACGACATTGAAACCCTTGGCAGAGAGACCCTTGGTAGAGAGAGATAGTAAACTAAAACCATCCACCAAGGAAGCCGATACTAGAAATCTATGGACCCTTGTACAGAAATTAGACCTATTTCTGAGAGAGTCACTTACAAAGATCGAGAGAAGAGTAAATATGACAGAGCAGGCGCTAATGGGTATCCTAGACAGAGTGGACTACAATAAATATTCATTCAATAAACATGGAGAAAGGGCTGATGGTAAGGCCGTCACAGGGCGGGCCTTAAGACACAGAATGAACAAGGTCAGCCCCTCCAAGATGGTAAACGTGAAAAATCCAATATGAGAATTTGTCAGCAATGGGATCACCCTTTGACTACGTATACCCCCTTATTTAACCGAATTGACCAACAACGGAGTACTTTGCAAAAAAAAGGGGAATAAGGAAGCATTAGCGAAAATCTATATCTCCAACCTGACTCCCTGCGACCAATAAATATAAAGCAACTTGATTTACTAATGCTTGCCTCATTGAGACACCTTATTTAGACTTACCACCAGCGTGTACACCAAATACGGTAATACTTGCCAATACACCAAAGTTAAAAATTGAAGATACTTAATCTTGGGAAACCCTAAGATACAAGGCTCTCCATTGGCTAAGTACAAGGGTTGCACTTACTGAGCAACTTTTCATGGAGTTCAAAATGGCCTGGGGGGGGTAAATGGGTAGGAAAAGATCGAAAGACCCTACCTGGTGACTGCGTGGTATTAACATTTAAAACGCCCCACCTAGCCGAAAAGATCTTGTGGAAGGGAGGAAATAGATCTGTGATCATGGGTGGTATAAACATTCTGCCCCTAGGCTATTTCTATAAACCCCTAACTGTGATGGAGAGAGGAGGTATTGATCGAGTCAATGAAGCAAGAAATGAGCATGCATATAATATTTAGGTGAGAAACCGCTTTGCACCATTTCCCTCTTTAGAGGAGATAGATTGACTGAACATCCAGCCTAATGACACCTCTGCTAACCTGCCCACCCAGAATATGCAAGAACTAGACAGGATCAATTTGATCAATCACACCGTTCCCTTACACGAAGGAGTAAGCCCACAGAATCAGAGTGTAGTACAAATAGCTAATCATAGAAATAGTACTGAAATGCAGGAGACAGTGCCAAGCACAGAAAAAATTAGGATTTCATTTCCCAATTCACCCATTAATTCACAAATTGACATTCAAATCCAGTCAAGAGATAATAAGAATAGTATCACTATACTTTATAGGAACATAGCTGTTTTACGGTCCAAATTAGAGAATCAGCTCTGGCTCGATTTTGTGAGAAAATGTAATATTCTCTGCTTACAAGAAACATGGTCTCTGAAAGAAATGCGTATAGAAGGGTATAAGACATTTAACACATCAGCCGTACCATCGGCATGTGGGAGGCCAAAGGGAGGACTGTGAATATATGTCTCGAACCTGTTACGGGTAAATAACATATCTTTTATTATCACAGAACCCAATTACCAAATAGTGACCATGAACATAGGCAAGCCGCACTCCATTGTCCTGATTACGTTTTACAATAACGCCCAGAAAAAACATGTGGTAGATATGTTAAAGCAGCTTAGAAGTAGGGAGAATGTAATATTTGTGTGGGGGGGTGATTTTAATACTGCTTCGTGTCCACGTAGTGATGATGCAACATGTGGAGTAACAGATGAAAACGATCGTAACCTACCTCATTTCCCACACTATGCACATGGAGACGTTTTGAATGAGATTGTATTTCTTCTGGATATGGGTTTTGCAAATGTTTTGAGTTCGCCACCTATTCCATTCACTCAGACTTTTAATGGGAGAGGGTTGAGTACGAATATTGATTTTGTAACAATTCCAAATAGATTTTCTTCCAGGCTACTAAGTTTTAAAACACATAAGAACGCTTTAGGCGATCATTTCCCCTTAAGTGTGGCTATATCGGTTTCTACAAAAATACTGGGAGCCCATACTAGGGAAATCCAACCGATGTAAGATTTGGTAATAAATAACCAAAATGGTTATTCTCTAAAGTGGGCAAAGGTAGAACCACTTATAACTATCAAAACAGTTGTAGAGCATAGTTTCGAACAAATTCTGAGATGTCTGGACAAATGCACACCATACGAGGAAGTATTGGGTTCCTATGCACAAATAAAAGAAATAATTCGGAACACACTGAAAGTTGAAATAAAGAAGAGGAAAAAGAAGAATAATGGGTGGTTCGACAACAAATGCACAAAAGTCTATACCAGAATAAAGCATGCATTACATAAAAAAGAAAGGGATTGAGCTGAAATAAGGCAGTGTAAGAAGGCTTATAATCAAGCAGTGAAAATACAAAATGGTGAAGTAAAAAATGAATATCTGGGCTGATTTACATAAGGCAAGTACAGATAGGGATAGCACTGCCTTTTGGCGTGTGGTAAGCTCTCCTTTTTTGAGATCAGAAGAGACCCCAAACTATAGAAATTACAATTGATGAAGGACAGTAGGTAGAGCATTTTTCCAAAATGTTCAGCAAGACAAAGGAGGATAGAGCCACAACTGTGTGTCCTGTAACTTTTAGTCCTCTAACACAAGATTTTCTAATTAATCTAGAAGTTACTTTGGAAGAGGTACAATCTGCTCTTAAAACTAGCAAGGGTGGAAAGGCTCCAGGCCCTGACGGGGTACCTGTCGACATATTCAAACAAAATATAGAACTATGGGGCCCTTTATTAAAACAAGTGCTTGCAGCCTCTTGTAAAGTAGGACTCATGGGAACTTGGTCAGAGTCATTTATGGTACCAATCTTTATAAAAGGTGATAGACAGAACCCAACCTGTTATCGTCTGATTTCCCTGCTGGATTCGGTGTGAAAAGTTGCAGGCCGCATCATATTAAACCATCTCCAGCAATGGGCTGAAGACAATAACGTAATATCGGACCTACAATTTGGCTTTAGGGAGGGCCTAGGAACAATAGAGCAGGGCCTCAATCTAACAATCCTAATGGGGAAATACACTAAAGTGAAAAAAGGAAAACTTTACCTAGCTTTTGTAGACCTCTCCACTGTGTTCGACTGTGTATGCCACGATAAATTATGGAATATACTTGCAGCAATGGGAGTTGACCCTCCCTTAATCCAAATTATAAGAGAACTTTATTCGAACGCAAGAGCTAGGGTACGCTAAGGACCAAACGGTGAATATACAGCACCATTCCCAGTAGAGAGGAGGGTCTGCCAGGGCTGTGTCGTGACACCCTTCTTGTTCACCCTGTATACCAATGGTTCTGAAGGAGTCATGCTCGAAGGATGCTAGGACTTACCATAGATACATAAACAATCCATATCTGCCCTACTCTATGCAGACGATGCAGTGATAATGGCCCAAACACCTTTAGAGCTACAACTGGCCCTTAATAGATATAATGAGTATATGAAAAGCCTATACCTAAAAAATAATGTCACTAAAACTTTTATAATGAACTGCGGGAGGGGAGGCAGCAATCAGAGGACCATTTTTGTAGAGAACAAGAAAGTTGAAAACACTAAGATCTATCCTTACTTAGGCATTCTTATATCTAACAAGGGAACGTGGCAACAGGCCGTAAAAACTAGGAAACTTCTCTTTATAAGAACTACAACAACCCTGGAAATTTTTTCACAGAAGTTGGGTAAGAGGCCCCCAACGGAGTTGATTAAGGTCTACCAAGCTAAGTGTGTTAGTACAGCAACATACGGGGCTTGGATTAGGGGATACTGCAATGTATCCGAAATACAGAGAGTGGAGAATGCGCTTTTACGGTATTTATTGGCTGTCCCTTGTTCAACGTCAACCTATATTTGTCATACTGAGCTGGGGTTACAATATATTAAAGATATAATAAGGGTGCAACCAGTTCTACTGTGGCACCGAATCTGGTCCTCATCAAAAACAACATTCAACCAGGATTTCCTAAGTGACACCCTCAAGTTAGAACAAGCCCTAGATATCAGGTGGCTGAAATATATTAAAGATTTTATGATCGATTTAGGGCAACCTGAACTTTTTCTTAACCCTTCACTGATTTGTTCACCCCCCAGAAAAGCTTTTAAAAAACTATGTATGACTAATCTGGAGGAAATTAGACACGCCAGTGAGGTTTTTAAACCAACAGTTCACACAAACCCGCTGATTCTCTCTACTATTGTAATTCAGCCATACTTAACTTATTACATTACTGGGCACAACAGATTTGTTCTCACACGCTTTAGATGAGATATTTTCCATCGATCAGTATCCTTCCCTATGATAAATGACTAGTCCAAAAACTTAGTAAACTGACCATGTGATGAATCTTCACCGCAATCAACAATCCATGTGGTTTTATTTTGTAAATACTATTCGGACCAAAGAAAGAGGTGGATCCTACCTATCTAGAGAATTTGGGGTTTGAGGCAATGCCACCCTGCCTACATGGCACTGCATTTTTTAGATACACTGCTCTTTTTCTGAAAAGTGTAATTAAATATAGGAAACAACTTTGACATTTAAAAGAAAATTAGAAAAAAATGATCTTAATTGTTCTAAATAATTGTTATTCATATTGTGAAATGATGTTTTTTAATGGCTAACGTTTAGCCTGAACACGATAAAATAATTCAGATTTTTTTAATAATTGATTTTAATTGATTGTTCTGGAATAACTGATGAATATTGCGAAATTGCGCTTTTATGGTTTTGTGATTTAAAAATGAAAACAGAATAAAGCTAAATTTTGATTTGAACTACTAAATAGGCAGTCACAAATGTAGATACCTTGCAGGCACTAGGGTCATGATTTCAATGGTGCTGCAGGTGCATTGGCACTGGGGCCCAAAGTTCTAGGAACCCCACCTAACTCCAAATATTGCAATATTGTACTACTAAGCAGGATGTCACAAGAGCAGTTACCTTACAGGAATTAGGGGCATGATATGAATGATGCAACATGTGCAGTGGCACTAGGGCCAAAAGTTGTCATAACTCCTCTAAACACCGAATGTTGCTATATTTTACTACTAAACAGACAGTCACAAATGCGGTTATCTTGAAGGCACTAGGGGCATTATTTGAATGGTGTAGCAGGTGCAGGGGCATCGGGTCCAAAAGTTGTCTAACTCCTCTAAACACATAACATTGCTATTACATGAATTAATTCTATTGTTTCCCTCTTTCATCTCATTTTTCTAAATGTTGCTATTATTTACCTGGACTATAGTACTAATAACAGCACTATATATTGCCTTTTTGTACATAAACAAGTCATTACACTTTAAAAGACTTTATGCAAGTTATACTGTACAACTACTCAGCAGGATACAACTTGCAACAAAAAACAGTCTATTATTAATCACATAGGCAAAACCTAATTCAATTACCAATGCTTGTTGACATGGTCCCCCCCCCCACACTTTTTGATCTAGCACTTATGCTTTTCGATTGAATGTGCACTGGATTCCTGCGATCCAGGCCCCCAGTGCCACCATTCTTTCTCTTAAAATAGATAAAAAATCTAATTGTAAAACAATTGACAAGGACTTTAGCACCCTGTAAGTCCCTAGTAGATGGTGCCTTTTGGTACCTAGGGCATGGCAACTAAAAGAGGGTCCCTATGGGCTGCAGCCTAGTATTATGCCACCCAAAGGGACCCACACAAAAACTACATGCAGCTACCTTGCAGATAACAGGGGCATGATTTGAATAGTGCAGCAGGTGCAGTGGCACGAGGCCCAATACCTGTCAGAACTCTTCTAAACACCTAATATTGCTATATTTGACTACTAAACAGGCAGGCACAATTGCGGTTACCTTGCAGTTAAAAGAGATACGGGCTGACAGAATTGCAGTTATCTTTCAGTTAAAACAGCTTAATTAGAATGGTGCAGCAGATGCAGGGCCAAAAGCACTAGGGACTCCATTAATTGTAGAATTTGCTACGTTTTGCTACTAAACAGCAGTCACAAGTGCAGTTCTCTAGCAGACACTAGGGTCATGATTTTAACGGTGCTTCAGGTGCCGTGGCACCGTGGCAAAAGTTGTCAGAATCCCTCTAAACAACAGATACTGCTATTTTAACTACTAAATAGGCAGTCACAAATGTAGATACCTTGCAGGCACTAGGGTCATGATTTCATTGGTGCAGCAGGTGCAGTGTCACGGGCGCCAAATGTATTCAGAACTCTACTAAACACCTAATATTGCTATATTTCCCTACTATACAGGCCGACCCAATTGCAGTTATCTTTCAGTTTAAAGGGCTTGATTGGAAAGGTGCAACAGGTGCAGTGGCACAGGGCCAAAAGCACTATGGACTCCATTAAACGCAGGATTTGCTACGTTTTGCTAAACAGGATGTCACAAATGCAGTTAACTTACAGGAAATAGGGCCATGATTTGAATGGTGCAACCTGTGCAGTGGCACTAGGGGTGCAGAGCAGGAATATCGATATATAAATATTGAGGGACATAAATATCCCCACAAAAATATCGTGGGGAAGAAATATCGAAATCAAAAATATCATGGACAAGAATATCGACTGACAGGTAAGTAATGTTGCTTTCAAAAACATCGACGTCTTAAATATCGTTTACAAAAATATAGTTGACAAAAATATTGACTTATTAATAATGTATTTATTTTAGTGTTTTTCATGAGAATTACTAGTTATTAATTTATTTTAAGTCCAATTTTGTGTTTTTAGTTCCGTAGCGAGTTGTGGGTTTATAGGGGAATAGGGTTGGAAGTAAATTAATTATATAGATGTATTGAATAATGAATGTGTTAATTGATTAATTAATAATATTTTAATAATTAGTTGTTAATTAATTTCAATTAATCAATTAATAATTAATTATGTTAATTGTTTAATTAATTTTAGGTGTGTGTTGTGTTTATATGTGTAAATGTGTGAAGGGTGGTAATTATTTTGTATTGATTAATTATTTAATATTATTAAATTAATTAATTATTAATTATTAATTGTAATTGTTTAATTAATTTTAGGTATGTGTTTTGGATATTATAGTTTTAATTAGTGTGTAATTAATGCTTTTTCATAATCTTTGTTAATAATAATATATTTACATTTAGATATTAATTATGTTAATATTGGAAATAAAATGTCATAAAAATGTTGATTTTTTGTTTTTTATTGTTGTGGGATCCAGCACTTTCTCTACTGTTGCACTCACTGAAGTGGGAATAGTAATTTTTACCCCTGCGCTATCCAGCGCTTTCTCTACTGCTGCACTCATTGAAGTGGGAATAGTATTTTTATCCCTATTATTAGATTTGGGGGTCTCTAGTTGGCATAGGTAGGTACCTGTGACAAATAGGGACCCTTGCGTCTAGTCAGGGTAAGGGGGTACACTCCTAAAATAACCCCTGCTCACCCCCTTTGTAGCTTGGCATGAGCAGGCAGCCTTATCTTAGAGGCATAGTGTAAAGCATTTGTGAACACATACAGTAACACAGTGACAACACTACAGATGGACACCACACAAGTTGTAGTATAAAAATAAGTATTTTTATATAGACTTAACACAAGACCACTAACAACAAAAATCCACAATACAATACTTTAAAAATGGTAGAAATAGTTTAGTTCTCTTAAGATGGTAAATGCAACACTTTGAGTTCAATGTACCTTTGGATGCGTAACGCTATACAACAAAAGTGTTACAGGGAAGGTAATGCTTCGGTTCCTTACACGCAGGAATGGTGATGCGTTGGTTTTTTACCTCGCTTCCTTGGCAATGCGGCTCGCAGCTCTGTGATGCGATGAAGATCCGGTGCGATGAAAACAAAGATGGCGTCTTCTCCTTGACGCACCACGATGCGCGCACGCCCCACGGCCGTGCGGCTACTCAACGATTCTTGTGAGCCGCGAAAGGCTTTGTGACACGCTTCTCCGGTGATGCAAGATGCTTTGGTGAGGCGATGAGACAACTGCAGTAGCGACACCCTTGTTCAGTGATGCGATGACAGCTGCTGCGGCGGCGACACTCTTCTCTAGTGATGCAAGACACTTCTGCGATGCGATGCGATGCGACAGCTATAGCGGCAACACACTTGTTCAGTGATGCGACAACAGTGGCTGCTGCAGCAGCACGCTTCTCCGGTGTTGCGAGACGCTTCTGCGATGCGATGTGACAGCTACAGTGGCGACACCCTTCTTCAGTAATACGACAACAGCGGCTGTGGCGGCAACAAGCTTCTTGTTCGTTAGTTGCGCTTCCAGCTCCTTGCGACAAGCAGTCCCTCAGAAAGCCCAACATAACTTCAGGCACTTCCAAAGAACTCTTGGGGTTGAAGTCTGTTTTTCCTGAGACTTCAGCAGGAGGCAGACTCTTTCTCAAGCCCTTGGAGATCCTTCACAAGTTGATGAAAGTAGTAATTTTTACCCCTCCGCTATCCAGCGCTTTCCCTACTGTTGCACTCACTGGAGTGGGAATAGTAATTTTTACCCCTCTGCTATCCAATGTTTTCCCTACTGTTGCACTCACTGGAGTGGGAATAGTAATTTTTACCCCCTGGCTATCCAACGTTTTCACTACTATTGTGTTTATTTTGTTATTAAATGTATGTTTTATTCTTTTTGTAATAGTTTGATGTGTTTCATTGTAAATTATTTATATATGTGTATATTTTATTTTTATATAATGTAAAAAGTTTATAAATTAAATAAGATAATAGTTAATAACATGTATTTTACTAAACATATATGTATATGTACACATTATTTTGTGTTTATATTTATTAAATTAAGTTTATTAGTTATAATTAGTTAAAATACTTATTCAATTTAATGTATTTTGTTAATAATATTAATATTATTTAATTATTCTTATTTAAGTTATGTTATTTTTTAAAGTCAATATGTTTTACTTCTATATTTTTTACACCTATATTTTTGTGTCAATATTATTGTACTTACCTGTTTATGTATAGGAAGTCGAAATTTTTGTTATCGATAATTTCACATCGATATTTTTTTCATTGATATTTTTACTATCAATATCTTAACATGGAACTGGCACTAGGGCCAAAAGTTGTCCTAACTCCTCTAAACACCAATTATTGCTATATTTTACTACTAAACAGACAGTCACACATGCAGTTATCTTGCAGGCACTAGGGGCATGATTTTAATGGTGTAGCAGGTGCAGTGGCACCGTGTTCAAAAGTTGTCAGGTCTCCTCTTAGCACATAACATTGCTATTATATCAATTAATTCAATTACTTCCCTCTTTCATTTCCTTTTTTCAAGATGTTGCTACTATTTACCTGTACTATACCTCTAGTAACAGCAAGATATATTGCCTTTTCGTACATAAACAAGCTATAACACTTTAAAATACTTTCCACAAGTTATACTGTACAACTACTTAGGAGGCTAGAACTTGCAACAAAAAAAGCCTTTGCTCTCAGAGGTCAGAAACAATGCCTGCTCTGGCAGGAGGTGTTTACACCTCCTCTAGCAGGGTGCCTTCAAAGACTATGCTGCCTTTTATATGTGACCCAGGCTTCCTCCAGACCTGGAGAATGACACCCCCTGCCCTGAGGCTCATTTGACACCAGAGAAGGTTGGAACATTAAATTGTCAGTTGGTGTGTGGCACTATCAGGCTAGGCACACCCATAAGGTGTCCACCTGAAGTGGACACTCCAAAAAGGGTTTCACCATCTTGTTTGGGTGAAACTAGGAACTCTGGGTCAGGTATATGCCCACTCTCTACAGGAAGTGGCCGTATAGGTGGTGTAAGCATCCCATTGACTATTATGTTACACTCCCCTTCACACCCCTAAAGTCAGTATTTAGGTGACCACCCGACACTAGGAACTCAGATTCATATACTGAGAAGCAAAGGAAGGGCAAAGAAGGATAATCACTGTGTGGACTGAGGACTTTACCACAAGGAGGTGCAAATTCTGCCTTGCTGCTGGAACCTCGACATTTGCACTGACCGGACTCATCCAGAAGCTGTGCATCCTCCCAAAGCTGTGGAGCACCATTCAGCAACTTCAACAATCAGGCAGCATCTCCCTTGGGGTGGAGTAGCTAACCCCATGCATTTGCATGCACTGAAAGTATCTACCTGGTACATCGTGTTGGACATCGGGCCCACCTTAGGAGCCAAGTAACAGGAGGAGGTCCCTGACCCTCTAGGAGCTCTCCTGTAGCACTACCCTGACTGATGGGGCATTTGTGGCCACCAAGGCTTGTTTGTGTTCAATCTGAACACCACTCCTGGAAAAACATACCTTTCGATGAGCTCCACACCAGAGTGGACCTGCTGTATTTCTTTTAGCTCCCCTGCAGGTACCCAAAAACAGCCAACCAGCACCTCTGCACCCGAGCTCCACACCCCGAGTACACAACTTCTGCCTGCATCCTCTTGGCCTAAGAGTCCCCACGAGCAGAGCCCCACGTTGGGTTCTGCAAGACTTGTTCCCCTGTTCCCCTTGCAGACTCTGTTCTTTTGAAAGGTCCCTTTGAACTTTATCGCACAGTGCTCAAGTTTACCAAAGCACCTCTGCACCCAAAGCACCTCTGCACCAGGACACCCCAGGGAAATGCGAACCGAACTGCAGGTGGTACTTGGACCCTGGGCCCTAAGCATCTTAAATCCTATAGAGTACCTTCTACAACTGTTTGCAAGTATTACTAAGCAGTACATGTCTTTTTCTCCCATAGGATAACATTACTCCATTTGAGGCTCATGCTCAAATCTGACAACTGTGATTTTCTACTCTTTTACCTGTAAAAATCTATATGCCTCTGTTAAGTCTATATGACTTAACAGAGGCATACCTAGCTCAAGACACATTGATCTAGTTGCATAGGAAGAAGGAACATTGGCCAGAACTCAGCAGTCTGGCCATTATGTATCGACATGTCCGGAAGCCAGTGTGTCCTCGGAGCATATGCTGAATGCAGCTGGGGCAGTTGTCTCAATCAGAAGGACCAGTCTCTCCACTCAAAACATAGAGAGAATGACGATTATTAAAAAAATGAAGGCACCTTCTGGGCTCCCAGTGAAGATTCAAAAGATGACACTGCTTATATGAATAATGTATCACTTCCATAAGAAACAGAGACACATATGTAAATGGACACTACAATTGTAACAGGTAACTTGCACCAAAGAATGCCAAGTGATAATGATTGACATGATGACTGGAAGGACTCTACAGGTACATTCTAGGTTAATGATTTCTATCCATAGCATTCATAACAACACTTGTGGCATTTCAAATTACATGATTTGTGAGAGCACAGTGCATGGTAGAGTGGTGCATTATAGTTGAGGTAGTGTAGTGAGGGAGATCATTGGACAGTGTATGGAGGTGCATGAATTATAGTACTTTGAAGGTGGTGTGTAAATTCTAAATTTGAGTTCGAACTGTCACTTTAGAATTGATAATGTTTTTACAGATTAGGTTGGATCTGTATATAAAGAATAAATAACGTTTTCGTACCCATCACTTAGATTTAACCTTTGTTTTTTATTGCATTCTGTTTTTAAATGTGTTTCATAATACAGTGTCAAGTGTCATTCAGCTGAGTGTTGTTAAGTGGAATGTCTTAGAGAATAGTGGATGCCAGTGGCATAGAGTGCAGTTTAGTGTTGTACATTGGAATAGAGTGGAATGGAGAAGAGTGGAGTTGTGGCAGAGTACAGTTGAGTAAAGTGTTATACAGTGGATTTGTGAGGTTTGTTGTATAGTGGAGTGGAGTATGTATAGTAGAGTGGAGTGGTGCATTGTAAAGAGGAGGGACGTGTAGTACAGTATAGTTTAGTGTTGTGCAATGAAATGTCATGGACCGCAGTGTCATGGAATTGAGTGGAGTAAAGTGGAGTGTTGTTGAGTAGAGTATCGTACAGGGGAATAGAGTGTTGTACAATGTAGGGAAATTGAGTTGAATTCAATGGAGTACAAAGGTGTATAGTTCAATGTTGTCGAATGGAGTATCGTACAGTAGATTGGTAGGGATTCTTGTACACTGGAGTGTCATATAGTGGAGTGTCATAGATTGGTTTGCTGTACAGTGGACAGTGGTACATTTTGGTACAGTGGAAGAGAGTGTCTCATATAGTTGAGTGGTGTGCCATAAAGAAGAGTGAAGTGGCATGTCCTATAGTATTATATAGTGTAGTACAGTGGTGAAAAATGGAAGGGCATAAAGTGGAGTAGAGTGTCATAATGTGACATGCAGTGTAATAGGGTCTTGTATAGTGGAGTTGCATGGAGTAAAGTATCATACAAGTGAGCTGTGTAGGGTGGATTGTTGTAAAGCGGAGTATAGTGAGGTAAAGTGGAATAGACTGGAGTTGAGTCTCGTGGAGTGGTGTAGTGTAATGTGGAGTGAAGTATAATAGAGTGGATTTGCATATAGTCGAGAAAAGTGGCATGCAATAGAGTAGAGTGGAGTGGTGTAGCGTACAGTCAAATAAAGTGTCACAAATTGGAGTGCTGTTTCGTACAGTAGAGTGAAGTGCTGTGCCGTAGACTGCTGGAAAGTCCTGTAGATGGAGTAGATTGTTGTACTGTGGAGTGTACGGACTTAGAGTGTAGTCCAGAGTAATATAGTAGAGTGTACAGGGACATAGTGTAGTAGAGTGCAGTAGAGTGGCACAGGTGTAGTAGAGTTTTATACAGTGGAGGTATATACACTGGAGGAGAGTGTCATAGAGTGGAGCTGATTTTCAAACAGTGGGTTAGAATAGGGTAGAGAAAAGTAAAGTGGACTAAAGTGGAATGAACTTGAGTGGAGTCGTGTAGGATAGAATGAAGTAAAGTGTAAGAGTATACCGTGTTATATTGGAGAGTACATTGAATTGAAGTGGAATAGTGGCTTGGCTCATCATACAGTGGAGTAAAGTCTCAAATCAAATCAAATCAAAGAAACTTTATTTGATCCATATAAGAATACAGATCATAAAAGTACAAAGCAATAAAAACATTTGTAATTGAATCAGTTTGGACACAATTCCTAATTTGTCTTAACGCCAAACATGTTAAAAAAGACCACTAAGTCTGGAAGTTCATTTCATAAAAACTAAGTACAAATGTCCCTATTACAAAATTCAAACTTAAAAACAATTGGGTTTATAAAACAAGGTCGTCAATTATCAATATTCATCAGGCATGTGCATAACAGGTTTCCTTCTCCTTAGACATACCAATAGAAAAAGTAGCTACTGAGAAGCATACAAATGAGTCCAAGAGTTTCTTTAAAAAGTATAATACCGGGCGACATTGATTAAAATTAATTTTCTTTAAAATTGGGCATAACAATCTAATACATTTATCCTTATAAAACCCACACAAAAAAAGTATATGAAGGTCCAACTGCTCTAAGCCCCAGTCACAGGGGCAAGGAACCAAATCAGCATGTCTAACGCTCTTCTTAGGAAAACCCAGCATGAATGGTATTAGGTTCAACCGGAATCTTAGCAAGATAAATCTGTGCTGCGAGTTTCTTATATGGTCTAAATATGAGAAACCCCCAGACGATATTCCTGGAGAGGTATGATACAACATCACAGTGACCTTAGAATATTTTGCACTTTGTGCCTCATACATCAATTTTTCAAAGAGTATAGCCCTTAATTTTCCCTTTGTTATCATATTGCACAAGTTTGGGTTAATAAAAAGTTTTTCCAATCGTTCTGTCAACGATAATAATATTATATACCAAAGCCAGGGAATTTTTGTCTAGGTTTATACAACTTTTAATTATAACTTGAGTCAGGTACACTATGTCCCTGCACCAGATCGAGTGCCACAGGAGTACCGGGGTGATCTTAATGTTGCCGATCAGGAGTAAAATCTCATAGAGAGACGTTTTGTGTCATACAGTGTAGTGGATTGGCATGTTGTAGAGTGTTGCAGAGTGGAGTACAGTGGAGTGCCACAGATTGGATTAGAGTGTTCTACAGTGGAGTGGTATGGAGTAGGGCACAGTGTGATACAGTGTGGGAGAGTGGAGTGGCATACAGTCTTGTAGAGTGGAATAGAGCAGCATAGAGTGCAGTGGTGTAGGTTGGAGTACTGGAATAGAGTAGAGTAAACTGGAGTAGGGTGATGTGCAATAAACTTGGGAGGAGTGGTATGGAGGGAGTTGTGAATAATATAATAGAGTGGAGTAGAGTGTCGTACAGTGGCATACATAAACTAAAATGACACTCAATCGATACACTGGAGTACACAGTTGTATAGTGGAGTGCTATAGATTGAAGTATTGTATGGTAGATTGGAGTGGATTAGAGTGTCACTGATTGGAGTAGAGTGTTGTACAGCAGAATAGCGTGGAGTGGCAAGGAGTATAGTTGAGTAGACTGGAGTGTGGTACTGTAGAATATCATAGTGTGTAGTGGCGTGTAGTATCATGAAGTGTTGTGTCATAGAGTTGAATGGCGCAAAGTGGTGTGCAGCGGAATAGCGTACAGTGTGGTGACCTAGAGTAGAATGGTGCATCATAGAGTATTTGAAAGTGTCATAGAGTGGAGCGCAGTGAAGTGGCATTGAGTGGAGTAGAGTGAGGTAAATATCCTAAAGTGTAAAACATCAATCAAGTGATTTTTTGTATGATCTGGATCATATTGTGCATGTAAAACAGACAGCTCAGTTCTCCCTGAACTTACAATAGTCTCCCATTTATCACAGCTTAGTTCTCCCTGAAATCCTGCAACTGGCACAGAAGGCAGAAGTCTTCCTGAACTCACACCAGTCTTCCTGCATTTCGTTTCCTCTGCACTAAAGGAATACCTGGACACGGGGATACTGGAAAGCACATCTTTATTCTCGCGCCTTCATGCCTGAACTGCCGCTTCCACTCGCGGCTCCTCCTCTTCCTACCACAGCCATGCCTGACCTTGGGGTGAATCCAGGACAGGCATGGCGACATGAACTCTACCCCTTTTGTATTTTAAATGTTCAATGTCTCTCTCAGAGTTCTTTAATGAGTCGGATGGGCCTCTAAATATCCCATCTTGGTCGGCTGGGTCGTGATTGACTGGGGGCTTGTTCTCTTCTCAGCTCACGGGTTCCGATACCCATATGGGTTCTTCGTGGCTGTTCGCTTTTTGACTTGACACATTCGTGTCTCAGTCAGGTTTCTGAGTCCAAGTGTAGGCTGACGGGTTGCATCTTTTGAAGTGTGACACGTTTCTTGCTTCCAGACTAGGCTTTAATCATGGTTCCTTTTTTTCTTGTAGTGGGTGATCATGATAACGGCTCTATGTTTTAGACTTCCTTCGAATCTCACCAGCACTCAGTCTTCTTCTCGGATGTCAGATATCTTGGGGTGTCTGCGGTGATCTGCGTATTCCCTCATTTTCACCTTCTTAGTCCGATCCAACTCGACCAGTGTCTCGTGGTCAGAGGTCATAGTTCTGGACTGCGTGGCGGCGTTGGGGGTTGGCATCTAGGTGTGATGGGTCCGGCCAAGCTTCAGAGTGGTGGAACATTGGTTTGTGGTGCTGTGTGGCGTAGTCCTATATGCTCGCAGTACTTCATTTAGTGCTGGTTGAATATGATGGCGAGTTAGCTCAGCTTGTTGAACTGTATTTTTGATGGTGGCCATAAATCGCTCCACCATCCCATTTGCCTGGGGCCACAGGGGAGTGAATTTCCGATGCTTGAAGTTTAGGTGTCTCTCGAATTCTGCAAATTCTTGTTGTTTAAAAGGTGGCCCATTGTGGGACTTCACCACCGTGGGGATTCCCCATGCGGCAAATGCTTTGTCAATTACCGGTATGACAGTGGTCGCTTTGGTGGAGGAAATCTGGTGAGTAATGGGAAATCGGGAATGTTCGTCCATGATGAGGATGATGTTTTTTCCCGACTTCAGCTGGCCGAAGAAGTAAATGGCTATGTGTTGCCAGACACTGTCTGGTAGGTCTGACATCTGCAGTGGAGTGTGTGGCTCTTCTCGCCCTACTAGTTGACAGTATGGGCAGTCTTGTAGCGTGGTCTCCACCATTTGGTCAAGGGAGGGGATCCAAAGGCGCTCTTGCAGGGCTTTCTTCGTGGCTCTCACCTCTCAATGTCCTTTGTGTGCTAGATTTACGATTCTCTGTTGCAGCTGGCTGGGATTGACGATCCTCCAAACTCTTAGTAGTAGTCCATTGTCGCTGATGGAGAGTTTTGTCTTTGACGTGCTTGAATGCCATGAGTTCCTGTGTGTTGATGGTGTCATTCGTCTTTGGTTCTTCTATGTGTCGCCATGAGTCCATACAAACGAGATGCATGATGTTTTGGATAGTGACATCATTTGTAGATGTGTCAATGATGGCTTCTAGTGGAACAGCCGGTGGGCAGGCTCGATCAATGATGAAGTAGAGATATTCTTCAGCCACCAAGTGTCGTGCTCGTGTCAGAGCTTGGGGTTGCTGTGAGATGTAATCTGCCAGGTTCTCCGCCTTCCCGGGTTTGTGAATGATATTCGACGTGTAGTCTTGCAGGCAGATGCCCATCATTCTATTCGCGGTGGCATCTTCGCCCTGGGGTTCCCAAAAGTGGTTGTCAGCGCTTGGTGGTCGGTGATAAGTGTGAAGTGCTTGCCATACACGAAGAGGTGAAAATGCTCACATGCCCACACAACTGCCAGGCTTTCTTTTTCTGGTTGGGAGTATGCCTTTTTGGTGTTGGTAAGGCTACGGCTGGCATACGCAACAATGTGGCTTTGGTCAGCTTCGTCATCATATTGTGCTAGAATCACCCCTAGCCCAACAGGGCTGGCATCCATAGTGATGTCTGTCTTTCGCTTGGGATTGAAATACGCTAAGTTGATGGCTGAACTCACCACTGCCTTCATTTTGTTGAAAGCTCGGTCACGCATGGCCGACTACTGAAAACTTTGCGCTTGTCGAGTTAGTTCCCTCAGAGGGTAATTGATGGTAGCGTAGTCGTTAATGTAGCGGGCGCAGTAGCTGGCCATACACAGGAATGAGTGGATGTCGCTGACATCGTGGGGTTGCGGAGAGTCCGATACTGCTGACACTTTATCAGGGTCAGGTCTCACGCCATCTTTTGAGAAGATGTGTCCGTAGAATTTGAGAGTCGACTTATAAAACTCGCATTTGTCCTGATTGAGTGTGAGGTTGGCATTGAGGAGGGCATGGCACACTTGGTCTAGTGCTTTGTTGTGGTCTTTCTAGGTCTCTCCAAACACCAAGATGTCATCACTGTAGTTGAAGCATTTGGAATGTCTTGTATGACTCTCCGAACAGCCTCCTGGAAAATCTCAGCAGCTGATAAGATCCCGAAGTTGAGCACCTTATACCTGAAAAGTCCTTGATGTGTGGTGAATGTGGTGATGTGTTGTAATAGTTTGTGCAATTCAAGCTGATTATACCCCTTGTTGAAGTCTAGTTTCGAAAAGACTGTTGCCCCGTTCAGGCGTGTGATCATGTCGCTGATGTGGGGGCCTGGGTTTCGCTCTATTTCAATGGCTGTGTTTGGGGCTTGCTACTGCCGACACCCATGGAGTGGGTCCAGTTGATTTTTCTATGATGTCTACCTTTAGTAGATCTTGGAGTTCGTCATTTACCGCTTGTTGTAGGTGAAACCGCACTTTCCTGTGGTGCTGTGCCACTGGCCTCATTTGCTCATTAATGTGCAGCTTGACCTTGAAATGAGCTAGCTTTCCTAGGCCGCCGAACGGCTTCGGAAACTTGTTGACAATGTCTGGCGAGTCATCCACTTTGTACAGGATCTCAACTAGCGTCAGGCGTTCCGCTGCTGGCAGGCTGAGGAGACAGTCTGCTGCTTCAGGGCCTTCTATCACGTGGATTTGTTCTTGAATTCTCCTGTCTTTGAAGGTCAGCACGGTACAAAATTGTCCTAGACATTGTAGTGGTTCTCTGGACATCCACGTGTAGACCCTTACTGAGGCTGGCTCTAGTTTTGGTTTCGGGTTCATGCTCTGGTATTCAGTGGCACAAATGTGCCTGTGTCTAGAACAAACTTGACGGAATGGCTTCCTATTCAGGGTACTTCTTTAGTTTATCTGGATCAGCCACCATACACACATATTCATCACTGTCTTGTGAGATGGGTGTAAGAGAGGATGACTCTCTGGACGTTGGGATCGGTATGAGCTGTGTGACTGTGTACTGGATCTTGATGAGCTTGCCGAGTGGTCTCTCCATCCTTGTACAGCCCTTGCGTAGTGTAGTGATCCTGCGTTTTTCTTGATCTGTCTCGTCTCTGTGCGCCGGGCTTGGCAAGCGGCTATGAAGTGGTTGTCTTTTCCACATCTGTGGCATTGTTGGCCAATGGCTGGGCATTTACCCGTGTGCGGGTAGTATTGGCCACACTGGTAACACTGTGGATGGTGTCTACGGAAGTGACTGTTCTTGGTCCCTTAGCGGGGTGACTTCGTAAGAGGTGACCTTGCAAATCTTCCCAAGGTGTGATGGTCTAGACGGTGCCTCAGTTCTGTGTGAGATTGCACGCAAAGAACTTGTTCTTTTTTTTCAGTTTTACTGGCCTCCATTTTTTTTGCGTGCTCTTCTGCTTGATCATTGTGTGAGTGAGTTCTTCTATTTCGTCTAGAGTGTAGTGCTTCTTCAGTAGTCGGCGGCGTAGTGATTCAGATTGACATCCATCAATGATTCGTAGACGCAGCGCGTCATCTGTGGTGAAGTTGTCGAATTCACAATAACGAGCTAGACACTTGAGACAGGAGATGAAATCGCCCATGGGTTTGTCTCGCTCCTGAGACGTGAGGTTGAATGTGTAGCGCTAGTAGTTTAGGTCCTGCTTGGGAAGGAACTTCTTATTTAATGCTTCTCTCATTCCCTCATATGATGCAGCGCCAACGCTGCCCTCATATGATGCAGCGTTGGACAGAGGTAGGTCTTTGATGATCTGTCCAATGTCTTTACCTACACGATTACCCAGGGCTAAGAGTTGCTGGTTGGAGTCACAAACCTATGACCCCTTCATGAAGTCCTCAAAGTCCTCAACCCAACTCTTCCACATGGGGCCCATGCTGATACCAGATGTCAGTGGTAGTGGTTCAGCGGGGCGCAGGTATGATACTCCCATGGGCATCGGTCCAGGCGGCGGGGCATTATGTGCTGTGCCAGGCGCGGCTTGCCGCGAAGAGTCAGAGTCTGACATCGTGAGGCGCAATGTGGCTCCAGTAAGCTTCAGAGACGTTCGCAGGAATTCAGTATCACTTTGGCAGGCCCCAGGGGTCTTTTTAGTGTGTTACCTGACCTTAAGATGGCCGCCGCATCAGGACTAAGCTTGGCTGGTGCAGGGGGCCTGACTTTAAAATTGCCGCCAAAGGGTATTCATTCAGATATGCTCCAATTCTCACAGGGGCATTGTCACTGAGCATACCCCTTTTTGCGTGCTGTCTCTTCGTGATTGTGCCTTAGACTCAGGCCTTCAGATGCATCTCCTTAATTGCGGGCCTCGTACGCGCGCTGAACTTGCAAGAATTTGCCCAACTGGCATTCCAACCCAGGTCTCCATGAACTTACAGAAGCCTTCTTAATTTGTGCCTCCACTCTCAGGTGTTCCTGAACGCACATCTTCCTGATTGGTGGAGACAGCCTAGGTGTTTCTGGACTTACATATGTCTTCCCATATGGCTAAAAGAGTTAATTATCCCAAAGCATCCTGATCTGTAAAACATCAACCTAGTGATTTTTCTTATGATCTCAATCATATTGTGCATGTAAAACAGACAGCTCAGGTCTCTCTGTGCTTACAATAGTCTCCTATTTGTCACAACTTAGTTCTCTCTGAAATCATTCAAATGGCACATACAACTGAGTTCCTCCTGAACTCACACCAGTCTTCCTATTAGGCACTGTGAACACAAATACGACTCCCTGACTACCACAGACAGCTGATGTCACCCTGTGCTTACAATTGTCTTTCCGATTTTCACAGCTTAGGTCTCTATTGTCAAAGCTTTTTAGGTATCTCTGAAATCACAAATGTCTTCCAGATTGGCACAGATTATCCTAGTCTTTCTGAATTCATATGCATAATACTGATTGGCACAGAGAGTTTAGGACTCTATGAACTCACACAGGTGCCCCAGTTAGCACTAATTGCTCAGATCTTCTTGACTTTTCACACAACACCTTGGTTGGCAGACATTTTAGGCCTCTCTGAACTCACCTTCTGTCCCTGTTTGGCACATGTCTCCCTGAACTCACACCAGCTGACTGTTGTCACAGACAGCTCAGGTGTCCCTGAACTTGCAAGAATCTGCCCAACTTGTCTAATCGACCCAGGTCTCCTTGTACTCATACTCATTCCAAGTTTGTGCCTCCTCTCCCAGGTGTTCCTGGATGCACGTCATCCTGATAGGTGGAGTCAGCCGAGGTGTATCTGGACTTGGATGAGTCCTCCCATAAATGCAGTAATTATTCCCAAGCATCCTAAAATGCAAAACATAAATCCAGTGATTTTTCTTATGATCTGGATCATATTGTGCATGTAAAACATATTTGTTAACTTTTTCAATATAATCATAGAAATTATGGTTTATCACGAGAAAACATGTAAAACACAAAATCAACACTGAAACAAACAACACTAATCAATTCCATATGTGTACCGTGAACCAAAAGATAGCAACTACTAATTAGTACTACTTGCATGTCTCACTCACATGTTCTTTTATCAGAAAGAAAACTGATGCTGTCAGTATTAATTGGCAGACAAATTGATAATTACCATAATGTGTTTTACATAGAGCTTGCACTCACATCAGTGCTGTTTCGAAGTGCTGTAGATAGTAGGTGTTATTGTCACCTAAATTAATGGAACTCAGACAGTAGAACTCAGAGGTATGGAAAGTTAAGTTATTATTCCTATTTGTCATTGGTGCATAATGGTGCTAAGTCTGAATGAGATTGAACACTCTTAATTTTAATTTACAAATTGCAGAATCCATGTCAAATGATTGTGAGCATTCTGACAACCCTTCAGCAAACACCCTTGTCCCGAGAGCAACATGACTAAACTATGTTAATTGCCACTAGAGCATTTCTCTCCTGAACTACTTTTTAATTTGGAGATCATTATCTCCTTTCGCATGAGATTGTCAATCGATTGTGAATGTGCAAGATGAAGAAATGGAAGGAAGTGGAATGTATGAATGAAAAATGAAACTTTATATACTTTAAAATTCATGACTTTTTAACAATTTTTCTTGTAAATTGTGCCAAAATGACAGTTTTGCTGTTGCTTTTCAAATGTTTTCTTGGGAGGGTGAATCCCAAACTCCATCAATGTGGGACATGATTGCTAGGCGCATTATTAAAATATTGGACTTTTTTGGATGCCCCTGCAGACTCTATTGATTTCTAGACAAGTTAAGTAGGCCTTATGCTCTATAATGGACTATGTAGCCCGATCCACTCTAAAAATTATTTTGCGGGAGAGAACTCAATCAGTTTTGGCTCCAAAGCTTTGCTTGCAGGTTAGGTGCAATACCTACTTGGTATTTAGAGCCCCTGTTTATTACACTTCACCAGTGAAACTGTTCACCAGCTGTCACATGTCACCGTCATTTAGAAACTTTGCGATTCGGTAACTAATGGCCAAATCACAATTTGGGTTTGCGTTTTGGTATTATGAAGAAGCATGTTTAGGGCATCCCTTCCTAACAATGAATCACAGGGGTATGTATGAATATTTTGTGACTGGAATATGGTCTAAAACATTCATACTTTACCACCAACTTCAGGTAGGTGGTAACCAATTCTCAAATGGTAAGAGACCCCTACCCTTTTGAAAATGGTTGTAAAAATATTTTTTAAGAGCAGTCAGTAGTTTCACAGACCACAGCATACTCTTAAAAAATGAAAAGAAAACATTTTTCTCTGTGGGCTACATTTAAAAAAAAAATTACTTTATTGAAAGGTAATCACAGACTCAGTGGTCTGCTGACCCCAGCAGGCCGCCATCCTTGGAACCTACTGCATTAATATTCATGAGTTAGGCCTATTAGTGACCCACTGGGAATTGCAAAATGTGCTAAACACACATTTGCATTTTGCTGTTTGCAGTTACCAAATAGCCCATAGTGCTATTAGATATACTTTATAGTCAATATATGTGCAGGATGATATTAAAACCTCAATGTTTTAGTCCCACATTATTTGTATCAGGGACAAAACTCCCTAGAGCCCTTCCAGTAGAGGTAAGCCCCCTGTGCTTTTCTCACTCCCTGTGTACAATTTGTACTGTGTGTTTATGCCATTCGACTGTTAAACTTCTTTCAGAAGTCATTTCAGAGGGCCACAGAGCATGCAGGGGTTACTGGGACCATTAGTGGTGGTTGAGGCCTTTTATTGCTGATGTCCCGGGGCTCATGCTACTATGAATCCTAAGTAACTAGGCCAAGTACCCTTTCAGCACTTGACTCTCAGTGGTAGCTAAGGACAAGCAGTCAAAGGTTCCCTTGGGGAGTAAGTGTAAATACCGGTTAGTGAACATGACTCATAACTCAAAGAGCGCACATCAGTGTCAATAAATCAATGCCCAGTCAAATACTTATTTTATGGGGTGATTTTGGACTTGGCCCTTTTTGCAGGGTCATCCCTGAAATTTTTGCCTTCCTCCTGTATTTTGTCTGACCTGGTTTTGTTGGTTTTATGACTCTGGGCACTTTACGACTGCTGATCAGTGCTAAAGTGAATATGCTCTCCCTATTGCAAATTGATGTATGGATTAGTGACTCCATGATTGGCTGGTTTGGTTTACTAGTCAGACCCTAGTACATTGCACTGAGTGTGCCCAGGGCTTGCAATCCAAATGCTCCTAGTGGGCTTGCAGCACTGGTTGTGCCATCCACGGAAGCAGCCTTGTAAAGTGTGTCTCAGGTCTGCCATTGCAGGGTCTGTGTGCAGTCTGGTACTGCCATGCTGACTGGGCAAGTGCACCCATTTGCCAGTCCCTAAACCTTCCCTATTCTGCATAGTAATCACCCCTATGGTAAGCCCAAGGACAGCGTGCATTGTAGGTAAAAGGTAGGACAGGCCCTGATGTGTGTGTCATGTCCTAATAGTGAATTACAGCTATTTTGGTTTTTCACTATTGCAAGGCTATCTGATCCCCATAGGCCAGAATGGGCGGTTTGAGTATTACATCTTATAATCCTAACTGACTCAGGGGACTAGGTAGAAATTAGAGTTTTGTATGCCTGAACTCAGAATGATAAAATGCAACTTTTAGTGAAGTTTGTTTTAACTAACCATGGGCGAATTTTGCGGACTAGCGGTCCGCAAATTCGCAAACAAATCCGCGAGTTCGCGCGAAAATCCGCGAACTCGCGGATTTGCATAATGTGACCATGTGTCTGTAACTTTGCCATCGCGCCAACAGGCGCCGAGGTCCCTTGAGTGAGCTGTCCATCATAGTGAGGAAAGGGCAGGAAGAAGTTGCATACCCTAGTGTGTGTGGGGAAGGGCCAAACGGGCGGGGCTTCTATGCGAGTTCACATGCCTCTTGTTTATAAAGGGTCAGACTCAGAGACTGATCAGAGCACCAGATGAGGGGAAAGCAGCCTCCTGTTCACAGGAAGTACAAGGGGATTGCGCTTGAGAAACTCGTGGATTCAAAGACCTCCGTCAAGGATTACATCTAATTGTAGACGGTAGATATAGGGAGGAAGCACACCTGCCTAGCCTCGACCATGCAAAACACACAAGATGATGGAAGGAATGTTGCACAATGGCAAAACATTCACCCCCAGTCACAGATCTGGGTTTAATCCATCGTTATTTTGCTCACCAAGCCACCCGAGTTCAGACATGGCCATATGCAAATCAGTCTTGACCCTGTGCCTCATGGGAACAGTCCAGCCCGAACTGCCAAGTCATGTCTTTCCTGGACCGGAATCAAGTATTCTAGGACCGGTTTCTGGCTATCAGCCGTCTTCAGCCAGGATAGCTTGACTCCAGTGGCCTAGTGAGCAAGGGACCCACGTCTGGGCATACCCTTCCCACATAGGGTGAACAGCAAAACACACAAGATGATGGACGGAATGTTGCACAATGGCAAAACATTAACCCCCAGTCACAGATCTGGGTTTAATCCATCGTTATTTTGCTCACCAAGCCACCCCAGTTCAGACATGGCCATATGCAAATCAGTCTTGACCCTGTGCCTCATGGGAACAGTCCAGCCCGAACTGCCAAGTCATGTCTTCCCTGGACCGGAATCAAGTATACTAGGACCGGTTTCTGGCTATCAGCCGTCTTCAGCCAGGATAGCTTGACTCCAGTGGCCTAGTGAGCAAGGGACCCACGTCTGGGCATACCCTTCCCACATAGGGTGAACAGCAAAACACACAAGACGATGGACGGAATGTTGCACAATGGCAAACATTCACCCCCAGTCACAGATCTGGGTTTAATCCATCGTTATTTTGCTCACCAAGCCACCCCCGTTCAGACATGGCCATATGCAAATCAGTCTTGACCCTGTGCCTCATGGGAACAGTCCAGCCCGAACTGCCAAGCCATGTCTTCCCTGGACCGGAATCAAGCATCCTAGGACCTGTTTCTGGCTATCAGCCGTCTTCGGCCAGGATAGCTTGACTCCAGTGGCCTAGTGAGCAAGGGACCCACGTCTGGGCATACCCTTCCCACATTGGGTGAACAGCAAAACACACAATATGATGGACGGAATGTTGCACAATGGCAAAACATTCACCCCCAGTCCCAGATCTGGGTTTAATCCATTGTTATTTTGCTCACCAAGTCACCCCAGTTCAGACATGGCCATATGCAAATCAGTCTTGACCCTGTGCCTCATGGGAACAGTCCAGCCCGAACTGCCAAAGCCATGCTCACTAGTTATTTGGGCTGATTGTAATGCGTTACTGAATTTGAGCTTCAACTCAGGCACCTGCTTTATTTATATCTGTAAGTTCTTCCTGTTGAGGTTTAATTTTTGTGACAGGAGCATCGTGCCAGAATGAATCCTGCCTGCATATTTATCCACAAAGATGCCACCCTGTGTGCCATACCTGTACTCAGCTGGAGTACTTTCTGCTGGCTAATCAGTAAGTGCTCGTTGGGTAAATGTATAGTGCTTTTGCTACACTACAACTGCGTAAAGGCCCAGAAGAGTTGTCTCCAGTGACCACGTGTGTCTGTAACTTTTTCACCATGCCGACAGGTGACGAGGTCCCTCGAGTGAGCTATCCATGATAGTGAGGAAAGGGCAGGAAGAAGTTGCATACCCTAGTGTGTGTGAGGCGGGGCCAAACGGGCGGGGCTTCTATGCGAGTACACATGCCTCTTATTTATAAAGGGTCAGAGACTGATCAGAGCACCAGGTGAGGAGAAAGCAGCCTCCTGTTCACAGCAAGAACACAGGGATCGCGCTAGAGAAACTCGTTTATGCAAAGACCTCCATCAAGGATTACATCTAATTGTAGACGGTAGATATGGGGAGGAAACACACCTGCCTAGCCTAGACCGTGCTCACTGGTTGTTTGTGCTGATTATAATACGTGACTGAATTTGAGATTCAACTCGGGCACCTGCTTTATTTATATCTGTAAGGGCTTCCCGTTGAGGTTTAATTTTTGTGACAGGAGCATCGTGCCAGAATGAATCCTGCCTGCATATTTATCCACGAAGATGCCACTGTGTTGATACCTCTACTGCAAAAAAAAAAAGAATCCGCCCGCAAGCAGATTTGCGGATTTTTCGGCAATTTCGCGGATTGGGAAATTGCCCAAAATCCTCAAAATCCACGAGCGGAACGGATTTTGCGCCCACCCTTAGTATTAACATTCTGTGTTTGAAAATACCACTTTTAGAAAACAGGTATTTTCTTGTCTAATCATCCAAGCCTGCCTCTGCTAGGTTGTGTATTCCTTGTCTGGAGTTTGAGTGACAGGGGCTGGGGGATTCCAGGAGACAGGGTGAGTCAGCAGAGGGCTGAATAGAGAGATCTACATGTAGAGTGGTGGGAGGAGTTGCACCTGGGACCTGAATAGCGCTGTACCTTCCATCCACAATGCTGGCTCCACCTCCTGTGGTGCGTCTGATGTCTCTGCCCTGCACTGCGAAAAGAAAGAAGGAGAAAAGTAAATAGAGTGCTCCAGAACTAACCAGAACTGGTTTGGACTAGGCAAAGGCTAGGCCTTCAGAGAACAAAGAGAAACTGTGTATAAAAATGGGGACCCAGACCCCAGAACTTTAGATCACTTTAGACAACAAGAAGAAACCTTTGCTGAAGAGTGGTGCCAGAGAGACTGAGGAGAGACTATCCCTAAGCTGAAGTGCTGCTTTGGGGATTGGCCTGCAGTGGTTGCCTGACTGCCAAAGAAAGGAGAGAGGAACTTTGTGTATACTTTCATCAACTTGTAAGGATCTCCAAGGGCATGAGAAAAGAGCTTGCCTCCTGCTGAATTCTCAGGGACAACAGACTTCACCCACCAGCTCCCCAAGAATTCTTTGGAAGTGCCTGCAGTTGTGCTGGACTTTTTGAGGAATTGCACATCGCAAGGAGCTGGAAGCGTGACTCACGAGCAAGAAGCGTGACACTGAACTGCTGCTGTCGCTTCACAACACCAGAGCACCTTGGATTGCCGGAGAAGAGGATCGATGTCGCAGCAGACGCCGCCGCATCACCGGGAAGTGTGTCGCGGCTCCCAAGAACAGCTGAGTCATCGCAGGGCCCCCGAAGCACCTTGCATCACCGGAGAAGAGGATCAACATCTCAGCAGATGCCACCACATCACCGGGAAACATGACGCAGGGCCTGTCGCGGCTCGCCTCACTGTTGAAGCACCGCGCATCGCCGGGGAAGAGGATCGACGTCGCAGCAGACGCCGCCGCATCACCGCGTAGTGTGTCACAGAGCCTGTTACGGTTTGCATCGTATCCCACCAAGAAGAAGACGACATCTTTATTTCTTTGCACCACATCTTCATCGCATCACGGCGTTGTTCGCAGCATCGCCACAGAAGCGCAGTAAGAAACCGATGCATCACCTCCCCTCGCAGAGAAGAACTGACACATCACCGTCCCCTACGCAGCAGTAGGGAATTTACACATCACTGTTCTTGTGTGTAAGGAACCAACGCATTACCTTCCATGCAACACTTCTGCTGTATTGCGTTACACATTTTCAGGTACATTGACTCTAAGTGTCGCATTTTAAGATCTAGAGAGAACTAAGCTAATTCTACTCTTTTTTTGTCATTTGTGGTCTTGTGATAAGACTATATAAAGAATACTTATTTTTTTATATAAAACCTGTGTGGTGTCCATCTGTAGTGTTGTCACTTGATTACTGTATGTGTTCAACAAATGCTTTACACACTGCCTCTGAGATAAGCCAGTCTGCTCGAGCCAAGCTACCAAGGGGTTGATCAGGGGTTATTTTAGGAGTGTACCCCCTTCCCCTGACTAGACGCAAGGGTCCCTATTTGTCAAAGGTACCTGCCTATGCCAAGGGGAGACCCCCAAATCTAAGAGGTGAGCAGAATTTGCTGACTTTTACAGAGTTACATAAAAACTGCAAGATTCTCTAGAGTTCTGCCAGCAGCAGAACAATGGCACGTCATGCTGCTCGCACTGATTTTTACCACAGATAGCTTGTTACGCTCTGTAAAATGAGTGCAGATGGCACTACGCGCTGCACCAGAGGGCACTGCTTCTTTCTCAGTGCGAAAAGAAACAGCCTGCAGTGACAGCCCACATTGAGAAATTGCACCGGGATTCATCCTAGCGTTATATTTTTCTTGTTCCCACTTGGCAACTTTATGTTGGCCAGCCGCTCACACGAAAAACTCCACCATGCAGCAGTTGGACAGTTTTTTCGGAACTCTGTGCTCCAGCAGAGCATGGAGTGGGCAAAAGTATGCAAACTCTGCTGATAGAGTGGAGTTTTACCGCCCCCCTACCTATTTCTATAATAATAATAAGTGTTTAGCTCCCATCCTGTTTGGAGAATAAGCTGCACACAGGAGGCGTGGCAGCACTCTGCAGACAGGCTTCCCCTCAGAGCTTAAGTGTCCAGCTCCCCCAGCAGTAGGATGTACTCCTCCTGCACTGTCAATTCTGTACTTTCCAGTAGGTGGTAGGGGGGTTGATTCCAATCTCCTGGCCAGGGTACCAGTAAAGTGACGATGCATCCACTGCATCCTCCTTAGTTCACAGGAGCAATTTTAGGTACAATCCTTAATGCAATCTCACACCTCAATGTTCTCTGGCAATAGCTCAATCCTCACAGCAAGCTTGATTTCAACAGCCCCTTCTGGAATAAGGTGTTGCTACAACACTAACTATTGGTCAAGGCACCAATCCTCACTACGCAGTAGTCCATACTACGGTGTCCCCTCCTTTGCAGGATGTGAATTTTGACAGTTTGCAGCTTACATATTTGTTTTAACAAATCCAAAGACCACATTATGAGTTGCTCTGTATCCATGTGCAGGCACAGACAGTAGTCATTTATTTGTTTTCAATGATACTGTGCTGTCTGTACCACAAATACTAACTCAGTAGCTCGGCAAGGTAGTGCATGGACTACAGACAGCTCCGAAACATAGAGCGGGTTCACCACTAGGCTCCACATAAGCAATGAGCCGATCGGGGCAGCATCCATCTCCTCACACCTCACAATGGGAGCTCATTTGAATGTCCTCCCAACTGGACCTCACTTCCTCCAACCCTCTCCTCTTCCGCACAGGATGCACTGGTCTTGGCAAGCAGGCAGGTGCTGATGCTCCAAGCTCTAGAGGAGGTGGTCTTGGTTTCCCTGGGTGATTTCCACTCACCCAGCAGGGAGGCTAGCAGGCTTGAGCCCCCAGTCTTGTTCGAAGGCAGAAGTCTTGCAGAGGTTCCCCTCTTCATCCAGCCTATCTGGGTGCTTAGCTGATGACAAATTTCGAAGTCTCAACTTCCTCTTCTTATTGTCCTTTTGCAGGCATCAAATCTGATTTAGCATCTGGGTCTATGAAGTTTTATGCTGGGGCTCTGATTCTTTTGAAATACATACTTCCTTTCTCTCTTCCTTATGAAAGCCTATCTGTCACAGCAAGAGAGACTCCAAAACTGATAGTCCCACAACACAGGTCATGTGAGTGACTGTAGTTTAAAGCTTGGATGTCAACCACAGTGATTTGTGCTTCAAAAGGTTAATCTCAGGTTCCCAGCCCTACTCTTTATGATTCCCTAATTAGTCCCATCTCGTTCCTACAATGTCTCCAGGACCCTTCATTGTGATCTCTCACTGTATCAAAGAAAAACTGTTGAAGTGTACAGGGGTACTCACTCTCTCTCTCCTCCAGTGTATCTCACCCAGATCACAGAGCAGCAATGCACATATCTGTCTTGGGGGATTCCTCTAAATCCTCATTTCTTCAACGGGCATGCCTGGGCTTCCCAAAATGGAACCTAATGTCCACCATGAAATGTACCATTACAGACACTTGCATTCAGTCTATGCACAGAGCACACACACTAACCAGTAGTATTACATCCAATCATTTTGTCATCCCAGGCACACATAATTCAGCACACACATTTACGCTGCACACACTGCTCAGTACTGTAGACTTTCCATATTGTGCCATGGTGGGCCACTTCCAACACAAAAAATGCTAGCACACACACTCACCATGCACATGCTGCACAACACCATACCCTTTATGTACTGTACACCTCACAGGTACACATAAACCCAGTATATGCGCTTACCATGCACACACTGCCCAGCAGTACATCTCTCATATAATGTACTCCTTGCAGTTATACATACACCCAATACATTCACTCATAATGCATATAGTGCAAAGCACTTCTCTATCCTTGTATTCTACCCATCACAGGCACACATACATCCAGCACAGAGTCACCACTCCTGTGCAGCACAGCACTTCACATCTAATTGATGTAGGCCAAGGGTGAGTTAAGCACATAGCGGTAGAACTTTAAAAGTGTGTGAGTCCTCATTCCAGTGACACCGGTTAAAAAGCACCTGTTCACCCCTCCTGATCACAGCAAGCTATGATGCCTCCTCCATGTTTGTGCTGCTTAACTCATGGTGAAGGCACTAGACTTCCACTACTATGAGGGCAGTATTTGGGCATCTTTACTGGTCCAACAAGACCACAATCTGTGAGACAGGTCTATACCATGGAAAACATGCATAATCTGTATTTCCATATGACAAAATCAGCATTAGTCATCCAGCCATCAGTACAGTTGGGCGCTGAGGACAGGGGTTCATGCCCATGCACCAGTTTTCATTAAAGTTGTTAATGCAATCTCCGCAGCTCTATGGTAAATGCCACTCCCTGTTTCGGAGCTGTCTGTAGTCCATGCACTACTTGCTGAGCTACTAATGGGGTCATTACGATGGCTATGAAACTGCCACCGGCAGCCTGCCGGTGGCATTTTCACTGCCATCAGGAGGCACTTCTCCGCCCGCCATATTACAATGGTGGGCAGTGTAGTGGCAGACGCAAAGTCCGTCCGCCTCGTGCCTGCCACAGACAATCATTACGATTGCATGGCGAACCCACCCCACATCAACAATATAGTGGCAGTGCCTTGCAGGCACCGTCTGCCATATTAGGATGCTGCCTTCCCACCAGCCGGTGTATAGCAGTGAAACCACCATTCACAGGCTGGCGGGGATTGCATTTAGGTGCCCGTAGCAGGCCCCCCTTGTGTTTCGAGAGGTTGGTATGCACTGGGGGTATACCTACGGTACTCCATACATTTCCCTGCACCAGGGGGCAGGTACTGCGGGGTGCTTGCCACGTAGTGCAGGGAAATACACAGGCTATATTTCTGACATTGCAGTGGGTGCTGAAGCCAGGAGCACCCTCCGCATTGTTAGAAATACACGATGTGACCACCACGGTGGCGGTCACATCATAATCCCAATGGCAGAACAGCCGCATTACAGGTGGACGGTCAGAAACCCAGGCACAATAGCGGACGGACGGAAGTCCGTCCGCCATCGTAATAACCCCCTAAATTAGGTAATAGAATAGAATAGAATAGAATAGATGTAAACTTGTAAAGCGCGATTTGCTGCCCGGAGGCGTCCAAGCGCTAGAGTAACCAGAACCTACCAGAGAACAGAGGAGGAGGAAACTACGGTTAAAGGGGGGAATTAAAAAGGAAGGTCTTTAATTGTTTACGAAACACAGAAAGGTTGGGATTGGCTCGGAGATGTAGTGGCAGGATGTTCCAAGTTCTGGACGCATTGTGGGCGAACTTACTGCCGCCTGATCTGCATGTAATGGGGTACAGACAGCACAGTATCATTGAAAATAGATAAATGACTACTATTTGTGCTTGCACATGGATGCAGAGCAACTCATGGTCTTTGGGTTTGATATAACATGCAAAAGAGCAGGGTTCTGCCACATTCATAGTTTGAACAACAAACAAAAATGAATGAAGATATCAAAATCATGGAAGATACACAGTTATGCTTCAGACTCTGAATGTCCCAATGAGCGAGCGTTGGCTCAGCACTCGTGTCTTGATAGGGACTAGTGAGAAGCAAGCTTTGGGCTAGACACAGATAACTGTTTTAAAATAACGGTAGACTTCCCTATATGCTGCATGACATGCATCTATGTACACTAAAAATTGGAAATAATCGTTAGATTTGTATATTCCATTTGCAACCACAGGCTTGCAGGATCCTCTCGTTGTTAAATAAAGGTACGACTGTAACTAACCTAAATCAATACTCATTCGATCCATCTCAGATGGCCCGAGGACCAAGACCCCAAGCTGCACACCTGGCAAATATTGATTGAGCTGGTTTAAGTATTTACTTGATACACAATTTGTACCTGATTCCGGGTTTCAGACCTGAGAACTGGGGAAAACACACAAATGTACGTGTTTTCCACCATTCCGAAGCAGACAACATTTTTGTATTATATCCCAACACAGGTTTCTGGATGATTGACCACATGATTTTGGTTAGGTTTTAATCCTGTTGGACTGCTATTTGTACACAAAATGGGTATTGAGCATAGAACGTGTTCAGCGCTTTACCACCTACTGTGATTTCACTATCAGAGCTGCACGTTTGTATTTATTTATCTCTACAGCGCTGCACGTTTGTATTTATTTATCTCTACAGCAGAACCTTATATGCAGCGAGTCTGCCAGTTGGTGACTCACTGAGAGTATCCAATAATGAAGCTGTTCTTGTCAAATTACATGAACTGAACTATGATTTTGATCAACAAACTGATACATTACTGAAAGAGATTGTGGCAATTTATTTTAATTATGCACGAACATGTTAGACCAAAGAGCGAAGTATGATATTGTTGGAAGAACAAAAAAGCTAGATCATACTCATGTAGGAAGGCATAGAATAAATTCTCAAAATAAACGTGTATGGCTGCTTATTTTTTCAATTTCTAGAGCCACTGAAACCAATAATATTGCTTATCCTACAAAATGGTGCGTTCACTTGAAATTCTCCTTTGATATGTGAAATGCTAATTTGTCTATGCAATGAGCTGCTTTTTAAAGTTGCAGTGTATAGTTTTGGCTATTAAATATCAATATTAGTGATGCCATCTTTTCATTTTCAGTCAAAACTGTGTGTCTTCATCTTTAAAACAGCTTATGTGCTAATTACGAGTGGCTGGGCTGTGATAATTTATGTATTCTAAATTAATTTTCAAACCAATGAAGACCAAATTAATTTTGGTGGTGTGAATATTTACTGTACGAAAAAGTAAATCATTAATTCATACATCTATCACTTAAACTGACAACATTTGTAACAGCACTTCTTGAAAATGAGCATCTGCATGAATCGAGTATGGGGTTTCTAAAAGGAATTTTTTGATTAGCCACTTAACCTGACCTCATATTTTAATCCAAAGGCTTTTTTTGCGGTTTAAAAGATTATTAGAACAAATTCTTTTTGTTTTGTGTTTCGGTTACAAAACCAATTATGAACAGAGCTATTATAATTATGATTTCTCAACAGCATGTGGTACAGTATTATTTACGATTGCATTTCTATTGACAATCAAGCTGATTTATTGTTTCTCAGTCATAAATAATAAAAAGAGCAGTGTTAAGTAGGCAAGTCTTATATAAAGAAATAACACGAGGTGGATTTATGTTGGTAAAGACTTAAACTTGTAATAAGGTTAGATGGCAATTAGTATTTCCAACCTAACAAAAAAAATATTTTTCCTCATTTCGTTAGTTTTTTTACTTTCTTTACAGCTTGGAGATCATTTCCCATGGCCTTTACATGTAACACTTACGCCTACATACTATGTTTTGAGGTAGGTTTAAAAACAGGTGTGATGAAGACAACATAGCTCATATTTTAGGCATCTTAATGTGTCCCTGCAACATATCAGCTACAGTTTAATATCAGAGGCTAACACATTTAAGGATGCAGCAAAGCAAACATGTTAACTGTTGGTACTCAAAGATAACATCACAGTGTGCATGTTTGTAATCCATATGGCTCATTAGTTTGCTCTTACTCGCGAAGCTTGCAAAAAATAGTTTTTCCTATTTCCAGATTTTGTCCATATGCCCATAAAGGAAAAAGATCTTATTAAAAAAATACTCTTGCAAAGGTCAGCTCAGTAGTACTGCTGATTCTGGTTGCATTATCTTAAAGGACAATTTTGTTCTATTGTACGAAATAGGGTTTCACTCAAAAAGCCTGCAGTGTGACCAATTGCAGGCTTTGTGAGTGTAAAACTCACAATTGCAACAACAGCATTGAGATTCCTTACAATTTGCAGGGACAAAGGACCTAAAAGGGCTGTCTCCCTTCCTTGAGACTCACAAAGATATGTAGCAAGGGATTGCAACTGCTATTGCAGTCACAACCCTGACACCTAGAAAGATGTGGCCTGCATTCACTAAGTGGAAGCTGTCAGTGAGAGGCAACGTCCGCTCTGTGACTGTGGGCTTCAGCATTGGAGAAGCACACAACCTTTCATGGAATTACTGCATAATACCTCCAATGTCCCTTTGCACCATGCCATTTTTTACTTTAATTGCAGCCCCAGTTCATACACGGACAGAGGCTGCAATAACATTGTTATGCAAACCTGACTGCATTGATGTACGACAGCTATATATTTCTAGTCTCCATCTGTGCAATTTACAGCTATTTAGAACAATTTGCAGAGGTAATGCTGCCTCATAATATATATGTAAAGAAATAGAACCAGGCCTAATACTATTTGAAACCCGCTTTTATAAGGAGAAAAGGAAAACAGTGGTTTCCAAGAACTCATTCAATCAAACATTTATCAATAGTCATATGAACAAATGGCAAATTCCCAGTATAAGAATTGGCTTGGTAGTTTGATTTGCCCTGTTCCCATCATGCACTGGGACAGGAACAGACTAATTTGCATATAGCCAAGTTCTGAGCTGGGATGGTGCAGTGAGCTAAAAAACGGTGATGGATTAAAACCATGATCTCTTGACTTGGTAAGAGTATTCTGCATCATTCAGAAGCTCTGTCCATCACCACCCCCCTTTTCCAAAATCAAATGGCAAATTCATCCACAGTATTTTTAATTATAATTGCACAAAAAACATCATCTGCATCATCTGTGATGAATAATCAAAACAAGAAATGTGGATGCATGTATAGGACACATTGGTAACAGGCAATCATTGTTTTGCTGTCTATTGCTTCCTCAAATATTTGACCGGTCCTGGGATGCTTGTATTCCAGTCCAAAGAGGACCTGGCCTTGCAGTTGTGATGGACTGCTCATATTGGAACAGAGTCAAGACTGGTTTCATATTGGTGGGTCCCAATAGAGGTGGGATAGTGTGCAAAATAAAAATAGACTGGGATGCGGCTCCAAGTAATTACCAGTAGCTGTGATTAATTCAAGCATTCCATCCATCACTTTTTTGCATACTTTAGTGTGCCTCCCTATGTGGGACAGGTATGTCCAGACAAGGGTCCCTTGCACAGTGTGTCACTGGAACCTAACTATACCTGACTGATTAGCCCTAACTAGGGCAAAACTGTTCCTAGGCTGCTTGTGCTCTGGTTCAGGGAGGACCTGGCCCGGCAGTTCTGGCTTGATTGTTCCTATTGGAGCCGGGTAAGACTGATTTTCATTGGATGGGTACAAACTGACATGGCAAGGTGTTTAAAGTAATGATGGATTGGAATGTGGCCCGAAGTAATTCCCAGTGGCTGAGATTAATTTAAGCATTCCATCCATCACTTTTTTATATACTTTAATCCTTGAAGTAGGATGTGCATGCTAAGACCCATGTTGGCCTTGCTATCAAATGAACAGAGAAATAATGCATTGTGTAGACAGCATTGCTGCTGCGGTATGATGAATCATGCCAGTCCTAGCTGTGGAGCTGTCAGTAGTGCAACAGGTGCTGTGGCAAGGAATGCAGGAGTGTCAGGGGCCCACAGCACCCACAATAAATTTCCTTTTTTACACACTTACTATACTGGTGCCCATTTTCATGGCTTATATTTTGTCACGTGTCACCTTTGTCACTTCACTGGCTGGTACACTATTGGACTTTCATGCAAAACTCTGTGTTGTCATTTCTAATTTATGTTGCCACTTACTCTGTATGGAAATTGTTTTACATCTCAGTCACATTACGAACGTTTCTGAATATTTGCTCTTTAGTCAAAGTTTTATCAAGACTCCTCAGATTTCCCCTGGGCTTGTTTTACCACTCCTCTGGGCTTCTTTACCAGACCAATGTTCATGGAACCAACACAAAATTCACAGTTCCCGAGGAGACTCAAGAGCACAGCATCCTACGAGCGGCACCAGGCCTCGTCCCCTGTTCCAGTGTTTAATGCCGTTTAGCCCCCGGGCCTCCTTGAGAACTGTGATTGACTGGCAGGACCAGGGTCACTGCTTCCTGTGACATCTTCACCACGTCCAGAATGCATAAAGCAAGTGGAACCAGACATCTCAGGGCTCCATCCCAAGGATACAACATCCCTCTCCCTTATCTCCTGGAACATAGCCAGTTTGGCAAGCAAGTTCCCAGTTTCAGAATGGCATAGCTTTGTTCAGACGTTTGACTTAATTTGCTTGCAGGAGACCTGGGCTGTGGATAATTCTTTTTTGTTGGAAGGGTATAAATCTTTCTTTGTCCCTGCAAGCCCTTCTAGAGCTGGTCGAGCCAAGGGGGGAATGTGGTCTATGCATCGCTAAGGCTGGAAAGTGGAATTGCAGAACTGAAAACAGATAATCACTGCCTGCAGGTTTTGCTCTTCTCACAAGGGTCTAGTAGTGTGTTACTCCTTACTTTTTATTATTCTGTTTCTTCCCTCCCTGAGATATGTAATATAGCTTGTTCAGGTAAATATTTGGATAGTTTTAGTACCTCCACAAGTTACTCCCCAAACATTGCTCTGGGAGGTGATTTTAATGTTCACCCATGTGGGGTCCCAAGAATCCAGAGTTTAGGGGTTTCTGTCTCTCCCCACCATCCGGGAGTGCACTTTGAACATCATGGGCAGGGGGGTTCTCTTAACGCTCCAGTATGCAACTTTGACCTACAATAAGCGATGGATAATTTTATTTTGTTTTATTTTTGTGTTTTATAGAGCGCAAACTTGACCCCTGAGGGTATTAGAGCGCTTTACACGGTATACAGTGGTGGACAAACAAAACGTTTAAAATGCGGAGACATATTAAAAATCAAACAATTAGAAGGATGGCGATGGGCCGGGGTGCTGAGAACATAGGGAAAAAGGGGATACTGGTGTATGGTTACAATCAAAGATGTAGACAAAAAGGAGCGATAGTCTTAGATTCATCAGGCACAGTGTGGTGGTTGTGGTGAGGCATTAGCTGATGAATTTACCCATGAGGAAGGTTTTGACCTCCTTCTTGAAATGTGCTAGAGTAGGGAATCTTCCGTTCTTAGGTGGTAAAGAGTTCCAAATTCTTGGTGCTGCTCCAGTGAACGCCCTATTGTAGGTTCTTTTTTCCTAATCGTTTTCATATCAACCTTCAAAGGGCATGATAGGGACTTGTTTATTGACTTCATTCTTGTCCCCACCCCCCTAGTCCATCTAATATCGGATTTCTCAGTCAAGGCAAGTTTTAATAGTGACCTTAATCCTCTCTGCCTGAAAACCAGATGGCTTACACTAGGTCTGAAAAAGGGGAGTGGGGTTGGAGGCTCCCTACGGCCCACAGACGGGGGTAGGAAGCTTAAATGGGCACATATATCCCCTGGCCTTTTTCATGAGTCCTTTTTAGCCAACTGCCAAGAGGTAATCCAGGTTTGTCTGGCTGTGCAGCGGCACCCGGACGCACTAGTTGTTAAAGCTTTTGAATCCATACCCTGTATCATTGCTGACTTACTGACTAGTCCTGCCCGAAAAACCAATGAGACAAGGCCCGAGATGGTTTGATACAACATGTTCATGCGCAGCCAGGTCCCTTATGGCAGTCTTGCATGCTGTCCCTAGAGACAGAGGATTAGTTAGAACCCACAGAACACAATAGAAAATTTCCCTTAAAAAACATAAAGAAGTTTTAAAGGAAGAGGCCTGGGGGAAGCTAATGGAGCCCAGTGCTATTGGGAACAGTACTAAGTTCTGGGGCATTATCAATAGCCCGATCCTGGGAGTAGAGACTGCTACAGCTCTTGATGCGCACATTACGGAGGATGACTGGGTTATCCACTTTGACGGCATGTTTAGGGGTATCACTGCCCAGATATTATCCAGTAGGGGAGATAATGAAAAGTCCGTACTAACAGTTTCGGAGGAAGAGGTGAGGAAGGGAATAGCGGGCATTACGTGAAACAAGGCTCCTGGTCTGGATGGTATCCCGACCGACCTTTATATGTCTAACATGGAGTCTTGGGCTCTGATGCTTACCGCTGTCATTAATGCGACTGTCAAGGCTGGTTTCTCGGCCTCATGGGCCACCTCCACTATTGTCCCTGTATTCAAAAAAGGGAACAGAGAGAGTACACACTGTTATAGGCCCATGTCCCATCAGGACTCTGTGGTCAAAGTGGTTGCACAAATCCTGTTAGATAGACTATCCACCTAGGCTGCAGAAAACAATATTCTGTCGGACTCCCAGTATGGGTTTCGTCCGGTCGCTCAACTGCAGAGCAACGTCTGAACCTCTTCCTGATAGTGAACAAGTACACGGTTGCCCGAACTGGCACTTTTTTCTTGGTCTTTATGGTCCGTTCTTCCGCATTTGATTGCTTAAATAGAAGCAGGTTGTGGCAGAACCTCCTCTCCTTGGCGGTGGACAAGGAAATAGTCCTTATCCTACAGGATCTCCACCAAGACACCAGGGCGGCAGTGCATTATTCTGGAAACATGAAGGCCTAACGCTTGTTTTCTATCAGGAGTGGGGTAATACAGGGTTGCATTGTGGCCCCTTTCCTATTTAATGCATACATCAACGAGCTAGAGAAGACCCTTTTAGAGACTAGGGCTGATATTCCGCAGGTAGGATGGGGTGGTGTTCCTGTTTTGCTGTATGCAGAAGTCACTGTCCTGGTGGCCAGGACGGAACCGGGATACAAACCTTAATAAATTCTTTCACCACTTTATAGGGGAGCAGGACCTTGTGGTCAACAACTCTAAGTCCTTTATTATGCAAATAGGGGCCGACCTAGCAGGCCATATACCTTTAAGGTAGGGTCCATTAACGTCCCAAGAACAAGTGCTTTTTCTTACCTAGGAATTTTACTGGATGAGAAAGTGAAATGGGGGACTCAACTCACTTGCAAGAGAAACAATTTATCCAGAGAGACCGCAGCCATATTTAACTTTACAACCAGATTGGGAAAAGACTTGTGGGAGCCCTATTAAAGCCCTACAGCGCTAGGTGTCTCTCCAAGACATTATATGGCAGTGAAATATGGGGGTACACTAAAACAGAGAACCTCAAGATTGCAGAAAACAAGTTTCTGAGATGGCTCCTTCACAATACATGAGGAGCTTGGTATGAAATAAATAACTGATTTGATAGCAGTACACCCTGTCACATTATGGTTAGAAATATTGGCCGGTAAGGGGACAACACTAAATAAATGTATCCTAAATGACTGTCTGACCCTTGATGACGCCCCAAGAATATCATGGTTCAAGTATATTGAAGAGACCTTAATGGATGTAGTGAGATGTAATCTTTTTACTAACCCGGACCGAACATCTAAGAGAGACCTGCACCTCAGAAAGACGAGTTTCATGGAGCAGAGGGTTATGGCGGGGGAAGAGAGGGAGCTTCTAAAGCCTAGTGTATGCCGTTTTATCATGTTGAAAACCTCCAAGATGGCGGAGGCTTATTTACTGTGATTCATAAACTCGCATGACAGATTTTTGCTCACGAGGTTTCGGTTTGACCTCTTTCACCTCCTTCTTGCTCATACTAAGGGCAGTACCAAGGGCCAAACCTTGATGTCCTGTGGATTCGATGCTCAATCTCCACAGGACATGACCCATTTTATGATGTTTTGTAGCTTTCATAAAACTCCCAGAAAGTCTTTTATAATTCCAATACTGAAAAAGCAAATTTTAGGCAAGTGCGCCCAGCTTTTATTTATCTGCATATGTTGACAGGTAGCACTGTGTTTTATGTACTTACATTTTTTTAATCTGCTATCAGACTTGGATCCAGTTGTGCTTAACCAGCCTGTTCTCTCTAATTAAACTCACTGTAAAGTCCCGGGTGACTTGTTTTTTATTGGCGGAGTACTCATGATATTAAAGCCAGGGATCTCTCTGCATCCCCATCGGTACGAGTTATTTAAATTTGCTGGTCGATCTCTGTGTGGATTGTTTTTTAACCCAACTTATTATTGCATTTCATATTTATTGTGTGCTTTTATGGTTTTAATATCTTAAACTGAATAAAGATTATTTGTATTGTATTGTATTAAATGTTTCTGAATATTTGCTCTTTAGTCAAAGTTTTAACAAGACACCTCAGACTTCTCATGGATAACAAACCTTTTTCATTCTCAGCATTCTGTTGTTGATAACTGTCAGTGTTTATCAAAACTATTTGCCCATATGTCTCGCTTAAACAACTAGCAATATGTATATGCATTGTAAAGTAATTCATGACAGTACACCGAATGCTATCAGTCCCATGGAATGACATTTAATAGTAACAGAGCTGGGCCCAGATTCATAAAGGTATAGCGTTGCATTAGCGTTACTTTTTTTAATGCTAAACTGACGTCAAAACATTTTGGGGAATAACAACCCAATGCAAATTGGTATTTGCGTTGGTTGTATGGAAAAGTTATGCAAAGCAACGTGGAATGCTCCTTTGCATTCCTTTGAGTCAAGGGGGCGTTACTTGGGTGGTTCAAGGTTGTTCCCATGCAACAAACCAAGCTTTGAGACACTAAACCCTATCTACCAATAGTAGACAGGGTTTAGTGCCAAACATTAATGTAGCTGAGAAGCAGGCGGCAAAAGAAGAAATGTTTCATTTCTCCTTGCTTTTCTGACTTTGCATGTCTGATGCACTTTACAACACACGTACACAGTGGGAAAAGGTTTTAAACTTGTCTAGCCACAGTATTTTGAACAGGAGGGCTACAGTGAGTGCTTGGCGCACAGCAGCTAAAAGCTGAGCTAGGGAGAGGGGATAAGAGAGCCATAGCTCTGTAGATATGGTGCTCTCCTGCTCCTACCATGTCACACAACACAGTTCAGCATTTATGGCTGCTGTGCTGTGTTCTGTGATTTTTTGAGATTCTGGGCTCTAGCATGAAACAATAAACAAGAGTCTCTATATAAATGCAGCCATGTATCTGAGGATTCTTTCTTGATACTGGTGTGGGGGCATGTCAATTAGTTTTGGGCATTATTTATGTGTTGGGTATTAAATGTATTTCGTCCTACTGTAAGTGGTTCCGGCAATAGATGTCCTTCACTTACATGATGCCATTTGCCCTGTTTTCATCATGTTAGTAGGTCACACAGTGTCACTTCTAGTGATGTTATCTGGTAAAAGGACATCTGATGTCACTTCCAGTGATGTCCTTGTGGGTCCTGTTGCTTTTCTGGGGATGACGTGGAATATATTGCCCTGATGTAACTTCCTTTGATGTCATCTGTGGGCAATGGGGGCATGGCAAGACTTCCGCGACCCCTGCAATTTTGACAATTGGACGTCCGTGCATGCACAGTTACTGTTTATATACAAATTCTATTTTTTGAGGAACATAAAACAAAATAATACATCAAAACGGAAAAGAATGTGTGCCGACTTTCTTATTCTTTCTGCAGCTCTCACTGGCCTGCCTTCTGAAATCTAAATAGAGCTTAACTGGCATGCAAAATAAGATCAGGCTCCTCTGCTTTTCAACTGGGTAAAAATCAATTAAATGTAGTTTAATAAGCTCCCCAAACTCTGTCTGCCAGAAATGTCTAATTTGGCCTGCATTTATATGTTTGATTAGATTAAGCATGTTAGAATTACTTTAGGCTGAAGGGCCTCTGGGAGCCTTCTTCTCTGCAATCTAATGCACATATGATTAAGCTAATTTGGGGTAAAGCAAACTACTTAGTCATTTAAGCGTGATGTGGGAATCGTAAGATATTTACATTCAAAAGAATTAAACAGAAATATAAAATTAAGCAGTGCCTGTTTTGTGAAGCATATATTGGTTGTTAGATTTATAATACTTATGGGAGTGTGTTTACCAACAAATCGAAAGAGGGGGCTGTATAACATAAAGTGAGCACTTGGGACTGGATCACAAACAATCTTTTCTTTTCCTTGGGATAAATTAAATTAGTGCTCGGTGCAAACATCCTTTACAACCCTATTATGGAAACAGGTTTGTGGAGGTGGTAATGTGTGACAAAAATGTTTGTGCATATTTAATTGTGTAGGATTTTGTTATGATGTTTTTGTTCAGAATGAGGCACTTTGCTGCACAAAAACAATCCTGAGATGCCTTTTTGTCTTTCTATGTGTGCTGTAGCATACAGAGAAAGACGTAAAATCAAGATATTTCTCCGTGTTTACTCCTCTACAGGTTTTACAGCAAACAAATGATCAGGGTCAAGACTGATTTCATTATGGCTGAGTTCAAACTGGAATGGCATGGTGAGCAAAAAAACGATGGACTTAGGCCCAGATCACTGTACAGGGTGAATGTATGACATTGTTCTGCATTCTGTCCCTCAACTGTTGTTTTTGCATTCCTGCACAGGGAAGCATGTCTTTTGCCACATTGCCAGGTTTACGTGTTCTTGTAAATCTGGGAATGCATCAAAATTCATGGATGTTGTGTGGTAACACCCACACAACCCCCCATGGAAATGCCTCACTGGTGCAGAGCAATGCAACGCAGTGATTTGCTCTGCGCTAAATTATTTGAGATTTATGAAGCAACGCAGGGCCATGCAAGGTGACTTTGCGTGGCTTCATAAATTTCATTTTTCATTTTTGTCGCTCTTGCACCACGATGTGTGGTGCAAGAGTAACACCAAGGGGCTCATAAAAATACCCCCTGAGACAAGCAATCATTTGCAACTGCTGTATGTGATAAAATAGTGTTGCAGAAATTAGCAGAGACAATTTAATGTGATGCAACCTAGGAAGTGGCTGTCTCGCCCACAGTGTTGGACCGACTAGTGTCTTAAACAGTTGGGGAACTGGAGTTTTGATATTTTAACAACTTAGACAGTGGTAAAAATGTGTTTGTTATTTGGTTGTAAATTTATCAGAATTTGTTGACATCTCTAAATAGTCAGTCAGTCAATTATCTTTATTCGATTATTAAAAATCATAAAAGAACGAGCATACATACATGGCAGCATTTCATCATAACACGAGTTAATACAATCAGTATTTAAATACTCTAAAATCACGATGTACAAAATAAGTTATACAGAAATGTTAAGAATGTTAAAATCAGTGTAATAAGAAAGGGAAATCAATATTCAGGGATAAGGTGCCTAGTTCTTGTACGACGCTTATTTATGCGTGCTCCTGCAACTAAAAAACTAGCAACATGAAAAGCTACTCTTACATTAGGAAGGAGTTGCAGAAACATCAAAGCTGGTTTTACCTGAGTAAAACCCAGATTGCGCATCTCTAAATATAAAACAGCACAAGACATACTACAAAACAAAAAAATACAATTATTACAGGGCATTTCATAATACAAGAACACAATACAACGGCTATAGTACAAAAAGAACAACGCAGTGCAGTAATGCAGCACAAAAACAAAAATGCCTAACACAACACAACACATCATCAAAAAAGAATGCACTACAGTACATATGCACAAACATTTTGCTAACAGATTACCACATCTACAGATCTGCTTTCATGGTACGGTGATGGAAGGTGTTTGCACCAAGCTTTGAGTTTCCACAGAGGATTTGTAATTACATATGTTAAGAAAAGTTTGTGATTTAGCCCTGTAGTTCTTGTGTAATTCAATGGAACTTGGCCAGGCATGTGAATGGAAGTACACACTTGGAATGGCAATTTGCAGCTCTAGAACGATTAGAATCTGCTTTTTCATAAAATGTCTAACCGTTTCTAGGTCTGGCCACAGAATGTTATAGCTGCTACACTCTTTAGGGCAGCAGAAATAACCATTAGAAAGATAGCAGAACAGAAGAGGAAAATATTGAAGGAAATGCTTGAAATATTATAATGAAATTCAGCAAACTTTACTCTTGAACGCAGAGGATGCAATCACATCTAAGATTTCTAGGGTGCTAACTATATAATAGAACACTTACAGTACTGGGCTTTTCACTATTATGAAGGGACTGGTGATAGTTAATATAAAATTGTACAATACATCCTGCACTAATATTAAACATTTTTACAGGAAGCATTGGCAAATGGAAGAGGTTGGTCCTTGGCAAGTCGATGCAATGGTTACTTTTGTATTGCTTTCATATGAAAAGAAATAGAGAATACATGTGACTCCCTAAATCTGGTGGTCATATGCTTGCTATACAAAAATGTAAGTTACAAATAAAATAGTTTATATTCTTAATAGAACAGTATGAATTCTACTTAGCAAGCAGTTATGCTCAGAACAACTATAAAACCGTTTTCTTAGTTTTAAAGCAAGCTCAATGAAGAAATATATGATTCTTAGGAATCAAAGAGTCATGGAAAAGGTAAGTTTCGTTTTCGGAAACATTAAGTCACTCTCAGTGCAAGAGAGCCAATACAGTTCTCTGAACTATTGTCCCATGCTGAATGCTATTATGGGTTAAAGCAAAACATGAATAACAATTAAATCAATGTTTTTTCTTTCATTTAGGACTTTTTATAATTACATGAGGTTAGCTTGACAGTAAATGTTCCTAGCCAGACCTAAAACCGTGCGACCACGTTTCTGGCACACACAGTCAGTTTTATGACGAGAGGAGGCCTGCTCAGCTGAATTTGTGTCACATTGTAAACATATTCAAAACACAAATCAGGTGCGCTCCATAGAGTCTGACACAGCACAGAATTCCATAGTGCTTATTTTTGTGATGAGTTAAGCACCAACTGTTGTTATAACTTACTGAACTAGAAAACCGAACTATGAAATGCTGCATTCATTAGTAATTACAGTGGTGACTGCTCTCAACAATTGTTTTCATCTTACTGCGGTGCAAACACATATCAGGAAATTCAACAGTATTTGTTATTCACTGAAATTAGGAGATTAAACGCAAGCAAAGATGCATAACAGGGCCCTAAATCTCAGCCAAAGAATGCCCAAAAATGTTTTGGCGACGGTTAATGTTGGTAAAAGATGGATATAAAATAGTTGGCAGTAATTTTCTATATTCCTACAACATAAACGTCAGACATAACAGATAATTTAAATACACGGGCTCACATTCGTGCATTGTGTAAAATGGACAGTCAGTCTACTTTGGACTGCATAGGCACACACCAAAAAAGAGGTGTGACAGAGACTGCTTAGTCAGGATGCCCGAGCTACATTATCTTAATTTTAACGGAATTCTGCCATTCTAAACGAATTAGGTGCATTCAGGTTAATATCAAAAATGTGTTCGTAAGGACAAGCACATTAGTAGAGGCTGGTGACCAATTCAACGTGCTCTGCAATGGTAAAAATATGATCCTGCAAAATTAGTAAATGCGCGTTCGATTAAAAAAAAGTGATTATTTTCAGTCCCTTCGGATAATAAAACATTGCACTAACTAACTGGTGCAAGCATGTCTTCTTTCCTAAAATGTTTTCGCCAAACTGAATGATTAGCAGGGCCACATGCTGATGATGAACATTGAAGTAGACGGTAGAAGACATTTAAATATGTCATTAGGGTTGGCAATACGTTTGAAAACACAATTATATTTAAAAAAATATATAGAACGATGAGAGCGCCATTAAAGGCAAAGGAGTGACAGAGGGGCAAACGTGGCTGAAATAGGCCTTAAGTTTGAGCATTATGATTCTCTATCAGTTTCCACCTATTTAATATCGAATGGTTCGAAAAGCATTATAATCGATTTGGCAGTCGATGGCTATGCTGGTGGTTAAATGTCCTTTCTTCCATTACAGGCCCTCATCCGTTGCCCTGGTCTCAGGGAGAGGGCGTTTATTGACTGACCCATCATTCAGCAATGGGTTCTAATGCTGAAGCATGTGCCATGTGTATTAGGCTTGACTCTGGGATGAGTTGATAAATAGCTGGTGGTGGTGGTTAATTCGCCCTAGGTTATTTCTATTTTTATTACATATTATGAATCTTTCATTTGAACAAATGCTTTTTGAGGTCTAGCCTAGAGGCAGCTCCAGCTGTCTATCAGCCGCATGTGATCAACAAAAGGTATATACATAAAAATGGCAATACATGAAGTGGGTTTGGGTCAATCTCCTTCAGTAATTGCTCTGTCGGATTGACATTAAACTTTAGACTAGAGACAACCCACAGATAGCATAGATACTGTGGGTGATGGGTTGGCTTCCTTCATGAAATGGGTTTGCTTCCTCTGTCATTCGTTGTTTGAAGTGTCAGACACTGTGAGTGATTGTGTTTTTCTTGTTTAATCATGAATCTTCATTTGAAAGTGGTGCGTGAATATTAAAGGCCTATTTGGAAGCATGCCTTAACTACCACCTTACACGTAGATGGTGCTTCATTGAAGAGCTCCATTGTCCAGACACACCAGTAGTGTATGGAGTTGGGAGGCTGGTATGTGTGTATTGAGAGTTGGCATGTATATCTCAACATCATTTTAGTACTCTCCCCTTCTGTTTCCAGGAGTCTGCATCATGTTTGCATCTTTTCAGGCTTTGCCAGGATTCTGAAAAGATCAGAGTGAAGAGGTCCAATGAAAGCACCTTTACCTGCCAGCTGTGCAAAGGCTTTCTTGCACCTAAAGGTTAATTGGTTTTTTTTAACATATTTTTTCTTTCAAATGATGCATATTTTTTTATTTTTTCCCCATCGTCCAAAAGATTCAGATAAGTTTTTACCAAACCACACCCCTGCTTGTTGACCTCCTAGCTGGAAATCACTATTGCTTGCCCTGGAGTTTGAAACTGAAGCTTAGAAATGAATGAGTCTAATGAAATCAGTCACTCTAGTGCCAAGGACACCATGATGGAAAAAGAAAACAATGCACAGGAAATCAGGCCCACAAGCTGCAGTAAAGAATCTGAAAACACATGCATAATTTACAAAAAATATAAAACTAAGTCGGTAAAGCATTTACTTCTTTACTCCCTGTTGGGATGGAAATGTCCTCTGCATGGTAAGAGACGTGCACTCCTGCCCTGAATGCCCAACTGTACTGTTGTCTGGATTCCTAATGCTGATTTTCTGTAGTAGGCAAACATAGATCATGCTTTTGCGCCATGACATGGAACTCTCTCACAGATTGAGAACTTGTCGGACGAGAAGGGGCACCCATAGCACTGCCCTCATAGAGGTGGAAGGCTGCTGTCTTAACCCGCTGTTAAGCAGCACAAGAGCGGTGGTGGTAGCAGACTGTGCAGTGATCAGTAGTAGTGAAAAGGACCTTTTTACCCTGCGTCACTGGAGTGAGGACTACAGGTTCGCTCAACGTTTTAGAAGTTCTGCTGCAGTATGCTTAACTCACCCCTGGTCTACATCAGGTGGATGTGGAAGTGCATTCATGATAGAAATGCGTACTGAGTGTATGTGTGCTCACAAGAAGTACAATACTCCAGGGGTGAAGTTTGGTACAGTACACACATGTTAAATATGTGTTTTTAAAATAACAGACTCTGATACAATATAGAAAGGCTGCAGTACTAAACAGTGTGTGCAGACTGGATGCATTTGCTGCATGTGGTTATGCTTGTGGTGGCATAATACCTGATGATAACAGTGCTGTGCCGTAAGTGTGCTGTGATTTTACATTAACTGTAAGTGTGCCTGCACTGATACATTACATGGAGGACCTTGGGTTCCATTTTGGGAAGCCCAAGCCTGCCTGCTGAAACATGAGGAGTGGAGGGACCCCCCAAGGCAGATTTGTGTAGTGCTACATTCCTGTAAGCTGGGAGGGGCATGCACTGGAGGATGGGCCTGACTCTCTCTGTGTATTTCAAAGGGCTCTTTGATTCAATGATAGATCTCAAGGAAGGGGCCTGGATGTATTTCAGGAAGAGAGAGATGGGGCTAATAAGGAAATCCTAAAGTGTAGGGCTGGGAGACCAAGATTAACCTTTCGATGCACATATCACTGTGGTTAACATCCAGGTGTGAACTCTGGTCACTTCTTTGAATCCTTTTGTGGGAGTAATCAACATTTGAGTCCTGTCTGCTGTGACAGACATACGTCAGGAGGAAGAAAAAATGGGAAATGTGTCCATTTCGAAGAAGCAGAACACCAACCTAAAACTTCAAACACTCAGATACTGAATTACATTTTGTGTCTGAAAAGGACTATACGGAGGGGAGTGTGAGACCTCAAACTATGCCATCTGCTGAGCAGCCAGAGGGTTGTGTGAGGAGCAGAAACTGTATTAGACTTCTGCTACTTTACCTACTGTTGCCCTCATTGGGGTGGGAATAGTCATTTTTACCCCTCTGCTATCCAACACTTTACCTACTGTTGCACTCCCTGGAGTGGGAATAGTAACTGTATGCCCTCTGCTAGCCAACACTTTCCCTACTGTTGCACTCGCTAGAGTGGGAATAGTAAGCTTTACCCCTGTGCTACCCAAACCATTCCCTACTGTTGCACTTGCTGGAGTGGGAATAGAAACATGATTTCCCTCTGTTATCCAACACTTTCCCTACTGTTGCACTTGCTGGTGTGGGCATAGTAATTTGTATCCCTCCGCTATCAAGCAATTTCTCTACTGTTGCACTTGCTGGAGTGGGAATAGTAATTTTTTCCCAATCTACTGTTGCACTAATTGGAGTGGGAATAGTAAATTATTCCCCTCCGCTTTCCAACACTTTTTCCACTGTTTTACTCACTGGAGTGGGAATAGTAAATTATTTCCCTCCGATATCCAACACTTTCCCTACTGTTGCACTAAATGGAGTGTAAAATGTCGGTTTAAAAAATATTAAATATTTTAATATATGATATAATTTATACTTCCTTACCCTTAAGCATGCCCAACTTGGGGGAGCCCTACTGAAGGAACATATTAATTCCTTAACTAAGCCCTTGGCCCCCTTGATTAAAATCTATGTCTCCAAAATTCTTCCCGCTATTATGTATGGAGCGGAACTGTGGGGTTTTAGTGATATCTCCCAATCGAAGGTTGCTCAGTACAAATTCCTTAGATCAGCAATAGGGTTACCCCAATCTTCACCTCGCCTTCGCTTATTATTTGACCTAGGTTGCAACCCCGTGGAGGATATGGCACGGTATTGACCACTGGCGTTTTGGCAGCGTCTGTGGACTACACCGGAACTGTCCATGTACACTGAGGCCCTCCTGGAGATAAAAGGGTTACGGGGCTCATCTAGGGTTCCCTGGTTATCCGCAATTAAAGCATCTCTGATGGCTATGGGGCTGGGGTCCATATGGACCAACCCTGTTACTGCAGTTTTTCCCTCAAACAAGGCTTTTAAGGAAATGTATTGGGGAAGGATCAAGGAAAAGAGATTACCAACCGAGTTGGGTAATTCTATGACATCACTATTCCTCGTTATCAAGGATGCTCCCAGTTACGAAGATTATTGGGATTTTATAACAAAGCCACTAGATCGAAAATTGTTTCACCAGCTAAGAGTGGGCTCTCTCCCTCTTCGCGGGTTAACGAGCTCCTGGAATCCACTTAGCAGCGACAAATGTCCCTTTTGTGTGAAGGTGGTAGAATCTACTGACCACTTTCTATTCTGCTGTCCAATGTATTCATTACAAAACAACAATAGGAGAGGCAGGGAGATTAAGGAACACTCTCTTAGTCCCCGGTTAAATGCAAATAAACAAGAGAAGAGAGGTTAAATAGGTCTCAAGAAGCCACAGAGATGGAGCGAAGCAACTGGGGGATCACACACCCACTTTGGGTGGAAAAGAAAGCCCTCACACACCGACCTGGTCAGTGTCATGCTTCATCATAGGGCCCCACCAAAGAGACCGAAAGACAGAATAGTATTCTGAATTAACCAATCCATTACCTTTGGCAGTAAATTCAGACACATAGCCCTTTTATTCGTGTCCTAGGGATCAACCATTAAACATTTTTGTAGATACCCTTTAGGCACCTTTAATTTTAAACCTCACAGCACTCCCTGCTTCATCATAGGGCCCCACCAAAGAGGCCGAATGCCTCTTTGGTGTGCTACGACGCCAGAAGACTGCGGAGCTGGTTGTGTGAAAAGGTAAGCTGTGAGGTTTAAAATTAAAGGTGCCTAAAGGGTATCTACAAAAATGTTCAATGGTTGATCCCTAGGACACGAATAAAAGGGTTATGTGTCTGAATTTACACTTGTTAACACTATCTGGGCAAAGGTTTCACCTCATTAGTACCACTTAGATAGCCAAAAACAGAAATAAGCAACAAAAAGATAGGTAACTTTTGATCCGTTTGAGCTAGACATATGTTTTTGGAAAATCTGCAGATTGTGCAGCACATGATGCATTACATGACAAATGTGGCTAATCCATAATTATGTGGAAAATGCTGCAGCCACAAAATCGCATAATTCCAGTGGTCCTGCCTATACGTCAGCCCAGCACCGATTCTGTCTCTCTCCTTGTATCTCTAATTGCCCTGTCTCTCTCTTCTACCCTGCCCCACTCCCCAACATTCCTGTTGCAATCAACCTTGGAGTGATGGAGAAAGTGATAAGGTGCCAACTGCTGCTTTGTGCTTTCAATGGCTCCAGTCACTAAGGAAATGCCAGATGATGATACTTGGTCAATCCAGCCCTGTCAGTCAATGTGAATTTTTGGAACTGCAAAACCGAAACGTAAATCTAACTTGACTTTACCTTATGGCAGCATTTCGCCATCAGGTAACTTCATAATTATGCATTTGCAGTGCAAAACAGGGACACCGAATTACAGAACTGGTTGAATAAACTGCTCTCGCACAGTGAGGCTTGCTCAGTGGAAATATTCAGGATTCAAAGTCTAGATGTTTGCACGACCCTAGCTAAGCACACATTCCAGAGCATCTCCTCCATGTTCATATACAACTCACCAGTCAAAAACAGCACAGCACAACTAAGGGAGAAGATTACATCTACTTGCAAAGTAACAGCGAGCTGTCTTATTCTGCACATCGATCAAGTGAGGCAGAACGAACGCTTGAGCAGTTCAAATAAAAACGCATGCCGTTTGTCCATCGTGTGCATATAAAATAAGGGGCAAGCTTCCCATGGATACAATGCCAAACTATTGCTGTAGTTCACACTATTAGTGCTAGCGCTTAGGGCGGTATCTTTAGAAACCACAGGCTTATTTACAAGCCATTTGCGCCACTTTTGTGTCACTTTTCCCATGTTAAAAGTGAAGCAAAAGTAGCGCAAGGGGCTTGTAAATCTGCCCCTACATGTTTTAAAAACAGGCATTATTTCCAAGTCCTAGCATCTCAATGAACAAGTTGCGGCTGCTCCCTTTCGAAGTAATTACAGTAATGGCAGTCCCTCACAGACGATAGTTCCGGTGCAGTCCTAGGACTGGGAGAAATCATCCGGGAATCTGACCCCCTTTATGAGGTGTTAATGATCCCTCTGGATTAGTATGAGGCAACGGAACATCCAGAAACAGCCCTGGGCTCTGCAGTGAGGATCATGTCATGAGGCAGTCATAGGATCAGGAACCAGCAACGCTCAAGCAACTATATAATGCAGGGGAAACTAAAAGTGCACACTTCTTAACTACTAATTGCCATACTGACATGTGCCCCTTTCAAGAGGTATGTAACAGGACCTCGCAGGCACCACGCTGAGCCAGGGAAATCCTAGTAGTAAATTAACTAAACAATTATGCGTGGAATTCCACTGAAAAATATGGTAGAAGTCAAGGAGACAATGCTAGCGCAAGAAAATTGCATGCCCGCTGAGTCTCGTTCTCCGGACACAACAGCCTCAGCCTTGTCGCATCACTGCTTTATCTAAATAAAAATTAAAAAGCTCCAAAGACACAAATTTCAATGCCAAAAGTGGAAGCAGACAAATCCTGCGGCAATACTCGATGGGAGTTAACTTTTGAGAAAAAGGTGGGACATGCACCAACCATTAGTCACTTAGAGGCTACAATTTTTGAATGACACAGACAAAAGCCAATCCAAAGCAATGGGAGGAGTCAAACTCCACAAACTACATACAACAGATCACCCTGCAGGGCACGTGCTGTAGCTTGACCTAAAAATATCCCCATGGCTTTGAAATTGTAATCTATGCAGACGATACCCAGCTGGTGGTGGCTCTGAACCAGCTAGGGGGCACAGCCAGCAATCTGGGCAGTTGTCTAGAAGCAATAACAAAATGGATGGCCCTGTCCCACTTAAAATTGAATGGGGGAAAAACAGAGCTGATGTTCCTAGGAAAATCTGTTGTACCAAGAACCACCATTGATTGGCCGACTTGCATGGGTGCTCCCCCAGAACCAAAAGATCAGATTAAAAGTCTGGGAGTATGGCTAGATAACAACTTAAGCTTCAATCAGCAAGCCACCAAACTCTCTGCCACATGCTTTGGTCTGATGAGGATGTTGAGGAAAATCTTGCCTCTCCTCCCCTTTCAAGCTCGAAGGATAATGGTACATGCCATTATCCTGTCCCGCCTTGACTACGGGAACGCCCTTTACGTGGGCGCTCCTGTCAGCACTATTAAAAAACTCCAAGTCATCCAGAATGTGGCATCATGTCTCCTTCTTGGACTTTCTCGGAGACACTCGGGCGTTGCTGCCCTGAGGAAATTACACTGGCTGCCCATACAGTCCAGGGTAAAATTCAAGGCGATGTGCTTGCTATGTGGCAAAAAGGTCCCGCAATGATCTGTTCCTTAGCCACTCCCTACCATCCACGGCGATCGTTGCGTTCCAGTACAACCTTTTTGGCTACAACCAAGAAAATCAAATGAGCCAGATGGGGAGGCCGCTCTTTTTCGTGGAATGCGGCTGCTGACTGGAACTCCCTGCCGCTCACCTTGCGCAGTGAACCTGCTCTCCTAAAATTCCGCAAAAACTTGAAAACACTGCTCTTTCACTAACCCTTAGCTGGTGCTTAACGTTGCCATCCCGTCCTTAGCGCTACAAGGCCTCCGGGTAGTAATGCGCTTTATAAAACTCTATTAATAATAATAATTAATAATATCTGTTAGATGTGTGATCACTCAGAAAGCATGCACACATAAAATGGTGAAACCATTCAGCAATTGAAATATTCATTGCAATCCTCATGCTCACCCACTTAAAATAAGGGTAACGTTATCCAATGTATGTTATAATGTTACTATGTACCACTTTGGAATGTTCCACATAACTCACTTATACAAACCCTAATCTCTGCCTCCCTTACATACCCTGCTGAGCTTGAGTATCTCCTTAGGCACATAAAAACAACTTTCAGAACATGACAGACATTAAGCCTTCGGTGGGCAAAAAGGTCAAATGAAATCCCTTTGCTTCCTGGTGCCCTTAGTAATTGTATACCAGGAAAAATAGCTTATCAAAAGTTAAAAATGCTCTAGTGTAAATCCAATTCACAATCAGAAATTAAGATAGTAATAAAAATCCCGAAGCTATGTGCCAATTTCTGAAGTAGTTAACAGACATGCAGAAAACTACCTAGTAACTTGCAACCATCTATAATATCATAAAAAAGTACAATATTATTGCAAGATTGAAACACTGCTGTACCCCTCTCCCATTCCTACAATCCTTCACTCAAACAAAATTGACTAACATTAAATATTGTGTCAACAAGCATAGTGTTGACATATCCAACACACAGAATGCAAATGCTCACACTTCAACTTGTCCTACTCTGCAGTTCACTGATAGAATATCGATGTTAAAAATATCGGTGTTCAAAATATTGAGAAGAAAGTATAGACTACAAAAATATCGACTCCCATACCTACACATGTAAGTTACATATTATTGAATCACAAATATCGATGTTAAAAATATAGATGTAAAAAATATTAATATATATATATAATATATATATACTAAAATATTATAGATTAACCATATTTAATAATAATGTTAACAAACTAATGTAATTGTAGTGTACATTTTTACAAAATATTACAAATAAACTTAATTAAAAAATAAACACACAAACATAATTAATACATATATATTTAATTTAAAACAGTAATAAACTATCATCTTTAATTTATTTTAAAACTTTAAAATTGAAGAATAATATATATATAAATAATTTAAAATATGAACAAAAATTTAGAATAAATTAAAACATTAAGAGATACAAATGTTTAAACTTGAATTGCCCAATACAATCGGTGCAACAGTAGGACAAGTGTTGGATAGCAAAATAATGAAATGTACTGTTCCCATTCCAAAGAGTGCCACAGTAGCGAAAGTGTTGGATAGAGGAGGGGTAAAAATTACTATTCCAACTCCAGGGAGAGAAACAGTACAGAAAGTTTTGGGTAGCATAGGGGAAAAAATAACCATTCCCACTCCAGTGAGTGCAACGGTAGGGAAAGTGTTGTAAAGCAGAGGGGTAAAAATGACTATTCACATTCCAGTAAGAGCAACAGTAGGGAAAGTGTTGGATAGCGGATGGGTGAAATTTACTATTCCCACTCCGGTGAATGCAATAGTAGAGAAAGTGTGGGATAGCGGATGGGGAAAACATTACTATTCCAACTCCAATGAGAGCAGCATTAGGAAAAGTGCAGGATAGCAGAGAGATACAAATTACTGTTCCCACTCCGGTGAGTGCAACAGTAGGGAAAGTGCTGGATAGCGGAGGGGTGAAAAATGCTATTCCAACTCCAGTGAGTGCAACAGTAGGGAAAGTCCTGGATAGCAGAGGGGTAAAAATTACTATTCCCACTCCAGTGCATGCAACAGTAGGGAAAGTGTTGGATACTAGACAAAAACAATTACTATTCACACTCAAACAAAAATCTGACACCAAACCAGATTGATAAAGGCTTCTTGAAAGCCAAAACGCGTCTCTCCCTGACCTCTGGGATTGAGGGCGACCTGGCAGAATAAAATAATGCTGAATCTTAAAACACCTCAATTCCGTGCCATTCTTCTGTGGAGTTCCTGTGGGAGCTGGATTTTTTTGTTCATATATATATATATATATATATATATATATATATACACATATATATAAACATTTATATACACACACACACATACATACATACATACATATATATATATATATATATATATATATATATATATATATATATATATATATATTACCTACTGGCGGTCGCCAGTAGGTATATATAGTTAGGATTTTTTCCCTATGGGATTTTTGAAAATTCTATGTCTAATAACTTTGGTGTTTGTGGACGGAATTGGCTGAAATTTTCTGGAAAATGGAACATTTTGTTTCTGAGCAGCCCTTGAAAATTTGGGGGGGGTTCCTCAAGGGGGGGCCAAGAAAAAAGGGGGGTCCCAAAACGTGTTTTTAACATTGAGTTTTCCATAGGGCGGTTGGCCTCACTTTTAGCCCGAACGGCTGAATGGATTTGCACGAAACTTGGCAAAATTGTAGGGACTGGTAGCCCGATGTGCCTTTTGTAGGTCTCAATATATGTGCTCCAGTGGATTTTGAGAAATTAACGTTTAAAAAAAGATATATATCTGTAAGCGCGCTCCGGTCCGCGCCCCGGTTCGCGGACCGGGGCGCGTACCGGAACTTCGCGTAGCGAAGCTGATTGGCTCTCCGGTGTCTGTCAACATTCTAAACAGTCCGTAGCGGCCGCCATCTTGTCTCTCGGTAGGATTGAGAGACAAGAGGAGGCCAAAACAAAGGGGGAAATGACCATAAGGGGGCATAGTAGATCCTCCCTGACCCCCTACGTTTAATGTGGAGGCTTTAAAAGGGCCCCGCGGGGCAAAAAAAAAAATTTAGTTTTTGTTTTTTTTGCGTGGGTAGCGCCCGGTACGCGAACCGGGAAGCGTTCTGGGCAGCGTACTACAATGAAAAAAGAATGAGAGACTTTTCAAATGCAGTATGTTAATTGATTGTTGGTTTTGTTGATTATTTTTTATTTTCTTTATTTTTTAAGCATTTTTTTTTTATTGTGATTGTGTTTCATAATTTATTAAACTTTCTAACATTTCATTGTCAGAAATTTCATAATTATCATGGAATATACATTGTAGTCTCTGAGGGTGTAAAATGTCCTCATTTGCAAGGAGGTTATCTACTGCTTGTACACATTGCAGTAGTTCATTGTCCCAAGTTTCATCGAAAAATTCAATGTCAATTTGATCAATTGTATCAATCAATTCTTGGCTGCTCTCTTGCAGGTCCATTTCAAAAGAAACTTGGTTTTCGCCTTCCATTTTGCCTGAAATTTGGATTAAAAAAATATATATTAGTAGAGATAGGGCAATGTTGGGAATAATTTTAGATAGGCATTTTTTATCAGTGAATTTATCTTTGGGCAGTGTATAGTATCAGAGTGGAAGTAGGAATTTAAAAAAGTGTATGTGATTTAACGTAAGTAAATTCATAATTATACAAGAGAAGCCTAACTCCATCCATAACTATAACAGAGAAGTCTCTCTAAATCTATAACTACTACAGAGGGATAGTATATATCTATCAGAAAAAGTTTACCATATTAACTTATAGTGCACAATATACTTCAGTTTTAAAAATAAAAACTTACCTTTAGAAAGAAGTTGAAGGAATTAGTGAAAATACTATTGAAATGTACAGCAAGAAGTAGTAGTCAAAATGGCTGTGTTTTCTTCTCTTCCTTTATATATATTCAGGTATATAACCAATGAAATGTCAGGTAAAAAAAGTAGAAAATGAAAGTAACATTTTCATTGGTTGTCAATTCCAACACTTCAGATGTGTTTTGTGAAGTAATTTACCTCAGGGTATTTAGAGAGGTCTACAGGCTAAATGACTAAATGGAATTCCAATCAAATTTGTGAAAATGGTAGGGATTGGTATGTAGTATGAGCTAATCTATATTTGGTGAAATTGTCTCCAGTGGCTTTTCTGTGAACTACTTTCCCACCTTTTTTGATGGTGCGCTTCCCAGGGAGCGACCCGGTACGCGAACCGGTGAGCGCCCCGGTACGCGAACCTTAAGCGTTACGGGAGTCCACCATTTTGTGTTTCGGTCGAATTAAGATACAAAATGGAGGGCAAATAATGTTCAGAATGGGTAGAAGGGGGCACGGTAGACTTATCTTGACACCCTAGGTTTTGTGAGGGTGGCTGATGAGGCTTATATGTGCGGAAAAAAAACATTTTTTTTTTAAATTTCGCGAGGTTAGCTCCCGGTTCGCGTACCGGGTAGCGCCCCGGGGAGCGTACTTTGTTGAAAATTAGTGAAAAATGTTAGAGTAAAATAATAATTGTGAGTGATTAGATGTAGGGTAGCTCTGAGAAGAGCTTTTGGGTTTATGGTACATTTAGGTACTTATAAGTAGGTACCAATGCACATTCTTAAATTCAGAGTGAAAACTCTGTTGCCCTCATCTGAGAAGTGAACTCCATCTCCTCTGTAGATATCTTGCATGTAGTAACGCAAGTTATTGTTGTACAGGGAGCCCATTCCATGGTCTCTCATGTAAGCTGAAACAGATTTGTTTACATGCTTCCTCGACTTCTCAATTTGTGGACAAAATTGGTTTGACCACCTCCATTTCTGTCTTTGGCATATATTTGAATATACCAAGGCAGTCTGAGGAAAAAGTGCCATCAATTGCTCAAAGGTGTCCTTTAAAAGCATTTCCAGACCTACCCCAGTCAAAGTGCCCAAGTCATTACCTCCACAGTGCACAATTAACAGGTCAGGTTTGGGCAAATGCATAAAGGTTTTCACCAATGGTATCAATTGGTGACATTTTAATCCTCTGTGGCCAAACCACTTAATTTCCACATCTTGTAAATTGAGGTTAGGTAATTTCCTGTTTTCAACGTACCTTTGAGCCCAGTGAATATAACTATGTCCAACAATCCAGACAGAAAACATGGTGAGAGAAGGTTCTCCTGCAGTCAGATGAAGTGTGGCAATGAAATGGCAGTTGAAAAAATGAGAGTTTAAAATGAAAAAAAATGTGGAGTTTCTGTGTTCATGAAGCAGTAACAGTGATTGGTGGATTTTGATTGCTGAAAACAGAAAGGTAGGGTGCACGGATGTGTTCTTTGAAAGATGTATTTTGAATGGTCAATAAAAAATCATTAAATGAAAGAATGCACTGGATATGCAGGTGCACTGAGAGTTCAGAGTTCAATTGCAACAAAGTTGTGTGAACTTGCAAACACCAGAAGTCTTCCAATGAGGTGGTTGCCATGCAGAAAAGGCATGAAATGGCAGAGGGGGGATGGGTTTTCATTTGAAAAAAAGTGAGGGAAGACTTTTGATTGGGTGACATGAGAGATATGTGTGAAGAATTACAGCATTTCTGTGCTTTTGATAGCTGCAGACTCTGGAGTGCATACCTTTTGCTCTGCTGAAGACAAATTGGTGTGTTTCTGAGACTGTTTTCAAACTCAAAGTATTTGCTAAGGTGAGAAAATATTTCTTTCATTTAGATAGAGAATAGTGTGCTTTAAGGAGAAAATTATGAATTATGTGGCGCAAATTGCTTGTAAATATGCTCCCACCTGTGCATGGAAAATTTAGATTTTTAATGTCTGTGTTACATAGCCATGTTAAAAGTGACCCAACCATGCAGGAAAGGCAATCAAAAAACGCTTTTATGTGTCTTAAGGACATTTTAAGTAATTTTCCCATGTGCAGTGTTTTGAAATTATGATTTGAAAATCGTTTTTGAGGTAAAGGAATTGTTTTTAAATTTATGACAAGGACATAATGGTGTATGCTTCTTTATAAGGCAATTGACTGTCCCTGATGTTATTTTTCCCATTTTAATGTAAGACTTTTCTCTGTGGCGCAAATTGCTTGTAAATATGCTCCCACCTGTGCATGGTAAATTTAGATTTTAAATGTTTGTGTTACATAGCCATGTTAAAAGTGACCCAACCATGCTGGAAAGGCAATCAAAAAACGCTTTCATGTGTCTTAAGGACATTTTAAGTCATTTTCCCATGTGCAGTGTTTTGAAATTATGATTTGAAAATCGTTTTTGGGGAAAAGGAATTGTTTTAAATTTATGACAAGGACATAATGGTGTATGCTTCTTTATAAGGCAATTGACTGTCCCTGATGTTATTTTTCCCATTTTAGTGTAAGACCTTTCTCTGTGGCGCAAATTGCTTGTAAATATGCTCCCACCTGTGCATGGCAAATTTAGATTTTGAATGTTTGTGTTACATAGCCATGTTAAAAGTGATACAAACATGCTGCAAAGGCAATCAAAAAACGCTTTTATGTGTCTTAAGGACATTTTAAGTAATTTTCCCATGTGCAGTGTTTTGAAATTATGATTTGAAAATCGTTTTTGAGGTAAAGGAATGTTGTTAAAATTTATGTGCGCCATATGCCCCCAAATTTCTTTTTCAGGGGTGCAGGGGTGTTATTGAGACACCCCTGCAGCTTTGGAAAAATTCCTAATTTGCGATGAGCAAATTGTTAATCGCAAATTGCACCTTCATTTATATGAGCCTCTTAGCCCATGGAAATGAATGGGTAATTTGCAATTAGCAATTTGCTCATCGCAAATTTGGAATGGTAAAGAATCGCTATTTATTCCTTAAAATTCGCTATTTTGGAAATGCAAAATAGTTATATGATACATATGGCGGTTGATGTCTAAGAAGATAAGAAGCTTAGGGATACATTTATGATGACTGGCGCAATGAAGTTGACATCACTTACTTCATTGGTAGAGCTTTACATGTATTATGTCCTCTGTATTCTTCATCAAGCGTAACTTTAATCTGCAATCCTGAGTAGGCCTCACCTTAAACAAACCTCTGGATAGGCCACATCTTATTGTCATCCTGAATTAATCATTTAAAATGCTAGGGACAGATTTATGATAGGTGTATGCCTCTTTTGCGCCACTTAGAAAACACTGTCCATGGGGAAATGACTTAAAATGTCCTTAAGACACATGAATGTGTTTTTTTAAAACGTTTGCAATTTTTTTGGGTCACTTTTAACATGGTTATGTGACTCAAACAGTCAAAATCTAAATTCGCCATGCACAGGTGGGAGCATATTTACAAGGAATGTGCTCCATGGGGAAAGGTCTTATAATGTAATATGGGAAAAATGACATCAGAGACACTGAAATGCCTTATAGAGAAGCATACACCATTATGTCCTTGTCATAAATTTGCAAACCATTACTTTTCCCCAAAAACCATTTTCAAATCATAATTTCAAAACACTGCACATATGGAAATGACTTAAAATGTCCTTAATTCAAAATTTGCTATTCCTTATTTTGCGATTGCACTGAAGGATTTGCAAATTTTACGATTCCTTAAATGCAATGTATCAAACAAAAAATTTGTAAAAAATGATATTAAGGATTTGGAAACTACCACCAACTTCTAGTTTGTGGTAATTTGCGAATTCTTTTCAAAAAGCATTTTTTTCTAAAAAACAAAAGGTCCCATATGACGCCCATACATGTCCTTAGGGCATGTATGTGTGCCATATGCCCCCAAATTTCTTTTTCAGGGGTGCAGCAGGGTGTTCTTGAGATACCCCTGCACGCTTGAAAAAATTCCTATTTTGTGATGAGCTAATTGCTAATCGCAAATTGCAACCTTCATTCCTATGAGCCTCCTAGCCCATGGAAATGAATGGGTAATTTGCAATTAGCAATTTGCTCATTGCAAATTAGGAATGGTAAAGAATTGCTATTTATTCCTTAAAATTTGCTATTTAGGAAATGCAAAATAGTTTGATGGTACATATGGTGGTTCATCTGTAACAAGATAAGAAGCTTAGGGATACATTTATGATGACTGGCGCAATAAAGTGGACATTACTTACTTCATTGGTAGGCCTTTACATGTATTATCTCCTCTGTATTCTTCATCAAGCGTAACTTTAATCTGCAATCCTGAGTAGGCCTCAACTTAAACAAACCTTTGGATAGGCCACACCTTATTGTCATCCTGGATTAATCATTTAAAATGCTAGGGACAGATTTATGATAGGTGTATGCCTCTTTTCTGCCACTGTGCGTCACTTTTATGATGCAGCGGCGGTGCAAAAGATTTGCTATGAGGCGACAACATTACAAATTGATGCATTTAGGCAGATATGTCATGGTGTAAAAAAAACGTACCACATGAAACCGATGCAGCAGTGATGCAAAAGATGCACCATGTCGCAAGACAGGCCTCACTTGGGGCCATATGTATCAAGCTAATTAGCATTCGCAAAGATCAAAATTCTACGAATTTCGGCCTTTGCGAATGTTAATTAGACAAATGGTATGTATCAAACAAGTTTGATGCAAAATAAGGAGTAGCAAAATTTGCTATTCCTTATTTTGCAATTGCACTGAAGGATTTGCACATTTTTTTGAGACTACTTAAATGCAATGTATCAAACAAAAAATATGTAAAAAATGACATTTTTTGTAAACTATTGTGGTAAATTGGTGGTAATTTGTGAATTCTTTTCATAAAGCTTTTTTTAAAAAAAACAAAAGGTCACATATGACGCCAACACATGCCCTTAGGGCATGTATGTGTGCCATATGCCCCCAAATTTCTTTTTCAGGGGTGCAGCAGGGTGTTCTTGAGACACCCCTGCACCCTTGGAAAAATTCCTAATTTGTGATGAGCAAATTGCTAATCGCAAATTAAACCTTCATTCCTATGAGCCTCCTAGCCCATGGAAATGAATGGGTAACTTGCAATTAGCAATTTGCTCATCGCAAATTAGGAATGGTAAAGAATCGCTATTTATTCCTTAAAATTCGCTATTTAGGAAATGCAAAATATTTTGATGATACATATGGCAGTTCATCTCTAACAAGATAAGAAGCTTAGGGATAGATTTATGATGACTGGCGCATCACCAGGGATGTGCCAGTCATCCTGCGCCGCTGTTCCGCCACCCATGGTGTGCTGCATTTACAATGCGGCGCAGCATGGGGCAAAAACGGCACAGATGCGTGACGCATCTGTGCCGTTAAGGTGGCGCATTGCTGGAGTTGTATCGCAAGTGCGATGCAGCTCCAGCAACGCTCAAGGGTGCACCATCTCCACAATGTTGCGTCAAGACCTATGCCTGCTTCAAGCAGGCGCAGGGTTTTGACGCAGGTTTCTCCTATCTGATTGTAAATGCGGCACACCATGGGTGGCAGAGCAGTGGTGCACGTTAACTGGTGCATGCCTGGGGATGTGCCATTTAACATAAATCTGCCCCTTTACATTTAAGTATGTGCAGGGGACACAGAGTCGGTGAGGCTTATCCAAGGTTAAGAAGAGATGAGTCCTGTTCAGTGAAAAATTAGATATAGGCTTCACCTGCTCAGCATCGCTGGACATGGCTAAATAGTAGCTGCAAAATTTTACTCTTGTTAAACAATTTTACTATTATAATCTCTGAGATTTGTCTCTTACTCTGCAACATCTCATTGTTGTTATCTTTCTTTAAAGATAAAGACAACCTCAACATGAGCGACAATCTGCAATCAGTTGATTTTGACCTCATCATTGAACTTGTAATTGAAACATCAGTGGATGTTGATCCCTTGGATGATTTAAATCCTGAGGATGAAGAAGAGCGTGATGAGGATGCAGATTTGTCGGAATTATATGACATAGGATGGGAAGCTGACCTGCTTGAGCCTATGGAAATATAAACATTTATTTTTAAAATTTATAATTAATAAAAAGTAAAAAGGTAAACCGTTTAATTTAAAAATAAAGACACCTTCAAAAGCAGGTTATGTGTAGTGTCTTCAATAAAATATTAAAATATGCTCATAAAATTAGATCAGATTCACATATAAAATAGCATAGGTAACATAAATATAAATGTCATTTCTTTTCTGGTATTTCTGTATTGTAAATTTGCAAGGACTAAAAAATCTTCTATTTAAAATGTCAAGTAGTGTGTTAAGTTTTTGATCACTGTTATTGTTTTACTGTTTGGTAATAATGGTTAATAACATTTTTTATTATATTTTACCACAGATTCAACTGCAGATCATTTCAAGATTTCACCATGCCTACAATAGAAAGACAGAGAAAGGCTGCAAAACGTCAAAGACAGCAGGTGAAAAAAAATAAGCAGCAGTCCTCTAACAAAAAGATTTGTCAAGTCACGAAGAAAGCACCGGGTAAGAGCACAAAACAATTCATAAGAAATATGTGTAGTAAAAAAAGTATTACTACAGAAAATGTTTCAGTCCATAAAACGAGAAGGAAATCAAATGGAAAGGAAAGGCCAATGAAAAATGTTACTGCTAGAGCAAGAGATAACTCTGTGCATGATAGTAGAAGGAAACAACAGTTTAGGGAGATTCGTAAACGAATGTTCCGCAACAGGATAATTGGCAATTTGTTAAAAAATATTAAGAAACGTCAACAGAAACTGGTTTTTTATAAGAGAAAAAAAAAGTTGAGAAAGTTATTGATCAGGCATTTGAAATTAAACGTAAGTTATTTATTTTGATAATCAATAGAATTAGGAAGCTAAACAAGGCAATTTATGATTTCAAAAGAAATAGTAGATGGAAGAGAATAGTTAATCGTAGTAATTTTTGTGAAGTTTTTTCTGGAGAATGGATGCATAGTTCAAGCTGTGAGGCATTTTTTAATGAGGAGAGTTATTTCCAGGATAATGATTTGGTGCATGCAGTTGACACCAGTGGTCGTGCTTATGAAGTGAAAGATGGTTGTCCAGTTGAAAAAGAAAAACTTGTGACAACAGAGGCAGAAGAGGTGTTAGGTAATGAGGTTTTAGGAAGACGTGCTAAGGGTCCTGTGTACACCTGGAAGTGTAGTAGTATTTGCAGTGTGCGACAGGATTCCATCAATTTGCTTTGTGATTTTGTACGGTCATTTAATAAGAAAAGTTTGAAGCAGAAAATAAGGTTGTTGCAAGAATTAGATCCTTGCAGAGTAAGAGAAGTGACAGGTTTGCATGGTCATTCACTGGCTTGTCTTTCCAGGAGAGTATGCCAGAGTGTTTTTCATCATTTCAGGATGCTAGCAGTGCATCATAACAAAGTGAGGAAATTAGTTAGAATGTTGTATTATGCTAAGAGTCCAGCAATTATGCTTAAACAATTATGCGCTGCTCTTTTGCATGGTTCTGAAATAGATGTGAAGAATATATGTGAAGAAATTGAGTTTTGTTACTTTGGAAGTAAAGAGGAGAATGTTGAAATTGAGCAAGAAGAAGAGGGTCATGTGGAAGATAGTGTACAGGTTTCCAGTACAGATAATTTCCAGAGGGAAATTGCGACATTTGAGGTGAAATCAAGTGAGAGGCCTAATTTCACTTGTGTGTGTTGTCGACGCACTTATTATAAGAATCAGACTAAGTTAGTGGATTTATATGCAAAAAAAGAAAGGGAAAATAATAGTGAATGGAAGGATTTTGCAACATACTTGATGGTAGAAAATTGTTTTGATTTGGGATTGGATCAACGTGTGTGTACTTATTGTTGTTGCAAATTAAATCAAAACCAGATGCCTGCTAGAGCAGTTCATAATAATCTGGAATTGGTTGAGATTCCTTCTGAATTGAAGGATTTAAATACTTATGAATCTATTTTGATTCAAAGTATCCATCCCTTTCAGGCTATTGTAAGAATGGAGCCAAAGACAGGGAAATTGCCTCCATCAGATTTACAGAGAGGATTAAAGGGAAGAGTTGTTTATTTGCCTCTAGATTTGAAGAAAAACATTAACACAATTGGAGTAGAAAAAGTGGAAGAGGAACCTCTGGTTATCTTAGTTAATGGGGTTCCGACAAAGAATAAGAAAATATGGCAAGATTTAGTAGATGTTAGGAAAGTTAAAAAGGCAACATTGTATTTGAAAAAAAATAATAAATTCTATAAGAATGTATATGTTGCAGAAGAGGAAGTAAGTGAGGAAGAGGATAGCGATTTGTGTGCTGGTCTAATTGAGAAAGTAGAACCCTCTACTAGTGAAGAAATATATGAACATTATAGTGTTCATCCTTTGCATTCCAAGGAAGTCATGGGGAATGCTATTGAGTTGTTTCAAATGAAACAAGCCAAAGGGAGTCCCATTAGTGTTTGGGAGGAAAGTTTGGAAGCTCGGTGTTTCCCACAGCTTTTTCCAACAGGTCAGGGAGGAAGATATGATGAGCGACCTCATCAAATTCCTGCTTCTGAATACCGGACTTTGCGATTGTATGCAGGAGATGCTAGGTTTCGACAATGCATTCCTTATTTGTTTCATCTCCTGTTTGAAAGCGATCTGTCTGGACTGTCATATGCAGTGAACCACATCTTGAAAAGTGGTATACACATGCAAAACATCTCGGCAAGTGACTTTATGGATAAAGTCAATGTCCAAGACAGTATTTTGGATTCTCACCTGATTAATCTCATGGCGTGTCAGCGTGGTACTAATGAGTACTGGTACCGTCGTCATGGTGATTTAAAATGTATGCTGAGGAACTTAGGTACTCCCACATGGTTCCTCACTCTGAGCTGTGCCGAGTATGGCTGGGAAGACTTACTTGAATTTCTACGAGAGGCAAATGCTAACGTAGATAACATCGAATTCAAGACACCCGGAGAACTGTGCTCTTTGGATCCAGTCAATGTATGTAGGTACTTCAATCATAGATTTGAAGCTATGATGTCTTTCATCATGAATAAGAAGAATCCACCTCTTGGAGAGGTGTTGGATTTCTTCTGGAGAAAGGAGTACCAAGCAAGAGGTGCTCCTCATATACATATGTTGCTGTGGATCAAGGATGCACCTAAATTTGGAACGGATCCAGAAGACTCAGTGATGAGTTTCATCCAACAGTATTCTACGTGTGCTGTTCCAAACGCAAAGGAGAAGAAAAGCCTAAGAGAAAAAGTTCTGCGTTTCCAAAGCCATCGATGTGGAAAGTACTGCCGTCGTAAATTCCGAAACAAGGACAAGTTCTACACTAAATGTCGTTTCGGCTTTCCACGACCGGTGATTTCTAAAGGAAGAGTAAACAGTTTGATGTCTTCGCTGCGACACAATGTCATGAAGAAATCACCTAAAAACACTTACAATTTGAAGAGGAACCAAGAGTCCAAGTACATCAACGACTACAACCCGGTGATTTTGTCCATGTGGAATGCTAACATGGATATACAGTTTGTGGCTGATAACTGTATGGCTGTGGCTCGGTATGTGACGTCTTACATCACCAAAAAAGAGAAGACAGAATTGAAGGATATGTGGGAGGACATTTCCCATGAAAAGAGCCTCAGCCAGAAGTTGTACAGTTTCAGTCTGAAGATGTTGTCGCATCGAGAAATCGGAGCGTACGAATGTTCTGACCGGTTGTCTTCAGCAAGTCTCTATGCCAAGTCCAGGAGTATCGTTTGGGCGAGTCTTGGTCTTGCAGCAACGCGTAATCGAGTTCTCAAACCTGTGCGGGAAATTGAGTATTTGGCGGAAAAGGAGCCAAACAGTACCGATATTTTGAAGACAAACATGTTGGATACATATTATCCAAATCGAAGCAGTCACCTCGAGAATGTTTGTCTGTATGAGGTTCTGCAAAATTACATATTCAAGAGGAACATCAAAGAAGATACTGAGAACGGAGTGTATGCTGTAATAGGAAGTGAGGGATGTCTGGTCAAGCAAAGAAAATGCCACTTGGTAAACCATCGAAAATTGAGTGGTGAATCTCCTGAAAAAAAGGAGTTTTTCTATTTAGCACTTTTGCAACTTTTCAAGCCTTGGCGTGCAGAAGAGGAACTGCTTGGAGATTTCCTCTGTTACGAAGACTCTTTCAATGCCGCCAAGGAGACCATAGAATGTCCTGCTTTTCCCAAATATGTAGAAATGTTGAATGCGGAAATTGAGCAGGAAGCAACGATTGCAGCCGAGATTGCCAGAGACAGTTCTCAGGACAGTCAGAGTTCTGCTTCATTGAGTCAGGATCCACTAGGAGGACCTGTTATCGAAAATGAAGCTGCCACTGCTATGAATGAAGTGGAAAGAGCCATGGCACATGCTCAAGAGGATGCGGTTAACTTAGAAGAGTTGGAAAGACAACTCAACGTTGAGCAGAGGAAAATATATGACGAAGTTACCATGCAAATTGATCATGGATTAAGTCATGATAAGAAAGAGTGCTCATGTACGTCGTTGAAGCCTGTCCGACTGTACGTGAGTGGAGAAGCGGGAACTGGAAAAAGTTTCCTCATTAAAGCAATTTCATGCTATTTGCAGGAAAGGACAGAGTCATCGCTGTCTTGTGTTGTCACTGCTCCAACTGGACTGGCAGCACATAATATTAAAGGGATTACTTTACATCGTTTACTGATGCTGCCAGTGGAGCATGACAACAAATTACAATATCACAAGCTATCTGGAGATGCTTGTTTTGAAGTTTCAAGAATCTTGAGGAAAATGAAACTTCTTATCATTGACGAAGTAAGCATGGTTTCCAATGTCATGCTTGCCTTTGTGCATTTGAGGATGCAAGAAGTTCTCAAAACAGAGTATGATGTGTTATTTGGTGGCAAACACATCATTGTTTTCGGAGATCTTCTGCAGCTGACACCAGTGAAAGGGCAACCTGTGTTCAAAATGCTCACGCATGAAGATACCAGGAAGTGCCTAGGCAGCATTGGCAACGTCAATATATGGTTAAACTTCAATTATGCTGAACTGCATGAAAATATGCGTCAGGCGAAGGATGAAGTTTACAAGACTATTCTACAAGATGTTAGAATTGGAAAAGTGACCGAGCATGGGAAAGAAGCTTTACATGCACGATTACTGTCAAATTTATATCCAGAACAAGATGTTGTGCCTGAGAATATTTTTCAGAAAATTACTGAGAAGAAATCTGGAATATGTTTGATGCCAACTCTTGCAGAATGTGCCAAATTTAACAACAAAATGTTGCATTTAGAAAAGCAAGAGATTGTGAAACTGGAAGCTATTGATAGAGTAGAGCATATGGGATCAACAATTATTTTGTCTGAGAATCTGAAAACAAAATTGGATTCATTAGAGAAGAGTATATCTAAAACTGCAGGTTTTGAAAAGACTCTGAATGTGTGCTTGAACTGCCGTATAATTTTAAGAAGGAATTTACATGTTGAAAGAGGTCTGGTAAATGGATCAATGGGTAATGTTGTTGATTTTGTGAAATACAGAAATAGAGATGGAATTGAATTTTTAAAAATTAAATTTGATGGCATTGAGGAAGTACAGCTAATTGCTCGTTGTTCTGCTAGATTTTTGCTTGTAAAAGACTTATATGTTCGCCGTAAGCAGTTTCCTGTTTGCTTGGCATATGCGGTGACAATCCATAAATCGCAAGGTTTTAGTGTAGACAGTGCATTGGTGAATATTGGCAGTTCTGTGTTCAAGGAGGGTATGGCATATGTGGCATTGTCACGAGTTAGAACTTTATCGGGATTGTACTTGATTGAGTGTGATGTCACAAACATTTGTGCGGATCTAGATTGTGTTAAGGAATACAATAGGTTAAGAAGAGAGTATGCGCCACATTTGCCTCAGTATCCTTTGTTTGAGAAACGTGTGGTAGGCCGGAAACGAAGGAATGAGAACAATACTGGGGAGGTTGTAGCAAAAAGACAAAAAGTCAATGAACCTAATATTACAAGCAGAAACAAAAAGGATTCTGTTGAAGATGTTGTTGGTTTTCAGTTTGAAAACAGTTCTGGTGTCAACTGCTATGCTAATGTAGTGGTTAATGTTTTGTTTTCTCTAAAAAATGTAAAAGAAGAGATTGTGGTCAATTCTGATCAAAGATTTTGCAGTTTGTTAAATTCTGTGTTAGAGAAATGTAGCACTGATAGAAGAAACATAGAAAGTGTGTCTGAAATTCGAAATCTGTTAGACAGATGTTCAGGCCAAACACAATTCTCTCAAAATATTCAGCAAGATTGTCAGGAGTTTTTAATGTATATGCTTGATGTATTACATGCTGAAGGTGTAGATGTAGATCAGCTGTTTGGGCTTTCTTATCAATGGCAGCATGACTGCGAGAACTGTATGGTATCAAGTACTACTAGTGTAGACTCAGAAAGATTTATATATTTAACTTTGCCAGACAGTAAATCAGTCTCCTTTAATAAGCTAGTAAAAGCAGCTAATCAGAACATGGAGTGTAGCCAATGTAAATCTGAAATGATGTCCACATTATTTATACGAACATATGGCCAGTATGTCATTTTAATGTTCCAACGATGTAGGCCTGATGGAACAAAATTGACAACTTTAATTAAAAATGTTGTAGCTTCGCAGTTGTCAATATCAGGAAGGACTTTTGTAACTGCAGCAATTATATATCATGACGGCCCTTCAATAACATCAGGACATTACACAGATTATTTAAAGTCTAGAAATGGCTGGTCATTCTGCAATGATTCTGTTTTAATTTTCAAAAAAAAATTGCCGTATGACCTTAAAAACTCTTACCTGGTGTTTTTAAAACCAAAATTTTAGGGAAATAATCTCGGGATGTGCTCTGTGGAATTTCAAGAAGTTCTAATGGCTCCTACACAATTTGGCCTTGAGGATAAGTGTAGTTCAGAGACATAACTTCTAACCATAGGACTGGACATTATGGAGAAATACGTGCACTTTGAATGAGTTCAGAAAAACTGTTTCTTTTTATAAGCTAATTGAAGCAGCCAATCAAAACATGGAGTAGAGGGAATGTAAGTCTGCAATGCTGTCTACTGTTTTACATTGCTTTGTGATTAAAAGTGATGTAGAGAATTAAATAATTGTAGTAGTCATAGAGGTAGTGTAAGTCTGCTTGTATCAGTGTCATAGGAAAAGTAGAACATGACTGAGCAAGAAGGGGAAGATATTACTATTCCAGGATTGTGAAAATGATCTTCAACATTTTAATTCTGAAAGTTGCGGAAATGCCAAATGACGGGATTGGCTTACAAGAAATCCAAGAGTTATAAATAGCTCTGACCAGATTTGGCCTTGTGGAAAATTGTGGTAGAGAGCAAGAAGTCATTTATTGCATGTAACGTGTTTTTAAAAACGATGGAGATTTTCTTTCAGAAAGTGGCGGGCTGAAAGTAATAACAGCACAAAAGAGTGTAAGCTGTTCATAGGACATCCTTGGACGTCATGGAAAGTAAGTTAACTTTAAGGAGTTCTGAATTTTGATTTCTGATGTTGTATGGGTTTTTTAAACACAATCATTTTGATTGTGTTTTTTTTTCCCCGCTGTTACATGATGAATACCTTCAAGTCACTGTTTTTAGTGAATTTTGATACATTCTGAGAACAGCAAAAATAAACCATTTAACATGTATAATTAATTCTGTACTGTTTGCATTGATGATGTATATGTAGAACTGTGTAGGAGGCATGGAGAAGGTGAGGCTTCTGTAAGTGTCGAAGTTGTTGCATGCAGTGCTGCACTTCTGCGTATTCTTTCATATGCTAGACTACATCTGCACAATGAGATACCTAAGCAAAGGAAACACAAGTGATGTGATTGTGAAATGAGCAAAATAAATTGCATGTATTTCAATTACATCACCTGTGTTTCCTATTATTACGAATCACATTGTGCAGATCAAGTTTAGGTCTGTCCAGGGAAACATAGGAGGTTTGGACTTTGTTGAAGAGTGCAGTGGACATGACTCACTTCATTGGTAGACCTTCACATGTATTATGTCCTCTATTCTCTTCAACAACTCGAAATTTCATCTGCAACCCTGAGTAGGCCTCACCTGAAACAAACCTCTGGATAGTAGACATCTTATTGGCATCCTGAAGCAATTATTTAAAATTTTAGTGTCTTGCGACACTTTTCTGAAACAACAGCAATGCAAAAGATGCACCATGTTTTAAGATAGGCCTCACTTCATCTGCATCAAGATACTGTTAGTTTAAAATGTATATCTTTAGGACTGTGTAGGGGGCCTGGAGAAGCAGAAGCTTCTGTAAGTGTCAAAGTTTTTGAAAAACTGTTTGTCCTTCAATCTTTTCCCTTGTCTTTTCAAATTTTTAAATACATGTTTTAATATTTTTCAAATGTTTGTTCTCTCTTTCACAGATTGAAAGTATAAAAACAAAAAGTGAGTAATTTAATGACAATTATAAGGTAAATATTTTGTACTGTTTTCGTTACATTTATATCACATTTAACTACTATTAGTTCCACTGCTTCATTTCTTTAACCCTCAGTTTCCTGCCTTTGCTACTTCCCTCATTCCTTTCTCTATTACCTACTTACTCAACTCCTTCCACTCTTTTTCTCAGTCCCTCTCTTCTCATAGTTCCCCACTCTTGTTCACTCACTGCGTCTCTATTACTCTTAGTGTCTTTGACTGATCAGTCTATCACTACTTGTTCATAATGCTTTCTCTGTGTAGTTGAAGCACACTAAGGGGAATATTATGAACACAGCCAATAAAATTATTGCTCTTTTTATTGGCAGAAAACTGGTGCAAAAGTGGTTTTAGTGGCAGTTTTCTGCCACAAAAGCAGCTTTAGCGACACATTTCTGCCAATAAAAGCTGCAAAACTTTTATTGCCTATGTTGATGATATGGCTCTATGTTAATTACATTTCTTTGCTGTTTCAATTAATCTTTTTCTGTTATTTTTTGTTTTCTGTTTTCTATTTTTTCTCTCTGTTATTCCTCATGTTTTAATCTTATTTTGAACATTCACTCACATTCTCCAAGAAACTCTTCTTTGTTAATGTTATACTCTCTTTTTTTTTTCTTTCACTTCGTTATGTATTTTGTTTTTCACAATTATACCCTCTTCTGTCTTTTCTTCGGTAAATAGATCTATTAAACAGTATCTCTTCTTTACTCCCTATAGCTGTCTTTCTTTTAACATCACTCTCTGTTTCCTTTCCTTATACTTACACTTTTTTTTTTTTTTTTTTTTGTTTGGTTAGCTCCCGGTCCGCGTACCGGGAAGCTAACCCGGAAGCGAACCAAAAGAAATAGAGCTTGCCAGAGTGCTAAACATTCTAGCAATTTTTTTGGAAAGGGAAGGTAGTTCTGAAAAGAACTTTTTTTTTAATATTTTTGTTGTTTTATATTTTTTTTTTAGTTTTTGAACATTTTTTGTTTTTTTTTGGGGAGGGGGAAACAACAAAAAACAGGCGTTGAAAATGGCTCAACAGGAGCAAAAAAAAATTACTGGGGGTGGTTAGGGCAATCATGGTGTTCATATGCCAGGTTGAGTGCATTGATGCTCATGTTGCCACAAGCTAATAATGCACGACAGTGCATACATAAGTGAATCATGTGCCCAAAATTTTCTTGAATATTTGGCACAGTTTCCCGTGCCTCTTCTGGTGTTAGAGAAACCGGTATTGTTGGTCTGGCCACAGGAGTTGGTCTTGGATTGTCGTGCATATCCCTTAATTCTGCCCGGCTGTAATTTAGGGGATGTTTCCTCGTCATGTGCCTGTGCATTGTGTGATTTCCAAAGCTATATTTTTTGTCCGTCCCTCTGGACAATTGTTCCTTGCATATCAGGCAGGTGACATACCTTGCGTTGACCTTTTTTTGGCCACGAGGCATTGAAAAAAACTGCCAGATGAAACTGGCTTTCTTTCTGGAAACCCGGGGCAACTCTTCTAAAAATTGTGGTTCTTCTACCTCCTCATCCATTTCTTCCTCTTCCTCCTCAGTGTTGGTAAGGACCTGGGGAGGTGGTCCTCTCTTCCCATGAGGAGGTGGTGGTGGTGGTGGGGGTGCACCAGCTGAAGCAACCAATGAAGCCATTTTCACACAAGCAAAATAGGTCTTCCAACAAGCAAAATAGGTCTTCCTCTCACAATGATGAAAGTCAGAGTGAGGAAAGAAGGAGGGGTTTTCATCATTTGGGAAAAAACAATACTTCTCAACCAATGAAAAGTGTTATTTTTAAGTCACATGACCTAGCCTTCCATCATTATGAAACCAAAAGTGAAATGAATCAATGAAAAGTTTTATTAACAAGTCACATGACCTCTCACGCTCATGTTACGCGCTGCGGAACGATCCCCGGTTAGCTTCCGGGTCGCTAAGCTTCGCGCCCCGGTCCGCGCCCCGGGACACTTCCGGGTGCGCTAGCGCGATACGTCACAAAACGCATTTCGCGGCAACGCGATACGTCGCGCTTTCGCGCCGCGGATCGCTTCCGGGGAGCTGCGTTTCGCGCCTCGGTCCGCGCCCCGGGGCACTTCCGGGTGCGCTAACGCAGTACGTCATAAGACGCATTACGCGGCAACGCAATACCGTCACTATGTTGATTTCTTACCGGTTCGCGGACCGGGTCGCGGAATTAAATTGAGCTAACGGGAAGCTTCCCGGTTCGCGGACCGGGAGCGAAACAAAAAAATATTTAAAAAAAATTATTAATAAACATATAAAATATATTTTTGGATTAAAGAAGAATACATTTTACAGCTATAGATATTAGCTTTTAAAAAACCAATGAAATTCACTGAAAAAACATAGGTTATAGACCATATATAGTTAGGAATTAGCATTTACAAAACCTTGAAAATTCACTGAAAAAACCATAGGTTATAGACCATATATAGTTAGGAATTAGCATTTAAAAAACCTTATTTTACTCACACAAACCATTGAAATTCCATATATAGTTAGTTGTACTAACTATATATCGCGCACCCGCAATCCACTGCTGATCATGTCACATATTACATCATTCATGACATGGTCAGTGACATCACTGATGACATCACTGATGACATCACTGATGACATCTCAAATGACATCACTGATGACATCTCAAATGACATCACTGATGACATCACTGATGACAACATCCAGTGACTGTATTTTTCTGTAAAGTTAAAATATGTCTTACATATTTAAGAATGAGTGGATGTATAAATGTCTGATGAAGGATTTTAGTAGGTGCATGACTGACTGTATGAGTGATTAAATGTGTCTCACTGAGTGCATGGGTTAGTGACTAAACTGTCTCAATTTGTGCATCATTATGTCTGTTGTTCTATAAACTGCTGCATGTGTTGATCATTAGCTATATGATTAACTATATGGGTTATTGATTGGTTGCCCAAGTATTTGTATGGGAGACTGAGAGTGTGTATGGGTGGCTGGGAGGTGTATGACTCTGTGCATAGATGTGTGAGCAGTTGATTCACTAGATGTATGGGTTCAAAAGTGCATGTGGAAACAGCTGTATGGGCGGTTGACTGTGTGCATGAGTGTATTGGTGAGTGAATGGATATCTCAGTGCTACATGTCAAAGTAAGTACATATGTAAAACACAGTACATGTGAGAGTTGACATATATAAATAAACTGTGCAAAAGAGCCAGTGAATGTGTGAGTGGCTGTATGGATCATTGTGAACTTGTATCAGGGATTGTATAAGAGAGTAAATATGTGTTAGTATATGTTTGAATAAGTAAGGTGTGTATAACTGTATAGTTGAGGAAAGGAAGGTGTGATTGATTCTTTGCATGACTGACTAGGTGTGTGAGTAACTCCATGGATGAGTGACAGTCTGTGAGTGTCTGTTTTACACTGAGTGTATCTAAGGTTATATTAGAGTCTGAAGAGCTTCATCGTATTATCACATGAATGATGTCATCAATGATGTGATCAGTAATGTCAAATGAGATGTCATCAGTGATGTCATCAGTGATGTCATTTGAGATGTCATCAGTGATGTCATCAGTGATGTCATTTGAGATGTCATCAGTGATGTCATCAGTGATGTCACTGACCATGTCATGAATGATGTAATATGTGACATGATCAGCAGTGGATTGCGGGTGCGCGATATATAGTTAGTACAACTAACTATATATGGAATTTCAATGGTTTTGTGTGAGTAAAATAAGGTTTTTTAAAATGCTAATTCCTAACTATATATGGTCTATAACCTATGGTTTTTTCAGTGAATATATATATATATATATATATATATAAAATGAATGTATGTCTGTCTGTCTGTCTGTTTGTCCTTTATGCATTACTACACCATTAATCCGATCGCCATGAAACTTTGGGAAGTTGTTGAGTTACACTCCTGCAAAGGTTTCTGGTAAAAAAAAATATGGCATTACATCCAATCGCCATGAAACTTTGGGAAGTTGTTGAGTACACTCCCGCGAAGGTTTCTGGTATATGCAATAGTACACCATTCATCCGTTCTCCATGAAACTTTGAGAAGTTGTTGAGTACACTCCCGCGAAGGTTTCTGGCATAAAAAGTTTTGAAATATCGGCCCCCCAGGGCTCTCATAGTCTTTAGAATACTGAACTTTTCCATTTATGGAATGGCAGGCGAAGCGACAAAGTATAAGTCCATCGATACTGTGATGAATCAAGATGAAGTTGTCAATTACCCAACGAAATTCTTAAAAGCACTGGATTTGCCAGGTAGGCCGCCACACATTTTAACACTGAAAATTGGCGTGCCGATCATTCTTCTCCGAAACATCAATCCAACACGACTTTGCAACGGTACAAGACTTTTGGTGAAAAAGATGATGAACAATGTCATCGAAGCTACAATTTTGAATGGGAAATTCAAGGGGGAAGATGTACTGTTGCCATGTATTCCAATGATCCCAACAGATATGCCTTTTGAATTCAAACATTTACAGTTTCCGGTGCGACTCGCTTTTGCACTGACCATCAACAAAGCACAAGGACAATCGCTGCAAGTGTGTGGACTTGATTTGGAGAATCCGTTCTTCTCACATGGACAACTGTATGTGCCAGCTCACGCGAAGGAAAACCTTTTGATTTATTCATGTACGCACCAGACAGAAAAACAAAAAATATTGTGTATCCACAAGCACTCAAATAAATAAATAGAATTAAAACAACACTTTGAAATGTTTTCCATATTAAAATGAATAAGTTTCAATAAAAATGACACAATGTAAATTGAATGTTATCATAACGAGTTTCCTTGAATTTCTTTTCTCATGGCATCGCAGCAACGCGCGACGGGTAGGCTTGTATATATATATTAATATATATATATATATCTGTCGCTCCTTTGCACCGTGCAGAGGCAGCACGCCTCGGCACGCCTCGAGCGGGTGCTTTCAAATGCGGCGATGCTCCCTAATAATTATCTAGGCTCACGAACTCCTCTCGTCATTCTCAAAGAAGTCACAAGCATTCACAGGGGGTGGTATCAGCAGCACGGTTTATTCCAGCAGGTAAAACAAACGCGTTTCGGATCTAGTCCTTCATCGGTGTTATTACACATTGAATTGTGAGGCACCATATTATATACACATAAGTCATCATGTCACAGTGAAAACAATAAACACAAAGGAGGGGATGAGCGCTGGCCAAATCGCGGGCGCCATCTTTGAATGACAGAATTGTCAACAATGTTGTTCTAATAACCACAGTTTTCATGAGAGGTAAAAGGCAATGTAAACATATGTATGCCTGCTTCTAATTCCTCCACTCATGCTGTTAAAAATGATATTGCTGTGGATCGGCTACTCACACACATTTACAAACACCAGCCCCCATGGTGTTTGTAGTCCAATTCAGGTGTTACCACAGTGGATGCACTTTACACTTCCCCATGTCGACAAAAGTTAAAATCCCATGTGGGTAGGTGCATAACTCATGGCATTGTAGCTGCCCCGCTTTTTGGCCATTGATCCAACAAAGAAGAAGCAAACTTAATTTTTGCTTCCTGTGGCCTCTCTGTTCTTGGTGCTACCTGATGTTGGAGTAATTTACGGCTTTGTACGGCCGTCGAGAGAAGCCCACTGCTGTTTTGCGGGTCTGATCTGGCCTCAGCTGAGAGCTTGATTTATTGGGAGGAAGGTATGCAAGGTTACAGTTCAGGGCTGGAGCCTGCATCAACCTCTTGGTGCTACCTGATGTTGGAATATATATAAATAGAAATTCACTGAAAAAAACATAGATTTTAGGGGTGTTATAGTTAGCAAGACATTTCACACGTACAAAACCATTGAAATTCCCCTGGTATAGTTAGTTGTATACAACATGTCTGAAACCTATGGTTTTTTGAGTGAATTTCAAAGGTTTTTTAAATGATAATTTTTAAATATATTTATTGTTTTTTTTAAATATTTTTAAACTAAATTTTTTAAATCTTTTTATTTTTAGATATGTTATTTTTTAAATTACATTACACATATTTTTAAATAAAAATGTATTTTTTTTGTTTATAATATACTTAAATAATTTTTTCCTTTTTTTGGGAGTCGCGCACCCTAAGCGTGTCCGCCATTTTAGGATTGCTGTATA